>NC_133617.1:451446424-452741924 GCF_048593235.1 Sminthopsis crassicaudata
AAAATGTGTTCTTTGAGAATGTCCTTGAGTATTTATGAATGATTAATGGAAAAGAACAGAAAACCTGTTTATCTCCTGTCTGATCATATAACAATCTCCATGTTCTATTATTCATCATGACAATAACTATGAGAACTACAAGTAGAGAAAAGGGCCTGACAACATCTAATCTCAATATTTATATTTTAAATTATTTTAAAATTTTTTACAGTAGTTTTGGATGGTCTTACTTTTGAATTTAAAGTTCTGTTGCTTCCAAAGTTGGAGCCCGCTGGCTTAAAATAGGTGTTTGAATGACTAAAGAAAAAGGGAAAAGTTCTTCATAGAAGACAAAAAGATTCCACCACTTAGAACAGGTTAATATCATAAGGAACAAAAAAATGGAATTTGTAATTTTGTGCCACTGGATAGAAATAACAACAACTTTAAAAAAAAAATACAACATAAGCAAAGTATGGTGCTGGGTCATTTGAAATGGAATCTGTTTACATTTAATATATATCTATCTATCTTTAGACATAGATAGATAGATAGACTAGATAGATAGATAGATATAAGAATGGTTATTATTCAGCAGTTTAAAATGCATAAGTTTTACTTTGTTAGCATAACAAGTTTTATGTGAGAGAATTTTTGAAAAAACTGCCCTGATCATCTTAGCAATTACATTTTTAAGTATATCTATGCTTCCAGTGATAATAAAATCAAGACTTTGTGGTACAAACCCCATACTTTCATTTTTATGTGTGTAGCTACAAAAAAGGAAAAATGAATAGATTACAATTAGGGTAATTTTTCCATTGAGATTTTTTTCCACACTTTATGAGGGGAGGATAAGGGAGTGGGCAAATAACACAGAAAGATAGGAAAAAAAGATTTAAGATCACAATTTGTACTGAGAATAATGGGAGAAACAAACCAAATAAGCAAAAAGCTTGTGTCTTCAGAATGACAATACCTATAGTAAGTAAGTGAGATATAGATATTTAATTTTCATTTAAATTCTGTTTCTCTAGGTTTTGTGGAATGAAGTGTTTGGAGGTTTGCTATTATTTTCAAAACATCAGAAAAACTGAACAAAATAATTTAATGTATTGACAAATACTTTTAACTATCAGCCTATCAATAATTTCTGAATTAATAACTACTTTAAAGTTATAATCCAAATGCACCTTATCTAGACTTTTAACTTTTTGAATAATGGCTGAATTGACCTGCCTCTAATAAATGCTTCCTGAAAATAGTCTCCACTTTTAAACTCACATTATATTAACATGTAACATGAAGATATACTTGTAATGAATGAAGTATTAATATACCAATTATATATGAAAGTAAAATAGGAATGTTTTAAATGTTAAGTATTTCTGTTTTAAAACAGAAACTATGAACAACTCAGTGTTTGGACTTAAGTTTAATTTTTTTCTGGTAATAACTGAACTTTAAAAATTCTTGCTTACTAATATTAATTATTTCAATGAACATTGTGCACCTACTATATGCAAAATACTATTATAAGAAAAAAACATTATATGGTAATATTAGAAAAAGATTATAAAATGATTCCTGATATAAAAAGTTCTCTACGCACTGGATTTTCAGCAACAGAGAGGAAGGGAAAGGTATAAAGGGGGTTCATTAAAGTCAGAAGTTGGAAAAAGGAGTTTGGGATTTTTTCCTCCAAAATCATGAAAACCCACAAACTCAATTTGAATGTCCATTTGATAATATGGAAAATGACCTTTTGGATAAAAATCCTCTCATTTTGTCCTTTTCCCCCCTATTTTTTAGGCAAAGACATAAACATTAGACTGAAGGGTTCTGAAACCACCAATAAACAGTATTCAATAAACTTTTGTATTTTTATTACTGTATATTATCTTACTGTATTTAAAGGTATTAGAACAAAACTATGTTCCTCTTCCATTTTATAAAGATCACTCTGCATAAATTGTTAGGCTTTTTTTGTTGTTTGTTTTGTTTTGTTTTGTTTTTTAATGGTGGAAATAGGAGATTTTAAAATCTGAATGAAAACATATGAACATAAATGGACTTACACGTAACTTTTTGATGGATTTTCTTAACATAGTACACGCCAATTTAATTTCAACAGTTTGGGAATTCCAGTTCCAAAAAGGAGAGAAAACTTACTAGGAAATCTAATGGGTGAATATTGTCTACTGCATCCCTGAATAGAAGTAATGAAGGATGTAGGACCATGGACAGGGATAAGTAGTCCCACCTAAAACTTTTCCCTGGAAGGGTGAAATTTTCAGCCAAAGTATAGTCCCAAGAAAATGGAGAAACAGCTTCTCTTTAGAATCTTTCAGACTTTCCAGGAAGGTTGGGGGAAAAGGCTGTTTTCAATTAGGTTTGGTTTCCTCAATGCTTGACAATTCTGATAAACTTGACGATATCTGAATATTAGGCACTCTAAACACCCTTTGTAATCCTCTTACTCTACAGAAGCTTTCTCATCCAATTAATGATCTTCACTTCACTTAAAGTGGTCACATAAAATAAATCTGAATGCTCTTAGTTTTTGGAAAGACTGATGTATACAGCCCACATGTTCTTTATCCAAGCAAATTCCCAGGGGACTTCCCAGTAAATGTGCTTTCTAGCTCTTCCTCTTTCCCCTCTCCCCACCCTGTCCTCTATCTCTTCTTCCCACTCCTCCCATCCATTCTGCTGCACTAAATAAATAAATAGTCCTTTAATATGAAAGTAAATGATTGATACTATTTCAGAAAGTTATTATCAAAAACACCATTAGGAGATTTGTACTAAGTAAACATTTGCAAGTTTACTTCCTTCCTTTTTTTTTTTTTTTTAAACTTCATTTCCTTTCTTTCCTCTACCTCCACTTAAAAAACAAAAACCATGCCTAAAGATCAGGAGAGGAGAAAAAGAGTAGGGGGAAGAGGACCTTGTAGGAAGAACTACCTTAACTTTTGAGTTCACATTTTAACAATTGAAACATTAATAGTTTCTTTAAATTATGGCTAATTAAATGTAACAAAATGTTTCAATGAATGATATTGTCAAAGAAAATATTTAGTAGCATGCGCTCTTAATTTGCTGGATTTGTTAAGAATAATACCAATTACAATGTAGGAGGCAGCATATGATTTTTAAATATATGAATAGTTCAATCTGTAAACATTTCCACAAATGTTCTAGAATTTATTTTTTACTCATCAACAGCTATTATCAGAGGGGGGAAAAAAACCTCTTTGCCCAAAATGGGGGGAGGGATAGAAAAGATGGAGATACTGAAAATCAGAGTACTGTTAGATCACTCAACTGTCTTCTATTCATGATGAATTGCATTCAAAATTCCTAATCCTAATAAAAATAAAAGTTTCAAAAACTTAAGGAAGTCATTCCTTTCAGCTGTAATTCAGTTCTTTCACTCTCCATTTTATAATAAACTAGGAAGAAGCATTTTTCTTCTTTTAGGGTTTCTGCTTCTCAATTTCTTATATGAAATGTTTATGTTTCCACTTATGTACAATACACTTGTAATATAAAATAATAAAACAGGGCATTATTAGTCAATCAGACCAACATTCTCCCCTCCCCCTCAACAATTCTCTCTTTTTCTTCCTTTCACATTTTCCCTTCCTTTAGCCTTCTCCACTTCCCATCTGAGAAAGAGAGAGAGAAAGAAAGAGAGAGGAGGGAAAGAGGGAGGGAGAGAGGGAAAGAAACACCTTTTTTGTGTGTTCAGATCAAACCCTTGCACAAGAGAGTAACGGCACCAGGGCACTGTAACAAAGCCTTAGTTTGTACCAGAAGACTGAGGCCCTGAGAGACACAGCAGCTAGAAAAACAGCTGTCTTATCATCACACTGCAGAGATGGAGATGGCTCAAGAGGTCCTCCACAGATAATCACTTGAATAGGTTTGCAATGCACCAAACTTCACGCTTGATAAGACAACCCAATGTAGACAGCAGCACAGATCCAACTCAATTCTATTTTATCTGTGCTATAAATGAAGAAATTGAAATTCAGGTAGCATAAACAGCATATTGCTGATAGACCACTAAAGTAATCTGTCATTAAAATGCTTTCAGTAGGCTGAAGGAGGGGTTTCTATAATTAAATGTTTATTAAAAAAAAAAAAAAAAAAAAAAAAAAAAAAAAAGCTCAACTGTCCTAAAAATTTCTTCCAGGAAATGGGGGAATGTCTACCATTATCCCCATTGATTCCTACAATGAACAAATAGAATGAAATCTATGAAGCTTTGTTAATTTTTTGGCAATAGACATTTAAGTCAAGTTTAAAATAATTTGATCTTCCTGTCTTCTCTTCCTAAAACTAAAAAGATCTACAGCTGTACTGGAAACAAATGTTCAAATTTTGTGTTCATTATAAAGTAAACAGATAATTCCAGCAGAAAACTATTTCAGTAAAATGATGTTATTTGTTTCAGTAAACAAGGCTTTATCACTGAATTGATTTGAAAGAAGTAGCAGGATTTTTTACTTTCTCTAAGTAAAACTCACTGTTATAAAATATAGCCTTTTAAGCTCCTCATATTCTAGTCTTTTAGTAAATATAGTCTTCCTCTTCCCTACTTATTCCCCTCACATACACCCACACACATATTCTCTCATTTTTTCTCAATTACTCAGATAATTTCTGGATAGAGATTCAGGGAATTATACAGAAAATTAGTTTTACATATTGTTTATTTACAACAAATTGGATATTATGATTATAGATGTTTAGAATGTTTCATTTTCCCTGAGTAAAGTGTTCAAAAACAATATTTGTATAGACCAAATGAATGGGCCATGACTCTCAGCACAATCTGTGCACTGCATCTTGTACTTTGTATGCCAGAAGCGGATTATAAAGTAATCTGCTCTTAAAAGGAGTGTATATATGAATATACAAGGTGGAAAAAAACACTACTTACATAATTGGACATAATTAGGACTTTAAAAATTGTTAGGTACTTTCTTCATTTGGCAAACAGCATTGAAACATTATTTTTATTTTATTTAACAAGGAAACTGATCAATATGCACTTAAATAATACTTTAAAGATATCTTGTTAATTAAGGAACAAGTATGGAAATAAATCAAAATGTATTTCAAATAAAAGTCAAGGGAAAAACTCAAAAATCCAATTCTATTTGGGATGCCTTCTAAAATAATTTAATCATTATTATATCTTAAAGATTAGGCCTTAAATATTGAAAAGCCAATAACACAAATCTAAAGTTAAAATGTTTTTCATGTCATTTCAAGGAGTTTTCTACTAAATAGTTATAGGTGTAAAAATCCTTTGTACTAATTATCTGTACTGTAATATAAATAAGAGTTTATATTCTTCCATGTGTATTTGCCTATGTACTACTCACTGGCTACAAGCAGGTCCTTAAGTGAATCCTTTAATGAGAGAAAAGTGCATCTTAATGTAAGGCAGCTTTTCCTTCTAAACCATCGTTTTCCTGTCATTATCTTGAGGTAATGACAATACTAGAAGCACTTGACAAAAATTCTTCATATCAATTCCAGTCTATTGTAAATAATATAATTGTCTTCACAGGTTCACTATAAAAAGCCTGAGTGGCCCCACAAAACATCAACATTTGCTGGCTTTTTGACCTTTAATTAAATTATTTAAGCTATCTGAGCCTCAGTTTCTCTGCCTATGTCATGGGGATGCTTATATCATAACATGCTTATGGTGGGGGGGGGGGCAGGGAGCACTGGGTGAAGGGGAAAATAAATTAGAAAACACCTTGTTACCTGAACATAGTGCTACATTAATATGAGCTACTATTATTGATTTTAGGATCTTTAGGATCTTGCCTATCCTTAAGAACTTTCCATATATTTGTTTGTTTTTGTTTTTTTTTATTTTACTAAGTCAAAATATTTATTTTAAGAAATTCATGACAAAGATTTAAATAATTCTATTCATTACATATTTACATATTGAACATTGCACTGGTATTAAAGTAAAATTAGGAATTACTAACATAGTAATTAAATTCAAATAAATTGCCTTTTCCTTTTACTATACAAACTTTGCCTTTTCATATCCCCAAATCACCAAAGTCCTACTTAATTCAACAATGAGATTTTTAAAATAATTATTTTTTCTATGGATCTTAATCTTGTGTTTTCAGTTATGCTGGGAAATAACTAACATGATAAACATCTATATTTATAGTTTTAACTATGGATTGAGAGTTTATAAATGGCAAATTATCTTCATTTTTGTTAAATCCCAAAACATATTTCCAAATTCTGTTTCCATAAATCCAGTTATTAAAAAGCACTCTTCAGGGAGTGGGGGTTAAAAAAAATTGAGGCTGAGATATGTATGATTCGATGTCTTTTATCCTAAGAGGTCAAAGCATTTAAAAAATATGTATAAAGAAATAAGGAAGGATATATATTACTTCCAATTTATAGGTGGCAAATGTTAGGCTAGATAACATTTTCAAGACTATGGAAGGAACTAGAATTAAAAATCTGGTTTACTTAGCTACAGTATAAGGCAAATCTCTACTTTCTGATTTCACTTTTGATTAATTTGGTGCAATAATTAGGCTGGTTTTTTTTTCTTTTTTGGCATTAGAATTAAATGTTTAGTGAACAATTACCTATACTCAAATTGAATAGATTATGGGCTACATCAGTGTAAAAAAACCAAGATATTTTGATCTTCAATGCCAATAGACAATTTTATTGTTCAACAGTCAATGATATATTTAAATTAATTTTTAAACTTCTCATTACTTTCAAGAAAAAACAATTTGAATCTCAACCTAGATATATTTCCTCTTAACCAGACATTTTTACATATTGTCACAATGCCTATTTATTCTGAAATAAAAATCACAAATGTAATTATTACAATTACTAATGAGACAATAGCACACACACATAAACTTATAAAAACGTATTTATATATGCCTTTAGGCTTACAAAGTGCTTTTCTCACCCCAACCATTTGGTGAAAGAGTGCAAGTTTAATTATCTCCATTTTATAGATGAGGAAAATGAAGTTCAGAAAGGCTAGGTAACTTTTGTAGGGTCACATACATTATAAAAGAGTCCAAGAAAAATTCAGTTTGTTTTCTTGTTCTAATTACAGCTTTTGATAACTGCAACACAATGCTCCAGTTTTCTATTTCAGGTGTTTATATGTGAAATCTTTACTCATCAAATGCATATAGTGAGGGGTTCAAATAGCAGGTTCAAATGGAAGGAATTTCTATGAGATTTATTATTTTTGAATGAAATAAAAAATTTCGGGGGGGGGAAGAAAGAAAAGGAAATACACACATATGTACTTTTTATACACATTATATATTTGTTCGGACAAGTTATTAAATTTGTATAGGGAATTCCTCAACTAAGACCTCAACCATTCTACAATTTATAGAAAATTGTCTATGGCATTGAGTGATTGTTTGGGTCTGTCCGTTTGTAAAAACAGACTGTTTTAGTTTGTTTCATTCATATATCATGTGTACATTGCAATCCATTTTCAGAAAACTAGGTCCAAATTCATATGAAATTATAAAATATAGCAAAATGAATACTATTTTATTATCCCTTCATAGATATCAGTATATATTATCAGATAATTCTACAATTTGTTGACTGGCCCCTTCAAGAGTCAAACTAAATAGTTTGAATATGAAATGGTCATAAAAATATGATTAACAGAAAAGGGAAAAAAACACGGTTTTATATTAGTTTGTATCATTTCAGAGCATGCAATATCACACAATTCCTTTTAACCCTTCATATGCCTAAAGAAAAATTCTGTTGCTTGGATATGGAGAGCATATAGATATATAATTTTAAAGCAGACTTCAATGGAGTTGATGTGAATTATACCCTAATCATTTGATCACATTCACTCCATCATAGTTAACTCAGTAATGCTGCTGTTTTGAAATGTCAGTTTTTGTAAATGTGAGTTGGAAGCTTTAACATAAATGAACAGTATTACAGACTGTTTAAGCTGTTTAAGTAACAAACAGACATTTTCTTGAATTATTTTGACACCATTTACTGTGAAATAGCTTTTTTCTCTTGCTGAGACTTCTGGATTTCATGAAAAGAAATGAAAAGAAAAATCATTTTATGTCAGTTGTTATTTAACTCAAAGAAGACTGATATTTTCTAGAATACTTTTGTTTCCTAGTCTTCAAAAAATGAATATTTAAAAGGGAGAGGCAATAATTAATAGTTATGTTTAAAAAATGAACCTGGAGATAGTATAGAAAATAAGGAATAACAAAAATAATTTTTATCTACCTAATCACTGAATTTGGGGTTTTTTGAAGGAATCTTTAAGATTACATAGGTCAACTTCCTATCCAATATAGGAATCCCTGCTACAACATTCTAGATACTCCTGGTGGCAGGCATTTCCTATTTTACAGGGCAACTAATTTAATTTTCAAATGACACTCATTATTTCAGAGTTCTTTTTCATACTGAAACAAAAGTTTTTTCTTACAACCTTAATTTGTTAATTCTAGTTCTGCCCTCAAGAATGAATTCAAATTTTTTAAGACCAATAAACATATTTCTACTAAATAGTCTCTTTTTCAAACTAAAAATCCACAGTTCCTTTTCTTCAACTCCCTATGACATAATTTTGAAACTATTCACTATCTTGGTTGTACTCTATCAATATCCATTTTTAATGTATCTCCCCAAAATGAAAACAATACTCCATTTGAGCTCTAATCATTTGGAGATGATCCTTTTCAATGCAGTCTAAAATTGCTTTAGTTTTCCTAGCCCATCTCTTAAATCCATGGAGTACCATGCCATATATCTGATTCATAATGGGCTTCTATTCATTTAAAATCTCCTGGTCCTTTTCACATGAACACTTCCCCATAACTCCTACATACTTCTGCAATTAATGTTGTAACCTTAATGGAAGACTTTATATTTATTTCATTAAAATTTCATATTATTAGTTTTAGTCCATCTTTACAAGATGTCACATTCTTTCTGAATTTTGAATCTGCCATCTGATCCTACTTTGCATCACCTTCAAATTTAATAAATGTTTTTCATATCTTTTTTCTTTAAATTTTTTAATTTAAATTACAGATAGAATAGGATCAAGTACAGAGACTATGGCACAACACTAAAAACCTTCCTCTACTTCAATTAATATTAATTCTTCAATCAACATTATTTGGATAGAATAATTTACTTAGCTCCAGGTCCACCTAACTACACTGTCATATAATTCATATTTTATTGTTTTGCAATGAAAATCAAGAGAAGATTTGCCAAATGCCTAGTTAAAATCTAAATAAATTGTACTTACAGGATTCCTTTGATCTACCAAGTCAGTAATTTTTTTTTAAAGGCAATGAGATTACTTTGTCATGACTATGAATCACTGAGTTGGGAAACAAATGAAACATCTTTAAGCCTAGTTTGTCCTTTTTTAAAATTTTAAAATGTATTCTATAATTCTCCTAGACATCTATAAGTCAAATAAATGACATATAGAGGAATTTAAAACAGCACAAATTGAACTGAGAAGGTAGTATTTGTGAATATCCTTAGAAAAAAAGAATAATGTTAGAAATCAGAATTAAGTAGTAGTTCTGGATCTATGACTAAATAGTTGGTATGATGCTGAGCATTCTCTTTCTGAACCTCAGTTTTCTCATTTAAAATGAAGATTGGAGTAAATGGGCTCTAAATCCTTTCCAGATCTGAAATAGTAATGGACGTATTTGAAGCAGGTTAAAAAATATAAAACACAAAAGAAATACTAGTAGTAGTTCCCCATTCTTTCTGTATGAGACCAAGTCCAAGATAATCATCAATTATTATAGTATCTTAGAATGTGCTGCATATGCTTAAAAGATATTTCTGATTTTTACTTTACGTGCCTCTCCCTCACAAATTCCTGAGTGTGCCTCAACTCAAATGCTAACTTTCTCCTTTCCAACATATATACAATATTAATATATTTGAACTATGGAGAAAATAGGTTAGGATACTTAACATGGTTGTTTTATTGGTTTCTTCAATAGATTTATAATCTCTGAGGAGGGTACTCTCTTAACAATTAAGACTGCCACACAGCTGTCCTTTCTAATCTTGCACAGTTCGTGTTCTATCAGTTCTCCACACATTGTGTCTGTCCATTGGTTATCCCCCACTCCAATTCCTGGTTCAATCACCTATTTCTCTGATGACATATTTTGCTATGCTTCTCAACATTTCTTAATTGATATTAGGCTATTACCTATTCATACCCAACAAATAGCATTTGGGTGACTTACAATTTTAATTTTCAGAGACTATATTATCTAATATCATATAGGATCTTCAGAAGAATACTGCAATTAAAAATATTTTTTTTAATTTCAATCTGTTTTTTTTAATATTTTTTTATTATATATATATATATATTTTATAATATTATCCCTTGTATTCATTTTTCCAAATTACCCCCCCTCCCTCTATTCCCTCCCCCCGACGACAGGCAATACCATACATTTTACATGTGTTACAATATAGTCTAGGTACAATACATGTGTGCGAATATCATTTTCTTGTTGCACAATAAACATTAGAATCTGAAGGTACATGCAACCTGGGCAGACAGATATTAGTGCTAACAATTTTCATTCCCCTCCCAGTGTTTCTTCTCTGGGTGCAGCTACCCCTGTCCATCATTGATCAACTGGAAGTGAGTTGGATCTTCTTTATGTTGAAGATTTCCACTTCCATCAGAATACATCCCCATACAGTATTGTTGTTGAAGTGTACAGTGATCTTCTGGTTCTGCTCATTTCACTCAGCATCAGTTGATTTAAGTCTCTCCAGACCTCTCTATATTCCTCCTGCTGGTCATTTCTTACCGAGCAATAATATTCCATAACCTTCATATACCACAATTTACCCAACCATTCTCCAACTGATGGACATCCATTCATCTTCCAGTTTCTAGCTACAACAAAAAGAGCTGCCACAAACATTTTGGCACATATATGTCTCTTTCCGCTCTTTAGTATTTCTTTGGGATATAATCCCAGTAGTAGCGCTGCTGGGTCAAAGGGTATGCACAGTTTGATAACTTTTTGGGCATAATTCCAGATTGCTCTCCAGAATGGCTGGATTCTTTCACAACTCCACCAGCAATGTATTAGTGTCCCAATTTCCCCACATCCCCTCCAACATTTGTCATTATTTGTTCCTGTCATTTTTCAATCTGTTTTTTAAAAATTACTCAATTCTGGACCTCACTTATTTTCTATCTATATCTGCTCAAGACACTTATTTGATGAACCAGCTATATAGGCTATTTACTAGACTATATTTTGGACATCTATTAGTTATGTTTTATTAATCTTGTATTTGATTTCTAGAACGTATTTTACCGAGAACCTAATCATTTCAGAATTTCACAAAATACCTTTTACTTTTCTAATCTATGTTTGACTAAAAGCTAAATGGAGAATGTCACTGGATATTAAAGCATGTTCTGATTTTTTGTTTTGTTTTGTTTCATTGTGAGATCATGAATCTAACTTTTCTCTTACATATTTTTTTCTTTTAAGATATTTTAGCAACATAAACATTTGAAAATTGTCTAAAATTTCACAGACACTAATATTTCATTTATGTACAGAAATGCAACTTTAAAAAACACTTAAATTACCTACAGATAGTTTATGGATTTAGAAACCTACCTCATTATGTTCTTTATATTATACTCAAGCAGTAACATGGTGACAAATTATCAACTCAGAATTTGCTGCTCAATTTCTATTCCAAATATAATATCATTTACCTAGCTCTTCTCCAAAGCAATGCCAAAGGTTAACATTGTATGGGGCTTTAAAAGTTAGCAGATATTCCTTTTGCCATTCTAAGTTCTAAATAGAGAGCTCTTACTCTTCACCTGAGAGAGCAGTCAGTTCTCTAGAAGAGTATTTCCCAAAGAATGGTCAGAATCCTTGGTAATCTAAAAGGGTCCTTGGTATATAGTATTAATATTTATGGTATCTTATGGTATTAATATTTATAGTATTACAATGACTATTTGTAACTTAAAGGGTGAAGTACTTGATCTATGATACATAGGTAGGGGATATAAGGGTTATAATTAAAACACAGATCTTCCTAGCTCCAAATCCATCATCCTGTCTACTAGGCCCTTCTGTCTCTTAATTTGACTAGAACTATTAAAATAGGTAATATAGTAAATGATAATGATATCCTTTCCTTCCCAAACTTCTCCAGTTCTCAAATCTTACAAGTATACCATAAGATTCCTGGTTAACACTCATATTATCTTCATTTTATCCTCATGACCCTGGGAGGTAAGAGAGATTATTAGCATCATTTTATAGATGAAGAAACTGGGGCAAATGGAGGGAAAATAAGTGACTTAACCCCAGGGATGCATATCTATTAAGTGTTTGAAATCACATTTGAACTCAGGTCTTCCTGATTCCAGCTCCAGTGTTCTATTCACTGACTTTAAGTGTAAGGTAGCAAGCAATGGTGATTGAATACTCTTCACTTCAAAAATCAAAAAAATCAAAAAGAAATTCACTAAGTTCTCAGGAGATATAATCCAAGAAAGGAAGGAGTAGTAAAATTAATGATTTTAAATATCTATACACAATTGCCCAAAATAACAAGAGGCCTAATCACAAGGAGGTGCATTTGGCTTCATAAATATCATTGACACTTGGTGGAATAAAAACTATAAATGCATATTATCCTAATATAAAAGAAACAGAATAGTTAAAGAAGTGGTGCAAGGGTTGAGGAGAGATGGTGTTACAGTGTAAATTAAGAAGCTATATTTATATAAGAGAAAATCTAGACCAGAGAAGCTAGTATGGTAGACAACTTTTGGGTAAAGATTAATAGAGAGAAAAAGGAGAAATAGTTTTGTCATTAGAATACAGAACATTAGAAGAAAGAAAGTTAGATGTGTTCAGGAAAGAAGCCTATCACATAGGAACAATATAATAATATTGGGACAATTTAATTATACATACATCTACTGGAGCTCTCTCTCTGCCCTAAGCAGAACAAGAGAATGTTGACAGATCTATGATAACTTCATCCTTCTTAAGGTGGAGGAACCAATAAGGTAAAATTATATACTAAATGTCTCTCACTTACAGAAGAAACTGGAGATAGAAATGAAGAGGATCTTGGGGAAAAATTGATCCCTTCTTCCTAGAGTAGAGGAAAGCCAGAAATCGTACATTCTGAATGTTGGCCAATCAGGTTTCAAAAAGGAGTCCAAGGGGCGGAGCCAAGATGGCGGAGAGGAAACACACGACTCACTGAACGTCCTCACTCCCTCACAACCAATTAGATAAATTAAGTCTCAAAATTAGCTCAGGACTGATAGATACCACAAGGACTGGAAGCACGACTTACCAGCTGAAGAGAATCTGGAGTTTCAACAGGAAAGGTCAGTTCTCAGGGGAGGAATAAGAAAGACCAGCACAGACGGTGGGGTAGGGGCACACTGCGCCCATTGCGCTGGGAGGGGCTCTGGGATCAGAGAAGCCACTGAGGTAAAGGAATCTGGCACAGGCTGTTAGCTCTTCTCTGCTAATTATTTAGCAGTTCAGAAGAGAAAGCCAAAATATTTTAAAACTCAGATTAGATTTTCCCCGGACCCTGGGGGTGACTCAGGCACCAGGGGGTGTGGCCTCAGCTACCTCCTGAGAATAGTTAAGAGACTGACAAGTGGGTGGATACGGCCCAAGGCAACACACACTGCCTAGCTTAGCTGGAGGGAGTGGAACTCAGCTCCAGGAAGTCCCAGAGAAGGGGAACCTTTGAACTAGGGACCGCGGTTTCTGGCAGACACTTCCAGTTTGAGCGCAGGGGCTTCTCACGTCACCTGCTGCAGACACCCACTCCCCACCCGGACACATAGGCTGAGCTTCTTGCTGTCTTCACTATTCTACGCCCTCAAAGCACAGCAGTGCTAATCACCTCTGAGGCACTCCCAGGGAGAGGGTGGGGAACTCTCTCCCAGAGCTCTCTCTTAGCTCAGGCTCAGGAGCCGCTGCATCCATCCCGTCTGGGAGGAAGCTGGTAAAGAAGTAAATAATTTCCTACCCCAGAGACAGACCCCAAAAGATTTTTTTTAAGTATGAGCAAAAAAGCTAGAAAAACTATAGATTCCTTCTATACAGAGAAAGAGCGGGTGTCCAACCCCGAGGAAGTTGACAGCAGAGAATCAGATAACAACCTAAAGGGGAACGATTCCTGCCCCCCATCACATAACTCTCTCCTAGAAGAAGCTCTTAAGAAATTGAGGGAGATCGAAGAAAAATGGGTTAAAGAAAGGGAAGTTATGATAGAGAATAATAATGTCCTGAAATTGGAGTTGGAAAAAATAAAGAATTCACAGGAGATGCAGGGAAACAAAATTAGTGAATTAGAAAAGGTTAAAAAAACACAGGAAAGTAGGATTTCTGAATTGGAAAAGATAAAAAAGTCTCAAGAAAATAGAATTTCTGAATTGGAAAAAGAAAATAATTCTCAAAAAAAAAAATTAGGGAAATGGAAAAAAAAACTCAATAGAGCAAAATAATTCATTTAAAAACGAAATTGGGCATTTACAAAAAGAACTAAAAACTGTGAAAGAAGAAAATAACTCCTTAAAAGTCAGGATGGAACAAATAGAAATGAATGATTCACAGAGAACCCAAGAATCAGTCAAACAAAACAAAAAAAATGAGAAGCTGGAGAACAACGTCAAATACTTACTGGGAAAATCTATAGACCTGGAAAATAGATCTAGGAGAGATAATCTGCGGATTATTGGACTTCCCGAAAACTATGACCAAAAAAAGAGCCTAGATTCTATTTTACAGGAAATTATCAAAGAGAACTGTCCAGAGATAATAGAAACAGAAGGGAAAGTAGATGTGGAAAGAATTCATCGAACTCCTTCTGAAATAGACCCTAAAAAAAGAACACCACGGAATATTGTGGCTAAGCTGCAGAATTACCACACAAAGGAGAAAATCCTGCAAGCAGCTAGAAAAAAACAATTTAAATACCAAGGTGCCACAATAAGGGTCACCCAAGATCTGGCTGCCTCCACATTAAAAGATAGAAGGGCCTGGAACCTGATATTCCGAAAGGCAAAAGATCAAGGACTGCAACCAAGAATGAACTACCCAGCTAAGTTTAGCATCTTTTTCCATGGAAGAAGATGGTCATTCAATGAAACAGAGGAATTCTATATGTTTCTAAGAAAAAAACCAGACTTAAACAAAAAATTTGATCTACATCCACAAGACTGAAGAGAAACAGAAAAAGGTACACAGAACCCTTGAGAACTGTAACTCTGTTGTGGGTATATAAAAAATACTCAAGGATAATTTGATTTTACTGATATAAAAGAAAAAAAGGGGAGTGTGGTAAAGGGAAGGAGGTCGGTTCAGAAAAAGGGGAAGGAGTGATAAAAAGAGGGAAACTACATCCCAGGAAGAGACATAGAAAATACACCATATCTGAGGGAACTTAGTGAGGGGGAGAATCATTGTGTGAATCTTACTCTCATCAGAAGAGGCTCAAAGAGTAAATAATTAACATATTTGTTTTTCAGAGAATTTTCTCTCACCTCATTAAAAGGGGGGAGAGGAAAAGGGGAAAGGAAAAGGAGAACAAGTGAAGGGACTTGGAGGGAGGGGGGAGGGATCCTAAAAAAAAAAAAAAAAAAAAAAAGAGGGAGGGTTGCGCGTCACAAGGGGGGTCTGTAAATTAAATATCGGGGAGGGGGATCAGGGGGGTCAAGGGAAAAAAGTATAATCTGGGGATAATACGATGGCAGGAAATACAGAATTAGTAATTTTAACTGTAAATGTAAATGGGATGAACGATCCCATCAAACGGAGACGGATAGCAGATTGGATCAAAAAGCAGAACCCCACAATATGTTGTCTACAGGAAACACACTTAAAGCAGGGAGATACATACAGAGTAAAGGTAAAAGGTTGGAACAGAGCTTATTATGCTTCAGGTAAAGCCAAAAAAGCAGGGGTAGCTATCCTTATCTCAGATCAAGCAAAAGCAGAAGTAGATCTCGTTAAAAAAGATAAGGAAGGAAACTATATCCTGCTGAAAGGTAGCATAAATAATGAAGCCATATCAATACTAAACATATATGCACCAAGTGGTATAGCATCTAACTTTCTAAAGGAAAAGTTAAGAGAACTGCAAGAAGAAATAGACAGTAAAACTATAATAGTGGGAGATCTCAACCTTGCACTCTCAGATTTAGACAAATCAAACCACAAAACAAACAAGAAAGAAATTAAAAAAGTAAATAGAACATTAGAAAAACTAGGTATGATAGACCTTTGGAGAAAACTGAATGGCAATAGGAAGGAATATACTTTCTTCTCAGCAGTTCATGGATCCTATACAAAAATTGACCATATATTAGGACATAAAGATCTCAAAATTAAATGTAGGAAGGCAGAAATAATAAATGCCTTCTTCTCAGATCACAATGCAATAAAAGCTACATTCAGTAAAAAGTTAGGGGTAAATAGACCAAAAAGTAATTGGAAACTGAATAATCTCATCTTAAAGAATGACTGGGTGAAAGAGCAAATTATAGAAACAATTAACAATTTCACCCAAGATAATGATAATGATGAGACATCATATCAAAATCTTTGGGATGCAGCTAAAGCAGTAATAAGGGGAAATTTTATATCTTTAGAGGCTTATTTGAAGAAAATTGAGAAAGAGAAGATTAACGAATTGGGCTTACAACTTAAAAGGCTAGAAAAAGACCAAATTATAAACCCCCAACCAAAAATTAAACTCGAAATACAAAAATTAAAAGGAGAAATCAATAAAATTGAAAGTAAAAAAACTATTGAATTAATAAATAAAACCAAGAGTTGGTTTTATGAAAAAGCCAATAAAATAGATAAACCTTTGGTAAATTTGATCAAAAAAAAGAAAGAGGAAAATCAAATTGATAGTCTTACAAATGAAAAGGGGGATCTTTCCACCAATGAAGAGGAAATTAGAGAAATAATAAGGAGTTACTTTGCCCAACTTTATGCCAATAAATTTGATAACTTAAGTGAAATGGATGACTTTCTCCAAAAATATAGGCTCCCTAGATTAACAGAGGAGGAGATAAATTGCTTAAATAGTCCCATTTCAGAAAAAGAAATAGAACAAGCTATTAATCAACTCCCCAGGAAAAAATCCCCAGGGCCAGATGGATTCACATGTGAATTCTACCAAACATTTAAAGAACAATTAGCCCCAATGTTATATAAATTATTTGAAAAAATAGGGGATGAAGGAGTCCTACCAAACTCCTTTTATGACACAGACATGGTACTGATACCTAAACCTGGTAGATCGAAAACTGAGAAAGAAAATTATAGACCAATCTCCTTAATGAATATTGATGCTAAAATCTTAAATAAGATATTAGCAAAAAGACTTCAGAAAATCATCTCCAAGATAATACACTATGATCAAGTAGGATTTATTCCAGGAATGCAGGGCTGGTTTAATATTAGGAAAACTATTAATATAATTGACCATATTAATAATCAAATTAATAAGAACCATATGATCATCTCAATAGATGCAGAAAAAGCATTTGACAAAATCCAACATCCATTCCTACTAAAAACTCTGGAGAGTATAGGAATAAATGGATTATTCCTTAGAATAATCAGGAGTATATATTTAAGACCGTCAGTAAGCATAATATGCAATAGAAATAAACTGCAACCTTTCCCAGTAAGATCAGGAGTGAAACAAGGTTGCCCACTATCACCATTACTATTCAATATAGTACTAGAAACGCTAGCCTCGGCAATAAGAGCCGAGAAAGAGATTCAAGGAATTAGAGTAGGAAATGAGGAAATCAAACTATCACTTTTTGCAGATGACATGATGGTATACTTAGAGAACCCCAAAGACTCTGCTAAAAAGCTACTAGAAATAATTCAAAATTTCAGCAAAGTGGCAGGATACAAAATAAATCCACATAAATCCTCGGCATTTTTATATATCACTAACAAAATGCAACAGCAAGAGATACAAAGAGAAATTCCATTCCAAACAAATGTTGAGAGTATAAAATATTTGGGAATCCATCTACCAAAGAAAAGTCAGGAATTATATGAGAAAAATTACAAAACACTTGCCACAAAAATAAAATCAGATTTAAATAATTGGAAAGACATTCAGTGCTCTTGGATAGGCCGAGCGAATATAATAAAGATGACAATACTCCCCAAACTAATCTATTTATTTAGTGCTATACCAATCAGACTCCCAAGAAACTATTTTAATGACCTAGAAAAA
The DNA here is from genome assembly GCF_048593235.1 of Sminthopsis crassicaudata. NCBI lineage: Eukaryota > Metazoa > Chordata > Mammalia > Dasyuromorphia > Dasyuridae > Sminthopsis > Sminthopsis crassicaudata. Next base: position 451,464,797 of record NC_133617.1, read on the forward strand.
ATAACAACAAAATTCATATGGAAGAATAAAAGGTCAAGAATTGCAAGGGAACTAATGAAAAAAAACTCAGAGGAAGGTGGTCTAAGTGTACCTGATCTAAAGCTATATTATATAGCAGCAGTCACCAAAACCATTTGGTATTGGCTAAGAAATAGACCGGTAGATCAGTGGAACAGATTAGATACAAAGGACAAAAAAGGGTACATCTATAGCAATCTAATCTTTGACAAACCCAAAGATTCCAACATTAGGGATAAAAATTCATTATTCGGAAAAAACTGTTGGGAAAACTGGAAATTAGTATGGCAGAAATTAGATATGGATCCACACTTAACACCATATACCAAGATAAGATCAAAATGGGTCCATGATTTAGGCATAAAGAGGGAGATAATAAATAGATTAGAGGAACAGAGGATAATCTACCTCTCAGACTTGTGGAGGAGGAAGGAATTTATGACCAGAGGAGAACTAGAGATCATTATTGATCACAAAATAGAAGATTTTGATTACATCAAACTAAAAAGTTTCTGTACAAATAATACTAATGCAAACAAGATTAGAAGGGAAGTAACAAATTGGGAAAATATTTTTAAAAACAAAGGTTCTGACAAAGGTCTCATTTCCAAAATATATAGAGAACTGACCCAAATTTATAAGAAACCGAACCATTCTCCAATTGATAAATGGTCAAAGGATATGAACAGACAATTCTCAGAGGAAGAAATTGAAACTATATCCACTCACATGAAAGAGTGTTCCAAATCACTACTGATCAGAGAAATGCAAATTAAGACCACTCTGAGATACCACTACACACCTGTCAGATTGGCTAAGATGACAGGAACAAATAACGATGAATGTTGGAGGGGCTGTGGGGAAACTGGGACACTAATACATTGCTGGTGGAGTTGTGAAAGAATCCAGCCATTCTGGAGAGCAATCTGGAATTATGCCCAAAAAGTTATCAAACTGTGCATACCCTTTGACCCAGCAGCGCTATTACTGGGATTATATCCCAAAGAAATACTAAAGAGCGGAAAGAGACATATATGTGCCAAAATGTTTGTGGCGGCTCTTTTTGTTGTAGCTAGAAACTGGAGGATGAATGGATGTCCATCAGTTGGAGAATGGTTGGGTAAATTGTGGTATATGAAGGTTATGGAATATTATTGCTCGGTAAGAAATGACCAGCAGGAGGAATATAGAGAGGCCTGGAGAGACTTAAATCAACTGATGCTGAGTGAAATGAGCAGAACCAGAAGATCACTGTACACTTCAACAACAATGCTGTATGAGGATGTATTCTGATGGAAGTGGAAATCTTCAACATAAAGAAGATCCAACTCACTTCCAGTTGATCAATGATGGACAGAGGTAGCTGCACCCAGAGAAGAAACACTGGGAGGGGAATGAAAATTGTTAGCACTAATATCTGTCTGCCCAGGTTGCATGTACCTTTGGATTCTAATGTTTATTGTGCAACAAGAAAGTGATATTCGCACACATGTATTGTACCTAGACTATATTGTAACACATGTAAAATGTATGGTATTGCCTGTCGTCGGGGGGGAGGGAATAGAGGGAGGGGGGGTAAATTGGAAAAATGAATACAAGGGATAATATTATAAAATATATATATATATATATATATATATAATAAAAAAAAAATCATCTTGTAAAAAAAAAAAAAAAAAAAAAAAAAAAAAAAAAAAAAAGGAGTCCAAGAGAAAATAAAGATCCCTTGGACTAAAATTATGTAGGATATGTCAGCCAGGAAGAATTGGAAAACTAAAGAATGAAATTCTGAAGACAAAAGAGGAAAAATTCCAATGAGAAAGAACAGCAGAACTTATTTGTAGAGGCCAGCATGGATTCACATGGAATAACTCACAAAGCAACTGATAAACATTTTAAATAGAGTTGTAAAAAAGATGTAAATATAACATAACACAGGATGAATACATAACATAGGCTGGATTCTATAAAAAGAACAGAAGAATGAAAGCTCAGAAATGAAAGTTACTGTGGGGACTGAAAGACAGCAAAAAGGGTGGGTTGTTTTGAGTTTTTTGTCTGTTTTATTTGGGAAGGAGTTTTTGTTTTAGCTCACACTGGGGGAATGAGAAGGATTAAATAATGTATAGGAGTGCTGCTTGAAGTCAATGTGATGATTACAGATAACATAGAGAAGGTAAAGCTTCTGAATTCCCATTTGTTCTCTTCTCTCTCTGCCAAAAAAAGAATGACCTTTTCACTGCATTTGAATGAAAATAGTAGCTGTCAGAAATCTGGTACCAAACATAAAGAAGGTTTTAGGAAAGAAGCTACTGTTTAGTTCATCAACCAAGCTTAAATGAACTACACATTGAGGAACTCAAGAAACTGGTGGATCTGATTGCTAACTCAGTGTTAGCTGAATGATTGTGATTCATTTGGAGAGGAATATATGGCTATATGGTATTTGTGGTCTCAGCAGTGTTCATTAAAAGTAAAAAAGGAGAATTTTCAAGCTACAAGTCAACAAACTTAACCTCAGTTCCAGGGAACTGGAAACAAAAAATGTATAATGAATCAGAGAAATGATCTTGATCATATATATATATATATATATATATATATATATATATATATTTATATTTATATATATATATATTTAGCAAAGCATTTGAAAATGTATTGGACACTTACGGAAAATATGGACTAGATAATAATGCAATTAGGTGACTTTAGAGAGTTTAATGAATGGCCACATTCAAAATGTGATTGTTGTTCCGGCCAAGATGGCAGCGTGGAGGCACACAGCTGCTTGAGCTCCGGCTTACTCTCAGAACTTACTTCATGACAAGCCTCAGAGTTAATGCTTGACCAGAAAAGAAACCCACAAATAATCACTAAGAGAAGACATCCTTGAAATTCCCCAGAGAAGGTCTGTGTTTGCTCGGGGGAGGGTCGAACAGACTAGGCACAGACTGAGGGCAGGCAAGCCAGAGCAAGACAGGCAGCTCACACAGCTCAGACCCAAAGGAGAGGGGTACAATCTCTGCCGTTTCTGGGAAAGGCTTTTACCCCACTGTGGATACTCCGTCTTGGCAGCAAGCCAGGAGCAGCCAGAGAGGGTGTAAACACCGGAGGTGAGGATTAAAACCCCGGAAAGTTAGCATCTCTCTCGGAACCCGGCCACCCCCCAACCCCCCACCTGGAGTGACTCAGCATGTCCTCAGAGCCTCAGAGCATTCTCAGAGCCTCAGAGCTCAGACTCAGCCCAGCCAACTCTGTTCTGTTAGTGGCTCTCTGCTGCCTTACCCCCAGTCTGTAGAGGAAGCCCATTAACACCATCCAGCTCCATTCCCCCCCCAAAACAGACCAGTTGTTTCTCTTGTCAGTTTGTTTTCTTCCATTCCGCTCTTGACAAAATGAACAAAAAATTCAAAAGGGCTCTAACCATTGACAGTTTCTGTGTGGAGAGAGAGCAGACTTCAAATACTGAGGAGACTAAAAACAGACTGTCCCCAGAGGAATCCCCTAAGGGGGATATGATCTGCTCCTCAATACAAAAGAATCTCAAAGAAGATATCAAAAAAGCCTCTCACAAGAGAGCTAGAAGAGAAATGGGAAAAGGAAAGGGAAGCTTGGCAAGAGAGCCTGGAGAAGTCATTCCACGCATTTAAAGACAGAGTGGATAAAGAAAACAAATCATTGAGAAATAAAATCAGTGAATTAGAAAAGGCAAACAACTCCAAAAAAAACAGGATTAGTGAGCTGGATAAAGAAATCAGCTCTCTAAAAAATAAAGTGGTTAAAATGGAAAAAAATTCCATGGAAGATAAAAACACAATTGGACAATTACAAAAAGATATTAAAAAAAGTGAGTGAAGAAAATACATCATTGAAAATTAGACTCGAACAAGTAGAAATGACTCAAGGAGAAACCAAGAGGTAGTCAAGCAAAACCAGAGAAATGAAACTATTGAAAAGAATGTCAAGTAACTTATTAGAAAGACAACAGACCTAGAAAACAGATCCAGGAGAGACAATTTGAGAATAATCTGACTCCTTGAAAAATGTGAGGAAAAAAAGAGCTTGGACACTATTTTCGAGGAAATTATCAAAGAGAACTGCCCAGACATTTTGGAAACAGAGGGTAAAATAGACATTGAAAAAAATTCATCGATCACCTACTGAAAGGGACCCTAAAATCAAAACGCCAAGAAATATAGTGACCAAGTTCAAGAACCATCAGACAAAGGAAAAAATATTGGAAGCTGCTACCAAGTTCCTTAGCCTTTCAGAATATCATATTCCAGGCCCTTCATTCTTTTAATGTAGACGCTGTTAGATCCTGGGTTATCCTTATTGTGGCTCCTCCATATCTGAATTGATTTTTTTCTAGCAGCTTCCCATATTTTTTCCTACATGTGAATTCTACCAAACATTTAAAGAACAACTAACTCCAATGCTATGTAAACTATTTGAAAAAATAGGGATTGAAGGAGTCCTACCAAATTCTTTCTATGACATAGACATGGTACTGATACCTAAACCAGGTAGATCAAAAACTGAGAAAGAAAACTATAGACCAATTTCCTTAATGAATATTGATGCTAAAATCTTAAATAAGATATTAGCAAATAGACTTCAGAAAATCATCCCCAGAATAATACACTATGACCAAGTGGGATTTATACCAGGAATGCAGGGCTGGTTTAATATTAGGAAAACTATTAGTATAATTGACCATATTAATAATCAAATTAATAAAAACCATATGATCATCTCAATAGATGCAAAAAAAGCATTTGATAAAATCCAACAACCATTCCTACTAAAAACGTTTGAGAGTATAGGAATAAATGGACTATTCCTTAAAATAATAAGGAGCATATATTTAAAACCTTCAGTAAACATCATATGTAATGGCGATAAATTAGAACCTTTCCCTGTAAGATCAGGAGTGAAACAAGATTGTCATCATTATTATTCAATATAGTACTAGAAACTCTAGCCTCGGCAATAAGAGCCGAGAAAGAGATTCAAGGAATTAGAGTAGGAAATGAGGAAATCAAATTATCACTTTTCACAGATGACATGATGGTATACTTAGAGAACCCCAAAGACTGTGCTAAAAAGCTATTAGAAATAATTCAGAATTTTCACAAAGTTGCAGGATACAAAATAAATCCACATAATTCCTCAGCATTTTTATACATTACCAACACAATCCAACAGCAAGAGATACAAAGAGAAATTCCATTCAAAATAACGGTCAATAGTGTAAAATATTTGGGAATATATCTACCAAAGGAGAGTCAGGAATTATATGAGCAAAATTATGAAACACTTGCCACAAAAATAAAGTCAGATTTAAATAATTGGAAAGACATTCAGTGCTCTTCGATAGGCCGAGTGAATATAATTAAGATGACAATACTCCCTTAATTAATCTATTTATTTAGTGCTATACCAATCAGACTCCCAAGAAACTATTTTAATGACCTAGAAAAAATAACAACAGAATTCATATGGAACAACAAAAGGTCGAGAATTTCAAGGGAAGTAATGAAAAAGAAATTAAATGAAGGTGGTCTAGCTGTACCTGATCTAGAACTATATTATAAAGCAACAGTCCCCAAAACCGTTTGGTACTATCTAAGAAATAGACTGGTTGATCAGTGGCATAGGTTAGGTTCACAGGGCAAGATAGAGAATAAAAATAGCAATCTAGTGTTTGACAAACCCAAAGATCCCAACTTTTGGGATAAGAATTCATTATTTGACAAAAACTGCTGGGAAAACTGGAAATTAGTATGGCAGAAACTAGGCATGGACCCACATTTAACACCACATACTAAGATTAGATCAAAATGGGTCCAAGATTTAGACATAAAGAATGAAATCATAAATAAATTAGAGGAACATGGGATAGTCTACCTCTCAGACTTGTGGAGGAGGAAGGAGTTTGTGTCCAAGGGAGAACTAGAGACCATTATTAATCACAAAATAGAAAATTTTGATCACACCAAATTAAAAAGTTTCTGCACAAACAAAACTAATGCAAACAAGATTAGAAGGGAAGTAACAAATTGGGAAAACATTTTTACAGTTAAAGGTTCTGATAAAGGCCTCATCCCCAAAATATACAGAGAATTGACTTTAATTTATAAGAAATCAAGCCATTCTCCAATTGATAAATGGTCAAAGGATATGAACAAACAATTTTCAGATGATGAAATTAAAACTATTTCCACTCATATGAAAGAGTGTTCCAAATCACTATTGATCAGATAAATGCAAATTAAGACAACTGTGATATATCATTACACACCTGTCAGATTGGCTAAGATGACAGGAAAAAATAACGATGAATGTTGGTAGGGCTGTGGGAAAACTGGGACACTGATGCATTGTTGGTGGAGCTATGAATGAATCCAACCATTCTGGAGAGCAATCTGGAATTATTCCCAAAAAGTTATCAAAATTGCATACCCTTTGACCCAGAAGTGCTACTACTGGGCTTATATCCCAAAGAAATACTAAAAAAGGGAAAGGGACCTGTATGTGCCAAAATGTTTGTGGCAGCCCTTTTCATAGTGGCTAGAAACTGGAAAATGTATGGATGTCCATCAATTGGAGAATTGTTGGGTAAATTATGGTATATTGAATGTTATGGAATATTATTGTTCTGTAAGAATGACCAACAGGAGGAATACAGAGAGGCTTGGAGAGACTTACATCAACTGATGCTAAGTGAAATTAGCAGAACCAGAAGATCATTATATACTTCAACAATGATACTGTATGAGGATGTATTCTTTTTTTTTTTTTTTTATTATATATATATATTTTATAATATTATCCCTTGTATTCATTTTTCCAAATTACCCCCCCTCCCTTATTCCCTCCCCCCGATGACAGGCAATCCCATACATTTTACACGTGTTACAATATAGTCTAAGTACAATACATGTGTGTGAATATCATTTTCTTGTTGCACAATAAACATTAGAATCCGAAGGTACATGCAACCTGGGCAGACAGATATTAGTGCTAACAATTTACATTCCCCTCCCAGTGTTTCTTCTCTGGGTGTATCTACCTCTGTCCATCATTGATCAACTGGAAGTGAGTTGGATCTTCTTTATGTTGAAGATTTCCACTTCCATCAGAATATATCCTCATACAGTATCGTTGTTGAAGTATACAGTGATCTTCTGGTTCTGCTCATTTCACTCAGCATCAGTTGATTTATGAGGATGTATTCTAATGGAAGTGGATATCTTCAACATAGAGAAGAGCTAATTCAATTCCAATTGATCAGTGATGGACAGAATCAGCTATCCAGAAAAGGAACACTGGGAAATGAGTGTAAACTGTTAATTTTACCTTCTGAATCCATTTTTTCTTGTGCAACAAGAGAACTGTACGGATCTGCACACATATATTGTATCTAGGAAATATTTTAACATGTTTAACATGTATATGACTGCCTGCCATCTAGGGGAGCGGCTGGAAGGAAGGATGGGAAAAGTTGTAACAGGACTGAGTGCAAGGAACAATGGTGTAAAAATTACCCATGATTTTGTTCTGTCAATAAAATGCTATAATTATAAAAAAAAATAAACAACAACAACAACAAAAATGTGATTGTTAGTGATTCAATGACAGTTTGGAAGGATGTTTCCTTTGGAGTTCTATGTTTGGCCCTATGCTGTTGAATAGATTTAATCAATGACCTAAATTAAGGGATAGAAGGCAGACTCATCAACTTTGCAGAGGGTACAAGTCTGAAAGGGATAGTTAGCAAACTGGCTAATTAAAAATCCACAATGTCTCTTTATAAGACTGAAAGATATTAGGCTGATGTTAATAAAATAAAATTCAATAAGGATAAATTTAAAATTTTGTATATGGATTAAAATCAGCTTTTTGAGAATATAATGAGGTATCATAGTTGGGAAACCTTTTGTTTGAAGATCTGGGGTATTTAGTGCATTGTAAACTCAATCTGAGTCAACATTATGGGTATTAACATTTCCTAAAGCCACTGTGATCTTGGAATTCATTGTGAAGACAGAGCTTCTGGGAATAAATAATAATCTCTCTATACTCTGCCCTGCTCCGACTACATCTAGGCTTTATTTAAAACATAATATGATATTGTTTTTAGTTCTGGGGACCGTAGTGTAAGAAAGAAATTGATAATTTGGAGAACATCCAAATGGCTATAATCAGGATGGGTCATAAGATAATTATTTGAAGGAACTGGGGGTGTTTATCTTAGGAAATAGATATTTTAGAGCAGGAAAAAGATGTGGGAATGGAGGAAATGATAGCCATCTTCATTTCATGGAAACTAGAAATAATTGTTAGCAATTGCAAAAAGGAAAATATAGGATGATGTTTAAAAAATAAAACACACTCCTAGAATGGATCATCTAAGAATAGTTTGTGAATATTTTTAAAGAGCTGTGAGGATTAAACAGATTTAGATAATGTACCCTTAAGAATAGGTCATTTCAAACTAACCTTATTTCATTGTTTACAAGGTTACCAAACTAATAGATCAGGGGATAAATTATCTATTCTAAATTTCATTTTACATATAAGGAATTGTATTGTTGGTATTATTAAAATTGCAAATAAACAATATTAAAGCAAAATTAGAAATTATGTTTTTAAAATAAAATAAGATCTATTGTGCCTTAATTCTTTAAAAACAAGCTAATTTTTACATATGTTAAATATGAGCATTTAAAAAGAAAAGGCAGAAAGTGAAAATGCTCTCACATGACCGTTATAATCAGTTTTTGTCCAATTTATTGGGCATGAGTTAAAATCAATTACAAATAATTTTTGATGCAATTCAACGGGAAAGATATGTAAACCCATTGAAAATAAATTTTTATTGCTAGCATGATTTATCACTATTCTAAATGATAGTGCCAAGCCCCTATGAGAAAGATCAAATCCTAAAACTGCAAATTCTAAGTGTGAATTATATTGTTAGCGAGGATTTAAATTCATTTTTAATATTATTGTAAAGAAGAAACTTGAAATGACATTCATTGTGACTTTATCACATAACATAAATATCACATAACAATTTTTAGCATAAAAACGTAGGGGGATAGGTTAAAATAAAAATTGTGCAGTATCCACCTTAGTGGACTTTGAGGATAAAGATAGAAGGCATTCGATAGTCCTTTTGCAAATGAAACATTTTCTTTGTCCACTAATTTAAAAGTTCATCTTTTATCAATTAAACTATATCTGGATTTATAGGATGACTGTAGTAACCCTTATATGATATCATGATATAGTCACACTCTTCATGTCATTCCAATCTTTGATGATTTCTCTTTCAGCCTATATGAGAGTTAAAGTTGAAACTGTATTCTTCACTCACCTCTTTATTCTTTTAGATTGTTTTCATATTTTTGGTAGGCATAAAGTTTTTGCCTATTTGATTTTGATTTTGATGATTATTTAATCATGTTTTTGTAAATGAGTAAGGTGTAACAACTAGAGGATTTTCAGATACAATATGCCACTTTTTCCCCAAGTAAATTTAATATTTAATATTCCAGGTGTTCATCCTTGGAAAGTATTCTTTTATGCACAATACATGCATAGTAGAGCACACGCAATTTACAATGCAAGCTTCCCTTAATTTCCCTGCCAATGTGCTTCAACCTTGACTTGAAGGGACATAGACCTTGTCTACACTCTGGTTAAAGTAGAATTGGGGCCTATCTATAAGGTTATTCTCAATTTGTGGATTAAAAACTGGTTGTGACTTCCACTTCACAAACTGCTTTGTGTTAGCTGATTTCTTGGAGCATCCTTAAGGCATGCTGCCTTGGGAAAAATGTGTATTAGAACTTTTTTCAGTCAGTGGGATGATCTCCTGATGTACTTGGATATCATGTAAACAGAATATTCAGTTGAATGAGTGACTCATTGAAAAGGCAATCTAATCACTTTTGGAGCTATGTGGTCCAGCAAATCTGAAACTGGGACTGTCCTTCATATATACTAATGCAAATTAAATGTAAGCTAATCAAGCTCTGAATATATTTAATTTTTTTTTTTTTTTTTTTTTTTTTTTTTACTGTTAAGCTTGTTGCCCTTTCAAACTCTCACCATTTCAAGAGGGCAGTAGTATAATTGGGTTGGAATAAACATTATCTGGAAGCTCTGTCTGCTCTGAATCAGATCCAACAGTTTGCCATAAGGTCAACCTAATCCTAAATTAGAACCATTGGAATCACTGTTCCATAAACTAGTAAGCATAGTGATACTACAGTCTTTCATAGAAATTGCTGGCCCCAAATCAGGAAGATCTGACTTCAAAACTGACTTCAAATACTCACTAGCAAGTTAATTCTAGGCAAGTCATGTAAGCTCTGTTTCTATTTCTTTCTGTGATATTTGAATGCATCACCTCCCTGATGCCATAGTCTTTTTTGAGAATGAAGGACAATGATTTAGTTGCTTACAGTTAATATCAGTAGTAATAGCAGCTGCTTAATAAATACTCATTCCATTCAATTCCTTAGAGCCAGATGAACATTGGAGATCACCTAATCCAAACTCTTTCTTTTTCAGATTAGGAAATGTAGGGACATGGATAAAGGAACTTGCCCAATTTTCCACCAAGTGGCAGAGTTAGATTTCAACCTTTTCTATTGATTCCAAGGATATCCCTCACATTTTACTACACCATGCCTCTCATAGTTTGGTAAGAATGTGTATGGATATTTATATTACATACATGAGGATATATACATTATCATCTTTATATATATATATATAATATAAATATGTATATATTAATATATATATATATTAAGCATTGTAATATATGTATGTGCCCAGATATATGATATTGCTCATTTTATTAGTTTTATTGTTTTATATTTATTATTGTAACTACCATCACAAAATGAAAACCTGGTACCAATTTTAGTTTTCAAATCTTACATGTTCTGAAAAAAATAGTCTTTCACACCTCTTCGAGAAAGTGTTAAGGATAACTTGAATTCTCACTCTACTTGATCCAAAACTTAAATTTGGCTGCAACAGCCAGGACCCAGATCATGGGAGATATGGCAGAGAAAAGGGGTGTATATATATATAAAGTTCTAGTTTCTGTGAATATTTTAGGCGCTGGAAAAGGTAGTACCAGAATGGGAGAGATAGATATAGGTTAGCTAATTTAACTAACTGTGAAAGCCTAAAGGCAAATACCTAGTATAGCAACCAAGCAATTTTACTGTGGCTAGATTATTTCCATGCAAGAGTTGAAGAAATCCCTATGATACCTAAAACTAGAAGAGTTTCAGGCTATTGTTAATCTCTCCCTCTGATCTAAAATACATAATCTACAAGTCAACATGCTGCTTACTCCCGTAAAAGCCAGTTGTCATTTGGTTGTGGCATTCCCGGAGGGATTAAAGCAGCATAACTTAATATAATATAATAGTCATAACAACAGCCAACATTTTGCATCATACATTAAATAAAACATTTCCAATATATTATATAAATCTGATACTCACCATAACTTTGAAAATAAGTACTACTGATAATAGTGTCTCTGTTTTACTAATGAGGAAAGTAACTGACTTGCCTGTTACAAAAAATAGTATATCAGAGAAAGGAACTTAATGCAGGATTTCTTGACTCCACATATAGTGCCCTTTCCTCTAAACATTATATGTGACCATAAGCAAGTAATTTATTCTTTCTTCAGTTTTAACATGGGAATAACACTCAGAGAAGCTGAGGTTTAGTCATAACTTTGCCATTTCCTCTCTGGGCCTTCATTTCCTCTAAAATGAGAGTGAGGGAAGGAAAGGGGTGATGAGATTTATTTTCAAGTTACTTCTAGCTATAAAATTTAGTGATTCCATAGTACTTTACCTACTGAGTTTATGTGGTTGTACAGACAAAATGACCTAACTTTTGGGCACTATTTGGAAAGATAAAATAAGAGCAAAAGGCATTGTGACAGAAAAAGATAAAAAGCTGGCCTCAGAATCACAAAGCTGTGGGTTCAAGTCTTATCTTCTGCCACATCAGGATCAATAATAAGTAATATCCCAGGCAATTCTTCAAACATTCCACCTGTATTAGTAAAAGAAAAAAATTAAAACAATGACAAAATTACAGGTTGTCTGGAGAAAAAAAACAAACAAACCATAAAGGTATTCTTTTAAGGACTATATAAAACCTCCACTTTTTTTCCATTAGGATTCTCCAAATATTTAGACTTCAACCTTCAAGCTAATCAGTATTTTGTAAAAAGGTACTCAGTTTGCTAAACTATTACATGGAAAAGGGGGAAGAAAAAAATTACTACAGAAAAGATCTAAAAGTTCCATTTTTTTACTTTTCTAAATAAATCTAATACCTAATTCTTCCCTTTAGGAACCTATTGGGTATTGAACTATGTCCCTTCAGATCTACAGAAAGAAGAAAAATCCTGGATTCTTCACCTAAATGAGGAATTTCTTTCTCAAAGCTGGCAGCCAATATAAAGAAAAGAATCACATTAGTAGGAGTTGCCGGGATCGTCACCTGTGCCATCAGAAAGAGAATTCTCATAACCATCAACCACAAAAATAACAGCTCCTATTTCTATAGAACTTTATGATTAAGGAATTGATGTTTTCTAAATAATGCTGTGGGGGAAGCAGTAACTATAGCATTATTCTCCATGTAAAGCAGTGTATTTATGGTCAAAATCATGCCCCCATCTGAGAACATAGCTTCTAAGCCAGGGAACTTATTTCTGTGAGTAAAGGAAAAACATCTTCCTCATTGCAGTAACCTATGAAAAACAGCCTTCATGAAATGTGTGTGAATTTATTGTCTGACCAAAGAATTAAACTAAATAGTATTTAAAAAAAAATTCTGTAGGAATCTCCAGTGGAAACAAATGTCATGTTTTGAGTCATGTAAAAGAACATTTTTTAAATATCTGCCAGTAGAGTCTTTTATTTCCCAGGAAACTTTATATTATACATTTTCCATACATGTAATAAGTATGCTTAACTTTGGATGCAACCTTACTACATTTTCTATTTCCAGCTTAGAGAACAGGCAAATAAAATGTTTTGGAACAGCTGCCAATAAACAAACTATGTATTGTATTTACTTGAAGTAGTCTGAACTTCTTGTTAGAGTCACTCAGCTTATCACCCCTGTACTTGAGATTTCCATGGCCTCTAACTTTGCTTGTCTTACTCCAAAGTCCATAGTCTCCCAGGTGGCAGCACCATTAGGCTGCATAAGTGTACTGGCTACATAAGTGTCAAATAAAAACACTCCCACCATTAACACCTCTTGCTAGCTCAAAAAAGTGATGTTTAAATAACTGAACTGGTTTCAATGAACTGTATTTGCCATTTCCCTGATTCTTGGCTTGATAAAATGGAGATAATTATGAAGTGGATGAGCAGGTTTAATGAAAGCCAGTTTCTTTTGGTATATTCCTGAAGCAGCAATCATCATCTGTTTGGCTTTTGAAGAGCAACAATTATAATCACTTAAACCCCAAGGGGAACAAAAATAGAATTTACATTAGCATATAAAATATACAGCTGGATTGGGCAAGCCTATAAAATGGGGGGGGGAGATCATTCCAATCTGAAAGCTATTCAAAATCACAAGTAAAATGAGTTAGAGTATTTTATATGCTTCCTTCCTATAAAATTACACATATAACAATGATGAGAGGATTTTCCTAAAACTGATCACATGGAAGCATGAAATAGATGCCTGGAGAAGCTCCCAACAAGATCAGGCTATCCCAATTATATTATTAATAAAGTTTGTAATGATATTCTTATTTGGTATTAAACTTAAAGGTTTTAAAAGATATTTCAAAGATGGTATTCTGTAATTGTGTGACAAAAACAATTTTAAATATGAACTATTGTAGAGACAGTTTTCACATTTTTTTAAAGGCATCACATGATGTATTTACTAAGGAAGAAAAGTATATATAAGGAAAACTTCATATTACTGATGAGAGTGAACTCTGAAAAGTGCGTTTTTTAATCTGTAAAATAATCACTCTGAAATTGTGTCCCCTTTAATCTGTAAAATAATTACTCTGAATTGTGTCTCCTTTGATCTGGAAAAGAAGGGAGATTCGGGGTGGGAGTCTGGAAAAAGGAGGAAACCTGTCTGGAAACAAGACAAACCTTTTCTTAAAATAAACATCATCATTCATTTGGAAATCTCAGGCAAATCATCCCCCATTGAATTTTTGGGTAGCCAGATCTCCATTCAGGAAACTCCATATTCTGGGAAAAAAGCCTTCAAAGTGATTTTCATTCATTTGGGAGATCTTGGACTGATAATCAGCTCAAACTGCCCCAACCCCAAGATCTGCTCATAAAATAGGTTTCTCTTCACTCATTCTTTGCAAATCTCCTCATTAGGAGATTTGTCCACTAAGAGAGCTTCTTAGTGAAAAATAAAACTTCCTTTTTTTGCCATGAAGACTTCAGGTTTGTGAATTCTTTTCATGTTGGACCTGCTCAGAGACCAGAGGGGATTCTCACATCAATTCTCTACCACTAGAACAGCATCATTACTAATACTTCTTTTCCCCTTGGTTGTAAGTGAAAAATGCAACAATGACATAAAGCAAAGTTATAATTCTGGATTCAATACTTATATTCTTACTAAGTGAAATCATATTTTTCCTTTTCAAAGGCCCATTTAAAAAAAATGCCCATTATTTCATTGAAATTAATTTATTGCTTCATTCCCAAATTGTCATATTCAAAGACAGGGTCCACCCACATTTGTGTGATTCATTAACTTTTGTATTTCTATGGTTTCTACAGGGCTATCAAATGGGTTTTTTTGTTCACAAGGTATGGAAATCACATCTTGCAATGGGAAGCATGATTACCTGTGTAATTCTGACCAAATCAATTAATCTCTCTGATTCTCAGGTCCTCATCTGTAAAATTCTAAAGTTCGTTTGGAAGACTTCTAAGGTCCTTTCCATGCTACTAAATTCCCTTCATGTTAATCCTAGCAAGAAAACATGCATAATCAACATGTTAAAGGTTTTCTACATTGGCTCATATTTGCAAACATATTCAGGAAATACATTAATCAAGAAAAACATAGTATCCTATACATTGAACTATCCAGTACCTTGTACTCCCTCTTTGTAAGCAAATTACTTTTTATTGTCCTTGTAAAAGAGAGCTATTTGGTGGGGAGGGGAAGGATATTTCTACATAATGAAGATTCATTACATTTAATCTTTTCATAAAGAAAAATAATAGGTCTCTTCATTAGCACCGAGAGAAGTCTTTATTATCTTTTAAAAGAACAAATTTTTTTTCCATGTTAAAACCAGACAACATATTTATGACTTCATAGATTTAGAGGCAGAAAGGTCCACAAAGGTCATGTAGTTCAATTCCTTCATTTTATGGACAAGAAAACCGAGATCCAAAAGAGTGGTTATCGCCTAAGGACACATTAATTATAAGTACAAAACCAAGATTTTAACCCAAGTCTTCTGATGTTGTTTAAATTAAAACTCAAATTTAACATTGATGAATTAATAAACATTAAATTAGAGATTTTAAAGTTTATTTGTTTTTTGGGGGGGTTTTGTATGTGGCAATTTTTAGCTAGTCATTGATCCTAATACAATAGAAGATAGGTTTTGGACTTCCTTATTCTAAATTTTTGTTATGCCAATTAATGCTTTGTGAATCTTAAGCATAGTTTTCTTTTCAGAAATGTAACTAGGAATCTATTTCTGTCTGGGTAAAATACAACACACTGTTATGGTTATAATTTTAAAATATGTCTTCTTTTGTGGTGGCAGAGAGAAGACAGAAAAGCTGGAAAGAGCACCAACTCCAGGATTCTGGAGAGGCTGCCAGTTAGGTGGATGTTAGGCAGTTTGAAGAAGGAATTCTCCCTAGTTCACCATCTGGTCTCTTTATTTTAATTAAACATTATTGCTAATTAGTTGGTAAGCTTTGTTGTTTCTACCTGCTGAAGGACAGAAAGTAGCATATTGCCAGCATGCTCTAAATTAGTTATCCTGAGCCAAATGCCCCATCTCCTCACTTTATTTATGGTTCTAGTTATTTCTGTCAAGGGTTTAATATTTAAATTTCTTCAGTGTTTTCTAAAAAGAGGCAGAAGAGTCTCATAGACAGGAAGGACTTGAGCTTGTCATAGAAATCAGGAAGGACTTGAGCTTGTCTGACTTCAGGAATTGTAAAACACTGAGTATTATTCTTTCAACATATTCTTATGACGTACAAATTGTTGATATATGGGGAAAATGTTCCATAACAGTTTCCCCGATACAAACAAAAATCACAGAATATATGGAGTAGGGGTAGGGGAAGTACTCTGTGAATATTCATTTCTTTAAATTCATATTAGAATGTCCTTTGTCTTTACTTTCACCTTTATTTTTTAAATGTTAAATTACACTTGTCATAAGATCACAGAACTAGGGATGGTTTACCCCTCCTCTCCATTTTACAGATAAGGGAACAGACACATTCAGGGAAATTTTGTTCAGGGCATGAGAATATAAGAATTTGATTGAATTCAAATCTCTTGAGTCTCATAGAAGACGCTCCATCTACTGTTTTCATTTAATTTCTGGCATTTCTTGCTCTAAATCCTACTTAAGGCTAATAATTTCCTTCTATTGATAATATCTCATTTATTTTGTATATAGTTTGTTAGTACATGGTTGTTTCTATGTTGTCTTCCTCCTTAAATTGTGAACATCTTGAGAAGAGGGACTACCTTTTTCTAGTACTTAGAACAGTGCCTCAAATAAAGTAGGCATTTAATATGTATTACCCAAGCCAATAAGTGTTTTTCCTATTGTACCACAATGCTTCCACCTGCTTTCCTCTTTTCTGAACTGCAGATAAAATGGCTTCTAGGCTGGACCTTTATGATCCTGTTTTCAATTTTCTGAATATTCTAAAAGACTTTGGAACCTCATGAATTCAGGATCCAGAATGTATAACATAGCTTCATATCTGAAAGCAATGAAAAGGAGCAGAGAAAAGGAAAATACTTATGGTTTGAGCACAACCCATGTAGAAATCTATTTAAATTACTTTCTGTGGTTTATAATATATATAACCAAATAGATCAGGGTTATTCCCATTTGTGAAGAAAAAGTAGATATAAAAATAAGAGTTTAAGAAGACATTTATGAAATGTGTGGAAGTATGAAGATGACAATTTCAAAGAAAAATTTTATGAAAAGTTGTTTCACAAAAATCACAAGTTTAAAAAATATACTGAAAATTATATGTTTCATGCATAAAAACCTAGACTCATCTCTCTTAAAAAGGGAGGGAGATACTCATTTTAGTGGAAAGATAATAATAAAGGCATATGTAGAATGGAATTACCTCTTGAGAGCTGAAAAATTCCTGGCTTTTTACTGAAGCATAATTACAGTTATTTATTAATTTTTATATAAATTTCTATTTTAACAACAGCCCATCACTGATATTTCTTAAGTATCACAAATGATTTTTAATCATAGCTTTTATGATGATATATATATATAGTGTTTACATGTATGTAACATTTACATATATACTTAGGCATAATAAGTACTTGAATCTTTGAAATACACAAATAAGTTTTAATACAGTTGGAGTCACAATAGGTCAGAAACAATCTATAAGTTAAGATTCTACCAATAAAATACATTTCAGAGTACTTTATACATACAAATAAAAGAAATGATAGAAAAATACTTGGCTACTTTATTCAATGTGAAGTTTTTAGAATCACTACTACTGAACAAAATTTGATCTGAATTTTATATCCAAATGATAATTTTAACTTATTTTCTAGTCTAAATTCAAGAATCTTTCGGGATAGATCTGCACGGGAAAAATGGAGAGTATTCAATTTTGGCAGATACTGTTAATGTGGACAGTCAGTATAATTAATTTAGTGCAAAAAAATTCTTTCTATAAGGTATTTCTTTTGTTTTCTGTTTTTATTTTAAAAGACTGATTTACATATTTATTTCTTACCCTTTTCTGTGATGGCTCAAATAAAATAAATCTATAAAATTTTAATTAAAATATAGCTTAAATATAACACAAGTATTATTACCCTACAAAAGTCTGAAACTTATATTTGAAAAATATAAATTGCATTATAAAAGGATTCCTCACTTGACAAAAAGATTCAATTCAACTTTAATGCACTACAAGTAATCTGATTTTCAAAAATTTGATTTATACACTTTTCAGGAATATTTACTTCCTCAAATATAAGTTATTTTTAAGTCATTTAATACACACATGCTAGAGCCAAAATGATACATATACAAATGCATGTATGTGTATATACACATGTATATATATATATATATATACATATATATATATATATATATATAAACCAAACAGAACATATGCCTTAAAAGTTTGTTTTATCCAATATGCGTCTATTTTTAAGTCTCATCTTCCCAACACTAATGAAGATTATACAAAAAGGAGGGAAATTCTACTTTATATTAACTGTAATTTATCATATCTCCCATAAGTTTTCTAATATAGCACTCATATTTTATGTTAAGCAAGAACATTAGTTATTTAATTTTACCTTTTTTTTTAAATTCCAAGAGTAAACATTTTAGTTTATCAAAGTTTGTATAAAATATTCAATGTATATTCTACAAAATATAGTAATCTTCTTAATCTTCATTTTACACTGCTTTTTATGAATGTAGTTACTGCTACAATTAACTTTGTCTCTGTTTTCTCACTCGTATTTGCTGCCTTAAATATCAGTTTTGGGGGCTTTTTAAAATAAAAAGCAAATACAATATCTAAATGATCCTAGTCTTGGCATTTCTCCCTTAAAATCTTTATTTTGTTGTGTTTTGTTTTTCTCCTAACTACAGGAGAGATGCTAAACTGAATCATGCTTAAAAGGGAATCTTAAATATGCTACACATTGGAGTCAATGATTACTGACTGTACTAGATTTTCCCTTATAAAGAACCTTTAGGTCTTGATTCTTATGAATATTCTTCTATTTATGAAATTTTCTCTGGTATATGGTGAGTGGGTATTAGAGCACAGCTACTGTGTTGCTTCTATGTTGTTATTATACTTAGAATAGTGAAAAAAAGTAGATGATAAATATAACATATACTACCAGATAATATATTAGATAGTATTCTATTCCAATGAAAGTTAATCTCTACATTTATAATGCTCTAAATATTCCCAAATGGTAGGACAAAATGTATTTATATATGTCTACAAACATATTTGTGTATAATGTTTGGATACATATATGTATAATAATTGTGCAGCCATTAATAAATGAATACTTCATTCTAAGATTATTAAAATGAATATCTAGAATTTGAGTTGTCTGCTAAATTATTTTATTTGCTGTTTTCGGCTGCAATGACATTTTCATTAACACAGAGGTGGAAAATTGAATTTAAAAGTACATTTTAAACTGGATTACATGTATTTAATAAGATAGCCAGGGTAAGCTGTTTCAACTCATTAATTTGTGGTGATTATTTACTTTATGATAATATTTTTATTAATTTATGATTATTACTTATTTTGTTTGACACAAAAGGTAGTTCTGGAATTAAATATTCCTTAGAATTTAATCCCTCTGCATTATCTGAGACAATGATAGTATGATTTGTCACTGAGTTCACTAATTAGATGCTTAGTGTTTAAAAGTATAAATTCATTTAAAAAACCCCTTCTAAATGAAAATTTTAGCTACCACAAATTATTCTCTTGCCATAAATATATTTTGACATTTCCTGGGATATTTATACAGTTTATGCTAACTTACAAGTTTGGGGTAATAGCTTCAGTTTTTAAAATTCTTAAACTAAAAGATGCTATATCCACAAAAGTTTTAAGGAGCAGCATTAAAAGAACTAATGCTTTGTTTGGATAGTAACATAGGTAAGGTTACTGGTAAAATAATAGTTTCCTATGGAAAGCTGAATAAGCATAAAATTGCAGGTGTAGTAAATTTTGTTACAATAAATGAAATTAGTCTATCATAAAAATGCAAAAGGAAGAAAATAACACTGATGTCTCTCATTTGGAGATTTTGGCTACTATTTATCCAGTTTTACCATAGCTTTAGAGAGAAAAATGCCTTAGCTCCAGGAAAAATGCCTTAGCTCCCAGAAAAAAAATAGGGGAGCTGGATTAGAAGATCTGTAAGGTCCTTTCCAATATCTGATCCTAAATAGGAATACATAGACACTCACCTGTGTATTTGTGTGCATTTCAGCATACATCAAAAACTCATAAATTGTTTCAAATGAAACTCACACAAACTTCTTTGGGAGAAATGTTCTTCCACTTCACCTTTTAGAAATGAAAGAAAAGATAAGATAACCCAGCTTTTTTTTTTTTTTTTTTTTTTTTTTTAACTGATTAAGCAGGTCCCTTACAATATAGGGCATCACATTCATCTCTATGGCAACAGCTGGTGACGATTTAAAAGGCTAGTACATCCCCAAACAGAAAAGTTTACGAATACTAAGCACAATTAACTCTCTTTCTAAAATGTGTAGCCCATAAGATAATAAAATTCTCTGAAGGACTTGTGAAAAGGTCTAGCCATTTACCAAACTTGATATTATTGATTTTGACGCTACTGTCTAAATTGGGTAGTTATTCCAGTAAAGTGGCTAAAAAAGACATCTCTAGAAATCTTACTGGTGTAAAACATAACAAATGAAAGGGGAAGATAGTGCAGAGAGACATTTAAACCCTCTATTTAGTGCTTTCTTTTTCTTTGGGGGGAGGGAAGAGTGGGTGGGTGTGTCTTTGTGTGAATCTGTAGGAAACACTTTCTCCTTTCCTCCCCTTCAACCCCGAATTATCCTTTTTCAGAACTGAATGTTGGGTGCATCTTTTAGGGCAAAGGTGCCTGAGGTTACTAGCATCTAATCTTTAGTAGTAACCTAGATAAAACCAAAAAAACTAGGACCAGGAAGAAGACCAAAGATGGAATTGCGCTGAAGGAGGCAAGTAAGATTTTTTTAACAAGTCAGTGTTCCTTCTCTAGCATTTTTTTTTTTTTTAATCAGAATTGACGCAGTCATTACTAAGTCGAATTTAGCAAATTAGACTTGCTAGATAGACGTAAAGGTAGATAATAAACCTAATTCTTTTTGTTTGTTTGTTTGTTTGTTTTCATACATACATCTCAAAGCTTCCTTTTCTCACCGCCTACTCCCAACTCCGCATCAAGCCGCTTACCACCCCAAGGCTTTATTACAAAAATCAAGCATAAAAATGACAACCCCCCCAATAATAGTGAAGAGAAATGCATCTATTGGTTTCTTTTTTTTTTTTTTTATTTTTACTGTCCCTATCTTTCTCCAACCCCCAGCTCTTTGTGTGTGATGAGTCTTTTAAAAACAGCCCACAAACAGAAAACACAAGAAGAAATTATATATTTTTTTAAAAGTATACTTACCATGGCAACCTCATAATGCTTTGTCATGCTTTTTGCACTAATTTTTCAAAACTGCTTTGCAGGGCGCAGAACTGGGGAAGCCTGGACTAAAGAATCTCTAAGAATAACAAAAGGGGAAAAAAAAACAATAATAAGAAATACATTTAAATGAATTAAATACATTTAAATTAATCAAAGAGGACTCTGACCTAACAAGGTGGGGAGAGGGGAAAGGTGCAGTGGGGAAGAGAAGGAAAACTAGGAAGAAAGGATAAAGAAAAGGGGAAGCAAAGAGGAATCCATCCAAACAAAACAAAACGGTAAAGGGAAGAAGGTTTTGTTGATTAGGTCAGTGGAGAGAAAACTGATGTGTGCTATTGTTTGACTAGTGGAAATGACTTGCTTACCACTACCACCACACCAAACGGCCGAGATAACCCAACAGAAAAGCCCTTTCTCTAAGATCACTAGCCCTGCCTCAAATCTTTCAGTGATTGATAATTTCGTTTCAGTTAAATACTTCCAATGGCACACAATCTACCTGAAGTCAGAACTGTAAGCTTGCTAGTTCTTCAGCTCACAACTGCTAATAACAGTGTCTTCTCTTCTTTTCCTGTATCACAATAGCTGGAGCTGGGCACCTCATTAAGCCAGCCCGAGAAACCAAGAAGCTGGGCCTGTCTGCCCTTCTGTAATAATTATAATTATACGATGGATGCAATCAAAGAGTGTGTATGTGTGTGTAAAATTTTGGTAATGATAGTATATATAATTGTTTCTGCCTACGAGCAGACGAAAAGCCTTTGCCCTCCCTCTTCCCCCCTCATTTAGCGTTCTTGTCTTTTTTTCTAACCCCCTCCTCCATTTCTTATAGGCTCCCACCTTTCCTCCTGCTCCCAATCACATTCTCTGAATTAATAAACCGTTCGGAGTCTGGAAACAAGCGGGACCTTTCATACCGAACTGATTATTTACAGTGAATTAATTCGAAAGATAGAGGGGCTAAAGGAGCCCAAAAGGAATTGGGAGTAGGAAGAGACTTGGGATGGGGGAGACGGAAACCCAGGGAAATGAGGAAGTGGTAAAATAATTTTAAGCTGTATGTAAACATGTACCACCAAATAAACATGGCAGGATCATGAAGAGTGAGCAGCTGTTCGCAGTGTGCGTGTGTCTCTGTTCCCCTATTAGTATTCCTTGAAGAGGGACACGTGTGTGCGTGCGCGCGCATGATATCTTTCAGTGGCATCCTGTCTCTAAAGAAAGAAATCAGAGAAAAGGGAGGGGCGGCAGGTCAGGGAGGGGTTAGTTTCTGGTATATCATCCTAAACATCCCCCTACCAAGTCTCTTCGAAATTGCCATCCTTAGCTGCTCAGTGTAATGCAGCTCCTGGGTAAATTTCCTAGAGGATCCTGGGAGTGCGCAAGAAAAAGAGAGACTTTGGATCAGAGCAGAGTTTAAGACTAAACAGAATCGAAGACACGAGATTAGTTCTTGAATCTTTTTTATTTTTTTCCCCCCGCCCCTTCTTGCTCTTTGCACTAACACATTTGCTTAAGGCTTCCACTTTGCACCTGCTTCCAATGGTTTTGGATTTCTCGAGTCTGTTACTTCTACATTCCTCCCTCGATCGCTGTTAACTCCCGAGTCTCCAGTACTTGGGCAAGAGAAAGGCCGATGCGGAAGCTGCAGCTGCCGGCGTGCGGGAAGCACAGCGTATATATACTTGTGCCGTTTTCAGGGCTTCTTTCTTCGCCTTTCACGCGCAGGGGACGATTGTTGGCCTGGGACACACTCTCTCTCTTCCCTCCCCCTATCCCCAATCCCAGGCCTCACACCTTCATTCTTCATTTCGTTCTGAACTCCCTGCCTTCATTCACACGTGTGTGTGTGTATATATATATATATATATATATATATATATATATATATATATATATATATATATATATATATATATATATATATATATATATATATATATATATATATATATATATATGATAAGATGTTAAGATATATAAGTTCATTATTAGTCTTGGGTACTTTAATTTCATGTGTGGGAAAATGCTTTCTATTATTTTACATTTACATTCATTTTCAGTTTAGTATGATATACTGTATACTAGACTATGTGGCTAAAATACCTAGTCGAATTTTAAAAATATGAATTTCTTCAGAATTAGCAAAATAAAAGATATTTCTCTATATTACACCATTTCTCTGAAGAATACCTTACTCTTTAAAGCTAATATTTTTTTAATTTTATAATTATAATTTTTGACAGTATATATGCATGAATAATTTTTTTTTATAACATTATCCCTTGTATTCATTTTTCCAGATTTTCCCCTCCCTCCCTCTACTCCCTCCCTTAGATGACAGGCAATCCCATACATTTTACATGTGTTACAGTATAACCTAGATACAATATATGTGTGTAAATCCAATTTTCTTGTTGCACGTTAAGTATTGGATTCTGAAGGTATAAGTAGCCTGGGTAGATAGACAGTAGTGCTAACAATTTACATTCACTTCCCAGTGTTCCTTCTCTGGGTGTAGTTGTTTCTGTCCATCATTGATCAACTGGAAGTGAGTTGGATCTTCTTTATGTTGAAGATATCCACTTCCATCAGAATACATCTTCATACAGCATTGAAGTGTATAGTGATCTTCTGGTTCTGTTCATTTCACTCAGCATCAGTTGATGTAAGTCTCTCCAAGCCTCTCTGAATTCATCTTGCTGGTAATATCTTACAGAGCAATAATATTCCATAACCTTCATATACCATAATTTACCCAACCATTCTCCAATTGATGGACATCCATTCATCTTCCAGTTTCTAGCCACTACAAAAAGAGCTGCCACAAACATTTTGGCACACACAGGTCACTTTCCGCTCTTTAGTATTTCTTTGGGATATAAGCCCAATAGCAGCAATGCTGGATCAAAGGGTATGCACAGTTTGATAACTTTTTGGGTATAGTTCCAAATTGCTCTGTCACAACTCCACCAACAATGTATCAGTGTCCCAGTTTTCCCACATCCCCTCCAACATTCATCATTATTTGTTCCTGTCATCTTAGCCAGTCTGACAGGTGTGTCAATCTGAGGTATCTCAGAGTTGTCTTAATTTGCATTTCTCTGATCAGTAGTGATTTGGAACACTCTTTCATATGAGTGGATATAATTTCAATTTCACCATCTGAGAATTGTCTGCTCATATCCTTTGACCATTTATCAATTGGAGAATGGCTTGATTTTTTATAAATTAGGGGTCAGTTCTCTATATATTTTGGAAATGAGACCTTTATCAGAACCTTTAACTGTAAAAATATTTTCCCAATTTGTTACTTCCCTTCTAATCTTGTTTGCTTTAGTATTATTTATACAGAAACTTTTTAGTTTGATGTAACCAAAATCTTCTATTTTGTGATCAATAATGATCTCTAGTTCTCCTCTGGTCATAAATTCCTTCTTCCTCAACAGGTCTGAGAGGTAGACTATTCTCTGTTCCTCTAATCTATTTATGATCTCATTCTTTATGCCTAAATCATGGACCCATTTTGATCTTATCTTGGTATATGGTGTTAAGTGTGGATCCATATCTAATTTCTGCCATATTAATTTCCAGTTTTCCCAACAGTAAAGCTAATATTTTAGCAATGAACAGAAATTAGTGGAGAGGCAGAGGGAAGCATAAAATGATAGATTTAGACTGGAAGTTACTTTAGTGGTCATTTAGTTAAATCTTTATATTTTACATATAAGAAAATTGAAGCTCAGAGAGGTTAAACATTTGACCAAGTAGCATCCAGGGCCTGGAATATCAAAACTTTCCATTATATTCCAATGCCAGGTATTCCTAAACATATTCCTCTTTTCCTAATTGATGTGTAAGTGCTTAATAAAGATTCAGTAAACTGATAAACAACAAAAAGCTCTACCTATACTCAAGGCTTTTACTATCTTTGGGGGAGAAAGCAATTAAAAAAAATTTAACTGTTATCATCAATGAAACTACTCCTCTGACGATTAAAAGAAATTGAAAGGAAACTTTCTATAGGGAAAGATTATTACTGTGATCCAGACATGACCACAGTTTAACAACTGTCTCCTAGTGACAGACAGATCTGGTTCATTTTAATTAATTATTTTCACTTTTATTTGGAAGTCTGAAATTTGCAGAAGGACTAGATAGAATTAAGATAAAGGATGGTAAAAGTAGGTACAACATTCTAAAAGATACTATGAAGATTACTCTAAAATATAATTATTTAGATCCATATTTTAATTTGATTTTAAGTTAAAATAATTTCTAAATATAACCATCCCTTCTCTGGAATTGCAACAAAAGCAGTTAAGCAAAAACAAGTTTTAAATTGTCTTCCCTTTTAGTCTTACCTCTCTAATGTATGAAGCTATATTTTATTATCTTTTCTCTAGGAACGATTTTTTTTCAATTAATGAGTGAAACTTCCTCTTTATAATATTTTATTGTAAACATGAACTGACATTTTAACATCTTAAAAATCATATTCTCACTATTTTTGTAATAAACCAAGTCTCAAAACCTACTGTTGAAGCAAATACAAAATAAAAATTTCAAATTTTGCCTAGGGAACATAAACGAAATCTTCTAACTTTGAGTCTCAGCTCTAAAGCTTTACTTGTGATAGCATCTTAACAATTTGGCCTAACTTGAAAAAAGATCCTTTTGAATTAGTGAAAAATCTGATTTTAATACAATATCTTAACTAAACACAGTATTATTACCTCCAAGTTCCTGTTCTAACCCCAACTAATTGAATAGAATCTTGCTTAATGATCTGCAATTAACATATGAATTGTTTCTAACTAAATCTAAGGTTCTTTATTTTATGTTTAGGACGCTTTTGACAGTCTGGTGAAGCCATAGAATCCTTTCTCAGAATAGTGTTTTCAAATGCTTGAAATAATACATAGGATTACAAAGGGAATTAGTTATATAGAAATATATAATGTCCGACCTAGCTGTCTGGGTCAGTCAGAGTCAGGATCAATCAAAATCTTTAGTCTTCAGGGGGAGAAGTGAAGGAGGCAAGCAAGCTGACACTCAGCTTGCCAAAGATGAATCCTGGACTCTGTACTCTGGAGCCTGAAATCTCTCCTTCTCGTTCAGCAGACCAATTCTGACTCTCTCCCTCAGCCCTCCAATCCTTGACTACCATTACCTCACCACCACAAATTCAGCAAGCACCAGTGGTGAGGAGAGCCATCACGTAGGTCATTATCCGTAAGTGCTCTGCTATCTGATTCAAGTACACCTTTTCAGAGTTCACAGATCACATAAATATTGCTTTTCAAGTACTTATTTGTACTTGAAAAGTCTATTATTTTGTGTTTTAAACATTCCTTTGAAATCTTAACATCAATAATTTGCATTTTGAATGAAAAACCATGTAATAAGTAAAAATAAGTTTTGGCACAGCTTTTCTCAAATGACCTCAAAAATCTGATTTATTGGCCATAATGGATATGTTTTATTATGTAATACTTTTTAAATCTACATTTGTAAAAAGCCCTTTATAAACAAAGTCCCACTGCTAAAACATTTTAGGAAAAATATAAAGAATGTTAAAACATTTTTCAGGACTTCTACAAAATATGCTTCAGTCTTTTATTATTTTTCAGATCTACAACTACATCCTTTAAGGAAAGACAAAGGAAAAGAATAGGTAAGTTAGCTAATGAGATCTGTGCTTTCTGCGACACTTCCAAAATGCAGACCCACACAAAATTCAAAATTCAATAAAGAAATTGGAGATTGGGTAATTTTTCTTGCAAATAAAAATTTTAAGATGTGATTAAAAAAAAGTCTTAAGTTAAAATGTAATGCTGGAGAAACTGAGGCAAGATAGAGATTAGAGAGTTTTTAATATTTTATTTGAAAGGGAGAGATTTACAGGGATTATGGAATGGTCCTATGGATCCATGATTTGGTCCCAGGGCAGAATGGGACTATCGTCTCCAAGAATTCAGCATCCAGCAGCTAATGTGTGTGTGCATATATATATATACACACACATAGCTCCAAGCACCGAGTAGACTGAGACACAGCACTGAGAGGGGGAATGGATTGTCAATCCAGTTCTGACAGGGTGAGGGAGGCACCAGACATTCTGATAAATTGGAATCAAGAAAAACAATGAGAGAATGGGGGAAGGCAAGAGACATTCTAATAAGCAGGGAATGTCTGGGGTCCAGATGTCTAAGATAGAAGGTCTTTCTCCTTATCTGGATCATGATGATTAAGAAGGAGGCTGTTGCAACCAGGCAGAAGAATTCAGGGAAACTGAGGTAGAACAGTCAGGGAAACTGAGGTAGAATAATCAAAGGAAGCTATGGGACAATAGTATACATCACCTCATATGAAATGGTCTGTGCAACTGCTCGTAGAGCTCTGATAAGGGCATATTTTGAATTTGATGCTCATCCAGATCATAGAATTGAGTACACAGAAAGACCTGAAAGTGAAAGAATAAAGAGAAGTCCGAGGTTCAGGTCTAGTAGTGTGTTAGGCATGGGTAATGAGGTTCAGATTGTTAGGGCAATGGAGAGGGCTAAAATGGGGGCAAGAATAAATATTAAAATGGAGGAGATTAGGAAGCGTAAGGGTTCTTTAGTAAATAGTTTCACTGCATCTGTGAATGGTTGTAAAAGGTCATAAGGTCCTACGATGTTTGGTCCTTTTCGAAACTGTATGTACATTTTGAAATATGAGATTAATCCTGAGAAATTAATATAGTTGGACATTATTAAAACATATCATATCTAACATAACATAATGTTAATGTTAGAGGAAAATTTAAGAGCTTAGTTGTAACTTTAATATAAATAAAAAATACAAAGAATGGAAAAATAAGCCTGAAGAAAAATAAATTGTCTCTGTAAATCAACTAAAAAGTTATTTAGTTTGATTCCCCAGTCACTAAATAGTAGGCAAGTGAGATGAAGAAACAAGTTCTCAAAAAAAGAAAGAAAAAGAGAGAAAAATTATCAATGAGTACTGATTAAGCTTTCTTATAATCAGAAAAAAAATCAACAAAAAGCCTCCATTCCAATCTGAGTTCCTCTTTTTTCAGGATTATTTTTGTTTTTTTGGTTACCTCTCCCACTCTCTCTTTTCTCCAGTCTGAGAAATCATTTAGTCAACTAACAAGCATTTAAAATTCCTACTAGGTTATAGGGCACTAGTGATACACACATACACACACACACACACACACACACACACACACATACACACACACAGAGTCTCTGCCCTCAAAGAACTTACATTTTATCTAGGAAAAGATAGGAACTGAAGGCCTTTTGTGATAAACTTTTCAGGGAATTTTATAGAATTCCCAGGAGCAGAGTGAAGAATCTAGGCATAGGGAAAAATCTGTCACATACAAGGAATAAGAAGACCAAAAGACCAATTTTTCTAGCAATAAAATGTATGAAATGTTTTTGCTTTTGATTCTAAAAGTAATAGAAGTCATTGGAGTGTATGGAGTAGTGAAATCATAGACTTCTGCCTAAAAACAGGCTGACTGTCAGCTATTGTGGCAGATGGATTGAAAAGAATGAAGGAGACCAGCTAGGCCAGTAGACCAATTAGATCTGACCAGAGGGCTGAAAAGAGGTGATCCTTCCAGCCAAGGCCAAGCTATTCACTTGGTCCTATCTTTTCTGATTCCTTTTTGAATCATTCCATCTTTCTCTGATCTTCTGATCAACTTAAAAAAAAAAAAAACTTACTAGCTTCATTTGCTATCTCCAGACATGTTCAAGGTCTCACCTCATCCTTTAAAATAAAATAAAACTCAAACTTTCATTTGATTCTGCTACCTCCCCTAAGACTTTGCTCCTTTTCAAAATCAAATTCTTGGGGGGGAGAGTGGAGAACAAGGGTCAATTCCTTTGCTCCTTATTGTTTCTATTTCCCCACTTCTTACTCACTTCTCTATCCATTTCCTTGCCTTTTAGACTTATCACTCAATTAAATCTGTTTTCTCCAAGATTACTTAGCAACTTCTGAATTGCTCAACTTGGTGCCCTATTCTCAGTCCTCCTCCTCAACTCCAGTACAGAATTTAACACTCCAAGCATCTCATCTTTCTGAGTAGTATTTCCTTCCCTGAGTTTTCATGAGATTGTTCTCTCCTGATTTTCTTCCTACTTTTTGGGATGCTACTTTTTGAGATTCTCTTCAATCTTTTTTATTATATCCAACAGTAGGTATTCCTTAAGGCTAGCTTCTGAGTTTTCTTCTTTATAACCCCTCTTTTGGTGAACTCATCAGTTTTCATGGTGTGTGGAATAGCAAGACCCTCACTAAAATTGACTATTACTCAGAGGAATCTCCAGGTACAAAAAGAAAGTTCCTTTATTTGAATTCTCAAGAGAAACAGGAGGTCCCAGCAGGGAGGAAGATTCTCATTGTAGGAGGCCACTTGACAAGTACTGTCAGCAAGCTTTTATCATCAAAAACCACAGTACTTTCATAACCCACCCCATTCCTATTGGCTTTTAATTTCATTGGCTGGGTCCTTGCCTGCAGGGAATAAGAAAGCTTGTAGTCTTCCTGCAAGCTATTTTCACAAGGACTTACAAGAATGTGGGTCTTCAAAACAGCATTTTGCAAGGTCTGACATTAGCATTATTGTAAAGGGGTTAGTAATTTTATTTCTGAGAAATGGAAACTGGGGCTTTCAGACTTCTCTAATGCTGGAGAAACTGAGGCAAGGTAGAGATAAGAGAGATTTTAATAATTTATTTGGATTTCTGAGAGGAAGAGATTGTGCTGGGAGCATGCTGCCCCTGGGGCTGATATCCAAAGCATCCAGTAAACAATGTGAGTTCTCAATCACACACACACACACACACACACACACACACACACACACACACACGGCTCAACTATAGGGATAGACTGAGGCAGAGGCAGAGCATTCAGAGTGGGAACAGACTATTAATCTGGTCCTGACAAGGTGGGGGGAAGCACCGGACATTCTGGTAAATTGGGATAAAGAAGAACAACAACAAGATAGGGGTAAGACCATAAATTCTTGACAGAAGGAGTTAGGATCCAGGAAGTCTGAATTCCCCCTTATCTTGTCAATATGAGAGAATTTATAACCTTAGAGCAAGTGGCCCTCAGTCTTAATGAGCCAGAGTAGGAATTTGCAAGTAAGGGAATCAACAATTAAGGAAACTGAGGCAGAACAATTTAGGGAAACTGAACAATAAAAGGGAACTGTGGCACAACATTCCACACTCTCTCTTCTGAATATTCAAATCATTGAATCACTTTCCTCTAGATACCTGGAAGGTCTTAGCATCATAAGTTTGACCAATTCTATGTGAAACAAACCAAAATAAAACTAGAAAAATTCAAGGACTTATGGCAAGGACAAGTCTCTCCCTGATAACCCCAGAGTTAATCAGCAAATACAAAGGCTCCCTATTGCAGTATGTCAGATCTTCTGTAATTGGGGCACCATCTCAGCCAGACAATCCAGTTGAGATGAACAGTTCACTATGAGTTAGGTGATCTGCAGTCATTTGTGCATTTAACTCAGTCTCAGCTTAATAGACCAACAGTGCTCAAAGGCCCAAGACCCACCCCGAGGGGCAACTTACTCCAAGGGAGAAGAGTGTTCCAGAGGAACAGACAGGGCTGCAGAAAGGATCCAGATTTTTGAGCAGATTATGCATAGTTAGACCAAGGCAGACAACCCCAAACTTTTAGAGGCCTAACACCAAACTGCAAGGTCCTTTGAGAATGCTGAAATACTAATTAAGGAACTGAGGTTACACAACTGGAGCAACAGATCAGAGAGACTGCCACTCCCAAGATAAGAGTCTGATTACTAATTATTTCTGAAAAATATTCCCAAAAACTGAGTCTGCCAGGACAATTCCAACAGAATAAGGGATTTCAAAGTTAAAGCATAACCAGCAAATCATAGTCTAATAAATTTAAGCAAGGAGTAAAAACGAAAAGTAAAAAACGAAAAGGACAGTTAAAAGGATTTCCAATTCAATGTGAACTAATGAGATAGGGGGTGGGGCAGAAGTGCCTAAAGCAAAGTGAATAGGAACTAGAGGTTCTCATTCTTCCAGGCATTTTGAGAAAAATCCTCCATTTTCCCCAATTTCCTATCTCTTCCTCCCTTTTTTTTTCTCATAGAAAGGAATTATCAAATAACCATCCACATATAAATCCCAAGAGTGAATGAAAATTCCTATACATAACAGCAATAGTAACAAATGCCATCCCAAATCTTAACACAGTAATAGATGACACAATTAGTCATTCATCACCATTCCCAAAATCCCCATATCAATCCATCAGGGGCAAAGGATGAAGCCTCATTCAAAACTGCTTCAGAGATTCTCAATCCATGCAGGGGATGGGTGTGGTGTGGTGTGCTGACAATCAAAGCTGATCTAGGTCCCAGAAGCAAGTCAATATCTGTAATTTGACAAGAATCTAGAACAAATTCCCCTCCCCCATCTAATAAATAAAGGTTAGAACAGTCTGTTTGAAGCAGTTTTGGTTAATGGGATTTGTTATTGGAGGTAAAATTTCTTGGGCTTATAGTTAATGCTATTTGGCAGTTCCACCCTTTGACATTTAGTGGGAAATATCTGTAATTTGACCAGAATCTAAAACAAACCCCCCCCCCCCACAAATCTAACAAATACAGGTTAGAACAGTGTGAGATAGAAAGACTGGCCCACAAGGACTGCTACAAGATATGGGGAGCCCAAGATAGATTGACCAACAGCTTCCTGTGTGAAGAGATGCTTGTCTCACAAGCAAAAGGCTATCAGCTATAGTCACCATAAAAAACAGCAGTTAGGTCATAAAAAACAGCAGTTAGGTCTCACAGACCACTGTTAATTGTCCTCTCATTAGTTACAAATCTTTTAAAAACACTTGAATATCATAGACACAATAGCTTTAATTCATTTTTATTCCAGTTAATTTTTCCATATAATGTCAGAGGGTAGAATTCCCAAATAGCATTAACTATAAGCCCAAGAAATTTTACCTCTAATAACAAATCCCATTAACCAAAGTTTCAGATAAATCCCCAATAGGTATTTACCTTAACTTTATATTGACAGCAGTAGGAAATTTGTCCCAGTAAGTTCATAATTTGGAACAATTATCACATCTAAGTAAATGTTTCATAAATGAACATTATACATACAAACCAGTTTGCTTTTTAAAATACTTAATACATAGACAAATATCCCAAATTGCATATTGTTCATGATGGGGGTTGTGATCCCCTTAAGAAACTAATCCTTTCAAATGGATTTATTCCTTTCTGATTCCCAACCCCTCCTAGCTAATGCATTATCAATTCAAGAAGCTAGGACCTTTGATTCACAAACCCTGGTCAATAGCATCCAATAGGAGATGTGGGCCTGTCCCAGCCCCCATCGGATTTGAACCAAATTGGTACTCCACCCACAGGCCCCTTTAGCTAAATCTCTCATAAAAGACCCAAGCTGGAGCCCTCTCTTTGCAGAGGTCCCAAACATGGCAGCTTTACACCTGGCATGCCAAAGATCTCTGTCCACTTGAACACTGCTTCTGGTGCCCTTTTATCTCTACCTTCACCTTTTAATAACTAAACTTTAACTTTACTTCCAAACCCCATAATAAACTTCTTTTATCAATCTAGGTTTTCGAGTCTGTATATTCCTTTAAAGGGGATTCTTGCGCCGCCACTAGTCCTCATTTAACTCTGTATCCTTGTGCCAAAACCAAAGGGGTTGCAGGGGAGCTCTATTTGACTCCCTGTACCCCGAACCTGCCACTAGACCTCAATGAAATCCTAATTTCATTGAGGTACTCCCAATTATAAACCTCATCATCCATAACAGAAACATTTTTAAAAGGACAAAGAAAAAAACTATTATTTTTAGAGGTCTTTGAAATGATGTGCATTACCTCAGGATATAATCAATACAATCAATTAAAACTTATACAGAATGTCCTAATTCCACATAAAAGAATTCAAAAAGTTCTTAAAAATATTAAAATTTTAGAAATAACCCTGCCAAATTATAGATCACATCTATGACCATATTTCTTAACCGGGGAACACTTTAGCTATCAAAGAAACAAATATTCAGTCAATTAACTTAAAAGTGGGCTTGTTTTGTAAGCCTCTGCAAGAAAGTTCTTCTGCTGGAACACAATTAAAAGGGGAGAGGGAATTCCACATGGCTGCCCTTCCCCCCACTCTACCTCCAAGGAGGCCAGGGGGAGGAAAGGCAAGCTAGACTGCATCCCTGGACAAAAGATTCCCTCCTGTGTCCCACTCAATGTTCCCCATACAGAAATCCTTCCATTAAAAACTTTCCTATCTTTTCCTACTTCCTAAATCTCTTTCGTTCTCTTTTCCTTCAAAACTTAAGATTCACAATATAATGAATAGCTAAATAAATCCATAAAACCCATATGTCCAGCAGAGCTGGATTTAAAGCATAACTTATAATGTAAACGAATTATCCAAAGTGTTTCAGAGGGTAACATACTTTACCTAATTAGAGGTATACTTCCCTTTCAGGCAAGTTAACAGAACTTCTCTTTTAATAAGCCAGTGTTCTTAAGATCTTATATTCAAAGCTAACCAAATCTAGCCTGCATGGGCAACAGTAAAATTATTTTAAAACTGCCCAAAAGGATACTTTTTGTTTTGTTTTGTTTCTCACTTAGGTTCAAACTAGTTCTCCAAAACCTTTTCCTAAGTTTCAAAGCAATTGGCATAAACTCCTTTGTCCTCCAGAGGCCTTATTTGCCCAACTCAGCCTACTCCAGGCTTGAATTTTATTGCTTTTTTCCTCCTCTCTAACTAGCAGGCTGCTTTTTTTTTTTTTTTAGGGAAAAAACTTTTCTGCCATTCCTAAAATAGACAAATTTTTAGTTTTTCCTCTTTAGTAATAAAGGTTTCAATATTCAAACAAATTCAAAGATCTTATATTCAGAATAAACAAATCTAGCAGGCAAAGGCAATAGCAAAATTATTTCCCACAATTTCAGAATCATCCTAAGATTCCTAATTAAATGTTTTCTCCTGCCTGAATTTCAATCAGATAAGGTTTTTATTTCCCTTTACTCTAGCAGGCTTTAAAAACCTGCTTTAAAGGAAAAAGTTTCCTGCTAGTTTAGAATAGCCACGCTTTATTTGTTCCATTTATTTACAAATTAGTACAACAGGTTAAAAAGTTTAAAATCACAAACATTTTTTATACTAAGCACATTTGAAACATTGGAATAACCAATTCCCAAATGTCTTAATCATTATTCTTAAAACTGAATGGAGAGGGGGGGAGCCAAGATGGTGGAAAAGGCACACTCAACTTTCTGAGCCCCTCTCTTATCCTCATTATTAATTATTAAATTCAGCCTCAAAAATACCACTTGGCTGGTAAAATTCATGAAGATTGGAAGTACAACAACTTAACAGCTGAAGATAATCTGGAAGATCACCAGAAAAGGTTTGTCCTG
Organism: Sminthopsis crassicaudata; assembly: GCF_048593235.1. Classification (NCBI taxonomy): domain Eukaryota; kingdom Metazoa; phylum Chordata; class Mammalia; order Dasyuromorphia; family Dasyuridae; genus Sminthopsis; species Sminthopsis crassicaudata. The sequence goes on from NC_133617.1 coordinate 451,499,873, forward strand.
AGCAACAGGAACAGAACACCACAAGCAGGGATAGAACCAGAGACTAGCACATTGAGCAGACCAGGTGGGGATGTCCTCTGTGGTTAGAAAATTTACAGAGAACACTCTACCATAGGCTGACTGCTTTGCCTTGGTTGCAAAGCAGTAGACCAGCAGAGAAATTAAAGCCAAAGGTAAAGGGTACTCTATAAAATACCAGAACCTAATAGGATCTGGCTATACCTACCCCAAACCAGAAGTAAGTGAACCAGCACAAACCACAATACAGCAGTGCAGCCGCATTCTGCAGCAAGGGCTGGAGCAGTCACAAATCTGTACAGTGGGAGAGTAGGCTTAGGGCAATAGAATTTCCATTGTGTGACTGTGCTCCCCTGGGCATAGACACTTCCTGTGCCCTGTGAGGCAGGACAACTAATAATATCCAGAGCAGGCTTTTGCAGGGGACAGTGACACTTTCTAGCCCCAAGGCAGTCACTAATCTGCACAGCAGAGCTCTTCACAGGACACTTCTGAAGCTCAGACATGATACCCAGACCTGAGTGACTTTTGGTGCGGAACTTTTCCCAGAGCACTCTCACATATTGGCCTGTTCTTTGCAGCCTGTTTGCAGTACAACTACTGTTCATATACCTATCCCTGCTCTGCAGAGGAAGCTGGTAACCTCCTTGCCCTGAAGGCAGACCCTAAAATCCTTTTTTAAAATGAGTAAAAAAATCAAAAGGACAATTGATAGCTTTTATACAAAAAGAAAACAGGTTTTCAACCCTGAGGAGACTAATAGCAGGCAGTCTCTAGACAAAATGGCAAAGGGGGATGTAACATAGTCCCCATCACACAAGGCTCTCCTAGAAGAAACTATGAAAAATCTTAAAAGAGAGCTAAAAGAAAAATGGGGAAAGGAAAGAGAAGCTATGCAAGACAGTAACAAGTTCCTGAAATGTGAATTGAAAAAGGTAAAGAACTCCCAGGGAGTGCAGAGAAAAAGAATTTGTGAATTGGAAAAGGTAAAGAACTCCCAGGAAAATAGGATTTGTGAATTGGAAAAGATAAAGAACTCCCAAGAAAGTGGGATTTGTGAATTGGAAAAGATAAAGAATTCCCAAGGAAGGAGGATTTTAAAAACCCAATTGGACATATACAAAAAGAAGTTAAAAAAAAAAAAAGCTAATGAAGTAAATAACTCATTAAAAATAAGAACTGAACAAATAGAAATTAATGTTTCATTGAAACATCAAGAATCAAGCAAAACCAAAAAAAAATAAATGAAAAATTAGAAAAAATGTTAAATATCTACTTGGAAAGACAATAGACCTGGAACATAGATCTAGAAGAGATAATCTGAGGATTATTGGATTTCCCGAAAATTATGATGAAAAAAAAAAAGAGCCTAGATACTATTTACAGGAAATCATTAAAGAGAATTGCCCAGATGTAATAGAATCAGAAGGAAAAATAGTCATTGAAAGAATTCATTGAACACCTTCTGAAAAAGACCCTAAAATAAAAATTCCAAGGAATATTGTGGCCAAATTTCAGAATTATCAGACTAAAGAAAGCAGCCAGACAAAAAACAATTCAAATACCGAGGTGCCACAATAAGGATCACTCAAGATTTGGCTGCTTCCACATTAAAGGATAGAAGGGTCTGGACTCTGATATTCTGAAAGGTAAAAGAACTTGGAATACAGCCAACAATAAACTACCCAGCTAAGGTGAGCATTTTTCTTTTATGGAAGAAGATGGACATTTAATGAAACAGGTGAAATCCATTTGTGTCTAATAAAAAATTTAATCTCCAATGATAGAACTCAAAAGAAGCAGAAAAAAGTAAAAAGAACTCTTGAGAACTGTATTTCTGTTGTGGATATACATAAAGAGCATATGTAAATTTTATTTTTCTGATATAAATAAAAAAGGGAAGTAGAAATGGAAAGGGGATAGTTTCAGAAAAAGGGAAAAGGGGAGAAAAAAAGAGAAACTACATTCCACGATGAGGCACAGGAAACCTATCATATCTGAGGGAATTTAGAAAGGGGAGGAACATTGTGTGAATCTTACTCTCATCAGAGTTGGCTCAAATACAAAATAATTGACATATTTGTTTTACAGAGAAACTTCTCTCACCTCATTAAAAAGTGGGAAAGGAAAAGGGAAAAGGAAAAGAGTAATAATAGAAGGGTACAAGAAATGGGCAGGGATTCAAAGAGAGTGGGAGGGATCCTAAAGAGGGAGAGCTGCTTGACACAAATAATGCCCATAAGTTTAATACTCGGAAAGGGGGTAAAGGGAGGGCAAGAAAAAGAAAAGCATAATTTGGGGATAATAAGATAGCAGGAAATACAGAATTGGTAATTTTAACCATAAATGTGAATGGGATGAACTCTCTCATAAAGACGAGGCAGATAGCAGAGTGGATCAAAAGTTAGAACCCTACAATATGTTGTTTACAGGAAACATATTTAGAGCAGGGAGATACAGAGTAAAGGTAAAAGACTGGAGCAGAATCTATTATGCTTCAGGTGAAGTCAAAAAAGCACGGGTAGCCATTTTTATCTCAGATCAAACAAAGGCAAAATGTGATCTAATTAAAAGAGATAAGGAAGAAAAATATATCTTGCTAAAGGGTAGCATAGACAATAAAGCAATATCAATACTAAACATATATGCACCTAATTAACTTCCTAAAGGAGAAGTTAAGCGATGCAATAAGAAATAGACAGCAAAATTATAATAGTGGGAGATCTCAACCTTGCACTCTCAGAATTAGATAAATCAAACTACAAAACATATAAGAAAGAAATTAAAGAGGTAAATACAATATTAGAAAAATTAGGTATGATAGATCTTTGGAGAAAACTGAATGGCGAGAGAAAGGAATATACTTTCTTCTCAGCAGTTGATGGAACCTATACAAAAATTGATGATATATTAAGTCATAAAGACTTCAAAATTAAAAGTAGGAAGGCAGAAATAGTAAATGCATTCTTTTCAGACCACAATGCAATAAAAACTACATTCAACAAGAATTTAGGGGTAAATAGAACAAAATGTAATTGGAAACTAAATAATCTCATCTCAAAGAATGATTGGGTGAAACAGCAAATTATAGACAAAATTAATAATTTCATTCAAGATAATGACAACGATGAGAAATCATACTGAATTTGTGAGATACAGCCAAAGCGGTAATAAGGGGAAATTTTATATCTTTAGAGAATTACTTCAATTAAACAAAGAAAAGATCAATGAATTGGGCTTGTAACTTAAAAAGCTAGAAAAAATCCAATTAAAAACCCCCAATCAAATACTAAACCTGAAATTCTAAAATTAAAAGGAGAAATTAATAATATAAAACTCTGGTAAATCTACTTAGATAAAAGAAAGAGGAAAATGAAATTGTTAGTCGTAAAAATGAAAAGGGAGAACTTTCCACCGATGAAGAAGAAATTAGAGCAATAATGAGTTAATTTGCCCAACTTTATGCCAATAAATTTGATAATCTAAGTGAAATGGATGACTACCTTCAAAAAAATGGGCTTCCCAGATTAACAGAGGAGGAAGTAAATTGCTTAAATAGTCCCATTTCAGAAAAAGAAATAGAACAGGCTATTAATCAATTGCCTAAAAAAAAATTGCTAGGACCAGATAGATTTACATGTGAATTCTACCAAACATTTAAAGAACAATTAGCCCTAACACTATATAAACTATTTGAAAAAATAGGGAATGAAGGAGTCCTACCAAATTCCTTTTATGACACAGACATGGCACTGATACCTAAACCATGTAGGTTGAAAACAAAGAAAGAAAATTATAGACCAGTCTTCCTATGAATATTGATGCTAAAATCTTAAATGAGATATTAGCAAAAAGACTACAAAAATCATTCCCAGGATAATACACCATCATCAAGTAGGATTTATACCAGAAATGCAGGGTTGGTTCAATATTAAGAAAACTATTAATATAATTAACCATATTAATAACCAAATTAACAAAAACCATATGATCATCTCAATAGATGCAGAAAAAGTATTTGAGAAAATCCAACATCCATTCCTATTAAAAACACTTAAAAGTATAGGAATAAATGGACTTTTCCCTTAAAAAATCTTTAGCATCTATTTAAAACCATCAGTAAGCATCATATGTAATGGGGATAAACTGGAACCTATCCCAATACGATGGGCAGTGAAACAAGATTGCCCACTATCACCATTACTATTCAATATTGTATTAGAAATGCTTTAAGTGTTGATAAAGAGATTAAAGGAATTAGAGTATGTAATGAGGAAACCAAATTATCACTCTTTGTTGATGATATGATGGTATACTTAGAGAACCCCAGAGATTCTACTAAAAAGCTATTAGAAGTATTCCACACCTTTAGCAAAGTTGCAGGATACAAAATAAACCCACATAAGTCATCAGCATTCTTATATATCACTAACAAAATCCAACAGTTCTCTATAAAGAGAAATTCCATTTAAAGTAACTACTATAGTATAAAATATTTAGGAATGTATCTGCCCAGGAAAAATCAGGAACTATATGAACAAAACTACAAAACACTTTACACACAAATAAAGTCACATCTAACCAATTGGAAAAATATTAAATGCTCTTGGATTGGATGAGCAAATATAATAAAGATGACAATACTACCTAAACTAATCTATTTTTTTATCACTATATCAATCACACTCCCCAAAAACTATTTTAGTAACCTAGAAAAAATAACAAGAAAGTTGATATGGAAAAAGAAAATATCAAAAATTTCAAGGGAATTAATAAAAAAAAAATCAAATGAATGTGGCCTAGTTGTACCAGATCTAAAATTATATTATAAAACAGCGGTTACCAAAACCATTTGGTATTGCTAAGAAATAGACTAGTTGATCAGTGGAATAGGTTAGGTTCAAAGGACAAAACAGTCAATAAATGTAATAATCTAGTTTTTGACAAACCCAAAGACCCCAGTGTTTAGGGTAAAAACTCAGTGTTTGACAAAAATTGCTGGGAAAATTGGAAATTAATATGGCAGAAACTAGGCATTGACCCACACTTAACACTGTACACCAAGATAACGTGACAAGTGGTTCATGATCTATGCATAAAGAATGAGATTATAAATAAATTAGAGATCATAAATAAATTAGAAGAACTCTCAGACTTGTGGAAGAGGAAGGAATTTATGACCAAAGAAGAACTAGAGATTATTACTGATCACAAAATAGAAAATTTTGATTATATCAAATTGAAAAGTTTTTGTACAAACAAAACTAATTCAGACAAGATTAGAAGGGAAGCAATAAACTGGGAAAACATTTTTACAATCAAAGGTTCTGATAAAGGTCTCATTTCCAAAATAAATAGAGAATTGATCTAATTTATAAGAAATCAAGCCATTCTCCAATTGATAAATGGTCAAAAGATATGAACAGACAATTCTCAGACAAAGAAATTAAAACTATTTCTAGCCTTATGCAAAGATGCTCCAAGTCATTATTAATCAGAGAAATGCAAATAAAGACAACTCTGAGATACCATTACACACCTGTCAGATTGGCTAGAATGACAGGGAAAGATAATGCAGAATGTTGGAGGGGATGTGGGAAAACTGGGACACTGATACATTGTTGGTGGAATTGTGAATACATCCAGCCATTCTGGAGAACGATTTGTAACTATGCTCAAAAAGTTTTCAAATTGTGCATACCTTTTGATCCAGCAGTGTTACTACTGGGGTTGTATGCTAACGGGACTTTAAGAAAGAAAAGGGAACTATATGTGCAAGAATGTTTATGGCAACTCTCTTTTTAGTGGCCAGAAATTGGAAACTGAGTGGATGCCCATCAATTAGAGAATGGCTGAATAAATTGTGGTATATGAATATTATGGAATATTATAGTTCTGTAAGAAATGACCAGCAGGATGATTTCAGAAAGGTCTGGAGTGACTTACATGAACTGATGCTGAGTGAAATGAGTGGGACCAGGAGATCATTATATGCTTCAACAACAGTACTATATGATGATCAATTCTGATGCATATGGTCCTCTTTAACAATGAGATGAACCAAATCAATTCCAATAGAGCAGTAATGAACCAGCTACACCCAGCGAAGGAACTCTGGGAGATAACTATGAACCACTACATATAATTCCCAATTCCTCTATTTTTTTCTGCCTGCATTTTTGATTTCCTTCACAGGCTAATTGTACACTATTTCAAAGTCTGATTCTTTTTATACAGCAAAATAAATGTGTGGACATGTATACATATATTGTATTTAACTTATACTTTAATATATTTAACATGTACTGGTCAACCTGCCATCTGGGGTAGGGGGTGGGGCGAAGCAGGGGAAAAGTTGGAACAAAAGGTTTTGCAATTGCCTTTGCTGAAAAATTACCTATGCATATGTCTTGTAAATAAAAAGGTATAATAAAAAAATAAAAAATTAAAATTAAAAAAACTTAAAAGAACTCTTAAATTAACAAAACAGAAAGACATACCATACAGAACACAGAACAAAACACACAGACATAGACTGTGCAGTTACAACATTAAAGAAAATATTTAACACAGAGACTAAGGGCTTTTCCCCAGGAATAGCCCCAAGAGAAGTTTGTTTCAGATTGAATCCAAACAGCTTCTTTAAGCTTCTAATCCCCATTTGGTACATTTCTCTGCTTTTACAGGTGTAAGGGTTAAAAAGCCTCCAGAAACAAGGAATGCAGTTCAAAGCACGTGGGAGAACCTGAGGGATGAGAGGTTCTGAGGCACAGGTGAGTCCTAAGTGGAGATGGGGCACAGCCCCAAGAGGCAGTGTCTGACTCCAGGTATCACGCCTCCCTTCTTGTGCTCTCCAAGCCTAGCAGGCCTCTCTTCTTCTTCTTGGGCCAATCCCATTATGCCAAGTCCCTAGAGAACCTCCCCCTTCCTCCATATCATGGGGGATATAAATATGTGTTATCTAAGAATAAAATTCTTTTTCGTTTCACCCCTACCTTCTGGTGGTCTGTCTCTATGGGATCCGGGTTGGTGCCCAAAGACGGGTAAGTGTGGCCTAGCTGTGCCGTTGATGGACAGGCTCTAAGAGGAGCTACCAGGTTAGAGTAGTCCTTAGGGGTGTAACAAATGGCACCCAATGTGGGACAGTTTTGGCTAGGACCTCACCTTGTAGCAGGCCTACAGGTGGGAAGAAAGACAGAACTCTGCTCTAAAATGAGTAGAAAGTTAGGAAAATGGGACAGGCTATTGTGACTGTCCCAGACCAGAAGGTACCAGGAAAGAAGCTTCTAGAATAGTAAAGGAAGTAGAATTAGAAATGGATTTTAAAAAGTGGGAGATAATAGGTAGTTAGATGGCTTCCTATGATAAGGAAACTCTGGGAGCCATCCCGGAATGGCATCAAGTGATTGGGGGCACTTTAAGAGGTGCAAGCCGCAATCCATTAAAAGTAGATAATGAAGTGCAAACAGAGAGTTATAAAACAAATGAGAGTTATAAAACAAATGAGGGGCGTAAACTGGCACTCTCTGGAACCAGCTGTGCCCATAAAATGGAGCTGGAGGAAGTTAGCTGTGGAAAAGAATCAGGAAATAAATAGGAAGATGAGGGAGGTGGATGTGACGTGAAAGAAGGAAGAGGTAGTAAGGAAGAAGCAGGAAGTGGATATGACATAACAGGAGGGGGCAGGGATAAGATGAGTAATGAGAAAATAAACAGAGAGACATATGACCTTGAAGTAAAGGAGAGTGATAAGAGGAAGGAGGAGAAAGTGAACAGAGGTAAGGTCTCCATTGTCTCTGAGGCATGGCCTTCTCCCTCATCCCCGCCTTCCCTGAGGAGATATGTCTCCGTCTACTCCCTCTGCTCCTGCTTGTGAAGGCTTTGCAGATTCTCAGACAAGTTCAGGACAAATAATACAGAAAGTTGAAAAATATAAAAGAAATGAGGATCAAATGCAATATGATGCAGCAGTATATACAGCTGTGTCTCAATGTACCCAAAGAGCATTCATGCTTCTGGAAAGCAGAAGACCTCAATGACTAGGATTAAACAGAGCCCATAAGAAACTTTTCCTGATTTTGTGGCCCACCTACAGGTGGCTATTTGTTAGTATTACCAGGTGAGAATTCAGGTTGTCTGGACAATTACAAGGTGAGAACTCAGGTTGACTTGACAGTTCTCTGGCTCAGATCTTTGGCTCAGGCCTTTAAAGGGAGTTTACACCTTAGGAATTCTAAGAGGAACAAGTTCATTGGTTGTAAGTAATTCCCACAAGCCCCTGGGAGTACCCACAAGTCCATTCTCTGGGAGGATAAAAAGAGGCAACATTGAGCCTGGAGAGCAGTCTGGATTGGGAAGGACAAGAGCTGGAGGAGATTCAGAGCCAGGATTCAGGAAGAAGAAGAGGCTGGCTGGAGGTTCCAGAAGCCTCCCAAGAAACCTGGTCATAGAGGAAAAGATTATACAGAAAAGAAACCTCCTCCCAGAGAAGGATTACAACTGAGAGACGATCAGAACATTACATCTATTGAAGGTTTGTGGGTAGAGGAGAAGCCTCCAACCTCCTTATGCAGAAATTGGCAATGAAGAATGCTAATACTAATTGCCAGAAGGCCATGCTCAACATAGCTGGGGAGGCTGGCCTGGAAGACATGATAAAGAGATGTGAGAATGTGGGCTCCAGTGCCTTTCAAATGGAATATCCCCTGTTTGTCTGCAAACTGCCAGGGCAGGTCTTCTGCTGCAATCTCTTTAGATATAGCAGCTGCAAGGAAAAGAAGAGACAGGAAATGTCTATCATTATCCTGCTTGATTTAAAGATTGTTTCTTCTAGTAGTTTCTGAATTTAAATAACATTGCTAAGAAAACCCCCCAAAATATTCGATGCAAAATATTTGTACCCTAAACCCTTTTCCTAAACTATCTCACATGAACCTATGCAATCTATTCCACTCAATCAGTGGAATAGTAACAATAAACACTAAACCTTTGAAATTGCTTAGATCATTTATTTATATATCAGGATTTCAACAATTTAATAGTTTAGCTTGCAAAGAATTAGGGTTAGGGGAAATAAAACTGATAAATTAGAGAGCTTCAGAAAAGGTCTGTTTAGCTTGGGTAATATAAGACCTTCAATTCACATCATAGAAATGGGAGTTGCTTAGCTTTAGGAGGAAAACATGATAGCATTGGAAAGGCTGTCTTCTAAAAAAAAGAAGTGAGAATTGTCAATTCTGATGACCACTTCTCAATCCTTATTCTCCTTGATTTCTCTAAAGCTTTTGTCTTATTTTTGATTACCCATTTCTTCTTGGATATTCTCTTCTCTGTATTTTAATCACACTATTCTCTCCTACTTGTCATTTGGTCTCTCCTATCTCAATGTGAGGTCTCATTAACTCTCTTTGGTTCAATTTTAATCTCTCCTACATCTACATATCCTAGTCTTTCACCTGAGCTACACAATCCAATCTCATCAGTTGTCTATTAGATATTTCAAACTGTATTCCTCAGAACTGTTTCAAATTCAACATGTCTATAGGAATATTGATATTTTTCCTCAGGCAACTCACCTCTCTTCTATAATTCCTTTTAAAAGTCACTATCTTTTTAGTCCCTCTGGCTCACAAGTTGTGTCATTTTCAGTTCCTTATTCCACTTACACTATGTATCTAATCTTTTTGCCAAATCTTGTAATTTATTTCTCTCTAACAGCTCTCATATATATCCACTTTTTTTTTCCTCAAAGAATTTTGTTTTTCCAAAGCACATACAGATAGTTTTTAACATTCATTTTGGCAAGATTTTATTTTCCAAATTTTTTCTCCTTCCCTCTCATTTCTCCCCTCTCCCCAAGACAGAATTCAATCTATATATCTAATTTTCTGTATTCACCTATCCGGCACCCTATTTCAGGCCTTTATTACCTCTTTCCTGGTCTATTCAATAGGCTTCCAACCTCTACTTTCTCTTCATTCCAATTCATATTCCAGTGAGCTATCAAAGTGATTTTTTTCTTAAGTGTAAATCTGATCATAAAGCTTCCTTATTTAATAAACTTAAGTAGTTCTTTATTACTTCTTGATTTCCAAGATTAAATATAAAGTAGCCTGAAGCAACTGGTGACACAATAGATAGAGTCTAGAGCCAGGAGTTCAAATTCAGCTTCAGACATTTAGTTGTTAAATGAGCCTGGCCAGGTGATTTAATTTTTCTTTGCCACAATTTCCCCCATTGTAAAAGGGATAATAAAATCACCTCAAATCAAATGGAATAATATCTATTAAAAATAATTAGCTTTACATGTATTTGGAAAAATAAAATACTATTGAGAAAAATAAAAGCAATTAGCCCACAGTTATATGTAGTGGGCACCATATTAAATACTTGTTCCCTTCCTTTACTGTTTTCTGTCATTTAAGGACCTTCCCTACCTTTTAATTGTCTTAAATTTTACATCCCTATATGTATGTTCTCTTCCTATACAGCACTCCATTTCTGTCTTTATATCTTTACAGTTTGCAATCATGCCTCTAATTTTCTTCATCCTCAAATCCACCTCTTAGTTTCATGACTTTCTTCAAGATTCAGCTCAACGGAAAGAGACATATATGTGCCAAAATGTTTGTGGCAGCTCTTTTTGTTGTAGCTAGAAACTGGAAGATGAATGGATGTCCATCAGTTGGAGAATGGTTGGGTAAATTGTGGTATATGAAGGTTATGGAATATTATTGCTCGGTAAGAAATGACCAGCAGGAGGAATACAGAGAGGCCTGGAGAGACTTACATCAGCTGATGCTTAGTGAAATGAGCAGAACCAGAAGATCACTGTACACTTCAACAACAATACTGTATGAGGATGTATTCTGATGGAAGTGGAAATCTTCAACATAAAGAAGATCCAACTCACTTCCAGTTGATCAATGATGGACAGAGGTAGCTACACCCAGAGAAGAAACACTGGGAGGGGAATGAAAATTGTTAGCACTAATATCTGTCTGCCCAGGTTGCATGTACCTTCGGATTCTGGTGTTTATTGTGCAACAAGAAAATGATATTCACACACATGTATTGTACCTAGACTATATTGTAACACATGTAAAATGTATGGTATTGCCTGTCGTCGGGGGGAGGGAATAGAGGGAGGGGGGGTAATTTGGAAAAATGAATACAAGGGATAATATTATAAAATATATATATATATATATATATATATATATATATATATATATATATATATATATATATAATAAAAAAAAAAAAAAAAAAAAAGGGAGAAGCCAAATTCACCTCCCTGGTAGGAGATACTAAAAAAAAAAAAAAAAAAAAAAAAAAGAAATGCTTGCTGATTGAATCTAGATCCAATAGAGAGATTCCATGGCATGATGTTGCAAACCCCAGATCTCTATCTCTTTATATCCACCCATCCGCTTCCCTGGTTTAAATAATCAAATAAAATCTCACCTTGTACAGGAAAAAAAAAAAAAAAAAAAAAAAAGATTCAGCTCAAATTCCATCTTCTATTGCCCCTTTCCAAGTCCTTTCAGTTGATATTACTCTTCCTTATATTGTTTTTTATTCTTAGTATGTATCTTGAGGACATCTACTTATATGTTGTCCTCCCCAAATAAATGACCTTCTTGAAGAAAGCGACTGATAAATTTTATTATTCAATTCCAGTTTGGTTTGATCAGGTAGGTTAGACCAAGTATGTTACACTCATAACTGCAGACCTTGCTAAAAAGGCCTATTCTGACCAAAAACAATAGCTCCATTTTGCCAATTATATGTGTACATGAATATATACTAATAGAATCCCTCCTAAAACACTTAGGACAAATAATAAAAATAATCAAATTATGCTTTATACACTGGCTAATTAACATTAGCAGAGGTTGGTTTATGTGGTTATGATGAGATTGAAAAAGAAATAGCTCAAGATAAAAATAATTAGCAGGAAATTCCTTTTTGGGAGATAACAGCAGAGAATTCCTGTCTTATTTACAACAACAGAGAATTCCTGTCTTATTTACAAATATCTCCTGAACCTCTTGAATCACATCTCTGTGCAAATATTGTTTTGATGACCCTAGTTATGTATAAAAAGAAGGTCTGAAAAATGGAATCTTGGCACTCGGCTTAAACCAGCCTAGTGCCCGCCAACTGGCGTCCCCTTGCAGGCAGTTTGGCCTTCCTAGAGGCCAAATGCTTGTCTATCCCCTTATATCAATAAAAAACTTTGTTTTGATACAGCATTAAGTAGCTAATTCATTCGCTACAGAACCCGTCCGTTGGACCTTGGGAAGGAGAGAGATAATCAGACCCAGGAGGAAAGGAACTGACCTATCTCAGTTTAGAACCTCAATTTACTCCTCATCAGTTATATTACATCTCACCCCACTGTCAACTAACAAAACATAGAACCCAATGGAAATGGAACATAGAATCTTTTAGACGGAGGGTCATATTTGGTTCTTTTCACTTAAATCCTCCAATCTTCAGAGTTAGAATTATTTATTATACTCTCCTAATTACTATTCAGGTTCGCTCCAGACTCTTGTTCTAAGAAAGAAGTATTAAGAGGTCTGGGTTGGTAGCTCAGCTTTGAAACTGTTTTGTCATTTATGATTTGCTGATAAAGTTTCCTAGTACATGAAGTCCTGCTGCATTTCCACTGATGACTTACTTGGATTTTTACTATATACATATATATATAGATATATAGATATATATGCCTATATATATCTATATATCTATATCCTATCACCCAACTTTGCTCTTTATTTACCCTGACTCTGTTTGTATAGACTCCCTGGAGTTTAAACTGATTTTGGACCTTTTTGCTACAATATTTAATCCCTGCTTGTCTCTTTTGCACCTGGGTTTTTGGATTTAGCCTTACTCTTAAATTTAATCCCCAAATACCTATCCTCAAAAAATTGGCTCCTAGCCTCATTTTTTTTCTTTCACATTCTTTACCTTTATCCAGACCCTAATGTGTGTTTGAATGGCAAGGTGGATAGATTGCCTCAGTCACTTAGTTATGTGACCCTGCATGGGGCAACTAGATGGTGCAGTGAATAGAATGACAGGTCTAAACTCAGAAAAATTCATCTTTCTAACTTCAAATCTACCTCAAATACTCACTAGCTATGTGATAGAGCAAGTCACTTAACCCTGTTTACCTCAGTTTTCTCAACTGTAAAATGAGCTGGAGAAGGAAATACCAAACTACTCCAATATCTATGCTAGGAAAACTCCAGATGGGGATACAAAACCTCAGAGACATAATTGAAAAAACTGAATGACAACAACAAAAATGAATCACTTAATCTTAATAAGCTTGTTTCCTCATCTGTAAAATGAAGATAAGAATACCTACCTTCCATATATATATGTGTGTGTGTGTGTGTGTAATATATATATATATATATAATATATATATATATATACACATATACATTTTTGTATATGTACATATATATGTATACATATACATATATATCCATACATGTACACACATATAGCATTTTATACATTTAAAGCATTATATAAATACTAATAATTTTTATTATTTTCTTGTTCTTCCCTGTGTTGACCCATTTTCTGATACCTTAGTTCAAGTTATAATGAAAGAGGTTAGAGGAAATATCTTTTCTGGTCCTTTGGAGTTATTGCAATGCATTTAACCCTAACTAGCCAAGGAATACTCCAAAGACTATAGGGATCTAAGGAAAAGGAACATGGAACCACTAAAAGAAAAGATGGAAAAAGGAATAGTACAAAATAAATTTTGCTTGCTTTGCAGCCTTACATGTGTCCTGCCTTGTCTTACCAATGATGAGGAAGCTGTTTTTAAGGTATCTTATACCAAGCTTTACAACATTTTTTAATTATTGTTATTGTTCTCATGTGGAAGAAAAACAGACTGTGTGCTTAGTGAAGTGAATCCTACAAAACAGTTGTGTTGGTTAGGCTCTGATCTTTAAAATAGGCACCAAATTATTTGACCTTAGGAATTTCCTCATTAATTCATAAAAATCTTTAGGAGAAAATTGTTACATGCAAAACATTCCTGAATACTTAACAGAATTTCTGCATCTGCAATCCCTGTTTTTGTTTTAAATTCTGTAATTTTACCTGCTGGTTTTTTTTTTTAATCTGTATTCATAGAGAAGTGAGCAAAGTTTAACTGACTTCAGAAGTCTAGGGACCAGATGAATTGGACATAAATGTAAGTAACAGAAACATTAGAGAAAAAAATTTTGTTGAGATTAAGACACCACTTTATAAATCTTTATTTCACACCCTGTAAACATTTCTCAATCTTCTGTAAGGCATTGTAAGATCAGAGACTTAACAATGTTCCCTGGTTACAACCTCTTCAGTTGGTCCCAGCTTTCCTTTCATGCCTCTGGCCACTTTAAAGACAAAAAATAGAGAAGACTGTGTTGAATATTATAGACAGAAACTAACTTATTTTCAAATTGTTTCTCCTACATACAAATGGGAAATAGTATCTGCCCAATTATAGAGAGAATCTTGAGAAACTGAAATTATGAAGTTATTTTTTAAAAAACCCTACTTTTTTGAACAGAGTTGAAAAATAATTATATCCTATTCTGACCCCATATCATATACATTTCGTTTTAAACTTAAAAGTAGTTGGAAAATTCAGCTTACTGTTTTTTTTCTTTTTCTTTTTTTAAATTAATTTTATAATTATAACATTTTTTTGACAATACATATGCATAGGTAATTTTTTATAACATTATCCCTTGTACTCCCTTCTGTTCCAAATTTTCCCCTCCTTCCCTCCACCCCCTCCCCTAAATGACAGGAATTCCCATACATATTGAATATCTTATAGTATATGTTTGGTACAATATATATTGCAGAAACGAATTTTGTTGTTGTTGCTGCAAAGGAAGAATGGTATTCGGAAGGTAAAAATAATCTGGAAAGAAAAACAAAAAAAAAAATTCTCACAGTTTACACTCATTTCCCAGTGTTCCTTTTCTGGGTGTGGCTGATTTTGTCTCATTGATCAATTGGAATTGGATTAGCTCTTCTCTATGTTGAAGATATCCACTTCCATCAGAATACATACTCATACAGTATCATTGTTGATATAATGATCTCCTAATTCTGCTCGTTTCACTCAGCATCAGTTGATGTAAGTCTCTCCAAGCCTCTCTGTATTCCTCCTGTTGGTCATTTCTTTTTTCTTTTATTTATTTATTTATTTATTTATTTATTTTTATTTTATTTGTAAATTTATTTTTGACAGTATATATTCATGAGTAATTTTTTATAGCATTATCCCTTGTATTCATTTTTCCTCTGTATCCATTTATCCCCTCCCTCCCTCTACTCCCTCCCCTTGATGACAGGCAATCCCATACATTTTACATGTGTTACAATATAACCTAGATACAATATATGTGTGTAAATACCATATTCTTGTTGTACATTAAGTATTAGATTCCGAATGTATAAGTAACCTGGGTAGATAGACAGTAATGCTAACAATTTACATTCACTTCCCAGTGTTTCTTCTCTGGGTGTAGTTTTTCTGTCCATCACTGATCAACTGGAAGTGAGTTGGATCTTCTTTATGTTGAAGATATCCACTTCCATCATAATACATCTTCATACAACATTGAAGTATACAGCGATCCTTTGGTTCTATTCATTTCGCTCAGCATCAGTTTATGCAAGTCTCTCCAAGCCTCTCTGTATTCCTCCTGCTGGTCATTTCTTACAGAGCAATAATATTCCATAACCTTCATATACCATAATTTACCCAACCATTCTCCAATTGATGGACATCCATTCATCTTCCAGTTTCTAGCCACTACAAAAAGGGCTGTCACAAACATTTTGGCACATACAGGTCCCTTTCCCCTCCTCAGTATTTCTTTGGGATATAAGCCCAATAGCAGCAATGGTGGGTCAAAGGGTATGCACATTTTGATAACATTTTGGACATAATTCCAGATTGCTCTCCAGAATAGTTGGATTCTTTCGCAACTCCACTAGCAATGCATCAGTGTACCAGTTTTCCCACATCCCCTCCAACATTCATCATTATTTGTTCCTGTTATCTTAGCCAATCTGACAAGTGTGTAGAGTTATCTCAGAGGTGTCTTAATTTGCATTTCTCTGATCAATAGTGATTTGGAACACTCATATGAATGGAAATAGTTTTAATTTCATCATCAGAAAATTGTCTGTTCATATCCTTTGGCCATTTATCAATTGGAGAATGGCTTGATTTCTTATAAATTAAAGTCAATTCTCTGTATATTTTGGAGATGAGGCCTTTATCAGAATCTTTAACTGTAAAAATGTTTTCCCAATTTGTTACTTCCCTTCTAATCTTGTTTGCATTAGTTTTGTTTGTGCAAAACACGTTTTAATTTGATGTAATCAAAATTTTCTATTTTGTGATCAATAATGATCTCTAGTTCTCCTTTGGACACAAATTCCTTCCTCCTCCACAAGTGTGAGAGGTAAACTATCCTTTGTTCCTCTAATTTATTTATGATCTCGTTCTTTATGCCTAAATCTTGGACACATTTTGATCTTGTCTTAGTATGTGGTGTTAAATGTGGGTCCATGCCTAGTTTCTGCCATACTAATTTCCAGTTTTCCCAGCAGTTTTTGTTAAATAATGAATTCTTATCCCCAAAGTTGGGATCTTTGGGTTTTTCAAACACTAGATTGCTATTTTTATTCAACATCTTGCCCTGTGAACCTAACCTATGCCACTGATCAACTAGTCTATTTCTTAGCCAATACCAAATGGTTTTGGTGACTGTTGCTTTATAATACAGTTCTAGATCAAGTACACTTAGACCACCTTCATATAATTTTTTTTTCATTACTTCCCTTGAAATTCTTGACATTTTGTTGTTCCATATGAATTCTGTTGTTATTTTTTCTAGGTCATTTAAATAGTTTCTTGGAAGTCTGATTGGTATAGCACTAAATAAATAGAATAGTTTAGGGAATATTGTCATCTTTATTATATTCGCTCGACCTATGCAAGAGCACTGAATGTCTTTCCAATTATTTAAATCTGACTTTATTTTTGTGGAAAGTGTTTCATAATTTTGCTCATATAATTCCTGACTTTCCTTTGGTAGATATATTCCCAAATATTTTATACTATCAATGTTATTTTGAATGGAATTTCTCTTCGTGTCTCTTGCTGTTGGATTGTGTTGGTAATATATAAAAATGCTGAGGATTTATGTGGATTTATTTTGTATCCTGCAAATTTGCTAAAGTTATGAATTATTTCTAATAGCTTTTTAGCAGAGTCTTTGGGGTTCTCTAAGTATACCATCATGTCATCTGCAAAGAGTGATGGTTTGATTTCCTCATTTCCTACTCTAATTCCTTGAATCTCTTTCTCGGCTCTTATTGCCGAGGCTAGCGTTTCTAGTACTATATTGAATAGTGATGGTGATTGTGGGCAACCTTGTTTCACTCCTGATCTTACAGGGAAAGAATCCAGTTTATCACCATTACATATGATGTTTACTGACGGTTTTAAATATATGCTCCTTATTATTTTAAGGAATAGTCCATTTATTGATATATTCTCAAGCGTTTTTAGTAGGAATGGGTGTTGGATTTTGTCAAATGCTTTTTCTGCATCTATTGAGATGATCATATGGTTTTTATTAATTTGATTATTAATATGGTCAATTATACTAATAGTTTTCCTAATATTAAACCAGCCCTGCATTCCTGGTATAAATCCTACTTGATCATATTGTATTATCCTGGGGATGATTTTCTGAAGTCTTTTTGCTAATATCTTATTTAAGATTTTAGCATCAATATTCATTAAAGAGATTGGTCAATAGTTTTCTTTCTCAATTTTCAATCTACCTGGTATCAGTACCATCTCTGTATCATAAAAGGAATTTGGTAGGACTCCTTCAATCCCTATTTTTTCAAATAGTTTATATAGCATTTGAGTTAGTTCTTCTTTAAATGTTTGGTAGAATTCATATGTAAATCCATCTGGTCCTGTGGATTTTTTCTTAGGGAGCTGGTTAATAGCTTGTTCTATTTCTTTTTCTGAAATGGGACTATTTAGACTACTTACTTCTTCCTCTGTTAATCTGGGCAAGCTATATTTTTGAAGGTATTCTTCCATTTCATTTAAGTTATCGAATTTATTGGCATAAAGTTGAGCAAAGTAGCTCCTAACTATTGTTCTAATTTCCTCTTCATTAGTGGCGAGTTCTCTGTTTTCATTTTCAAGACTAACAATTTGCTTTTTTTCTTTCCTTTTTAAAATCAGATTTACTAAGGGTTTGTCTATTTTGTTGGTTTTTTCATAGAACCAACTCTTAGTTTTATTAATTAATTCAATAGTTTTTTACTTTCAATATTATTTATCTCACCTTTTATTTTGAGAATTTCAAGTTTCGTGTTTGTCTGGGGGGTTTTAATTTGTTCCTTTTCTAGCAATTTTAGTTGTAAGCCCAATTCGTTGACCCTCTCTTTCTCTATTTTTATGCAAGTAGGCCTCTAAAGATAGAAAACTTCGCCTTATTACTGCTTTGGCTGTATCCCACATATTTTGGTATGATGTCTCATTATTGTCATTTTCTTGGGTGAAGTTATTAATTATGTCTATGATTTGCTGTTTTACCCAATCATTCTTTAGTATAAGATTATTTAGTTTCCAATTATTTTTGGTCTATTTCCCCCTGGCTTTTTATTAAATGTAATTTTAATTGCATTGTGCTCTGAAAAGGATGCATTTACTATTTCTGCCTTACTGCATTTGATCTTGAGGTTTTTAGTATATGATCAATTTTTGTATAGGTTCCATGAACTGCTGAGAAGAAAGTGTACTCCTTTCTATCTCCATTTAGCTTTCACCAAAGATCTATCATATCAAACTTTTCTAGTATTCTATTTACTTCTTTGACTTATTTCTTATTTATTTTGTGGTTTGATTTATCTAATTCTGAGAGTGCAAGGTTGAGATCTCCCACTATTATAGTTTTGCTGTCTATTTCTTTTTGCAGCTCTCTTAATTTCTCTTTTAAGAATTTAGATGCTAGGGCGGAGCCAAGATGGCGGAGAAGAAACACACGACTCAGTGAACGTCCTCACTCCCTCACAACCAATTAGATAAATTAAGTCTCAGAATTAGCTCAGGACTGATAGATACCACAAGGACTGGAAGCACGACTTACCAGCTGAAGAGAATCTGGAGTTTCAACAGGAAAGGTCAGTTCTCAGGGGAGGAATAAGAAAGACCAGCACAGACGGTGGGGTAGTGGCACACTGCGCCCATTGCGCTGGGAAGGGCTCTGGGATCAGAGAAGCCACTGAGGTAAAGGAATCTGGCACAGGCTGTTAGCTCTTCTCTGCTAATTATTTAGCAGTTCAGAAGAGAAAGCCAAAATATTTTAAAACTCAAATTAGATTTTCCCCGATCTTGGGGGTGACTCAGCAGACTCAGCACCAGGGGGTGTGGCCTCAACTACCACCTGAGAATAGTTAAGAGATTGACAAGTGGGTGGATACGGCCCAAGGCAACACACACTGCCTAGCTTAGCTGGAGGGAGTGGAACTCAGCTCCAGGAAGTCCCAGAGAAGCGGAACCTTTGAACTAGGGACCGCGGTTTCTGGCAGACACTTCCAGTTTGAGCACAGGGGCTTCTCACGTCACCTGCTGCAGACATCCACTCCCCACCCGGACACATAGGCTGGGCTTCGTGCTGTCTTCACTATTCTACGCCCTCGAAGCACAGTAGTGCTAATCACCTCTGAGGCACTTCCAGGGAGGGGGTGGGGAACTCTCTCTCAGAGCTCTCTCTTAGCTCAGGCACAGGGGCCACTGCATCCATCCAGTCTGGGAGGAAGCTGGTAAAGAAGTAAATAATTTCCTACCCCAGGGACAGACCCCAAAACTTTTTTTTAAATATGAGCAAAAAAGCTAAAAAAACTATAGATTCCTTCTATACAGAGAAAGAGTGGGTATCCAACCCCGAGGAAGTTGACAACAGAGAATCAACAGATAACAACCTAAAGGGGAATGATTCCTGCCCCCCATCACATAACTCTCTCCTAGAAGAAGCTCTTAAAAAATTGAGGGAGATCGAAGAAAAATGGGGAAAGGAAAGGAAAGTTATGAAATTGGAGTTGGAAAAAATAAAGAATTCACAGGAGATGCAGGGAAACAAAATTAGTGAATTAGAAAAGGTTAAAAAAACACAGGAAAGTAGGATTTCTGAATTGGAAAAGATAAAAAAGTCTCAAGAAAATAGAATTTCTGAATTGGAAAAAGAAAATAATTCTCAAAAAAAAATTAGGGAAATGGAAAAAAATTCAATAGAGCAAAATAATTCATTTAAAAACGAAATTGGGCATTTACAAAAAGAACTAAAAACTGTGAAAGAAGAAAATAACTCCTTAAAAGTCAGGATGGAACAAATAGAAATGAATGATTCACAGAGAACCCAAGAATCAGTCAAACAAAACAAAAAAAATGAGAAGCTGGAGAACAACGTCAAATACTTACTGGGAAAATCTATAGACCTGGAAAATAGATCTAGGAGAGATAATCTGCGGATTATTGGACTTCCAGAAAACTATGACCAAAAAAAGAGCCTAGATTCTATTTTACAGGAAATTATCAAAGAGAACTGTCCAGAGATAATAGAAACAGAAGGGAAAGTAGATGTGGAAAGAATTCATCGAACTCCTTCTGAAATAGATCCTAAAAAAAGAACACCACGGAATATTGTGGCTAAGCTGCAGAATTACCACACAAAGGAGAAAATCCTGCAAGCAGCTAGAAAAAAACAATTTAAATACCAAGGTGCCACAATAAGGGTCACCCAAGATCTGGCTGCCTCCACATTAAAAGATAGAAGGGCCTGGAACCTGATATTCCGAAAGGCAAAAGATCAAGGACTGCAACCAAGAATGAACTACCCAGCTAAGTTTAGCATCTTTTTCCATGGAAGAAGATGGTCATTCAATGAAACAGAGGAATTCTATATGTTTCTAAGAAAAAAACCAGACTTAAACAAAAAATTTGATCTACATCCACAAGACTGAAGAGAAACAGAAAAAGGTACACAGAACCCTTGAGAACTGTAACTCTGTTGTGGGTATATAAAAAATACTCAAGGATAATTTGATTTTACTGATATAAAAGAAAAAAAGGGGGGTGTAGTAAAGGGAAGGAGGTCGGTTCAGAAAAAGGGGAAGGAGTGATAAAAAGAGGGAAACTACATCCCAGGAAGAGACATAGAAAATACACCATATCTGAGGGAACTTAGTGAGGGGGAGAATCATTGTGTGAATCTTACTCTCATCAGAAGAGGCTCAAAGAGTAAATAATTAACATATTTGTTTTTCAGAGAATTTTTCTCTCACCTCATTAAAAGGGGGGAGAGGAAAAGGGAAAAGGAAAAGGAGAATAAGTGAAGGGACTTGGAGGGAGGGGGGAGGGATCCTAAAAAAAAAAAAAAAAAAAAAGAGGGAGGGTTGCGCGTCACAAGGGGGGTCTGTAAATTAAATATCGGGGAGGGGGATCAGGGGGGTCAAGGGAAAAAAGCATAATCTGGGGATAATACGATGGCAGGAAATACAGAATTAGTAATTTTAACTGTAAATGTAAATGGGATGAACGATCCCATCAAACGGAGACGGATAGCAGATTGGATCAAAAAGCAGAACCCTACAATATGTTGCCTACAGGAAACACACTTAAAGCAGGGAGATACATACAGAGTAAAGATAAAAGGTTGGAACGGAGCCTATTATGCTTCAGGTAAAGCCAAAAAAGCAGGGGTAGCTATCCTTATCTCAGATCAAGCAAAAGCAGAAGTAGATCTTGTTAAAAAAGATAAGGAAGGAAAATATATCCTGCTGAAAGGTAGCATAAATAATGAAGCCATATCAATACTACACATATATGCACCAAGTGGTATAGCATCTAACTTTCTAAAGGAAAAGTTAAGAGAACTGCAAGAAGAAATAGACAGTAAAACTATAATAGTGGGAGATCTCAACCTTGCACTCTCAGATTTAGACAAATCAAACCACAAAACAAACAAGAAAGAAATTAAAAAAGTAAATAGAACATTAGAAAAACTAGGTATGATAGACCTTTGGAGAAAACTGAATGGCAATAGGAAGGAATATACTTTCTTCTCAGCAGTTCATGGATCCTATACAAAAATTGACCATATATTAGGACATAAAGATCTCAAAATTAAATGTAGGAAGGCAGAAATAATAAATGCCTTCTTCTCAGATCACAATGCAATAAAAGCTACATTCAGTAAAAAGTTAGGGGTAAATAGACCAAAAAGTAATTGGAAACTGAATAATCTCATCTTAAAGAATGACTGGGTGAAAGAGCAAATTATAGAAACAATTAACAATTTCACCCAAGATAATGATAATGATGAGACATCATATCAAAATCTTTGGGATGCAGCTAAAGCAGTAATAAGGGGAAATTTTATATCTTTAGAGGCTTATTTGAAGAAAATTGAGAAAGAGAAGATTAACGAATTGGGCTTACAACTTAAAAGGCTAGAAAAAGACCAAATTATAAACCCCCAACCAAAAATTAAACTCGAAATACAAAAATTAAAAGGAGAAATCAATAAAATTGAAAGTAAAAAAACTATTGAATTAATAAATAAAACCAAGAGTTGGTTTTATGAAAAAGCCAATAAAATAGATAAACCTTTGGTAAATTTGATCAAAAAAAAGAAAGAGGAAAATCAAATTGATAGTCTTACAAATGAAAAGGGGGATCTTTCCACCAATGAAGAGGAAATTAGAGAAATAATAAGGAGTTACTTTGCCCAACTTTATGCCAATAAATTTGATAACTTAAGTGAAATGGATGACTTCCCCCAAAAATATAGGCTCCCTAGATTAACAGAGGAGGAGATAAATTGCTTAAATAGTCCCATTTCAGAAAAAGAAATAGAACAAGCTATTAATCAACTCCCCAGGAAAAAATCCCCAGGGCCAGATGGATTCACATGTGAATTCTACCAAACATTTAAAGAACAATTAGCCCCAATGTTATATAAATTATTTGAAAAAATAGGGGATGAAGGAGTCCTACCAAATTCCTTTTATGACACAGACATGGTACTGATACCTAAACCTGGTAGATCGAAAACTGAGAAAGAAAATTATAGACCAATCTCCTTAATGAATATTGATGCTAAAATCTTAAATAAGATATTAGCAAAAAGACTTCAGAAAATCATCTCCAAGATAATACACTATGATCAAGTAGGATTTATTCCAGGAATGCAGGGCTGGATTAATATTAGGAAAACTATTAATATAATTGACCATATTAATAATCAAATTAATAAGAACCATATGATCATCTCAATAGATGCAGAAAAAGCATTTGACAAAATCCAACATCCATTCCTACTAAAAACTCTGGAGAGTATAGGAATAAATGGATTATTCCTTAGAATAATCAGGAGTATATATTTAAGACCGTCAGTAAGCATAATATGCAATAGAAATAAACTGCAACCTTTCCCAGTAAGATCAGGAGTGAAACAAGGTTGCCCACTATCACCATTACTATTCAATATAGTACTAGAAACGCTAGCCTCAGCAATAAGAGCCGAGAAAGAGATTCAAGGAATTAGAGTAGGAAATGAGGAAATTAAACTATCCCTTTTTGCAGATGACATGATGGTATACTTAAAGAACCCCAAAGACTCTGCTAAAAAGCTACTAGAAATAATTCAAAATTTCAGCAAAGTGGCAGGATACAAAATAAATCCACATAAATCCTCGGCATTTTTATATATCACTAACAAAATGCAACAGTAAGAGATACAAAGAGAAATTCCATTCCAAACAAATGTTGAGAGTATAAAATATTTGGGAATCCATCTACCAAAGAAAAGTCAGGAATTATATGAGAAAAATTACAAAACACTTGCCACAAAAATAAAATCAGATTTAAATAATTGGAAAGACATTCAGTGCTCTTGGATAGGCCGAGCGAATATAATAAAGATGACAATACTCCCCAAACTAATCTATTTATTTAGTGCTATACCAATCAGACTCCCAAGAAACTATTTTAATGACCTAGAAAAAATAACAACAAAATTCATATGGAAGAATAAAAGGTCAAGAATTGCAAGGGAACTAATGAAAAAAAACTCAGAGGAAGGTGGTCTAAGTGTACCTGATCTAAAGCTATATTATATAGCAGCAGTCACCAAAACCATTTGGTATTGGCTAAGAAATAGACCGGTAGATCAGTGGAACAGATTAGATACAAAGGACAAAAAAGGGTACATCTATAGCAATCTAATCTTTGACAAACCCAAAGATTCCAACATTAGGGATAAAAATTCATTATTCGGAAAAAACTGTTGGGAAAACTGGAAATTAGTATGGCAGAAATTAGATATGGATCCACACTTAACACCATATACCAAGATAAGATCAAAATGGGTCCATGATTTAGGCATAAAGAGGGAGATAATAAATAGATTAGAGGAACAGAGAACAGTCTACCTCTCAGACCTGTGGAGGAGGAAGGAATTTATGACCAGAGGAGAACTAGAGATTATTATTGATCACAAAATAGAAGATTTTGATTACATCAAACTAAAAAGTTTCTGTACAAATAATACTAATGCAAAGAAGATTAGAAGGGAAG
The DNA here is from genome assembly GCF_048593235.1 of Sminthopsis crassicaudata. Taxonomy (NCBI): domain Eukaryota; kingdom Metazoa; phylum Chordata; class Mammalia; order Dasyuromorphia; family Dasyuridae; genus Sminthopsis; species Sminthopsis crassicaudata. The sequence continues at coordinate 451,524,612 of NC_133617.1, forward strand.
TAACACATTGGGAAAATATTTTTAAAAACAAAGGTTCTGACAAAGGTCTCATTTCCAAAATATATAGAGAACGGACCATAATTTATAAGAAACCGAACCATTCTCCAATTGATAAATGGTCAAAGGATATGAACAGACAATTCTCAGAGGAAGAAATTGAAACTATATCCACTCACATGAAAGAGTGTTCCAAATCACTACTGATCAGAGAAATGCAAATTAAGACCACTCTGAGATACCACTACACACCTGTCAGATTGGCTAAGATGACAGGAACAAATAATGACAAATGTTGGAGGGGATGTGTGGAAATTGGGACACTAATACATTGCTGGTGGAGTTGTGAAAGAATCCAGCCATTCTGGAGAGCAATCTGGAATTATGCCCAAAAAGTTATCAAACTGTGCATACCCTTTGACCCAGCAGCGCTACTACTGGGATTATATCCCAAAGAAATACTAAAGAGCGGAAAGAGACATATATGTGCCAAAATGTTTGTGGCAGCTCTTTTTGTTGTAGCTAGAAACTGGAAGATGAATGGATGTCCATCAGTTGGAGAATGGTTGGGTAAATTATGGTATATGAAGGTTATGGAATATTATTGCTCGGTAAGAAATGACCAGCAGGAGAAATACAGAGAGGCCTCGAGAGACTTAAATCAACTGATGCTGAGTGAAATGAGCAGAACCAGAAGATCACTGTACACTTCAACAACAATACTGTATGAGGATGTATTCTGATGGAAGTGGAAATCTTCAACATAAAGAAGATCCAACTCACTTCCAGTTGATCAATGATGGACAGAGGTAGCTACACCCAGAGAAGAAACACTGGGAAGTGAATGTAAATTGTTAGCACTAATATCTGTCTGCCCAGGTTGCATGTACCTTCGGATTCTGGTGTTTATTGTGCAACAAGAAAATGATATTCACACACATGTATTGTACCTAGACTATATTGTAACACATGTAAAATGTATGGTATTGCCTGTCGTCGGGGGGAGGGAATAGAGGGAGGGGGGGTGATTTGGAAAAATGAATACAAGGGATAATATTATAAAATATATATATATATATATAATAAGAAAAAATTAAAAAAAAAAAAGAATTTAGATGCTGTACCACTTGGTGCGTATATGTTTAATATTGATACTGCTTCATTATCTATGCTACCCTTTACTAGGATATAATGCCCTTCCCTATCTATTTTAATTAGATCAATTTTTGTTTTTGCTTGATCTGAGATGAGGATGGCTACCCTTGCTTTTTGGGCTTCACCTGAAGCATAATAGATTCTGCTCCACACTTTTACTTTTATTTTGAATGTATCACCCTGTTTCATGTGTGTTTCCTGTAAACAATGGATTCTGGCTTTTAATCCAGTCTACTAACTGCTTCCTCTTTATGAAGGAGTTTACCCCATTCACATTTATGGTTAGAATGACTACTTCTATATTGCTTGCCGTCTTGTTAACCTCTGCTTATGCTTTTTTCCTTTCCTTCCCTTTTGCCCCCCACCCCAGTATTAAACTTGTGAATACCATTTGCTTTTTACAGCCCTCCCTTTTTAGTATCCCTCCCCCACCTTAAGTTCCTCCCCTTATTTTACCCCCTTTCTTCACAATTTCTGTATTTCCTTCCCCTTAGCTTACTCCTTCCCTCTCACTTTTCAATGAAGTGGAAGAAGTTTCACCATAAATTGAATATGTCTATTGATACAAATTATATTCATCTCCCTCCTTTCTTTCTCTCAGATATAATAGCTTACCTTTGTGTCTTCATGAGATGTAGTACCACCACTTTACTTACCCTTTTTTATGATATAATTTCCTTTCCACCTCTAGTTTCTAGGACAAATTGTACATGTGTTCTTTACATATCTTTATGGCAGAAATATAGTTCTCAAGATTTTTTTTTACCTTTTTAGAAATCTCTTTAGTTCTGTATTTGAAGATCAAATATTTTGTGTATATCTGATTTTTTCATGAAGAATAGATGGAATTCATTTATTTTGTTAAATGTTCATCTTCTTCCCTGGAAAATGATGCTCATTTTTGCTGGGTAAATTATTCTTTGCTGCATACCAAGTTCCTTAGTCTTTTGGAATATCATATTCCAAGCCCTTTGTTCTTTAATGTGGACACTGCTAGACCTTGGGTTATCCTTATTGTGGCTCCTCCATATGTGAATTGCTTTTTTCTAGCAGCTTCCAGTATTTTTTCCTTTGTCTGATGGTTCTTGAATTTGGCCAGTATATTTCTTGGCGTTTTGATTTCAGTAGGTGATCGATGAATTTTTTCAATGTCTATTTTACCTTCTGTTTCCAAAACGTTTAGGCAATTCTCTTTGACAATTTCCTGGAAAATAGTTTCCAGGCTCTTTTTTTCCTCACATTTTTTCAGGGAGTCTGATTATTCTCAAATTGTCTCTCCTGGATCTGTTTTCCAGGTCTGTTGTCTTTCCAATAAGGTACTTGACATTCTTTTCAATAGTTTCATTTCTCTGGTTTTGCTTGACTACCTCTTGGTTTCTCCTTGAGTCATTTCTACTTGTTTGAGTCTAATTTTCAATGATGTATTTTCTTCACTCACTTTTTTAATATCTTTTTGAAATTGTCCAATTGAGTTTTTATCTTCTATGGAATTTTTTTTTCCATTTTATCCATTTTATTTTTTAGAGAGCTGTTTTCTTTTTTTCAGCTCACTAATCCTGTTTTCCTTAGAGTTGTTTACCTTTTCCAATTCACTAATTTTATTTCTCAATGATTTGTTTTCTTTATCCACTCTGTCTTTATCTTTTTATTTTATTTTATTTTTTTTTTTTTTAATTTTTTTTTTTAATTTTTTTTTATTATATATATATATATATTTTATAATATTATCCCTTGTATTCATTTTTCCAAATTACCCCCCCTCCCTTATTCCCTCCCCCCGACGACAGGCAATACCATACATTTTACATGTGTTACAATATAATCTAAGTACAATACATGTGTGTGAATATCATTTTCTTGTTGCACAATAAACATTAGAATCCGAAGGTACATGCAACCTGGGCAGACAGATATTAGTGCTAACAATTTACATTCCCCTCCCAGTGTTTCTTCTCTGGGTGTATCTACCTCTGTCATTGATCAACTGGAAGTGAGTTGGATCTTCTTTATGTTGAAGATTTCCACTTCCATCAGAATACATCCTCATACAGTATCGTTGTTGAAGTATACAGTGATCTTCTGGTTCTGCTCATTTCACTCAGCATCAGTTGATTTAAGTCTCTCCAACCCTCTCTGTATTCCTCCTGCTGGTCATTTCTTACTGAGCAATAATATTCCATAACTTTCATATACCACAATTTACCCAACCATTCTCCAACTGATGGACATCCATTCATCTTCCAGTTTCTAGCTACAACAAAAAGAGCTGCCACAAACATTTTGGCACATATATGTCTCTTTCCGCTCTTTAGTATTTCTTTGGGATATAATCCCAGTAGTAGCGCTGCTGGGTCAAAGGGTATGCACAGTTTGATAACTTTTTGGGCATAATTCCAGATTGCTCTCCAGAATGGCTGGATTCTTTCACAACTCCACCAGCAATGTATTAGTGTCCCAATTTCCCCACATCCCCTCCAACATTTGTCATTACTTGTTCCTGTCATCTTAGCCAATCTGACAGGTGTGTAGTGGTATCTCAGAGTGGTCTTAATTTGCATTTCTCTGATCAGTAGTGATTTGGAACACTCTTTCATGTGAGTGGATATAGTTTCAATTTCTTCCTCTGAGAATTGTCTGTTCATATCCTTTGACCATTTATCAATTGGAGAATGGTTTGGTTTCTTATAAATTATGGTCAGTTCTCTATATATTTTGGAAATGAGACCTTTGTCAGAACCTTTGTTTTTAAAAATATTTTCCCAATGTGTTACTTCCCTTCTAATCTTCTTTGCATTAGTATTATTTGTACAGAAACTTTTTAGTTTGATGTAATCAAAATCTTCTATTTTGTGATCAATAATGATCTCTAGTTCTCCTCTGGTCATAAATTCCTTCCTCCTCCACAAGTCTGAGAGGTAGATTATCCTCTGTTCCTCTAATCTATTTATTATCTCCCTCTTTATGCCTAAATCATGGACCCATTTTGATCTTATCTTGGTATATGGTGTTAAGTGTGGATCCATATCTAATTTCTGCCATACTAATTTCCAGTTTTCCCAACAGTTTTTTCCAAATAATGAATTTTTATCCCTAATGTTGGAATCTTTGGGTTTGTCAAAGATTAGATTGCTATAGATGTACCCTTTTTTGTCCTTTGTATCTAATCTGTTCCACTGATCTACCGGTCTATTTCTTAGCCAATACCAAATGGTTTTGGTGACTGCTGCTATATAATATAGCTTTAGATCAGGTACACTTAGACCACCTTCCTCTGAGTTTTTTTTCATTAGTTCCCTTGCAATTCTTGACCTTTTATTCTTCCATATGAATTTTGTTGTTATTTTTTCTAGGTCATTAAAATAGTTTCTTGGGAGTCTGATTGGTATAGCACTAAATAAATAGATTAGTTTGGGGAGTATTGTCATCTTTATTATATTCGCTCGGCCTATCCAAGAGCACTGAATGTCTTTCCAATTATTTAAATCTGATTTTATTTTTGTGGCAAGTGTTTTGTAATTTTTCTCATATAATTCCTGACTTTTCTTTGGTAGATGGATTCCCAAATATTTTATACTCTCAACATTTGTTTGGAATGGAATTTCTCTTTGTATCTCTTGCTGTTGCATTTTGTTAGTGATATATAAAAATGCCGAGGATTTATGTGGATTTATTTTGTATCCTGCCACTTTGCTGAAATTTTGAATTATTTCTAGTAGCTTTTTAGCAGAGTCTTTGGGGTTCTCTAAGTATACCATCATGTCATCTGCAAAAAGTGATAGTTTAATTTCCTCATTTCCTACTCTAATTCCTTGAATCTCTTTCTCGGCTCTTATTGCCGAGGCTAGCGTTTCTAGTACTATATTGAATAGTAATGGTGATAGTGGGCAACCTTGTTTCACTCCTGATCTTACTGGGAAAGGTTGCAGTTTATTTCTATTGCATATTATGCTTACTGACGGTCTTAAATATATACTCCTGATTATTCTAAGGAATAATCCATTTATTCCTATACTCTCAAGAGTTTTTAGTAGGAATGGATGTTGGATTTTGTCAAATGCTTTTTCTGCATCTATTGAGATGATCATATGGTTCTTATTAATTTGATTATTAATATGGTCAATTATATTAATAGTTTTCCTAATATTAAACCAGCCCTGCATTCCTGGAATAAATCCTACTTGATCATAGTGTATTATCTTGGAGATGATTTTCTGAAGTCTTTTTGCTAATATCTTATTTAAGATTTTAGCATCAATATTCATTAAGGAGATTGGTCTATAATTTTCTTTCTCAGTTTTCGATCTACCAGGTTTAGGTATCAGTACCATGTCTGTGTCATAAAAGGAATTTGGTAGGACTCCTTCATCCCCTATTTTTTCAAATAATTTATATAACATTGGGGCTAATTGTTCTTTAAATGTTTGGTAGAATTCACATGTGAATCCATCACTCTGTCTTTAAATGCGTGGGATGACTTCTCCAGGCTCTCTTGCCAAGCTTCCCTTTACTTTTCCCATTTCTCTTCTAGCTCTCTTGTGAGAGCCTTTTTGATTTCCTCTATGAGATTCTTTTGTATTGAGGAGCAGATTATATCCCCCTTAGGGGATTCCTCTGGAGACAATCTGCTTTTAGTGTCCTCAGTATTTGAAGTCTGCTCTCTCTCCATACAGAAGCTGTCAATGGTTAGAGCCCTTTTAAATTTTAAAATTTTTGTTCATTTTGTCAGAGCGGGAATTGAAGAAAACAAATTGACAAGAGAAACAATTGGTCTGTTTTTTGGGGGGATGCGGCTGGATGGTGTTCACGAACTTCCTCTACAGACTGAGGGAGACAGCAGTGAGGCCCTTACAGGACAGCGATGGCTTTGCTATATCTGTGCTCTGTGGCTCTAAGAACAGGCTGAATCACTGGAGGTGGGCATGGGGGTGGCCGAGTCCCGAGAGACACTAGCTTTACGGGGTTTTATTCTTTACCTCCGGTGTTCACACCTTCTCTGCTAATCCTGGCTTGCTGCCAAGAGTCTTTTTGCAGAAATGGCAGAGATCACACCCCCCTCCTCCGGTCTGCAGTGTGAGCTGCCTGTCTCACTCTGACTTGCCTGCCCTCAGTCTGCGCCCAGTCTGTTCCACCCTCCCCTGAGCAAATACAGACCTTCTCTGGTGAATTTCAAGGATGTCTTCTGTTTGTTATTATTTGTGGGTTTCTTTTCTGGTCAAGCATTTACTCTGAAGCTTGTCATGAAGTAAGTCCTGAGAGAAAACGCAGAGCTCAAGCAGCTGTCTGCCTCCATCTTGGCCAGAAGTCTCAGTTTACTGTTAAGTGCTCCTTTTTAAACTAATTTTTTAAAAAAAGCCTTTCATTGAATTTTCCTGTGTTATTTTTCTACAGAAGACAAGACTAAGTGCCCATTGTTGGTAACAAGAGCTAACCTCTGGCTGAAGTCAGGATATTTATAATTTCTCTCTATGTTCTTCTGGAACACAACAAACCACCTGGCATAGATTAAGGAACACTGGATCTGTAGGCAGGAGAAATCTGAGTTTAAATCCTTTCTCAAATTTATTAGCCCATTATTAGACTATGAATCTTATTAAACCTTTGTGAGCCTCAATTTCCTTCCCTTTAAAATTATTTAATAAAAAGGTTTGTAGTAAACTATTTCTAAACACATTAAAAATTTAAACTTTAAAAATGCTACATAAATGTCAGTTGTTTATCTTACTGTTTTTCTCTGTCTTTATTTTTCTTTGCCTTTTTTGTAAATCCTTTTTCCAACTCAAAATAAAATTATAAAGAAAATAATTAATGTATAGTTTTACTTTCCTAAAAACTATTATCACCAGTTTTTTTAAAAATGGAATCTGAGTTCCACATTTATTAGGCAATATAGATAATGGAGATATCTAGAGGTCTAGACCTCGGTTTCCTCATCTAAAAAAAAAAAAGATGCATTAGAATCATGGGTGTCAAACTCTCATAGATAATGTTAATTTATAATTTTCCAAGTCAATATGCATGAGTAAGGATTTATTTCTCCATTGGGGAGTTTTGTTCTGACTTTGGGATTGATGGAGGATGCTGATGTAATTCATAAGCAAGCCTCTTCAGTCCTAGAGGAGAGTTGTGAAAGGAAGTCTAGAGAGCCATTCAGAATTATCAATAGGACAGTAACAGAGTTGTTGGACCTATGGGAACTATGGAGGAAATTATAGAAATTAGCCATCTGATTTTGTACATTTCTGTACTAAGGCTGTATGGATATATCATGCATAAGACTCATCCAAGTAAATAGATTGCTGTTAAAAATCCATTTGATGTACGTATGATACCTGGTGATTTTTCATTTTTTTCCTCTCTATGTTCTCTTTCCTTTGTTTTCCCCAAAAGGCAAGTCTGATTATTTGCCAAGAGCTAGTATTAAGAACTTGTTTATCTTTCAGTGTTTAAAAGTTCCTCTCAAACAAAAATTGTGATAAAAGCAATTAACTATTAATACTAATCTTTGTGTTTTATAATTCAAATACAATTGAGAGGAAACAACTGTGAAGAATCCCAGTAGAGAAAAAAGAATGACTTAAAACTATATATATATATATATTTTTTGTTGTTGTTGTTGTTGTTGTTGTTGTTGTTGTTGTTGTTGTTGTTGTTGTTGTTGTTTTGTTTTTTACCAGAATGCAATCTTTGGCTGGGGGCTCAAATATATGGAAGACTTCTCAAGACATAAAAAATATTTTACTAGGATTCCTCTAGGGAAATGGGTGGCCATGAGCATTTTTTCCTCTTGTTCATGGATCTATTTTGAGAGTCTTATGGGAAGGAATGGCTAAGAAAATAAAAGTTAAATCTAAAAGGGAAGGATTAGTCTATTCCCTGGGGAAAGAAATGACAAACCATTCTAGTGCATTAGTTTTCACAGATCCTCTCCAATATCCATCATTTTCTTTTTTTTTTTTTCTTTTTTCATTTTAGCCATTCTGGTAAATGTGAGGTGTACCTCAAAATTATTTTAATTTGTACTTCTCTAATCAATAGTGATTTAGAACATTTTATATGATTATAATCTACTTTTATTCCTTTGTATGAAAACTGCCTTTTCATATCCTTTGACCATTTATCAATTGGGAAATGACTTGTATTTTTTTAAAATAAATTTCCCTCACTTGTCTGTATATTTGAGAATAAGAGATACTTGTTACAAAATTTCCCTCCACTTTTCTGCTTTCATTATTATTTTGCTTTTATTGCTTTTGTTTGTGTGAAACCTTTAAATGTACTCAAAATTATTAATTTTATATTTTTAATGCTCTTGATATCTTATTTGCTCCTCAATTCTATTTTTTTTCTATAAATCTGACAGACAAATTATTCAATGTTATCTTAATTTGCTTATGGTATCATCCTTTGTGTGTAAATTATCTATCCATTTTGACTTTGTCATGGTATATGGCATGAAATATTGGTTTGTATCTACTTTCTGCCTTAGTTTTTCTTCCTCCATGAACCATATTGATTCATTGAATTAATTTCATTTCATGGTGATGAGGTGCGTGAATGCGTGCAATTCTTTCTGCTCAGAGACACAGGTCCGGAAGCAAAAGAATTCTCTAACCTCAGAGACTGTGACAAAAATAGAAGGTTTAAAAACTAATGCAAACAAGATTAGAAGGGAAACAATAAACTGGGAAAAGATTTTTACCATCAAAGGTTCTGATAAAAGCCCATTTCCAAAATATATAGAGAATTGACTCTAATTTATAAGAAATTGAGCCATTATAAATGGCCAAAGGATATGAACAGAAAATTTTCATATGAAGAAATTGAAACTATTTCTAGCCATATAAAAAGATGCTCCAAGTCATTATTAATCAGAGAAATGTAAATTAAGAAGACTCTGAGGTACCACTACACGCGTCTCAGATTAGCTAGGATGACATGAAAAGATAATTCTGAATGTTGGAGGAGATGAGGGAAAACTAGGACACTGATACATTGTTGGTTGGTGGAATTGTGAATACATCCAGCCATTCTGGAGAGCAATTTGAAACTATATTCAAAAAGTCATCAAACTGTACATACCCTTTGATCCAGTAATGTTACTACTGACTTATATCCTAAAGAGATCTTAAAGAAGGGAAAGGAACCTGTATGTGCAAAAATGTTTGTGGCAGACCTCTTTGTAGTGTCTAAAAACTGGAAATTGAGGGGATGCCCATCAATTGGAGAATGGCTGAATAAATTATGGCATATGAATGTTATGGAATATTATTTTTCTGTAAGAAATGACTAGCAGGAGGATTTCAGAAAGGCCTGGAGAGACTTATAAGAACTGATGCTGAGTGAAATGAGCAGGACCAGAAGATAATTATATAGTCCAACAACAGTATTATATTTTGTGGTATAGAGAGATAAGAAGAAGAACTTAGAGGAATGTGTGAATTCTTTTTCTGTATTTTATTTTCATTATTTCTGTGTTTCCCCTATGATCTGTATAATATGTGCAAGCCCATATTTACTTGAGCCTTGGCCAGCTATAAACATATTTACTTAACCTGAGCTGATAGTATTTATCAGTATTTGACATTTATTAATATTTAGTCTATTAGCTTGACCACTGTCTGTTTAATTATCTGAAGCTTGAAGTCCTGATTTTCTGTTTCCTAGAAATCAGGTGATTTTGGGGAAGCAAAAACCTTCCATTCCAATCTCTCCAGATAGCAACAACCAATTAGATGCATCCCCCTCCCTTTCTCAATGCTCTCTTGCTTGTGATAAAAAGTATAAAAGCTTGTTATATTATATAACACATAACATATAACATTATATAACAGCTCTTATATAAAAGCTGTGTATCTTTACTATTGTGTAACTTTACTACTTCTTTAGCCCTCCTACCACAAGCTTTCTCTTTTCCTTATCTCGTGATAGAATGGCTCATCCTCTGGAGGTTTTAATAAAAAACCTTTCTGTTTTCTATTGAGTGATCTCTGAGTAGTCATTTTGGGTAAGGGTCTTCTACATCCCACACAATATGAAGATCAATTTTTTTTTTTTTTTTTTTTTTTAAATCCTAAATTTAGGTTTAATTTTGACCACACAGAAAAATAATAATTTCATAGCATACATTTTCCTTAGCATCTAAATAAGTTGTACACAATATAAACAGAAATCTCTAATACATTTGATCTTCATCCCTTTCCAATTCAGTCCATGTACATATTAAGTTCAAAATCTTCTGTTTGGCATTTAACATCCTTATAATAATCTGTCTCCAACCTCTCTTTGTAGGCTGATTACACATTACTCCTTTCTTATGCATGCTGAATGCCAGCCAAGCTAGTTTACATATGGTTCATTACACATATATGACATTCCATTTCCTGCATCCAAGCCTTTCTCACAGGCTGCATCTTGTTCTTGGAGTGCTCTTCCTCCTCACCTACAGCCATGAAATTCCTTTCAGTTCAAGTGACACCTTTTTAAAGAGGCCTTTCCCAGTGATCTCTCCATTTCAAATTGTTTTGTATATATTTTGCATTTAAGTGGGATAAAGGGATTGGCACACATCCCTTTCCTTTCTTCCCTACGGGGCATTTCTACTATGGGTCCATGAATGTGGTTCAGATGAGTTTAAGACCAGGGAGAGCTTAGCCTGTAATAAAGAGGCATTATTCTCTCCTCTTTTTTTCTTCACCCTTCTCATGTCATTAAACTTTTTTTTTTTTTTTTTTTCTTTTTTTTTTTTTTTTTTTTTTTCTTTTTTAATATTATTATATATATATTTTATAATATTATCCCTTGTATTCAATTTTTCCAAATTGCCCCCCCCCCTCTATTCCCTCCCCCCGACGACAGGCAATACCATACATTTTACATGTGTTACAATATAGTCTAGGTACAATACGTGTGTGTGAATATCATTTTCTTGTTGCACAATAAACATTAGAATCCGAAGGTACATGCAACCTGGGCAGACAGATATTAGTGCTAACAATTTACATTCGCTTCCCAGTGTTCCTTCTCTGGGTATAGTTATTTCTGTCCATCATTGATCAACTGGAAGTGAGTTGGATCTTCTTTATGTTGAAGATTTCCACTTCCATCAGAATACATCCTCATACAGTATTGTTGTTGAAGTGTACAGTGATCTTCTGGTTCTGCTCATTTCACTCAGCATCAGTTGACCTAAGTCTCTCCAGGCCTCTCTGTATTCCTCCTGCTGGTCATTTCTTACAGAGCAATAATATTCCATAACCTTCATATACCACAGTTTACCCAACCATTCTCCAACTGATGGACATCCATTCATCTTCCAGTTTCTAGCTACAACAAAAAGAGCTGCTACAAACATTTTGGCACATATATGTCTCTTTCCGCTCTTTAGTATTTCTTTGGGATATAATCCCAGTAGTAGCGCTGCTGGGTCAAAGGGTATGCACAGTTTGATAACTTTTTGGGCATAATTCCAGATTGCTCTCCAGAATGGCTGGATTCTTTCACAACTCCACCAGCAATGTATCAGTGTCCCAATTTCCCCACATCCCCTCCAACATTTGTCATTATTTGTTCCTGTCATCTTAGCCAATCTGACAGGTGTGTAGTGGTATCTCAGAGTGGTCTTAATTTGCATTTCTCTGATCAGTAGTGATTTGGAACACTCTTTCATGTGAGTGGATATAGTTTCAATTTCTTCCTCTGAGAATTGTCTGTTCATATCCTTTGACCATTTATCAATTGGAGAATGGTTCGGTTTCTTATAAATTATGGTCAGTTCTTTATATATTTTGGAAATGAGACCTTTGTCAGAACCTTTGTTTTTAAAAATATTTTCCCAATTTGTTACTTCCCTTCTAATCTTGTTTGCATTAGTATTATTTGTACAGAAACTTTTTAGTTTGATGTAATCAAAATCTTCTATTTTGTGATCAATAATGATCTCTAGTTCTCCTCTGGTCATAAATTCCTTCCTCCTCCACAAGTCTGAGAGGTAGATTATCCTCTGTTCCTCTAATCTATTTATTATCTCCCTCTTTATGCCTAAATCATGGACCCATTTTGATCTTATCTTGGTATATGGTGTTAAGTGTGGATCCATATCTAATTTCTGCCATACTAATTTCCAGTTTTCCCAACAGTTTTTTCCGAATAATGAATTTTTATCCCTAATGTTGGAATCTTTGGGTTTGTCAAAGATTAGATTGCTATAGATGTACCCTTTTTTGTCCTTTGTATCTAATCTGTTCCACTGATCTACCGGTCTATTTCTTAGCCAATACCAAATGGTTTTGGTGACTGCTGCTATATAATATAGCTTTAGATCAGGTACACTTAGACCACCTTCCTCTGAGTTTTTTTTCATTAGTTCCCTTGCAATTCTTGACCTTTTATTCTTCCATATGAATTTTGTTGTTATTTTTTCTAGGTCATTAAAATAGTTTCTTGGGAGTCTGATTGGTATAGCACTAAATAAATAGATTAGTTTGGGGAGTATTGTCATCTTTATTATATTCGCTCGGCCTATCCAAGAGCACTGAATGTCTTTCCAATTATTTAAATCTGATTTTATTTTTGTGGCAAGTGTTTTGTAATTTTTCTCATATAATTCCTGACTTTTCTTTGGTAGATGGATTCCCAAGTATTTTATACTCTCAACATTTGTTTGGAATGGAATTTCTCTTTGTATCTCTTGCTGTTGCATTTTGTTAGTGATATATAAAAATGCCGAGGATTTATGTGGATTTATTTTGTATCCTGCCACTTTGCTGAAATTTTGAATTATTTCTAGTAGCTTTTTAGCAGAGTCTTTGGGGTTCTCTAAGTATACCATCATGTCATCTGCAAAAAGTGATAGTTTAATTTCCTCATTTCCTACTCTAATTCCTTGAATCTCTTTCTCGGCTCTTATTGCCGAGGCTAGCGTTTCTAGTACTATATTGAATAGTAATGGTGATAGTGGGCAACCTTGTTTCACTCCTGATCTTACTGGGAAAGGTTGCAGTTTATTTCTATTGCATATTATGCTTACTGACGGTCTTAAATATATACTCCTGATTATTCTAAGGAATAATCCATTTATTCCTATACTCTCAAGAGTTTTTAGTAGGAATGGATATTGGATTTTGTCAAATGCTTTTTCTGCATCTATTGAGATGATCATATGGTTCTTATTAATTTGATTATTAATATGGTCAATTATATTAATAGTTTTCCTAATATTAAACCAGCCCTGCATTCCTGGAATAAATCCTACTTGATCATAGTGTATTATCTTGGAGATAATTTTCTGAAGTCTTTTTGCTAATATCTTATTTAAGATTTTAGCATCAATATTCATTAAGGAGATTGGTCTATAATTTTCGTTCTCAGTTTTCGATCTACCAGGTTTAGGTATCAGTACCATGTCTGTGTCATAAAAGGAATTTGGTAGGACTCCTTCATCCCCTATTTTTTCAAATAATTTATATAACATTGGGGCTAGTTGTTCTTTAAATGTTTGGTAGAATTCACATGTGAATCCATCTGGCCCTGGGGATTTTTTTCTGGGGAGTTGATTAATAGCTTGTTCTATTTCTTTTTCTGAAATGGGACTATTTAAGCAATTTATCTCCTCCTCTGTTAATCTAGGGAGCCTATATTTTTGGAGGAAGTCATCCATTTCACTTAAGTTATCAAATTTATTGGCATAAAGTTGGGCAAAGTAACTCCTTATTATTTCTCTAATTTCCTCTTCATTGGTGGAAAGATCCCCCTTTTCATTTGTAAGACTATCAATTTGATTTTCCTCTTTCTTTTTTTTGATCAAATTTACCAAAGGTTTATCTATTTTATTGGCTTTTTCATAAAACCAACTCTTGGTTTTATTTATTAATTCAATAGTTTTTTTACTTTCAATTTTATTGATTTCTCCTTTTAATTTTTGTATTTCGAGTTTAATTTTTGATTGGGGGTTTACAATTTGGTCTTTTTCTAGCCTTTTAAGTTGTAAGCCCAATTCGTTAATCTTCTCTTTCTCAATTTTCTTCAAATAAGCCTCTAAAGATATAAAATTTCCCCTTATTACTGCTTTAGCTGCATCCCAAAGATTTTGATATGATGTCTCATCATTATCATTATCTTGGGTGAAATTATTAATTGTTTCTATAATTTGCTCTTTCACCCAGTCATTCTTTAAGATGAGATTATTCAGTTTCCAATTACTTTTTGGTCTATTTACCCCTAACTTTTTACTGAATGTAGCTTTTATTGCATTGTGATCTGAGAAGAAGGCATTTATTATTTCTGCCTTCCTACATTTAATTTTGAGATCTTTATGTCCTAGTATATGGTCAATTTTTGTATAGGATCCATGAACTGCTGAGAAGAAAGTATATTCCTTCCTATTGCCATTCAGTTTTCTCCAAAGGTCTATCATACCTAGTTTTTCTAATGTTCTATTTACTTTTTTAATTTCTTTCTTGTTTGTTTTGTGGTTTGATTTGTCTAAATCTGAGAGTGCAAGGTTGAGATCTCCCACTATTATAGTTTTACTGTCTATTTCTTCTTGCAGTTCTCCTAACTTTTCCTTTAGAAAGTTAGATGCTATACCACTTGGTGCATATATGTTTAGTATTGATATGGCTTCATTATTTATGCTACCTTTCAGCAGGATATAGTTTCCTTCCTTATCTTTTTTAACAAGATCTACTTCTGCTTTTGCTTGATCTGAGATAAGGATAGCTACCCCTGCTTTTTTGGCTTTACCTGAAGCATAATAGGCTCTGTTCCAACCTTTTACCTTTACTCTGTATGTATCTCCCTGCTTTAAGTGTGTTTCCTGTAGGCAACATATTGTAGGGTTCTGCTTTTTGATCCAATCTACTATCCGTCTCCGTTTGATGGGATCGTTCATCCCATTTACATTTACAGTTAAAATTACTAATTCTGTATTTCCTGCCATCGTATTATCCCCAGCTTATGCTTTTTTCCCTTGACCCCCCTGATCCCCCTCCCCGATATTTAATTTACAGACCCCCCTTGTGCCGCACAACCCTCCCTCTTTTTTTTTTGGATCCCTCCCCCCTCCCTCCAAGTCCCTTCACTTATTCTCCTTTTCCTTTTCCCTTTTCCTCTCCCCCCTTTTAATGAGGTGAGAGAAAATTCTCTGAAAAACAAATATGTTAATTATTTACTCTTTGAGCCTCTTCTGATGAGAGTAAGATTCACACAATGATTCTCCCCCTCACTAAGTTCCCTCAGATATGGTGTATTTTCTATGTCTCTTCCTGGGATGTAGTTTCCCTCTTTTTATCACTCCTTCCCCTTTTTCTGAACCGACCTCCTTCCCTTTATTACACCCCCCTTTTTTTCTTTTATATCAGTAAAATCAAATTATCCTTGAGTATTTTTTATATACCCACAACAGAGTTACAGTTCTCAAGGGTTCTGTGTACCTTTTTCTGTTTCTCTTCAGTCTTGTGGATGTAGATCAAATTTTTTGTTTAAGTCTGGTTTTTTTCTTAGAAACATATAGAATTCCTCTGTTTCATTGAATGACCATCTTCTTCCATGGAAAAAGATGCTAAACTTAGCTGGGTAGTTCATTCTTGGTTGCAGTCCTTGATCTTTTGCCTTTCGGAATATCAGGTTCCAGGCCCTTCTATCTTTTAATGTGGAGGCAGCCAGATCTTGGGTGACCCTTATTGTGGCACCTTGGTATTTAAATTGTTTTTTTCTAGCTGCTTGCAGGATTTTCTCCTTTGTGTGGTAATTCTGCAGCTTAGCCACAATATTCCGTGGTGTTCTTTTTTTAGGGTCTATTTCAGAAGGAGTTCGATGAATTCTTTCCACATCTACTTTCCCTTCTGTTTCTATTATCTCTGGACAGTTCTCTTTGATAATTTCCTGTAAAATAGAATCTAGGCTCTTTTTTTGGTCATAGTTTTCTGGAAGTCCAATAATCCGCAGATTATCTCTCCTAGATCTATTTTCCAGGTCTATAGATTTTCCCAGTAAGTATTTGACGTTGTTCTCCAGCTTCTCATTTTTTTTGTTTTGTTTGACTGATTCTTGGGTTCTCTGTGAATCATTCATTTCTATTTGTTCCATCCTGACTTTTAAGGAGTTATTTTCTTCTTTCACAGTTTTTAGTTCTTTTTGTAAATGCCCAATTTCGTTTTTAAATGAGTTATTTTGCTCTATTGAATTTTTTTCCATTTCCCTAATTTTTTTTTTTTGAGAATTATTTTCTTTTTCCAATTCAGAAATTCTATTTTCTTGAGACTTTTTTATCTTTTCCAATTCAGAAATCCTACTTTCCTGTGTTTTTTTAACCTTTTCTAATTCACTAATTTTGTTTCCCTGCATCTCCTGTGAATTCTTTATTTTTTCCAACTCCAATTTCAGGACATTGTTATTCTCTATCATAACTTCTCTTTCCTTTCCCCATTTTTCTTCGATCTCCCTCAATTTCTTAAGAGCTTCTTCTAGGAGAGAGTTATGTGATGGGGGGCAGGAATCATTCCCCTTTAGGTTGTTATCTTCTGAATCTTTGCTGTTAACTTCCTCGGGGTTGGATACCCGCTCTTTCTCTGTATAGAAGGAATCTATGGTTTTTCTAGCTTTTTTGCTCATACTTAAAAAAATCTTTTGGGGTCTGTCTCTGGGGTAGGAAATTATTTACTTCTTTACCAGCTTCCTCCCAGACCGGATGGATGCAGCGGCCCCTGCGCCCGCGCTAAGATAGAGCTCTGGGAGAGAGTTCCCCACCCCCTCCCTGGGAGTGCCTCAGAGGTGATTAGCACTACTGTGCTTCGAGGGCGTAGAATAGTGAAGACTGCAGGAAGCCCAGGCTATGTGTCCGGGTGGGGAGTGGGTATCTGCAGCAGGTGACGTAAGAAGCCCCTGCGCTCAAACTGGAAGTGTCTGCCAGAAACCGTGGTCCCTAGTTCAAAGGTTCCGCTTCTCTGGGACTTCCTGGAGCTGAGTTCCACTCCCTCCAGCTAAGCTAGGCAGTGTGTGTTGCCTTGGGCCGTATCCACCCACTTGTCAGTCTCTTAACTATTCTCAGGAGGTAGCTGAGGCCACACCCCCTGGTGCCGATTCTCTGCCGAGTCACCCCCAGGGTGGGGGGAGGGGGGGGGAATCTAATCTGAGTTTTAAAATATTTTGGCTTTCTCTTCTGAACTGCTAAATAATTAGCAGAGAAGAGCTAACAGCCTGTGCCAGATTCCTTTACCTCAGTGGCTTCTCTGATCCCAGAGCCCCTCCCAGCGCAATGGGCGCAGTGTGCCCCTACCCCACCGTCTGTGCTGGTCTTTCTTATTCCTCCCCTGAGAACTGACCTTTCCTGTTGAAACTCCAGATTCTCTTCAGCTGGTAAGTCGTGCTTCCAGTCCTTGTGGTATCTATCAGTCCTGAGCTAATTTTGAGACTTAATTTATCTAATTGGTTGTGAGGGAGTGAGGACGTTCACTGAGTCGTGTGTTTCTTCTCCGCCATCTTGGCTCCGCCCCATGAAGATCAATTTTGATGGACATGGCTCTCTTAAACAATGAGATGAACCAAATCAGTTCTATTTGTTCAGTAATGAATAGAACCAGCTACTCCCAGCGAAAGAACTCTGGCAAATGAGTGTGAACTACTACATAGCATTTCCAATCTCTCTGTTTTTGTCTGCTTGCAGTTTTTTTTCCTTCACAGGTTAATTTTACATTATTTCAAAGTCTGATTCTTCTTGTGTAGCAAAATAACTCTATGGATATGTATACATATATTGTATTTAACATATACTTTAACATACTAAATATATATTGATCTACTTGCCATCTGGGGAAGGGGGTGGGGGAAAGAAGGGGAAAAGTTTGAACAGAAGGTTTTGCAAGGGTCAATGCTGAAAAATTACCAATGCATATATCTTGCAAATAAAAAGCTACAATAAAAAAGGAGGTTTATTTTTTACTAAGAGGCTTCCCTTAGTGGGCACATTCTCTCAATGGAGAAAATCCTAAAGAATAGTTTCCAGAAGACCTAATTTATAAGGGAGGTTTGATAGTCAGACCAGGATTTCTCAATTGAATGTGAAGTCTTTCCTGAGACTGTGACTTCCTGAAAAATAAATAGGTGTTTGATTTGCCCTTGAATGGAATTGCTTATCTCCCTCTTGAGAAGATGTGAAGCTATTTGGAGTCTGGATTTTTGCAGATCAAAGCGGACATGGCTTTTGTGATTTTACAAGACTTTTACAGAATTCACTCAGGTCATACAGAGTTCACTCCTGTCAATGGGAAATTCGCAGCTTTTGACTTTGAAATGGAACACTCGACCTATATATGACTTCAAAGAAAATTTCCAAAATCTAAGTCACTTCTTCACATGCCTGTAAAATCATGAGAATTTTATTATGAGCAACTAATTCTTATTTCAAAAATGAAGTTTGAAAAAAAAATCAAAATCATTTCTTCCTAGTGTCAAAAGAACTATATAAAAATATTTCAAAGAGGAATGAATGATGAGAAATGGTTTAATTCTGAAGACTTTAATCCTCGTCAACAGCATGCTATTTCTCTTTTTCTTACTTCTCTTTTACTAACCCTTTTTTCTTTCCAGCAATTGGGTCCTATACCTCCACTTCCCACATTCTTCTTTCTCTCTCAAATTCCTTAAAGAACTGAAATAAGTACATATATTACTATATTATCAAAAGTATACATATTTTCATATAATGTATACATTTGTGTATTTTTTTCATTATGGTTATATAGATAAAATCAGTGGCAGCATCACAGTGGAAAGAACAGTTTTTTTGGAGTCAGATGGTATGGGTTTAAATCATAAAAAAATCACTCTAAAATCATTCATGTGATCTCAAGCCAGGTATTTGTTAGGATTACTAGGTGAGAACTCAGGTTGTCTGGACAGTGACAAGGTGAGAATTCAGGTTGTCTGGACAATTACAAGGTGAGAACTCAGGTTGACTTGATAGAAGGAGCAAGCTCATTGGCTGAAGTGGTTCTTCCCAGAAGCCCTTGCATTATCCCACGCCCATTCTCTGGGAGGATAAAAGAGACAACATTGGGCCCAGAGAGCAGATTGGCCTGGAGAAGGATAAGAGCTGGAGGAGATTCAAGGAGAAGACTCTGCACTACATCTGGCTTGACGGGGCTCTCTGCAGGAAGGGAAGTCACTTCTCTGGACAAGAGTTAACAGCAACTACCTGGAGACAACGGTTCACTACAGGAAGAAGAATCTGTCTGAGAGATTTGAGTAGACACAGCAAATCTCTTCCCAGAGAGTGATCCGGCAGCTTCTGGAGACGACAGCTCGCTACAATTGGCGTCCACATGTGGGGCAAGGACTTTTACTTATCCTGACAAGAAGAGCTAGACCAGACCTTCGCAGGTATTGTGTATCTGTTTCCCTATCTATAAAAGAAAGGGCTTGCTTTAGATGACCTTCAAATTCTCTTCCAGTTCAAGATCTATGATTCTCTTATTCTTATTTCATCTTAATATTTCCAATATAATTGAAAGTGAGTGATTGCTATAGGAAAAAGCTAAAAACATCATTCAACAAACATTTGTTAAGTGATTTGTGTGTGTGTGATAAGCAGAGGGATTTTTAAAAAGGCAAAACAAAAACAAAATCTATCCCTTCTTTGAAGAAGTTCTCATTCCAATAGTAGAATTACATAAAAGCTATGTTTATATGAATATATAGATAAATGTACATACATATATTGAGAGAGAAAGAAAAGAGGGAGACATCAGAGAAGAGAAAGGGAGAAAAAAAGAAAGATGATAAATAATTTCTTTTTTTTTAAATTTTTATTTTATTTTATAATTATAACATTTTTTTGACAGTACATATGCATGGGTAATTTTTTACAACATTATCCCTTGCACTTACTTCTATTCAGATTTTTTCCCTTCCTCCCCCAAACCCCTCCCCCAGATGGCAAGCAGTCTTATATATGTTAAATATATTACAGTATATTCTAGATACAATATATGTGTGTAGAACCGAATTTTTTGTTGCACAGGAAGAATTGGATTCAGAAGGTAAAAATGACAGTTTACATTCATTTCCCAGTGTTCCTTTTCTGGATGTAGCTGGTTCTGTCCATCATTAATCAATTGGAATTGGATTAGCTCTTCTCTATGTTGAAGAAATCCACTTCCATCAGCATACATCCTCGTACAGTATCATTGTTGAAGTGTATAATGATCTTCTGGTTCTGCTCGTTTCACTCAGCATCAGTTGATGTAAGTCTCTCCAAGCCTCTCTGTATTTCTCCTGTTGGTCATTTCTTATAGAACAATAATATTCCATAACATTCATATACCATAGTTTACCCAACCATTCTCCAATTGATGGACATCCATTCATTTTCCAGCTTCTAGCCACTATGAAAAGGGCTGCCACAAACATTTTGGCACATACAGGTCCCTTTCCCTTCTTTAGTAGTTCCTTGGGGTATAAGCCTAGTAGTAGTATGGCTGGGTCAAAGGGTATGCACATTTTGATAACTTTTTGGGCATAATTCCAGATTGCTCTCCAGAATGGTTGGATGCTTTCACAACTCCACCAACAATGCATCAGTGTCCCAGTTTTCCCACAGCCCCTCCAACATTCATCATTATTTATTCCTGTCATCTTAGCCAATCTGACAGGTGTGTAATGATACCTCAGAGTTGTCTTAATTTGCATTTCTCTGATCAATAGTGATTTGGAACACTCTTTCATATGAGTGGAAATAGTTTTAATTTCAAGGATGATAAATAATTTCAAAGGGAAGATGCTATTAACTCAGGAGATCAAGAAAGGACTCATATAAAAGGTGAAATTTGATCTTAATTTTGAGGGATTTTTGGGAAAGCTTACCAGGAACAGATGAGGAAAAATAGTGGGTGTTCTTAAATTAAGAAACAATTGAACAAACTAGTTTATTAATGACTTGGAAGATTATTGTACAAAAAGAAACAATATGAGAAATTTACAGAAATTAATTAAATAAATCATGACATGACCGAGATTCACTAGAATTCCTTACAACATTTAAACAACTAAAATCAGATTAAATGGAATGAATAATCTATATTTCTTCCAAAGGAAAGATGATTAAATACAACTTTCTCCTCATGAGTAGAAGATGAAGGGATTATAGATAGGTATTGCTTATGCTGAAAGATATAGTAATGTGTTGGTTTGTTTTGCTTGACTTATTAAAAGGGAAACATTTGCTGGGAAGAGAATATATGTCAAGGTCCTGTCGTCTCTAAGTTATAATCCTTCTCTGGAAGGAGATCTCTGTTCTGTAAAATCTTTTCCTCTGTGAGCAGGTTTCTTGGGAAGCTTCTGGAGCCTCCAGCCAGAGCGAAGGTAGAATCTTGAATTCTTTTTTTCCTGAATCCTGGCTCTGAATCTCCTCGAGCTTCCCTGAAGTTCTCCTGGGAAGTCTTGTTCTTCTCCTAGTCTAGACTCTCCTTCCAGACTGCCATCCCAACTCTGTCCCAGTCTAGACTAACTCCTTGCCTGACTGTCCTTCTCTTTTATCCTAGCAGAGATTGGGCTAGTGAGAACTCAGGGGCCTGTGGGAAACACTTCAACCGATGAACTTGCTACTCTTAAAGGTGCAAACTCTTTTAAACATGTAAACTCCCCCCCAAAAGTCCAAAAGTGCAAACTCCTTTCAAAGGCCTGAACCAAAGGTGTGAATTCTGAGCTTGAGAATTGTTTAGACAACCTGAGTTATCACCTTGTAATCCTAACAAATATATCTTGAATTGACTGTGGTTTTAAAAACAAAACTTTTAAAAGTATTTGTTGTATTACTTTGATTTTATCGCATAAAATGTGTTTTAGATTTCTTAGTCAATTTAAAAATCAAGTGAGTATAATATAATCCACATTCATACCTTCATTCTTTGAAAACTAAATCAGGCAATTAAGCAAATTAAAAAAAAAAACCTTCAATAAATAAAGTTCCTTTGTAGTTGTGAGTAACATTTGATTAATTTTTGTTTCAGGGAGGAGGTGGATGGGTGGGTTTGCATGGGCTTATTAGAAAAAAAATGTCTTTTATTATTTTAGTGTGTGCTAAATGTACAGTATGAAAAAATGACTGTTTTTCTGGGTTTGGAGCCTGATTTTCATTTTAGTAACAAACTAACAACCATCTTGAAGGCTTTTTATCATAAATAGAGTTTGGTTGGATCAGAGAAGGAGGAGATCCTTTGAACAAATCCACAGGTGGATAGAAAGGATCCAGGGGAAGGGAAAGGAGAAATTTCAAGCAGCAGGTAAAATATTCAAGAAAGGAGTTGGCATAGGAAAGGTAAAGCAGCATATAGCAGAGACCCAGTTACAGGGGCTGGGTTGAGGCTCAAGATTCTAAGCCTTAGAAGAATTTAGGGGAAAGGACAGGACTTAGGCAGGGAAGGTCCCAAGACTCAGAGGAAGTTTACAGACCCGTATACTGTGGAAGATGAATTAGTCAGAAATGCAGCTATTGAGTGGTGCAAAATAAAGGCTCAGCAACAGGAGAACCAGACTCTGTTCTGGATTAAAAGCACAAAATGAGTGATATTGACCTTGTAGGGATTAGTGTTTGAATGAAGTAAATAGCAATTGTTTCTGTTTCAACTAGAAAACTCTCAGGGTCTTCCCCTCCCAGGTTAGCTTTTTTTTTTTTCCCCCCCACAATTCTTATCTAGCCTTAATCTCTTCATGGACATCAGTTGCCTCAGTCAAACTGAGACTTCTTAAAGAGCTTAGTTTGAAAAGGCCCAGATCTCCCATTGCATGAAGAACCACCTCTAGTCATCCTCATTTATATTTTTGCTACTGAACTCAAATGACTCCAGAAGAGAAAGTGAGGCTAGTGACTGCATAGCCCACTTTCATTTAAATTCATCTCGTTTGTATGTCATGGCATCACTTCCTGATGTCATGATCTTCTTTAAGAATAAAGAACAGGGGCAGCTAGATGACTTAGTAGATACCTGCAGCCCTGAAATCAGAAGGATCTGAGTTCAAATTCGGCTTCAGACACTTAATACTTCCTAGCTATGTGACCCTGGGCAATCACTTAACCCCAAATGCCTCAGGAAAAAAAAAAAAGAAGAACAAACAAAAACAAGCACCAGCTATAAATCATCTCTTAAGAAGCTTAAGTAGTTCAAGTAGTTCAGGGGATAGAATAGCAGGCTTGAAGTCAGGAAGACTCATTTTCCTAAATTCAATTGTCTGATTTCAGACAATTTCTTAGCTGTCTGACCCTGGACAAATCACTTACCTGTTACCTCAGTTTCCTCATCTATAAAATGATCTGGAAAAGAAAATTGCAAACCATTTCAGTATGTTAACCAACAAAACCCCTAGTAGGGTACCTTGAAATGATTCAAACAACAAAAGAAAGCAATTTCAGGAGTCTAGGAAGTCCAGTCTTTTTTTTTAAAATATAGCTTTTTATTTACAAGATATATGCATGGGTAATTTTTCTGCATTGACAATTGTGAAACCTTTTGTTCCAATTTTTCCCCTCCTTCCCTCCTCCCCTCCCCAGATGGCAGGTTGACCAATACATGTTAAACATGTTAAAGTATAAGTTAAATACTATATATATATATATATATATATATATATATATATATATATATATATATATATATATGTATATATATATATATATATATATACATTTCCATACAGTTATTTTGCTGTACAAAAAGGATCAGACTTTGAAATAGTGTACAATTAACCTGTGAAGGAAATAAAAAATGCAGGCAGACAAAAATAGAGGGATTGGGAATTCTATGTTCATACTCATTTCCCAGAGTTCTTTCCCTGGGTGTAGCTGGTTCAATTCATTACTGCTCTATTGGAACTGATTTGGTTCATCTCATTGTTGAAGAGGGCCATGTCCATCAGAATTGATCATCATATAGTGTTGTTGTTGAAGAATACAACGATCTCCTGGTCCTGCTCATTTCACTCAGCATCAGTTCATGTAGTCTCTCCAAGCCTTTCTGAAATCATCCTGTTGGTCATTTCTTACAGAACAATAATGTTCCATAATATTCATATACCACAATTTATTCAGCCATTCTCCAATTGATAGGGTATCTACTAGACCTGTGATTTTTTTGGTATAGGAAATTTAGGAAATATAGGAAATTTAATTTCAACCAAAGCTTGAAGGCCCATTTTCTGCCATGTGAAGTCTTAAGAGTAGCCTACCTTACAAAGAAGTTTAGAGCTTTGTTTTTGGTCATGTAACCACCATAAATCAGAACTGGGGTTTTAATCATTCTAAAGGCAGGTTTAAACTACTGCTTCCATAAAATTGGGGAGAATTACAAAGCAACATTCAAATGAAGATCTGTGATTAGAATAAATAAGGGTTGGTGACAAACCTCAGTTGAATTGGACTTAAAATTGAGTAATCATTAAAATTTGTCTTTCATTATTGTAGTTGGGGGAAAGGAGAAGAAGGAAGAAAGGGAGAGTGAGAGAATCCAGACATTTTTATTTCATTGGTGTAGGGTACTTTTACAGAGGAAACTCTCTTGGAAACTTTTGTTACCTTATTTGTTAATTGAGTTGCTTGTATGTATCAGAGGCAGAGCTTGAAATTAGGTTTTTCTGACTGTGACTAGCTATTTAACCATTAAGCATCTCCATTTCTTACAACATATTAAACTAGATCAATAAATCTTGAACATCAGCTATGGATTAAGTGCAAAGCCCTGTGCTAACTATTGTGGGAATATACAAATTAAATATATAACATTTCTTTTCCTAGAAAAGTTTGTTATCTATTTGTGAAGATATTAAAATGAGAAAATTAAGTAATAAACTTTTAAATAACAGTACATTTTAAAATATAACATATATTAATTGCCTAATGAGTTATGGTGTAAATGAATACTGTAAGTTCTGAAAATAGAGAATCATCAGTAAAAACTAGTTCATTCCTAGAAGTATGAAGAAAATGTACCTGTTAGAAGGGAAGTAGGAAGAAAGATCAAAGGAAAGGGCCAAGAGTATTCAATGGTATAATGCACATGTCATATAGTAATATTTCTTTACCATTGAGCCAATTTATTAAAAAAGCTTATGTTTCTTTTCCCTCCAGTGTACACAAGTTCTTTGAGGTCAAATAATGTTTTATTTTTGCCCTAGTATCCATACTCATTCTATAAATCCTTATTTTTTTTTTTTTTTACCTCTAGCACTGTTTTGGACCTTAGGAATTTTTGGACTGTGGGACCATGGGATTTTCTTCAACCTGAATTTAAAATATATTCATGTCTAAATCTCAGCATAGGATTATAGAAACTGAAAGACAACACATAGGTTATTTTATATATGAGGAAACTGAGATCCAGAAAAGCAGACCTCAAAGAACTTGTATTTTATTGCAGAATGGAGTAGGCAGATAAGGGAATATAGCATATACATAAATTAATAATACAATAGAAATTGATGGAGATATCATTAACTTGGAGGATCAAAGTAGGTTTCACTGAGGAAGTGATACCTGAGCTGAGCTGAAGCAAGTTAATGCTTCTAAAAAGCAAAGACAAAAAATGGTATATGGCATGTGTAATTTTGAATAAATATTAATAGAAGCTAAATCCAATCTCAGGGGAATAACTAATACTCCAGCTTCACTAGAAAATCAGTGTCCTTTTCAGGTGGGCAGTTTAGCTGTTTGGAAAGGGGAGGTGGGAAAATGAAGGATTGGAACATTTGTGAAAGGAACCCTACAAAAATGTCTGATATAAAATAGCATTAATTCGGGGAAAAGCTGGCAGAATTGTCCCATTTCCAAGCATTTGTTTGTTTGTTTCCTGAGTACTTGGAACATAATAGCTGAAAAACCCTAACCCTAAAACTTGTTTGGAGATTATAGGATAAATATTTATTTTCTAATTATGGTATAGATGACAGAAAAGATAATTTTGGTTTACCGACTTAAGAGAAAGATATATGATCTCTCTCTGATGGACAAGGCAACTATGGCTTGTTGGCACCCATCTGTGCTTTCTCCATCTGTAGAGATACAAGCAAACTCTCTCCCACAAGCAGTTAAGCTATCTAGTTCGTTCCATTAACCACTTTTTGGTTCTCTCCATTTCACCTTATTATTCTTGGGTTCAGAGTCTCACTATTTGCCTTTTATATTTGTGTTGGATGTCTGACAGCTAATCTTCTGAAACACTAGTATCTGGTCTAGGAGAATAGCCAACACTGCTGTATTTTGTTAAGTGCCTCCCGATAGATTTCCCAGGGCATGGAATCCACAGTACAACACAAGAAGCAACGTGCTATGCTGAGAAATAATGGGGATTCGGGATCTCAAAGATAAGCTAAAAGATTTTGATTCAGAAATAGGACAGATGAAATGATTTCTATTGAAGGAGTATATTGCTTTTTGCTTTTCTCTGAAAAAAGAGGTCAGTATCATTTTGAAGAGAAAAGTAAAAAGCAATGTATGTAATACTTATTTGTGCAATGTGAGATATGAGAGGCTAAAATACCGCAAACTTCAGAGCAGCTCTTATGACAATATTTACATGATTTCAAATTGATTTTTGACATTGTTTTGTACATGAATTTTATGTGAAAGACACTTTCTTGCTTTAAGGATATCTGAGTCCAGTATTAGGGATCATCTCAATAAAAGACATTTCAGAGATATGATTTTTTCAAGTAAAATTACAATTTTTAAAAATTCTTACTTTTATTAATGTAGGACAATTGATTTAAATTATCTAATATGTTAATATTTCAAGTATTTGAGATTTTGTTGATACTTAGGTATTCTTTTCACACATTGCAAACTGCAACACTGCTGTGACTTAGTTGACTATTAGTTGAAGAGTTTCTGTAATTGAAAAATTCATCAGATATTTCTGTTTGCTGTTATTGGGCTCATACTGAAGTTTTTTCATCAGAGGAGGACTTGAAGATGCCATTATAAGAGTCTTCAAGAATGTGGATTCAGTTCCACATAACAATGAGGCATTGGAAGATATTTTCATTAGAGAAAGATTTCAGAGAAAGAAGCCTACCTTTACATAGGTAATTAACAATGAAAGGCTTTCATTTATGTGGAAATCATTAAATATTAGAGCTGTGTAGTTCTGTTATTTTGCGGGTGAAGAAACTGAGAACAAATACAATCTTTTTTTTCATATGACAATAGAAATCACATTCCTTCTAAGCTGTTCTGTCTCTTAGCTAAACACCTTCAGTTCCTTCCGTTTATCTCCTATGGCATAATTTCAGGTCCTTCTGCCTTCCTGATTGGCCTTCTTTCAATATACTTTGGCTTTTTAATGCCCTCTCTAAAAATGGACATTCAGAATTTAAGACAATATATCTAATATGACCCGAACAGAGAAGTCTATAGTAATAATATCAGTTCTCTCTTTTTGGTTTGCTATTTCTAATTAATGTGGCCTTGAATTACAATAGGATATTTGCCTAACAAATCATTCTACTGACTATCATTCTACTGACTCTTTTAAATCTGCAGAAGAAAATATTGTCTGACAAGTTCTTTCATAGCAAAGTATCTTTCATTCCTATGTCATGATAATTCAATATTTTTTATACTATTTAAACAAAAATGTCCCTTTTTAATGACTCTCTGGTAATAAACATCAAGTAAAATTGAAAATAGGTATATTTGACAAATATGATAGAGGAGACCAAGCTCAGAATCAGGGAGGCATTTTCTCTGAATGGTGAGGTTATTCAGAGGCTTCAGTTTGTGGATGAAATTGTGTTACAACCTAATATAGTATGGCACCCTTTGGAAGAGCTCTTAATCACTTAAAGAAGTCTAGCCTATTTGGCCTGTCTATAAGGAAAGACTAATTGGATGAAGATTATTTATTTCACAGATTTCACAGATTTCAACATGCATCTGAATGGATAACTGATAAGAGAAGGGTTCTAAACCCTTTTTTCTGCCTTCAACCTTTTGGTCTGATGAAGCCTATAGATCCTTTTTCAGAATAATATTTGTAAATTCATAAAACAAAATACATATATTAAGGAAATTATCAAGGAAATAAGTTATATTGAAACACAATTGCCAAAATATGTAAAAAGAAAAAAGCATGTTCACAGACCACAGTTTAAGAACCTTTTCTTATCAAACACTTGTTTTTCATTTTTTTAAATTTTATTTATAATTTTTTTGACATATATGCATGAGTAATTTTTTTATAACATTATCCCTTGTATTCATATTTCCAAATTATCCCCTCCCTCCCTCTACTACCTCCCCTTGATGACAGGCAATCCCATATATTTTACATGTGTTACAATATAACCTAATACAATATATGTGTGTAAATACCATTTTCTTGTTGCACATTAAGTATTAGATTCCAAAGGTATAAGTAACCTGGGTAGACAGACAGAAATGCTAACAGTTTACATTCACTTCCCAGTGTTCCTTCTCTGGGTGTAGTTGTTTCTATCCATCATTGATCAACTGGAAGTGAGTTGGATCTTCTTTATGTTGAAGATATCCACTTCCATCAGAATACATCTTCATACAACATTGAAGTGTACAGCAATCTTCTGGTTCTATTAATTTCACTCAGCATCAGTTTATGCAAGTCTCTCCAAGCCTCTTTGTATTCCTCCTGCTGGTCATTTCTTACAGAGCAATAATATTCCCTAACCTTCATATACCATAATTTACCCAACCATTCTCCAACTGATGGACATCCATTCATCTTCCAGTTTCTAGCTACAACAAAAAGAGCTGCCACAAACATTTTGGCACATACAGGTCTCTTTCTGCTCTTTAGTATTTGGGATATAAGCCCAGTAGTAGCGCTGCTGGGTCAAAGGGTATGCACAGTTTGATAACTTTTTGGGCATAGTTCCAAATTGCTCTCCAGAATGGCTGGATTCTTTCACAACTCCACCAGCAATGTATTAGTGTCCAGTTTTCCCACATCCCCTCCAACATTCATCATTATTTGTTCCTGTCATCTTAGCCAATCTGACAGGTGTGTAGTGGTATCTCAGTTGTCTTAATTTGCATTTCTCTGATCAGTAGTGATTTGGAGCACTCTTTCATATGAGTGGATATAGTTTTAATTTCTTCATCTGAGAATTGTCTGTTCATATCCTTTGACCATTTATCAATTGGAGAATGGTTCGGTTTCTTATAAATTAGGGTCAGTTCTCTATATATTTTGGAAATGAGACCTTTGTCAGAACCTTTGCTTTTAAAAATATTTTCCCAATTTGTTACTTCCCTTCTAATCTTGTTTGCATTAGTATTGGTTGTACAGAAACTTTTTAGTTTGATGTAATCAAAGTTTTCTACTTTGTGATCAATAATGATCTCTAGTTCTCCTCTGGTCATAAATTCCTTCCTCCTCCACAGGTCTGAGAGGTAGACTATTCTCTGTTCCTCTAATCTATTTATGATCTCATTTTTTATGCCTAAATCATGGATCCATTTTGATCTTATCTTGGTATATGGTGTTAAGTGTGGATCCATATCTAATTTCTGCCATACTATTTTCCAGTTTTCCCAACAGTTTTTTCAAATAATGAATTTTTATTCCTAATGTTGGTATCTTTGGGTTTGTCAAAGACTAGATTGCTATAGATGTACCCTTTTTGTCCTTTGTATCTAATCTGTTCCACTGATCGACTGGCCTATTTCTTAGCCAACACCAAATGGTTTTGGTGACTGCTGCTATATAATATAGCTTTAGATCAGGTATACCTAGACCACCTTCATATGACTTTTTTTTCATTAGTTCCCTTGCAATTCTTGACCTTTTATTCTTCCATATGAATTTTGTTGTTATTTTTTCTAGGTCATTAAAATAGTTTCTTGGGAGTCTGATTGGTATAGCACTAAATAAATAGATTAGTTTGGGGAGTATTGTCATCTTTATAATATTCGTTTAGCCTATCCAAGAGCACTTAATGTCTTTCCAATTATTTAAATCTGACTTTTATTTTTGGCAAATGTTTCGTAATTTTTCTCATATAATTCCTGACTATTCTTTGGTAGATGGATTCCCAAATATTTTATACTCTCAACATTTGTTTGAAATGGAATTTCTCTTTGTATTTCTTGCTGTTGCACTTTGTTGGTGGTATATAAAAGTGCTGAGGATTTATGTGGATTTATTTTGTATCCTGCAATTTTGCTAAAATTCTGAATTATTTCTGATAGCTTTTAAGCAGAGTCTTTGGGGTTCTCTATGTATACCATCATGTTATCTGCAAAGAGTGATAGTTTGATAAACACATAGATAGTTTATCGAGGACATACTGAAGCCAAGATGGTGGAATAAGCAGTAAATCCCTTCAACCCTTTTATAGTCACTTCTGAATAACTATAAAATAGCATTCCCAAACAAATTCTTAAAGAGCAGAACCAGTAAAATGATGGGATGAAATAGTCTTTTAGGTCCAGAATCTTGGAAGATTGGTAAGAAACTTTTATCTCACTCAGGTAAAAGGGGAACACAGGCCAACAGAAAGCCTTTCGGCAAACCAACATTAAGCCCTACCTCAGCAAACAGAAAGAGATCCTGAGCTCCAGCACAGTAGAACAAACAAACACCAACACCAGCTTTGGCCTTTTTTCCCCACTCTGTCTCTCTTCCCTCCACCCCATGTACCTCAGAATAGCTAAGAGACTCTAGATTTGAGAATCACTTATGTGCTTCATGTAACCCTGTGTAGCCTTCAGCAGCTTGAACAAAATTTGCTTCAGTAAAGCCCTGGAGAAAAAAAGAAAGATCCCATTAGCCTCAGACCATGTGAGATTCCAGTACAAGGACTTCTGCTTATCACTAGGTAGATTGCCAGACCCCTATGGCTTTCAGCAGCTACCTCTCTCCCCATCCAAATTCTTCAGAGCAACACTAGATAAGACAGTTCCTCATTGACCTCAGGGCAATTTAAGTGCAGCATCAGGTAAACAATCAGGGCCTGTAGTTCCTAGAAGAAGATACCTTAGATGGTGTCTCTTTTACCTGGGGAAAAGAGATCAAATTTGAAAGAAAGTAAAAAGTAAGAAAAAAAAGAGGGAGCACTAAAACAACAACAACAAAAAAAAAGAATCTGATGAATCTGATTAAAGTTATTATGGTGACAGGAAAGACCAAGACACAGACTCAGAAGAGGACAATAATGTCAAAACACCTATGGAAAAAGTTCCATAGAAAAGTGGGAAGTAGTCTCAAGCCCAGAAAGAGCTCATAGAAAAATGCAAGAAGGGACTTTAAAAATCATATAAGAGAGGAAGAAGAAAAGTGGAAAAAAAAAGAAATGAGAGTAAGAGAATTATGAAATAAGAGCCAACAGCTTGAAAAAAGAAAAAAAAGTATTAAAAATGGAATAGATCAAATGGAAAAGGAGATACAAAAATCTACTGAAGAAAACAATCCCTTAAAGAGAATAATTTGCCAAAAGGAAAAATTTGTGCAAAGTGCAAAAGTCAATCAAGTAAAACAACTCCTTAAAACTTAATAGTAGGCAAGTGGAATCTATAAGACATCAAGAATTTATTAAACAATTCCAAAATAACAAAAAAAGGAAAATAATGTAAAATACCTTGTGGGAAAAACAACTGACCTGGAAAACAGATCCAAGAAGACAATATCAGAATCATTAGACTAAATGAAAGCCATAATCAAAAGAAGGAGCTGAACAGAATCTTTCAAGAATTTATAAAGGAAAACTGCCCTGATGTCCTAGAACCTGAGGGCAAAATAGATATAGAAAGGATCCACTAATCATCCCAGGAAAGAAATTCCCAAATGAAAATTTCAGCAAGCATTATAGCCAAATTGCATAGCTATCAGCTAAAGAAAAGAAATGCTATCATGGGCCAGAAAAGACAAACAAACAATTCAAATATTAGGGACCCATAATCAGTATCACACAAGATTTGGGAACTGCAACATTAAAAAGATTAGATGCCATGAATCATAATATTCTGAAAGGCAAAGGTGCTAGGACTATGACCAAAAATCACTTTACTGATAAAATTAAGCATAATACATCAAGGGAAAAATAATCATTCAATGAAAGTAATACTTTCATAAGTAGAATGCCATACTTAAACCAAAAATTTGAACACCAATATCAAGCACAAACAAGTAAAAAGAGAAAAGAAAATATAAAGGATTCAATAGAACTAAACATTTTACATCCCTATATGAGAAGATGATACTTGTAATTCTTTTTTTAATACATGTCCATATAGTTATTTTGTTGTACAAAAACAATCAGACTTTGAAATATTGTGAAATAAGCCTGTGAAGGAAATAAAAAATGCAGACAGACAAAAATAGAGGGACTGGACTGTAAATGCTATGTAGTGGTTCACACTCATTTTCCAGAGTTTTTCGCTGGATGTAGCTGGTTCAAGTCATTACTGCTCTATTGGAACTGATCTGGTTTATCTCAATTTTGAAGAGGTCCACGTGCATCATAATTGAGCATCATATATTGTTGTTGTTGAAGTATTCCTGGTCCTGCTCATTTCACTCAGTATCAGTTCATGCAAGCCTTTCCAGATCTTTCTGAAATCATCTTCTTGGTTATTTCTTACAGAACAATAATATTCCATACTATTCATATACCACAATTTATTCAGCCATTCTCCAATTGATGGGCATCCACTCAGTTTCCACTTTCTGGTCACTACAAAGAGGGCTGCCACAAACATTTTTGCACATACAGATACCTTTCCCTTTTTTAAAATCTCTTTGGGATATAAGCCCAGTAGTATGCACAGTTTGATAACTTTTTGAGCATAGTTCCAAATCATTTTTCAGAATGGCTGGATGTTTTCACAATTCCACCAACAATGTATCAGTGTCCCTGTTTTCCCACATCCCTTCTAACATTGCACATTATCTTTCCCTGTCATTCTACCCAACCTGAGAGGTATGTAGTGTTATCTCAGTGTTGTCCTAATTTGCATTTCTCTGATTAATAATGACTTGGAGCATCTTTTCATATTACTAGAAATAGTTTCAATTTCTTTACCCAAGAATTGTCTGTTCATATCCTTTGATCATTTATCAATTGGAGATTGGCTTGATGTCTTATATATTAGAGTCAGTTCTCTATATATTTTGAAAATGGGGCCTTTATCAGAACTTTTGACTATAAAATTTTTTCCAGTTTATTGCTTCCCCTCTAATCTTGTCTGTATTAAATTTGTTTGTACAAAAACTTTTCAAATTGATATAATCAAAGTTTTCTACTTTGTGATCAATAATGATCTCTAGTTCTTCTTTGGACATAAATTCATTCCTCTTCCACAGTTTTGAGGGGTAAACTATCCTATGTTCCTCTAATTTATTTATAATCTCATTCTTTATGCCTAGGTTATGAACACATTTTGACCTGATTTTGGTGTGCAGTGTTAAGTGTGGGTCAATGCCTAGTTTCTGCCATATTAATTTCCAATTTTCTCAGCAATTTTTGTCAAATATTGAGTTCTTATGCCAAACGCTTGGGTCTTTGGGTTTGTCAAACACTAGATTATTAAACTTATTTATTATTTTGTCCACTGATCAATTAGTCAGTTTCTTAGCCAATATCAAATGGTTTTGGTAACTGCTGCTTTATTATATAATTTAAGATCTGGTACAGCTAGGCCACATTCATTTGATTTTTTTTTCATTAATTCCCTTGAAATTCTTGACTTTTTGTTTTTCCTTATGAACTTTTGT
Organism: Sminthopsis crassicaudata; assembly: GCF_048593235.1. Lineage (NCBI taxonomy): Eukaryota > Metazoa > Chordata > Mammalia > Dasyuromorphia > Dasyuridae > Sminthopsis > Sminthopsis crassicaudata. The sequence continues at coordinate 451,558,493 of NC_133617.1, forward strand.
TGTTATTTTTTCTAGGTCATTAAAATAGGTTTTTGGAAGTCTGATTGGTATAGCTCTAAATAAATAGATTAGTTTAGGTAGTATTGTCATCTTTATTATATTTGCTCACTCTATCCAAGAGCATTTGATATTTTTCCAATTGTTTAGATCAGACTTAATTTGGGTGGAAAGTGTTTTGTAGTTTTGCTCATATAGTTTCTGATTTTCCCTTGGCAGTTAGATTCCTAAATATTTTTTACTATTGGTAGTTACTTTAAATGGAATTTCTCTTTGTAACTATAACTGTTGGATTTTGTTAGTGACATATAAGAATGCTGATGATTTACGTGGGTTTATTTTGTATCCTGCAACTTTGTTAAAGATGTGGATTATTTATAATAGCTTTTTAGTAGAATCTTTGGTGTTCTCTAAGTATACCATCCTATTATCAGCAAAGAGTGATAATTTGGTTTCCTCATTTCCTACTCTAATTCTTTTAATCTCTTTCTCCAGTCTTATTGCCAAAGCTAGCATTTCTAATGTAATGTTAAATAGTAATGGTGATACATATAAGATATTTAATATGTATGGGAATGCCTGCCATCTAGGGGAGGAGGTGGAGGGAAGGAGGGGAAAAATTCGGAACAGAAGGGAGTACAAGGGATAATGTTGTAAAAAAAATTACCTATGCATATGTACTGTCAAAGAAAATGTTATAATTATAAAAATTAATAAAAAATATATATATAAAAAAAGAGTAATGGTGATAGTGGGCAACTTTGTTTCACTCCTGATATGCTAGAACTTTAAAGGAAATTGAATGAAACTAAAAGGAATATTCGTTTTCTTCACAATACAAAACAAAAATTGATTATTTAATAAGGCATAAAAGCCTCAAAATCAAATATTAAAAAGGCAGATATATTAAATGTATTTTGTGGATCATAGTGCATAAAAATTGCATTCAACAAAGGGCAGTAGAAATATAGATCAACAATTAATTGGGAACTAAATAACCCCAAAGAATAAGTGGTTCAAAGAACAAATATACAAGCAATTAGTAATTTCATTAGAGAAAATGACAATAAAGACTATATGCCAAAATACATGGGATGCAACCAAAGTACTTCAAATAAAATTTATTTCTCTAAATTTTTACATCAACAAACTGGAAAAGAATAGATAATGAATTGGAAATGCAACTAAAATACCTAGAAATTTATCAATTTAATTCATTAAATTTATTTATTAATATATTCTTAAAAATTCACAACAGACCACCAAATTGAAAATCCTGAATATCAAAGAGGAGATTAATATGATTGAAAGAAAAAAAAATAAATGTTCAACTAATAAGTATAGCTATGAACTGGTTTTAAGTGAAAAAACATAGATAAATCATTAGTTAATTTAATTTAAAAAATAAAGAAGAAAACCAAATATTCAATATCAAAACCAAAAAAAGTAAAATCACTACCAATAAAGAATTGTATGCCAAAAATTTTGACAATGTGAGAGAAATTACCTTGATTTATAGATCAGGAAATAGAATATCTAAATAACTTCACCTTTGAAAGAGAAATTAAGAAGGGGCAGAGCCAAGATGGCAGAGAAAATACACGCGAATTTGTAAGCTCCCTTCTTCCCTCAATACCAACTAGTTAGTTAAATCAGCCTCAAAAATAACTCTGGACTGATAAAAACCACAAGGATAAGAAGCACAACTTACCAGCCGAAGAGGATCTGGAATTTCAACAGAAAAGGTTGGTTCTGAGGGGAGAAAAAAAAAAGATCAGCACAGACAGGGTTAGGTGCTAACACACTGTGCCAAATAGGTTGGGAAGAACTCTGGGATCAGAGAAGCCATTGAGATAGAGGAATATGGCACAGGCTGATAGCTCTACTCTGCTTATAAAACAGCAGATCAGAAGAGAAATCAAGCCATTTTAAAATATAAAGCCAGATCCTAGAACCACCCCAATTCGGAAATGACCTAAAACCAATTTTGGCACTGCTGTGCAGCCGCCTTCTTCTGGCTGGGGCTTTTCCTTGGGGCAATTAAGAACCTGAACAGTGGGGGACACAGCCGGGGGCAGCCTCTAATACACATAGTATGGGGCTCAGCCTGAGGCAGTGAAATTCTAGCAGCAACGAAACTCCAACAGCGGCGGAACTCCCAGAATAGACAAACCTCCATGGTTTCCAGGCAAACACTTCTAGTTTGAGCACAAGGGCTTTTTGCATCAGCTGCTAATATCCATGTCCCCACAGGAGGATCTGGCTGGGGTTCATGACGCTTTTACTGTTCAGCCTCTAGTCTCAGGGCAGTTGCTAGGCCACACAGCAAGGATCCTTCACTGGGCACTCCTCACAACGCAGCCGTGCTAACCATCTCTAAGTCACTTCTGGGGAGGAGGGAGGGAAATTCTCTCCCAGAGCTATCTCTTTGCCCAGTCACAGGGTTGTTGCATTCTACCCCCAATCTGGGAGGAAGCTGATAAATTTCTTACCCAAGGGCAGACCCCCCACAGAGTGTTAACAATGAGTAAGAAGCTGAAGAGAACGATTGACACTTTCTATACTGAGAAAGAGTGGATATCCAATCCCGAGGAGGCTAACAGCAGAGAGTATCCAGATAACACCCTAAAGGGGAATGATACCTGCCCCCCATCACATAACTCTCTCCTAGAAGAGACTATTAAAAAGTTAAGAGAGTTTGAAGAAAATTGGGAGAAAAAAAGAGAAGTTATGATAGAGAATAAGAACCTCCTGAAATTTGAGTTGGAAAAAATAAAGAATTCAAAAGAGGTGCAGCAAAACAAAATTTGTGAATTAGAAAAGGTTAAAAAATCACAGGAAAGAAGAATTTCTGAATTGGAAAAGATAAAAAAATTCCCAAGAAAGTAGGATTTGTGATTTGGGAAAAGAAAATAACTAACTAAAAAAAATTAGTCAAATGGAAAAAAATTCAACAAAGCAAAATAATACATTTTAAAATTCATTTGGACATATACAAAAAGAACTAAAAATGTTAATGAAGAAAATAACTCATTAAAAATCAGGACTGAACAAATAGAAATGAATGATTCATTAAGAAACCAAGAATCAGTCAAACAAAACTAAAAAAAAAAAAAAAAAAGAAAAGCTGAAGAACGTCAAATATTTACTGGGAAAATGTATAGACCTGGAAAATAGATCTAGGAGAGATAATCTGAGGATCATTGGACTTCCAGAAAATAGGATCAAAAAAAGGGCCTAGATTCTATTTTACAGAAAATCATCAAAGAGAACTGTCCAGAGATAATAAAAACAGAAGGGAAAATAGGCATTGAAAGGATTCATCAAACACCTTCTAAAAAAGACCCTAAAAAAGAAATCCATGGAACATTGTGGCTAAGCTGCAGAACTACCAAAATAAGGAAAAAATATTGGAAGCAGCGAGGAAAAAACAATGCAAATATCAAGGTGCCACAATAAGGGTCACTCAAAATCTGGCTGCCTCCACATTAAAGGATTGAAGGGCCTGGAACTTGATATTCCAAAAGGCAAAAGAACAAGGATTGCAATCAAGAATAAATTACCCAGCTAAGTTTAGGATTTTCTTCCATGGAAGAAGATGGTCATTTAATAAAACAGAGGAATTCCATTTGTTTCTAAGAAAAAAACCAGACTGAAACAAAAGATTTCATCTACATCCACAAGACACAGGAGAAGCAGAAAAAGGTAAAAAAGAACTCTTGAGAACTGTATCTCTATTGTGGATATACAGAAAGTCTACATTGATAATTTGATTCTACTGATATAACATAAAAAAGTAGTAAAGGGAAGGGAATAGTGTCAGATAAAAGGAAAGGACAGATAAAAAGAGGGAAACTACATTCCAGGAAGAGACATAGAAAATCTACCACATCTGAAAGAATTTCGAGAGGGGGAGAAACATTGTGTGAATCTTACTCTTGGCAGAGTAGGCTCAAAGAGTAAATAATTGTCATATTTGTCCTTCACAGAATTCTCTCTCACCTCATTATAAGGGGGAAGAGGAAAAGGGAAAAGGAAAAGGGGGATAAGGGAAGGGTATGAGAAAGTGGAAGGGACTTAAAAGGAGGGGAGAGGGATACTAAAAAGGGAGGGCTGCGCATCACAAGTGGGGTCCATAAATTAAATACTGGGGAAGGGGTTCAGGGGGGACAAGGGGAAAAAAGCATAATCAGCGGATACTATAATGGCAGGAAATACAGAATTAGTAATTTTAACTGTAAATATGAATGGGATGAACTCTCTCATTAAGCGGAGGCAGATAGCAGACTGGATCAAAAGTCAGAACCCTACACTATGTTGTTTACAGGAAACGCACTTAAAGCAGAGTAATGGTAAAAGGTTGGAGCAGAATCTATTATGCTTCAGGTGAAGCTAAAAAAGGAGGGGTAGCCATCCTTATCTCAGATCAAGCAAAAGCAGAAATTGATTTAATTAAAAGAGATAAGGAAGGAAACTATATCCTGCTAAAAGGTAGCATAGACAATGAAGCCATATATACTAAACATATATGCACAAAGTGATATAGCATCTAAAGTCCTAAAGGCAAAGTTAAGAGTGTTGTAAGAAGAAATAGACAGCAAAACTATAATAGTGAGAGATCTCAACCTTGCACTCTCAGAATTAGATAAATCAAATCACAAACAATTACAAAAGAAATTAAAGAAGTGAATAGAACATTAGAAAAACTAGGTATTATAGATCTTTGGAGAAAACTGAACAGTGATAGAAAGGAAAATACTTTCTTCTCAGCAGTTCATGGAATCTATACAAAAATTGACCATGTATTGGGACATAAAGATCTCAAAATTAAATGCAGCAAGGCAGAAGTAGTAAATGCCTTCTTCTTAGATCACAATGCAATAAAAACTACATTCAATAAGAAGTTAGGGGTAAATAGACCAAAAAGTAATTGGAAACTGAATAAGCTCATCTTAAATAATGACTGGGTAAAACAGCAAATTATAGAAACAATTAATAATTTCACCCAAGATAATGAAAACGATGAGATATCATACCAAATTTTGTGGGTAAAGCGGTAATAAGGGGAAATTTTATATCTTTAGAGGCTTACTTGAATAAAACAGAGAAAGAGAAGATTGGGCCTGCAACTTAAAAAGCTAGAAAAAGACCAAATTAAAAAACCCCAACCAAAAACTAAACTTGAAATTCTAAAATTGAAAGGAGAAATCAATAATATTGAAATTTAAAAAAAAAACTATTGAATTAATAAATAAAACTAAGAGTTGATTTTATGAAAAAGCCAATAAAATAGATAAACTTTGGTAAATCTGATTAGAAAAAGGAAAGAGGAAAATCAAATTGTTAGTCTTACAAATGAAAAGGAGGATCTTTCCAACAATGAAGAGGAAATTAGAGAAATAATAAGGAGTTACTTTGCCCAACTTTTTGCCAATAAATTTGATAACTTTAGTGAAATGGATGACTACCTACAAAAATATAGACTTCCTAAATTAACAGAGGAGGAGATAAACTGCTTAAATAGTCCCATTTCAGAAAAAGAAATAGAACAAGCTATTAATCAACTCCCCAGGAAAAAATCCCCAAGACCAGATGGATTTACATGTGAATTCTACCAAACATTTAAAGAACAATTAGCCCCAATGTTATAGAAACTATTGAAAAAATATGGAATGAAGGACTCCTACCAAACTCCTTTTATGACACATACGTGGTACCAGGCAGGTTGAAAAGTGAGAAAGAAAACTATAGACAAATCTCCTTAAGGAATATTGATGCTAAAATCTTAAATAAGATATTAGCAAAAAGACTTCAGAAAATCATCCCCAGGATAATAACATCATGATCAAGTAGGATTTATACCAGTAATGCAGGGCTGGTTTAATATTAGGAAAACTATTAGTATAATTTACCATATTAATAATCAAATTAATAAAAACCATATGATCATCTCAATAGATGCAGAAAAAGCATTTGAAAAAATACAACATCCATTCCTACTAAATACACTTGAGAGTATAGGAATAAATGGACTATTCCTTAAAATAGTTAGGAGCATATATTTAAGACTGTCAGTAAGCATAATATGTAATGGAGATAAACTGTAACCTTTCCCAGTAAGATCAGGAGTGAAACAAGATTGCCCACTATCACCATTACTATTCAATATTGTATTAGAAATGCTAGCCTTTGCAATAAGAGTCCAGAAAGAGATTAAAGGAAAAAGAGTAGGTAATGAGGAAATCAAACTGTCACTCTTTGCAGATGATATGATGGTATACTTAGAGAATCCCAGAGATTCTAATAAAAAGTTATTAGAAATAATTCACAACTTTAGCAAAGTTGCTGGATACAATATAAATCCACATAAATCCTCAGCATTTTTATACATCACCCACAAAATGCAACAAAGAGAAAATACAAAGATACAAAGAGAAATTCCATTCAAAACAAATGTTGAGAGTATAAAATATTTTGGAATCCATCTACCAAAGAAAAGTCAGGAATTATATGAGCAAAATTACAAAACACTTGCCACAAAATAAAGTTAGATTTAAATAATTGGAAAGACATTCAGTGCTCTTGGAGAAGCCGAGCTAATATAATAAAGATGACGATACTCCCCAAACTAATCTATTTATTTGGTGCTATACCAATCAGACTCCCAAGAAATTATTTTAATGACCTAGAAAAAATAACAACAAAATTCATATGAAAGAATAAAAGGTCGAGAATTTCAAGGGAATTAATGAAAAAAAAGTCAGATGAAGGTAGTTTAGCTCTACCTGATCTAAAACTATGTTATAAAACAGCACTCATCAAAAGCATTTGATATTGGCTAAGAAATAGACTAGTTGATCAGTGGAACAGATTAGATACACAGGACAAAAAGGGTACATCTATAGCAATCTAGTGTTTGACAAACCTAAAGATAGCAACATTTGGGAAAATAATTCATTATTTGAAAAAAATGTTGGGAAAACTGGAAATTAGTATGGTAGAAATTAGATATGGACCCACACTTAACACCATATACCAAGATAAGATCAAAATGGGTCTATGATTGAGGCATAAAGAATGAGATCATAGATTAGAGGAACAGAGGATAGTCTACCTCTCAGACCTGTGGAGGAGGAAGGAATTTATGACCAGAGGAGAACTAGAGATCATTATTGATCACAAAGTAGAAAAACTTTGATTATATCAAATTAAAAAACTTTTTAACAAACAAAACTAATGCAAACAAGATTAGAAGGCAAGTAACAAATTGGGAAAATATTTTTACAGTTAAAGGTTCTGATAAAGGTCTCATTTCCAAAATACATAGAGAACTGACCCTAATTTATAAGAAATCAAACCATTCTCCAATTGATAAATGGTCAAGGGATATGAACCGACAATTTTTATTTGATGGAATTGAAACTACATCAACTCATATGAAAGAGTGTTCCAAATCACTACTGATCAGAGAAATGCAAATTAAGACAACTCTGTGATACCACTACATACCTGTCAGATTGGCTAAGATGACAGGAATAAATAATGATGTCTGTTGGAGGGGATGTAGGAAAACTGGGACACTAGTACATTCTTGGTGGAGTTGTGAAAGAATCCTGCTTTTCTGGAGAGCAATTTGGAACTATGCCCAAAAAGTTATCAAACTGTGCATACCCTTTGATCCAGCAGTGCTACTACTGGGCTTATATCCCAAAGAAATACTAAAGATGAGAAAAGAACCTGTACGTGCCAAAATGTTGGGGTAGCTCTTTTTGTAGTGGCTAGAAACTGGAAAATGAATGAATGTCCATCAATTGGAGAATGGTTGGGTAAATTATGGTATATGAATGTTATGGAATATTCTTGCTCTGTAAGAAATGACTAGCAGGATGAATACAGAGAGATTCGGAGAGAGTTACATGAACTGAGGTTGAGTAAAATGAGCAGAACCAGGAGATCATTATACACTTCAACAACAATACTGTATGAAGATATATTCTGATGGAACATAAAGAAGATTCAACTCACTTCCAGTTGATCAATGATGGACAGAAACAGCTACACCCAGAGAAGGAATACTGGGAATTGAATGTAAACTGTTAGTACTACTGTCTTTCTACCCAGATTACTTATACCTTTGGAATCCAATTCTTAACGTGCAACAAGAAAATTGGATTTATGCACATATATTGTATCTAGGTTATACTGTAACACATTTAATATGCATAGGATTGCCCATCATCTAGGGGAGGTAGTAGAGGGAGGGAGGGGAAAATTTGGAAAAATTAATACAAGGGATAATGTTATAAAAAATTACTCATGAATATGTAATGTCAAAAATGTTATAATTATAAAATTAATTATAAAAAAAGAAAAAGAAATTAACAATCCATAAATTAACTACTTATTAAAAAAAATCCCCACAGTCAGATGGGTCCATAAGTTATTTCTACCAAATATTTAAAGAACCATTAATTTCAATATTACATAAATTTTTTTGAGAAAATGAAAAAATAAAGGAGTTCTCTCATATTCCTTTTATGACCAAATATGGTACTGATACTTAAGCCAGGAAGAGATAAAACAGAGAAAGAAAATTATAACTTTTTTAAAAATTAATATTCATGTCAAAATTTTTCCAAAATGCTAACAAGGTCGTATTGAAATATATCACAAAGATTTTCTACTATGACCATGTGGAATTTATACCATGAATGCAGAGTTGGTTCAATAGTAGGAAAGTAGCAACATAATTGACTATGCAAATAACAAAATCAACAAAATTCATGTGATTATTTCAGCATGTACTGAGAAAGCTTTAGATAAAATAACAGCATCCATTTGTATGAAAAACACTAGGAATAAATGGAGTGTTCCTTAAAGGAAAAGCAATATGTATTTAAAACCATTAGCAAGCATTATTTGTAATGACAATAAGCTAGGCTTTCTATTATGCTCAAGAGTGAAGCAATAGTACTAGAAATATTAGCTATAGCAATAAAAGAATAAAAAGATCAAACAAATTAGAATAGGTTATGAGGAAACAAAATTATTAATCTTTGCATATGATAGAATGCTATACTTGAAGTGAAGAATCAACTGAAAAAACTACTTGAAATAATTAACTTAAGGAAAGTTGCAGTACATAAGATAAACCTACATAAATCATCAGTATTTTTTTTTGTATGATCAACAAAACCCAGCATCAAGAAAGAGAAAGAGAAATTTCACTCAAAATAACTAAAGAATACACTTAGGAATATAATTGCTAAGACAAATCTAGAAACTATATGAATGTGAGTACAAAACACTTTTTACAGAAATAAACTCAGATGTAAACTGGGAAAACATCAATTGCTCATAGATTGACTGTGCCAGTAAAATAAAAATGACAATTTTACCTAAACTAAGTTACTTATTCAGTGTCATACTAATCCCACTACCAAAAAATTACTTAATAGAGATAGAAAATAAAAAACAATAAAATTCACTTATAAGAACAAAGGGTCAAGAATATAAAGGGACTTAGTGAAAAAATATAAAGGAAGGTGGCCTAGCAATACCAGATCTCAAACTACATTATAAAATAGTAATAATCAAACTTATGAAGTACTGGCTAAGAAACAGTGGTGGATCAATCAAATAGTTTAGGTATTCAAAACAAAACAATCATTGACATAATAACCTAATGTTTGATAAACCCAAAGACTCCAGTGTCTGTGATAAGAACTCACAATTTGACAAAAACAGTTTGGAAAACTGGAAATAAATAGAATATAAACTAGGTATAGACCAATATTTCACACCATATACCAAGAAAAGATCAAAATTGGTTCACAATTTAGACATAAAGGGTGATACCATAAGCAAAATAGAAAAGCATGTTTACCTGTCAGATCTACTGAAAGGGAAAAATTACAATCAAATGTGAGAAAGAGAGCATTATAAAATGCAAAACAGATACTTTTAATTTTTTGTTTTTATTATAGCTTTATATTGACAAAACATATACATGGGTAATTTTTCAACATTGACCATTTCAACATTGAACAATTTCAAAATTTTCTGTTCCAACTTTTCTCCTACTTACCTCTACTCCCTCCCTTAGATGGCAAATAGTCCAATACATGTTAAATATGTTAAAATATATGTATACATATTTATACAGTTACCTTGCTGCACAAGAAAAATTGAATCTAGAAAGAAAGAAACCTAAGATGGAAAACAAAAATGCAAGCAAAGAATAATAGAAAGAGTGGATATGTTGTGGTCCACACTCATTTCCCATAGTTTTCTCTCTGGGTGTAGCTGACTCTCTTCATCACTAAACAATTGGAACTGGTTTGAATCATCTCATTGTTGAAGAGAGCCACATCCATCAGAGTTGATCATCTGTAAGGGGCTAGAACTTAGCAATGCACTTGGATAATGAAGCATGTGAGACTAATTGCCAATTGGACGGTTCCCTATTAACTTGTTTGAAGGTTGACCCTCCCCAGCTGTTCTGAGCTGACTTGATTTGGTGGGACAAAGAGGGGGAAGTGACTTGTGTGGGAGGAGTAAGAGAAACTTGGGTGGTGGAACTCACGCTCACTCACACTCGTGACCTGGCATTGGAAGCGACGGTAAAGATCTAGAATAAAGACATTTAGTGATCCTGACTCCTGCTGATTTCTGGGAAGATAGAGTTCCAGCAATCATCATATAATCTTGTTGTTGCCATGTATAATGATCTCCTAGTTCTCCTCATTTCACTTAGCATTAATTCATGTAAGTCTCTCCAGGCCTCTCTGAAATCATCCTGTTGGTCATTTCTTACAGAACAATAATATTCTATAACATTTATATACCACAATTTATTCAAGCATTCTTCAATTGATGGACATTTATTCAGGGTCCAATTTCTAGCCACTACAAAAAGGGCTGCCACAAACATTTTTGCACATGTGGGTCCCTTTCCCTTCTTTGGGATATAAGCTTAGTGGTAACACTGCTGACTCAAAGGATGTACACAGTTTGATAACTTTTTGAGCATACTTCCAATTTGCTCTCTAGAATGCTTGGATTCATTCACAATTTGTTCACAACAATGTATCAGTGTTCCAGTTTTCCAACATCCCCTCCAATATTTGTCATTTTCCTGTCATCTTAGCCAATCTGAGAGATGTGTAGAGGTATCTCAGAGTTGTCTTAATTTGCATTTCTCTGATCAGTAGTGATTTGGAGCACCTTTTCTTACAATTAAAACTAGTTTCAATTTCTTCATCTGAAAATTGTTTTTTTCATATCCTTTGACCAATTGGAGAATGGCTTAATTTCTTATAAAATTGAGTCAATTCTGTATATAATTTGGAAATGAGACCTTTATCAGAACCTTTGAATATAAAACTGTTTTCCCAGTTCATTTCTTCCCTTCTAATCTTGTCTGCATTAGTTTTGTTTGTACAAAGGCTTTTTAATTTGATGTAATCAAAATTTTCTATTTTGTGATCAATAATGATCTCTTGTTCTCCTTTGGTCATAAATTCCTTCCTCCTCATCTCATTCTTTGTCTAGATCATGAACCCTTTTGACATTACCTTGGTATACTGTGCTAAGTGTGGGTGAATGCCTAGTTTTTGCCATACTAGTTTCCAATTTTCCCAGTAGTTTTTGTCAAATAGTGAACTCTTATCCCAAAAGCTGAGGTCTTTGGGCTACATTGATTATTTTGTCCTTTGAACTTAACCTATTCTACTGATCAACTAGTCTATTTCTTAGCCAGTACCAAATGGTTTTGATGACCACTGTTTTATAATATAGTTTTAGATCTGGTCCAAATAGGTGTAAAGTCCGGGCTAGCTCCTCTGAAGGACTCAGAATAAGTCCTTGCCCCACATTTGGGAGCCAAAATGTAATGTTCCATTGTCTCTCAATTGTAATCCTTTTTCTGGGAGGAGGTTTCTTTTCTGTAAATCCTTTTCTCTATGAACAGGTTTCTTGGGAGACTTCTGGAACCTCCAGCCAGAGTGAAGGTAGAATCTCAAATCCTCTTCTTCCTGAATCCTGGCTCTGAATCTCCTGCAGCTTCCCTGAAGTTCTCCTGGGAAGTCTTGTCCTTATCCCAATCCAGAATGCCTCCTCAGACTCAATGTTCCTCTTTTTATCCTCCCAAAGAATGGGCTTGTGGGAACTCCTTCAACCAATGAACTTACTTCTTTAAAGCATTCCTTCAAAGGTGTAAAATCCTTTCAGAAGTTTAAAAGTATAGAGGTTTGAACTAAAGGTGTGAACTCTGAGCTAGAGAATTGCCAAGTACCGACTTACTATAGTAAGAACCTAACAAATAGGCTACCTTCATTTGATTTTTTTTTTCATTAGTTTCTTTGAAATTCTTGACCTTTTTGTCTCCTAGATGAATTTTGTTTTTATTTTTTCTAGGTCAGTCAAATAGTTTCTTGGGAGTTTGATTGATATAGCACTAAGTAAATAGGTTAGTTTAGGTAGTATTGTTATCTTTATTATATTCACTCAACCTATCCAAGAGCACTTAATATTTTTCCAATTATTTAGATCTGACTTTATTTATGTGGCAAGTGTTTTGTAGTTTTGCTCATATAGTTCCTGACTTTCCCTTGGCACACAGATTGCCAAATATTTTATACTATCAACAGTTTTTAAAATGGAATTTCTCTTTGTATATCTTGCTATTGGATTTTGTTAGTGATGTATAAAATGCTAATAATTTATGTGGATTTATTTTGTATCCTGCAGCTTTGCTAAAGATACGAATTATTTCTAATAGGTTTTTAGTAGTTTCTCTGGGGTTCTCTAAGCATACCATCATATCATCTGCAAAGAGTGATAATTTGGTTTCCTCAATCTCTTTCTCATCTCTTATTGCCAAAGTTAGCATTTCTAATACAATATTGAATAGAAATGCTGTTAGTGGGCAACCTTGTTTCGCTCCTGATCTTATTGGGAATGATTCTGAAAACATATATTTTTGATTATATTAAATTAGTAAGCTTTTGTACTTTGTAATGCAACCAAGATCAGAAGGAAGCAGAAAGCTGGGAAATAATCTTTATAGCAAATGTTTCTGATGAAGGCCTCATTTCTTAAATATATGGAGAACTGAATCAAATGTATAAGAATACAAGCCAGTCTCCAATTAATAAATGTTCAAAGCATATCTACTGTCAGTTTTCAAATGAATTAATCACTGCTATCTATAATCACATAAGAAATGTTCTAAATCTCCTCTTGTTTAGAAAAATGCAAATTAAAATAATTCTGATATTCCACCTCTCACTTATCAGATTTACTAAAATGATGACAAAAAAGAAAATGAAAAATGTTGGAGGGGATGTGAAAAACTGGGACACTAATGCATTGTTTGTGGAATTGTAAAATGATCCAACTATTCCGGAGAGTAATTTGGAACTATGCCTAAAGGGCACCCAAATTGTGCATGCCAAGAGATCACAACAAAATAAAGATGTTACATGTGCAAAATCTTCACAGGTTATATGCTTAATGATATGTGAGCAAAAATTCATTTCTTTATCATATTTGTAGGGGTTAATATAACCTTTTTCCCTCAACACTTCCTAGGTCTTTCAGGTATAGCTCGATGATACTCAGATTACCCAGATGCTTACATAGCGTGAAACATTTTATCTTCCATTGGTTCTTTTATTTCCCTAACAGCTGTTATATTAATAATAATTTTTATTATATAGCACTTCTTTTTGTTTGTGGCAAAATATAGGAAATTGAGGGGATTCCTATCAATTGAAGTATGGGCAAAGAAACTGTGATATATAAATGTAATAGAATACGATATATATTAAGAAATGGTGAACAGCCAATTCCAGAAAAACCTGGAAAGATTTGTACCAGCTGATGCAGAGAAATGAGCAGAACCAGAAAAACATGGTACACATTGTCATTTTATTTTTTGATAAACAACTACAAATGATTCAGCTCTTTTCAGCAACATAGTGACCCGAGACAAATACAAAAGACTCATAAAGAAAAATGCTAGTGTTAAAAAAAAAAGCATAGACAGCTATGGAAAAATATATGATGGGTATCTGCAGGCTGCAACATGGTACTGATGAGGACATGCTGAGAAAAACATGAGTGAAGAATGTCATTGAATAATTATATTGTGAGAAATAGAACTGTACGAGAAAAAGAGAATGTATAGAAGAAGGGAGGCTGGTTGTGTGTCAGGATCAAGGGATGTCAGAATGCTCCAAGAGGGCCCTCATGATGTTGGAAGAAAGGGAAAGAGGTCTTCAACATGTTGTGTTGAATTCATCCCATACTGAATTTTTGGGAGAAGAGTTTCTCAAGAAATAGAGTCACAGGTTGGAGGTGATCTACATTGTTGAGGGAAATTTTGGCTCAGTGAAATCATAGATCCATTTGAGTATTTGAATGTTATAAACTCCGTTTCATGGAGCAGATTCCCTACTGTTTTTCAATCATGTCTCTGCTTCTAATAGAGTTGCTTAAAAATAACAACAACTGTGACAACTCTGTTTACTTTTCTATTCATTTGAGCCCTTCCACATCCTGAATTTGGATATGAATAATTAGCTAGAGAAGCAAATTGTATGTTTGTCTCCTACAGAAACTGATACTTTAGATAAGCAAGTAAAGAAAAATTACAAAGGTGAAGATGGAAAATACTGGGGGGATATATATATATATATATATATATGTATATATATATATATATACAGAGAGAGAGAGAGAGAGAGAGAGAGAGAGAGAGAAAGACACTATAAAGCACTGTCAGTGAATTAGTCATAATATTTTTAAAACAGTTTGGAATTTTATTGAAATAGTTATTAACATGAATATATAATTTGACTCAGAGAAATTTTTGCTAGAGAGCCCAAGGAATTCCAACACAAAGGAAAGGTCTTTTACAACTACCTACATACATACATATGTATACATATATTAATAATGCTTTTTATATCAATAAAGTAGAAGGGAAATATGGCCTCATTAATATTAGTTGAATAATTATGGAGTATAAAGGCATACTATTGTGTAATAACAAATGAATATGAATATGAAGAATTTGGAGAATTTTGGTAAGACTTTGAATGGGATCAGGTGAAGATTTCTCAAAAAGTCTATGAGATGGAGTGAATCAGACCCTATGCCTAAGTTTCAGGAAGTCACATGATCCCTATTCTCAAAAGGCTGTAGGGTAGAAAAGGTCAGACCCACGACTAAGCTTCAGGAAGTTACATGTCCCACAGGAAGTTGGTCAATGGTTAATTCAATGTTTCCGCCTCACTGCCAAACACTGTGCTGGGGATGGGACCTAAGAAGCTCTGGGTCTTTTCCTTGCAAAGACCAAATAAATGCTTCCTGTTTATATCTGAAGATGCCTCTGAGTTGTGAATTTGGATAAAGGGGTCTAGCACCTGTCCCACATAACTTGTATTAATTGATACAAAGTGAAATAAGTAGAATCAGAACAATTTGTGTGTTGTTTATTATGTAAAAAAGCAATATAATACTTCAGAATTCTGATCAATGTAATAACCAGTAATGATTTCAAAGAATTGACAGTAAAGCTCTTTTCTTGGCTATTAGTAGACAGTTGGATCATTTTGGAGTGAGACATGCATTTTTGGATATGGACAATATGTTGATTTGTTTTGCTCAGTTATATTCTACTTTCAACAAATGAAATTATGAAATTTGAATTTTGTAATAAAAATTTTCTTGTTGGTAATGTTTTTCTTATGTGAAAAAATCTGATTTTCATTTTTAATGTGTTTGTTAACACTTCAGTAAATATGTTTCATCTTCTTGGATTGCTGTGCAAAAGAATTGCAGAATTTTTGATTGTGAACCCAAAGGTCATTGTTGGTGCTCATTGGTGCTTATCAATTATTATAATAATGTAAATTATAGGTCTCTGTAAAGATTTAATTTTAAACTCACAGCTTGGACAATTTTTTGGTTATAACTTTATGTTTAAAGTGACTAAATTACATTTACATGATTTAATTGCAAAGGGTATGCTATAAGAAGAGCTTATTATGCATGAAATTACATAAAGATGAATTCCTCCAGTTCATGTGTTGTTAAAAACTATTTGAATCCATAAAGAAGGAAACAAGTTAATATGGCTATTCTTTCATAAAGGACATTTAGAAATATGAGAACAATGAAATTGTTTTTTGCAACTTTTTTTGAAATGTGTAGTGTACAAACTAGGATGGAGGTGAAATTATCACTACTATTTATTTATTTATTTATTTTATTTAGAATCTTTTTTCCACAGTATATATGCATGAGTAATATTTTTTTATAATATTATCCCTTGTATTCATTTTTCCAAATTATCCCTCCTCCCTCCACTCCCTCCCCCTGATGACAGGCAATCCCATACATTTTACATGTGTTACAATATAACCTAGATACAATATATGTGTGTAAATACCATTTTCTTGTTGCACATTAAGTATTAGATTCCGAAGGTATAAGTAACCTGGGTAGATAGACAGTGGTGCTAACAATTTACATTCACTTCCCAGTGTTCCTTCTCTGGGTGTAGTTATTTCTGTTCATCATTGATCAACTGGAAATGAGTTGGATCTTCTTTATGTTGAAGATATCCACTTCCATCAGAATACATCTTCATACAGCATTGAAGTGTACAGCGATCTTCTGGTTCTATTCATTTCACTCAGCATCAGTTGATGTAAGTCTCTCCAAACCTCTCTGTATTCCTCATGTTGGTCATTTCTTACAGAACAATAATATTCCATAACATTCATATACCATAATTTACCCAACCATTCTCCAATTGATGGACATCCATTCATCTTCCAATTTCTAGCTACAACAAAAAGACCTGCCACAAACATTTTGGCACATACAGGTCCCTTTCCCCTCTTTAGTATTTCTTTGGGATATAAGCCCAATAGAAGCAATGCTGGATCAAAGGGTATGCACAGTTTGATAACTTTTTGGGCATAGTTCCAAATTGCTCTCCAGAATGGCTGGAGTCTGTCACAACTTCACCAACAATTTATCAGTGTCCCAGTTTTCCCACATCCCCTCCAACATTCATCATTATTTGTTCCTGTCATCTTAGCCAATCTGACAGGTATCACTACTATTTAGAAAGAAGCTTACAGTGTACCTTTGCCTAACTATAACACACACACACATACTCACACACAACCTTACTCTTCATAAAAAAACAAACAAAAACAAAAAAACAAAACAAAACAAATAAACAAAAAACACTGCATGATTTGGTTCCTAATGCCAGAAAAGTATACCTTCAGTATGATAAAAAGAAAAAAAAAACAAGCAATTACAATATACACACAAAAAACAATTGGCTGAAGAGCAAAAATAATTTTTTCATCCACTCAATCTATTTACTAAAGCTGACAATTTTAATGGGTATTGGCACAAGTACTGGGCAATTATAGCTTTGTTTCTACTGAGATGCAGAACTGTTCTCTCTGTAGGAAGCCTTTGAGTTAGATAGTTATGTAGAAAGAAAAGACAAGGAGGTACTTTCAAATCTTTTAGCTATAATGAACAGGCAGTAAGAAGCAGATAGTAGATATGATATCACAGAACACAAATTACAATCTAAATTGAATTTTAATATTTACATAAGCAGTTCCTCAGACACTACAAGCTAAATTCATGGGGGGGGGGGAAGTCTTCCCAAATGTCATTCATACTATCAGGGATAATTGCAGGACTGGGCATCTATGCCATTGGTAGAGAACCAGAGAACTGGGGTTTGAATTGTCAGTTTGACTTACATGCTGTTGTTATATCATGGAGACTTTGGTTGTAATTTTACAGCATGGGGTTGGTATATAGGTTTATTTTTTGGTTTATTTTAGAATCTCAGAAAGAGTAAGCTTGCAAATCTTTTAATAAGGCAATTACATTCAGCCAAAGATTTGATCCCAAGGGCACAAAAGATTTTTACTATACTATTCAGTACCTTTTTGGTATTCCACTGTCACTAGACAAAGCTGTGAATAGCAATGTGACAAGTTTATTCAGTAGACAATAATAAGGGTTTCCTTAATTGTGTTCACTTGTGTGCCACATAAACTCTCACTTATTGTTTTTTTCCTGTTCTGAAATAGTAGAAAGAAAATACCATTTAAAATTACAAAACCATTGTTAAGTGTATCTGTAAAATCTGCATTTTGTATTAAAAAAACCTTATTATAGTCTTTTATTTACAAAATATATGCATGGGTAATTTTTCAACAACCTTCTGTTGCAATTTTTCCCCTCCTCTCTCCCCATGCCCTCCTCTAGATGGCAGGTAGTCCAATACATGTTAAATATGTTAAAATATATGTTAAATACAATATGTGTATACAAATACACATTTATACAGTTATCTTACTGCATAAGAAAAATTGAATCTAGAAAGAAAGAGAAAAACCTGAGAAGGAAAACAAAAATGCAAGCAAGCAATAACAAGAATGCTGGAACTCTGTCTTCCCAGAAATCAGCCGGAGTTAGGATCACTAAACGTCTTTATTCTTGATCTTTTATGGTAAAGGTCAGGGGATTAAATCTGGCAATCTCCACACACACCTTCCTCCCTCCAACGCCACAAGAGAGACAGAGAGAGCATCTCAGTTTCCTCTTCTTCCTCCTACTCCCCATACACATGTCACTTCCCCCTCTTTGTCCCACCAATCAAGTCAGCACAGAATAGCTGGGGAGGGTCAACCTTCAAACAAGTTAATAGAGAACCATCCAATTGGCAATTAGTCTCATGTGCTCCATTATCCAAGTGCATTTGCTCAGTTCTAGCCCTTTACACAAGAAAAGTAGAAATGCTATGTTGTGTTCCACACTGATTTCCCTAGTTCTCTCTCTGGGTGTAGCTGATTCTCTTCTTTACTGAACAAACCAGTGGAAGTGGTGTGAATCATCTCATTGTTGAAAAGAGCCACATCCATCAGAGTTGATCATCATATAATCTTGTTGCTGTGTATAATCTCCTGTTCTGCTTATTTTCACTTAGCATCAATTCATATAAGTCTCTCCAGGCCTCTCTGAAATCATTCTGCTGGTCATTTCTTATGGAACAATATCATTCCATAGCATTCATATACTACAATTAATTCAGCCATTTTCCAAATGATAGGCATCCATTCAGTTTCAAATTTTGTAGTGTAGCCACTACAAAAAGGGCTGCCACAAACATTTTTGCACATGTGGGTCCCTTTCCTTTCTTTAAGATCTCTTTGGGATATAAGCCTAGCAGTAAATACTGCTGGATCCTTTGATCCAGTTTGATATTGGAGCACAGTTTGATATCTTTTTTGAACATAGTTCCAAATTACTCTCCAGAATGGTTGGATTCATTTACAATTCCACTAACAATGTATCAGTGTCCCAGTTTTCCACATGCCCTCTAACATTCGTCATTATCTTTCCTATCATCTTAGCCAATCTGAGAGGTGTTTAGTGGTATCTCAGAATTGTCTTAATTTGCATTTCTCTGATCAATAGTGATTTAGAACACCTTTTCATATGACTAGAAATAGTTTTAATTTCTTCATCTGAAAATTGTTCATATCCTTTGACCATTTATCAATTGGAGAATGGCTTTATTTCTTATAAATTTGAGTCAATTCTCTATATAATTTGAATATAAAACTATTTTCCCAGTTTATTGCTTCCTTTTTAATTTTGTCTGGATTAGTTTTGTTTGAACAAAACCTTTTTAACTTAATATAATCAAAATTATATATTTTGTGATCAATAATGCTCTCTAGTTCTTCTAGGTTTGACAGGTAAACTATGCTATATTCTTCTAATTTATTTATAACCTCATTCTTTATGTTTAGATCATGAACCCATTTTTACCTTATATATAAGGTGTATAAGGTGTTAAGTGTGGGTGAATGCCTAGTTTCTGCAATACTAGTTTCCAATTTTCCCAGCAGTTTTTGTCAAATAGGGAATTCTTATCCCAAAAGCTGGGGTCTTTGGGTTTGCAAACACTAGATTGCAATAGTTGTTGACTACTTTGTCCTGTGAAGTTAACCTATTCAACTGATCGACTATTTTATTTCTTAGCCAGTTTTTATGGTTTTAATGGCTGCTGCTTCATAATATAATTTTACATCTAGGCTCCTTTCTGTTGATTATTTTCATTAGTTCCTCTGAAATTCTTGACCTTTTGTTCTTCCAGATGAATTTTGTGATTTTTTCTACTTCAGTAAGATAATTTCTTGGGAGTTTGATTGGTATAGCACTAAATAAATAGAATCGTTTAGGTAGTATTGTTATCTTTATTGTATTCACTTGACCTATCCAAGAGCATTTGACATTTTTACAATTGTTTAGATCTGACTTTATTTGTGTGGAGTGCTTTTTAGTTTTGTTCATATAGTTCCTGACTTTCCCTTGGCACACAGATTGACAAATATCTTATACAAAAGTTATTTTAAATGAAATTTCTCTTTGTATTGCTTGCTGTTGGATTTTATTAGTGATGTATAAAAATGCTGATGATTTATATAGATTTATTTTGTATCTTACAAATTTGCTAAAGTTGTAGATTATTTCCAATTGCTTTTTAGTAGATTCTCTGGGTTCTCTAAGTATACCATCATATTATCTGAAAAGACTGATAATTTGGTTTCTTCATTACCTACTCTAATTCCTTTAATCTCTTTCTCCTCTCTTATTGCCAAAGCTAACATTTCTAATTCAATATTGAACAGGAACCTTGTTTCATTCCTGATCATATTGGAAATGGTTCCAGTTTATCCTCATTACATATGATGCTTACTGATGGTTTTAAATAGATGCTACTTACTATTTTAAGGAAAAGTCCATTTATTCCTATATGATCTATTATTTTTAATAGGAAGGGGTGTTGGATTTTATCAAATGTTTTTTTCTGCATCTATTGAGATGATCATATGGTTTTTGTTAATTTGGTAATCGATATAGTCAGTTATGCTAATAGTTTTCCTAATATTGAACCAATTCTGCATTCCTAGTATAAATCCTACTTGGTCATGATGTATTCTCCTGGCGATGATTTTCTGCAGTCTTTTTTGCATCAATATTCATTAAGTAGATTGGTCTATACAGTGGTTTTTAAATAGGGGGCCAGTTCACTGTCCCTCAGACATTTGGCCCGCTGGCCGTAGTTTGAGAACCTCTGGTCTATAATTTTCTTTCTCCCTTTTTGTCCTACTTGGTTTAGGTATCAGTACCATGTCTGTGTCATAAAAGGAATTTGCTAGGACTCCTTCATTCCCTATTTTTTCAAATATTTTTTATAGTTTTGGGGTTAATTCTTCTTTAAAATTTTGGTAGACTTGATATGTAAATCCATCTGATCCTGGGGATTTTTTCTTAGGGAGTTGATTAATAGCTTGTTCTATTTTTTTTTTCTAAAATGGGACTATTTATGTAATTTATCCCCTCCTCTGTTAATCTGGGCAACCTATATTTTTGTAGGTATTTATAAATTTCACTTAGGTTATCAAATTTATTGACATAAAGTTGGGTAAAGTAACTCCTAATTATTGCTCTAAAATTTCCTCTTCATTAGTGCAAAGATCTCCTTTTTTAAGACTAACAATTTCATTTTCCTCTTTCCTTTTTCTAATCAAATTTATGGAAGGTATATATATATATATATTTTTTTTTTATTGTTTTTTTTTTTTTTGTAGAACTAACCCTTAGATTTATTTATTGATTCAATAGTTTTTTACTTTCAATTTTATTAATCTCTCATTTTATTTTTTAGAATTTCAAGTTTAGTATTTGATTGAGGGTTTTTTATTTGCTCTTTTTCTGGCTTTTTTAGTTGAAAGCACAATTCATTGATTTTCTCTTTCTCTATTTTATTCAAGTAAGCTTCTAGATATATAAAATTTCCCCTTATTACTGCTTTGGCTTCATCCCACAAATTTTGGTATGTTGTCTCATTATTGTCATTCTCTTGGATGAAATTATCAACTGTGTCTATGATTTACTGTTTCATCTATTCCTTCTTTAGGATGAGATTATTGTTTCCAATTACTTTTTGGTCTACTTTCCCCTGGCTTTTTATTGAATATAATTTTTTTATTGCATCGTGATCTGAAAAGAATGCATTTACTATTTCTCCCTTTCTGCATTTGATTCTGAGATTTTTCTGTCCTAATATATGGTAAATTTTTGTATAGCTTTCATGATCTGCCAAGAAGAAAGTGTACTCCTTTCTGTCTCCATTCAGTTTTCTCCAGAGAATGATCATACCTAACTTTTATAGTATTCTATTTACCTCTTTAACTTCTTTCTTATTTATTTTGTTGTTTGATTTATCTAGTTCTGAGAGTGCAAAGTTGAGATCTCCCACTATTATATAGTTTTGTTGTCTATTTATTCTTGCAACTCTTTTAAATTCTCCTTTAGGAATTTGGGTGCTATACCACTGGTGCATATATGTTTAGTATTGATATTGCTTCAATATCTATGGTACCCTTTAGCAAGATATAGTGCCCTTCCTTATCTCTTTTAATTAGATCAATTTTTGCTTTTGCTGAATCTGAGATCAGGATGGCTATCCCTGCTTTTTTGACTTCACCTGAAGTTTCTGCTCCAATCTTTTACCTTTACTCTGTATTTATTACCCTGCTTTAAATGTGTTTCCTGTAAATAATTTTTATTCCAATCTGCTATCCACCTTTGCTTTATGGGAGAGTTCAGCCCATTTACATTTACAGTTAAAACTACTAATTTTGCATTTACTGCCATATGATTATCCCCAGATTATACTTTTTTCTTTCCTTTCCTTCTTATCCCCTTGCCCAGTATTTAACTTAGGGTCTCCACTTGCCTCATGTAGCCCTCCCCCTTTAGAATCCCTCAGGCTTATAGTCCCTCCCCCTTTCGTATACCTTTCCCCTATTATTTCTGTATTCCCTTCTATTTATCCTGCCCCTTTTCTTTTTTTTCCCCTCGTACTTTTTAATAAGGTGAGAGTTTATCTGTAAACCAAATATGTCTAATATTTTCTCTTTGAGCCAAACATGATGATTGTAAAATGCACACTTTGTTCACCCCACTCCCTTCTTTCTTTTTTATACAATAGATTTCCTGTACTTAGTCATGAGATATAATTTTTTCCTCTTTTTCCTCCACTTTTCCTTTTTCTGGTACAATCTCCTTTCCATCTCTAGTTCCTTTTTTATTTTATAACAGTAAAATCAAATTATATGTGCACTCTATAAGTATGTCCATAATAGAAATATAGTTTTCATGAGTTCTTTTTACCTTTATATGCATCTCTTGAGTCCTATATTTGGAGGTCAATTTTTTTTGTTTAGCTCTGTTTTTTTTCATCAGAAATAAATGGAAGTCACCTGTTTCATTGAATGCCTATCTTCTTCCCTGGAAGAAAATGATCAATTTAGCTGGGTAGTTTATTCTTGGCTGCATTCCAAGTTCCTTTGTCTTTTGGAATATCAGATTTCACATCCTTTCATTCTTAAATGTGGAAACTAATATATCTTGAGTAATCGGTATTGTGGCTCCTCGGGAGTTGAATTTTTTTTTAACTTCATGTATATTTTTTTCCTACGTCTGATAGTTCTGAAATTTAAGCATAATATTCATTCGAGTTTTAATTTTGAGGTCTCTTTCAGGAGGTGTTCAATGAATTCTTTCAATAGCTATTTTACCTTCTGATTCTATGACATCTGGGTAGTTCTCTTTGATGATTTCCTGGAAAATAATGTCTAGGCTCTTTTTTTTTCATTATTTTCAGGGAGTCCAATAATCTTTAGATTATGTCTCCTAGATCTATTTTCCAGGTCTCTTGTTTTCCCAAGTAGGTATTTAACATTTTTTCATGATTTTTCTTTTTTTTTTTTTTTTTGATTTTGTTTGACTCATTCTTGATGTCTTATTGAGTCATTCATTTCCATTTGTTCAGTTCTGATTTTTAATGAATTATTTTCTTTACTTTTTTACTTCTTTTTGTATTAGTCCAGTTGATTTTTTATTGAGTTGTTTTGTTCTATTGAATTTTTTTTCATTTCACAATTTTTAAAGTAGTTATTTTCTTTTTTTCAATTCACAAATTCTGTTCTTTACTTTTTCCATTTCACATTTTAGGGAGTTGGGTTTTTTCCCACTTTGTCAAATCTTTATTTTAATGAGTTATATGCCTTTTCCAAACCCTCTTGCAGAGTTTTCCTTTCCTTACCCATTTTTCTATTAGCTCTCTTTTAAGCTCCTTTTTAATTTCTTCTAGGAGGGTCTGGTATGGTGGGGACCAGATTATATCACCCTTTGGGTCTTCATCTGGAGACAATCTGCTTTTAGCCTCCTCAGGGTTTGAAATCTGTTTTTCTCTTTCACTATAGAAGCTATCTATCATTAGAACTTGTTTTGCCTTTTTTTTTTCATTTTTAAATGTTAATAGTAACTTTTTACGTTTTTCTTGTAAAAATAATGATAGCTTTTTATTTTTCAAAATACATTCAAAGATAGTTTTCTACATTCACCCTTGCAAAACCTTGTGTTCCAAATTTTTCTCCCTCTTCCATCATCCCTCTCACCTAAACAGCAAGCATTAAAATATAGGTTAAACATGTGCAATTCTTCTAAACATATTTCAGCATTTATCATGCTGCAAAAGAAAAATCAGATCTAAAGAAAAATTGAGAAAGAAAAAAACAAACAAGCAAAGAACAACAACAAAGTGAAAATACTATGTTGTGATCCACATTCAATCCCCATAGTCTTCCCTCTGGATGCAGATGGCTTTATACATCAGAAGCCTATTGGAATTGGCCTGAATCACCTCACTGTTGAAAAGAGCTAAGTCCGTCACAGTTAATCATCACATAATCTTGTTGCTGTGTACAATGTTCTCTTGGTTCTGTTCACTTCGCTTAGCATCAGTTCTTCTAAATCTCTCCAGAGCTTTCTGAAATCTGCCTACTGGTCATTTCTCAGAGAATAATAATATTCCATTACATTCATATACCATAACTTAGTCAACCATTTCCCAACTGATGGGCACCCACTCGTATCTCCCCATTTGTTGTGAAAGATACAAACCCTACTTTCAAAAGGAGCTCTTAATCTGATAGGACAAACCTAGTCCTTGCTGTAGAGTTCTAGGTATGATGAATTAGACACAGGTCCTACCTTTAAGAAGCCTGTGATCTAAAAGGGGAGGAAAACACATATCCAAGATGCAGAGGATCCTGCTAAGTTTTTTCATTTTCTTGGAATGCAAAAACAGAGGAATTTGACCTTAGCAGCAACTGAAAGAGCTAAGGTTAGACAAAAGACTAGTTCTCTCTGAGAGGAGAAGTTTACAGGCTATTGGAATCACATAGAGAGGGAACTTAACCAAGGAAAATAACTCTTCTAAAGAAGGGCAGCTATAGGGCATAGTAGATAGCTCTCTCTGGGCTTGGAGTCAGGAGACTTGAATTCCTTTTTTTAAATTATTATTATTATAGCTCTTTTCGACAGAACATATGCATGGGTAATTTTTCAATATTGACCCTCGCAAAAACTTCTGTTCCAATTTTTCCCCTCTTTCTCTCCATCTTCTCCCATAGAGAGCAGGTAATCCCATACCTGTTAAATATGTCAAATTATATATTAAACGCAATATATGTATACATATCTATACAATTATTTTGCTGGACAATAAAAAATGAATTTAGAAAGAAGGTAAAAATAACCTGAGAAGAAAAACTAAAATGTAAGCAAACAATAACTGAAAGAGTGGAAATGCTATGTTGTGGTCCACACTCATTAGTGTTCGTTTGCTTTTTATTCATTTTTTTTTTTTAAATTGGGATCTGCTTTTAGGGTAAGAAAGTTCTAGGCTTCCTCTATAGACCAGGAAGCTACAGTGGCCAGGCTGGGATCTCACTGAGTCAGTCAGTTCCTGTGCTAAGTGGGTGTGGCCAGGTCCAGTGAGACTCGGGGTGGGATGTGGTCTGGAGGTGGGGGGAGAGAATCTACAGGGAGGACTCTACCACAGTGTTGGCTTCTCTGCCTTGGTTGCAGGCCAATAGATCAGCAGAGAAGTTATAAAACATGTTGAAATAATCACTCATTTACTTTTTTTCATCTAGTAAAAAATCTTATAATCTCATGATTTAAAATATCTATTTCAATAGATAGAAATTGCTTTGTATAAAATTTGACAAAAATACTCCTTAAAGAATTGTTTTTAAAAGATATACCAGGGAGAATGGGATATGATGTGTTGAAATTGAAAACTTATACTTGTTTTCTAATTATTGACTAAAATATAGAAATTAAAGGTATAGTTTATTTATTTCTTCCTATTTTCTCTATACTTTTTGCTATTTAATCAAATTTTAAATAATAACAACAACATTAACAATAATAGCATCCTATTTTCTTTAAGGTTTGTAGAAAGCTTTTCTAATATCTCATTTGAGTCTCGTCATTTGAGATGTTCTATATTATAGGTAAGGAAAGTGAGTCGGACAAAGTGTAAATGATTTGCCCAGGGACATAAAATTAGTAAGTGCAGCTGTATTTCAACTCTGTTCTTCCTCTCTCTTGAATTAACATATACAAATTAGACAAATAGTTGCATTTACTAAGTTCCATTCTAGTTGGTAGAGGAATAAAGAAAAAAATTGTAAAATTATTTTTATAGTTTTTGATAGGTTTCCAAAAAGAGTTGTTAATTTAATCTAATTAAATTTCATAAATATGTACTAAGCATTTACTATGTTCAAGACACTGTGCTAAGTATTGGAATTAATATTGTGCAAGACATGTGCAAGACACTGTTCTAAGTATTGGCAATAATATTTAAGGCAAAGATGAAATGGTCCATTATTCTTTCCCGTAATATTTTATAAATGAGTTTAGATTTCAGTGTATTCCATGTCTTTCTACTTTGTAAGAAGATCAAGTGTTTGCTAACTTAAGTGAAGCATTTGTTTTAAGTTGGTTTTGTTTTGCTTTGTGTTAGGATTACCAGGTGAGAACTCAGGTTGTCTGGACAGTGACAAGGTGAGAATTCAGGTTGTCTGGACAATTTCAAGATGAGAACTCAGGTTGACTTGACAGTTCTCTGGCTCAGACCTTTGGTTTGGGCCTTTAAAGGAAGTTTACACCTTAGGAATTCTAAGAGGAGCAAGTTCATTGGTTGGAGTACTTCTTCCCAGAAGCCCTTTCATTATCCCACACCCATTCTCTGGGAGGATAAAAAGAGGCAACATTGAGCCTGGAGAGCAGTCTGAATTGGGGAAGGACAAGAGCTGGAGGAGATTCAGAGCCAGGATTCAGGAAGAAGAGGCTGGCTGGAGGCTCCAGAAGCCTCCCAAGAAACGTGCTCATAGAGGAAAAGATTATACAGAAAAGAAACCTCCTCCCAGAGAAGGATTACAACTGAGAGACGACCAGACCCTCACAATTCAAGAACATTACAGCTTTGTTATGCTACTTCATGGCAATTAACTTAAATGTTAGTTTAAAATTGTGATGATTAGCATCAATGCCCTTTCCTCTATCCATTTTCCTTTTTTTTTTTTGGTATTAAAAACCTTATTTTTTTGGAATTGGAATTATTTTAATCAGACTCCATGTTCTTTTCCCAGTTTTATTCTTTCTTGATCTGACTGCACAAAGTAAGCTGATTCAGGAATTATTTCTCTATCAATTACAAGTTATATCTTGTCTGTTAAGATATGGTCAGTTTAAGTTTTCATATCATTACTATGTCTTCCCATTTTTTACTCAGACAACTAATAATTTATAGGCATGAGAATTCCGTGTAGACTATGTTATCTTTAATTCTTTACTTTTGAACCATATCTTCAAAAGTATTTTTTGGTTGTCCTTGTCTATGTTTGGCTTAGCACTGAAGTCTGCAACTAATAGAGTATGTTTCTTTAATTTAGAGGTTCTTTCTAAGTTCTTTTTTTGGGGGGCGGATTGGGGTTAAGTGACTTGCCCTAGGTTAAGTGTCTGCACCTCTTTCTAACTTCTTAAAGTTTATTTACATTTTCATTCTCTTCAACAGATGTTTACCTATTACACTGATTCCTATTATTTTCAACTCAGTTCTCTCCTCTCTTCCTGACTTCCCTTTAACTTCTCCCTTTTCCTTTCCTCTTACCTCTCCTCTTCTCTCTTCATCTTTTGCTTGTTGCCTTAAAAAAAGAACAGCACAATCATTTCCCCCCTACTCTACTGAATATTTCTTTGAAAGAAAAACATACTTAATTCAGATGTTTCGAAAGTTACTGGTAGACTTCCACTGGAGGGATAGGATATAGGCAGTACACTTTTCTTAGCAAACTTGAATTCCTCAGCCTGCTTCCTTATCTGACATATTTGCAACTGTTTGTTAAGGGGATATATCAAAGACAGGGGTAGGGAGATACAAGTCTTGCATGAGATTTTTGCTCCTATTGTTATACAGGAGGGAAGGAGACAAAAGTCTTTTAGGAATGCAAAAAGGGATTTGGGATTGGTGGGTCATTTTAGGTTCTCAAACCCAGTTTTCCTGGAGGGTTGGGGCTATGATTGTAATATCTCCCACTTTTTTTTTTTTTTTTTTTTTTTTTTTTTTTGTAGTCAGTGACTTATTGAGGAAATTGCCTTGGCACTGTTGTAATATTACACAGAGTTCCATTATCTTTATCTTTTCTTTTAATTTTTCATTAATTTTGACCTGTACTTGAACCCATCAATGATCTAACTGCATATAGCATCTGACTCTGGAATGATATTTATGCAGGTGTAGCCCCCTTTAAGATTCCTTGTCTGATCTCCAACTTCCTTTGGGACTGACCTTTGATTTACAAGATCTGGTCAAAACCCCAAGTGGAGAGATCAGTATCTGAGCCAGTTTGGGCTGTACCCAGCCCCCACTGGATCTGAGCTGGCTTGGATTTTCTCAACCCCCAACTATCTGCTCAGGTTTCCCTAAAACAGTTTCTTCCTTATCTGAAAAGCATGCCAAGAATTTGGCACTGCTCTAGGCTCCTTGAAGCAAATAAAAAAGCCAAGGTGGAATCATCTCTGGGCAGAGAGTTGAAAGATGCCAGCAATCATGCACAGACTCTCTGTCCCACTGCTTGTGGTGTATTTCCTCCTCTATCTAATGCCTTTTATTAACCAGACTTTAACCTTGCTTCCAAACCCTGCAATAAACCTGTTTTTATCATTCTAGGTTTTCGGGCCTGTAAATTCATTTACAGGGGATTTTCGCCACCATTAGACCTGATTTAACTTTGTATCCTTGTGCTGAATCCAAAGGGGTTACAGTGGAGCTCCGTTTGACTCCCTGTACCCCAATCCTGCCACTAGACCTCAATTGATCCTAATTTAAGGAGGTATAAACCTCATCATTAAGTATTTACCTCACCAGTATCAACCCATTCTTTTGTATCTGAGAATAACTTTTTTTTCCTTGTGAGAATATAATGTTTTTCAATATTTGCAATGCGCAATGTATTCCAATTGTTCACTTGAAGAAAATATTGATGTTATAATGTAACAAATTGTATTTAAATCTCCCTCCACCCCACCCAATTATTGCTCCCAAGCCATATTTTGCAACATACTTTTTGTTTCTCTTTTCAGTTCTATCATAATCAAATAATTTGTTTTCAAAAATGGAAAGGCACTATTGAGAACTGATAATTATTATTTTTTTAATTACCATAGTCAAACAGATAACAAATGCTACCTGTTTGATAACCTGTCAATGAATGTCTCCATACTTAGGCTGGTTCTTGATCAGCAATCACAGAGTATTACCAGCCTTTCCAATTAGATATAATTTAACAGATCTTATGTTCCACTAGCATAGAAAACCAAAACCATGAGGACCAAAAATGATTGTTTAAAATTTCTTATTAAGGCAATTTGTCTTCCATGTTAACAAAATGACAAAACAAACAAAATAATATCTCTCTGTGTGTACAATTTTCCTTCCATGATTTTTTCAAAGTTAATTTTTCATGGAAATTAAAATCCCACACACAAAGTGTCTGACATTTGCCAGAGAAAATTTCAAATGTAAATTTTCAGTATAACATTCTGGGTTTAATGGAACCTAATGAATGAGTAAATTCTTTATTGATTTTGGCTCATATGGCAAGGCCATGTGACTAGGAAAATAGCCATATATTGGCTGAAAGAAAGTTAAAAATCAATAGTGATTGATCATTTAAACTCAGAATTTCAGGGTACTTAGGCAGGATTTACACTAAATTAAACCCCAGTGGAATCACTCTGAAACTATTCAATTTGTAAACTCTCCCCATTATTTTATCCTTCACAATTCTCTTGTAATTAGAATTGTGATTTTAAGTGACAAAATCAAATCATTTGATGAGACTTATATACTTCATTTGAAATAGATCTCTCTCACACACACTCTTTCTCTTTATATGTGTTGTTCATATGTTCTCTTTTCCTTGATTGCTTTGTGAGAGTCTGATCACTTCCTCTGAGTCCATCTGTTTCTAATTCTGTGTGTCCTTTTCAAATGCTTCTTCAAATCATTGTTTTGATTTCTTTGCCTGTTAGCAAACTATTCAAGGACTCCAGTATCCCTGTGGTATTGTGATGTTTAATGAATTATGAGGAAAACCATCCAGCTGATTTCAGTCAATATAATCAGCATCATTATATTGAAAGCCAGGAGGGACAAGATTGGAAAGGCAGAATACTACACCTGCCTCTTAGGGTCTTGCATTTTGGCATAGTGGCAGCATTTTCAGAAGAGAAAACTGGCAGTTGTGGAAGTTCATTAAGGAATGATTAAAAACTGGCACATTCTTTCTATGAGAGTCCATTTATGTTTATTCTGTTGCATTTGAAATCTGATTTGAAATCTCTTATTGAATTGGCAACACTAGATGAACTTTGGCAGTGGTTGCCCACAAAGATTGCCCCTTTTTCTTTTTTCTTTTTCTTACTACATCAAATCCAAATACTTAGTTAGCATTTTGCAACAAAACAAAACCCTAAATAGAATCAGAGATTCTTCTTTCAGATAAGCATAACTTCATTGAGACAGAGACAGAGACAGAGTGACAGAGACCAAAAGAGACAGACAGACAAGGAAAGAGAGGCAGAGAGGGAATTTATTGCTTTCTTCCTTCTCAAAATATCTTGTATTCATGTCTTTATATGTTGTATCCTCAGTAATATGTTACTCCTTGAAGGCAGGCATTGTCTTGGCTTGGACTTTTTATCTTTGTATTTCCAGAGTATCAGAAGATACTTAGTAGGTACAGTACACAACTTCTTTGTGCTTAGACAATGCCCAAGGATTTACCTCTGAAATTACAGGTTGTATAATAAAATTGACAGTGGAGGGAATTCCCACATTATAACTTCTCCCTACATGAAACCACAGATCATAGCAGAGTAGCATAGATTTAGAGCTGAAAGGAAATTTAGAGACCCTAAGGTCCATAATCTTTTTTTTATTCTATATTTTTTATAATATTATCCCTTGTATTCATTTTTCCAAATTATCCCCCCCTCCCTCTACTCTCTCCCCCCGATGATAGGCAATCCCATACATTTTACATGTGTTACAATATAACCTAGATACAATATATGTGTGTAAATACCATTTTCTTGTTGCACAATAAGCATTAGATTCCGAAGGTACATGTAACCTGGACAGACAGATATTAGTGCTAACAATTTACATTCACTTCCCAGTGTTTCTTCTCTGGGTGTAGCTACCTCTGTCCATCATTGATCAACTGGAAGTGAGTTGGCTCTTCTTTATGTTGAAGATTTCCACTTCCATCAGAATATATCCTCATACAGTATTGTTGTTGAAGTGTACAGTGATCTTCTGGTTCTGCTCATTTCACTCAGCATCAGTAAGTCTCTCCAGGCCTCTCTGTATTCCTCCTGCTGGTCATTTCTTACAGAGCAATAATATTCCCTAACCTTCATATACCATAATTTACCCAACCATTCTCCAACTGATGGACATCCATTCATCTTCCAGTTTCTAGCTACAACAAAAAGAGCTGCCACAAACATTTTGGCACATATAGGTCTCTTTCCGCTCTTTAGTATTTCTTTGGGATATAAGCCCAGTAGTAGTACTGCTGGGTCAAAGGGTATGCACAGTTTGATAACTTTTGGGACATAGTTCCAAATTGCTCTCCAGAATGGTTGGATTCTTTCACAACTCCACCAGCAATGTATTAGTGTCCCAGTTTTCCCACATCCCCTCCAACATTCATCATTATTTGTTCCTGTCATCTTAGCCAATCTGACAGGTGTGTAGTGGTATCACAGAGTTGTCTTAATTTGCATTTCTCTGATCAGTAGTGATTTGGAACACTCTTTCATGTGAGTGGATATAGTTTCAATTTCTTCATCTGAGAATTGTCTATTCATATCCTTTGACCATTTATCAATTGGAGAATGGTTCGGTTTCTTATAAATTAGGGTCAGTTCTCTATATATTTTGGAAATGAGACCTTTGTCAGAACCTTTGCTTTTAAAAATATTTTCCCAATTTGTTACTTCCCTTCTAATCTTGTTTGCATTAGTATTGTTTGTACAGAAACTTTTTAGTTTGATATAATCAAAATCTTCTATTTTGTGATCAATAATGATCTCTAGTTCTCCTCTGGTCATAAATTCCTTCCTCCTCCACAAGTCTGAGAGGTAGACTATCCTCTGTTCCTCTAATCTATTTATTATCTCCCTCTTTATGCCTAAATCATGGACCCATTTTGATCTTATCTTGGTATATGGTGTTAAGTGTGGATCCATATCTAATTTCTGCCATATTAATTTCCAGTTTTACCAACAGTTTTTTCCAAATAATGAATTTTTATCCCTAATGTTGGTATCTTTGGGTTTGTCAAAGATTAGATTGCTATAGATGTACCCTTTTTTGTCCTTTGTATCTAATCTGTTCCACTGATCTACCGGTCTATTTCTTAGCCAATACCAAATGGTTTTGGTGACTGCTGCTATATAATATAGCTTTAGATCAGGTACACTTAGACCACCTCCCTCTGAGTTTTTTTTTTTCATTAGTTCCCTTGCAATTCTCGACCTTTTATTCTTCCATATGAATTTTGTTGTTATTTTTTCTAGGTCATTGAAATAGTTTCTTGGGAGTCTGATTGGTATAGCACTAAATAAATAGATTAGTTTGGGGAGTATTGTCATCTTTATTATATTCGCTCAGCCTATCCAAGAGCACTGAATGTCTTTCCAATTATTTAAATCTGACTTTATTTTTGTGGCAAGTGTTTTGTAATTTTTCTCATATAATTCCTGACTTTTCTTTGGTAGATGGATTATAAGGACACTGAGGCTCAAGGAAGTCAAATGCCTTGTTTAGGGTTAAACCAATCTTTGGGGTATTTAGGTATTCCTAACTTGTATCACAAAGCATTATTGTACATAATTAGAACCTTCTTAATAAGGACTTTTTTGGGTTATTTGAATACGTATGTTCAAAACAATTCAATTTGGCAATTGTGAATTAAGGACCTGGTAGATGTATGGCAGTAAGCCAGTGACAATGATCATGCAAGAAGGGGCTAAAGGAAGAGTTTTTTTTTTTTTCCCTCAAGGCATTTACATTCTAATGAAGGAATACAGTAGTATGCAAAGTATATGTGAAAAGAAAATACAAATCAGGATATATGGAGGACAATAACAATTGAGAGAAAGAAGAGAGGTTCCATTTAGGAGGTTTTGAGCTTTGAAAGAAACTAGGAATTTTAAAATATGGAGATGAAAAGGGAAAGCTTCATAGGCAGGATCAATAAGTCTATACAAAGACACAAAGTGACAGGTGGAATGTTCTATTGGTATATATCTGAAGCTGCTAAGTGGTACACTGGATAAAACACCTGACCTGGAGGCAGACTTATTTCAGACACTATTGGTATGAATTGTGCAAGTCACTTAACCTTGTTTGTCTCAGTTTACTTCCTTATCTGTAAAATAAGTTGGAGAAGGAAATAGTAAACCTTTAAAGTATTTCTTGCCAAGAAACTCCAAATGGGGACATAACTAAAACAACTTAACAAAATTACTGTATATGAAAGGTAGGTCAGCTTGTCTGAAATGAAATGCTTAATGAGAAATGGAGGTGGAAAAGATAAGTTTCAAATGCAAAATGGTTTTTCTTTTAGACAATAGGGAGCCATTGAAGTTTCTTAAGCAGATCAAAATCATGATCAGGCTTGTCCTTTAGGAATATGTTTTTGGTAGGTCCAGCAAGAAGATGGATGAAGAAAAGATCAAAGTAAGGAGATTAAATAGGCAGTTGCTTCAATGGGTGAAAGGTTGGTGGTCATATTGAAGTGGGTTGGAGTCCCTCTAAGAAACTGTATTTCAGATTGATCTGTGATTACTTTCAGATTCCCAGCCCCTCCTGGCTGAGGCATATCCTCCCCAGTTGAGGATGGCAGAGCCTTTGATTCAATAACAAATCCTGGTCAAAAGCATCGTTTTGAATTCTAATAAGAGATCCAGGCTTGTCCCAGCCCCCACTGGTTCTGATCTGCTGGGGTTCCCTGGACCCCCACCAAGATAGTCATTATTATGAGCTTCCATCAACTAAGATCTTTGCAGATGGACCTTGGCAGCTCACTCAGCTGTCAGAACTTTCTGTCCACTGAGAACTTCATTCTCAGTGCAAAACTCTATTTTCCATAAATCTGCCACTATAAAAGTCAGTCTCTAGTTAAACTTATTTTTATCTAACAATAAACTTTTATTTTGCAACTAATGAGTGAATTATTTCACTCTTAGAACCTGTGGCAGATTTAAAGGGGATTCTTGATAACTCTTATAGCCACTAACCTCTAGACCACCAGGAATCTAGACCACTCAAATAGCATCAGTATGACTGGAGAGAAGATAATAGGAGAGATGTGAAGTTACAGTTGGCAAGACTTGGCAACTGATTAGTTAAGGGATGACTTCGAGGTTGAGAACATGGGTTTGGATGTCCTATATATTATTTAAATACTACAAATGTTTTTGATCTAAGTTTCACATAATCAGTATACTGTAATGATGTAATTACAATACAGTATATAAGGGCTAACAAGGACTGGAAGAGAAACATTCTATCTTTGACCAGCCTCGTGGTGGTTGTTCTGCCTCCTGCATTCCCGCACTAAGATCAAGGCTGGTCCCGAGGTCCTGCAGAAAACTAGCCTGGACATTACAAGTATTTATGCTGTTTCCCATAATTCTCTTACCTCTAAAATTGGCCCCAAACTGCATAACTTGATTAAATCTGTCAACTCATTTCTTTAGTGGAGATGTTATCAGTCCTTCAGATCTTGGAATACTTAGCCAAGAGGCAAAAAAAGCCAAATACTTGTCTGTTCTACCCCACTTTTTCATACACACATGCATGTATGCATATGTACATACATATGCACACACAGAGAGACCTATTAGAGTTAATAGGAATGTTACAGTGTTTAGTAACACCAAAAAAGTTATATCAGCTCTGAACTAATGATCATACATACAAGTCAAATGTGCTTAATTCTAATAAAATTATGAAAATCTCAACTATGAAATAAGCAACATAAGGAGTGATTATTTATTTTAAAAAGACAAGAATGTGAGGTCCTTGAGATAA
This sequence comes from Sminthopsis crassicaudata, assembly GCF_048593235.1. NCBI lineage: Eukaryota > Metazoa > Chordata > Mammalia > Dasyuromorphia > Dasyuridae > Sminthopsis > Sminthopsis crassicaudata. The sequence goes on from NC_133617.1 coordinate 451,594,152, forward strand.
TGGACCTCTGTGTTTTCTTTAGAGTACAATATTCAATAAATATAGATTCAGAGGTTTATGGAAACTTAGAAGACATCTTAGAAGTCAACCGATCCAATGTTTTTCTTCTTAATTCATGAATCCTATCCATAATATCCCTGATAGAAATTCATTATCTTTATAAAGTAGCTTGTTTTGTTTTTGACAGCTGTTATAATCCCAAAGCTTTCCCTTCTACTGTGTCAAAACCCAGCTTTCTATGACTGTCAGCCATTGATCCTAGCTAGTCTTGTAGCTACATCATTTGTAGCTACATCATATACAGTGACTTCCTTTTTCATAAAGCATATTTTAAACTTTTTAATAGAATTTTTCATTTCCTTTTAAAGTATCCTCTTTTCCCACCCCAATATATCTATTTTTAACCTATTTTTATCATGACATAGTTTTTCAGAGTTGAAGCTCAGAATTTTTCATGCCATAATTTATTCATAGAGTGCATACTTGGATATGTGGGGTGGGTGTGTGTGTGTGTGTGTGTGTGTGTGTGTGTGTGTGTGTGTGTGTGACAGGGGAGAGACTTCTTAGTCCTTTCCTGGACAAACCAACCCCTTGTTTATCAACAGAATCCCATTGTTTCTAGTTTTACTCTTTGGGGTCAAGCAGGAAAAATTAAATTCTTTCTCATGGCAGCTAATAAACTTCTTCCCTTTCTCCCCATCAGTACTAGACAGGAAAGTTTGAGAAGTCAGAGAAGATAAAACTTTGAGGGTAAGAAAAAGTCTCCAGGAAAGAAGAGGTGTTGCCTTGAAAGTGTGTACCTCCATTAAAAGATGAGGCTCCATCTCATTTCCCCAACCTTCTTCATCTAAAAAAGTCTTCTCTTTTCCACTCCCATCTTTTTCCCAGACAGACTGCACAGAAAAATGGTTGAAAACTAGATTCCAGAGAAATTTCTTCCTTCCTGGGTCAACTTGTTCCTTGTTCACTACAGGCTGTTTAACACATACAATAGAGATTAAACTCTTTCCTCCTGACTCTTGGATTCTGAGTAAGTCCGAGAAACTCAGAAGGTTAATATTTTGAAGGAACAAAAGTATTTTATTATGGAGATTGGCATAGGAGTCCACAGGTCTTTTTCTGACCTTCCCCCTCTGAAGGAATCTCCCTTTCTTTGAGTCATTTATAAGTGGATCAGGGCACTGTTTCTAATGTGCTGTTTATTTTTTTCCTCCCACATAAGATACTGCAAGGTGGCCCTTAAGACTTGTAGATTTCTGTACTGATAAAACAAATTATCTATAGTTGAACCTGCATCACAGTTAGGACAGAGCTTAGGATACCTGTCAATCTGACCTTTTATGTCCATGCATAAATTAAAAAAAATGGATTCAAAGAGAATGATACAATTGAGCTTCACTCCCATGCTATTCCTACCAATATTCTGCCCAAGTCAACATTTATGAAGCTTCTTCTTTCCATAAGGCTGCATCTTGGCCTTCTTCTTTGTATAAAGGAGTACAAGTGCTATATTTAAATTTCTCATTCTCTGGTTCTGAGTTTTCCAGATCCCTCTCCATTCTGGATATTCTTTGTTTTGCCAGTATAATTTTTAAAGTGTAGTGTTTATAATTTAAAATAAATGCATTTTATTTTCTAAATACTCATAAAGATAATTTTGATGCAGATGAACTCTGTAAAAACAACTGTCCCCTTTTAATTTGTAAAATTAAATCTTTGAAATTCTGTTCCCTTTCCTGGCCTCCCAGACTCCAGAAAGTCTATGAGAAAGAGCATATCCTCATGGCTGGCCTTTTCTAAGGCACCCCTCTCCCCCATGGATAGCTGGATCCCCATTCAAATTCAGGCTGAAAAAGCTTTCAAAGTAATTTCATTGAATTGGGAGATCCTGGTCTGTTCAGCTCAAATTGCCTCCAACCTCCCCTCCCCCCAAGGTCTACTTATAAAATAGATTCCTGCTTACTCATTCTTTGAAGAATCTCCAAAGTAGTATGCTTTGCCTCTTTGACTTAGTGCCAGCCAAAAGTCCATAACAGGACTTTGCCACTCAGAAATCAGTCTTCCTAATAAAGCTAACTTCTGCAGTAACAATAAATGTCCCTTTTTGACATTGAAAATTTTTGGATTCTTGAATTCTTTCAGTAAAGTCCTGTGCTGACCAGAAGGGATTCTTCCACCTCCACTCTTTGTACTGCCACTAACCTCATCAGTTTTCAATATTCACCTTTGCAAAACCTTGTAAAACATGTACAATTCTCTCTCTCTCTCTCTCTCTCTCTCTCTCTCTCTCTCTCTCTCTCTCTCTCTCTTTCTCTTTCTTTCTCTCTCTCTTTCTCTCTCTCTCTCTCTCTCTCTCTCTCTCTCTCTCTCTCTCTCTCTCTCTCTCTCTTTCTCTCTCTCTTTCTCTCTTTCTCTCTCTCTCTAGGCAATTAGGGTTAAATGACTTTCCCAGGGTCACATAGCCAGGAAGTGTTTCGTCTGAGACTAGATTTGAACTCAGATCCTCCTGACTTCAAAGCTTGTGCTCTATCCATTGTACCACCTAGCTGCCCCAACATGGGCAATTCTTAAAGACATTTTCAAATTTGTCATGTTGCAGAAGAAAAATCAGATCAAAAGAGAAAAAAAAAAGCATGATAGAAAAAAAAAACAAGCAAACAAACACCATCACCACCAACAAAGGTGAAAATACTATGCTTCCCATCCATCCCAAGTTTAATGGGACTGCCTTGAATTATCTCATTGTTGAAAAGATCACAGCTGATCATCATGTAATCTTATTGTTACTATGTACAATGTTCTCTTAGTCCTGCTTATTTCACAATGTTTTCTTGGTTCTGCTCACTTCACTTAGCATCAATTAATGTGAATCATTCCAGGCCTTTCTTAAATAAGCCTGCTAATCCTTTCTCATAGAACAGTAATATTCAATTACATTCATATACCATATCTTATTTAGCTATTCCCCAACTGATGGGCAGCCACTCAATTTCCAGTTCCTTGTTACTACAAAAAGGCCTGCTGCATACATCCCAATTCATGTTCTCAACCTCAAAGTCATCCCTTAAACTAATCAGCTGCCTTTTTTATGATCTCTTGACCCATTATAGACAATGCTGGACCAAAGGATATGTACACTTTTATACCTCTTTGGGCATGATTCTAAATTATTCTTCCGAGTTGTTGGATCATTTCATAATCCCACCAACAATTCATTAGTGTCTCAATTTTCCCATATTCCTCCAACATTTATCATTTTCTTTTTCTGTCATCTCAGTAAATCTGAGAGATGTGAAGAAGTGCTTTAGAATTGTCTTAATTTTCATTTTTCTGATCAATGGTAATTTAGAAAAATTTTATATAACTACAAATGGCTTTAATTTGTTCATCTGAGAATTGTCTGTTCATATCCATTTATCAATTGGAGAATGGCTTGTATTTTTATAAATTTGATTTAATTCTTTATATGTTTAGAAATTAACCCTTTAGATAAGAATTCACTATTTGACAAAAACTGCTGGGAAAATTAAAAAAACTAATATGGCAAAAACTAGGCCTTGGCCCACACTTAACACTGTCTACCAAGATAAGGTCAAAATGAGTTCATGATCATAAAGAATGAGATTACAAATAAATTAGAAGAATATAGGGTAGTTTACTCTCAGACTTGTGGAGGAGGAAGGAATTTGTGACCAAAGAAGAAATAGAGATCATTATTGATCACAAAATAGATAATTTTGATTATATTAAGTTTTTATTCAAACAAAACTAATGCAGACCAGATTAAAAGGAAAGCAATAACTTGGGAAAACATTTTTACATCCAAAGTTGCTGATAAAGGTCTCATTTCTAAAATATATAGAGAATTGATTCAAATTTATAAAGTTCCAGCCATTCTCCAATTGATAAATGGTCAAAGAATATGAAAAGACAATTTTCAGATGAAATTGAAACTATTTGTAGTCACATGAAAAGGTGCTCCAAATTTCTGTTGATCAGAGAAATGCAAATTAAGACAACTCTGAGATACTACTACTCATCTCTCAGATTGGCCAAGATGACAGGAAAAGGTAATGAATATTGGAGGGGATGTGGGAAAACTTGCACACTGATACATTGTTGGTGAAACTGTGAACGAATCCAACTATTCTGGAGAGCAATTTGGAATTATGCTTAAAAAGTTATCAAACTGTATCCTTTGTGTTACTACTGAGCTTATATCCTGAAGAGATGCAAAAATGTTTGTGGCAGCCCTTTTTGTAGTGGCTAGAAACTGGAAACTGAATTGGAGAATGGCTGAATAAATTATAGTACATGAATGTTATGGAATATTATTGTTCTGTTAGAAATGACCAACATGATTTCAGAGAGGCCTGGAGAGACTTAAATGAACTGATGCTAAGTGAAATGAGCAAAACCAGGAGATGATTGTACATGGCAACAATAAGACTATAAAATGATCAATTCTGATGAATGTAGCTCTCTTCAACAATGAATTGATTCAGACCAGTTCTCATTGTTCACTAATGAAGGGAGCCATCTACTCCCAGGGAGAGAACTGTGGGGACTGAGTGTGGACCACAACATAGCATTTTCATTCTTTCTATTGTTGTTTGATTGCATTTTTGTTTTCTTTCTCAGGTTTTTTTTTCCTTTCTAGATCTGATTTTTCTTAAGCAGCATGATAACTGTATAGATATGTATACATATATTGGATTTAACATATTTTTAAACATGTATTTGACTATCTGCCGTCTAAGGGAGGGGGTGGAGGGAAGGAGGGTAAATTTTGGAACAGAAGGTTTTGCACGGGTCAGTGTTGAAAAATTACCTATGCATCTCTTTTGTAAATAAAAAGCTATAAAAAAAGGAAAAAAAATGAGCCCTTTATCAGAAACACTAACTATACAATTTTCCTCCCCAGATTTCTACTTCTCTTGACTGCATTGGTTTTGTTTGTGTAAAGCCTTTTTAATTTAAAGTAGTCAAAATTACTTTTTGCATTTCATAATGTTCTTTATTTCCTTTTTGACCATAAATTCCTTCTTTTTTCCACAGATCTGAGCTTTATACTATCCTTTGTTTTTCCAATTGTCGTATAGAATCACCCTTTTTGTCTAAAATCATGAATGCATGTTGACCTTATCTTAGGTATAGGGTGTTACATGTTGGTCATTGCCTTCTGCCATATCATTTTCTAGTTTCCCCCAGCAATTTTTGTCAAATACAATGTTCTTATCCCAGATACTGGAGTGTTTGGGTTAATCAAACACTATGTTAATATAATCAATAACTATTGTGTTTTATAAATCTACCTATTCCACTGAGTCTCTACTCTATTTCTTAATCAGTACTAAAAAGCTTTGAAGACCATCACTTTATCATATAGCTTTAGGTCTGTTACAGCTAGGTCACCTTCTTTTGCATTTTAATTTTCATTAATTCCCTTGAAATTCTTGAAATTTTGTTTTTCCAGGTGAATTTTGTTATTTTTTTTTAGCTCTATAAAGTAATTTCTTGGTAATTTTATTGGTATGCACTGAATAAGTAGGTTAATTTAGGTGAATTGTCATTTTTATTATAGTAGCTCAGTCTAAAGATATAATAAATAGGGGCAGAGCCAAGATGGCGGAGAAGAAACACACGACTCTGTGAACGTCCTTACTCCCTCACAACCAATTAGATAAATCAGCCTCAGAAATAGCGCTGGACTGATAGATACCACAAGGACTGGAAGCATGACTTACCAGCTGAAGAGAATCTGGAGTTTCAACAGAAAAGGTCAGTTCCCAGGGGAGGAAGAAGAGAGGCCAGCACAAATGGTTGGGTGCTGGCACGCTGCGCCAATTGCACTGGGGAGGGCTCTGGGATCAGAGAAGCCACTGAGATAGAGGAATCTGGCACAGGCTATTAGCTCTTCTCTGCTTATAATATAGCAGTTCAGAAGAGAAATCTAAACTACTTTAAAAATTCAAAGATAGATTAGATTTTCCCGGATCCTGAGGGTGACTCAGCAGATCTCAGCACCAGGGGTGTGGCCCCTAGCTCACACCTGAGACTAGTTAAAAGATTGAGAAGTGGGCGGATACGGCCCAAGGCAACACACACTGCCTAGCTCAGCTGGAGGGTGTGGAACTCAGCTCCAGAAGTCCCAGAGAAGCAGAATCTTTGAACTAGGGACCACGGTTTCTGGCAGATACTTCCAGTTTGAGCGCAGGGGCTTTTCACATCACCTGCTACAGACATCCACGCCCCACCGGGACCCATAGGCTAGGCTTTGTGCCGTAATCTCAACCTCAGGGAAACCACTAGAACACAACGCCCTCAAGGCACAGCAGTGCTAGTCACCTCTGAGGCACTTCCAGGGAGGGGGTGGGGAACTCTCTCCCAGAGCTCTATCTTAGCTCAGGCGCTAGAGCCACTGCATCCATCCGGTCTGGGAGGAAGCTGGTAAAGAAGTAAAAAAATAATTTCCTACCCCAGGGACAAACCCCAAAAGATTTTTTAAATATGAACAAAAAAGCCAGAAAAACTATAGATTCCTTCTACACAGAGAAAGAGCGGGTATCCAACCCCGAGGAAGTTAACAGCAAAGAGTCAGCAGATAACAACCTAAAGGGGAATGATTCCTGCCCCCCATCACATAACTCTCTCCTAGAAGAGACTATTAAAAAGTTAAGAAAGTTTGAAGAAAAATGGGGAAAGGAAAGGGAAGCTATGATAGAGAATAACAACGTCCTGAAATTGGAGTTGGAAAAAATAAAGAATTCAAAGGAGATGCAGGGAAACAAAATTTGTGAATTAGAAAAGATTAAAAAATCACAGGAAAGTAGGATTTCTGAATTGGAAAAGATAAAAAACTCTCAAGAAAATAGGATTTCTGAATTGGAAAAAGAAAATAATTCTCAAAAAAAATTTAGGGAAATGGAAAAAATTCAATAGAGCAAAATAACTCATTTAAAAACGAAATTGGGCATTTACAAAAAGAACTAAAAACTGTGAAAGAAGAAAATAACTCCTTAGAAGTCAGGATGGAACAAATAGAAATGAATGATTCACAGAGAACCCAAGAATCAGTCAAACAAAACAAAAAAAATGAGAAGCTGGAGAACAATGTCAAATACTTACTGGGAAAATCTATAGACCTGGAAAATAGATCTAGGAGAGATAATATGCGGATCATTGGACTTCCCGAAAACTGTGACCAAAAAAAGAGCTTATTTTACAGGAAATTATCAAAGAGAACTGTCCAGAGATAATAGAAACAGAAGGGAAAGTAGATGTTGAAAGAATTCATCAAAATCCTTCTGAAATAGACCCTAAAAAAAGAACACCACGGAATATTGTGGCTAAGCTGCAGAATTACCACACAAAGGAGAAAATCCTGCAAGCAGCTAGAAAAAAACAATTTAAATACCAAGGTGTTACAATAAGGGTCACTCAAGATCTGGATGCCTCCACATTAAAAGATAGAAGGGCCTGGAACCTGATATTCCGTAAGGCAAAAGATCAAGGACTGCAACCAAGAATGAACTACCCAGCTAAGTTTAGCATCTTTTTCCATGGAAGAAGATGGTCATTCAATGAAATAGAGGAATTCCATATGTTTCTAAGAAAAAAACCAGACTTAAACAAAAAATTTGATCTACATCCACAAGACTGAAGAGAAACAGAAAAAGGTACACAGAACCCTTGAGAACTGTAATTCTGTTGTGGGTATATAAAAAGTACTCAAGGATAATTTGATTTTACTGATATAAAAGAAAAAAAGGGGGATGTAATAAAGGGAAGGAGGTCGTTTCAGAAAAAGGGGAAGGAATGATAAAAAGAGGGAAACTACATCCCAGGAAGAGGCATAGAAAATACACCATATCTGAGGGAATTTAATGAGGGGGAGAATCATTGTGTGAATCTTACTCTCATCAGGAGAGACTCAAAGAGTAAATAATTGACATATTTGTTTTTCAGAGAATTTTCTCTCACCTCATTAAAAGGGGGGAGAGGAAAAGGGAAAAGGAAAAGGAAAATAAGTGAAGGGACTTGGAGGGAGGGGGGAGGGATATTAAAAAAAGGGAGGTTTGCGCGTCACAAAGGGGGTCTGTAAATTAAATATCGGGGAGGGGGATCAGGGGGGTCAAGGGAAAAAGCATAATCTGTGGATAATATGATGGCAGGAAATACAGAATTAGTAATTTATTACAGGAAATACAGAATTAGTAATAGTTAACTGTAAATGTGAATGGGGTGAACGCTCCCATCAAACGGAGACGGATAGCAGATTGGATCAAAAATCAGAACCCTACAATATGTTGTCTGCAGGAAACACACTTAAAGCAGGGAGATACATACAGAGGAAAGGTAAAAGGTTGGAACAGAGCCTATTATGCTTCAGGTAAAGACAAAAAAGCAGGGGTAGCTATCCTTATCTCAGATCAAGCAAAAGCAGAAGTTGATCTAATTAAAAGAGATAAGGAAGGAAACTATATCCTGCTGAAAGGTAGCATAAATAATGAAGCCATATCAATACTAAACATATATGCACCAAGTGGTATAGCATCTAACTTTCTAAAGGAAAAGTTAAAAGAGTTGCAAGAAGAAATAGACAGTAAAACTATAATAGTGGGAGATCTCAACCTTGCACTCTCAGATTTAGACAAATCAAACCACAAAACAAATAAGAAAGAAATTAAAAAAGTAAATAGAACATTAGAAAAACTAGGTATGATAGACCTTTGGAGAAAACTGAATGGCAATAGAAAGGAATATACTTTCTTCTCAGCAGTTCATGGATCCTATACAAAAATAGACCATATATTAGGACATAAAGATCTCAAAATTAAATGTAGGAAGGCAGAAATAATAAATGCCTTCTTCTCAGATCACAAGGCAATAAAAGCTACATTCAGTAAAAAGTTAGGGGTAAATAGACCAAAAAGTAATTGGAAACTGAATAATCTCATCTTAAAGAATGACTGGGTGAAAGAGCAAATTATAGAAACAATTAATAATTTCACCCAAGATAATGACAATGGTGAGACATCATACCAAAATCTGTTGGATGCAGTTAAAGCGGTAATAAGGGGAAATTTTATATCTTTAGAGGCTTATTTGAAGAAAATAGAGAAAGAGAAGATTAACGAATTGGGCTTACAACTTAAAAGGCTAGAAAAAGACCAAATTAAAAACCCCCAACCAAAAATTAAATTTGAAATACAAAAATTAAAAGGAGAAATCAATAATATTGAAAGTAAAAAACTATTGAATTAATAAATAAAACCAATAGTTGTTTTTATGAAAAAGCCAATAAATTAGATAAACCTTTGGTAAATTTGATCAGAAAAAAGAAAGAGGAAAATCAAATTGTTAGTCTTACAAATGAAAAGGGGGATCTTTCCACCAATGAAGAGGAAATTAGAGAAATAATAAGGAGTTACTTTGCCCAACTTTATGCCAATAAATTTGATAACTTAAGTGAAATGGATGACTTCCTCCAAAAATATAGGCTTCCTAGATTAACAGAGGAGGAAATAAATTGCTTAAATAGTACCATTTCAGAAAAAGAAATAGAACAAGCTATTAATCAACTCCCCAGGAAAAAATCCCCCGGACCAGATGGATTTACATGTGAATTCTACCAAACATTTAAAGAACAATTAGCCCCAATGCTATATAATCTATTTGAAAACATAGGGAATGAAGGAGTCCTACCAAACTCCTTTTATGACACAGACATTGTACTGATACCTAAACCAGGTCGATCAAAAACTGAGAAAGAAAATTATAGACCAATTTCCTTAATGAATATTGATGCTAAAATCTTAAATAAGATATTAGCAAAAAGACTTCAGAAAATCATCTCCAGGATAATACACTATGATCAAGTAGGATTTATTCCAGGAATGCAGGGCTGGTTTAATATTAGGAAAACTATTAATATAATTGACCATATTAATAATCAAATTAAAAAGAACCATATGATTATCTCAGTAGATGCAGAAAAAGCATTTGACAAAATCCAACATCCATTCCTACTAAAAACTCTTGGGAGTATAGGAATAAATGGACTATTCCTTAGAATAATCAGGAGCATATATTTAAGACAGTCAGTAAGCATAATATGCAATAGAAATAAACTGCAACCTTTCCCAGTAAGATCAGGAGTGAAACAAGGTTGCTCACTATCACCATTACTATTCAATATAGTACTAGAAACACTAGCCTCGGCAATAAGAGCCGAGAAAGAGATTCAAGGAATTAGAGCAGTAAATGAGGAAATCACACTATCACTTTTTGCAGATGACATGATGGTATACTTAGAGAACCCCAAAGACTCTGCTAAAAAGCTACTAGAAATAATTCAGAATTTCAGCAAAGTGGCAGGATAAATAAATCCACATAAATCCTCAGCATTTTTATATATCTCCAACAAAATGCAACAGCACGAGATACAAAGAGAAATTCCATTCCAAACAAATGTTGAGAGTATAAAGTATTTGGGAATCCATCTACCAAAGAAAAGTCAGGAATTATATGAGAAAAATTACGAAACATTTGCCAAAAATAAAAGTCAGATTTAAATAATTGGAAAGACATTCAGTGCTCTTGGATAGGCCGAGCGAATATAATAAAGATGACAATACTCCCCAATTAATCTATTTATTTAGGTTTATACCAATCAGATTCCCAAGAAACTATTTCAATGACCTAGAAAAAATAACAACAAAATTCATATGGAAGAATAAAAGGTCGAGAATTGCAAGGGAACTAATGAAAAAAAAAACTCAGAGGGAGGTGGTCTAAGTGTACCTGATCTAAAGTATATTATATAGCAGCAGTCACCAAAACCATTTGGTATTGGCTAAGAAATACACCGGTAGATCAGTGGAACAGATTAGATACAAAGGACAAAAAAGGGTACATCTATAGCAATCTAATCTTTGACAAACCCAAAGATACCAACATTAGGGATAAAAATTCATTATTTGGAAAAAACTGTTGGTAAAACTGGAAATTAATATGGCAGAAATTAGATATGGATCCACACTTAACACCATATACCAAGATAAGATCAAAATGGGTCCATGATTTAGGCATAAAGAGGGAGATAATAAATAGATTAGAGGAACAGAGGATAGTCTACCTCTCAGACTTGTGGAGGAGGAAGGAATTTATGACCAGAGGAGAACTAGAGATCATTATTGATCACAAAATAGAAGATTTTGATTATATCAAACTAAAAAGTTTCTGTACAAACAATACTAATGCAAACAAGATTAGAAGGGAAGTAACAAATTGGGAAAATATTTTTAAAAGCAAAGGTTCTGACAAAGGTCTCATTTCCAAAATATATAGAGAACTGACCCTAATTTATAAGAAACCGAACCATTCTCCAATTGATAAATGGTCAAAGGATATGAACAGACAGTTCTCAGATGAAGAAATTGAAACTATATCCACTCAAATGAAAGAGTGTTCCAAATCACTACTGATCAGAGAAATGCAAATTAAAACAACTCTGAGATACCACTACATACCTGTCAGATTGGCTAAGATGACAGGAACAAATAATGATGAATGTTGGAGGGGATGTGGGAAAACTGGGACACTGATACATTGCTGGTGGAGTTGTGAAAGAATCCAGCCATTCTGGAGAGCAATTTGGAACTATGCCCCAAAAGTTATCAAACTGTGCATACCCTTTGACCCAGCAGTACTACTACTGGGCTTATATCCCAAAGAAATACTAAAGAGCGGAAAGAGACCTATATGTGCCAAAATGTTTGTGGCAGCTCTTTTTGTTGTAGCTAGAAACTGGAAGATGAATGGATGTCCATCAGTTGGAGAATGGTTGGGTAAATTATGGTATATGAAGGTTAGGGAATATTATTGCTCTGTAAGAAATGACCAGCAGGAGGAATACAGAGAGGCCTGGAGAGACATCAACTGATGTTGAATGAAATGAGCAGAACCAGAAGATCACTGTACACTTCAACAACAATACTGTATGAGGATATATTCTGATGGCAGTGGAAATCTTCAACATAAAGAAGAGCCAACTCACTTCCAGTTGATCAATGATGGACAGAGGTAGCTACACCCACTGGGAAGTGAATGTAAATTGTTAGCACTAATATCTGTCTGTCCAGGTTACATGTACCTTCGGAATCTAATGCTTATTGTGCAACAAGAAAATGGTATTTACACACATATATTGTATCTAGGTTATATTGTAACACATGTAAAATGTATGGGATTGCCTGTCATCGGGGGGAGGGAGTAGAGGGAGGGAGGGGAATAATTTGGAAAAATGAATACAAGGGATAATATTATAAAAAATATAATAAAATTATAAAAAAGATATAATAAATAATAACTCATGAGTACTTCATGTATATTGATTATTGATACAATAATTTCCCTTGATTTAAACTTTTTATTAATGCAATCTAAGTCATCATGACTTCTTTTTTAGCAGCAACTCTTTTAATTTGGACTAAGTTGAAAATGTGAAAACTGAAAACTTTGAAGCCATTGTCATATGAACTATTATTCAAAAAGCTCTTCCAAAATCGCTACTTATGCACTAGATTTGGATAGTAGATAACAAGCTAGATAGAATCATCAAATGTAAATGTAGATTTGAATCATTTACAAATTGTGTAATAATGGGCAAATCATTTAAACTTTCTTAGTCTCCTTTTCTCATCTGTAAAGCCAGGATATTTGTGTTACATTCCTCAGAACCATCATGATGAAACACTGCAAACTTTAGAGCAATATATCCATATGATTTACTAATAATCTCATCAAATGTCAGCTTGTTGGATTGGGCTTTTGTCGCAGCTTATTGATAACCTTTTGAATTTTGAATCTATTCCCTAACCTATTAGCTATTCATCCCAGTTTTGTTATCTACAAATTTCATATGCATGCTTTCTATGTCTTTAATAAATTCATTAATAAAAGTAGTAAATAGGAAAGGGTCCAGCCAAATGTTGAGACCAATCCATTAATCAAAAGCCTTTGAGCATATTTGTTAAGATAGCTATTAATCTCTACATCATTTGACGCGTATTTTATATTTTGTCCATATGATTATTCGATTAACTTCAGTGCAATTTGCTTCAACACACATTTATTAAGCACCTATTGTTATGCCACCGTTCTCTTTTATTGTCTTGACTCAGTTACCTTAATCAATCCTGACCCAGTCCTGCCTCAGTTTCCCTAATTGTTCTGCTTCAATTTATAATTGTCTGCTCAATCCTACAAAACCTCCCCTCTTTCTTTATCAGAATATTTGATGAGGATAAAAGATCTTATGTGTTAGAATATAAGAATTCCTCTCCCCATCCCAAGCTATCAGAATGTCAGATACCATCATATAAAAGATGCCTCTCCCCATCTCCAGTGGCTCACCTCACGCTGTGAGAGACCTATTCCCACTCTCAGCACCCGGACTCCACTCCTGCCTCAGTCTACCCCCGGAGTCTGAGCCATGTGTAAATATGTCATTGAGAACTCACATTGTTTGCTGGATTCTTGGAGATGACAGTCTCATTCAGCCCTGGGACCAAACCATGGATCCATTTGGTCCCAATAAATCTTTCCCTTTTAAATAAATTATTAAATACTCTCTAATCTCTATCTTGCCTCAGTTTCTCTGGCATTACACTATTTTGTGTAAGGTACTATGCTAGAAGCTGGGATACAAAGCTAAATGAGACCATTTATCCAATGTATTCCCTTAATTTACCAGTCTAGTGACTATACTAAAAAAAAGAAATGAAAGACATTTGACACCACTTTCTAAGTGAAGTCAATCTGGTTCCTTGTGATAACCATTTTGTTATCTACTTGTTCACAAATACATTTGTCTAATAATTTATTAATGTTTTTTCCTAGATGAGAGATTTAAATTTGTTTATAATGGCTTGATATGATCACTTATGCTTGATCTCTTTCACTAATATTTTTTTCTCTCTTGGTATTTAATTCCTTTTTTAAAAGGTATTTTTTTGGCTTCTGCCTAGAAGCCCACTGAGCTGTTTTTATGTTCTGTTCCAGAGTCTGAATGCAAGTATGGATATAAAAGCTTATGGTATTTTGTCTACTGTTCAAAAACACTGAGAGGAAGCTTGAATATTTCTAACCATACAAGTGAAAAGAATAAACCTTGTGGTTTATTTGTGATGGTGGTTGCATTCATTTGCTCTTACCTTGCTACTTGTCCTCTATTCAGATTTTATGGTCTTTCTTATGTTAATTCCATCAAAAATGCATTTGCAGAGTAATCAATACACTTGTAAAGAGTATTCAATACACTTGCTGTTTTTCCTCTGGCTTCTTTCTTTCTGGGCCATGCTGACATGCTATGCCCAAAGGAAATGACACCAAAAAATTCTTTGAAAGTTGGCAAAGGAAGAAGAAACCAGTAAAAGTGCTATAGTATCAGACCTGACAGAGCCCAATCAATGCAGTATTTTTAAGAGTGGTATTCAAAACATGGATCATATTTTCCCTGGGTGGGAGAGAATAATGGGAAGATTTTTATATTGTTTGCTTTGTATGTAGCACTCATTTCCTGTTTTGCTTTGAAGACAGAACAGAATATAATTCTTTTATCCTACCCACCACAGTGATCCTTTTTATCATATTGTGTTTTAAAGACCTCTACTTTATATCTTCACATCAGTCATCTTGGAGACCACAGGTACACTCTGTCTGTACTGATAAAGTGGCAATAATATAATAGAAAAGGAAGAAAGAAAATGGATGGAAACACAAAAGGGATAAAATGAAAGCAGTATTTGATCATGCATTCTCTATAATGATTTACCTACTTGACATGGCCAAAGCCAGGGAGTAAATAGCCTAAAAAATTATTGAGTAAAATATCCACTAAAAACAGAAACAATATAACAACTATACTGTTAAATAAATTTTACATGAATATTTAATTGGAAAATGGAAAATAAAAACTTTTTAAAATGCCAAGTAAAATTGGTGAGCATTACAGAAAAATATGCCCCCATTTTTCTATTGAGTTTCATTTTTGAAGATCATCTGGTATATTTTTGGTTGAGTATTTTCTTTTTGTTTCCCATTGAAAGGAGATTTAATGGCTTTTGGTCTTATTTCTGTTTTCTGTTTGACATGACCCATCTAAAAAGCGTGCGTTTCCTAATTGTGTGCATGCTTACTGGGTAAGTTGTGATGCTGTGGTCCTAGATTTTGGTGATCTCAGCAAAATGACACAAGGAAATGTAAAAGGAATCATTTATCTCCCAACACCTCTCAGGATCAGGGGAGTAAGACTACCCCAAAAGGTGATGCAAGTCTCCTAAGAACACATGGAAGGCAAGTGCAATCACTAAAGTTAGAATGTTTAAGAATCAGGGAGTAGAAATAATCAAAAAGAATTTGATGCAATGACTTTATAAAAAATGGAATCACTCAAAGTTAAGTGTTCCTGGCATCTTTTCTTTGACCTTGGTAAAGTAAATTCAATTCCATCCTCATGCCTTTTGGATAAGAACGAGTAAAGAAGATGTGAAGTGAATGGAGTCTTTTCTCAAAATCGAGAAACTATACCCTTTGTTAATCTAGAATGACTTTGTTGGACAATTTTTCTCAGTACTTGTACTACAAGAAAAAATGAGAAATCACATGATTTTAGGAGAGCTAAACAATTAGTAATATGGTATGTGGAACTGGCAGCCTTCAATATTGGAAAACTGGCCACTGAAGTAGATTGGCTTAGACACATATTCCCTATAATGATTAATTTCTAGGGATTAGCATTTTCTTCCTCTTCTGAGCTTCATAAATCCATGAAAAAATTTATACACATAAATACACACATGTATACACAAATTTTAAGAAGTGAGGTTTTCAGTGTTCATAAGCAGGAATGTTTGTAATTTTGCAAAGTAAAAAAAAAGGACAAGAAAAAGGAAAAAAAGTAAAAAAAAAAAAAGAAAAAAAAAGAAAAAAGAGAAAAAAGGACATTCTATTCACAGAACAAGAAGATAAATCTTAACTTGTGTATTTGAGATGAATATTTTCAGCATGACTTATGTTTTAGTTTTACTTTGAAAGAAGCAATTAATTTAATTAGGAGGGAGATAGAAGGATTGAAGGTTACCCTTCAAACATAGACATATAAGACATTTTTTAGGCTATTTGGATTCTTATAGGTTAATTTAAATTTTTTTTATTTATTTTTTGGGGTATGCACAAGATAAATATCAATCCAAATCTTGAAGTGAAAAAATTTAATAATTGTATCACTTTTCAGAAAGTAATATGAGCATACTATATCTTTGTGATTCTGTCAATATCTCCATATGTAATATTTGCACTTATATTTTTGCCAGACCTAATAAAAACTATATATTTAAATACTTGAGAAAGTGTTGTGTAGTGGTTAACTCATGACTTTCAAGTCAGGAGGGTTGAGTTCAAAACCAACCTCTAATACATACTACAAGGATGACCTCATTTTGAGCATCAAAAAAATGAGGATAACAATATAACTTCACCCTGGGTATGCAGAATCCTCCTAGCAAGTCCCTGATCTTATGTTCTACAGATCTGTCTTCCACTGCAGATCATGCATGGAAGGACAAATGGTTCATCATGATTTTTTTGGGATTTCCCTGTCAAAACCTGGCCTAGTGCATTTTCTACATCTGCGTGGAGGAGTTTGTAGAAGAAAACTCTGCACCTGCTCCCTATCTTTGTCATTTTGACCCCATCTTTGAGTTGTCAAAACTTCAAGAGTAGCACCAAGAAAGTTAAACTCAGAACCAGTAAAGTGTGATGAAAAGTGTTATAATCAATAAATCTATTTGGAAAATGGAGATGACTAAGAAAAGAATAGAAAAAAGCACCAAGATAAGACAATATAATGTAAAAAAATGACAGAAATAAAAAGAATTACTTAAATATTATTTTATTTCTTTCTTTTCCAATAATATTAAAAAGTTTTGAAAATGGAAAGAATAGTAAGAACACCATTAAGAAAGAAATGAAATTTATTTGGTTTTGCACATTTTATCTGGGCATTTTTTCCCTTTTCAGTTCATAAATTTCTCTCTTAATCAGATTGCTGCATCTTTTGTCAAATAAGTTACTCCTGGGTCTTGATGTGTATGAATTCACCCAAAATTCATTTAATATATTTCCTTTACTTCACTATTTCAATAGAACACTGATTTTATTGTTTAATTTTTCTCCACTGGTTTAGATTGCAACCCATTAATCTATCCTATCTGTTATTTGGATTTCTCCATAAATTGTAGGCTAGCCACTTTTCCCTTGTTCTCAAATAATTTGTGGAAAAATTCAGGCTTTCTATGATTCTTGATATATGATCGTAAGCTCCCTTTTCCAGGCATAAATGTAATTTATCTTTTTTTTTTTTTTCCTGAGGCAATTGTTAAGTGACTTGCCCAGGATCACACAGCTAGGAAGTGTTAAATGTCTGAGACCAATTTGAACTCCTTCTTCCTCCTGCCTTCAGGGCTGGTGCTCCATTCCCCTGAGACATCCTAATTTATCCTGCCCTAATTTATCTCTTTTTTAAAATAAAATTTTAATGTTACTTTCTTTTTATATCATCTTAATTTCAAACTGTTTGCAAATATCTCTACTTCTTTATTCTCTATAATTGAGGTTGACAAATTGCAAGTTTCTTCATGGTAGAGTGTGTTTGCTTTATTTTCATTTTTCAAAATGAAATGTGAGTTGACTGCCACATGAAATTATAATTGTTATTCTCCTTGAATGTCTATTGAACTCAATTTTTTCAACTTCCTTATTCATCTTTCTAGGAGAACCTTTGAGCCATCCTTTCACTTAGCTATAATTTCTTTATTTCCTAAGTTTTATTAATGCATCTGTCAGGTTTTCCTGTCTTTCCCAGTCTTATTTAGAAGCCACTCAAGAGCAATAACTGAAACTTTGATCTTCTCTGTATCTGACCTTGGTTGGTTCACCATTCCTTAGGGAGCTTGTTACATTTTTTTCCTCAGCTTTCCTCTTGGATACTCAACCATTTGGTGTCAGATACTACAGATAGGTTTCAGCCCTTCTCTACATCTGAATTCCTAAGCTCAAGTCATCTACCAGTCTCAGCCTCCCCAATAGTAGTGATAATAAATATGTACCACCATGTTTGGCTTATAGTTTTATTTATAATAAAAATGTCAATATCTGTGAAGCTTAGTTATCACCTTATAAGTCATTAGATGACAATTGTGCATTGCCAAATCAACAATTAAATTCTTTTTAATCACCATTCTGCTTATCACCATTCTGTCATTGTTCCTATAAGAGTAAAAGGAACTCTCATATGACCAAGAGATGTTTTATACTTTTTGTCTTCATGGGATACATTTGTGTAGGAGATACTTTGCCTTATTACCTAGGATAATTCTTGGATAGGAGACACAGTCAGTCACTGGTACTTGAAATTTTTGAGATTTGATAAAATATATCTGAACTTGTGGTTCATTGGGATAGCACTGTAGAATTCAGATAAATTTCTATGCTATGGTGACATATCAGAAGATAATCTTTTAGAATGTACCTACACCATATAAATGATTATTTTTCAATTCAATTCTGCAAATATTTGTTAAGTATGAGTTATAGGTACTGTGAAAGATACTAGGCATATAAAAACAAAAACAAGATAGTTTTTGCCCTTGGAGAGTTTACATTTTACTGAGGTTAAACACAATGTATGTACATAGTTGAGTATAGACAAGACATATTCAAAATAAATACAAGTAAGTTCATAGGCAGGTCACTTTATACCTAGGGGAATCAAGAAAAGTTTCACAGTTATCACTCCAAGAATATAATTATTGATTAAAGTGAGATATTTATACCTGTCAATTATTCATTAAAATCAGAATAAAGGGTAATATTCTATATTATATTGAGAAGTTGCAAGGGATAGTAGGAGGAAGAACATTGAATTTTGAATCAGAGGAGCTGAGTTGCAATCTTAGCACTGCTAATTATTAGCTGCAACATTTTGGAATAGTTACTTGAGCTTCCTATGCCTCAGTTTCATTATCTGTAAAATGAAATGTTGGCTTAGATGACCTGTAAAGTATTTTCCTATACTTTAAATATTAATAATGCACTCATTTTAAGTATGCCTCCTGCTACCATAGGTCTCCTTATTGAATATATGGTTACTTGTGTGGAGCAAGTGTGGAGTAAGATATGGTGAAGAACTTACAAGAATGTTAAATTCCTTTTCTGTATTCTATTTTCTCTAGATTTCTGTGACCTGCATAAGTATGTTGAGTATGAGCCAATATTCACTTAGATTTTAGATATATGTGTTTAACCCAGAGTGATGACATTTATCGCTGTTCAACTTATCAATGTTTAGACAACAAGGTGCCTGATGTATGGTTCCTCCCAGAACCAGGGAATATGCCGTTTTTGGCACAAATAACATCCAATTAAGGGGGGGGGGGGCACCTATCCCTTAATGTTCCCCAATCCATGATGTAATCCTTTGTAATTAAAACCTATAAAAACTGTATATCTTCTCCTAGTTCTTTAGCCCTTCTACCATGAGTTTTATCTCTTTCCCTTCTCATGGTGGAATTGCTCATTCTCATGAGAATTTATTAAATAAACAACTTTTTTGCTTTTTACTTCGAGAGGTCTCTGAGTAGTCATTTTTGGATAGGATTTTCTATCCCTCACAGTTTTGGGGGCTCGGTCTGAGATGAGTCTTTGGGGGAGATAGCTGCACATCCCAAATGGGGATAGGCATGCCCACAGCTAGTTTTTTTCTGTGGGCTCTGGCTCTGAGTGTGTAGCCTCCCTCCCTCTCTGACAAAAGACCCAAGGCAGAGATACTCAGTGAAAAGCAGAATTGAAGACAAAAAGGAGAAATAGAATCCTGATGGGCCAGCAGGTAGTCTGAAAAGAAACACGTGTTCTCGAGGTGAGCTTGGAAAGGTCTGGGGGTCTATTGGCTGGGTCAAGGGAGACCAGAGGGATTAGCCCTCCTAAAAATTGTTTTAGTGGACTGCTATTTACTCCAATGATAAAGGACTTTCTAAGGAGGTTCTCTTGGGTGCCTGTGTGGCATGAGGGTAACGAAGGACCTCCGCCTTCAATTTGGTTTGAGACCAAGTTGTAAAAATGGGACAGAAGCAGTCCAAAGAATTTGTCAGGACAGTAGGTAGGTATAAAAAGAAATGTAAAAGGTAAAAATAAGAGCTCTATGTGTGTCTGTGTATGTATGTTTGTCTGCTTTGTATTGTTTTGTTCTGTGTTTAAAGTTAGCCAATTTGTTAGATATAAGAGTTCAGCCTCTGTGGTGCAGGCTTAGAAAAATATCAGGCTGAATTTCTGCAAGTGGGAATTACTTCAGAGTAGTAATTATTTCAGAGTGGTTCAAAATGTATTGGTCTTAAATCATGGAATATCTAGGCATTCTCTGTGAAGGCAGAGAGATGCACTAAAATGGGCTTTGAAGTTTAGAGAAGCTCCGTTTGGATTCTGGGAGGGAAGAATGTTTAAGGTAAAACAAATTTCTCTCTGGCGGCAGGGGTCCTGGGAAAAGCCTCTAGTCTGTTTTGTTGATTTAAAAGCTTTGTTAAGTTTTAAGAACAATGATTAAGAAATTTGGGAATTGAGTATTTTAATGTTACTTAATATAAAATTTGTTTGTGATTTTAAACTTTTTAACCAGTTGTACCAAATTTGTAAGTAAACTTTTTAACCAGTTGTACCAAATTTGTAAGTAAAAGAAAAAAAACAAAAACAAAAACAAAAACTTGACTATTTTAACCTGGTGGGGAAGTTTTCCCAGAAAAGCAGATTTTCAAAGTATGCTAGAGTGGAGTAACAGCAATAAAACCTTATCTGCTTAATGCCACCTGGGAAAAAGAAGTTTCTGTTTAGTGGCCTTAAAACACTCAGGCAGAAGGAAGAAAAAAAAAACCTATTTGGTTTGCTCCTGAAACATTGGGTAATTTGTTAACATTATGGGTTATGTTTACTGGACATGTGGGTTTTGTTTTGTAGAGTTATTAGCTATTTACTGTATTATGAATCTTGAAGTTTAAAGTTTAAAAAAAAATGGTAATTTAAGAAGGATTGATTAGTGAGAGCAAATGATTTCAAGAAGCAATCAGAGAGGAAAAGAAGGAACTGGAAGGAAAAGTTGGAAAGTCACAGAGAGAAGGCTGTGACTGGATGTGTTTTTGTGAGGGGGGGGGGGCGAGAGCAGCAGTGGAAAGCTGCAGCCAAACTGCTGAAGAAAGCAGTCATCTTTTAAAGGGACATGCTGCTCTCACAAGATGTTAATTGACTGAATATTAGTTTTTTCAAAACAATAGTTTTCTTGTTTAAAGAATATGATCAGAAATGTGATATATAGTTTGAAAGTGTTATTTCAAAAGTTTAATTGATGTTTTAAAGAACTTTTCAGATTATTTTATGTGAAAATAGGAAGTTTTAATTAACTGTATTGATGCCAATTATTTAGAGGGTCTCCAAAGATAATAGTTTTTGCCTTTGTCCTTTAGAAAATGTTTTTGTTATGGACAATATGTAGTTTGGGATTTTTCTATGTATTGGATATTTTTAAAGCAAAATGATTGATATAATATTCAATTTATGGAACACCTACTTGGGTATATAAGAATTGTGTAAACATTCTGAGATAAATTTCTTACTGTTAAAAGTCTTACAATATGTAGATGATCCTCTTGTGGCAGGGAGGAAAAAGAGTGACCTTGCCCAAATTACTATCAGTCTGTTAAATTATCTAGGGGCACAGGGATTAATAGTTTCCCAAGTAAAATAGCAATTTGTGAAATGTGAGGAAAAATATTTAGGCCATTTTATAAGTGAAAGGAAAAAGAAATTAGACCCTGTACGGGTGGAGGGGGTTCTTCAAATTACTAAACCTAGGATAAAAAAGAGCCTCCAGACATTTCTAGGATTGGTGGGGTATTGTAGAACCTGGATTGATGGATATGCATTAATAACTAAGCCTTTATGTACTCATTTGTTGGAAGAGAAGCTTAATATAGTGCAATGGGATTCAAAAGGGGAACAAAGTTTTGAACAACTTAAATGGGCATCAATGTCAACCCCTGTATTACTTTTGCCATCACTAGACAAGGCTTTTCATTTATATGTAAATATAGTAAACAAGGTGGCTTTTGGAGTATTGGCACAATTAAGGGGAGGGCAGCAATACCCAGTGGCCTTTTTATCAAAAATATTGAACCCAGTGGCAAAAGAAATGGCCTACTTGTATTTAAGCAGTGGCAGACACAGCACTTTTGATAGAAGAAAGATGAAAATTAACCTTTGGGGGTAGTTTAATAGTGAGTGTCCCGCACCAAGTTTGATCAATTCTGAATCAAAGGGCCGGAAGGTGGCTAACTGATTCAAGGATTTTTAAAATATGAAGCAATTTTATTGGAAAGAGATGATTTGGCATTCTCACCAGACCATAACCTTAATCTAGCCATGTTCTTATCTGCTTTTCCTGGGGAACAGAAGTCCCTTGAAGATGAATGTCCAAATGTGATTGATTACCAGACTAAGATTAGGGAAGATTTGTAGGAGGTCCCTTTGTTGAAAGGCACTGAATAGTTCATAGATGGTTCCTTCACAAGTAGTTAATGGGAAAAGGAAAAATGGATATGCTATTGTTAATAGAGAAGATTTGACTCTGGTTCAAGCTGGATCCTTTGCAAAAGAGTGGTCAGTTCAAATTTGTGAATTATATGCATTAAATCAAGCCCTAAAATTGCTTGAAGGAAAGAATGGAACCGTATATACGGATTCAAAATATGCTTGGGGAATTATTCAAATATGGGAGGAAAGGGGAATGGTAAATAGCAAAGGAAAGGGATTGGCGCACAGGGCATTATCTTACTTTGCCTAAAAATATTGCAGTGATTCATGTGCAGGGACACCAAAGAAGAGATTCATTCCCCTTGAATCACTTGAATCAGTTAGCCACCTTCCGGCCCTTTGATTCAGAATTGATCAAACTTGGTGCGGGACACTCACTATTAAACTACCCCCAAAGGTTAATTTCCAAGGGGAAACTGCTTTGCAGATGAGGAGCTGAAATGGGCTGGAGAAGAGGAATCTTTGAGTACAGAGGAAATGATGGTGCTAATTCTGGCATTTCTGCTTCACATGTCTCCACCTTCCCTTACCCCAGGAGAGAAGCAGGAAATCCAAAGACTTGGCTCTCAGGAAGATAAAGAGGGGCACTGGTTCCTCCCTGACGGCAGAGAGGTACTGACCACAGCAGGTATGAGACATGTACTCCAACATTTACATCAGGGCAATCACTGGGGTGTCCAAGACCTGTGTGACATGGTGCTGACTAAGTTGGTGGCACTGGCTTATACACAATAGCAGGCAACTTGTCAGCAAGGTGTCCTGTTTGTCAGAGGATGAATATGGCGGCCCAATGACAAATCCAAAAAGGAGGAAGGCCCTCGGGTATCAGGCCTTTCCAATGCATACAGGTAGACTTCACCAAGCTGCCATCAGTGGAGTGTCTCAAATACCTGTTGGTCGTAGTGGACCATCTGACCTTATAGGTGGAGGAGGCCTTTCCCCTTGCCTGGGCAACTGCCTCAGCAGTCGTAAAAGTACTCCTTGAGCATATCATTCCAGGGTATCGGTTGGTGGAGCAGGCAGATTCAGACCAAGGCATCCATTTCACGGCTAAGATCCTCCTATCTGTGGCCTAAGCTCTAGAATATCATGGGACTTACACCCCATATATCTGCCCTCATCAGGTAAAGTGGAAAGGATGGATAAAGAAATTAAACAGCAACTGACTAAATTGGCTGAGACACAATTTCCCTGGACCAAGTGCTTTCCCCTTGCCTTATTAAGACTTAGAACAAAACCTCAAAGGGATGTGGGATTATCACCTTATGAATTATTGTATAGTCACCCTTATCCAAAAGGGATTCAAAAGTCTTCCTTGAATCCAATATTTGAAACCAAGGATTTGTTTTTAAAGAAATATGTAATGTCTTTACAACAACATCTGAAAACTTGACAACTAAACAGGCTCAGATTCCTCCCTTAGGATTCACAGTGCATAAGTTCTAGCTTGGAGACTGGGTCCTGGTTTGGACATGGAAGGAGGACAAGCTGACCCTGAGCTGGAAAGGACTGTTCCAGATCCTCTTGACATCAGATACAGCAATGTATATATGTAATAATAGGAAAGAGGGTGGACTCAGCATACCAGAATTAAAGGACCACTGGACATTCTGAGGGTGTGGACTTCCCAACTGAATGCAGAGAACAAACTGAGACAAACATTGAAAAGGGACTGATGAATTGTACATGTAAAATCTTAATAGCAGTATTGATCTGGGGTACCTTCTTGGGGCTTTTTCTAACAGTGTTAGATATTATTTTTTTGTTGTTGTTGGATAGTGTTACTTCAACTCAGAAATTTGACTTATTATTCGGTAGAATGGGGACCAAACACTACTCCTTGCTGAAACAATCCCTAATCCTTTACTGAAGAAAGACAATAGCTTCCAGAACTTGATTCAGGTTATTGCTGATACATTTATCTCAAAGACTGCTGGATATGTGGGGGACCCGAACAACTCACATGATGGCCCTGGGTACCTGTCCCTTTATTTCCAGCTTGGATATTGAGTAATAGATCAGTTGTAAATGATAGTACAGGATTTTGGTCAGATCAGGAGGAACATCAGTGGAAGCCAACTAATGCTGTCCCAGGAAAACATTGTTTAAATCAAACAGGCACAGGGCCATGGATGGGAAAAAGTAATTGCAAGTGGACTTTTATCTGCCAGCCAGAGAAGGTAGATATTATAGATTGTAGTAAATATAAAAATAGATGGAATAAAACAACTATTGTTTGTGATGATGGGTCAGTGATTAAATGCACTCATCAACATGCAGTAGAGGATAGTGAAGAATGCTTGAAGGAATTTAAAAATAAATCAACTTGTCAAACACCCTGAGATTTATGGAGATGTTTAAGGTTAAATAGTACAAAGCCAGATACTGCTAGTACTATAATGGGATGGGAGCTGAGGGTATAGGACATCAATATATATATATATATATATATATATATATATATATATATATATATATATATATTGAATAGATTAATTAGATTACAAGCAGTTCTGGAGATAACAACTAACCAGACTGCTCAAACACGAGGAATATCAAGTAGTTTTAGATTATTTGTTAAGCAGAGGAAGGAGAGGTCTGTGGAAAATTAAACTTGTCCACTTGTTGCATGTAAATTGATGATAATGGACAAGTGGTAGAAGAAATTACAACAGAAATTCGCAGAATAGTTCATGTGCCTGTATAGGTGTGGAAATCCGCTTTTTCTAATAGCTGGTGGTCCTGGTTTGATAGTACTAGCTGGTAGAAACAACTTTTATGGTATGGTTTAATTGCAATCAGTGGTATTATATTGTTACCATTATGTTTACCCTGTATGATTACATTAATAACCAGAATAGTCCAACGGTCCCTATCAAAATTATTGCATCCAGAGGATGCTGTTAAAATGGTGATTCTCCAGAAAAGAGGCTGGAGGGTGTTGAAGGGGATAATTCTTTTAATGAACTTGATAAACAATTTGTAAGCTTGTTAACTGACTTTGAGCAATGTGTAAGTTCTTCATAGAGCATGTGATAAAAATCATTTACATATTAGGAGTGGGGAGCTGGGTGGAGCAAGTGTGGAGTAAAATATGGTGAAGAACTTACAAGAATGTTAAATTCTTTTTTTGTATTCTATCTTCTCTAGATTTCTGTGACCTGCATAAGTATGTTGAGTATGAGCCAATATTCACTTAGATTTTAGATATGTATTTAACCCAGAATGATGACATTTATCGCTGTTCAACTTATCAATGTTTAGACAACAAGGTGCCTGATGTATGGTTCCTCCCGGAACCAGGGAATATGCCGTTTTTGGCACAAATAACATCCAATTAAGGGGGGGGGGGGCACCTATCCCTTAATGTTCCCCAATCCATGATGTAATCCTTTGTAATTAAAACCTATAAAAACTGTATATCTTCTCCTAGTTCTTTAGCCCTTCTACCATGAGCTTTCTCTCTTTCCCTTCTCATGGTGGAATTGCTCATTCTCATGAGAATTTATTAAATAAACAACTTTTCTGCTTTTTATTTCGAGAGGTCTCTGATAAGATTTTCTATCCCTCACAACCTGAAGATGCAGTCACTTTTCCACACCTTAATTTTGATCCTGTCCTCCCTCATGCTTCCTTCAGTCAGATGTTTCAACAGAAGCAAAAATTTTATTTTACAAAATGCCTTATTCAGTGTGTTTACATTGATTTTGTTTATTTTAGATTATAAGCTCCTTGAGGGCAGTTTTGTTGTTACACAGCATGTTACTACAGCAATGTTATACATTGTACACATGTACTGTAGAGTGCCTAACAGTGCCATGTGCAAAAGAACTAAAATAAATATCTTGACCCTCCATGAACATCAGGTTTTTCAAAATACCTTATAGAATAAGTCTTTAATAATTACTACTATATGCAAGGCACCGTGTGGTACACAAAGACATTCAGTGATTGTGACCTAGTGATACTGGCCTCTTTATTGTTGTTTGAACAAGTTCCTCATGTCTACAATTCTCTGACTTCCCCACACTCAGACAAAATTGCTTCTCTATAATAAACCTTTCCTGATGCTTTTTAACTATAGTTTCTTTCCTTTGTTGATTATTTCAAATCCTACATATATTTTATTTGTAATAGTTGGGTACATGTTGTTTCCCCTATTAAAATATGAATTTCTTCAGAAGAGGAGCTGGTTTTTGCCTTTCTTTGTATTCTCATTAAGTGTTTAGTAAATGCTTATTGACTGACTGAAATACACCCTGCCTTCAGGGAGCTTGCATTCTATCCAGGGCATATATGTATTTAAGTAAGTGAATATCATTTCTATATGGAGAAAATTTAAGGTAACTTGGTGGGAATCAGGGGTGAACACTAACAAATGTGGGATTCTAAGGCAGTCTTCTATTGGTGGTGGTTTTGAAGAAAAATAAAGGAGGAAAAAGTAAGGAGGAAAAGCATATCAGACATGGGGCAAAGTCCTTGGAAAGGCATCAGTTTGGGTAATTGGATATTATGTATAGTAAAGACAAGTAGGCCAGTTTAGCTAGAATGGAGTGTATGTTAAGTAGAGTTAAGATAAAACAGTTTCAAAAAGGTTTACATTGGACCAAATGCTTTTTTTGCATTTCCTTTTATGTTCACAGGATATAGTTGCCAGAAAAGCCATCAGGTTACATTCAAATTATTGCTCTCTTGTACTCTTGAAATTAATAGAAATTAGGGGCAGCTAAGTGGTGCAGTGGACACCAGCCTTGAATTCGGGAGGACCTGAGTTCAAATCAGGTCTCAGACACTTAACACTTCCTAGATGTGTGACCCTGGCCAAGTCACTTAACCCCAGCCTCAGGGGGAAAAAAAAGAAATTAAGAGAAATTAATGATTTTAAGTGACAAATGAAAGTTTGTATTTTAGCTGAGAGTAAATAGGCACCACTGTAATTTCTTGGAAAGAAATGATTAGATTTGTCTGTAGGAACATTATTTTGGCAGATATACAGAGAATGGATTGTAGAGAGAAAAGATTGGAAGCAATGAGACAAATCAGGATAGTTCAGGGGAGAATTAAGGTTTAAATTAGGATGATGGTCATGTTAGAAGATAAAGGAGAAACATTCAAGAGATAGTGGGGCAGAAGAATGCCTATAATTTGGCTACATATTGGACATAGGACTGAGTGAGAAAAGTTCTGAGTGATTCTGAGATTGAGAACCTGGATATATTAGGAAAGTTAAGCAGAACGTTGGTTTAAGACAAAAGATAATAGTTTCCTTTGGGTAGATTCATTTTAGAAGATTAAAGGATATACAGGTAAAAATATCAGGAAAGCTGAAGGCTTTATGTGTGGTTTTGGGAATCTTTTTCATAGAGATGAATCTGCTTAGGTAACTGAATCCATTCCAGCTGATGAAATCACAATGTGTGTATGTATTTGTGTGTGTGTGTGTGTGTGTGTGTGTATGTACATACAAAAAGAGGTAAATCCATGCTTGGGAAGTTCTGTCTCCTTTATCATGCATATCATATCCTCTAACTGGTTATTCCTCAAGGGTCTGTCCTAAACCCTTTTTTCTCTCTCTTCAGTCTCTCTTGGTGGACTTACTAGCCTCCAGAGCTTTCAGAATTATTTCTCTATAGATGACTCTCACATCTATATTTCCAGCTCCAGTCTCTCTTGAGCTTCAACAATTGATTGCTTTTTCCTGTCTTTTTCCCTTTCCTACTTTGTGTCTATTTGTCCTTTTAAGCTCAAATCAAATGAGGCTTTCCCCACAAAGCCTTCCTTGTTCAGCCCCCATCAAAATAACTTTTTTATTGAAACTCATAGAATTTGACTTCCACCTCTCTAAATCCTGATTTAGTTTTCCTAATATATTTCCTTAGTAAATTAGAAGCCTGTGAAGACAAGGGACTATATCTAAATTTTGTGTCTTCTCTTACCCAGCATAGTACTTGGCATTTAATAAATATTTACTGAATTAATAAAAGCAAAGCATAATAAAAGACATATACTAAGTTAATTCATATAAGGTATTATTGAATCATCAGATTTCTCCAAATTTTATTTTGTTTCCCACCCATTTTAAAATTTAAAACTAAAAACAAAATAAGAAAAAATCCACAAAGAAAAAGAAAAAATAGAAAAACGATAAACAAAACAAAACATTGTTACATGCCCAGCAGAACATCAGGGGAGATTCAAAATATGTAACAATAGATTTCAATTTCAAGAAAGCATATATGATAATGGAACACATAATATTCATGACAGTTTATTTTTTCTTTACTTCCTTGTGTGCTGTTTTTTTCTTCCTGTAATGCTGGAGAAACTGAGCAAGATAGAGATTAGAGAACATTTTAATAATTTGTTAAATGGGAGAGATTTACTGAAACCAAATGGATCCATGGTTTGGTCCCAGGGCTGAATGAGACTATCATCTCAAAGAATACATAGAATCATGTGTATCCAATGTCAGATACACAAGATTCTTTTATAGGGTAACAAGAACAATGACCTAATTGGGGAGGTACCTGGATGGGGATGACCTAATGTGGGTAGGCACCTAGGATGACATAATGGGAGGTGCTGGAGAGGCTCCTGATATTCTAATGATGTTTAAAATGAATAAAGACATTTATCCCATCAAACATTAAGAGGGTTAAGTATAGCCTGAGGTCTAAGATATAAGACCTTTATCCTATCATACCTTAAGAAGGGATGGTTATAACCTGAAGCAGAGTAACTGAATAGGACAATTAGGGAAACTGGGTCAGGATATTAAAAGAGAACTGTGGCCCAACATTCCACACTCTCTCTATTCTAACTATTCAAATCTTTGAATTACCTTTCTCTAGAAGGTCTTTGCACCATAATTTTGACCAACCCTAATAGACCAAATAAAAACCAAAATAAAGCTAGAAAAATGCAAGGACCTATGGCAAGGACAAGTCTCTCCCTGATAACCCGAGTTGATCAGCAATACACAAAGTTCCTTATTGCAATCATGTCAGGTCCTCTGCAGTTGGGGAGCATATGGACAGTTCACTGTGAGTTAGGTCTGTGGTCATTTATGACTCAGCCTCTGCTTACAGAGCAGCAGGGATCAAGACAGTTGTGCTGCCCATTCAGAGGGGCACCCTACTCCAGGGGAGAAGGGTGAGGCTTGGAGTAGCTCCAACTGTCTCTGCCCAGAGGAACAGACAGGGCTGCAGAAAGGATCAGATTTCTGAGCAGATTATGCAGTTAGAACAAGGCAGGCAAACCCTAAACTTTTAGAGGCCTGATGGTTTTCTCAAAAAACTGCTTTCTGCTGAAGATGGGTGGAGATGTTCAGTCCAGGGAGGGGGATGGGTGTGGTGTGGCATCCTGACAATCAAAGCTTGATCTAGGTCCCAGAAGCAAGTCAATATATCTGTAATTTGACCAAATCTAGAAACAAAAACAAATCTAACAAAGAAAAGTTAGAACAGTCTGAGATAGAAAGACTAGTCCACAAGGACTGCTACAAGATATGGCCTCTCATTAGTTAACAACCTTAAAAAAACTTGAATATCCAGACATAATATCTAGTAACAGATAGATGACCAGATTAAATACTTATATGCTCAGGTATTTAGGGTATAATGATTATAGGTATAACCAGATTGGAAAAATCAAGGTATGAAATAATTGAATTGCATTAACAATTTATATTGACTGTTGCTCTGATTATAGAAATCAGTTACAGGAAAAAATGTAGTGACATATTAACTACAAACCTAAGAAATTTTACCTCCAATAACAAATCCCATTACCCAAAGTTTCAGGTAAAATCCTAAACTGATATTTACCTCATATTTATAAGAATCAGTTTGCTCCTTTTAGCCAAGAACCAGGTGGCTACAACTTGATAGAAAACAGCTGGATCAGTTTAGAGGGAGAGGGGAAGGACGGTGAACTAACCTGCACTCTAGGCTTACTAGATGCTCCATAGAAGTAGCAGAGAGCAGTGGCGGGAGAGGGGGGGGGAGAGCGGGGGAGGGTGAGTTTAATCTTCACCTTTGAAGACAAATGATCCCTACCCCACCCAACCTTTAAAGTAGTAGAATTCAGTGGTGGGGTGGGAGGGGAAGGGGGAAGATTCCATAAAACCCATGTGTCCAGCAGAGCTGGATTTAAAGCATAACTTACAATGTTATAATATAGATACCAAACTCTGACCCAAAATGCAGCTTTAATTCCCAATAATATAAAACTGCTTTTCCTATCTCATTTCAAATAATGAAATAGCATAGTTTCTTTCTCCCCCTCTGGCCCATGTGGCCATTATTCCCATTGGACTTCTAAGCTCCAACTTGGCCAGAGTTGAAGCTTTCAGAAAGTCAGATCTTTTTTGCTACCTAATTAGAGGCACATGACCCCTTTCAGGAAAGTTAACAGAACTTCTTTAACAAGTTATTGTTATTTTAAGATCTTATACTTAAAGATAATTAAATCTGACCTTCATAGGCAACAGTAAAATTATTTTCCACAATTTTAAAACTGCCCAAAAGAATACTCAGAACAAATCTGGCCTGCAAACGCAATAGTAAAATTATTTCCCAAATTTAGAATCATCCTAAAATTCCTAATCAAATGTTTTCTCCAGCAGGAGTTCAGAAGTAAATATGTTAAGTACAGTTGCAATATTAGAATAACTAATTCCCAAATTTGATCATTGTTCTTAAACTTAACAGAGCTCTTAAATTAACAAAACAAACAAACAAATTACACAGAACATAGAACACACATAGACTGCATAGTCAAAACATTTAACACAGACCAGGGGCTATCTGGAAAGAATAGCCCTGAGGGAAGTTGTGGGCTTCAGTCTTCCTTCCCACAATCCAAAAGGAGCCTTTTTTTTTTTTTTTTTTTTTTTTTTTTTTTTAAGCCAGATGGTGTCTTTAAAAAAGACACCCAGATTTATACTCTGGAATGCACAGAGTTGTGCCAACTGGAACAATGTGTCTTAGACACCCAGGTAGGGTCCCCTGCATCCAGAAGACCCTACTCCCAGAATTTATGCCCATTAGCATTTCATAATTCTGGGAATCCAGATGCTAGAATACAGAACAGAATAGAACAGGTCTTATACAGACAGAACAGGTCTTAAGACTTACCCAGACAGACTTACTGTCCTGTGGCTGAAATGGGGGTGTCTACCATCAGGCTGTTGTGGCTGGAAACTGCTCTCTTTCCTGGAGCCTCTGAAAAAAAAATCCAAGGGGCCCCGGCCTCTCCAGGTCAAGAATTCAGATCCACAGCCATAGGCCCAAGGCAGAGAACAGAAAGTCTCATCTCTAATCCTGCTCATTTTCTAACATCTTGCTGGGGAGCTCCAAAATGTAATGCTGGAGAAATTGAGCAAGATAGAGATTAGAGAACAATTTAATAATTTATTAAAAGGGAGAGACTTACTGGGACCAAATGGATCCATGGTTTGGTTCCAGGGCTATATGATACTATTGTCCCAAAGAATACAACAGGGAATGTCAGATATAAAAGATTCTTTTATAGAGTAACAAAAACAATGACATAATGGGGGAGGTACCTGGATGGGGATGATCTGACGGAGGGAGGCACCTAGGATAACATAATGGGAGGTACTGGAGAGGCTCCTGATATTCTCATGATGTCTAAAATGGATAAAGACCTTTATCCCATCAAACATTTAGAGGGAATAAGTATAGACTAAGGTCTAAAATACAGGGGTTCTCAAACTATGGCAGGCCTCATCTGGCCTGCTGAAGACGTTTATGCGGCCCGCTGGGCTATGGCAAATGGGCTGAGGGGTGGAGACAGAGTGTGAGTTTTTGTTTTTATTATAGTTTGGCCCTCCAACAGTCTGAGGGACAGTGGACCGGTCCCCTATTTAAAAAGTTTGAGGACCACTGGAAGATATAAGATCTTTACCCTATCAAACAGAGGCAGAGTAACTGAATAGGACAATTAGGGAAATTGGGTCAGGACATTAAAAGAGAACTGTGAAAAAAAAAAAGAACTGTGGCACAACATTCTTTGCTATGTACTTTGTACTTAATACATTTTCCCCCTTTCATTTTCCTCACCTACCCCAACCAGGTTACAGTTAAGCATAAATATATATATATATATATATATATATATATATATATATACATATATATATATATATATATATATATATATATATGTATATATATATGTATATATACATAAATATATATGTATATACACATAAATATATATGTGTGTGTATTATATATATATGTATATATACATAAATATATATATGTATACATATATATGTGTATGTTTATACCTGAACACCCACCCACCCACATATATTATCCATGCATCCACATGCATATTCTTACATGCATACCTACACATGTATACACAAATGCATATCCATATGCATTTAGATATATAGATAGATAGATAGATAGATAGATAGATATGTATCTGAAACAATATTAATAAGTCCGATATATATCAATGGTTACTATTTTTCCCCTAATAAATTCTACTCCTAAACCTTGCTATTATTTTAGTTCTACTTCTTTACTTAATCTTCCCTCCTCCACCCAGAGATCCTCCCTTATCTTCTCCCTCTTTTCTCTCCCTCTTTATCCCATTCCCATTAACCTACATATCTTATTCCACTTCCATTAATCTAAAAGCTATTCTGTACTCTGCTTCTGTGTATTTTGTTTCTCTTAAACTGAAACATCTTGCATAAGGTCAGCCTGGAAGGCATGAAGAAAACCAAAGATTTATAGTTTGTTCTGGGAAAAAAGATGCACTAATGATATATAATTCACTAAGGCCTTCTGGGAAAACTCATAGCAATTGTGAGAAATGAAAGGAAGAGAGTTTAAAATCACATGAGTGTGAAAATGAATTTGAATGTACACAGAGGTAAGGAAATACATTTAGAAAAATATAATCATCCCACAATAGATTCAGATATATTAGTTCTGATCTAGGAAAGAGATGGCAGAATCATGAAAATAATATTGAAAGTTCAAAGCCTTGGTAAACCCATAGTCATCTGTACATATTGGTCTTTTAGTAGATAAACATTTTATATGTGTAATATATTATATTTTCCAGCTATATATTATATATGTATATGTATTTATATTGTGTTCTCTATATGTATACACACATATGTGTTTATATATATGTATAAATTTGTGTATATACATATATCCATATATGTGTCTCTGGTTCAGTGTGTATGTGTGTATGTGTATATATATATGTGTATGTGTGTATGTGTATATGCATATATATATATACACATACACACATACACACTAAACCAGAAAGAGTTGACTAGGTCCATAGCAAGAATTAAGCTGAAAGAAACAAAAGAAAAGGCTGATTTTATGTGTTTTTTTCATGGATGAGATTTTTTTTTTTTAATCACTACAGAAGCTATTTAGAGTTTTGAAGCAAATTTGAAGAATGTAATTATACACAGTAGAAATTTAGGGTTTCAAAAGATGGAAATATTAAGATGAGTAAAATAAAGAAAGCAAACACTAAAAACACATATTTTATGTTAAAACAATATAGGTGTTTATTGCCACTCTTATAGGAAAAAATTCTTTTGTGGCTTAATTGTCAATTAACAAAACAACAGATATTTATTAATCACTTGCATTATGCCAGGGACTGTTTTAAATCCTGAGGATTCAAAATCAAAGAATGAAAGAAATCCTATTAGACTGGGTTTACATTCTAATGTCTGAGAAAACAAATGAATGTCAAAATATATGCAACTGAAATATAAAGTTTAAAAATTCATATGCACATATACACATAAGATAATTTGGAAAAGCATGTCAGTATGGGGAATCTGGAATCCATGTACTGATAATACCTGATCTATATCTTAAAGGAAAAAAGGGACTGTATGAAGAAATGTAAGGAAGAAATTCATTACAGGCCCCTGGGACATATAGTACAAAGGCATTGAAACAGAAGATAAAGCTGAAGCAGGAATTAAGATCAGAGAAACAATTGGTTTGGAGTATGCAGAAAAAGTAGTAATATTTGATGAGGCTGAGAGATTAGTTTGGGGCAAATTTTCATAGGTCTTTAAAAGCTAAATTAAGGAATTTACAATTTACCTTCAAGATAATGAGAGGCTCCTAGAGTTGGTTGAGTAGGAGAATCACATCTGTCAGATGTGCTTTAAGGAAAATTACTTTAGTAGCAGTGTGTCAGAGAGCTTTCTTCCCTGATGTCATAAGAAAAATGTGTTGTTTAGGAAAGAAAGTAGAAAGTAATAGGATTGACTAAATAAAAGACTTAATAGAAATAAAATACTGGAGAGGTGTAAGAACAAAGCAGTGGCATTTTTTTTTTTTTTTAAGGCATGACATAAAAAAAGCCAGAGCAAGAAGTAAAATGTAATTATCAATTATCAGACAGTGTCAAGGGGATGAATTAGTTAAGATACCTTCCAAATCTGTGATTTAGTCAAATATTGTAAAATGATTGCCTTTTTCTGGATTTCATGTGTTATTAGTAATTTATTGAGAATTCAGAGTTATGCTATCACTTTAAAAACAAAGTCAATAATTATTAGATTAAAAACTTAAAAAGAGAGTAGCATTTTCCTTTTGAGAAGTTAGAAGAGACATAATGCTTAGCTTCATGGCTACTTTAGAATTCTACATCTCTTAAAGATGAAAAACAAAATCATTGGACAAGATGTATAAAATACTTCCAATAGAAAATGTACAGGAAGCATTAGCATTTATTTGGAAAACTTCTATTTTTTTTTAAGTTTTTGGTTGGTTGGCAATGTTGGCTTCCTCTTAAACAGAATCATAAAAATATTATTTTAATCAAATCCAAGAAGCATTTGTTAAGTGCATCTGTGTGCAGTATTCTGGAATTTTACTACATTGGAAAGAGTGCTGAATTTTGATCGAAAGGACCTAGGTTTAGATATTCGTTCCACCATTTGCTAATTTTGTATGATTTGGGGCAAGTTACTTCAACTCTCTTGGTTTCAGTTTCTTCAACTATAGAATTAAAAGCTTGAATTAAATATCCCAAAGAGTCTTTTCAACTTAAAATATTCTAGAATATAAATATAAAGGGGAAAAAAAAGCCCATGAAACAACACATAAGCATTTAAATGGGGGTTTACTTTATTTAGACTTCAGTAACAGTTAAACTTTTAAGAAGTACAATGAAATGTAAAGGTCAGACTTTTTCAGTTATACACTAATTATTCCATATTTTATAATTGTTCTGAGGTTTGAATTGTTCAGTTGCATATGAAAAAGCCTAAGAAGAGAATAAACTTGCAGACTTCCCTAAAACAGTTGTCTTCAGGTATTCATTTGAGAAATAGAATTGGATAGTTACTATAAGTAAGGATGACATATTGATTGAACTCACTTATGAATCAGGAAAAATTGTTGAATAAGAAAAGCTCTATGTCTCTAGTTTCTTGCCCAGAGGAGAAAAATTCCATAGCTGAGGCCTTACTTAGGGAAGTCAAAATGAAAGGCTACATAGGCTACAGTTGTGAAATATGGAACCTTTCAAGAATTTGTGTGATATCCTTATGCAAGGGCCTTGTTTATCTTCTCTATATTGTGCCAACTTTAGTAAATGTACTGTTGAAGCAACAACAACAATTTATGAATTATGAAAGAGGACAATAGAATTCCAGCTGAAAAGTGTATTGTGATACAGTTGAAAAACACTATAAAACTCCTGTAGAAAGAACATTTAAGAAAATATCAATGTGGTTGTGAAAATAGTTTCTCACCAAAGACTAAGCTGGAGATTGAACTAATGTTTGAGGCCTTCCTTTTCTCCCTCTCCCCACCTTGCTGATAGTAGCTGAGCTTGGTAGCTGAGAACTTGAGTAGTAACTGAGAGACCTGCTGATCTCAGCTTAACAAAGGAGCACATGTCCAGTAGAGACCTGAAAGGAGCCAGGACTATTGAGCAGCAGCCCATTCATCCATTACTGGTGATATCACCGTAATCTTGTTGACTGTCTGAAAACAGAAAGGCAATTGATATCATATAGTTCTGGAGTCGTGAGCTGCCTCAGTTACATGCTCTATCATTGTGTGCCCACTCTTCCACCTATAGAATCTATAGGTTTTATTGTTGATGATAAGCACACTGCTGGAAAAACGAGCCCAAAAGAGATGTAACATATAAGTAACTTCACACACACACACACACAAAAAGAGAGAGAAAATAAATAATTGACAACTAAGGAGATGAAGAAAACATACTTTTCATTAGGAAGTGGCACCAGAACTAAGGGTGGAAATAAATGTGATTCTAGAACACAAGAGATGAGAAAGGAGTGCATTTCAGATATGGATAACAATTCGTGCAAAGCCATAAATGTGAGAAATATAATGCTTTGTCTGGGAAATAGTATACAAACTAGGTTGTCTGGAATAAAGATAGTATGGAAAGGAATGATATGATATAAATCTGGCTAGAGCCATATGGTGAGAGATTTGAAATTTTAAATTCCTTTAAATTCCTAAATAACTAATTAAAGTCATTATTTTTTAAAAGCATTTTCTACATGCCAGATTTTATGCTAAATACTGGAATATCATTGCTACTACTTTTTAGACATTTAAGGATGGTCCTTTTATGTTTTAAAATGAACAATAATGCCACCGTGTAATACCTTATATGCTACTTTCTAATGTTCTAATCTCTGTTCAATAATCTTTCAGTATTTCTGTTTCAGTTGTTTTTTAGTTTTGGTTCAGTAGTCCTTTTTAATGAAAACAAAATGTGGGGTTTATTTTCAAATGGAAAAATAAGATATCTAGCTTTTCCATAGGGATAATTTTAACATTCTTACATGGCTATGCTAAAGGTTATCATCTTAAAATAAAAAAAAGCTTTCTTTTTTATTTCAATAGTATGTGTGTGTATGTGTATATATATATATATATATATATATATATATATATATATATATATATATATATATATATATATATATATATATATTTTTTTTTTTTTTTTTTTTTTTTTGCATCAGCCCTGAAGTCAGGAGAACCTGAGTTTAAATTTGGCTTCAGACACTTAATACTTCTTAGCTGTGTGACCCTGGGCAAGTCACTTAATCCCAATTGCCTCAGCAAAAATAAATAAATAAATAGTATTTTTTTTAATACATGCAAAGATAGTTTTCAGTATTCACCTTTAAAAATCCTTGTGTTACAATTTTTTTCTCCCTCTTCTCTCCCTTCCTCTCTCCCAAAACAGCAAGCAATCAGTTATAGTTAAACATGTACAATTCTAAACATATTTCCATATTCATCATGCTGCACAAGAAAAATCAAAAAGGAAAAAAAAACATGAAAAATGGGGGAAAAAAACAAGCAACAAACAACAACAGCAAAAAGTGAAAATACTATGCTTTGATTCACATTTAGTCTTCCTAATTCTCTCTCTGGATGTAAATGGCACTTTCCATCCCAAGTCTATTGGAATTGTGTTGAATCACCTTATTGTTGAAAAAAGCAAGTCCATCATAGTTGGTGATCACATAATTTTCTTGTTATTGTGTACAATGTTTTCCTAGTTCTGCTCACTTTACTCAGCATCAGTTCATATAAATATTTCTAGGTTTTTCTGAAATAAACCTGCCCATCATTTCTTATAGTAGAACAATATTCCATTACATTCACATAATATAACTTAATCAGCTATTACCCAACTGATGAGCATACACTTAATTTCTAGTTCCTTGCCATTACAATAAGGGCTGACACAAATAGTTTTGCACATGTGGGTCCTTTTCCCTCTTTTATCATCTTTTTGGGGATACAGAAATAGTAGAGACACTTCTGGAACAAAGGGTGTGCACAGTTTGATAGCCTTTTGGGCATAGTTCCAAATAGCTCTCCAGAATAGTTGGATCATTTCACAACTCCACGAACAATACATTGGTGTCCCAGTTTTCCCTTATCTCCCCCAACATTTATCATTATCTTTTTCTTTCATTTTAGCTAATCTGAGAGGTGTGAAGTGGTAACTCAGGATCTGAGAGGTGTGAAGTGGTAACTCAAGATGTCTTAATTTGCATTTCTTTATCAATAGTGACTAGGAACATTTTTTAATATGCCTAGAAATGGCTTTAATTTCTTTATTTGAAAACTTCATGTCCCTTGAACAGAAAAAAAAAAACTTTCATTTATTTCACAAAATCTACATCCCAATGGGGGAGCAATGGGTAAAAGTTATAAAGAGGCTGATTTAGGCTGATGTCAGGAAAACTTTTCTAACAATTAGAAATATCCCAAAATGAAATGGGTCATTGTGGGAAGTAGCAGATTTTCTTACTTTAGAGGTTTTCAAAACAGGATTGGGAGATCATTTGTCAGGCAGGTTATAATGGGATATGTTCTGGGTTTAGGTTAGACTCTATATTTGCTGAAGTCTCTTCAAAAATCTAAAAGTTTATGATTTTGTGATAATGTGGTTCTGTGTGTCATGACTGGGATTTCTCTTCTGTGCCCTTTAAGACTCATAGCCATTTCCATTTTCAGAATCTTTGAAGCTTGTAGGGATGAATGTGTGAGCTGAGTCTTTAGTTATATTTGGCATATGTTTTGGCTTGCCTAGAAAAGGGATAGTATCTCATGCATTCCAACCTTTTTTAAATATAAGTTTTAAGTAAAGATAGGACTGTCATACAATACTCCCTAAACTAATCTATTTATTTAGTTCTATACCAATCAGGCTTCCAAGAAACTATTTTAATGACCTAGAAAAAATAACAACAAAATTCATATGGAAGAACAAAAGGTTGAGAATTTCAAGGGAATTAATGAAAAAAAAATCAAATGAAGGTGGCCTAGCTGTACCTGATCTAGAACTATATTATAAAGCAGCAGTCACCCAAACCATTTGGTATTGGCTAAGAAATAGACTAGTTGATCAGTGGCATAGATTAGGTTCACAGGACAAGATAGTGAACAAAAATAGCAATCTAGTGTTTGACAAACCCAAAGATCCCAAAAGTTGGGATAAGAATTCATTATTTGACAAAAACTGCTGGGAAAACTGGAAATTAGTATGGCAGAAACTAGGCATGGACCCACACTTAACACTACATACTAAGATAAGATCAAAATGGGTCCATGATTTAGGCATAAAGAACGAGATCATAAATAAATTAGAGGAACATAGGATAGTTTACCTCTCAGACTTATGGAGGAGGAAGGAATTTGTGACCAAAGGAGAACTAGAGATCATTATTGATCACAAAATAGAAGATTTTGATTACATCAAATTAAAAAGCTTTTGTACAAACAAAATTAATGCAAACAAGATTAGAAGGGAAGTAACAAATTGGGAAAACATTTTTACAATTAAAGGTTCTGATAAAGGCCTCATCTCCAAAATATACAGAGAATTGACTCTAATTTATAAGAAATCAAGCAATTCTCCAATTGATAAATGGTCAAAGGATATGAACAAACAATTTTCAGATGATGAAATGGAAACTATTTCTGATCATATGAAAGAGTGTTCCAAATCACTATTGATCAGAGAAATGCAAATTAAGACAACTCTGAGATACCACTACACACCTGTCAGATTGGCTAAGATGACAGGCTCAAATAACAATGAATGTTGGGTGGGATGTGGGAAAACTGATGCATTGTTGGTGGAGTTGTGAAAGAATCCAACCATTCTGGAGAGCAATCTGGAATTATGCCCAAAATATTATCAAACTGTGCATACCCTTTGATCCAGAAGTGCTACTATTGAGCTTATATCTCAAGGAAATACTAAAGAAGGGAAAGGGACCTGTATATGTCAAAATGTTTGTGGCAACCCTTTTTTTAGTTATTAGAAACTGGAAAATGAATGGATGCCCATCAATTGGAGAATGGTTGGGTAAATTATGGTATATGAATGTTATGGAATATTATTGTTTTGTAAGAAATGACCAGCAGGATGAATACAGAGAAGATTGGAGAGACTTAGATCAACTGATGCTGAGTGAAATGAGCAGAACCAGGAGATCATTATACACTTCAACAATACTATATGGAGGATCTATTCTGATGGAAGTGGATATCTTCAACATATAAAAGAACTAATCCAATTCCAATTGATTAATGATGGACAGAATCAGATACACCCAGAGAAGGAACACTGGGAAATGAGTGTAAACTGTTAGCATTTTTTGTTTTTCTCCTCAGGTTATTTTTACCTTCCGAATCCAATTCTTCCTTTGCAACAACAACAACAACAACAAAATTCAGTTCTGCACATATATATTGTACCTAGGATATACTATAACATATTTAATATGTATGGGAATGCCTGCCTTCTAGGGGAGGGGATGGAGGGAAGGAGGGGAAAATTAGAAACAGAAGGAAGTACAAGGGATAATGTTGTAAAAAATTACCCATGCATATGTACTGTCAAAAATGTTATAATTATAAAATTAACAAAATAAATTTAAAAATAGTATTGGTTCCTTTTCAATAAAATATTGGACTGTCATAGATAAGTCTAGATGCTATCTTTCTTAACTCAACAACAGAAATAAGTTCCTGACTGCAATACCATTTAAATGTCAAAATATTCCTTATTTTTTGTTTTCCAATATCAGGTAGATTCTGCAGTTATCACAGTGACAAATGCTAACTTTAACCAAAAGGGCAAAATGACTTTCTCCTCTTTTTAATGATAATAATTTCTATTTTAATGAATAATAACAAAAAAGGTCAATTTATAAAACATACATATGGGCATTTTCTATTTAATTTTTCGAGTTTAGTGGAAACTAAAAATCCTGAATAGTTTTTATTATTGGGGAACCATAATAAGTCAGTGATTAGTCTCTTATTTATTCTTATTTTGGAATGCTACTTCTGCAATTAATGGGCAAATATTTACATTAAAATTATAATAAAACCCCTTTGGAATCTTTTGTTTTTTAGTTGAAGTGATGCTGTGACTTGTCTCTTTAACTAACAAATGTTAGTAATGTATTTTGGTAAGAAATGCAAATAAATTTATAAAAATGAACATAAATGGGAAACTTGGTTAGAGACCCAATTAAGTGAAATCTTCCTGAGAACATTTAAAGATAAAGAGGACAGTGTATAGGAAAAAATGGAAAAGATCTTTAAAGATTTTTGTAACAAACTTTTTTTTTCATCATAAAGGACATTAGAATTGTGACTATTATACTCTACTATCCCATTCCTTGATAAAGAAAGTAGAAATGACATTAACAATGGGAAAAATTAGCTGAATTAGACCAAGTATAAACAGAGGAGATATATACTAGAGGTCACATAGGGCTTTTAGGGATCATTTAACAAGATATATGAGGAAAGATTATAAAGATATGAAAAACCTTTCAGATCTTAATATAAAAAAATTACTGAGATAACAGTGTAATGGAAAGTCCAAAATTTGGAGTCAAAGTATTTGGGTTTACATCCTTCGGGTAAACCACTTTTACTCTCATTTTATTTCCTAATCTGTAAACATGACAAGGATCTGTGTGATAGTGTGGCACACCATATAATAAATCTTATAAAACTGAATAGATAAGTCTTAGAGACATGTATAAGCCTTAGAAAGGTTAAAAGGACAATCCTAGTTTCAAATCTCACTTCTGATGCTTACTAGCTGGTGATCTAAGACAAGTTACTTAACCTCGCTGAACCTCAGTTTCCTCTTCTGCCAAATAAGGCAAGTTGGAGTAGAAGTCTTCTAAGTTCCTTCCCGATTCCATCTATTCCTAATTTTGTATTGAAATTCTATGTTCACATAGCTAATGATTGTCAGAGGTAGGATATGATCATAGCTATTTCTGGCACCACGTCTAGCACTCTAGCTACTTGATAAAGTTGTCTCTCACGTGCAAAATAGCATTATGAGGTTCAGAAATTTCTTGGCATTCTTCTCTCTTTTTAGTCCTTAAAAATAAATGTTTTAATGTAATGTATCTCTTCCATATATTTTGTCTATCATGAAAAAACAGTAAAATGAGCACAGAAAGCATCATATATTTAAAATACTTCTATTTATGAACCAAGAGGGAGTAAGAAAAAAGGAATATGGATATACTAGAAGACTCAGGTAATTTTGTCTTTTTGTATTCATTTAGTAATTTCTATTAGTTTCAATCCTCCTCCCCACTTTCATTAAATTTTGGTAAAAAGTAATTATTTTTTTGTTTGTTTACTTATAGGATGCACATTCTTGCTTTGAAAAATTTGGGGACTCCTACCCTTGCTAACTGGTTATCTCATTTATCATGACAAATTGTCTATATTCTTTACTTAAATTCTTCTGTCTATTCATTTGCA
This sequence comes from Sminthopsis crassicaudata, assembly GCF_048593235.1. NCBI lineage: Eukaryota > Metazoa > Chordata > Mammalia > Dasyuromorphia > Dasyuridae > Sminthopsis > Sminthopsis crassicaudata. The sequence continues at coordinate 451,637,213 of NC_133617.1, forward strand.
TCTTCAGTGTTGAAATAATAATGCTGGTTTTCATTTGTTTTATACTTCAATTTTCTGTTATGCTTCTCCTCCTGAATTCTTCCATATAACAAAGAAAAACAATGAATCAAGTTGATAACAAAGCAATTGCATTTTGTCCTTTTTATTCTATTTTTCAACTAATAAGAATTGATTTACTTTCCCTCTTCTATTTTAACAATGAAAATAATTATTTGCACAGGTACTCATGGTCAACCAAAACAAATATCTACATTGTCCATGATCAATAACATATGTCCCATTCTGTATCTTTAATTCACCACTTCTCTGTCAGGAAATTTTGTAACATGCTTGATCATTAGTGCTTTGGAATTATAACTGGTCATTGGGTTTATCAGAGATCTTATTTATAAATGCTTTTTGTCTTTACAATGTTGTAATTATCATATACAGTGATCTGTTGTTTCCATAGTGTGACCACATCCCACATCTTTGAACAAAGGATGAAATGTGTTTCATCATTTATTTTCTGGGACCAAAGTTAGTCATGACAATTAATTTGTTTGACTTTCTTTTGACTTTTTAATAAAAAATTACACTGTTTTAGTCACCATTTATCTTAATCTCTTGGTTCTACATTTTTTTTTTTGCTCCTCAAGAGTTTATACAAAGTCTTCTCATTCTCTCAATTCCTTGTATTATTTCTTGCAATGAGCTAATATACTATTAAGTTCTTTACAAGCTACACTCCATCCTTTATCTCCTGGACTGGAATGTACTTGCTCTCCACCTCCTCATGTGACTACTTCTTCCAATGAATTTTGAGGTCACAATTCATCAACACTTTTTCATCTTATGTGATTCTTAGCCATCTTGTCCCATAGGTCATCAATAAAGGTATCTTGGCATGGTGCATACATTAGACATAAAAAATGCATAAAAATGCTATGTCACAGGCAGTTAGGTGGTGCAGTACATAAAGCACCAGTCCTGAAGTCAGGAGGACCTGAGTTCAAATCTGGCCTAGGACACAACACTTCTTAGCTGTGTAACCCTCGGTAAGTCACTTAACTCTAATTGCCATAGGAAAAAAAATCCTACCTCAGATACTTATTTTCTTTCTGTTCTGTAGGTTAGGCATGGGTTGTAACATGGCCTCCTGGCAGTTACTATTACTAGTCTGTCCTAGGCCCAACAGAATACCTTTGACCACTGACCTTTGCAGTGTCAAGTCTACCTGGCTCGCCTCCTCTGAGGCCTTCAAAGGTCTCTGGCCACAATTTCTTGAATCTATAATTTAATAACCAGTAGCGCACTCAAGAACAACCATGTATAATCTTAAAAGCCTTTATTATACCTACTCACATAATGCCATGACTTAATTCCCTGACTTGTTAACTCCTCAGTGAACCCTGGTCTGAAGATCCATGTGTTCACTACCAAACTCCTTACCTCTCTCTGGTATCCATCACCTTGGTTTGGCTACCCCAGGCTATGGAGCCAGGTTAAAGAGAGCGACTTGCTGCCTGCAGTGGGCTTATAAAGGACCTAGGAGGTCACACACATAGACAACCAGTGAGAGAGCCGTCACCCATTATGAAGCTATCTCAATATGGCCAGGATCCCACCACAGGGCAGTCCTATATCCACAAAGATTACTTCTGGGGAACTCAAATCTCCTGCTGCACTGTTTAAAGGATCCTTACACTGGGTGGCACAGAAAAAGGAAGATCTAAGTTAAAATCCTGCCTTATATCTTATTGTGGCTATATAATGTGGGGCAAGTCATTTAACCTTTGTTTGCCTCAGTTTTCTCATCTGTAAAGTAGGTAAAAATCCTTCTCTCCCAGAGTTGTTGTGGGGAATCAAATAAGCTAATAATTATAAAGCCTAACACAGTGACTGACAAATAGTAAATAATATGCAAATGTTAACTATTATTATTATTATATATTCTTGTATATAAATGGGCCTAGGGACTAGATGTGTGATTGATTGATTGATTGATTGATTGATAGAGAAACCCTGAGTATAGAAGCTTCCACTACAGCATTGTTTGGCACCTTCTCTTCAACTTATAGTCAAAGAGAGCTGTCTAAAGCATTAAGAGGTTAAGTGACTTCCTTAGTATCTTGTAGTCAGTATAATTCAGAAGAAAAAACTTGATCTAAGTCTTTTTGGCTCCAAGACTCATTCCAATCTATGTCACAGTGCCATTCATTCTTACATCTTGTATCTACTTGTTTCACTTACAGGTTGCCTCCCTTCTTAGAGAGTTTTGCCTTTGTATTTCAAGGATTTAATAAGCCAGTCACATAATAAGCGCAAAATAAGTGACTATTTTTGTCACTGTGGGCAAATAACTTAAACTCCTCTAAATTAAATATCTTCATTAAAAGGGGGATAAAGTAACATTAGTTATATATTGTTTCTTTTGATCTTCACACCTATCCTGAAAAATATACATATGGGTTGTTGTGATGATCAAAAGAAATAATATAGGTAAAATTGCTTAAAAGATGTGGCATCATGATGTCAATGTTAGCTGTTATTAATTCGGAATATCTCCCTAACACACTGGAATCCTTCCTCTAAATTCTTTAGAATTTTGTATTTTATCTGTTTAATAATTGTGCTTGCCTTTTATCTCTTACTACTGATATAGAACAGGCCTATTTTTTTTTTTTTTGATCTTATCTTTTCTGGATACATTTTCCGCATCATTTCTTGTATGAAAATCATTATTGATAAATTATTTTATTTTATTTACTTACAATGTCTCTCCATTGATTTTTATAATTTTAATTTCTTGGAGCTTTTGATGTTCAAAGTTTTGCATTGACATAGTATCTGTGAAGGAATTTTGGTATCCCCAAATGGGTTTTTATTTTATGGATAGTTTGGTTTCATTGAAAACACTATGTGATTTCTCTAAGGCATTCAAATCTTCTTTCATCTTATTCAGTTTTGGATCCAGATTGATAATGGTCCATCTGCATTGCGTGGCCAAAATGTATGTATTGACAAATTAACTCAATGAATTGCCTCTACAGCTCCATGGCTTAGTCAGGACAACAGGCATTTTTTTATCCATTTGTTTTTCCCTGTGGGTATAGTTAAGCTGTGGTTGTTGGCTCTCTTTGAAGAGATTCTGACAATCTGAAAACTTAATTAATTCCAAATTTTTCATTAGTCTTATTAATTTATGGAAATTATGTATTTTTTCCATTTTATATTTGATTTAAATATTCTAAATATAACACATACCCCCAAGTAGTATTTCTGTGTATTAGAAAAGATTTAAAAAAATTATGGATGTGCAAATTTCTATTCTTGTACAACTTTTAAAAAATTTCCTATAAAAGCCTTTCCTATTCGGCACTCTTATGCTCTCCTCCAGGACTGGAAGACATTCTTCAAAATGAGATATACTGAGATGCCTTTGAACTAAAATACGCCCATAACACCAAAAGTACCTTTTATTACTTCTCCTGGACTCTTCTGATCATTATACATGTGTGGGAGATTTTGATACTTGCATCATGGTGCTTGACTAGAAAATGCTAGTTTTAATTAGTGGTCTCCCTTGTTACCTTTAAATTGTGAATTTTTAGTAATTTTTAAGTTGCTTTTTTAATATGGCTGAACAGATGGTAATAATGCTAATTCTTTGTCTACCACACTGGATGCTTTATAAGCATTTAGTATTAAATAATATTGTTATCAATGCTATAAGGAAGACCAATCCTTCAATGGAGTAGGATGTGTTTTTAATAATTTATAAGATAAGTTGTATTTTTATTTGTGTCATTGAAGAATATTTATCAAGAGCTCATTGTAAACTGTTTTTCTATAGTAATCATTATTGGTTTCCATAGGGACTAGAACCAATCTATGCTTATAAATTATAAGTGAATTAATTAAGGGATTAAATATGCATAAAGAAGGCATACTTTACATGCAAAGCATTATATACAACAATTAAAATTAATAGAACTAAGGATTCAAATAATAAAAGGAAAGGAAGGGGAAAAGGAAGAAGAAAGACAAAATAAAAACTGGATGTAATTAGTGAGACTATGACTTATCAAATCAAGCAACTACAAGGTGACTTCAGCTTGGCATATATAAATATAGTGGCAAAATATCTTTGCTAATTTGCATTATTAGCTATTATAATATTTTTGTCACAAGTGGTTAATTCAACTGCATGACCTTATCAGACATGACTGAAGGCATTGATTGAGATCATTCCTAAGAGATCTGAGAGTATGCCCTGGGTTATTGCTTTTCCATTCCTAGAAGTTTCTGTGGTAGAATTATCTTAGAGTCTGACCTTTCTAGTTCTAAGGCTATTTGAATGAGGTTGCTATTTGGATTCTGGGACCAATATGCAAGTCACACACAACACACACACACACACACACACACACACACACACACACACCTACACCCCCCCATCTCTTTTCTCTTGTGAGATTAATTGTGTCCAAATGGTAAATCAATATTAATGGTTTTTTGCTACTTGACAAAATTTGGGAATATTTTACTTTATTATTTTGAATCTATTACATATCTATCTATATTTTGTGATTGAAGTGATTCAGTGAAATGATTCAGTGAAGTGATGCAAGTGATTGAAAAAAGTTAGCTACCTAGAAACATTGACGTAGTATAGTGGATAGAGAGCTAGGTCTAGAATCAAGAAGACCTGAATTCAAATCCACCGTCAAACACTTAACTAGCTCTACAACTCTGAGCAAGTGACTTAACCTTGTATGACTCTGAGCAAGTAACTTAACCTCTGTCTGCCTCATTTTTTTTCAATTGTAAAATGGGGATCATAATAGATCGATCTCACAGAGTTGTTGGAAAGATCAAATCAGAAAATATTTGTAAAACACTTAGTGCCTGGAATGTAGTAGGTGCTTAATAAATACTTTTTTTTTTCTTGTCCAGGAATCTCTTTATTTTATTATGCTCTTTGCATTTACTTGTTCATGCAAAGATGAAATGAAAGCATGCATTATGAATTGTAGGTAGACTGAAAAAACTGAGAAAGTAAAAAAGAGAAAGATTGTAAAATTAATTATTAGTCCCAATTATGGAATATAAGCAATTCAAAGAACTGTCCCTAACAAAGATCAGTTTTGCATATATCAGTTCAATCTGATTAAGTTTTTGATGGGCCTGGAAGAATGCTGAAACTCCTATCTTGTATAAAACTCACTTCATATATGTGCTTCATAGATGTAAATAATGCTATCTTTTTATTGGGGGTCAAGCTACCAATAGTAGTCTTTAAGAGATATATGGGCATTTTTCGATGTTAGGGATCTGTTCTCCCCCACTCTCTGCTTGATTCCTACTAATGTGATTATTCTCCAAGATCTTCCTTTTTAATGAATTAATCCTTCAAAATCCATTAAAATTTTTCAATCATGTGATTTGACATTAGCAGTGTGAATCTGTCCTTAACAATTCACAATTATATTTGATAGCTAGGGAGCTGTTTTGAAAACCATGTAAAAAATCTGTTATCTGACTAGATTTTTTGAAATTCTAGTGACACCAATTTAATGAGCCCACTTAAAGTGACAAAAGATAAATATTTTCAAATTCTCTAAAACTATTCTTCTATATGATATACATTTAAGTATCTAAAAAAGAAGCCCCTCTCCCCAGCACTGTAAAACTGGAAGTCAAAAGTTGTTAATTTATTCAACATGTTTCTGTTTTATTATTGAACAAAAAGTTAAAAGCTCTATAATATAAAATATTGTTAGAGTCTATATCGACAAAGCTCCTTCTGACATGGTCCGAACTGTGTTTTATGCTATCATTTTTGGAACAAAATGAAGGATGGATTAATGAGGCCAGAAACTGGTCATTTATTTCTACCCTATGTAATATACACAGCAATGACAAAATAACCAAAATATTCCAAAACAAGTCATTTCAGGGCAATCAAGTCTTTGTGCTCTCTTATAAATCTTCCACACAGCTTACCAAAGTGATATTTCTAAAGCACAATTCTGACTATGCATTTCTCCTATTTAGAAAATTTCTGTGGCTCCCTGTTGCTTCTATTATCAAACACTAACTTCTTTGTTTGACATTCAAATCTCTTCACAACTTGACTCCAGCTTTCTAGATTTATTAAATATCATTCCCCTTTACACATTTCATGGTCTAGCCAAACAGGCCTTTCTTTTGTTCCCTATTCACATAATTTCCATCTGGGCTTTCATATAATGTGTCACTCATTCCTGGAATGTATTGTCTTCTCATCTCTGCATCTTATAATCCCTAGTATCCTTCCAAGTCCATCCATTTTAAGTATGACTTTCTAAAAATAGGCTTTTCTGATTTATCCATCCCAAGATTACTTTATATTTACTTTGCATATGTTTTGTGTATGCCGTTCTTTGTTTATTTTACTTTCTTCCAGTAGAATATAGTTTTTTGGGGCAGAAATTTTCATTTGTTTTGTATGTTCTTAACATCTACCTTATAAATGTTTGTTTTTTATTATTATAATGCATAGACCCTGTAAGATCTCAGTTAAATTTTGGTCTCAGAAACTGTGTAACTACATGACTCTAGATGTCACTTGACTTCGTCTGCTTAGGTCCCTTCACCTGTAAAATAAGATTGATAATAGCAGATACTTCTCAGGATTTTCTCTTTTTTATTTTTTTAATTTATTTTTTTTTACAAAAAATTTATGCATAGGTAATTTTTCAGCATTGACTATTGCAAAACCTTTTGTTCCAAATTTTTCCCTCCTTCCCCCCACCCCTTCCCCCAGATGGCAGATTAAATTTTAAATATGTCAAAGTATAAGTTAAATACAATATATGTATACATATCCAAACAGTTATTTTGCTGTACAAAAAGAATCTGACTTTGAAATAGTGTACAATTAGCCTGTGAAGGAAATCAAAAATGCAGGCAGAAAAAAGAGGGATTGAGAATTCTATGTAGTGACTCATAGTCAACTCCCAGAGTTCTTTTGCTAGGTGTAGCTGGTTCAGTTCATTACTGCTCTATTGGAACTGATTTGGTTCATCTCATTGTTGAAGAGGGCCACATCCATCATAATTGATCATCATATCGTATTGTTGTTGAAGTATATAATAATCTGCTGGTCCTGCTATTTCACTCAGCATCAATTCATGTAAGTCTCTCCAGGCCTTTCTGAAATCATCCTGTTGGCCATTTCTTACAGAACAATAATATTCCATAATATTCATATACCACAGTTTATTCAGCCATTATCCAATTGATGGGCATCCACTCAGTTCCAGTTTCTGGCCACTACAAAGAGGGTTGCCACAAACATTCTTGCATATACAGGTCCCTTTCCCTTCTTTAAAATCTCTTTGGGATATAAGCCCAGTAGTAACACTGTTAGATCAAAGGGTATGCACAATTTAATAACTTTTTGAGCATAGTTCCAAATTGCTCTGAAGAATGGCTGGATGTATTCACAATTCCACCAACAATGTATCAGTGTCCTTTCTTTCCCACATCCCCTCCAACATTTATTATTATTTTTTCCTGTCATTCTAGCCAATATAACAGGTGTGTAGTGGTATCTCAAGAGTTGTCTTAATTTGCATTTCTCTGATTAATAATGACTTGGCACATCTTTTCATATGGCTAGAAATAGTTTCAATTTCTTTGTCTGAGAATTGTCTGTTCACATCCTTTGACCATTTATCAATTGGAGAATGGCTTGATTTCTTATAAATTAGAGTAAATTCTCTATATATTTTGGAAAAGAGGTCATTATCAGAACCTTTGACTGTAAAAATGTTTTCCCAGTTTATACAAAAACTTTTCAATTTGATATAATCAAAATTTTCTATTTTGTGATCGATAATGATCTCTAGTTCTTCTTTGGTCATCAATTCCTTCCTCTTCCACAAGGTTAAGAAGTAAACTATCCTATGTTCTTCTAATTTATTTATATTCTCATGCTTTATGCCTAAGTCATGAACCCATTTTAGTGTACGGTGTGAAGTGTGGGTCAATGCCTATTTTCTGCCATACTAATTTCCAATTTTCCCAGCAATTTCTGTCAAATATTGAGTTCTTATCCCAAAACCTGGGGTCTTTGGGTTTGTCAAACACGAGATTATTAAAGTTTTATCCTTTGAACCTAAACTATTCCACTGATCAACTAGTCTATTTCTCAGCCAATACCAAATGGTTTTGGTAAGCGCTGCTTTATAATATAATTTTATTTTTTTAAATAGTTTTTATTTACCAGATAAGTGCATGGGTAATTTTATAGCATTGACAATTGCTAGAACTTTTGTTCTAATTTTTCTCTCCTTCTCCTCTCCCCCCGGGTGGCAGCTTGACCAATACATGTTAAATATGCTAAAGTTATAATATAATTTTAGATCTGGTACAGCTATACCAACTTCATTTGATTTTTTTTTTCACTTATTCCCTTGAAATTCTTGACCTTTTGTTTTTCCATATGAACTTTGTTGCTATTTTTTTCTAGATCATTAAAATAGTTTTTTCGGAGTCTGATTGCTATAATACTAAATAAATAGATTAGTTTAGGTAGAATTGTCATTTTTTTTGCTCGCCCTATACAAAAGCATTTAATATTTTTCCAATTGATTGGATCGGACTTAATTTGTGTGTAAAGTGTTTTGTAGTTTTGCTCATATAGTTTCTGATTTTCCCTTGGCAGATAGATTCCTAAATATTTTATACTATCAGTAGTTACTTTAAGTGGAATTTCTCTCTGTAACTCTAACTGTTGGACTTTGTTAGTGACATATAAGAATGCTGATGATTTATGTGGATTTATTTTGTACCCTGCAACTTTGGTAAAGGTGTGAATTATTTCTAATAATTTTTTAGTAGAATCTCTGGGTTTCTCTAAGTATACCATCCTATCATCAGCAAAGAGTGATAATTTTGTTTCCTCATTACCTACTCTCATTCCTTTAATTTTTTTCTCAATTCTTATTGCCAAAGCTAGCATTTCTAATACAATATTGAATAGTAATGGTAATAGTGGGCAACCTTATTTCACTCCTGATCTTATTGGGAATGGTGGCTCTTTTTCCCCATAACATATGATGCTTATTGATGGTTTTAAATAGATGCTACTGATTATTTTAAGGAAAAGTCCATTTATTACTATACTCTTAAGTGTTTCTAATTGGAATTTTATCAAATGCTTTTTCTGCATCTATTGAGATGATCATATGGTTTTTGTTAATTTGGTTATTGATGTAGTCAATTATGTTAATAGTTTTCCTAATATTGAACCAGTATAAAATTTTCTTGATTATGGTATATTATCCTGGGGATGATTTTCTGTGGTCTTTTGCTAATATCTTATTTAAGATTTTAGCATCAATATTCATTAGGCAGATTGGTCTATAATTTTCTTTCTCAGTTTTCAACCTACCTGGTTTAAGTATCAGTAACATGTCTGTGTCATAAAAGGAATTTGGTAGGACTCCTCCATTCCTTATTTTTTTCAAATACTTTATAATAACATTGGGGCTAATTGTTCTTTAAATATTTGGTAGAATTTACATGTAAATTCATCTGGTCCTAGGGATTTCTTCTTTAGGGAGTTGATTTATAGCTTGTTCTTTTTCTGAAATGGATTTAAGCAATTTACTTCCTCCTCGGTTAATCTGGGAAGCTTATATTTTTGGAAGTAGTAATCGATTTCAGTTAGGTTATTAAATTTATTGGCATAAACTTGGGCAAAATAACTCCTTATTATTGCTCTAATTTCCTCTTCATTGGTGGAAAGTTCCCCTTTTCATTGTTAAAACTAACAATTTGATTTTCCTCTTTTCTTTTTCTAATCAGATTTACCAAAGGTTTATCTATTTTGTTGCTTTTTTCATAAAACCAACTCTTATTTTAATTTATTAATTTAATAGTTTTTTTTACTTTCTTTTTTTTTGTCTTTTTTTTAAATAATTTTTAATTTTATTTTATAATTATAACATTTTTTGACAGTACATATGCATGGGTAATTTTTTACAACATTATCCCTTGCACTTACTTCTATTCAGATTTTTTCCCTTCCTCCCCCAAACCCCTCCCCCAGATGGCAAGCAGTCTTATATATGTTAAATATATTACAGTATAATTTAGATACAATATATGTGTGTAGAACCGAATTTTTTGTTGCACAGGAAGAATTGGATTCAGAAGGTAAAAATAACAGTTTACATTCATTTCCCATGTAGCTGGTTCTGTCCATCATTAATCAATTGGAATTGGATTAGCTCTTCTCTATGTTGAAGAAATCCACTTCCATCAGCATACATCCTCGTACAGTATCATTGTTGAAGTGTATAATGATCTTCTGGTTCTGCTCGTTTCACTCAGCATCAGTTGATGTAAGTCTCTCCAAGCCTCTCTGTATTTCTCCTGTTGGTCATTTCTTATAGAACAATAATATTCCATAACATTCATATACCATAGTTTACCCAACCATTCTCCAATTGATGGACATCCATTCATCTTCCAGCTTCTAGCCACTATGAAAAGGGCTGCCACAAACATTTTGGCACATACAGGACCCTTTCCCTTCTCTAGTAGTTCCTTGGGATCTAAGCCCAGGAGTAGCACTGCTAGGTCAAAGGGTATGCACATTTTGATAACTTTTTGGGCATAATTCCAGATTGCTCTCCAGAATGGTTGGATTCTTTCACAACTCCACCAACAATGCATCAGTGTCCCAGTTTTCCCACAGCCCCTCCAACATTCATCGTTATTTGTTCCTGTCATCTTAGCCAATCTGACAGGTGTGTAATGATACCTCAGAGTTGTCTTAATTTGCATTTCTCTGATCAATAGTGATTTGGAACACTCTTTCATATGAGTGGAAATAGTTTTAATTTCATCATCTGAAAATTGTCTGTTCATATCCTTTGACCATTTATCAATTGGAGAATGGCTTGATTTCTTATAGATTAAAGTCAATTCTCTGTATATTTTGGAGATGAGGCCTTTATCAGAACCTTTAACTGTAAAAATTTTTTCCCAATTTGTTACTTCCCTTCTAATCTTGTTTGCATTAGTTTTGTTTGTGCAGAAACTTTTTAATTTGGTGTAATCAAAATGTTCTATTTTGTGATCAATAATGGTCTCTAGTTATCCCTTGGACACAAACTCTTTCCTCCTCCACAAGTCTGAGAGGTAAACCATCCCATGTTCCTCCAATTTATTTATGATTTCGTTCTTTATGCCTAAATCTTGGACCCATTTTGATCTAATCTTAGTATGTGGTGTTAAATGTGGGTCCATGCCTAGTTTCTGCCATACTAATTTCCAGTTTTCCCAGCAGTTTTTGTCAAATAATGAATTCTTATCCCAAAATTTGGGATCTTTGGGTTTGTCAAAGATTAGATTGCTATTTTTATTCACTATCTTGTCCTGTGAACCCAACCTATGCCACTGATCAACTAATCTATTTCTTAGCCAATACCAAATGGTTTTGGTGACTGTTGCTTTATAATATAGCTTTAAATCAGGTACACTTAGACCACCTTCCTCTGACTTTTTTTTCATTAGTTCCCTTGCAATTCTCGACCTTTTATTCTTTTTTTTTTTTTTTAATTTTTAATTTTATTTTATAATTATAACATTTTTTGACAGTACATATGCATGGGTAATTTTTTACAACATTATCCCTTGCACTTACTTCTATTCAGATTTTTTCCCTTCCTCCCCCAACCCCCTCCCCCAGATGGCAAGCAGTCTTATATATGTTAAATATATTACAGTATAATTTAGATACAATATATGTGTGTAGAACCGAATTTTTTGTTGCACAGGAAGAATTGGATTCAGAAGGTAAAAATAACAGTTTACATTCATTTCCCAGTGTTCCTTTTCTGGATGTAGCTGGTTCTGTCCATCATTAATCAATTGGAATTGGATTAGTTCTTCTCTATGTTGAAGAAATCCACTTCCATCAGCATACATCCTTGTACAGTATCATTGTTGAAGTGTATAATGATCTTCTGGTTCTGCTCGTTTCACTCAGCATCAGTTGATGTAAGTCTCTCCAAGCCTCTCTGTATTTCTCCTGTTGGTCATTTCTTATAGAACAATAATATTCCATAACATTCATATACCATAGTTTACCCAACCATTCTCCAATTGATGGACATCCATTCATCTTCCAGCTTCTAGCCACTATGAAAAGGGCTGCCACAAACATTTTGGCACATACAGGACCCTTTCCCTTCTCTAGTAGTTCCTTGGGGTATAAGCCCAGTAGTAGTATGGCTGGGTCAAAGGGTATGCACATTTTGATAACTTTTTGGGCATAATTCCAGATTGCTCTCCAGAATGGTTGGATTCTTTCACAACTCCACCAACAATGCATCAGTGTCCCAGTTTTCCCACAGCCCCTCCAACATTCATCGTTATTTGTTCCTGTCATCTTAGCCAATCTGACAGGTGTGTAATGATACCTCAGAGTTGTCTTAATTTGCATTTCTCTGATCAATAGTGATTTGGAACACTCTTTCATATGAGTGGAAATAGTTTTAATTTCATCATCTGAAAATTGTCTGTTCATATCCTTTGACCATTTATCAATTGGAGAATGGCTTGACCTTTTATTCTTCCATATGAATTTTGTTGTTATTTTTTCTAGGTCATTAAAATAGTTTCTTGGGGGTCTGATTGGTATAGCACTAAATAAATAGATAAGTTTGGGGAGTATTGTCATCTTTATTATATTCGCTCAGCCTATCCAAGAACATTGAATGTCTTTCCAATTATTTAAATCTGACTTTATTTTTGTGGCAAGTGTTTTGTAATTTTGCTCATATAATTCCTGACTCTCCTTTGGTAGATATATTCCCAAATATTTGATACTATCGACTGTTATTTTGAATGGAATTTCTCTTTGTATCTCTTGCTGTTGGATTGTGTTGGTAATGTATAAAAATCCTGAGGATTTATGTGGATTTATTTTGTATCCTGCGACTTTGCTAAAATTCTGAATTATTTCTAATAGCTTTTTAGCAGAGTCTTTGGGGTTCTCTAAGTATACCATCATGTCATCTGCGAAAAGTGACAATTTGATTTCTTCATTTCCTACTCTAATTCCTTGGATCTCTTTCTCGGCTCTTATTGCCAAGGCTAGAGTTTCTAGTACTATATTGAATAGTAATGGTGATAGTGGGCAACCTCGTTTCACTCCTGATCTTACAGGGAAAGGTTTTAGTTTATCACCATTACATATGATGTTTACTGAAGGTTTTAAATATATGCTCCTTATTATTTTAAGGAATAGTCCATTTATTCCTATACTCTCAAGCGTTTTTAGTAGGAATGGATGTTGGATTTTATCAAATGCTTTTTCTGCATCTATTGAGATGATCATATGGTTTTTATTAATTTGATTATTAATATGGTCAATTATACTAATAGTTTTCCTAATATTAAACCAGCCCTGCATTCCTGGTATAAATCCCACTTGGTCATAGTGTATTATCCTGGGGATGATTTTCTGAAGTCTATTTGCTAATATCTTATTTAATATTTTAGCATCAATATTCATTAAGGAAATTGGTCTATAGTTTTCTTTCTCAGTTTTCGATCTACCTGGTTTAGGTATCAGTACCATGTCTGTGTCATAGAAGGAATTTGGTAGGACTCCTTCAATCCCTATTTTTTCAAATAGTTTACATAGCATTGGAGTTAGTTGTTCTTTAAATGTTTGGTAGAATTCACCTGTAAATCCATCTGGTCCTGGGGACTTTTTCTTAGGAAGTTGGTTAATAGCTTGGTCTATTTCTTTTTCTGAGATGGGACTATTTAGACTACTTACTTCTTCCTCTGTTAATCTGGGCAAGGTATATTTTTGAAGGTATTCTTCCATTTCATTTAAGTTATCGAATTTATCAGCATAAAGTTGAGCAAAGTAGCTCCTAACTATTGTTCTAATTTCCTCTTCATTAGTGGTGAGTTCACCCTTTTCATTTTCAAGACTATCAATTTGCTTTTTCTCTTTCCTTTTTTTAATCAGGTTTACTAAGGGTTTGTCTATTTTGTTGGTTTTTTCATAAAACCAACTCTTAGTTTTATTAATTAATTCAATAGTTTTTTTACTTTCAAATTTATTAATCTCACCTTTTATTTTTTGAATTTCAAGTTTTGTGTTTGTCTGGGGGTTTTTAATTTGTTCCTTTTCTAGCAATTTTAGTTGTAAACCCAATTCGTTGGCCCTCTCTTTCTCTATTTTATGCAAGTAGGCCTGTAGAGATATAAAACTTCCCCTAATTACTGCTTTGGCTGTATCCCACACATTTTGGTATGATGTCTCATTATTGTCATTTTCTTGGGTGAAGTTATTAATTATGTCTATGATTTGCTGTTTTACCCAATCATTCTTTAGTATAAGATTATTTAGTTTCCAATTATTTTTTGGTCTATTTTCCCCTGGCTTTTTATTAAATGTTATTTTGATTGCATTATGGTCTGAAAATGATGCATTTACTATTTCTGCCTTACTGCATTTGATTTTGAGGTTTTTATGCCCTAGGATATGATCAATTTTTGTATAGGTTCCATGAACTGCTGAGAAGAAAGTATATTCCTTTCTGTCTCCATTTAGCTTTCGCCAAAGATCTATCATATCAAACTTTTCTAGTATTCTATTTACCTCTTTGACTTCTTTCTTATTTATTTTGTGGTTTGATTTATCTAATTCTGATAGTGCAAGGTTGAGATCTCCCGCTATTATAGTTTTGCTATCTATTTCCTCTTGCAGCTCTCTTAATTTCTCTTTTAAGAATTTAGATGCTGCACCACTTGGTGCATACATATTTAATATTGATACTGCTTCACTATTGATGCTTCCCTTTAGCAGGATATAATGCCCTTTTAATTAGATTAATTAATGCTCTTTTAATTAGATCAATTTTTGTTTTTGCTTGATCTGAGATGAGGATGGCTACTCCTGCTTTTTTGGTTTTGCCTGAAGCATAATAGATTCTGCTCCACCCTTTTACTTTTAGTTTGAATGTCTCATCCTGTTTCAGGTGTGTTTCCTGTAAACAACATATAGTAGGATTCTGACTTTTAATCCAGTCTGCTAACTGCTTCCTCTTTATGAGGCAGTTTGCCCCATTCACATTTATGGTTAGAAGGACTAATTCTATATTGCTTGCCATCCTATTAACCCCTGCTTATGCTTTTCCCCTTTCCTTCCCTTTTACCCTCCTATCCAGTATTAAACTGGTAAACACCACTTGCTTTTCACAGCCCTCCCTTTTTAGGATCCCTCCCCCACCTTAAAGATCCTCCCCTTATTTTACCCCTTTTCCTCGAAATTACTGTATTCCCTTCCCCTTAGCTTACTCCTTCCCTTTCACTTTTCAATGAAGTGGAAGAAGTTTCACCATAAATCGAATATGTCTATTGATACACGCTATGTTCATCTCCCTCCTTTCTTTCTCTCAGATATAATAGGTTACCTTTGCCTCTTCATGAAATGTAGTCCCACCACTTTATACTTTTTTATGATATAATCTCCTTTCCACCTCTAGTTTCTAAGACAAATTGTACATATGTTCTTTACATATTTTTTTGACAGAAGTATAGTTCTCAAGATTTCTTTTTACCTTTTTAGAAATCTCTTGAGTTCTGTATTTGAAGATCAAACCTTTTATGTAGGTCTGGTTTTTTCATCAAAAATAGATGGAATTCATTTATTTCGTTAAATGTCCATCTTCTTCCCTGGAAAACGATGCTCATTCTTGCTGGGTAAGTTATTCTTGGCTGCATACCAAGTTCCTTAGCCTTTCGGAATATCATGTTCCAGGCCCTGCGTTCTTTTAATGTGGACGCTGTTAGATCCTGTGTTATCCTTATTGTGGATCCTCCATATCTGAATTGTTTTTTTCTAGCAGCTTCCAATATATTTTCCTTTGTCTGATGGTTCTTGAACTTGGCCACTACATTTCTTGGCGTTTTGATTTTAGGGTCCCTTTCAGTAGGTGATCGATGAATTTTCTCAATGTCTATTTTACCCTCTGTTTCCAAAACATCTGGGCAGTTCTCTTTGATAATTTCCTCGAAAATGGTGTCCAAGCTCTTTTTTTCCTCCCATTTTTCAGGGAGTCCGATTATTCTCATATTGTCTCTCCTGGATCTGTTTTCCAGGTCTGTTGTCTTTCTGGTAAGGTACTTGCAGTCTTTTCAATTGTTTCATTTCTCTGGTTTTGCTTGACTCCCTCTTGGTTTCTCCTTGAGTCATTTATTTCTACTTGTTCCAGTCTAATGTTCAATGATGTATTTTCTTCACTCACTTTTTTTTATATCTCTTTGTAATTGTCCAATTGAGTTTTTATCTTCTATGGAATTTTTTTCCATTTTATCCATTTTATTTTTTAGAGAGCTGATTTCTTTTTCCAGCTCTCTAATCCTGTTTTCCTTGGAGTTGTTTACCTTTTCCAGCTCACTAATCTTGTTTTCCTTGGAGTTGTTTACCTTTTCCAGCTCACTTATCTTGTTTCTCAATGATTTGATTTCTTTATCCATTCTGTCTTTGAATGCATGGGATGACTTCTCCAGGCTCTCTTGCCAAGCTTCCCTTTCCTTTTCCCATTTCTCTTCCAGCTCTCTTGTGAGAGCCTTTTTGATTTCCTCTATGAGGTTCTTTTGTATTGAGGAGCAGCTTATATCCGTCCCAGGGGATACATCTGGGGACAGTCTGTTCCTAGTCTCCTCAGCATTTGAAGTCTGCTCCCTCTCCACACAGAAGCTGTCAATGGTTAGAGCCCTTTTGAATTTTTTGTTCATTTTGTCAGAGTAGGAATCAAAGAAAACAAACTGACAAGAGAAACAATTGGTCTGTTTTGCGGGGGATAGGGCTGGATGTTATTAATGGGCTTCCTCTACAGACTGGGGGTAGGGCAGCAGAGAGCTACTAACAGAACAGCAATGACTGTACTGAGTCTGCGCTCTGAGGCTCCCAGAATGCACTGAGTCAGTCCAGGTGGGGGTTGGGGGTGGCCGGGCTCTGAGAGGCTGGCCTTCTGGGGTTTTAATCTTCACCTCCGGTGTTTACACCCTCTCCACCGCTCCTGGCTTGCTGCCAAGACGGAGCATCCACACTGGGGCAAAAGCCCTTTCACAGAAACGGCAGAGATCACACACCTCCCCCTCTGGTCTGAGCTGTGTGAGCTGCCTGTCTTGCTCTGACTGTCTGCCCTCAGTCTGCGCCCAGTCTGATTGACCCTCCCCCGAACAAACACAGACCTTTTCTGGCGACTTTCAAGGATGTCTTCTCTTGGTGATCATCTGTGGATTTCTTTCTGGGTCAAGCATTAAGTCAGAGGCTTGTCATGAAGTAAGTTCTGAGAGAAAACGAGGAGCTCAAGCAGCTGTCTGCCTCCACGCCGCCATCTTGGCCGGAAGTCCTTTTTTACTTTCAATAGTATTAATTTCTTTTTTTAATTTTAGAATTTCAAGTTTAGTTTGGGGGTTTTAAATTTGGTCTTTTTCTAGCTCTTTAGGTTGCAAGCCCAATTCATTGATCTTCTCTTTCTCTATTTTATTCAAGTAATCCTCTAAAGATATAAAATTTCCCCTTATTACCGCTTTGGCTGCATCCCAAAGATTTTGGCATGATGTCTCATCATTGTCATTATGTTGAGTGAAATTATTATTTGTGTCTATAATTTGCTGTTTCACGCAATCATTCTTTAAGATGAGATTATTTAGTTTCCAATTACTTTTTGGTCTATTTACTTCTAATTTTTTTGTTAAATGTAGTTTTTATTGTATCATGATCTGGAAAGAAAGCATTTACTATTTCTGCCTTCCTGAATTTAATTTTGAGGTCTTTATGTCCTAATATATGGTCAATTTTGGTATAGGTTCCATGACATGAACTGCTGAGAAGGAAGTATCCTCCTTTCTATTACCATTCAGTTTTCTCCAAAGATCTATCATACCTATTTTTTTTTTTACCATTTTATTTATCTCTTTAATTTCTTTCTTATTTGTTTTGTGTTTTCATTTATCTAATTCTGAGAGTGCAAGTTTGAGATCACCCACTATTATAGTTTTATTGTCTATTTCTTCTTGCAACTCTCTTAATTTCTCTTTTAAGAATTTAGATGCTAATTTGGAACTATGCTCAAAACGATATAAAACTGTGCATACCCTTTGACCCAGCAGTGTTGCTTCTGGGTTTGTATCCCAAAGACATCTTAAAGAAGGTAAAGGGACCTATATGTGCAAGAATGTTTGTGGCAGCTCTCTTTGTGGTGACCAGAAACTGGAAACTACATGGATGCCCACCAATTGGAGATTGGCTGAATAAATTGTGGCATATGAATATTATGGAACATTATTTTTCTGTAGGAAATGACCAACAGGATAATTTCAGAAAGGCCTGGACAGACTTACATGAAGTGATGCTGAGTGAAATAGCAGGACCAGGAGATCATTATATACTTCAACAACAATACTATATGATGATCAATTATGATGGATGTGGCCATTTTCAACAATGAGATGAACCAAATCAGTTCCAACAGAGCAGTAATGAACTGAACCAGCTACACACAGCAAAAGAACTCTAGACGATGATTATGAACCACTACATAGAATTTCCAATCCCTCTTATTTTGTCCACCTGCATTTTTGATTTCCTTCACAGGCTAATTGTACACTATTTCAAAGTCAATTCTTTTTGTACAGCAAAAATACTGTTTGGTCATGTATACATACATTGTATTTAATTTATACTCTAACATATTTAACATGTATTGTTCAACCTGCCATCTGGGGGGGGAGGAGGGGAAAAATTAGAACAAAAGTTTTGGCAATTGTCAATGTTGCAAAATTACCTATGCATATCTGTTAAATTAAACACTGTCAAAATAAAAAAAATAAAAGAATTTAGATGCTATACCACTTGGTGCATATATGTTTAGTATTGATATTGTTTCATTGTCTATGGTACCCTTTAGCAGGATATAGTTTCCTTCCTTATCTCTTTTAATTAGATCAAATTTTGCTTTTGCTTGATCTGAGATAAGGATGGCTACTCCTGCTTTTTTGACTTCACCTGAAGCATAATAGATTCTGTTCCAGCCTTTTACCTTTATTCTGTCTGTATCTCCCTGCTTTAAATGTGTTTCCTGTAAACAACATATTGTAGGGTTCTGACTTTTGTTCCAGTCTGCTATCCACCTCCACTTTATGGGAGAGTTCATCACATTTACATTTACAGTTAAAATTACATATTCTATATTTCCTGCCATCATATTATCCCCAGATTGGCCAAAATACAAAAGGAACTAAAGAAAAGCTAAATTAAGAAAATAATTCACTTAAAATTAGAATTGAACAAATGGATGACTTCAAGAATCAAACAAACCCCATCCCCCCAAAAAAGAAAAAAACAGAAGAACTTGTAAAATAACTCATTTTTAAAAATAACTCATCTGGAAAATAAATGTAGGAGACAATCTAAGAATTATTAGACTTCCTGAAAACCATGATGAAAAAAAGAGCCTAAACATCATCTTTTAGGAAATCATCAGAGAAACTGCCAGATGCCCTAGGTAAAATAACCATTGGAAGGATTCAGAAATCACCTTCTGAAAAAAGACTCAAAAATGAAAATTCCAAGTAATATCATAACTAAAATTTCAGAATTATCAAATCAAGGAGAAAATATTGCAAGCAGCCAGAAGAAAACAATTCCAATATCGGGGAGTCACAATCAGGATTACTTAGGACTTAGCTGCTTCCACTTTAAAATATTAATGAACATGGAATCTGACATTCTGAAAGGTAAAGGGACATGGACTGCAGGCAAGAATCAACTATCCAGCAAAAGATGAGCATCATCTTTCAGGGAAAAAGCTGGACATTCAATGAAACAGGTGAATTTCATCTATTTCTGATGAAAAGACCAGAACTGAATAAAAAACTTGACCTTCAAATACAGAACTCAAGAAAAGCATAAAAAGGTAAAAAGAAAGAAAAAAATTTTTTTTTAAAGTTAAAAAGCTTATATCCCTATATGGGAAGATGATATATTTAACTCTTGAGATCTGTATCACTGTTATGGATATACTTAGAGGTGTAGGTATAATTTGATTTTAGTGTGATGATTTTAAAAAGATACTAGAGGAGGGATGGCAATTCTACTGGAAGAAGAGGAAAATAGAGTTAAAATGGAATAAATTACATCCAATGAGGTGGCAAAAAAGACCTATTGCAATTCAGGGAAAGAAGGGAGGGGTATGAGCATTGTGCAGCTCTTATTGTCATCAAATGTGGCTCAAATAGAGAATATCAGACACATTTAACTTTACAGAGAAACTTGTATCACTCTATGGAGGAGTAGGAGGAGAAGGGGGAAAGGAAGGTAGAGGGCTAATAGAAAAGAGAAGAAAAGTAGAAGGAGAAAGATATTAAAAAGGGGGAACTGCAAAAGGAAAAGGCTATTGAGGGAAGGAGTTATTAGTGACAAAATACTGGGGAGAAAGGAAAAGGGGAAAGAGAAGAGAATAATAAAACTGGGTAAACAAAATGGTAGGAAATAGAGAGTTACTCATTCTATCTATGAAAGTAAATTAGATGAACTTTCTCATAAAATGGAAGTGTATAGCAAAGTGGATTAAAAGCTGGAATCCTACAATTTGTTGTTTACAAGAAACTCATTTAGAGCAGAATGATACATTTAGAGTAAAGGTAAAAGGCTGGAGCAGAATTTATTATGCTTCAGCTGTGATTAAAAAAAAAAAGAGCAGGGGTACCAATCCTGATTGCAGATCAAGCAAAAGCAAAAACAGATCTAATTAAAAGAGATAAGGAAAGGAATTTTACTCTACTTAAAGGTATCCTATATATACTATATAATTCCATAATATCAATACTAAACATATGTGTACTAAGTGGTGTAGCATCCAAATTCTTAGAGGAGAAGTTAAGGGAGCTGCAAGAATTTTATAGCAAAATTATACTAATTGGGGATCTTAACCTTGCTCTCTCCGAGCTAGATAAATCAAACAACAAAATAAATAAGAAAGAGGTTTAAAGAGGTAAATAGAATCTAGGAAAGTTAGGGATGATAGATAGACCTTTGGAGAAAATTGGAGACTGAAAGGGACATACCTTTTTCTCAGAAGTACATGGAACCTACTAAAAATTGACCATACATTAGGGCATAAACCCCTCAAAATCAAATGCAGAAAGGAAGAAAAGTAAATGCATCTTTCTCAGATCATAATACAATAAAAATTACATGCAATAAAAAGCCAAGGAAAAAAGACCACAAAGTAATTGGAAACTAAATAATCTAATCCTTAAGAATGAATGGGTGAAACAACAAATCATAGCTACAATCAATAATTTCATCCAAAGGAATGACAACAATGAGATAACATACCAAATTTTGTGAGATTTAGCCAAAGTAGTTTTTAGGGAAAATTGTTTATTTCTAGATGCCTACTTGCATAAAATAGAGAAAGAGAAAAACAATGAATTTCCTTGCAACTAAAAAATCTAAAAAAAGAACAAATTAAAAATCCACAATTAAATCCCAAATTTGAAATTTTGAAAACAGTCACCAACTTTTTAAGAGCAAGAGGAGGGAGGAAGAGAGAGATGTTTATAAATAAAGATATTGGAGGGGGTGGGGCCAAGATGGTGGAGAAGCTAGATAGAACTTTCTAAGCTCTCTAATTTCCTTTCTACCAACTATTTAATTCAGCCTCCAAAACAGCGCTTGACTGGTAAAACCCAGGAAGATTGGATATACAAAAACCTACCAGTGGAAAAGAATCTGGAATATCATCAGAAAAGATTTGACCTGAGGGGGTGGGAGTAGACCAGTGCAAAGAAGAGATAAAAATGGGAGCGAGGCGGCCTCTGCAGGTTGGAAGCTTTACATGGAGCTCTCTGCCTGACTGTTTTGCTTTCAGTGGTGGAGTAGTGGACCAGTAGAGAAGTTGGAGCCTAGGATAGTAGGTACACTGAGGGATGCCAAAGCCCAAGAGGATCTGGTTGTGCCCACCCAGGACAGGAAGTGACTCAGCACAGACCATAACACAGCTTTTCATGGCATTTTGCAGTGAGGGGCTCTTGTTGGGTGGCAGTCACACTCAGCAAGGGCACAGCCTGGGGCAGCCTCTCATCTGCACAGTGAGGGGCTTCGGACTGGGGTAATGGAATTTCCTCAGCTTGACTGCACTCCCTAGGCAGGGGCATTTTCAGTGCAGTGTGGTGAGGAATAGGACCACTGTGAATATTCAAAATGGGGATTTGTGGGGGGGGGCAGTAATACCTTTGATCCTTAACCTCTAGCCCCAAGGTGGTCACTAATCCTCACAGTGGACTCCTGGCAGGGCACTTACACAGCCTGGTCTGTGATACCCAGTCATACTCACTTCTATGTGGAGCTCTTTCCAGAGCCCTCCTGCAGCTTGGCTGTTCCTTGCAGCCCCTTGAGAAAACAGATACTGTTCATAAACCCATCCTTGCTCTGCAGAGGAAGCTGGTAACCTCCTTGTACTGAAGGCAGACCCTGAAGGCTTTTAAAAAATGAGTAAAAAAATGAAGAAAACGATTGACCGCTTCTATGCAGAAAAAGAGCTGGTTTCCAACCCTGTGGAGACTAATAGCAGACAGCCTCTAGACAATACCCCAAATAACGCTCTCCTAGAAGAAACTATTAAAAATCTGGAGAATTAGAAGAAAAATGGGGAAAGGAAAGAGAAGCTATGCAAGAGAATAACAATATCCTGAAATGTGAATTAGAAAAGTTAAACAACTTCCTGAAATGTGAATTGGAAAAGGTAAAGAATTCATAGGAAGTGCAGGGAAACAGAATTAGGGAATTGGAAAAGGTAAAGAAATCACAGGAAAGAAGGATCTGTGAATTGGAAAAGGTAAAGAATTCCCATGACAGTAGGATTTGTGATTTAGAAAAAGAAAATAACTCACTAAAAAAACAAATTTTTTGAAATGGAAAAAAAATTCCATAGAGCAGAGCAGAACAACTCATTTAAAAGCTTAATTGGACACATACAAAAAGAAGTTAAAAAAGCTAATGAAGAAAATAACTCATTAAAAATCAGAACTGAACAAATCAGAAATGAATGATACATTGAGACATCAAGAATGAATCAAGCAAAACCAAAAAAAATGAAAATCTGGAGAAAAATGTCAACTATCTACTTGTCAAAATTATGGACCTGGAAAATACATCTAGGAGAGACAATCTGAATTATTGGATTTCCCAAAAATTATGATGAAAAAAAGATCCTAGATACTATTTTACAAGAAATCATCAGAGAGAACTTCCCAGAGGTAATAGAACCAGAAGGTAAAATAGGCATTGAAATAATTTATTGAACACCTGAAAAAGACCCTAAAAAAGCAAAAACAAAAAATAAAACAAAACAAAACAAACAAAAAAAAAAAACACCACGGAAACTTTACAGTGGCCAAATTTCAGAACTATAAGACTAAGGAAAAAATATTATAAGCAGCCAGGAAAAAAAACAATTCAAATATTAAGATGCCACAATAAAGGTCACTCAAGATCTGGCTGCCTTTACATTAAAGGATCAAAGGGCCTAGAATCTGATGTTCCAAAAAGGCAAATGAACTTGGAATGCAGCCAAGAATAAACTACCCAGCTTAGTTTAGCATTTTATTCCATGGAAGAAGATGGACATTTAATGAAATAGATGAATTCCATATGTTTCCAAGGAAAAAAAAAATCAGATCTAAACAAAAAAATTGATCTCCAATCATAGGACTCAAGAGAAGCAGAAAAAGGTAAAATGAACTCTTGAGAACTGTATTTCTGTTGTGGATATACATTAAGACAACATGTATAAATTGATTTTAATGATATAACAAAAAAAGGGGAAGTAGAAATGGAAAGGGGATAGTGTCAGAAAAAGGGAAAAGGGGAGATTAAAAAAAGGCAAACTACATCCCATGAAGAGGCAAAGAAAATCTATCATATCTGGATGAAGTTAGAGAGTGGGAGGAACATTGTGTGAATCTTACTCTCATCAGAATTGGCTCAAAGAGAAAATAATTGACATATTTGTTTTACAAAGAATTCTCTCTCACCTCATTAGAAAGGAGGAGAGGAAAAGGGAAGAGGAAAAGAGCAATAAGGCAAGGGAACAAGAAAGGGAAAGGGGTTTAAAGGGAGGAGGGAGGGATACTAAAGAGGGAGGGGGCTGTGAGATGCAAGTGGGGCTCACAAGTTTAATACTGGGGAACAGGTTCAGGGGGGCAAGGGAAAAAACCATAATCTGGGGATAATATGATGGTAGGAAATACAGAATTAGTAATTTTAACTGTAAATTTGAATGGGACGAACTCTCCCATTAAGGGGAGACAGCAGACTGGATCAAAATTCAGAACCCTATAATATGTTGTTTACAGGAAACACATTTAAAGCAGGGAGATACATACAGAGTAAAGGTAAAAGGCTAGACCAAAATCTATTATGCTTCAAATGAAGTAAAAAAAGCAGTAATAAGGGGAAATTTTATATCTTTAGAGGCTTACTTGAAGAAAACAGAGAAAAAGAAGATCAATGAATTGGGCTTGCAACTTAAAAAGCTAGAAAAAGACCAAATTAACCCCCCCAATAAATACTAAACTTGAAATTCCAAAATTAAAAGAAGTTAATAATATTGAAAGTAAAAATACTATTGAACTAATAAATAAAACTAAGAGTTGGTTTTATGAAAAAAACAATAAAATAGTTAAACCTTTTGTAAATCTGATTAGAAAAAGGAGAGAAGAAAATCAAATTCATAGTCTTAAAAATGAAAAGAGGGAAATGTCCACCAATGAAGAGGAAATTAGAGAAATAATAAGGAGTCACTTTGCCCAACTTTATGTCAACAAATTTGATAAGCTAAGTGAAATGGAGGACTACCTCCAAAAATATAGGCTTTCCAGATTAACAGAGGAGGAAGTAAATTGCTTAAATAGTCCCATTTCAGAAAAAGAAATAGAACAAGCTATTAATCAACTCCCTAAAAAAATCTCCAGGAACAGATGGATTAACACATGAATTCTACAAAACATTCAAAGAACCATTAGTTCCAATGTTATATGAACTATTTGAAAAATTAGGGAATTAAGGAGTCCTACCAAATTCCTTTTGTGACACAGACATGGTACTGATACCCAAACCAGGTAGATTGAAAACGGAGAAAGAAAACTATAGACCAATCTCCGTAATGCATATTGATGCTAAAATCTTAAATAAGATATTAGCAAAAAGACTCCAGAAAATCATCCCCAGGATAATACATCATGATTAAGTATGATTTATACCAGGAATGCAGGGCCGGTTCAATATTAGGAAAACTATCAATATAATTCGCCATATTAATAACCAAATTAACAAAAATCATATGATCATCTCAATAGATACAGAAAAAGCATTTGATAAAATCCAACATCCATTTCTATTAAAAATACTTGAGAGTATAGGAATAAATGGACTTTTCCTTAAAATAATCAGTAGCATTTATTTAAAACTATCAATAAGCATCATATGTAATGGGGAAAGATTGCAATCATTCCTATTAAAATCAGGGGTGAAACAAGGTTGTCCGTTATCACTATTACTAACCTTTTTTTTCCCAATTCAAGGAAAATGTGTCAAAAGCTTGGTTAAACTTATAAAAAACTAAGATTTGATTGTAACTTGGGAAGAGATCACTAAACTTTTAGAAACATTACAATATACACCTCCTTGGTTCTTCAAGGAAAAAGAATTAGATCCAGAGAAGTGAAAATTAGTAGGAGAGCAATTTGACATATAACAATACAACTGGCTTAGGAAATTATATAAGTTATAGAATAAGGAAAAAGAAGAAAGTGCAGGAGGAGGAGGATCCAGACAAACTAGGTGAAAACCAGGTGAAAATTAGACAATAATGGAGTTAAGTACAAAGCTGATGAAATTAAAGAGTGTGGTGCTTCATGGCAGGAGCCATTAGGGTATTCCCCAACCCCTGCCCTATTTCCCTCAATTAACACTTCATGATAGAGGGAAAAGGAGGAGGGGAAGGGACAGTGACATAATCAGCACCACCTATGAAGCAGCATATGACAAGATTACAGACGGCATTAGTTAAAGCAAAAAAAGAAGGACAGTATATATGTGATTTAAAAATAAATGCATATGCTGTGATTGAAGAATTTGATTCTTCACCTGAAGCATAGTAGATTCTGCTCTAACTTTTTACCTTTATTCTGTATGTATCACCCTGTTTCAGGTGTGTTTCCTGTAAACAATATATTGTAGGATTCTGGCTTTTAATCTAGTATGCTAACTGCTTCCTCTTTATGGGGAAGTTTACTCCATTCACATTTATGGTTAAAATGGCCAATTCTGTATTATTTGGCATCTTGTTAACCCATGCTTATGCTTTTCACCTTTCCTTCCCCTCTATCCCCCACCCTAGTATTAAACTTGTGAGCACCACATGCTCCTCACAGCCTTCCCTTTTTAGTATCCCTCTCCCACCTTAGATTTCCTCCCCCACCTTATCCTTTTTTCTCACAATTTCTGTATTCCCTTCCATTTAGCTTACTCTTTCCCTTTTCACTTTCCCCTCCCACTTTTCAATGAGGTAGAAGTTTCACCATAAATCTAATATTTCTAATATTTTTCTCTTTAAGCCAATTCTGATGTCAGTACAATACCCACTATGTTCATCCCCCTCCATTCTTTCTCTCAGATATAATAGTTTCCTTTGCTTCTTCGTGTGATGTAGTCTTCCCACTTTACCCTTTTCTGAGTACGATTTCTTTTCCACCTCTAGTTTCTAGAACAATGTATACAGTGTTTTTTATATATGTTTATAGCAAAAATATATTTCCCAAAATTTCTTTTTCCCTTTTTTGGTTTCTCTTGAGTTCTATATTTTTAGATCAAAGTTTTGTTTAGTTCTAGTTTTTTTCACCAAAAATAGATGAAATTCACTTATTTCGTTAAATGTCCAGCTTCTTCCCTGGAAAAAGATGTTCATTTTTGCTGGTTAAGTTATTGTTGGCTACATACCAAGTTCCTTAGTTTTTTGGAATATCATATTCCAGGCCCTTCAATCCTTTAATGGGGATGTTGCTAGATCCTGGGTAATCCTTATTGTGGCTCCTCCATATGTGAATTGATTTTTTTCTAGCAGTTTGTAATATTTTTTCTTTCATTTTATGGTTCTGGAATTTGGCCCCTATATTTCTTGGAGTTTTGATTTTAGGGTCTCTTTCAGTAGATGATCAATGAATTCTTTCAATTTCTATTTTATACTCTGTTTCTGTAACATCTGGACAGTTTTCTTTGAAAATTTCCTGGAAAATAGTGTCCAAGCTTTTTTTTTTCATCATATTTTTCAGGGAGTCCAATGATTCTCAGATTGTCTCTCCTGAATCTATTTTCCACGTCTGTTATTTTCCCAAGAAGGTATTTGACATTTTTTTCCATTGTTTCATTTTTTTTTTTTTTTTTTTTTTTGGTTTGGCTTGACTGATACTTGGTGTCTCCTTGAGTCATTCAATTCCATTTGTTTGATTCTGATTTTCAATGAAGTATTTTTGTCACTCTTTTAATATCTTTTTCTCATTGTCCAATTTAGTTTTTAAGTGAGTTGTTTTATTCTATGGAATTTTTTTCCATTTAGCCAATTTTATTTTTAGAGTGTTATTTTCTTTTTCTATCTCACTAATTCAGTTTTTCAAGGATTTGATTTCTTTATCTACACTATCTTTAAATGAGTGGGATGACTTATTAGGTGACATGAGGAAAGAAAGTAGATGGGAATAACTACTTTTTTTTTTTTTTTCTTTTTTTTTTTTAATTTATTTTTATTTTATTTTATAATTATAACATTTTTTGACAGTACATATGCATGGGTAATTTTTTACAACATTATCCCTTGCACTTACTTCTATTCAGATTTTTTCCCTTCCTCCCCCAAACCCCTCCCCCAGATGGCAAGCAGTCTTATATATGTTAAATATATTACAGTATAATTTAGATACAATATATGTGTGTAGAACCGAATTTTTTGTTGCACAGGAAGAATTGGATTCAGAAGGTAAAAATAACAGTTTACATTCATTTCCCATTGTTCCTTTTCTGGATGTAGCTGGTTCTGTCCATCATTAATCAATTGAATTGGATTAGCTCTTCTCTATGTTGAAGAAATCCACTTCCATCAGCATACATCCTTGTACAGTATCATTGTTGAAGTGTATAATGATCTTCTGGTTCTGCTCGTTTCACTCAGCATCAGTTGATGTAAGTCTCTCCAAGCCTCTCTATATTTCTCCTGTTGGTCATTTCTTATAGAACAATAATATTCCATAACATTCATATACCATAGTTTACCCAACCATTCTCCAATTGATGGACATCCATTCATCTTCCAGCTTCTAGCCACTATGAAAAGGGCTGCCACAAACATTTTGGCACATACAGGACCCTTTCCCTTCTCTAGTAGTTCCTTGGGGTATAAGCCCAGTAGTAGTATGGCTGGGTCAAAGGGTATGCACATTTTGATAACTTTTTGGGCATAATTCCAGATTGCTCTCCAGAATGGTTGGATTCTTTCACAACTCCACCAACAATGCATCAGTGTCCCAGTTTTCCACAGCCCCTCCAACATTCATCGTTATTTGTTCCTGTCATCTTAGCCAATCTGACAGGTGTGTAATGATACCTCAGAGTTGTCTTAATTTGCATTTCTCTGATCAATAGTGATTTGGAACACTCTTTCATATGAGTGGAAATAGTTTTAATTTCATCATCTGAAAATTGTCTGTTCATATCCTTTGACCATTTATCAATTGGAGAATGGCTTGATTTCTTATAGATTAAAGTCAATTCTCTGTATATTTTGGAGATGAGGCCTTTATCAGAACCTTTAACTGTAAAAATTTTTTCCCAATTTGTTACTTCCCTTCTAATCTTGTTTGCATTAGTTTTGTTTGTGCAGAAACTTTTTAATTTGGTGTAATCAAAATGTTCTATTTTGTGATCAATAATGGTCTCTAGTTCTCCCTTGGACACAAACTCCTTCCTCCTCCACAAGTCTGAGAGGTAAACCATCCCATGTTCCTCCAATTTATTTATGATTTCGTTCTTTATGCCTAAATCTTGGACCCATTTTGATCTAATCTTAGTATGTGGTGTTAAATGTGGGTCCATGCCTAGTTTCTGCCATACTAATTTCCAGTTTTCCCAGCAGTTTTTGTCAAATAATGAATTCTTATCCCAAACTTTGGGATCTTTGGGTTTGTCAAAGATTAGATTGCTATTTTTATTCACTATCTTGTCCTGTGAACCTAACCTATGCCACTGATCAACTAGTCTATTTCTTAGCCAATACCAAATGGTTTTGGTGACTGTTGCTTTATAATATAGCTTTAAATCAGGTACACTTAGACCACCTTCCTCTGACTTTTTTTTCATTAGTTCCCTTGCAATTCTCGACCTTTTATTCTTCCATATGAATTTTGTTGTTATTTTTTCTAGGTCATTAAAATAGTTTCTTGGGAGTCTGATTGGTATAGCACTAAATAAATAGATTAGTTTGGGGAGTATTGTCATCTTTATTATATTCGCTCGGCCTATCCAAGAACATTGAATGTCTTTCCAATTATTTAAATCTGACTTTATTTTTGTGGCAAGTGTTTTGTAATTTTGCTCATATAATTCCTGACTCTCCTTTGGTAGATATATTCCCAAATATTTGATACTATCGACTGTTATTTTGAATGGAATTTCTCTTTGTATCTCTTGCTGTTGGATTGTGTTGGTAATGTATAAAAATCCTGAGGATTTATGTGGATTTATTTTGTATCCTGCGACTTTGCTAAAATTCTGAATTATTTCTAATAGCTTTTTAGCAGAGTCTTTGGGGTTCTCTAAGTATACCATCATGTCATCTGCGAAAAGTGACAATTTGATTTCTTCATTTCCTACTCTAATTCCTTGGATCTCTTTCTCGGCTCTTATTGCCAAGGCTAGAGTTTCTAGTACTATATTGAATAGTAATGGTGATAGTGGGCAACCTTGTTTCACTCCTGATCTAACAGGGAAAGGTTCTAGTTTATCACCATTACATATGATGTTTACTGAAGGTTTTAAATATATGCTCCTTATTATTTTAAGGAATAGTCCATTTATTCCTATACTCTCAAGCGTTTTTAGTAGGAATGGATGTTGGATTTTATCAAATGCCTTTTCTGCATCTATTGAGATGATCATATGGTTTTTATTAATTTGATTATTAATATGGTCAATTATACTAATAGTTTTCCTAATATTAAACCAGCCCTGCATTCCTGGTATAAATCCCACTTGGTCATAGTGTATTATTCTGGGGATGATTTTCTGAAGTCTATTTGCTAATATCTTATTTAAGATTTTAGCATCAATATTCATTAAGGAAATTGGTCTATAGTTTTCTTTCTCAGTTTTCGATCTACCTGGTTTAAGTATCAGTACCATGTCTGTGTCATAGAAGGAATTTGGTAGGACTCCTTCCATCCCTATTTTTTCAAATAGTTTACATAGCATTGGAGTTAGTTGTTCTTTAAATGTTTGGTAGAATTCACCTGTAAATCCATCTGGTCCTGGGGACTTTTTCTTAGGAAGTTGGTTAATAGCTTGGTCTATTTCTTTTTCTGAGATGGGACTATTTAGACTACTTACTTCTTCCTCTGTTAATCTGGGCAAGCTATATTTTTGAAGGTATTCTTCCATTTCATTTAAGTTATCAAATTTATCGGCATAAAGTTGAGCAAAGTAGCTCCTAACTATTGTTCTAATTTCCTCTTCATTAGTGGTGAGTTCACCCTTTTCATTTTCAAGACTATCAATTTGCTTTTTCTCTTTCCTTTTTTTAATCAGGTTTACTAAGGGTTTGTCTATTTTTTTGGTTTTTTCATAAAACCAACTCTTAGATTTATTAATTAATTCAATAGTTTTTTTACTTTCAATTTTATTAATCTCACCTTTTATTTTTTGAATTTCAAGTTTTGTGTTTGTCTGGGGGTTTTTAATTTGTTCCTTTTCTAGCAATTTTAATTGTAAACCCAATTCGTTGGCCCTCTCTTTCTCTATTTTATGCAAGTAGGCCTGTAGAGATATAAAACTTCCCCTAATTACTGCTTTGGCTGTATCCCACACATTTTGGTATGATGTCTCATTATTGTCATTTTCTTGGGTGAAGTTATTAATTATGTCTATGATTTGCTGTTTTACCCAATCATTCTTTAATATAAGATTATTTAGTTTCCAATTATTTTTTGGTCTATTTTCCCCTGGCTTTTTATTAAATGTTATTTTGATTGCATTATGGTCTGAAAAGGATGCATTTACTATTTCTGCCTTACTGCATTTGATTTTGAGGTTTTTATGCCCTAGTATATGATCAATTTTTGTATAGGTTCCATGAACTGCTGAGAAGAAAGTATATTCCTTTCTGTCTCCATTTAGCTTTCGCCAAAGATCTATCATATCAAACTTTTCTAGTATTCTATTTACCTCTTTGACTTCTTTCTTATTTATTTTGTGGTTTGATTTATCTAATTCTGAGAGTGCAAGGTTGAGATCTCCCGCTATTATAGTTTTGCTATCTATTTCCTCTTGCAGCTCTCTTAATTTCTCTTTTAAGAATTTAGATGCTGCACCACTTGGTGCATACATGTTTAATATTGATACTGCTTCACTATTGATGCTTCCCTTTAGCAGGATATAATGCCCTTCCTTATCTCTTTTAATTAGATCAATTTTTGTTTTTGCTTGATCTGAGATGAGGATGGCTACTCCTGCTTTTTTGGTTTTGCCTGAAGCATAATAGATTCTGCTCCACCCTTTTACTTTTAGTTTGAATGTCTCATCCTGTTTCAGGTGTGTTTCCTGTAAACAACATATAGTAGGAGAATAACTACTTTTTAATAAAATCTGCTAAGATCCAGTATTCTCAAATACTACATTGGGAGCTCCCTGCCAAGTTTCTTTTGAATTCCATTAGCATGCCTTCAACCATTTTAATTTAATCAATCATCAAAATCTATGGCATTTAATACACTTATTCTTAGGGATAAAATTCCCTAAGATATGAAATTAATTCAAATTGATAAGAAATTCTGTTTTATTTTTTCAGTTTATTCTATGGAGCCAGATAATGTCAAAGATGCACTGACGCAGCTGTTAACTGTTTTGAGAGGGACAACTAAAATAAAAACCAGCTACCTATTTCCACTCATATGAAAGAGTGTTCCAAATCGCTACTGATCACAGAAATGCAAATTAAGACAACTCTGAGATACCACTACATACCTGTCAGATTGGCTAAGATGACAGGAAAAAATAATGATGAATGTTGAAGGGGCTGTGGGAAAACTGGGGCACTGATGCATTGTTGGTGGAGTTGTGAAAGAATCCAACCATTCTGGAGAGCAATCTGGAATTATGCCCAAAAAGTTATCAAACTGTGCATACCCTTTGACCTAGCAGTGCTACTCCTGGGCTTAGATCCCAAGGAAATACTAAAAAAGGGAAAGGGACCTGCATGTGCCAAAATGTTTGTGGCAGCCCTTTTCATAGTGGCTAGAAACTGGAAAATGAATGGATGTCCATCAATTGGAGAATGGTTGGGTAAATTATGGTATATGAATGTTATGGAATATTATTGTTCTGTAAGAAATGACCAACAGGATGAATACAGAGAGGCTTGGAGAGACTTACATCAACTGATGCTAAGTGAAACGAGCAGAACCAGGAGATCATTATACACTTCAACAATGATACTGTATGAGGATGTATTCTGATGGAAGTGGAAATCTTCAACATAGAGAAGAGCTAATCCAATTCCAATTGATCAATGTATAAACTGTGAGTACTGTTTTGTTTTGTTTTGTTTTGTTTTTCTTCCCAGATTACTTTTAGCTTCTGAATACAATCCTTCCTTTGCAACAACAACAACAACAAAATTCAGTTCTGCACATATATATTGTACCTAGGATATACTATAAGATATTTAATATGTATGGGAATGCCTGCCATCTAGGGGAGGGTGTGGAGGGAAGGAGGGGAAAAATTCAGAACAGAAGGGAGTACAAGGGATAATGTTGTAAAAAAATTACCTATGCATATGTACTGTCAAAAAATGTTATAACATAAAAAATAATAAAAAAAAGAAAGTGGATCCTCAAAAAAATAAAATAATAATAATAAATGTCCATCTTCTTCCCTGGAAAACGATGCTCATTTTTGGTGAGCAAGTTATTATTGGCTGCATACCAAGTTCCTTAGCCTTTAGGATTATCATATTCCAGGCCTTTCATTCCTTTAATGTGGATGCTGTTAGATCCTGTGTTATCCTTATTGTGGCTCCTCCATTTCTGAATTGCTTTTTTCTAGCAGCTTCCAATATTTTTTCCTTCATGTGATGTTTCTTGAAGTTGGCAACTATATTTCTTGGCGTTTTGATTTTATGGTCCCTTTCCGTAGGTGATTGATGAATTTTTTCAATGTCTATTTTACCCTCTGTTTCTAAAACGTCTGGGTAGTTCTCTTTGATGATTTCCTGGAAAATAGTGTCCAGGCTCTTTTTTTCCTCACATTTTTCAGGGAGTCTGATTATTCTCAAATTGTTTCTCCTGGATCTGTTTTCCAGGTCTCTTGTCTTTCTAATAAGGTACTTGACATTCTTTTCTATTGTTTCCTTTCTCTGGTTTTGCTTGACTACTTCTTGTTTTCTCCTTGAGTTATTCATTTCTACTTGTTTGAGTCTAATTTTCTTTTTTTATTAATTTTTATAATTATAACATTTTCTTTGACAGTACATATGCATAGGTAATTTTTTTTTTACAACATTATCCCTTGTACTCCCTTCTGTTCTGAATTTTTCCCCTCCTTCCCTCCACACCCTCCCCTAGATGTCAGGCTTTTCCATACATATTAAATATCTTATAGTATATCCTAGGTACAATATATATGTGCAGAACCGAATTTTGTTGTTGTTGTTGTTGTATTTAGAAGCTAAAAGTAATCTGGGAAGAAAAACAAAACAAAACAAAACAAAACAAAACAAAACAAAACAAAACAAAACAAAAAAAACAATGCTCACAGTTTACACTCATTTCCCAGTGTTCCTTTTCTGGATGTAGCTGATTCTGTCCATCATTGATCAATTGGAATTAGATTAGCTCTTTTTTATGTTGAAGATTTCCAGTTCCATCAGAATACATCCTCATACAGTATCATTGTTGAAGTGTACGATTCCTTAGTTCTGCTCATTTCACTCAGCATCAGTTGATGTAAGTCTCTCCAAGCCTCTCTGCATTCCTCTTGTTGGTCATTTTTTACAGAACAATAATATTCCATAACATTCATATACCATAATTTACCCAATCATTCTCCAATTGATGGGCATCTATTCATTTTCCAGTTTCTAGCCACTATGAAAAAGGCTGCCACAAACATTTTGGCACATACATTGTCCCTTTCCCTTTTTTAGTATTTCCTTGGGATATAAGCCCAGGAGTAGCACTGCTGGGTCAAAGTGTATGCACAGTTTGATAACTTTTTGGGCATAATTCCAGATTGCTCTCCAGAATAGTTGGATTCTTTCACAACTCCACCAACAATACATCAGTGTCCCAGTTTTCCCACATCCCTTCCAACATTTATCATTATTTGTTCCTGTCATCTTAGCCAATCTGACAGGTGTGTAATGATACCTCAGAGTTGTCTTAATTTGCATTTCTGTGATCAGTAGTGATTTGAAACACTCTTTCATATGAGTGGAAATAGTTTTAATTTCATCATCTGAAAATTGTCTGTTCATATCCTTTGACCATTTATCAATTGGAGAATGGCTTGATTTCATATAAATTAAAGTGAATTCTCTGTATATTTTGGAGATGAGGCCTTAATCAGAACCTTTAACTGTAAAAATGTTTTCACAATTTGTTACTTCCCTTCTAATCTTTTTTGCATTAGTTTTGTTTGTGCAGAAACTTTTTAGTTTGATGTCATCAAAATTTTCTATTTTGTGATCAATTATGGTCTCTAGTTCTCCCTTGGAAACAAACTCCTTCCTCCTCCACAAGTCTGAGAGGTAAACCATCCCATGTTCCTCCAATTTATTTATGATGTCATTCTTTATGCCTAAATCTTGGACCCATTTTGATCTTATCTTAGTTATGTGGTGTTAAATGTGGGTCCCTGCCTAGTTTCTACCATTTGAGTCTAATTTTCAATTATGTATTTTCTTCACTCACTTTTTTTATATCTTTTTGTCATTGTCCAATTGAGTTTTTATCTTCTATGCAATTTTTTTCCATTTCTTCTATTTTATTTTTTAGAAAGCTGTTTTCTTTTTCCAGCTCACTAATCCTTTTTTTCTTGGAGTTGTTTACCTTTTCTAATTCACTAATTTTATTTCTCAATGATTTGTTTTCTTTATCCACTCTGTCTTTAATTGCGTGCAATGACTTCTACAGGCTCTCTTGCCAAGCTTGCCTTTCCTTTTCCCATTTCTCTTCTAGCTCTCTTGTGAGAACCTTTTTATTTCCTCTTAGGGGATTCCTCTTGCTTTTAGTGCCTTCAGGGTTTGAAGTCTGCTTTCTCTCCATATAGAAGCTGTCAATGGTTAGTGCCCTTTTAAATTTTTTGTTAAATTTGTCAGAGCAGGAATAGAAGAAAACAAATTGACAAGAGAAACAATTGGTCTGTTTTGGGGGGATGGGGCTGTTTGGTGTTATCGGGCTTCCTCTACAGACTGCTGGAGACAGCAGCGAGGCACTAGCAAGACTGTGATGGCTGCGCTGTGTCTGTGCTCTGAGGCTCTCAGAATGGGCTGAGTCACTCTGGGTGGGGGTGGGGGTGGCTGGGTCTGGAGAGATGCTAGCTTTCTAGGGTTTTTTTCTTTACCTCTGGTGTTTACACCTTCTCTGCTGCTCCTGGCTTGCTGCCAAGACAGAATATCCACACTGGGGTAAAAGTCGTTTTGCAGAAATGAAAGAGATCACGTCCTTCCCCCCTCCAGTCTGAGCTGTGTGAGCTGCCTGCCTCGCTCTCACTGCTTGTCCTTAGTCTGTGTCTAGTCTGTTCGTCCCCTCTCCCGGGCAAACACAGACCTTTTCTGGCAAATTTCAAGGATGTCTTCTGTTGGTGATTATTTGTGGCTTTCTTTTCTGGTGAAGCATTAATTTTGAGGCTTGTTATGAAGTAAATTCTAAAAGAAAACACAGGGCTCAAGCAGCTGTTTTCCTCCTCTCCTCCATCTTGGCTGGAAGTCCCCATTGTTGGTGGAATTGTGAACTGATTCACCCATTCTGGAGCCCAATTTGGAACTATGCCTCAAAGGCTATCAAATTGTGCATACCCTTTTATCCAGCAGGAAAGGGACCCACATGTGAGATTATGTTTAGGCAGCTCTTTTTGTAGTGGCATGAAACTAGAAACTGTGTGGATGCCCATAAGGAGAATGGCTGAATAAGTTATGTTATATGAATATTTTGGATTATTATTATTCTATAAATAACAATCAGGAGGATGATTCCAGAGAGGCCTGCAGAGACTTATATGAACTGATGCTAAGAGAAATGAACAGAATCAGGAAATCATTATACAGGGCAACCACAATTAGTATTTTAATTCAGGAGTATCAGAATAAAAAGAATTATGTGAGGGCTTTAAGTAGAAAATTTTCCAGATGCTACTTTCTGAATTAAATCAAAGGTAACATTTTAGGGAGGAAAAAAAAATCACAAGTGCAATTATTTAACAATGGTATTTTATTCTATGATGTATTCTCTATGTTCTCATTTCTAACCCTATTTCTCCTACTTAATCAACTATTAGTTTTTCTAAGTGCATTAAGGAAATTTCTGTCAGAGATAATTAGGCCAAAATTTGTTTGTTGTTTTATTATGATCACTGATAATGATCAAT
Organism: Sminthopsis crassicaudata; assembly: GCF_048593235.1. Classification (NCBI taxonomy): domain Eukaryota; kingdom Metazoa; phylum Chordata; class Mammalia; order Dasyuromorphia; family Dasyuridae; genus Sminthopsis; species Sminthopsis crassicaudata. The sequence continues at coordinate 451,674,204 of NC_133617.1, forward strand.
TCTGATAGACATGGCTCTTTTCAACAATGAGATTATTCAGGACAGTTCCAATGATCTTGTGATGAAGAAAGCAGTCAGAGAAAGGACAGTGGAAACTGAATGTGGATCACAACATAGTGTTTTCACTCTTTTGTTTTTGTTCGCTTGCATTTTGTTTTCTTTTTCATTTTTTCCTTTTTGATCTGATTTTGGTTGTGTAACTTGGTATTTGTGGAAATATGTATAGAAGAATTACATATGTTTAACATATATTGGATTACTTGTCATCCGGTGAGGGGAGGGAGGATAAAAATTTGGAACACAAAGTTTTGCAAGGGTGAATGTTGAAAGTTATCTATGCATATGTTTTGGATATAAAAAGGTTTAATGAAAATGAAAAATAAATGTATATTAACTTTAAAAATATAGTTTTCTTTATGAATCATGTTGGGAAGGAACAAGAGGAAAAAAAACATGAGAGAAAAAATGGGAAAAAAGTGAACATAGCATGTATTGATTTACATTCAATCTTCATATTCTATTTATGGATGTCCCTGATCGTTTCTATCCAAAATTTATTGCGATTGCCTTGGATCACTGAATCTCTGAGAAGAACCAAATCTTTCATAGTTGATGATTCCACAATTTTGCTGTTACTGTGTTCTTGGTTCTGCTTATTTTGCTCAGAATCAATTCATTCAAAATTTTCCAGATCCTCCTAAAATCAGCTTGTTTATTATTTTTATAGAACAATAATCTATTACTTTAATATACCATAAATTATTCAGCCATTCTCCAATTGATGAGCATTTATGCATTTTCTAATTTTTGCCACCACAAAAAGAGCTGCTACAAATGTTTTTGTACACGTAGATCCTTTTCCTTCCTTAAGATTTCTTCAGGATACAGTAACACTGCCGAATCAAAAGCATGCACAGTTTTATAACCCTTTGATCTTAGTTCTAAATTACTCTCCAGAATGGTTGTGTCATTTCACATTTCCACAAACAATGCATTAGTGTTTCAGTTTTCCCACATGTCCTCCTGTAATTATCATTACCTTTTTATGTCATCCAAGAGGTGAGAAGTGTACATTAGAGTTGTTTTAATTTGCATTTTTCTAATCAATAATGATTTGGAGCATTTTTCAATAAGACTATAGATGGTTTTAATTCCATCATCTGAAAATTGTCTATTCATATCTTTTGATTATTTGTCAATTGAGGAATGACTTATATTTATATAAATGTGTATATTTTGTTTAATTTTGTAAGTTATTTTTACATTTGTATTTTCACAAATACAGTCTGTAAAATTGTATAAATTTGACACAGTTCTTTATATATTTTCAAAATGAGGCCTTTATCAGAAACACTGGCTGTGTACATTTTTCCTGCATTTGTGCTCCCTTTTAATTTTGTTTGTGTTGGTTTTGTTTGTTGAAAAACTTTTTATTTTAAAGTTTAATGTAATCAAAGTTGTCCATTTTGTGTTTCATAATGTTCTCTACTTCTTTGGTCATAAATTCCTCTCTTCTCCACAGATCTGATAGGCAAAACTATCCCCTACTCTCATAATTTGCCTATGATATTACTCCTTATGTCTGAATCATGTACCATTTTGGTCTTATTTTGGTATGGGGTGTGAGATGTAGGCCTATGCTGAGTTTTTGACATATTGTTTTACAGTTTTCCCAGCAATTTTTTTGAAATAGTGAATTCTTATTCCAGAAACTGTAGTTTGGGGGCTTATCAAATACTAAATTGCTATATTTCGTTAATTATTGTGTTATGTGTATCTAACCTATTCCACTTAGGTATCACTCTATTTCTTAGCCATTACCAAATGGTTTTGATGATTGCTGCTGTATAATAGAATTTTATTTCTGGTACTACTGGGACACCATCCTTTGTATTTTTTCCCCATTAATTCCCTTGATATTCTTGCTATTTTGTTCTTCCAGACGTATTTAGTTATCATTTTTACTAGCTCTATAAAATAATTTTTTTGGCAGTTTGATTGGTATGGCACTGAACAGGTAGATCAATTCATGCAGAATTATCATTTGTATTATATTAGCTCAGCTTACCCATGAGCAACTGATATTTTTCTAGTTTTTTAGATCTGAATTTACTTGTGTGAAAAATGTTTTCCTGTGTTTGTTCCAGGTAGATACCCAAATATTTTATTTTGTTTAGTTATTTTAAATGGAATTTATCTTTCTATCTCTTGCTACTGGGCTTTATCAGTGATATATAGAAATGCTGATGATTTTTGTGGGTTTATTTTAGATACTGCAACTTTGCTAAAGCTGTTAATTGTTTCAAATAGTTTTTTTGGATGATTTCCTAGGATTCTCTAAGTACATCATCAAATATTCTCTTTCTGATCTGTTGATTTGAAGTGCATAAACCCATTGATTCAAGGAATTTAAAATTTAATTTAATGCTGAGAAGTTTGGAAATATAAATATATAAATATATATGTATATATATATATATATATACATATATATATATATATATGTATATATATATATATATATATATATACATATATGTATTATGCCCAAATTATTTATTTAGCCAGGGAACAAACTAATTTTGGCTTAATCATCTCTGAGAGAAATTTCCCTGATGTACTTAGAAAAACTAATAGTTGATTAAATAGGAGAAATAGGGTTAGAAATGGGAACAATGAGAATACATCATAGAATAAAATACCATTGCTAAATAACTGCTCTTGTGATTTTTTAACTCCTTGAGATGTTGCCTTTGTTTTAATTCAGAAAGTAGCACCTGAGAAATTTTATACTTAAAGCCCTCACACCATTCTTTTTATTCTGATAATTCTGAATTAAAATACTAAATCCAACAAAGGGAGATAAAAAAGAACAGTGGGAAACAGATGGCAACAGTTACAACTAGAAAATTCCCAGTTGGTGGCTCTTACATTTAGACACAGGCATCTGTTCTTCCCCACTGCAAAATGTTTTTTAACTTCGAGGTGTTAAAAATATGCAAGTTGCTGTTTTATTCATCTTGATGTTTACTGACTTTAATGACTTACAGTATATCCAATGAAAAGTACAATGTTTACCCAAGTGGCAAAAGACTCAAAACAGAGAAATATGGAACTCTATGAAAGAAGCTTGTGGTTCTACCAAATAGTATGTATGTGTTACAGGTGCAATTCCTTTTATGCAATGAAGAAATTCCAACAAAATTGTTTTGTACCTGAATTTTTGCATGTATTTAAAATTGAATTAAATTGAAAACATGTAAGAAGAGCTTAATATTTATAATATACCCTTCATTTAAAGAAACTCTCCTTTTATAAGGTAAAGAAGCACACATTACCTAAGTTAACTAGTTGTTAACTTAGAACTGTTTTCTTTGATGGAGTATTCAAAAGGCAGAATGATATAGCATCTCTAGTTTATCTTCTCATAATTATGAAAATCTGGGTTCAAATCTCACATGGTGATTTGAATATATATTAGCTATGTGACATTGTACGAGTCTCTTGTTTTCCTTATATGATTGTAAACTCTTTGAGTACAGGATTTTTCTTTTGCCTTTTTTAGGGGCTGTAGGAAGTATTAGTGCTTAGCACATTGCATGAAAGGTAGTAGGCATTTAATAAATATTTATTGATTAAAACATATAACTTCTCAGTGCTCTAAGGCGCCTGTTCCAGACCTGTAGTCCACTGGCTGCAAACAGCTAACTCCTGAGTGTCATTATATAAAAATGTTATTTGGAAATGTTTAACAAAATAAATAAAAATAAGTACAGCATAGATGTTAATTTTGTTTTTTTAAAGTCAATATTCTGTGGAGATCTCTCTCTGTTTGATACATATATTTGAAGAAATTCTCTTAGGAGTACAAATTACAGAGAGAATGTTGATCTGCATTTGTTGAAACAGTTTTGTTGCTGAGAATTCTTCATATAAATGAATTCTTAAGTCTGGTGGTAAAAAACAAACAAACAAACAAACAAACAAAAAACCCAAAGCAACCTTCTCATTATGTTAAAAATAGCAGAAAAAGGAACTAAAAGAAAAAAACCAATAGCATTAAATTTTATAAGTGAAGAATCAGTTATATATATATATATATATATATACATATATATATATATATATATATGTATTTATATATATGTGTATACACACACACACAGACACACACACAGACACAGACACAGACACACACACACACACACACACACACACACACACACACACACATATATATATATATATATATATATATATATATATATATATATATATATACTCATATTCCCATGCTGTTTTGAAAATGACTTTCAAAAGTCATTTCCCTTGGCCATTTCTGTTTGGGGTCAGAAGAAATATGCATTAATTATTTAATATTCTAGTGGTCAAGCAATAAATTTATGATAGAAGAATATTAAATATTTCAATATGGTTTAGCCCCTATATATTTGTTTTCTTATCCCTATTTCCAATTACACATTTAAATTCCTATAGTTTTATTGCTTTAGGTTAGAAAATCTCATAAGAATCTTTGGGTGAAGATTTCAGATACATCAGTCTTTGAAGTGTGCTTTCAGAAATCCCTACATTTTTTCTTTAAACATGTGAGCTTGGGGGCGGAGAAGATACGCTCGATTCTTTAAGCTCCTTTCTTCCCTCCCTACCAATTAGATAAAATCAGCCTCAGAAATAGCCCTGGACTGATAGAAAGCACAAGGACTGGAAGCACGACTTAAGCTGAAGAGAATCTGGAGTTTCAACAGGAAAGGTCAGCTCCCAGGGGAGGAAGAAGAAAGGCCAGCACAGACAGCTGGGTGCTGGCACACTGCGCCAATTGCACTGGGGAGGGCTCTGGGATCAGAGAAGCCACTGAGATAGAGGAATCTGGCACAGGCTGTTAACTCTTCTCTGCTTATAATACAGCAGTTCAGAAGAGAAATCAAGCCACTTTAAAATTTTAAAACCAGATTAGATCTTCCGGGATCCTGGGGGTGACTCAGCAGATCTCTGCACTGTGGGTGTGGCCGACATAGGCAATCCAAGCTTTCACCTGTGGGTAGTTAAGAGATTGAAAAGTGGGCAGAGTAGTAACTCATAGTGCCTGGCTCAGCTGGAGGCTGTGGAACTCAGCCCCGGGAAGTCCTAGAGAAGCAGAACCTTTGAACTAGGGACCACGGTTTCTGGCAGACACTTCCAGTTTGAGCACAGGGGCTTTTTCATCGAACTCCTTCTGAAATAGACCCTAAAAAAAGAACACCAAGGAATATTGTGGCTAAGCTGCAGAATTACCACACAAAGGAGAAAATCCTGCAAGCAGCTAGAAAAAAACAATTTAAATACCAAGGTGCCACAATAAGGGTCACCCAAGATCTGGCTGCCTCCACATTAAAGATAGAAGGGCCTGGAACCTGATATTCCGAAAGGCAAAAGATCAAGGATTGCAACCAAGAATAAACTACCCAACTAAGTTTAGCATCTTTTTCCATGGAAGAAGATGGTCATTCAATGAAATAAAGGAATTCCATATGTTTCTAAGAAAAAAACCAGACTTAAACAAAAAATTTGATCTCCATCCACAAGACTGAAGAGAAACAGAAAAAAGTACACAGAACCCTTGAGAACTGTATCTCTGTTGTGGGTATATAGAAAGTACACATGGATAATTTGATTTTACTGATATAAAAGAATAAAAAGGAGGGGGTGTAGTAAAGGGAAGGGGGTGGTATCAGAAAAAGGGGAGGGAGTGATAAAAAGAGGGAAACTACATCCCAGGAAGAGGCATAGAAAATACACCATATCTGAGGGAATTTAGAGAGGGGGAGAATCATTGTGTAAATCTTACTCTCATCAGAAGAGGCTCAAAGAGTAAATAATTGTCATATTTGTTTTTCAGAGAATTCTCTCTCACCTCATTAAAAGGGGGGAGAGGAAAAGGGAAAAGGAAAAGGAGAATAAGGGAAGGGACGTGGAGGGAGGGGGTAGGGATACTAAAAAAAATAGAAAGGGAGGGCTGCGCATCACAAGGAGGGTCTATAAATTAAATATTGGGGAAGGGGTTCAGGGGGGTCAAGGGAAAAAGCATAATCTGGCGATAATATGATGGCAGAAATACAGAATTAGTCATTTTAACTGTAAATGTGAATGGATGAATGCTCCCATCAAACGGAGACGGATAGCAGAATGGATCAAAAATCAGAACCCTACAATATGTTGTTTACAGGAAACACACTTAAAGCAGGGAGATACATATAGAGTAAAGGTAAAAGGTTGGAGCAGAATCTATTGTGCTTCAGGAAAAGCCAAAATAGCAGGGGTAGCTAAAATAATGAAGCCATATCGATACTAAACCTATATGCACCAAGTGGTATAGCATCCAACTTTCTAAAGGAAAAGTTAAAAGAGTTGCAAGAAGAAATAGACAGTAAAACTATAATAGTGGGAGATTTCAACCTCGCACTCTCAGATTTAGACAAATCAAACCACAAAACAAATAAGAAAGAAATTAAAAAAGTAAATAGAACATTAGAAAAACTAGGTATGATAGACCTTTGGAGAAAACTGAATGGCAATAGAAAGGAATATACTTTCTTCTCAGCAGTTCATGGATCCTATACAAAAGTAGACCATATATTAGGACATAAAGATCTCAAAATTAAATGTAGGAAGGCAGAAATAATAAATGCTTTCTTCTCAGACCACAATACAATAAAAGCTACATTCAGTAAAAAGTTAGGGGTAAATAGACCAAAAAGTAATGTAAACTGAATGACTGAGTGAAACAGCAAATTATAGACATCATACCAAAATCTGTGGGATGCAGCTGAAGCAGTAATAAGGGGAAATTTTATATCTTTAGAGGCTTATTTGAAGAAAATAGAGAAAGAGAAGATTAATGAATTGGGCTTGCAACTTAAAAGGCTAGAAAAAGACCAAATTAAAAACCCCCAACCAAAATTAAACTTGAAATACAAAAATTAAAAGGAGAAATCAATAATATTGAAAGTAAAAAAAACACTATTGAATTAGTAAATAAAACCAAGAGTTGGTTTTATGAAAAAGCCAATAAAATAGATAAACCTTTGGTAAATCTGATCAGTAAAAAGAAAGAGGAAAATCAAATTGTTAGTCTTACAAATGAAAAGGGGGATCTTTCCACCAACGAAGAGGAAATTAGAGAAATAATGAGTTACTTTGCCCAACTTTATGCCAATCAATTTGATAACTTAAGTGAAATGGATGACTTCCTCCAAAAATATAGGCTTCCCAGATTAACAGAGGAGGAAATAAATTGCTTAAATAGTCCCATTTCAGAAAAAGAAATAGAATCCCCAAGACCAGATGGATTTATATGTCAATTCTACCAAACATTTAAAGAACAATTAGCCCCAATGCTATATAAACTATTTGAAAAAATAGGGGATGAAGGAGTCCTACCAAACTCCTTTTATGACACAGACATGGTACTGATACCTAAACCAGGTAGATCGAAAACTGAGAAAGAAAATTATAGACCAATTTCCTTAATGAATATTGATGCTAAAATCTTAAATAAGATATTAGCAAAAAGACTTCAGAAAATCATCCCCAGGATAATACATTATGATCAAGTAGGATTCATAGGAATGCAGGGCTGGTTTAATATTAGGAAAACTATTAGTATAATTGACCATATTAATAATCAAATTAATTAAAACCATATGATCATCTCAATAGATGCAGAAAAAGCATTTGACAAAATCCAACATCCATTCCTACTAAAAACTCTTGAGAGTATTGGAATAAATGGACTATTCCTTAGAATTATCAGGAGCATATATTTAAGACCGTCATTAAGCATAATATGCAATAGAAATAAACTGCAACCTTTCCCAGTAAGATCAGGAGTGAAACAAGGTTGCCCACTATCACCATTACTATTCAATATAGTACTAGAAACGCTGGCGAGAAAGTGATTCAAGGAATTAGAGTAGGAAATGAGGAAATCAAACTATCACTCTTTGCAGATGACATGATGGTATACTTAGAGAACCCCAAAGACTCTGCTAAAAAGCTATTAGAAATAATTCAGAATTTTAGCAAAGTCGCAGGATACAAAATAAATCCACATAAATCCTCAGCATTTTTATATATCACCAAAAAATGCAACAGCAAGAGATACAAAGAGAAATTCCATTCCAAACAAATGTTGAGAGTATAAAGTATTTGGGAATCCATCTACCAAAGAATAGTCAGGAATTATATGAGAAAAATTACAAAACACTTGCCACAAAAATAAAGTCAGATTTAAATAATTGGAAAGACATTCAGTGCTCTTGGATAAGCTGAGCGAATATAATAAAGATGACAATACTCCCCAAACTAATCTATTTATTTAGTGCTATACCAATCAGACTCCCAAGAAACTATTTTAATGACCTAGAAAAAATAACATCAAAATTCATATGGAAGAATAAAAGGTCAAGAATTGCAAGGGAACTAATGAAAAAAAAGTCAGAGGAAGGTGGTCTAAGTGTACCTGATCTAAAGTATATTATATAGCAGCAGTCACCAAAACCATTTGGTACTGGCTAAGAAATAGACCGGTAGATCAGTGGAGCAGATTAGATACAAACGACAAAAAAGGGTACATCTATAGCAATTTAATCTTTGACAAACCCAAAGATACCAACATTAGGGACAAAAATTCATTATTTGGAAAAAACTGTTGGGAAAACTGGAAATTAGTATGGCAGAAATTAGATATGGATCCACACTTAACACCATATACCAAGATAAGATCAAAATGGGTCCATGATTTAGGCATAAAGAATGAGATAATAAATAGATTAGAGGAACAGAGAATAGTCTACCTCTCAGACCTGTGGAGGAAGAAGGAATTTATGACCAGAGGAGAACTAGAGATCATTATTGATCACAAAATAGAAGATTTTGATTACATCAAACTAAAAAGTTTCTGTACAAACAATACTAATGCAAACAAGATTAGAAGGGAAGTAACAAATTGGGAAAATATTTTTAAAAGTAAAGGTTCTGATAAAGGCCTCATTTCCAAAATATATAGAGAACTGACCCTAATTTATAGGAAACCAAACCATTCTCCAATTGATAAATGGTCAAAGGATATGAACAGACAATTCTCAGAGGAAGAAATTGAAACTATATCCACTCACATGAAAGAATGTTCCAAATCACTACTGAACAGAGAAATGCAAATTAAGACAACTCTGAGATACCACTACACACCTGTCAGATTGGCTAAGATGACAGGAACAAATAATGATGAATGTTGGAGGGGATGTGGGAAAACTGGGACACTGATACATTGTTGGTGGAGTTGTGAAAGAATCCAGCCATTCTGGAGAGAAATCTGGAATTATGCCCAAAAAGTTATCAAACTGTGCATACCCTTTGACCCAGCAGTACTACTACTGGGCTTATATCCCAAAGAAATACTAAAGAGCAGAAAGAGACCTATATGTGCCAAAATGTTTGTGGCAGCTCTTTTTGTTGTAGCTAGAAACTGGAAGATGAATGGATGTCCATCAGTTGGAGAATGGTTGGGTAAATTATGGTATATGAAGGTTAGGGAATATTATTGCTCTGTAAGAAATGACCAGCAGGAGGAATACAGAGAGGCTTGGAGAGACTTACATCAACTGATGCTGAGTGAAAAGAGCAGAACTAGTAGATCACTGTACACTTTAATGCTGTATGAATGCTGTATGAATTCTGATGGAAGTGTATATCTTCAACATAAAGAAGATCCAACTCACTTCCAGTTGATCAATAATGGACAGAAATAACTACACCCAGAGAAGGAATACTGGGAAGTGAATGTAAATTGTTAGCACTACTTTCTATCTACCCAGGTTACTTATACCTTTGGAAGCTAATACTTAATGTGCAACAAGAAAATCGTATTTACACACATATATTGTATCTAGGTTATATTGTAACACATGTAAAATGTATGGATTACCTGTCATCGGGGGGAGGGAGTAAAAGGAGGGAGGGGATAATTTGGAAACTGAATAAAAAAATAAACATGTGAGGCTTGAACAAATTTAAAAATATTTTTACGTATAGTTTAAAAATATACATATATTTAAACTCTATTTTAATACTCATGGGCCTTATTCATTTAGAAGTTGTTTATTAAAACACATTTTATATTGCTGTCAGTACAGCTTTGGCTGGGATCCAATACAAGAGGAAATAATGGAAGTTTCTTACATAGCTTTCTATCAGTGTCCTTTCTGACCATACTTAGAGCTTTTTCAATGTTTCTTTTTTCCTAATTTGATCTTAACAGTACACCAGTTTTTCTGAGAATGCATAGCAATTACTGTAATGACTGGTTTCATCTTCTACTCTTCTCTCATCTTTCTAACTGAAACATTTAGTCTTCACTTGACATCTTAGTTCTATCTCAGACCTTTTGGGAACTTCGAGGTTTGCCCCATAATGTAACATCTGTGTCTCAGCCTCCACTATGTCCTATGAACCTTGTGACTGTTCACCAGCACTTTTATCTATCAGTCAAAACATCATTAACCACTCATTAAGCAGTTACTGCATGCCAGGCACTGTTACATGTTGAGGGTGCAATGATAAAAAATGAAATAATTCCTCTTCTTAAAGAGTTTATTTTCTACTGAGACAAACACATACAACATAGCTATTAAATATATCCAAGGTAATATTTGGGGGATAATACATTAGTGTGAAAACTTTTCTGCTGAAGGTGAAATTTGAGTTGAACCTTGAAGGAAACTAGAGATTCTGAGAGGCAAAAATTAGGAAGAAGAACATAGGGCAATGTCACAGCGAATGGGGAAGGACTGTTGTGTTTGAGGAAGACAAAGTAAGCTGGATTGCTTATTTCCTCATAATTCTGTTCTAATGACTGTTTGAGAGGAATTTTCCTAATGTCCTTAAGAAAACTAACAGTTGATTAAATAGGAAGGATAAGGTTATAAATTGGAGTATGAAGAATGTATACTGAAATAAAATGCCATTGTTAAAAATTGCTCTTGCAATCTTGATCCCTATAAAATTATTTTTGATTTAAATTCAGGAAGTGGTATAATGAAAAATTTCCACTTAACACTGTTCTTATATCTAATATGGGCAGACTATAGAATGAATGAAGAGCAGTTAATGTATAACAAAACTAGAATGATAAACTGGGGCCAGTTTGTAAAGAGTTTTGAATGTCAAATAAAGGACTTTATATTTGATCCTAGAAGTGATGTGGAACCACTAGAGCTAACTGAGCAGTGCAATGGCATAGTCAGACCTGTAGTTTGGGAAAATCATTTTGGCTGCAGAGTGAGCCTTAGTGCCTTGATGTGTGGCTTGAAGGGAAGCAGCACACAAACTTTTATGTCCTCAAAGTCCAAGGCAGACTTTAATTTCTACCAGGAGGGGAGGAAGATGGTTTGGATCAGAGGCTGGCCACTATGTTCTTTTGGTAAGAGGGTGTAATGCTCTTGAATTATAGTCTTGAATTAGTCATTGCTGACTGTCAGATAGTTTCTGGCCTTAGGATAGTTCCTGAAAAAATAGTGGATAGACCACTCCTCAATTAATTGCTGACTGGTAATCTGGTCAAGAGAACCAAATTCTGGAGACCACTCCTTCCTACTTATGAGCCACAGAATTAGCAAATCTATGATTGAAAGCTGTATAAAGGTATCACCTTGTTTCTCTTTCTCTGTGGAATTTTCTTAGAATTCCAGCCCTCTTTTCTAGTGGCATTAATATTGAAATGAACTTTTGTTCAGTTTCAAAGACAATAATTTTCCTGTGTTCTATTCTGCATATAGGAATGCTTATGTGTATATAAGTTCAGAATAAAAGAAGTTAAATTGCTTTTTTTTGTTTGTTTGTTTTAATGGAGAAAATCCAATGGATATTGACAGGAAGACCTGCATCTACATATTACCTGAGACATTTACTTGTGGTGTGACTAGTATAGGAAGAACTTTGAGTGGCATACCAGCCCAGAAAATACCTATGCTAAGAAGCCACATTCTATGCCTAAGTAAACTTTTTTTTTTTTTAACAAACTTTTAAATGGGCTCTGAATGTTTCATTTCATTCCAATTTGGAGACAGAAGCAAAAAGTTCTGAATTTGATTTGGCCTAAAACAGAGAGCATATATACATAGATGCAATCACTATTCTTTAATGTACTAAATGGTAATAATTTAACAAAGTAATTGATGTCTACCATAAACTATAAATATAAATTACTAGTCAAGGCCTCCTTATGGCCTGCCTTTTGTACTGTGGCTATAAGTAAGCTAAATGACCAGAGTTTAAGTCCCCACAGTCAATGAAATTTTTAAAAATATTATATTTTGTTAGATTTCATTGGATATATCGCTAACCACTTATTTTTCCCAAAAGTTTTCATTTATATAAAATTTTCATGACATATTCTTTACCCATAAGAACATAAACAACAATCATGACCATCTAGGGAGAAAAACTATCCAATAATTTTATTGCTGTCTTATTTTTTAATAGCTTTTCATTTTCAAAATACAGGCAAAGAGAGTTTCCAACATTTGTACTTGTAAAACCTTGTGTTCTGAATTTTTCTCCTTCTCTTCCTCCTATCTCCTTCTCTAGACAGCAACCAATCAAAGTAAGAAGAAAATATTGCAAACAGCCAGAAGGAAACACTTTCTATATCAAGGAACCACAATCAGGAATACCCAGGACCTTGCAGCTTCCATTTTAAGAGAATGAAGAAAATGGAATCTGATATTCCAAAAGGTAAAAGAACTTGGAATGCAGGCAAAAATCAGCAAAAATGAACATCATCTTACAAAGAAAAAGATAATCATTCAATGAAACAGGTGCATTTCATCTATTTCTGAGGAAAAGACTGGAGCTGAATAGAAAATTTGATCTTCAAATACAAAATTCAAGAGAAGCATAAAAAGATAAAAAGAAATGAAAAATAACTTTATTTTAAAAGATAAAAGCTTATATCTCGATATGGAAAGATGATATGTTTAACTCTTGAGATCTGTATCTCTATTATGGGTGCATTTAGAAGGTGCAGGTGCAATATGATTTCATTGTGATGATATAAAAAAGAAACCAGAGGAGAGCAGGTGATTCTACTGGAAAAAGAGGAAAATGGAGTTAAAAAGGGGTAAATTACATCTCACAAGGAGGAAAAGAGATCTATTGCAATTGAGGGAAAGAGGGGAGAGAGATGAACATTGTGTGAATCTTATACTCATCAGTTTTTGGCTCAGTGAGAGAATATCAGACACACTTAGATTCACAAAAAAACTTGTCTCAGACTATAGGCAAGTAGGAGGGGAAGGGGGAAAGGAAAGGCAGAGCCTAATAGAAGAGGAGAGGTAGAAAAAAGGGAGACGGTAGTTGAGAAAGGGTAGATCAATGAAAAATACTGGGGAGGAGGGAAAGGGACAAAAAGTAGAGAAAAGTATAACGGGGGGGTAAGCAAGATGGCAGGAAATACTGATTTAATAATTTTATCTGTGAATGTGAATGGGATGAACTCTCCCATAAAATGGAAGTAGATAGCAGACTGAATTAATAGCTAGAATCCTATAATTTACTGTTTACAAGAAATGCACTTAAAATAGAATGAAATAGAATAAAATGAAATGAAATGAAATGAAATGAAATGATATACTTAAAGTAAAGATAAAAGATTGGAGCAGAATCTGTTATGCTGAGGTAGAAATCCTGATCTCAGATCAAGCAAAAGCAAAAATGGATCTAATTAAAAGAGATAAGGAAGGAAACTACATCCTACTTAAAGGTGTCACAGATAATGAAGTAATATCAATACAAAACATATATGCACAAAGTGGTATAGCCTCCAGATTCCTAGAGGAGAAGTTAAGAGAGCTGAAAGAAGAAATAGACAGCAAAACTATAATAGTGGAGATTGTCAGCCTTGCTCTCTCAGAACTAGATAAATTAGACCAGAAAATAAACAAGAAAGAAGTTAAGGAGGTAAATAGAACTTGAGAAAAGTTAGGGATAATAGATATTTGGAGAAAAGTGAATGGTGGCAGAAAGGAATATGATTTTTTTCTCAGTGGTTTATGAAACCTATATAAAAATTGAAGATATATTAGATCATAAAAACCTCAAAATCAAATGCAGAAAGGTAGAAATACTAAATGCATATTTTTTTTCAGATAATAATGCAATAAAAATAACATGCAACCAAAAAAAAAAAAAACCCAACAAAGGATATAATCAATTAATGAAATAGCAAAGCAAAGACACAATAGATAACTTCATCCAAGAGAATGACAATAATGAAGAACATAGAAAAATTTAAGGACTTAAGGGAGGCAGCCAAAGTAGGTCTTAGGAAAATTTTATATCTCTAGATTCTTAGTTGCATAAAATAAAAGAAGATCAATGAATTGGGCATACAATTAAAAAAGCTAGAAAAACAAACAAACAAAAAAAAACCCCTTATTTAAAAACCAAATTTGAAATTCTGAAAATAAAAGGGCAGATTAATAAAATTGAAAGTAAAAAAAAAAAAAGAATAAATAAATAAATAAAACTTTAATTAATATGAATAGAAAAAGGAAAGAAGAAAAACAAATTATTAGTCTCAAAAATGAAAAGGGAGAACTTTCCACCAATGAAGAGGAAATTAGAGAAATAATTAGGAACTATTTTGTATTATGGGCCAGAACTCTGAAACAAGGATTCTTACAAGATGTTAAGTCAATGGAATTGATGAGACAATGATTATCTAGTTTAGTATGATGCTTAATAGTTCTCTAAGTTCAGTATGAATGATTGAATCTTTCAACAAATAATGTTTTCCTAATGACATAATGATACTCAGTGTAGAGCATATAAGATGGAAGCCTCAGCCAGATTTAGAGAGCTGGGAAGACAAGCAGATTGGAGGCACAAGCCTTTGGACACAGATTCATTCATCCCATCTCATACCCTATGGTGACAGGCCTGTTCTCCTGCATTTTTCTTCACTGAAACCAAGACTCCTGAAGGCCTTTAAGAAAGCTAACTGGCCCCAGGAAAGGAGACAAGAGTTTGAAAGAGATAATAAAGGATTTGGGCTTTAACCACTGGCTACTCTTGTGGTAATTACTCTACTGAAATGAAGACTGCCCAAAGACCTCCTGAAAACCAAACTAAGAACACTACAATTTTGCCCCACTATATGTCAATAAATTTGATAACCTATATAAAATGGAGGAATACCTACAAAAAAAAAAAAAAAAAAGATTGCCTATATTAATAAAAGAGGAAATATACCAGTTAAATAGTCCCAATTTAGAAAAAGAAATAGAAAATCAACTCTTTAAGAAAAAATCTTTAGAACAAGATTGATTTATATGTAAACTCAACCAAACATTTAAAGATCAATTAATTCTGGACTCCTGGCCAAGATGGTGGAGAGGACGCATACATCTGCTTAAGCTCCACGTTTTCTCTCAGAATTTATTTCATGACAAGCCTTGAAATGCTTGAAAGGAAAAAAAAAAAAAAAAGACAAATAATTACCAACAGAAGACATCCTTGAAATTCCCCAGAAAAGGGGACAGGGACTAACAGATCAGGCGCAGGCTGGGGGCAAGCAGCGAGAGCAAGGCAGACAGATCACACTTCGAAGACCAGAGGGGGGAGGGGTGTGATCTCTGCCATTTCTGAGGAACGACCTTTACCAGTGTGGATGTTCTGTCTTGGCAGCAAGCCAGGATCAGCAGAGAAGCTCTAAACACAGGAGGTAAAGACTAAAACCCGGAAAAGCTAGGTCTCTCAGGACCTGCCCAGCCCCACCCCCACCCCAGTGACTCAGCACGTTCTTAGAGCCTCAGAGCTTCAGAACAAAGACACAGCCTAGGATTGCTGTCCTGCTAGTGCCTTGATGCTCTCTCCCGTAGTATGTAGAGGAAGCCTGATAATACCATCCAGCCCCATTCCCCCCACCCCTCAGCCTCCACCAATGCAGAGCATTTATTTTTCTTGTTAATTTGTTTTCTTTAATTCTTCTCTGATAAAATGAACAAAGAATTTAAAAGGGCTTTAACCATTGATAGCTTCTATATGGAGAGAGAGCAGACTTCAAACCCTGAGGAGACTAAAAACAGACAATTTCCAGAGGAATTCACACAGGGGGATATTATCTGCTCCTCTATATACAAAACAGTCATAAAAGAAATCAAAAAGGCTCTCACAAGAGAACTAGAAGAGAAATTGGAAAAGGAAAGGGAAGCTTGGTAAGAGAGTCTGGAGAAGTCATCCCATACACTTAAAGACAGAATGGATAAAGAAATCAAATACTTGAAAAACAAAATTAGTGAACCAGAAAAGGTAAACAACTCTAAGGAAAACAGAATTAGTGAGTTGGAAAAAGAAAACAGCTCTCTAAAAAATAAAATTGGTGAAATGGAAAAAAATTCCATAGAACAACAACAACAACAACAAAACTCACTTAAAAACTCAATTGAACAATTACAAAAGAATATAAAAAAAGTGAGTGAGGAAAATAAATAATTGAAAATCAGAATCGAGCAAATAGAAGTGAATGACTCAAGGAGACACCAAGAATCAGTCAAGCAAAACCAGAAAAATGAAACAATCGAAAAGAATGTCAAGTACCTTATTGGTAAGACAACAGGAGAGACAATCTGAAAATAATTGGACTCCCTGAAAAATATGAGGAAAAAAAGAGCCTGGACACTATTTTCCAGGAAATTATCAAAGAGAACAGAGGGTAAAATAGACATAGAAAAAATTCATTGATCACCTAATGAAAGGGACCTAAAATCAAAATACCAAGAAATATACTGGCCAAGTTCAAGAACAATCAGATGAAGGAAAATAGAACAATTAGATGAAGGAAAATATATTGCAAGGTGCTAGAAAAAAAATTAATTCTGATATAGAGGAGCCACAATAAGGATTACCCAGGATCCAGCAGTGTCCATATTAAAGGATCAAAGGGCCTGGAATATGATATCCCAAAAGGCTAAGGAACTTGGTATGCAGCCAAAAATAACTTACCCAGCAAAAATGAGCATCTTTTTCCAGGGAAGAAGATGGACATTTAACCCAATAAATGAATTCCATCTATTCTTATTGAAAAAACCAGACCTACATAAAATGTTTGATCTTCAAATACAGAACTCAAGAGATTTCTAAAAAGGTAAAAAGAAATCTTGAGAACTATATTTCTGCCGTAAAGATATGTAAAGAACACATGTATAATTTGTCCTTGAAACTAGAGGTGAAGAGGAAATTATATCATAAAAAAGGGTAAAGTGGTGGTACTATATCTTATGAAGAGGCAAAGGTAACCTATTATATCTGAGAGAAAGAAAGGAGGGAGATGAACATAGTGTGTATCAATATACATATTCGATTTATGGTGAAACTTCTTCCACTTCATTGAAAAGTGAGAGGGAAGGAGTAAGCTAAGGGGAAGGAATACAGAAATTGTGAGGAAAAGGGGCAAAATAAGGGGAGGAACTTTAAGGTGGGGGAGGGATAATAAAAAGGGAGGGCTGTGAAAAGCAAGTGGTGTTCACAAGTTTAATACTGGGTAGAGGGGTAAGAGGGGAGGAAAGGAGAAAAGCATAAGCAGGGGTTAACAGGATGGCAAGCAATATAGAATTTGTCATTCTAACAATAAATGTGAATGAAGTAAACTCCCTCATAAAGAGGAAGCAGTTAGCAGATTGGATTAAAAGTCTGAATCCTACCATATGTTGTTTACAGGAAATACACCTGAAACAGTGTGATATATTCAAACTAAAAGTAAAAGGGTGGAGCAGAATCTACTATGCTTCAGGCAAAGCCAAAAAAGCAGGGGTAGCCATCCTCATCTCAGATCAAGCAGAAACAAAATTGATCTAATTAAAAGAGATAAGGAAGGGCATTATATCCTGCTAAAGGGTAGCATCAATAATGAAGCAGTATCAATATTAAATATATATGCACCAAGTGGTGCAGCATCTAAATTCTTAAAATAGAAATTAAGTGAACTGCAAGAAGAAATAGACAGCAAAACTATAATAGTGGGACGTCTCAATCTTGCACTCTCAGAATTAGATAAATAAGAAAGAAGTCAAAGAGTATTAGAATATTAGAAAATATTCTAATCTAAAATACTAGAAAATATTCTATCTAAAATACTAGAATATTAGAAAAGTTTGATATGATAGATGTCTGGTGAAAGCTAAATGGAGACAGGAGTATACTTTCTTCTCAGCAGTTCATGGAACCTATACAAAAATTGATCATATTACTAGAGCATAAAAACCTCAAAATCAAATGCAGTAAGGCAGAAATAGTAAATGCTTACTTTTCAGACCACAATACAATTAAAATTAAATTTAATAAAAAGCCAGGGGAAAAATAGACCAAAAAATAATTGGAAACTAAATAATCTTATGCTAAAGAATGATTGGGTAAAACAGCAAATCATAGACATATTTAATAACTTCAACCAAGAAAATTACAATAATGAGACATCATACCAAAATGTGTAGGATACAGCCAAAACAGTATTAAGGGGAAGTTTTATATCTCTAGAGGCCTACTTGCATAAAATAGAGAAAGAAAGGGTCAATGAATTTGGCTTACAACTAAAATTGCTAGAAAAGGAACAAATTAAAAACCTCCAGACAAACACAAAACTTGAAATTCTAAAAATAAAAGGTGAGATTAATAAAATTGAAAGTAAAAACACTATTGAATTAATTAATAAAACTAAGAGTTGGTTCTATGAAAAAACCCACAAAATAGGCAAATCCTTAGTAAACCTGATTAAAAAAAGCAAAGAGAAAAAGCAAATTGTTAGTATTGAAAATGAAAAGGGAGAATTCACTAATGAAGAGGAAATTAGAACAACAGTTAGGAGCTCCTTTGCTCAACTTTATGCCAATAAATTCAATAACTTAAATGAAATGGAAGAATACCTTCAAAAATATTGCTTGTCCAGATAAACAGAGGAAGAAGTAAGTAGTCTAAATAGTACCATCTCAGAAAAAGAAATGGAACAAGATATTAACCATCTCCCTAAGAAAAAAAACCCCAGGACCAGATGGATTTACATGTGAATTCTACCAAACATTTAAAGAACAACTAACTCCAATGCTATATAAATTATTTGAAAAAGTAGGGATTGAAGGAGTCCTACCAAATTCCTTTTATCACACAGACATGGTACTGATACCTAACTAGGTAGATTGAAAACTGAAAAAGAAAACTACAGACCAATCTCCGTAATGAATATTGACACTAAAATCCTAAATAAGATATTAGCAAAAAGACTTCAGAAAATAATCCCCAGGATAATACACTATGATCAAGTAGGATTTATACCAGGAATGCAGGGCTGGTTTAATATTAGGAAAACTATTAGTTTAATTGACCATATCAATAATTAAATTAATAAAAACCATATGTTCATCTCAATAGATGCAGAAAAAGCATTTGATAAAATCCAACATACATTCCTACTAAAAAGGCTTGAGAGGATAGGAATAAATGGACTATTCCTTAGAATAATCAGGAGCATATATTTAAAACCGTCAGTAAACATCATTTGTAGTGGCGATAAACTGGAACCTTTCTCTGTAAGATCTGGAGTGAAACATGGTTGCCCACTATCACCATTACTATTCAACATAGTACTAGAAACGCTAGCCTTGGCAATAAGAGTTGAGAAAGAGATTCAAGGAATTAGAGTAGGAAATGAGGAAGTCAAACTATCACTCTTTGCAGATGACATGATGGTATACTTAGAGAACCCCAAAGACTCTTCTAAGAAGCTATTAGAAATAATTCAGAACTCCAGCAAAGTTGCAGGATACAAAATAAATCCACATAAATCCTCAGGATTTTTATACATTTTATACAGAATCCAACAGCAAGGGATACAAAGAGAAATTCCATTCAAAATATCTGTGGATAGTATAAAATATTTGGGAATATATCTAGCAAAGGAAAGTCAGGAAGTATATGAGCAAAATTACTAAACACTTGCCACAACAAATAAAGGCAGATTTAAATAATTGGAAAGACATTGAGTGCTCTTGGATAGGCCAAGCGAATATAATTAAGATGACAATACTCCCTAAACTAATCTATTTATTTAGTGCTATACCAATCAGACTCCCAAGAAACTATTTTAATGACCTAGAAAAAATAACAACAGAATTCATATGGAACAACCAAAGGTCGAGAATTTCAAGGGAAGTAATGAAGAAAAAATTAAATGAAGGTGGCCTAGATGTACCGATCTAGAACTGTATTATAAAGCAAATGTCACGAAAACCATTTGGTATTGGCTAAGAAATAGACTAGTTGATCAGTGGAATAGGTTAGGTTCACAGGACAAGACAGTGAATAAAAATAGCAATCTAGTGTTTGACAAACCCAAAGATCCCAACTTTTGGGATAAGAATTCATTATTTGACAAAAACTGCTGGGCAAAATGGAAATTAGTACGGCAGAAACTATGCATGGACCCACATTTAACACCCCATACTAAGATAAGATCAAAATGGGTCCAAGATTTTGGCATAAAGAACAAAATCATAAATAAATTAGAGGAACAAGGGATCGTTTACCTCTCACACTTGTGGAGGAGGAATGAATCTGTGTGCAAAGGAGAACAAGAGACCATTATTGATCACAAAATAGAAAATTTTGATTATGCCAAATTAAAAAGTTTCTGCACAAGCAAAACTAATGCAAACAAGAGTAGAAGGGAAGTAACAAATTTAGAAAGCATTTTTACAGTTAAAGGTTCTGATAAAGGCCTCATCTCCAAAATATACAAAGAATTGACTTTAATTTATAAGAAATCAAACCATTCTCCAATTGATAAATGGTCAAAGGATATGAACAGATAATTTTCAGATGATGAAATTAAAACTATTTCCACTTATATGAAAGAGTGTTCCAAATCACTATTGATCAGAGAAATGCAAATTAAGACAACTCTGAGATATCATTACACACCTGTCAGATTGGCTAAGATGACAGGAACAAATAACGATGAGAGGGGCTGTGGGAAAACTGGGATACTGATGCATTGTTGGTGGAGTTGTGAAAGAATCCAACCATTCTGGAGAGCAATCTGAAATTATGCCCAAAAAATTATCAAAATGTGCATATCCTTTGACCATACTACTGGGCTTACATCACAAGGAAATACTAAAGAAGGGAAAGGGATCTGTATGTGCCAAAATGTTTTTGGCAATCCTTTTTGTAGTGGCTAGAAACTGGGAAATGAATGGATATCCATCGATTAGAGAATGGTTGGATAAATTATGGTATATGAATGTTATGGAATATTATTTTTCTGTAATAAATGACCAACAGGAGGAATACAGAGACGCTTGGGGAGACTTACATCAACTGATGCTGAGTGAAATGAGCAGAACTAGGAGATCATTATACACTTCAACAAATATACTGTATGAGGATGTATTCTGATGTAAGTGGATATCTTCAACATAGAGAAGAGCTAATCCAATTCTAATTATTCAGTGATGGACAGGATCAGCTACACCCAGAAAAGGAACACTGGGAGATGAGTGTAAACTGTGAGCATTTTTGTTTGTTTGTTTGTTTTTCTTCCCAGATTATTTTTACCTTCAGAATACAATTCTTCCTTTGCAACAACAACAACAACAAAATTCGGTTCTGCACATATCTATTTTACTTAGGATATACTATCAGATATTTAATATGTATGGGAATTCCTGCCATCTAGAGGAGCGGGTGGAGTTAAGGAGGGGAAAAATTAGGAATAGAAGGGAGTATAAGGGATAGTGTTGTAAAAAAAAAATTACCTATGTATATGTGCTGTCAAAAAAAAGTTACAATTATAAAAATTAATAAAAAATGAGAAAAAAATAACAACAAAATTCATATGAACGAACAAAAGGCGGAGAATTTCTTTTCTTTTTTTTATTAATAATTTTTTTTCATATATATATATTTTATAATATTATCCCTTGTATTCATTTTTCCAAATTATCCCCCCCTCCCTCTATTCCCTCCCCCCAATGACAGGCAATCCCATACATTTTACATGTGTTACAATATAGCCTAGATACAATACATGTGTGTGAATATCATTTTCTTGTTGCACAATACGCATTAGATTCCGAAGGTACATGTAACCTGGGCAGACAGATATTAGTGCTAACAATTTACATTCACTTCCCAGTGTTTCTTCTCCGGGTGTAGCTACCTCTGTCCATCATTGATCAACTGGAAATGAGTTGACTTTTCTTTATGTTGAAGATATCCACTTCCATCAGAATACATCCTCATACAGCATTGTTGTTGAAGTGTATAGTGATCTTCTGGTTCTGCTCATTTCACTCAGCATCAGTTGATGTAAGTCTCCCCAAGCCTCTCTGTATTCCTCCTGTTGGTCATTTATTACAGAAAAATAATATTCCATAACATTCATATACCATAATTTATCCAACCATTCTCCAATCGATGGACATCCATTCATTTCCCAGTTTCTAGCCACTACAAAAAGGATTGCCACAAACATTTTGGCACATATATGTCTCTTTCCGCTCTTTAGTATTTCTTTGGGATATAAGCCCAGTAGTAGCACTGCTGGGTCAAAGGGTATGCACAGTTTGATAGCTTTTTGGGCATAATTCCAGATTGCTCTCCAGAATGGCTGGATTCTTTCGCAACTCCACCAGCAATGTATTAGTGTCCCAGTTTCCCCACATCCCCTCCAACATTCATCATTATTTGTTCCTGTCATCTTAGCCAATCTGACTGGTGTGTAGTGGTATCTCAGAGTTGTCTTAATTTGCATTTCTTTGATCAGTAGTGATTTGGAACACTCTTTCATGTGAGTGGATATAGTTTCAATTTCTTCATCTGAGAATTGTCTGTTCATATCCTTTGACCATTTATCAATTGGAGAATGGTTCGGTTTCTTATAAATTAGGGTCAGTTCTCTATATATTTTGGAAATGAGACCTTTGTCAGAACCTTTACTTTTAAAAATATTTTCCCAATTTGTTACTTCCCTTCTAATCTTGTTTGCATTAGTATTATTTGTACAGAAACTTTTTAGTTTGATGTAATCAAAATCTTCTATTTTGTGATCAATAATGATCTCTAGTTCTCCTCTGGTCATAAATTCCATCCTCCTCCACAAGTCGAGAGGTAGACTATCCTCTGTTCCTCTAAACTATTTATTATCTCCCTCTTTATGCCTGAATCATGGACCCATTTTGATCTTATCTTGGTATATCATGTTAAGTGTGGATCCATATCTAATTTCTGCCATATTAATTTCCAGTTTTCCCAACAGTTTTTTCCAAATAATGAATTTTTGTCCCTAATGTTGGTATCTTTGGGTTTGTCAAAGATTAGATTGCTATAGATGTACCCTTTTTTGTCCTTTGTATCTAATCTGCTCCACTGATCTACCAGTCTATTTCTTAGCCAATACCAAATGGTTTTGGTGACTGCTGCTATATAATATAGCTTTAGATCAGGTACACTTAGACCACCTTCCTCTGAGTTTTTTTTTTCATTAGTTCCCTTGCAATTCTCGATATTTTATTCTTCCATATGAATTTTGTTGTTATTTTTTCTAGGTCATTGAAATAGTTTCTTGGGAGTCTGATTGGTATAGCACTAAAAAATAGATAGTGGGCAACCTTGTTTCACTCCTGATCTTACTGGGAAAGGTTGTAGTTTATTTCTATTGCATATTATGCTTACTGACTGTCTTAAATATATGCTCCTGATTATTATAAGGAATAGTCCATTTATTCCTATACTCTCAAGAGTTTTTAGTAGGAATGGATGTTGGATTTTGTCAAATGCTTTTTCTGCATCTATTGAGATGATCATATGGTTCTTATTAATTTGATTATTAATATGGTCAATTATATTAATAGTTTTCCTAATATTAAACCAGCCCTGCATTCCTGCTGTGAATCCTACTTGATCATAATGTATTATCCTGGGGATGATTTTCTGAAGTCTTTGCTAGTATCTTATTTAAGATTTTAGCATCAATATTCATTAAGGAGATTGGTCTATAATTTTCTTTTTCAGTTTTCGATCTACCTGGTTTAGGTATCAGTACCATGTCTGTGTCATAAAAGGAGTTTGGTAGGACTCCTTCATCCCCTATTTTTTCAAATAATTTATATAACATTGGGGCTAATTGTTCTTTAAATGTTTGGTAGAATTCACATGTGAATCCATCTGGCCCTGGGGATTTTTTCCTGGGGAGTTGATTAATAGCTTGTTCTATTTCTTTTTCTGAAATGGGACTATTTAAGCAATTTATCTCCTCCTCTGTTAATCTAGGGAGCCTATATTTTTGTAGGAAGTCATCTATTTCACTTAAGTTATCAAATTGATTGGCATAAATTTGCGCAAAGTAACTCCTTATTATTTCTCTAATTTCCTCTTCATTGGTGGAAAGATCCCCCTTTTCATTTGTAAGGCTAACAATTTGATTTTTCTCTTTCTTTTTTCTGATCAAATTTACCAAAGGTTTATCTATTTTATTGGATTTTTCATAAAACCAACTCTTGGTTTTATTTATTAATTCAATAGTTTTTTTACTTTCAATATTATTGATTTCTCCTTTTAAATTTTGTATTTCAAGTTTAATTTTTGGTTGGGGGTTTTTAATTTGGTCTTTTTCTAGCCTTTTAAGTTGCAAGCCCAATTCTTAATCTTCTCTTTCTCTATTTTTTTCAAATAAGCCTCTAAAAATATAAAATTTCCTCTTATTATTGCTTTAGCTGCATCCCACAGATTTTGGTATGATGTCTCATCATTGTCATTATCTTGGGTGAAATTATTAATTGTTTCTATAATTTGCTCTTTCACCCAGTCATTCTTTAAGATGAGATTATTCAATTTCCAATTACTTTTTGGTCTATTTACCCCTAACTTCTTACTGAATGTAGCTTTTATTGCATTGTGATCTGAGAAGAAGGCATTTATTATTTCTGCCTTCCTACATTTAATTTTGAGATCTTTATGTCCTAATATATGGTCTACTTTTGTATAGGATCCATGAACTGCTGAGAAGAAAGTATATTCCTTTCTATTGCCATTCAGTTTTCTCCAAAGGTCTATCATACCTAGTTTTTCTAATGTTCTATTTACTTTTTTAATTTCTTTCTTGTTTGTTTTGTGGTTTGATTTGTCTAAATCTGAGAGTGCAAGGTTGAGATCTCCCACTATTATAGTTTTACTGTCTATTTCTTCTTGCAATTCTCTTAACTTTTCCTTTAGAAAGTTAGATGCTATACCACTTGGTGCATATATGTTTAGTATTGATATGGCTTCATTATTTATGTTACCTTTCAGCAGGTATTTTAACCAGATCTACTTCTGCTTTTGCTTGATCTGAGATAAGGATAGCTACCCCTGCTTTTTTGGCTTTACCTGAAGCATAATAGGCTCTGTTCCAACCTTTTACCTTTACTCTGTATGTATCTCCCTGCTTTAAGTGTGTTTCCTGCAGACAACATATTGTAGGGTTCTGATTTTTTGATCCAACCTGCTATCTGTCTCTGTTTGATGGGATCGTTCATCCCATTCACATTTACAGTTAAAATTACTAATTCTGTATTTCCTGCCATCATATTATCCCCAGATTATGCCGTTTCTCTTGACCCCCCTGCACCCCTTTCCCAATATTTAATTTATAGACCCCACTTGTGATGTGCAGCCCTCTCTTTTTTAGTATCCCTCCCCCTTCCTTCCAAGGCCCTTCCCTTTTCTTGTACCCTTCCCTTATTCCCTTTTCCTTTTCCCTTTTCTCTCCCCCTTTTAATGAGGTGAGAGAGAATTCTCTGAAAAGCATATATGTCAATTATTTACTCTTTGAGCCTACTCTGATGAGAGTAACATTCACACAATGTTTCTGCCCCTCTCTAAATTCTCTCAGATATGGTATATTTTCTATGTCTCTTCCTGGAATGTAGTTTTCCTCTTTTTATCACTCTTTCCCCTTTTTCTGATACTACCCCCTTCCCTTTAGTACTCCCCCCTTTTTATATCAGTAAAATCAAATTATCCATGTGGACTTTGTATATATCCACAACAGAGATACAGTTCTCAAGAGTTCTTTTTACCTTTTTCTGTTTCTCTTCAGTCTTGTGGATATAGATCAATTTTTTTGTTTAAGTCTGGTTTTTTTCTTTAGAAATAAATAGAATTCCTCTCTTTCATTAAATGTTCATCTTCTTCCATGGAAGAAAATGCTAAACTTAGCTGGGTAGTTTATTTTTGGTTGCAGTCCTTGATCTTTTGCCTTTTGGAATATCAGGTTCCATGCCCTTCAATCTTTTAATGTGGAGACACCCAGATCTTGAGTAACCCTTACTGTGGCACCTTGATATTTTCCTAGTTGTTTGCAATATTTTTTCCTTTGTTTGATAGTTCTGCAGCTTAGCCACAATGTTCTGTGGGTCTTTTTCAGAAAGTGTTCGGTGAATTCTTTCAATGCCTATTCTTTTTCTATTATCTCTGGACAGTTTTCTTTGATAGTTACCTGTAATATAGAATCCAGGCTCTTTTTTTGATCATAGTTTTCGGGAAGTCCAATGATCCTCAGATTTTCTCTTCTAAATCTATTTTCCAGGTCTATAGATTTTCCCAGTAAGTATTTGACGTTATTCTCTAGCGTTTCATTTTTTTGTTGTTGTTGTGTTTTGTTTGACTGATTCTTGGGTTCTCAATGAATCATTCATTTCTATTTGTTCAGTCCTGATTTTTAATGAGTTATTTTCTTCATTTAGTTCTTTTTGTATATACCCAATTGAGTTTTTAAATGAATTATTTTGCTCTATTGACTTTTTTCCATTTTCCTAATTTTTTAGAGAGTTATTTTCTTTTTCCAATTCAGAAATCCTGCTTTCTTGAGAATTTTTTATCTTTTTCAATTCAGAAATCCTACTTTCCTGTGATTTTTTAACCTTGTCTAATTCACAAATTTTGTTTCCCTTCATCTCTTGTGAATTTTTTATTTTTTCCAACTCAAATTTCAGGACATTGTTATTCTCTATTGTAGCTTCTCTTTCCTTTCCCCATTTTTCTTCAAACTCTCTTAACTTTTTAATAGTCTCTTCTAGGAGAGAGTTAAGTGATGGGGAGCAGGAATCGTTCCCCTTTAGGTTGTTATCTGCTGACTCTCTGCAGATAGGGGTTGGATACCCGCTGTTTCTCTCTGTAGAAGGTATCAATAGTTCTCTTTAGCTTTTTTCTTATTATTAAAAATCTATTGGGGTCTGCCCTTGTGTTAAGAAGATTATTTATTTATTTATTTACCAGCTTCCCCCCAGACTGGATGGATGCAGTGGCTCTTGTGCCTGAGCTAAGAGAGATCTCTGGGATAGAGTTCCCCTCCCTCTCCCTGGAAATGCCTCAGAGGTGATAGGGCTGCACTGTGAGCGTTGCCTAGTGAAGGACCCCACTGTGTGCCCTAGCGACTGCCCTGAAGTTTAAGACGAACAATAAAAGTGACACAAAGCCCAGCCAATGCATCCTGTGGGGCATGGATATCAGCAGCTGACATGAAAAGCCCCTGTGCTCAAACTGGAAGTTTCTGCCTGGAAACTGTTGTCCCTACTTCTAAGGTTTTGCTTCTCTGGGAATTCCGAGGCTTCTAGAGTTCCACAGGCTTAGGCTAAGCCCTGCAATAGGTGGAATAGATGTTGCCTCAGGTTGTGTCCCAGTGTTCAGGCTCTTAACTACCTCAAAGTGAAGCCCTGGACAGCAGAAAGCGGCTGCACAGCCATACTGAGATGTGTTAGGTCACTTCCGGATTGTGGTGGTTCTAGGTTCTGACTTTATATTTTAAAGTGGCTTGATTTCTCTTCTGAATTGCTGTTTTATAAGCAGAGAAGAGCTAACAGCCTGTGTCAGATTCCTCTATCTCAGTGGCTTTTCTGATCCCAGAGTTCTCCCCAGCCTGATTGGCACAGTGTGCTAGCACCTAGCTTTGTCTGTGCTGGCCTTTTTTCTTCCATCCCTTGGAACTGACCTGTTCTCTTGAAACTCCAGATTCTCTTCAGGTGGTATGTTGTACTTCTAATCCTTGTGGTTTCTGTCAGTCCAGCATTATTTTTGAGGCTGATTTAACTAATTGGTAATGAGGGAAGAAGGGAGCTTATAAATTTGCATGTATCTTCTCCACCATCTTGGCTCCGCCCTTAGCATCTAATTTCCTAAAGGAGAAGTTAAGATAGTTGCAAGAAGAAATAGACAGCAAAGGAAAACTATAATAGTGGGAGATCTCAACCTCACACTCTCAGAATTAGATAAATCAAACCACAAAACAAATAAGAAAGAAGTTAAAGAGTTAAATAGAATATTAGAAAAATTAGGAACAATAGATTTTTGGAGAAAACTGAATGGTGACAGAAAAGAGCATACTTTCTTCTTAACAGTTCATGAAACCTATACAAAAAGTGACCATATATTAGAACATAAAGGCCTCAAAATTAACTGCAGGAAGGCAGAAATAGTAAATGTTTTCTTTTCAGATCATGACACAATAAAAACTAAAATCAACAAAAAGTTAGGGGTAAATAGACCAAAAAATAATTGGAAACTAAGCTCACCCTAAAGAATGATTGGGAGAAACAGCAAATTATAGACACAGTTAATAACTTCACTCATGATAATGACAACTATGAGACATCATACTAAAATTTATGGGATCCAGCCAAAGCAGTAATAATGGGAAATTTTCTATCTCTAGAGGTTTACTTGAAGAAGATCAACAAATTGGGCTTGCAAATTAAAAAGTTAGAAAATGACCAAATTAAACTCTCCCCCAATCAAATACTATCCTTGAAATTCTAAAATTAAAGGGAGAAATTAATAAAATTGAAAGAAAATTATTGAATTAATAAATAAAACTAAGAATTGGCTTTATGAAAAAAAAAAACAAAAAAATCAAATAGAAAAACCTTTGGTAAATCTGATCAGAAAAAGGAAAGAGGAAAATCAAGTTGTTAATTTTAACAATGAAAAGGGGAAATTTTCCACCAATGAAGAGGAAATTAGGGCAAAAATAAGGAGTTACTTTGCCCAAGTTTATGCCAATAAATTTGATAACCTAACTGAAATCGATGACTACTTCCAAAAACACAGGCTTCCCAGATTAACAAAGGAGGAAATAAATTGCTTAAATAATCCCATTTCAGAAAAAGAAATAGAACAAGCTGTTAATCAACTCTCCCCAAAATTCCAGGACCAGATGGATTTACATGTGAATTCTACGAAGCATTTAAAGACAATTAGCCCCAGTACTATATGAACTATTTCAAAAAATAGGAAATGAACCTACCAAATTCCTTTTATGACACAGACATGGTACTGATACATATACCAAAAAGGTTGAAAACAAAGAAGGAAAATCATAAATGAATATTAATGCTAAAATCCTCAATAAGATATTAGCAAACAGACTACAGAAAATCATCCCCAGGATAATACACTATGACCCAGTAGGATGTACACCAGAAATGCTGGTCTGGGTCAATATTAGGAAAACTATTAGTATAATTGACCATATTAATAATTATATTAACAAAAATCATATGATCATCTCAATAGATGCAGAAAAAACATTTGATTAAATCTAACATCCATTCCTATTAAAAACACTTATGAGTATAGGAATAAATGGACTTTTCCTTAAAATAATCAGTAGCATCTATTTAAAGCCATCAGTAAGCATCATATGTAATGGGTATAAACTAAAAGCATTCCCGGTAAGACCAGGAGTGAAACAAGGTTTCCCACTATCACCTTTACTATTCAATGTGGTATTAGAAATGCTAGCTTTGGCAATAAGATTTGAAAAAGAGATTAACGAAATTAAAGTAGGTAATGAGGAAACCAAATTATCACTCTTTGCTGATATGATGGTAAACTTAGAGAATCCCAGAGATTCTAATAAAAAGCTATTAGAAATATTCCACACATTTAGCAAAGTTTCAGGAATCAAAATAAACCCACATAAGTCATCAGCATTCTTATATATCACTAACAAAACCCAACAGTTACAATTACAAAGAGAAATTCTATTTAAAATAACTATTGATAGTATAAAATATTTAGAAATCTATCTGCCAAGAGAAACTCTGGAACTATATGAGCAAAACTGCAAAACACTCTCTATACAAATAAAGTGAAATCTAACCAATTGGGGAAAATATTAAATGCTCTTGGATAGGGCAATCAAATATAATAAAAATGACAATAATACCTAATTTATTTATTTAGCGCCATACTAATCAGACTCCCCAAAACCTATTTTAATGAGCAGGACCAGGAGATCATTATATACTTCAACAACAATTCTATATGATACAATTCTGATGAATGTGGCTCTCTTCAACAATGAGATGAATTAAATCAGTTCCAATAGAGCAGTAATAAATTGAACCAGCTACTCCCAGCAAAACAACTCTGGGAGATGACTGTGAACCAATACATAGAATTCTCAAACCCTCTATTTTTGTCTGCCTGCATTTTTTATTTCTTTCTCAGGTTAATTGTACACTATTTCAAAGTCCGATTCTTTTTGTACAGCATAATAACTGCATGGACATGTATACATATATTGTATTTAACTTATACTTTAACATATTTAACATGTATTGGTCAACATGCCATCTGGAGGAAGGGGTGCAGGGAAGGAGGGGAAAATTGGAACAAAAGTTTTTGCCATTCTCAATGTTGAAAAATTACCCATGCATGTATCTTGTAAATAAAAAGCTATATAAAAATAGAACCATACCTTAAACTCAAATTATTCTGACTCTTATTGATCAACAATAAATCCTAGGATAAGTCCAACTAGATCATTTTTTTGGGTCTTAAGTGTCTCAGAGAGATTATAAATAATCATTATTTCTTTGTTGGCCAGAAATTCCAAGCTGCTTCCTTTGTCACATTGATTTTTTTTTTTTTTTGGTTAAGGTAAAAGGGTCCATTTTCTACCTCATTTCTTCCCTAGCCTTAATCACTGAATGGGCATTGCTTCAGTTAAACTGAAACATATTAAACATCTCATTTTAAAAAGCTCAAGATCTCCCACTGTATCCAGAGCCATCTCTCGTCATCCTGATCTATATCTTGCCACCACAATCACGTGGTTCCTGAGGATAAAGTTAGGCTAGTGACTTTTCAATGCTAATCCTTACTTAATCCAATTCCCTTCTATGTCATGCCTGAGTATACATTCCCTGTATGTCATGGTCCTCTTTGAGAAGAAATTATAAACAACAACTATATGCCAGGTAGTGTGCTAAATATTTTACAAATATTATCTCTTTTTTTCCTTAATATAATCCTTACAAGATAGATGTTGTTATTACACTCTTTATACATATGAGGAAGTTGTAGAAAAAAAGAAGTCAAATGACTTACTAAGGTAACACAGATAGGATGTATGAGCTATTATAATTTTTTGCATTAACAATTGCAAAACCTTTTGTTCCAATTTTTCTGTTCCTTTCCCCCACCCCCACCCCAGATGGCAGGTAGACCAATCCATGTTAAATATGTTAAAGTACATGTTAAATACGTATACATGTCCATACAGTTATTTTGCTGTACAAGAAGAATTAGACTTTGAAATAATGTACAATTAACTTGTGAAGGAAATCAAAAATATAGGCAGACAAAAATAGAGGGATTGAGAATTCTATGTAGTGCTTCACACTCATTTCCTAGAGTTTTTTCATTGGGTGTAGCTGGTTCTATTCATTACTGCACTATTGGAACTGATTTGGTTCATCTCATTGTTGAAGAGAGCCATGTCCATCAGAATTGATCATCATATAGTATTGTTGTTGAAGTATATAATGATCTCCTGGTCCTGCTCATTTCACTCAGCATCAGTTCATGTAAGTCTTTCCAGGCCTTTCTGAAATCATTCTGTTTCTCATTTCTTACAGAACAATAATAGAAAATCTATTTTCAATATTTGGTTAGTCCAGGAGAATGTAGCTTTATAGATGGTTTTACCTGTATAAATAGTTATCTGGGGTTGAGCCAAGATGGCAGAAACAACCTATGTTTCTTTCTGATCTTCTTTACAACTCTCACAACAATAATGAAATCCAGCATCTGAATTAGCTCTGGATAGGCAGAGCCCACAAATATTGGGAGTGCAACAAATTATCAGCAGAATATAATTTCAAAGATCATGAAAAAAGTTCTCTTTCAATTGGAAACAGGAGGGAAGCAACCAGTGTAACTAATACAAATGCCAGTGCAGACAGCACAGAACCCCAGGGCATTGCTGACCACTTTATGGGAGAACCAACAGGAGTGAATCAACAGTGACTCATCTCAACTGTGGTGGCTTGGAAAACCTCTCCCACCCTAAAGGCAGATCTTAAGTTAACTTAAAAAAAAGATGAGTAAAAAAGTAAACAGGACTCTAACAATTAGCAGCTTTTATGGCAAAAGAGAAGAACAGATTTCGAAGCCCAAGGAGAGGAAAAGCAGATTGTCTCCAGATAAAGCTCCAAAAGATGAAACAACCTGGTCCCCATCACATAAGGCTCTCCTAGAAGAACTTTATTTATTTATTTTTTTTATTTGGAATTTTTTTTTCACAGTATATATGCATGAGTAATTTTTTTTATAATATTATCCCTTGTATTCATTTTTCCAAATTATTCCTCCCTCCCTCCATTCCCTCCCCCCGATGACAGGCAATCCCATACATGTGTTACAGTAAAACCTAGATACAATATATGTGTGTAAATACCATTTTCTTGTTGCACATTAAGTATTAGATTCCGAAGGTATAAGTAACCTGGGTAGATAGACAGTAGTGCTAACAATTTACATTCACTTCCCAGTGTTCCATCTCTGGGTGTAGTTATTTCTGTCCATCATTGATCAACTGGAAGTGAGTTGGATCTTCTTTATGTTGAAGATATCCACTTCCATCATAATATATCTTCATACAGCATTGAAGTGTACAGCGATCTTCTGGTTCTATTCATTTCACTCAGCATCAGTTGATGTAAGTCTCTTCAAGCCTCTCTGTATTCCTCCTGCTGGTCATTTCTTACAGAACAATAGTATTCCATAACCTTCATATACCATAATTTACCCAACCATTCTCCAAATAATGGGCATCCATTCAACTTCCAGTTTCTAGCTACAACAAAAAGAGCTGCCACAAACATTTTGGCACATACAGGTCCCTTTCCCCCTAGAAGAACTTTAAAAGAATCTTAAAAGAGAGCTAGAAGAAAAATGGGGAGCGGAAAGTAAAGACTTGAAAGAGAGTTTGAAAAAGACAACACAAAATAAACATAGCGAAATAGAAAAAGCATATAACTCATTAAAAGATAGATTTGATAAGCTGGAAATAGAAAGCAACTTCCAGAAAAACAGAATTTGTGAAACAGAAAAAGAAAATAACTAATTAAAAAACAGAATTTGTGAAATAGAAAAAGAAAACAATTCCCAGAAAAAAACAGAATTTGTAAATGAAAAAAAAATCCATCAAAAAAAAACAACTCATACAATAATTAAATTGGACAAATACAAAATGAAGTAAAAAAAAAAGTAAATGAAGTCAATAACACGCTAAAATTCAGTATTGAACAAATGGAAACTAATAACTCAATAAAGCAGAAAAGGAATCAGTTAAGCAAAACAAAAAAAAATGAAAAAATGTAAAGTACCTAATAGGGAAACCAACTGACCTGGAAAATTGATATAGAAAAGAAAATCTGAGGATTATTGGACTCCATGAAATACTTGATGAAAAAAGAACCCAGATGGCATAGAATCAAAAAGTAAAATAGACATTGAAAGAATTCATCAATCACCTACAGAAAGAGATCCCAAAATTAAAACTCCATCAAATATTGTGGCTAAATTCCAGAACTATCACACCAAGATAAAAATACTACAAACAGTCAGAAAAAAAAAGCAATTCAAATAACAAGGAACCACAGTAAGAGTCACTCAGGATCTAGCAGCTTCCACATTAAAGGAATGAAGGGCCTGGAATCTGACATTCCAAAAGGCAAACTTTGTATGCAGGCAAGAATAACTTACCCAGCCAAACTGCTCATTTTTTTTCCAGGGAAGAAGATGGACATTCAATGAAATCAGTGAATTTCATTTATTCCTGCTGAAAAAACCAGAGCTAAACAAAAAGTTTGACCTCCAAATATAGGACTCAAGAGAAGCTTAAAAAGGTAAAAAGAACTCTTGAGAACTGTATTTCTTTTATGAGTACACATAAAGAGTACATGTAAAATTTGGTTTACTGTTATGATATAAAAAAGGATCTAGAGGTGGAAAAAAAAATTGTACAGAAAAAGGGAAAAGTGGAGGTACTATATCTCACAGCAAGGCAAAGAAACCTATTATATCTGAGGTAAATAAGGGAGGGGAATGATCATAGTTTGAATCTTACCTTCATCACAATTGGCTCAAAGAGAAAATGTCGGACATATTTGGTTAACGGAGAAACTTCTCCCACCTCATTGAAAAGTGGGAGGGGAAAAGCAAAAAGTGAAGGGATAGGATAAATAGAAGGGAATACAGAAATAATAAGGGAAAGGCTTAAGAGGGAGTGTTGCATGAGACAAGTGCTACTCATAAGTTTAATACTGGGGAAGGAGGTATGGGGAAAAGGAAAGAGAAAAGCATAATCTGAGGTTAATAAGATGACAGGAAATAGAGAATTAGTTATTTTAACAGAACTAGGGAATCATTATATAGTTCAACAACATTACTATATGAGGATCAATTCTGACAGAAGTGGTTATCTTTAAAAATGGGAGGATATAAATCAGTTCCAATTGATCAGTAATGAACAGAACCAGCTACACACAGTGAAAAAACACTGGGAAATGAGTGTGTACCACAACATAGCAATTACATTCTTTCTCTTATTGTTTGCTTGCATTTTTGTTTTTCTTCCCAGGTTAGTTTTTCTTTCTAAATCCAATTTTTCTTGTATAGCAAGACAACTGTATAAATATGTATACATATATTGTGTTTATAATATACTTTAACATATTTAACATGTATGGGATTACTTGCAGTCTAGGGGAAGGGATAGAGGGAAGGAGGGGAAAAGTTGGAACAGAAGTTTTTGCAAGGGTCAATGTTGAAAAATTACCCATTCATAGATTTTGTTAATAAAAAGCTATTAAAATGTAATTATCCAGTCACATAAGGCAGCTAAAAAATTCCAAAATAAGTCAGAGCCCCTCAGACTTGATAGTTGTCTCATTGTCTTGTAAACCAACTTATCCTTTTGACCAGATAACTTTCTGAATGAGGACTAGATGAATTTCATTTAAAAAATTCTCTGGTTTGTGTAGCTTTAAGAGCCAGTTGTTTAATTTTCAATGTAAACATTTATACAACAGAAATCAGGAAAAAATAAAAACTAAAGATAGATTTATTGCTTTGTTTTTTGTCTAAAATTTTAAAATATCAGAGAAAACTGCTATGCACACTTTTTTCTAGAGAGACAATTTTAAAATATTTACCAGCATATCCCTGACTAAGGGTTTGGCTGCCAATATGTAAATAGCAAGTATGATTTCTGACCCAGATGACTTACTAAAAAAATGTCAGAGATCAAGCAGGACTGTAAATAAAGAGGAATAGGAATGCACCCGACTCAGGTTGACAGGCATTTATTAGACGATCATTGTGTATTGGGAATTGTGCTAAGTTCTGGCCATTCAATTATAAATAAAAAGAGACATCCTGACCTTAAGGATCTTACATTATAAAAGGTTAGATTACATATAAAATGAAGCTGAAAAGTATGTGACTGGCACATAGAAGGTACTCATACAAACATGTGATAGACAAAGAAGTCCAGAGTCCCAGAGTCCCAGATAATAAGGAATACAGTCATAACAGAAGAGAAAGAGAGAATATGATTGATCTTAGAAGTTCCATAAAATGGACATTCTGGGATGAACTGACCAAAAAGAGGAAAGGGATATAATAGGATGGAGAGCTTTCAGAATGAGAAGGTTGAATGGTAGTAGAGTCATATTCCAGGATGGCCTGATGGTTCCTAGTGAAGAAAGAAGTTCAGATTCAGGAGTGGAATAAAGGAGTAAATTTGGCTATTCTTGAGTGAGTGGAATGAGAATAAGACTGAGAATAAGAATGTTTTCAAGAAATTCCCATCCTTATAGCTTAATAATGTAAAACAACAATGATCAGGAAGAAGTGTTTTGGTTTGGAAAATCATGAGAATGTGGAGTGAAGCCATTAAAAGAGTTGATTTAACACATCATTATGGTTTTAGTGTTGGAAAAATGATGGAGAAGAAAGACAGTAGAAATAGGGTGGGTGGCAAGAAGAAGCCTGGGATGAAATTTGAAATAGATCATTTGATACACAATGATCAGAATAAGAGACTTTAGGGCAATAATTTAGGAATTTAGGAAAATAATTTCAGAGATGAGGGAATTAAGTTGCTCAGAAAATGGTCACTAGTCTTGATGGATCTTTGTTGATATTTTAAAGGTCCAATATCATATGGCAGCATGGAAAGAATTACATTTTCAGTTTCCCAAACACATAGAGGAATCACAATAGTAAGGCTTGCAATTTTTGCCTATTTAAAATTTCATATCTATAAATAAAGAAGCATCTGCAAAGCTTTCAGAAAAATGCTTTCTGAATACCAGAACTATGGATTTTCTTCAGATAGATGTAAAATATGTTTTTAGGAAGTTTATTTGCCTTCTCCCCCTTAGCTCATATATACACACATAGAAAGAGAAAAGTGAATATCATACCACTGAAGATGAGAATAAGCATATCTTTTCAACTAGGTTTTCTCATTTGGTTTAATATGTTGAGAGGCATTAGAAGAAAAACGTCTGGAAATCTGATTCCTACCAGAATATAATATAACCCTTTTCTTTATTTGAAGTAATAGATGAAATTTCTCTCATCATCTCTACCATACTGTATCAAGAAGAGGAAGAGAAAGAATATTGTTTGCTCCACATTGTAATTTCAAAATACTTCTGCTGCTAGTTTAACCCCTGGAATACTCTTCTTTGCTCAAGGAATTATGTACCTCAATTACAGTTTTCTTCTCTACTAATTCCTGTTCTTATATTAGGAAACTTAAATATGTATGTTGCTATGCTCTGAAGTATCCTGGCTTGCCAGAAAAAAGGCTTAAACCAAAGTACAAATTTAGTTTAAAATACTAGTTAATAAATCTATTCTTTCTGGGTTGGTTTATGTTGATACATGTGTAATGCTGAGTGTGTTGCAAGAGGCCCTAAGTAGTCTAAACTTAACTTGGATATTGAAATGAATATAGTACAATGATCCTGTCTAAATGAACCTAAAATCTTCAACCTTCATTTCAACTTCAGCCATATACAGTGATGGGCATATCCCTGCATTTATTAACAAGTATTTGTTTCCATAATCTGACAATAACATACTTGTCATTCTAATTTCCTTTTACTTCACTCCCCCAAATCTAGTCTTTATGTTCATCATGCCTTCCAGTTCTACTATCACAGGGGTTATACCACATCATTACCATTCTGTTCTTCTGGATACTCTGTTCTAATAGAGTTTTCCTAATTCTTCTTTGTGTTAGTTCCTCTCTCATCTGTTTGGCCACTATTTTTCAATTATGCTTTGTGGGATCATTATCTCATATCCCACTCCTTAAATGAAGTTGTTCCTCTGGGCTCTGAGGTACTTAGCTTTAACACATTTCCCTTCTCTCATTCTCTTCTTTCTTTTTTGAGAACCAGTCTTGAGTCTTCAAAATACCTACTGAAAATATCTACCTTGATAGTTTATAAATATCTCAAATTCAACATTTCCAAAATAGAACATATTTTCCCCCACATTCCTCAATTTATCCCTTTTCCTAAGTCCCAATTTCTTCTGAGGGTAAGGAATTTCTCCCAGTTTCAAAACAGCAGTCATCATTGACTCTTTATTCCCATTTTGTGCTCAAATTAGTAGTCAAAATTTGTTTATTCTATTAGTATATTTCTCATATCCATCTTTTTCTTTCCAATCACATCAACATTACTTTAGTTCAAACATTCAATGCTTGCCTGGATACTTTTTGCATCCAGAAAGTTTACAAAGTGGTATTTCTAAACTGTAGGTCTCAACATGTCTTCCCCCTGCTTTAAAATTATCTGTGGCTTTCTTTCTTGCATTCTAAGAATGCAATATAAATTTCTTTACTTGGCTTTTAAAGCCTGTTTTCCCAAGGTCATTATTATTCATTTTTAGCCAATCTATATTCCATATAAACCAACTTCCTTATTCTTTGTACATGATACAACTTTTTATCTTTCATCTCTGTACTCCCTTCACTGTTCACTATTTTGTTGGGCATAAAAAAGACAAAAGTAAAATAGTTTCTTCCTTTCTAGAGGTTACATTTAATTGAGATTGGCAGGTGGAAAGGAAAACATTTACCACTGAGTAAATTTAAAATATGTGTCAAATAAATTCAGGAGATTTTCATTGGTAATGATGGAAGTACTGATTGGGAAATCAGCTATATAGAAGGAAGCAGTTGACATGAGTCTTGAAGGGAGCCACACATTACAAGGGAAGAGGTGGGAAAGGAAAATAGTCTAGGCACTGTGGACATGCTATAAAAAGGCACATAGGTGAGGATATAGAATATCATAAATGAGCAACCTTAAGTAGGCCAATTTATTTAGGCTGAAGTGTTTTAGGGAAAGAATATGGAATTAATTTACAAAGGTAGATTGGGATTATATTATGAAGGGTCTCAAATGCCAAACATATGT
This sequence comes from Sminthopsis crassicaudata, assembly GCF_048593235.1. NCBI lineage: Eukaryota > Metazoa > Chordata > Mammalia > Dasyuromorphia > Dasyuridae > Sminthopsis > Sminthopsis crassicaudata. The sequence continues at coordinate 451,713,077 of NC_133617.1, forward strand.
TTACAATATTCCTATTTATGATTACTTAAGTTAAGAAATTCTTTATTGCTTGGAGGTGTTTGTTGGTGGTGGAGTGGCAAAATAGAGAAAGATTACTTTCAGTTTACTTCCAGTGAGAAATATGATTCAGGCATAACCTTCACAGATAAAGGTGTTTATTATTTCAGGGGCTAGCTTTATTCTAGATACATTGTTTCCATATGTATTTTTTTTCCTTTTTAAGTATACCCTTCTATTCTGAGGAAAGATTTAATAAGTAAAGAGGGATGGGAAAATCATACCAACACACTTTGCCTTCTTGTTAAAACATTAAGCATGATTACATGTGTCAATAGAACCACTTCAAATATTCAGAATATCTGTGATTCCTTTTACTGTCAAAACACTGTCAATATGAGAGTGAACTGACATCAAAAATACATGTGAAAGCTTGTTCACAGCAATCTCTACAGATAGGAGGTGTCTTAATAGCAGTCATTGTCAAAGATTAAATTTAAACTCTTCTTTGGCTTTGAATCATACAGTGAAAATTTTTTTGAAGAACTTGACCTGCTTTGTATCATTTTAATCCATTAGTGGGGAGAAATATTTTCCTCTTTATTTGGTTCTATGGAAAGTGTTAGACTTTCCCAGAACATATGCTCTAAAATGGAGTCACTATCTGACCCATAAGTGGAGTGACATTACTTACAACTGGTGATTATTCCTCTTAGTGACTCATAAAATGGGCCTGACAGAAAATGGAAATGAAAGCAAAATTATAATTAGACCTCTTCTTCTCCTCTTTCTATTCATCATTGTTTTAGAGTATTATCTTAGGCAGATTTAGATCATCTTTGTATTTTTCTGGATTATTATTTTAGTTTCTTTTTTGGGGACATTCCATAGATATGCAAATTGAAATAACATAAACTTAAAATCTGGGCTTTAAAAGCAAAGCCAATAAAGGTTACTGTTGCTTTTCTTCATATATTTCTTGTGAGCATCAAATGAGATAGGCCTTAGAATGTCTTATAGATCTTAAAGTACTAATACTATTATTTTTATTGCTACCATTATTAAATCACTACTCTCATTTTTTCTTTTTTCAATGACATTCATATAAAAATAATATGTCAAATGCTATCTTGTTACTTATTATTTTTTGTATTTAACATTCTGGGGGACTTCTGGCCAAGACGGCGGCATGGAGGCACACAGCTGCTTGAGCTCCACGTTTTCTCTCGGAACTTCCTTCATGACAAGCCTCAGAGTTAATGCTTGACCAGAAAAGAAACCCACAAATAATCACCAAGAGAAGACATCCTTGAAATTCACCAGAAAAGATCTGTGTTGGCTCGGGGGAGGGTCGAACAGACTGGGCACAGACTGAGTGTAGGCAGCCAGAGTGAGACAGAAAGCTCACACAGCTCATACCTGAGGGGGGAGGGGTACGATCTCTGCCATTTCTGCAAAAAGACTTTTACCCCAGTGTGGATATTTCGTCTTGGCAGCAAGCCAGGAGCAGGGAGAGGGTGTAAACACTGGAGGTGAAGATTAAAACCCCGGAAAGCTAGCGTCTCTCGGAACCCGGCTACCCCCAACCCCCACCTGGAGTGACTCTGAGTTCTCAGAGCGCAGACGCAGTGCAGCCATCGATGTTCTGTTAGTGGCTCTCTGCTGTCCTAACCACAGTCTGTAGAGGAAGCCCATTAACACAGTCCAGCCCTATCCCCCCCAAAACAGACCAATTGTTTCTCTTGTCAAATAGTTTTCTTCTGTTCCGCTCTTGACAAAATGAACAAAAAATTCAAAAGGGCTCTAACCATTGACAGCTTCTGTATGGAGAGAGAGCAGACTTCAAATACTGAGGATACTAAAAACAGACTGTCCCCAGAGGAATCCCCTAAGAGGGATATGTTCTGCTCCTCAATACAAAAGAACCTCATAGAGGAAATCAAAAAGGCTAGAGAGCTAGAAGAAAAAATCAAGAAAGCTAGAAGACAAATGGGAAAAGGAAATGGAAGCTTGAAAAGAGAGCCTGGAGAAGTCATCCAGAGTGGATAAAGAGCTCAAATCATTGAGAAACAAAATTAGTGAATTAGAAAAGGCAAACAACTCCAAGGAAAACAGGATTAGAGAATTGGAAAAGGTAAACAACTCCAAGGAAAACAGGATGAGCTGGTTAAAGAAAACAGCTCTCTAAAAAATGAAATGGATAAAATGGAAAAAAAATTCCATAGAAAATAAAAACACAATTGGACAATTACAAAAAGAAATATAAAAAGTGAGAGAAGAAAATACATCATTGAAAATTAGACTCGAACAAGTAGAAATGAATGACTCAAGGAGAAACCAAGAGGTAGTCAAGCAAAACCAGAGAAATGAAACAACTGAAAAGAATGTCAGGTACCTTATTAGAAAGACAACAGACCTGGAAAAGAGATCCAGGAGAGACAATTTGAGAATAATCGGACTCCCTGAAAAATGTGAGGAAAAAAAGAGCTTGGACACTATTTTCAAGGAAATTATCAAAGAGAACTGCCCAGACGTTTTGGAAACAGAGGGTAAAATAGACATTGAAAAAATTCACCAATCACCTACTGAAAGGGACCCTAAAATCAAAATGCCAAGAAATATAGTGGCCAAGTTCAAGAACCTACAGACAAAGGAAAAGATATTGGAAGCTGCTAGAAAAAAGCAATTCAGATATGGAGGAGCCACAATAAGGATAACCCAGGATCTAGCAGCGTCCACGTTAAAAGACCAAAGGGCCTGGAACATGGTATTCTGAAAGGCTAAGCAACAGGGTATGCAGCCAAGAATAACTTACCCAGCAAAAATGAGCATCGTTTTCCAGGGAAGAAGATGGATTTTAACGAAATAAATGAATTCCATCTATTTTGGATGAAAAAACCATACCTACATAAAAGGTTTGATCTTCAAATACAGAACTCAAGAGATTTCTAAAAAGGTAAAAAGAAATCTTGAGAATTATACTTCTGCCATAAAAATATGTAAAGAATATGTATAATTTGTCCTAGAAACTAGAGGTGGAAAGGAAATGCTATCATAAAAAAGTGTAAAGTGGTGGTACTACATCTCATAAAGAGGCAAAGGTAACCTATTATATCTGAGAGAAAGAAAGGAGGGAGATGAACTTAGTGTGTATCAATAGACATATTCGATTTATGGTAAAACTTCTTCCACTTCATTGAAAAGTGAGAGGGAAGGTGTAAGCTAAGGGGAAGGGAATACAGAAATTGTGAGGAAAAGGGGTAAAATAAAGGAAGGAAGTTTAAGGTGGGGGAGGAATACTAAAAAGGGAGGGCTGTGAAAAGCAAGTGGTGTTCACAAGTTTAATACTGGGTAGGGGGGTAAGAGGGAAGGAAAGGGGAAAAGCATAAGGAGGGGTTAATAGGATGGCAAGCAATATAGAATTAGTCATTCTAACCATAAATGTGAATGGGGCAAACTGCCTCATAAAGAGGAAGCAGTTAGCAGACTGGATTAAAAGTCAGAATCCTACTATAGGTTTTTTACAGGAAACACACCTGAAACAGTGTGATATATTCAAACTAAAAGTAAAAGGGTGGAGCAGAATCTACTATGCTTCAGGCAAAGCCAAAAAAGCAGGGGTAGCCATCCTCATCTCAGATCAAGCAAAAACAAAATTGATCTAATTAAAAGAGATAAGGAAGGGCATTATATCCTGCTAAAGGGTAGCATCAATAATGAAGCAGTATCAATATTAAACATATATCCACCAAGTGGTGCAGCATCTAAATTCTTAAAAGAGAAATTAAGAGAGTTGCAAGAAGAAATAGATAGCAAAATTATAATAGTGGGAGATCTCAACCTTGCATTCTCAGAATTAGATAAATCAAACCACAAAATAAATAAGAAAGAAGTCAAGGAGGTAAATAGAATACTAGAAAAGTTTGATATGATAGATTTTTCGCTAAAGTTAAATTGAGACAGAAAGGAGTATATTTTCTTCTCAGCAGTTCGTGGAACCTATACAAATATTGACCATATTCTAGGGCATAAAAACCTCAAAATCAAATGCAGTAAGGCAGAAATAGTAAATGCATCCTTTTTAGACCACAATGCAATTAAAATTACATTTAATAAAAAGCCTGGGGAAAATAGACCAAAAAATAATTGGAAACTAAATAATCTTATACTAAAGAATGATTGGGTAAAACAGCAAATCATAGACATAATAACTTCACCCAAGAAAATGACAATAATGAGACATCATACCAAAATGTGTGGGATACAGCCAAAGCAGTAATAAGGGGAAGTTTTATATCCCTACAGGCCTACTTGCATAAAATAGAGAAAGAGAGAGCCAACGAATTGGGATTACAACTAAAATTGCTAGAAAAGGAACAAATTAAAAACCCCCAGACAAACACAAAACTTGAAATTCAAAAAATAAAAGGGGAGATTAATAGAATTGAAAGTAAAAAAAAACTATTGAATTAATTAATAAAACTAAGAGTTGGTTCTATGAAAAAACCAACAAAATAGACAAACACTTAGTAAACCTGATTAAAAAAAGGAAAGAGAAAAAGCAAATTGTTAGTCTTGAAAATGTAAAGGGAGAACTCACCACTAATGAAGAGGAAATTAGAACAATAGTTAGGAGCTACTTTGCTCAACTTTATGCCAATAAATTCGATAACTTAAATGAAATGGAAGAATACCTTCAAAAATATAGCTTGCCCAGATTAACAGAGGAAGAAGTAAGTAGTCTAAATAGTTCTATCTCAGAAAAAGAAATAGAACAAGCTATTAACCAACTTCCTAAGAAAAAGTCCCCAGGACCAGATGGATTTACATGTGAATTCTACCAAACCTTTAAAGAACTCCAACACTATGTAAACTATTTGAAAAAATAGGGATTGAAGGAGTCCTACCAAATTCCTTCTATGACACAGACATGTACTGATACTTAAACCAGGTAGATCAAAAACTGAGAAAGATAACTATAGAGCAATTTCCTTAATGAATATTGATGCTAAAATCTTAAATAAGATATTAGCAAATAGACTTCAGAAAATCATCCCCAGGATAATACACTATGACCAAGTGGGATTTATATCAGGAACGCAGGGCTGGTTTAATATTAGGAAAACTATTAGTATAATCGACCATATTAATATCAAATTAATAAAAACCATATGATCATCTCAATAGATGCAGAAAAAGCATTTGACAAAATCCAACATCCATTCCTACTAAAAACTCTTGAGTGTATAGGAATAAATGGACTATTCCTTAGAATAATCAGGGGCATATATTTAAGACCGTCAGTAAGCATAATATGCAATAGAAATAAACTGCAACCTTTACAAGTAAGATCAGGAGTGAAACAAGGTTGCCCACTATCACCATTACTATTCAACATAGTACTAGAAACTCTAGCCTCGGGAATAAGAGCCGAGAAAGAGATTCAAGAATTAAAGTAGGAAAAGAGGAAATCAAATTGTCACTCTTTTCAGATGACATGATGGTATACTTAGAGAACCCCAAAGACTCTGCTAAAAAGCTATTAGAAATAATTCAGAACTTTCGCAAAGTTGCAGGATACAAAATAAATCCACATAAATCCTCATCATTTTTACACATTACCAACACAATCCAACAACAACAGATACAAAGAGAAATTCCACTCAAAATGACGGTTGATAGTATAAAATATTTGGGAATATATCTACCAAAGGAGAGTCAGGAAATATATGAGCAAAATTACAAAACACTTGCCACAAAAATAAAGTCAGATTTAAATAATTGGAAAGACATTCAGTGCTCTTGGATAGGCCGAGCGAATATAATTAAGATGAAATTACTCCCTAAAAGAATCTATTTATTTAGTGCTATACCAATCAGACTTCCAAGAAACTATTCATATGGAACAACAAAAGGTCGAGAATTTCAAGGGAAGTAATGAAAAAAAAAAGTTAAGTGAAGGTGGTCTAGCTGTACCTGATCGAGAACTGTATTATAAAGCAACAGTCACCAAAATCATTTGGTATTGGCTAAGAAATAGACTAGTTGATCAGTGGCATAGGTTAGGTTCACAGGGCAAGAGAGTGAATAAATATATCTATCTAGTGTTTGACAAACGCAAAGATCCCAACTTTTGGGATAAGAATTCATTATTATTTTTATAGTTAAAGGTTCTGATAAAGGCCTCATCTCCAAAATATACAGAGAATTGACTTTAATTTATAAGAAATCAAGCCATTCTCCAATTAATAAATGGTCAAAGGATATGAACAATTTTCAGATGATGAAATTAAAACTATTTCCACTCATATGAAAGAGTGTTTCAAATCACTATTGATCAGAGAAATGCAAATTAAGACAACTCTGAGATACCAGTATCTCAGCTGTATACCAGTATACCAGCTGTGCTACTACTGAGCTTATATCCCAAGGAAATACTAAAGAAGGGAAAGGGACCTGTATGTGCCAAAATGTTTGTGGCAGCCCTTTTCATAGTGGCTAGAAGCTGGAAGATGAATGGATGTCCATCAATTGGAGAATGGTTGGGTAAATTAGGGTATATGAATGTTATTGAATGTTATTGTTCTGTAAAAAATGACCAACAGGAAGAATACAGAGAGGCTTGGAGAGACTTACATCAACTGATGCTAAGTGAAACGAGCAGAACCAGAAGATCATTATACACTTTAACAATGATACTGTATGAGGATGTATTCTGATGGAATTGGATATCTTCAACATAGAGAAGAGCTAATCCAATTCCAATTGATCAATGATGGACAGAATCAGCTACATCCAGAAAAGGAACACTGGGAAATGAGTGTAAACTGTTATTTTTACCTTCTGAATCCAATTCTTCCTGGGCAACATGAAATTCGGTTCTACACACATATATTGTATCAAGAATATATTATAATATATTTAACATGTATAATACTGCCTGCCATCTGGGGGAGGGCGTTGGGGGAGGAAGGGAAAAAATATGAACAGAAGTAAGTGCAAGGGGTAATGTTGTAAAAAATTATCCATGCATAAGTACTGTCAAAAAAAGTTATAATTATAAAATAAAATAAAATAAATAAAAAATTAAAAAAATTTAAAAAATAAAACTAAGAGTTGTTTCTATGAAAAAACCAACAAAATAGAGAAACCCTTAGTAAACCTGATTAAAAAAAGGAAAGAGAAAAAGAAATTGTTAGTCTTGAAAATGAAAAGGGAGAACTTACCACTAATGAAGAGGAAACTAGAAGAATAGTTAGGAGCTGCTTTGCCCAACTTTATGCCAATAAATTCGATAACTTAAATGAAGTGGAATAATACCTTAAAATATAGTTTGCCCAGATTAATAGAGGAAGAAGTAAGTACTCTAAATAGTCCCATCTCAGAAAAAGAAATAGAACAAGCTATTAACCAACTGCCTAAGAAAAAATCCCCAGTACCAGATGGATTTACATGTGAATTCTACCAAACATTGATAGAACAACTAACTCCAATGCTATATAAAGTATATGAAAAAATAGCGATTGAAGGAGTCCTACCAAATTCCTTTTAAGACAAAGACATGGTACTGATACCTAAACCAGGTAGGCTGAAAACTGAGAAAGAAAATTATAGACCAATCTCCCTTATGAATATTGATGCTAAAATCTTAAATAAAATATTAGTAAAAAGACTACAGAAACAGGATAATACACTGTGATCAAGTAGGATTTTTACCAGGAATGCATGGCTCATTCAATATTAGGAAAACTATTAGCATAATCGACTCTATCAATAACCAAATTAACAAAAACAATATGATCATCTCATTAGATGCAGAAAAATCATTTGATAAAATCCAATATCCATTCCTACTAAAAACACTTGATATTATAGGAATAAATGGACTATTCCTTAGAATAATCAGGAGCATATATTTAAAACCATCAGTAAACATCATATATAATGGCAATAAACTAGAACCTTTCCCTGTAAGATCAGGAGTGAAACAAGTTTGCCCATTATCACCATTAATATTCAATATAGTACTAGAAATGCTAGCCTCGCCAATAAGAGCCACGAAAAAGATTCAAGGAATTAGAGTAGGTAATGAGGAAATCAAACTATCACTCTTTGCAGATGACATGATGGCATACTTAGAGAACCCCAAAGACTCTGCTAAAAAGCTATTAGAAATAATTCAGAACTTTCGCAAAGTTGCAGGATACAAAATAAATCCACATAAATCCTCATCATTTTTATACATTACCAATACAATCCAACAGCAAGAGATACAAAGAGAAATTCATTCAAAATAATGGTTGATAGTATAAAATATTTGGGAATATATCTACCAAAGGAAAGTCAGGAATTATATCAGTAAAATTATGAAACCCTTGCCACAAAAATAAAGTCAGATTTAAATAATTGGAAAGACATTAAGTGTTGTTGGTTAGGCCGAGCGAATATAATAAAGATGACAATACTCCCTAAAAGAATGTATTTATTTAATGCTATACCAATCAGACTCCCAAGAAACTATTTTAATCACCTAGAAAAAAATAACAACAGAATTCATATGGAAGAACAAAAGGTCGAGAATTTCAAGGGAAGTAATGAAAAAAAAATTAAATGAAGGTGGTCTAGATGTACCTGATCTAGAACTATATTATAAAGCAACAGTCACCAAAACCATTTGGTATTGGCTGATAAGTAGACTAGTTGATCAGTGGAATAAGTTAGGTTCGCAGGATAAGATAGTGAATAAAAATAGCAATCTAGTGTTTGATAAACTCAAAGATCCCAACTTTTGGGATAAGAAATCATTATTTGACAAAAACTGCTGGGAAAACTGGAAATTAGTATGGTAGAAACTAGGCATGGACCTACATTTAACACCACATACTAAGACAAGATCAAAATGTGTCCAAGATTTAGGCATAAAGAACAAGATCATAAATAAATTAGAGGAACAAAGGATAGTTTACCTCTCAGACTTGTGGAGGAGGAAGGAATTTGTGTCCAAAGGAGAACTAGAGATCATTATTGATTACAAAATAGAAAATTTTGATTACATCAAATTAAAAAGTTTTTGCACAAACAAAACTAATGCAAACAATATTAGAATGGAAGTAACAAATTGGGAAAACATTTTTACAGTTAAAGGTTCTGATAAAGTCCTCATTTCCAAAATATACAGAGAATTGATTTTAATTTATAAGAAATCAAACCATTCTCCAATTGATAAATGGTCAAAGGATATGAACAGACAGTTTTCAGATGATGAAATTAAAACTATTTCCACTTATATGAACGGGTGTTCCAAATCACTATTAATCACAGAAATGCAAATTAAGACAACTCTGAGATACCAGTACACACCTGACAGATTGGCCAAGATGACAAGAACAAATAATGATGAAATTTGGAGGGGATGTGGAAAAACTGGGACACTGATGCATTGTTGTTGGAGTTGTGAAAGAATCCAATTATTCTGGAGAGCAATCTGGAATTATGCCCCAAAAGTTATCAAAATGTGCATACCCTTTGACCCAGCTGTGCTACTACTGAGCTTATATCCCAAGGAAATACTAAAGAAGGGAAAGGGCCCTGTATGTGCCAAAATGTTTGTGGCAGCCCTTTTCGTAGTGGCTAGAAGCTGGAAGATGAATGGATGTCCATCAATTGGACAATGGTTGGGTAAATTATGGTATATGAATGTTATGGAATATTATTGTTCTGTATGAAATGACCAACAGAATGAATACAGAGAGGCTTGGAGAGACTTACATAAACAGATCCTGAGTGAAACTAGCAGAACTAGGAGATCATTATATACTTCAACAATGATACTGTATGAGGATGTATTCTGATGGAAGTGGATATCTTCAGCATAGAGAAGAGCTATTCCAAATCCAGTTGATCAGTGATGGACAGAATCAGCTACATCCAGAAAAGGAACACTGGGAAATGAGTGTAAACTGTGAGCATTTTTTTTGTTTTTCTTCCCAGATTATTTTTACCTTCAGAATATAATTCTTCCTTTGCAACAACAACAAGAAAATTCGGTTCTGCACATATATATTGTACCTAGGATATACTATAACATATTTAATATGTATGGGAATGTCTGCCATCTAGGGGAGGGGGTGGAGCGAAGGAGGGGAAAAATTTGGAACAGAAAGGAGTACAAGGGATAATGTTGTAAAAAAAAATTACCTATGCATATGTACTGTTAAAAAAAAGTTATAATAATAAAATTAATTTAAAAAAACAACAGATGACAGTGGCTGTATTGGGTCAGTACTGACTAACTTCTGTAACTTCTGATTCTGGGTGTGTGTGGACAGGTCTGGATTTTCTTGGGTTTAGGGACTCAATTTTTGCCTTTTGTATTTGTGTTGGATGTCTTACAGTTAATCTGCTTATCTGGCTCACAACCAGGATAGAATAATTAATACTGCTGTAGATTCTGCCTGGGGGAATTCTTTCTATGGATCCTGCAGATTCCACACTATCCTGTGTTTCCTCTCTGTTTGCCATCAGGTTTCCATTTTTCTGCCTGTGCTCAACCTGTCTCCCTCTATACCTGATTGAAACAGATTTTTTTTTCTGAAGATATTTCAAATTATTTTCTGATGGAAATTTTTGAGATTCCAAATATTTGTGGATTCTGTCACTCTGAAACCATTCCAGAGGGTTAGTTTGCTGTTAGTTTGAAGGATATGGGAAGAGCTCAAAAAAAGTGTTTCCTGTTAGTCATCTTAGGTCTGCCCCCCCCCTCGTTTTTTTTTCTAAAATGGGTGTTAATCTGGGCAATGTATATTTTTGTAAGTGTTCTTCAATTTTGCTTAGATGATCAGATTTGTTGGCATATAGTTGAACAAAATAGCTCCTATTTATTTATCTAATTTCCTCTTCTGTTTTGGAACTTTTATACTTTATATTTTTTGATACTTACAATTTGATTTTCTTCTTTCCTTTATCTAATAAAATTACCTAAAACTTTATTTTATTGTTTTTTCATAAAACCAACTCTTAGTTTTGTTTGTTACTTCAATAGTGTTCTTACTTTTATTTTATTAATCTCTTTTATTTTCAGAATTTCACATTTATTTTTTAATTGGTGGTTTTTAATTTGTTGTTTTCCTAGCTTTTTTAGTTCCTAGCCTAATTCATTGATCTTCTCTTTATTTTATGCAATTAAGCATTTAGAGATATAAAATTTCCCCTAAGAACTGTTATGGGTGCATCCCACAAATTTTGGTATGTTGTCTCATTATTGTCATTTTCTTGGATAACAATTGTGTCTAAGATTTTTTTTTATGCGTTCCTTCTTTAGATTGATTACTTAGTTCCTAGCTAATTTTTGGTATATTATCCTTGTATTTCATGTAATTTTTATTGCATCATGACCTGAAAAAATGCACTTGTTATTTATGCTTTTCTGCATTTGATTCTCAGGTTTTTATTTCCTAACATATGGTCAATTTTTTTGTAGCTTCCATGTACTTCCAAAAAAAGTATATTCCTTTCTGTCTCCATTCAAATTTCTTCAAAGATCGATCATATCCAACTTTTCTAGAATTATATTTACCTCCTTAATTTTTTTTCTTATTCATTTTGTGGTTCAATTTATCTAGTTCTGATAGAGAAAGGTTAAGATCCATCACTAGTATAGTTTTGTTTTCTATTTCTTCTTGCATCTGTTTTAACATCTCCTCTCAGAATCTGGATGAGATAGTACATGGTGCATACATATTTAGGGTCAATATTATCATTATCTATGATACCTTTTAGCAAGATGCAGTTTTCTTCCTTATCTCTTTTAATTAGATCTATTTTTTCTTTTGCTTGATCTGAGATCAAAATTGCTACCTCTGCTTTTTTTTTTTTTTTTTTTTTTTTTTACTTCTGCTGAAGTATATTAGATTCTGCTCCAGCTTTTTATCTTTAGCCTGTATGTATTACTGTGCTTTAAATGTATTTTTTGGAAACAACAATGTAGCATTCTGGCTTTTAATCTAGTTTGCTATCTGCTTCAGTTTTATGGGAGAGTTCATCTCATTCACATTCACAGTTAAAATGACTAATTCTACATTTCCCACCATCCTTTTCCCCCACTTACATTTTTCTTTTTCTTTTCTGCTTTTCCCTCCTCCTCAATGTCTTGCTTCTGACCACCAACTTTCTCAAACAGCTCTCCCCCTTTACAGCCTCTTCCCCTTTGTTATTCCTTTCCCCTTCTACTTCTGTTCTTCTTTCCATTTGTCTCTCCTTTTCACTCTGCTTTCCTCTCATATTCCCCTGTATAGTGAGAGAAATTTCTCTTTGAAACTAAATATTTCTGATATTCTCTATTTGAGCCAAATCTCTTGAGATTAAGATTCACACAATGCTCATCCCCCTCCTTTATTGAAAATCTCAATTGTTCCTTCTTTATGAGATGTAATTTACCTCATTTAACTTCCTCTTTCCTCTTTTTCTAGTACAATCTCTTTTCCACCTCTAATTTCTTTCTTTTATATCATGACACTAAAGTAAAATTGTACTTATATCCTTAAGTATACTCTTAACAGAGACAGTTTTTTAGAGTTAATTATATATATATGATCTTCCCATAAAATGATGTAATGTTTTAACCTTTAAAAGAAACATTTTTCCCTTTTTACATTTTTATGCTTTTCTTGAGTTCTGTATTTGAACATCAAATTTTCTGTTCAGCTCTGGTCTTTTCTTAAAAAATAAATGAAATTCATTGAATGTTCATCTTTCCCCCTGAAAATGCATAATTTTGTTTTGTTGTTGATTATTGACTGCCATAGAACTTCTTTTGCTCTCTAGAGTATTATGTTCCAGGCCTTTCAATCCTTTAAAGTGAAAGCTTCTGGATTTTAACTAAAACTGATTGTGGCTTCTCGATATTTGAATTGTTTCTTCCTGGCTCTTGCAATATTTTCTCCTTTATTTGATAATTCTGAAATTTTGCTATGATATTCCTTGGAGTTTTCATTTTGTGGTCTCTTTCAGGAGGTGATCAATGTATTCTTTCAATGACGCTCTAATTCTAGAATATCAGAGCAGGTTTTCTTGGTGATTTCTTGAAAGTTGTTGTTTAGGTTCTTTCTTTTATTCATAGATTGTCTCATCTGTTTTAATTTACAGGCACTATGTTTTTCCAATCAAGTATTTTACATTTTCTTCTATTTTTTCTTTCTTTCTTTCTTTCTTTCTTTGAGTGATTCTTGATGTCTCATTGAGTCATTCACTTCCAATTATTTAATTCTAATTTTTAGTGAATTGTTTTCTTCAGTTAGCTTTTTTTAGTCTCCTTTTGCATTTGGCCAATTGAACTTCTGAATGATTTTTTTTTGGATGATTTTTTTTTTCCATTTCATAAAATTCTGTTTTTCAAGGAGTTGTTTTCTTTTTTCCATTTCATCAAATCTATTTTGTAATGAATTATATGACTTTTCCATTTTACTAAATCTATTTTCTTTCTTTCTTTCTATCTTTCTTTCTTTCTTTCTTTCTTTCTTTCTTTCTTTCTTTCTTTCTTTCTTTCTTTCTTTCTTTCTTTCTTTTTTTTTATTCATTTTTCCAAATTATCCCCTTCCTCCCTCCACTCCCTCCCCCCGATGACAGGTAATCCCATACATTTTACATGTGTTACAAAATAACCTAGATACAATATGTGTGTATAAATACAATTTTGTTGTTTCACATTAATTATTAGCTTCCGAAGGTATAAGTAACCTGAGTAGATAGACAGTAGTGCTAACAATTTATATTCACTTCCCAGCGTTCCTTCTCTGGGTGTAGTTGTTTCTGTCCATCACTGATCAACTGGAAGTGAGTTGGATCTTCTTTATGTTGAAGATTTCCACTTCCATCAGAATACATCCTCATACAGTACTGTTGTTGAAGTGTATAGTGATCTTCTGGTTCTGCTCATTTCACTCAGCAACAGTTGATGCAAGTCTCTCCAAGCCTCTCTGTATTCCTCCTGCTGGTCATTTCTTACAGAGCAATAATATTCCATAACCTTCATATACCATAATTTACCCAACCATTCTCCAATTGATGGATATCCATTCAACTTCCAGTTTCTAGCTACAACAAAAAGAGCTGCCACAAACATTTTGGCACAAATAGGGCCCTTTCCCCTCTTTAGTATTTCTTTGGGATATAATCCTAATAATAGCAATGTTGGGTCAAAGGGTATGTACAGTTTGATAACTTTTTGGGCATAGTTCCAAATTGCTCTCCAGAATGGCTGGCTTCTTTCACAACTCCACCAACAATGTATCAGTGTCCCAGTTTTCCCACATCCCTTCCAACATTCATCATTATTTGTTCCTGTCATCTTAGCCAATCTGACAGGTGGATAGTGGTATCTCAGAGTTGTCTTAATTTGCATTTCTCTGATCAGTAGTGATTTGGAACACTCTTTCATATGAGTGGAAATAGTTTCAATTTCATCATTTGAGAATTGTCTGTTCATATCCCTTGACCATTTATCAATTGGAGAACGGTTTGATTTCTTATAAATTAGGGGCAGTTCTCTATATATTTTGGAAATGAGACCTTTGTCAGAACCTTTACTTTTAAAAATATTTTCCCAATTTGTTACTTCCCTTCTAATCTTGTTTGCATTAGTATTGTTTGTACAGAAACTTTTTAGTTTGATGTAATCAAAATCTTCTATTTTGTGATCAATAATGATCTCTAGTTCTCCTCTGGTCATAAATTCCTTCCTCCTCCACAGGTCTGAGAGGTAGACTATTCTCTGTTCCTCTAATCTATTTATTATCTCATTCTTTATGCCTAAATCATGGACCCATTTTGATCTTATCTTGGTATATGGTGTTAAGTGTGCATCCATGCCTAATTTCTACCATACTAATTTCCAGTTTTCCCAACAGTTTTTTCCGAATAATGAATTTTTGTCCCGAATGTTGGTATCTTTGCATTTGTCAAAGATTAGATTGCTACAGATGTACCCCTTTTTGTCTTGTGTATCTAATCTGTTCCACTGATCTACCGGCCTATTTCTTACCCAATACCAAATGGTTTTGGTGACTGCTGCTATATAATATAGCTTTAGATCAGGTACACTTAGACCACCTTCCTCTGACTTTTTTTTCATTAGTTCCCTTGCAATTCTCGACATTTTATTCTTCCATATGAATTTTGTTGTTATTCTTTCTAGGTCATTAAAATAGTTTCTTGGGAGTCTGATTGGTATAGCACTAAATAAATAGATTAGTTTGGGGAGTATTGTCATCTTTATTATATTCGCTCAGCTTATCCAAGAGCACTGAATGTCTTTCCAATTATTTAAATCTGACTTTATTTTTTTGGCAAGTGTTTTGTAATTTTTCTCATATAATTCCTGACTGTTCTTTGGTAGATGGATTCCCAAATACTTTATACTCTCAACATTTGTTTGGAATGGAATTTCTCTTTGTATCTCTTCCTGTTGCATTTTGTTGGTGATATATATATATATAAGAATGCTGAGGATTTATGTGGATTTATTTTGTATCCTGCCACTTTGGTAAATTCTGAATTATTTCTAATAGCTTTTTAGCAGAGTCTTTGGGGTTCTCTAAGTATACCATCATATCATCTGCAAAGAGTGATAGTTTGACTTCCTCATTTCCTGCTCTAATTTCTTGAATCTCTGTCTCGGCTCTTATTGCCAAGCCTAGCGTTTCTAGTACTATATTGAATAGTAATGGTGATAGTGGGCAACCTTGTTTCACTCCTGATCTTACTTGGAAGGTTGCAGTTTATTTCTATTGCATATTATGCTTACTGACGGTCTTAAATATATGCTCCTGATTATTCTAAGGAATAGTCCATTTATTCTTATACTCTCAAGAGTTTTTAGTAGGAATGGATGTTGGATTTTGTCAAATGCTTTTTCTGCATCTATTGAGATGATCATATGGTTTTTATTAATTTGATTATTAATATGGTCAATTATACTAATAGTTTTCCTAATATTAAACCAGCCCTGCGTTCCTGGTATGAATCCTACTTGATCACAGTGTACTATCCTGGGGATGATTTTCTGAAGTCTTTTTGCTAATATCTTATTTAAGATTTTAGCATCAATATTCATTAAGGAAATTGGTCTATAATTTTCTTTCTCAGTTTTCAATCGACCTGGGTTAGGTATCAGTACCATGTCTGTGTCATAAAAGGAGTTTGGTAGGACTCCTTCATCCCGTATTTTTTCAAATAGTTTATGTAGCATTGGGGCTAATTGTTCTTTAAACGTTTGGTAGAATTCACATGTAAATCCATCTGGTCCAGGGAATTTTTTCCTGGGGAGTTGATTAATAGCTTGTTCTATTTCTTTTTCTGAAATGGGACTATTTAAGCAATTTATTTCCTCCTCTGTTAATCTGGGAATCCTATATTTTTGGAGGAAGTCATCCATTTCACTTAAGTTATCAAATTGATTGGCATAAAGTTGGGCAAAGTAACTCCTTATTATTTCTCTAATTTCCTCTTCATTGGTGGAAAGATCCCCCTTTTTATTTGTAAGACTAACAATTTGATTTTCCTCTTTCTTTTTTCTGATCAGATTTACCAAAGGTTTATCTATTTTATTGGCTTTTTCATAAAACCAACTCCTGGTTTTATTTATTAATTCAATAGTTTTTTTTTTTACTTTCAATATTATTGATTTCTCCTTTTAATTTTTGTATTTCAAGTTTAATTTTTGGTTGGGGGTTTTTAATTTGGTCTTTTTCTAGCCTTTTAAGTTGCAAGCCCAATTCCTTAATCTTCTATTTCTCTATTTTCTTCAAATAAGCCTCTAAAAATATAAAATTTCCCCTTACTACCACTTTAGCTGCATCACACAGATTTTGGTATGATGTCTCGTCATTGTCATTATCTTGGGTGAAATTATTAATTGTTTCTATAATTTGCTGTTTACCCAGTCATTCTTTAAGATGAGGCTATTCAGTTTCCAATTACTTTTTGGTCTATTTACCCCTAACTTTTTACTGACTATAGCTTTTATTGCATTGTGGTCTGAGAAGAAGGCATTTATTATTTCTGCCTTCCTACATTTAATTTTGAGATCTTTATGTCCTAATATATGGTCTACTTTTGTATAGGATCCATGAACTGCTGAGAAGAACGTATATTTCTTTCTATTGCCATTCAGTTTTCTCCAAAGGTCTATCATACCTAGTTTTTCTAATATTCTTTTTACTTTTTAAATTTTTCTTATTTGTTTTGTGGTTTGATTTGTCTAAATCTGAGAGTGCAAGGTTGAGATCTCCCACTATTATAATTTTACTGTCTATTTCTTCATGCAACTCTCTTAACTTTTCCTTTAGAAAGTTAGATGCTCTACCACTTGGTGCATATTTGTTTAGTATCGATGTGGCTTCATTATTTATGCTACTTTACAGCAGGATATAGTTTCCTTCCTTCTCTCTTTTAACTAGATCAACTTTTGCTTTTGCTTGATCTCAGATAAGGATGGCTACCCCTGCTTTTTTGGCTTTACCTGAAGCATAAAAATTCTGCTCCAACCTTTTACCTTTACTCTATATGTATCTCCCTGCTTTAAGTGTGTTTCCTGTAACTAACATATTGTAGGGTTCTGATTTTTGATCCAACCTGCTATCCGTCTCTGTTTGATGGGAGCGTTCATCCCATTCACATTTACAGTTAAAATGACTAATTCTGTATTTCCTGCCATCATATTATCCACAGATTATGCTTTTTCCCTTGACCCCCCTGAACCCCTTCCCCAATATTTAATTTATAGACCCCCCTTGTGATGCGCAGCCGTCCCTTTCTTTTTTTTTTTAGTATCCCTCCTCCTTCCCTCCACGTTCCTTCCCTTATTCTCCTTTTCCTTTTCCCTTTTCCTCTCCTCCCTTTTAATGAGGTGAGAGAGAATTCTCTGAAAAACAAATATGACAATTATTTACTCTTTGAGCCTTTTTTGATGACAGTAAGATTTACACAATGATTCTCCCCCTCTCTAAATTCCCTCAGATATGGTGTATTTTTTATGCCTCTTCCTGGGATGTAGTTTCCCTCTTTTTATCACTCCCTCCCCTTTTTCTGATACTACCCCCTTGCCTTTACTACACCCCCTCCTTTTTTTCTTTTATATCAGTAAAATCAAATTATCCATGAGTACTTTCTATATACCCACAACAGAGATATAGTTCTCAAGGGTTCTGTGTACCTTTTTCTGTTTCTCTTCAGTCTTGTGGATGTAGATCAAATTTTTTGTTTAAGTCTGGTTTTTTTCTTAGAAACATATGGAATTCCTCTATTTCATTGAATGACCATCTTCTTCCATGGAAAAAGATGCTAAACTTAGCTGGGTAGTTTATTTTTGGTTGCAATCCTTGATCTTTTGCCTTTCGGAATATCAGGTTCCAGGCCCTTCTATCTTTTAATGTGGAAGCATCCAGATCTTGAGTGACCCTTATTGTGGCACCTTGGTATTTAAATTGTTTTTTTCTAGCTGCTTGCAGGATTTTCTCCTTTGTGTGGTAATTCTGCAGCTTAGCCACTATATTCCGTGGTGTTCTTTTTTTAGGGTCTATTTCAGAAGGAGTTCGATGAATTCTTTCAACATCTACTTTCCCTTCTGTTTCTATTATCTCTGGACAGTTCTCTTTGATAATTTTCTGTAAAATAGGCTGTTTTTTTGGTCACAGTTTTCAGGAAGTCCAATGATACGCAGATTATCTCTCCTAGATCTATTTTCCAGGTCTATAGATTTTCCCAGTAAGTATTTGATGTTATTCTCCAGCTTTTCATTTTTTTTTTTTTTTTGCTTTTGTTTGACTGATTCTTAGGTTCTCAATGAATCATTCATTTCTATTTGTTCCATCCTGAATTTTAAGGAGTTATTTTCTTCATTCAAATTTTTTAGTACTTTTTGTAAATGCCCAATTTCTTTTTTAAATGAGTTATTTTGCTCTATTGAATTTTTTTTTCCATTTCCCTAATTTTTTTTTGAAAATTATTTTCTTTTTCCAATTCAGAAATCCTATTTTCTTGAGACTTTTTTATCTTCTATAATTCAGAAATCCTATTTTCTTGAGACTTTTTTATCTTCTCCAATTCAGAAATCCTACTTTCCTATGATTTTTTTTACCTTTTCTAATTCACTAATTTTGTTTCCCTGCATCTCCTGTGAATTCTTTATTTTTTCCAACTCCAATTTCAGAACGTTGTTATTCTCTATCATAGCTTCTCTTTCCTTTCCCCATTTTTCTTCAAACTCTCTTAACTTTTTAATAGTCTCTTCAAGGAGAGAGTTATGTGATGGGGGGAAGGAATCGTTCCCCTTTGGGTTGTTATCTGCTGACTCTCTGCTGTTAACTTCCTCCGGGTTAGATACCCACTGTTTCTCTGTGTAGAAGGAATCTATAGTTTTTCTTGGCTTTTTACTCATACTTAACAAATCTTTTGGGGTCTGTCCCTGGGGTAGGAAATTATTTATTTATTTCTTTACCAGCTTCCTCCCAGACCAGATGGATGCAGCGGCCCCTGCGCCTAAGCTAAGAGAGAGCTCTGGGAGAGAGTTCCACCCCCCCTCCCTGGAAGTGCCTCACAGGTGACCACCACTGCTATGCTTTGAGGGCGCTGTGTTTTAGCGGCTTCCTTGAGGTTTGAGACCGAACAGTAAAGGCGACTCAAAGGCTAGCCTATGCATCCCGGTGGGGCGTGGATGTCTGCAGCAGGTGACGTGAAAAGCCCCTGCGCTCAAACTGGAAGTGTCTGCCAGAAACCGTGGTCCCTATTTCAAAGGTTCTGCTTCTCTGAGACTTCCCGGGGCTGAGTTTCACAGCCTCCAGGGGAGCCAGGCACTATGAGTTACTGCCCCGCCCACTTTTCAATCTCTTAAGTACTCCCAGGTGAATTCCTGGATTGCCTATGTCAGCCACACCCACAGTGCAGAGATCTGCTGAGTCACCCCCAGGATCGGGGAGGTTCTAGTATCTAGCTTATATTCCAAAGTGGCTTTGATTTCTCTTCTGAACTGCTGTATTATAGGCAGAGAAGAGCGAACAGCCTGTGCCAGATTCCTCTATCTCAGTGGCTTCTCTGATCTGAGAGCCCTCCCCAGCGCGATCAGCGCAGTGTGCCAGCACCCAACCGTTTGTGCTGGCCTTGCTTCTTCCTCCCCTGGGAATCGACCTTTCCTGTTGAAACTCCGGATTCTCTTCAGCTGGTAAGTCGTGCTTCCAATCCTTGTGGATTCTATCAGTCCAGCGCTATTTCTGAAGCTGATTATATCTAGTTGGTTATGAGGGAAGAAAGGAGCTTACACAGTTGCGTGTATCTTCTCCGCCATCTTGGCTCCGCCCTAAATCTATTTTCAAGATGTTTTCTTAATATAATTTCTGTTTCCTTTTCCAAACTCTTTTGCACAGTTCTCATCTCCCTTCCTCATTTTTCTTCTAAATTTCTATCTCTTTTTGCTTTTGCTCATTTTTAAAGATTGAAAGCTAATCTTGGGATATTGTCCCAAGCATCCTTTCTAGGGGAAAGCAGCTTCACGGTGTCCTGGGGTTGGTGCTGCTGGGGTTCCTTCCTGTGTGGGATGGGCACTGCCAAATCCTATGTTATTCTGGGATCTTGGGGCTCAATATTTGCTTTTTAGCTATTCTATCAATTCATTGGCTTCTGAACCAGTACATAGAAGCAAACTTCTGTATTTTGGCTAAAAGCCTCCTGGCAGATTCCCCTGGGGCACAGCGGCCACTCTGCCCTGTGTCTCTGCCCTGCACATATGCGCAGCCACCTCCCTCTTGCCCCATGTCTTAATGAAATAGAATTTTTCTGAAGTTCTTCCAAAAATGTTTTCTGCTGGAAATTTGTTACACTCTAAATATTTGTGGGTCCTGTCACTCTAAAACAAGTTTAGTGGGACTGATCTGGTGTTGATCTGAGGGAAGCCAGGAAGAGCTGACACAAATTCATGTACACATTCCAACATCTTGGTGTCACAGGATTTTTTTTTTTCCTGATAATGTGTTTTGCATGCACCCCTCGCACATGCCATCATAATGTCACTCCTGAATTATTGTAATAGCCTGCTAATTGGTCTCTCTGATTTGTCTTTTCCTACTCCAGTCTATCTTCCAGTTTCCTGTCAAAATGATCTTTCTAAATTTCAAGCTCTTTATCTTATTAAACAAGGTCCAGTGGTTCCTGATTACTTCCAATTATTTTCACCAGCTGCTTTCCATATCTGAAATATTCTCTTTTCTATTTTTCAGCATTCAGTTTCCTTCAATTTCTTTTTAATTCAGTTAAATCCCCATTTTCTGGAATAAGCTTTTCTTGGTCACCTTTGATCTTTTACTGGGACTATCATAATATTATCCCTTATATCTTGTTTATACATACTTTTTAAATTTTATCTTTTCCATTAAATTTTGAGGTTCTTGAAAGCAAGTTCATTTTTGCACTTTCTTTTTTCCCAGTATCTTTAATGCTTAGTATGTTGATTTGTAGTAAGCACTTAATACATGCTTGTTGATTGATAATGTCAAAGTTTGCGGAGAAATGCTGAGGAAAATGAATAAGGAAAGACTATTAGATTTGACAATAATGATAGTAACTCCTCATTTTGGAAAGTGTAGTTTTAGTTGAATGATGAAGTCAAATGACAAATTTCAAATGATTTAGAATTGAATGAGAGGATAGGAGGTGAAAATACCAAGTAGAGACCATTTTCTCAAGAAGGTTAGCAAAAAAGAGGAGACAAAGAGGATTAACATTTAATGAGGATGGTAAGTATTAGAAAAGGTTTTATGAATGCAGAAGATATGGGCCTTTTGGAAACAACACAAAAACAGATAGTAGAATGGGAGAGATCAAAGATAAGTGAAAGTGAAGATTATAGACATGGTAATTGTCTAGAGAAGACTAGATGGAATGGGATGAAGGTTGAATGTAGGGGGTTTTGCCTCAGAAAGGAAATAATCCTTAAATTCCCCTTGCATATTTACAACAGTGCAAAGGAAGCCTTTTGAGATGGGGAAATATCACTTTATAAAATTACAAAAGGGATAGCTGAAGTTTTGAACCAGAGAAACCCTCCTTCCTGACAATCAGATCATTTCATTCTCTGCCATTCTCTTCCCTTTTGCTTTCAATATTACCCAATATGGAGATCTATTTTCTCATTAAATTGTTCCATGTTTTGTCCTAAACCTTCGTATTGGTTTCTTAGAAAACAAATAAGATGACCTGCTGTCCTTAGATTTTTTTCAGTTCCCAAGTCTTTGATGACTTGCCACATTTTGTTGTAATCTATAAAATTTTGTATAGTCAATGAAATAAAATATTCTGGAAGTCCCTTGCTTTCTCCACTATTCAGAGAATGTTAGCAATTTAGTCTCTAATTTCTCTGCCTCCCAGCTCTTTTTGTAGTAGCTAGAAATTGGAAGATGAATGGATGTCCATCAGTTGGAGAATGGTTGGGTAAATTATGGTATATGAAGGTTATGGAATATTATCGCTCTGTAAGAAATGACCAGCAGGAGGAATACAGAGAGGCCTGGAGAGACTTAAATCAACTGATGCTGAGTGAAATGAGCAGAACCAGAAGATCACTGTACACTTCAACAACAATACTGTATGAGGATGTATTCTGATGGAAGTGGAAATCTTCAACATAAACCAACTCACTTCCAGTTGATCAATGATGGACAGAGGTAGCTACACCCAGAGAAGAAACACTGGGAAGTGAATGTAAATTGTTAGCACTAATATCTGTCTGCCCAGGTTACATGTACCTTCAGAATCTAAAGTTTATTGTGCAACAAGAAAATGATATTCACACACATGTATTGTATCTAGACTATATTGTAACACATGTAAAATGTATGGAATTGCCTGTCATCGGGGGGAGGGAATAAAGGGAGGGGGAGACAATTTGGAAAAATGAATACAAGGGATAATATTATAAAAATATATATATAATAAAAAATTATTAATAAAAAAATCCAAAAAAAAATTTCTCTGCCTCCTTGAAAATCAACCTGCTTTTAGTAATTCTCATTTCAAGTACTGCTGAAGATCAGCTTGCAGAATCTTTCCAAATTTTTTGGTATATTGAGTGCAACACTTTAACACCAGTATCTTTTAGAGTTTTAAATGGTTTAGCTGAAATTTCATCCCTTCCACTAGCCATATTGCAATGCTTTGTTTGCAATGCTTTCTGAGGAGGTCTATCTGATTTTATTCTCTAGAATATCTGATTCTAAGTCTGTTAGTGACCATCTTGGTTATCAGTAATATTAAATTATCTTTTGAATAGTTCTTTTTTGTATTCTTGCCACCTCTTCTTAATCTCTTCTGGTTCTGTTAAGTTCCTGCCAACTTTATCTTTTGCCATCCACATTTTTTTCATGAAACATGCTTTACTAGCTCTTGAAGGGATTTCTTGTTTTTACCATTCTATTGTTTTATCATATTTCTTTGCATTATTCATATAAGCAGTAAGATTGCTTATTTTTTTTTGCTGTTCTTTGAAATTTTTGCATTCAGTTTGACATATCTTTTGCTTCTCCTTTCCTTACCTTTTTTTCTAGCTATTTGTAAAGCTTCATCAGACAGTCATTTTGCTTTCTTGTTCTTTTTCTTTGGAATTATTTTGTTACTTCCCCTCATACAATATTGTGAACTTCTCCATAATTCTTTAGGCATTCTGCCTACCAGATACAAGCTCTTAAATTTTTGATAACTCTGCACAGTGTATCTTAGAGTTTCAGTGAACTATGGAAGCCCCTTCATCATGCTAAAGCAGTGACTCAGAGAAAGGTATATACACATACACATGTATGTATATACTATATATATTTAAACTATCTCTTTGTGTATGTATGTATATATATGCATATATATACATATACTAATATAACTATGAGAATGTATACACATACACATAAAACTATGACCAAAATAACATAGGAGAAATGGGTTATTAATCTTAGTGGGTATGTTTCATAGATTCACTGAGTAATGAAATACATTTTTGGAAGTGTGCAATGCCCAAATATAAAATATTAAGCCTAAATATAAAAAAATTACCAGGAAAATAAATTTATTGTTTCATTGCTTACTTGGTTCCAAAGTTAACTACAAACAATATTTCTAGGGCAAGTAACATGGCATGGTGGAAAACATAAATTTGGAGCAAAAGAATTTGGGTTAATCCCAGCCCTGGTTCAAATTTCAGCCATACTACCTGTGTGATCTGGCCAAATTATTTAATTTCTCTGGACCTCAGTTTGCTCAATTATATTATAAGTGGCACAATGGATATAGAATTAAGCATAGAGTCAGAAAGACCTGAGTTCAACCTTAACTCACATATTTATTTACTAGCTATATAACCTCTTTAACCTCTAAATACTTCCATTTCCTCATTTATAAAATTGGGATAATATTATCACATAACTACAAGGGTTGTTGTGAGAAAAAAAAAGATAATATCTATAAAGCACTCAGCTCATAGTAGGTGCTTAATAATTACTTATTTCTCTTCTTTTAAAATAAGGGAATTCACTAGTTAACTTCAGCTCTGAATCTCTGATCCTGTAAGCCTTTGAATAATCTCTAAGATTCACTGGAATATATACCATTAATACAGCAGTATAATGGCAAGAAGACTGGGTTTGGAGTTGGAAGACCTGGGCTTGAATAATATTTTTTCTGCTTTCTACCTATTGACCATTCACAAATCACTTTGTTTTCATGGACTTTTGTAATTCATCTTAAAATGGAGGAGAATAGGGCTCTTTCCCCACAGATTTCCTTAAAAAGTTGGACTTTCTAACTATGGGCATGCCCCACATCTCTGTCCTGGAGCTTCCTCTCTCCCTTCTCTCTCTTTTCTCACACTTGGTGATGTCATCAGCTCACTTGGGATCATTTATTATCTCTATATAATTGATTCTCAGAAGTATGTATAAAACCTTAATCTCTCAGAGAGACTGGGCATTTGAAACTGGATATTTTGTAAGCATCTTAAACTCAGTATGTTCAAAAGTGACCTTTCCTTTTTCTCAAAAATCACCCTTATTCCAGACTTTCTGTTATTACTGAGGAATCCAGCATTCCTCCAATTGAATTTCTCTACTGGCAAGTTCAAAGAAAGGAGGATGTCAGTGCACAAATTGCTCTCAGGAGTAATTGTTACTCTTTGCAACAGTAATAAATTATCCTGACTTCCAGAGAACAGCAATAGACAGGTCATGATAGTAAGTATTTTTACACGATGATCACAAAGCATCCTTTTGCTTTAATCCTTTGCAGTGATTTTGGTATTGGTTTTGTGATTTTATTAATTTAGGGGGATACAGAATGAGAAAAACTTCTCTAATAATATGTCAGCGTATTAACAGCAATTTATAGTTTTAAAAAGTTGCATGGGGAATTGAGAGGTTTATTTGCCCAGACTCACACAGCTATTATATTTTAGAGCTGGAACAGGCCTTTCAGCTCCCTCTCCACACGATTATTATCTCTCTTATAAGATTTATAATCTTATATTAAATATTATTATTTATATTATATTTATTATTTATTATTATAAATATTATTATTTATTATATTATAAATATAAATATTAAAGAAATTCAAAAACTGTAATTTTAAAATTAGAATACTGTAGCATACTTTTTGTTTTCTAAGTTTGATGTTTATAGTTTTTCCCCTGCTAAATTTCATTATAACATGGATAATTATCATATTGTTATCAAATTTATATATAGGAGAGGTACATCATTTCACCTTGATTAGTTATGACTACATACAGTAAAATAATGTGATAGTTATATAGGTTTTCAAAACTTACAGGATACTTTGCATGACAACTCATGTGAACCTCAGGAAAACCTAGTCAAGTTGGTACAAGAGATATAATCTCTTCATTTTATAGATGAGGAATCTAAATGGTGGAGAGGTATGTGTCCAGGTTCACATAGCTAGAAGCAGAATTTGAATTCAGGTCTTTTCTAACTATGTATTTCAGTTTATTTACTATAATAGACTTCTTCTCAATAAAAGCCTCAATTATAAAATTAATCTTTTGTACAAATAACAGTCTTCTGATAAAGACTTTTAGCTATACTAATAATAAAGATAGATAAAAATGGACACATGGTTTCTAGACAGTAATTGCTTTCAAATTTTATTTTGCTCATGAAGAAGGGAATAAGGTTTTGAAGTTCATTCTTTCTTCAGATATATAGTTAAGTTTTTAATGGCTATGTGAAAGACATTTTATGCTTTTAAAGGTTGCATAAAAGAATCAAAGTTAATCTGAAATTTTTCTTCTACTTTATTTTGATTACACATTTCCTTTTTTTTTCCCCAATAAATTAATACAAATCAAAGTTTGTCTGATTCCTTTTTTTTACAGTCCCCAAAACTTATCTCAGCTATAAATAAGTGTCAAATAAAAATATTTTAGCCACATGTAAAAAGGGCACTTTTATTTATCAAGTGGCACATAAAAGAGTCCAGTCCTTTTCCTAGGCAAATGGCTTTGACCTAGCTTTTTTTTTCTGTTTAAGCAAAAAGGTAGGGTAATTTATTCACAGATAGTGTCAGTATCCATGATAAATATCTTATTCCATCAAGTTTTTAACTTAGACTTTCTCAGAAGAGAGTCATTATGTTAGGATTTTTACAAGATGCTAAGTCACTGGAATGAATAGAGACAATTGATTTGATCCTACAAGGAGATGGTATGGGCCAGAACTTTTGAAACAAGGTACTGAGTGGAATTGAGGAGACAATGATTAAATCTAATTTAGCATTAATTTAATCCTACAACAAATAATGGTTTTCTAGTGATGAAATGATTGTTGTATACTCACTGTGTAAGTGAGCAAGAAACTCTCAGGGCCACGCACACAGAAGCTCACAATCCCACTCTTGGAGGTGGAGTCTGATGTTTACCTACCTGCTGGCTGGAGACATTCTGACACAAGCTCATCGGGGAACTAAGGAGAGAGATAGGCCTCTATTAAAGCTAGCCGGAACCCAGGAAAAGATTCAAGACTTTGAAGGACACAATAAAGGATCTGGATTTTAACTTCTGGTTGCCTCTAAAAAAGCTAGCTGAGCCCCAAGTGAAGGAGACAAGACTTGAAGGAAAAAATAAAGAATCTGGAGATAAGATTTGGAAATAGACAGTAAAGAACTTTAACTCGTGACTACATTTTAGGATTATTGAACTGGAACTAAAGCCAAGGCTGCCTCCAGAAGCTCCTCAAAAAATCCTGCTCCCAGAGCACGATCACAATCTAGAGAAACAGAACATTGCATCATTATATTAATTTAATGATAATATTAATGAATAAATAATCAATTAATTCAAATCAATTCACTTCCCATACTTGGAAAAATCATACCCCTCAGTTCTAATAGTGATGTTATAAAACATAATGGCCCATGCAGATCTTTGTATTATTTCTTACAAGATGAATACTAAATGTGCAGAAATGGAAATTTTCCCTAAATATCTCACATTATTGTAGTCAGTCTGAATGAAGGAAGGGTGAACCAGAGTACATTTAATAATTTTTTGAACATGTCAGTGTATTCTTCTGTAACTGTTGTTTTTTTGAGAAGATTTTTTTGAACAAATTGAACTTTAATGTTATCAATTAATTAGCTTAACATCACAATTATAATTATTTTACAACTTTGATTTTAGTATTTGTGATTTTTTTTAAACTTTGTGTTTTCAGTAAAAACAAATTCTTATCTGACAAAAGGTATTTCTTGGTTCTAAAAAGAGTCTTAAAATTAACTCATATGGATTTGATTAATATTACTTGGTGTTTTTCTTTTTAAAATATTTTATTTTCCTCTATTGTGTGTAAAACTTTTTGAAAAATGTTTTGAGTTCCACATTTTCTCCTTTTTTCTTTCTTCTCATCTTTTCCTAAAACAGCAATCTGATATAGATTACACTTGTGCAATCATGTAAAACATTTTCATGTTAGTCATTTTGTGGATGAAAACGCAAAGTAAAAAAGAATGCAAAATGAATAAATAAGTAGAGAAAAAAAAGAAATATAGAGAAAAATACTATGCTTTGGTATATATTAATTCACCAATTCTTTCTCTGAAAATGAATTACATTTTTATGAGTTTTTGGATTATTGTATTGTTGTGAATAGCTAAATCATTCATCACACAACATTTCTCTTGCTGTCTACAATATTCTTCTGGTTCTGCTCATTTCACACACAAAAAAACCCCCCACAAAAAAACAAAAAAAACTTTTTCCAATTTTTACTGAAATCATCCTATTTATAATTTCTTATAGCACAATTATATTCAATTACAATATAACACAATTTATTCAGCCATTCTCTCTGGGATACAGATCTTGTAAGCTATTGGTTGAATCAAAGAGTATATGCAAATTTATAACCTGTTGGGAACAATTAAAAATTGCTTTTCAAAATTTTTGAATCAGTTAAAAAGTCCACCAACAATGCATTAGTGTCTCAGTTTTCACACATTTACTCTTACATTTATAAGTTTTTTTCTATCATATTAGCCAATCTGATAGCTGTGAGGTACCTCAGAATTGTTTTAATTTAATTTTAATCAATCATGATTTAGAGCAATTTTACATGACTATAGATAGCTTAAATTTGTTTGTTTAAAAACTGCCTGTAAATATTTTTTGACCAATTGTCAATTAGGGGATGACTTGTACTCTTAAAAGACTGACTTTATATAGTTTTTGAAATGACACCTTTGTTGAAAGATACTTGTAACCTCTTCACTTCATTCTTATCCTTCCCAAGTTTTTGACTTTCCTTCTAATTTTGCTTGCATTAGTTTTGTGTGAAGCCTTTTAAATTCAACACAATTAGACTTATTCATATTACATTTCCTAATTTTTTAACATCTTTTTTGCATCTAAATTCTTCGTTATCCATAACTCTGATAAATACTCTAAAATGTTTCAAAGAATTTTTTCAAATAATTTAAGATTTTCAAATATCTTTACTTGCATTATTCCATTTGATTTTCACAACAAGCCTATGAGTTGAATGTTATCATTAATGATATTTTACAGAAGAAACTGAGATTGAGAGAGAGTGACAAGGTCTTCCTAATTCAGGGCTAATTTTCTATCCACATACTACTCTCTGATTTTTTTCTGTCTTTTTTTTGCCCTTCTTTCTCTGTGTATTCTTTTGCAACAAATAAATGAATGCTATTAAACATTGTCATGTTTAACCTATATTCTTTTTAGATTACACGAAGAACAGGTCTAAAAGAAGGGCTATTCATCTAAGATACTGAAATATTTTAAAAATGATGCCTGTATGAGGGGCAGAGCCAACATGGTGGAGAGAACACTCTCATCTATCTAACTCTTTCTTGCCCTCAGACTACTTCTTTCATGAAACGGCCTTGGAATTAGTGCTTGATTGAAAAAAAAAAACAGGAATATTGGGAGTACAACACATTACCAACAGAAGATATCCTCAAAATTCTGCAGAAAAGGTCTGTTTTTGCTTGCGGGTGGGGACAGTTGGAACAGGAGCAGATCTCAGGTAGGCACTGAGAGCACAGAAGAAAGCTAACACAGAACAGACTGGAGAGGGGTAGGATGGGGTGTGGTATCAGCCCATGGAAAATTTGTAGGGAGAACTTTAACACAGTGTGATCTACTTTGCTTTGGCAGCAAGCCAGTAGATTAGCAGAGAAGCTCTAAACACAGGGGATAAAGACTACAACCCCCAAACGCTAGTCTCTTGGGAACTAGCAACACCCACCCAACACACAGAGTGACTCAGCACATTCTCAGAGCACAACTGCTGCTCAGACACAGTGCAGCCATTGCTGGCCAACTGCTGCTTCACTGCTACTTCCTGTTGTCTTTAGAGGAAGCTTGGTAATACCACACTGCCCAAAATGCAGTATTTTTTTTTTTTTTTGTTTTGTTTGTTTGCTTGTTTTTCTTTCTTTCTTTTTTGTCACAATAAGTAAAAAGTTAGAGTAGATTCTAACTACAGATAGATTCCGTAGTGAGAGAGAGCAGACTTCAAACCCCGAGGAGACTAAAAACAGATTCTCTCTAGATGAAGCCCCAAAAGGGGATATGATAGACTCCCCACCACACAAGGCTCTCATAGAAGAAGATTAAAAGATTTTTACAAGAGAGCTAGAAGAAAAATGGGGAAAGGAAAGGAAGATTGGCAAGAGGCTCTGGATAAATCATGCTACTCATTAAAAGATACAGTGGATAATCAACTCCCTGAAGAACAAAATTAGTGAATTGAGAAAAAAATAGCTCTCTAAAAAATAAAATTGGTGAAATGGGAAAAAAAATTCCATAGAAGAAAACAACTAATTTAAAAACTCAATTGGACAATTACAAAAAGAAATAAAAAAAGTTAATTAAGAAAATAATTCATAAAAAATCAGAATTGAAAAAATGAAAATGAATGACTTGAGGAGACACCAAGAATCAGTCAAGCAAAATAAAAAAAAAAATAAAAAGAAAAAGAAAAACTGAATAAAATGTTAAATACCTACTTGGGAAAACAATAGACAGACCTAGAAAATAGATCTAAGAGAGATAATTTGAGAAATAATGGACTTCCTGAAAATTATGATGAAAAAAAAAAAGAGCCTAGATACTATTTTTTCGGGAAATTATCAAAGAGATCTGCCCATGGACACCTTATACCAAGATAATATCAAAACGGGTCTATGCTTTAGGCATAAAGAATGAGATTATAAATAAATTAGAGGAACATAGGATGGTTTACCTCTCAGACTTGTGGAGGAGAAAGGTATTTGTGACAAAATAAGAACTAGAGATCATTATTGATCAGAAAATAGAAAATTTTGATTATATAAAATTAAAAAGCCTTTGTACAAACAAAACTAATGCAAACAAGATTAGAAAGGAAGCAATAAACTGGGAAAGGATTTTTACAGTTAAAGATTCTGATAAAGGCCTCATATCCAAAATATATAGAGAATTGACTCTAATTTATAGAAATCAAGCCATTCTCCAACTGATAAATGGTCAAAGGATATGAACAGACAATTTTCAGATGATGAAATTGAAATTATTTCCACTCATATGAAAGAATGTTCCAAATCACTATTGATCAGAGAAATGCAAATTAAGACAACTCTGAGATACCACTACACCCCTGTCATATTAGCTAAGATGACAGGAAAAATACATGATGAATGCTAGAGGTGATGCAGGAAAATTGGAACACTGATGCATTGTTGGTGGTGTTGTGAAGAGTCCAACCATTCAGTAGAGCAATTTGAAACTATGCCCAAAAAGTTATCAAACTGTGCATACCCATTGATCCAGCAGTGTTACTACTGGGCTTATATCTGAAAGACATACTAATGAAGGGAAAAAGATCTGTATGTGCCAAAATGTTTGTGACAGCCCTTTTTGTAGTGGCTAGAAACTGGAAAACGAATGGATGCTAATCATTTGGAGAATTGTTGAGTAAATTGTGGTATATGAATGTTAGGGAATATTATTGCTCTGTAAGAAATGACAAGCAGGATGAATACAGAGTCTTGGAAAAACTTGCATGAACTGGTAGTGAGTGAAATGAACAGAACCAGGAGATCATTATACACTTCAACTACAATACTGTATGAGGATGTATTCTAATGGAAGTGGAGATTTTCGATAAAGAGAAAATCTAATTCAGTTCCAATTAATCAATGATAAACAGAATCAGCTATACCCAGAGAAGGAACACTGGGAAATGAATGTGGACTACTTGTATTTTTTGTTTTTTCTTCCTAGGTAATTTTTATCTTCTGAATACAAATCTTCTTGTGCAATAAGAGAACTGAACAGTTCTGCACACATATATTGTATCCAGGATGTACTATAACATTTAACATGTATAAGATTGCCATCTTGGGGAGGGAAAGGAGGGAGGGTAAAGAATAGTCTTAACAGAAAGGAATGCAAGGGATAATGTTGTAAAAAATTACCCATGCATATATTCTGCCAATAAAAAGTTATAATAAACATGTATAAAATTTATTTATTTATTTTAAAATTAATAATTTTGATTTACCAGATATATGCATGGGTGATTTTACAACATTGACAATTGCCAAACACCTTGTTCCAATTTTTCCCCTCCCCCCCAGATGGCAGTTTGACAAATACATGTCAAATATGCTAGAGTATAAATTAAATACTATATATGTATATACATATATATATATATATATATATATATATATATATATATATATATATATATATATATATATATATATATGTATATACATATATATATATATATACATGACCAAACAGTTCTTTTGCTGTACAAAAAGAATCGGACTTTGATATACAATTAGCTGGTGAAAGAAATCCAAAATGCAGGCGGAAAAAATTAGAGGGACTGGAAATTCTATTTGCTGGTTCATAATCATCTCCTATAGTTCTTTTTCTGGGTATAGCTGGTTCAGTTCATTACTGCTCTATTGGAACTGATTTGGTTCATCTCATTGTTGAAAATGGCCACATCCATCAGAATTGATCATCATATAGTATTGTTGTTGAAGTATATAATGATCTCCTGGTACTGCCCATTTAACTCAGAAGCATTTCACAGCAGAACCAGGCATTTCTGAAATCATCCTCTTGGTTATTTCTTATACAGAACAACAATATTCCATACTATTCATATACCACAATTTATTCAGCCTATTGATGGGCATCCACGTATCAATTTCTGGCCAATACAAAGAAGGCTGCCAAAAACATTCTTGCACATACAGGTCCCTTTCCCTTCTTTAAGAACTCTTTGGGATACAAACTAAGTAGCAACACTGCTGGGTCAAAGGGCAAGCATAGGTTGATAACTTTTTGAGCATAGTTCCAAAGTACTCTCCAAAATGTCTGGATGTATTCACAGTTCCACCAACAATGTATCAGTGTTTCTGTTTTCCCACATTCCCTCCAACATTCTGCATTCCCTTTCCCTATCATTCTACACAGGTGTGTAGTGGTATCTCAGAGTTGTCTTAATTTGTATTTCTCTAATTAATAATGATTTGGGGCTTCTTTTCATGTGACTAGAAATAGTTTCAATTTCTTTATCTGAGAATTGTCTGTTCATATCCTTTGACCATTTATGAATTAGAGAATGGCTTGATTTCTTATATATTAGAGTCAATTCTCTATATATTTTGGAAATGAGGCCTTTATCTGAACCTTTGACTGTAAAAATGTTTTCCCAGTTTATTGTTTCCCTTCTAATTTTGTCTGCATTACTTTTGTTTGTACAGAAATTTTCAATTTGATATAATCAAAGTTTTCTACTTTGTGATCAATAATGATCTCTAGTTCTTCTCTGGACATAAATTCATTCTTCTTCCACAGGTCTGAGAGGTAAACTATATCATGTTCCTCTAATTTATTTATAATCTCATTTTTCATTCCTAGGTCATGAACCCATTTTGACCTGACCTTGGTGTATGGTGTTGAATTTGGGTCAATGAGTAGTTTCTGCCATGTTAATTTCAGATTTTCCCAGGAATTTTTGTCAAATTGAGTTCTTATCCCAAAGGTGGGGTCCGTGGGTTTGTCAAACACTAGGTTATTACAATTATTGATTATGTTGTCTTTTGCACCTAACCTATTCCATTAATCAACTAGTCTATTTCTTAGCCAAAAGCAAATGGTTTTGGTAACCGCTGCTTTATAATAAAATTTTAGATCTGGTACAGCTTGGCCACATTCATTTGATTGTTTTCATTAATTCCCTTGAAATTTTTGACTTTTTGTTTTTCCATATGAACTTTTTTATTATTTTTTCTAGATCATTAAAATAGTTTTTTGGGAGTCTGATTGGTATAGCACTAAATAAATACATTAGTTTAGGGAGTATTGTCATCTTTATTATATTCGCTCGGCCTATCCAAGAGCACAGAATGTCTTTCCAATTATTTAAATCTGACTTTATTTTTGTGGCAAGTGTTTTGTAATTTTGTTCATATAATTCCTGACTTTCCTTTGGTAGATGGATTTCCAAGTATTTTATACTCTCAATATTTGTTTGCAATGGAATTTTTCTTTGTATCTCTTGCTGTTGCATTTTGTTGGTGATATATAAAATGCTGAGGATTTATGTGGATTTATTTTGTATCCTGCAACTTTGCTAAAATTCTGAATTATTTCTAATAGCTTTTTAGCAGAGTCTTTGGGGTTCTCTAAGTATACCATCATGTCATTTGCAAAGAGTGATAGTTTGATTTCTTCATTTCCTACTCTAATTCCTTGAATCTCTTTCTCGGCTCTTATTGCTGAGGCTAGCATATCTAGTACTATATTGAATACTAATGGTGATAGTGGGCAACCTTGTTTCCCTCCTGAGTTTACTGGGAAAGGTTCCAGTTTATCTCTATTGCATATTATGCTTACTGACGGTCGTAAATATATGCTCCTGATTATTCAAAGGAATAGTCCATTTATTCATATACTCTCAAGTGTTTTTAGTAGGAATGGATGTTGGATTTTGTCAAATGCTTTTTCTGCATCTATTGAGATGATCATATGGTTCTTATTAATTTGATTATTAATATGGTCAATTATATTAATAGTTTTCCTAATATTAAACCAGCCCTGCATTCCTGGAATAAATCCTACTTGATCATAGTGTATTATCTTGGAGATGATTTTCTGAAGTCTTTTTGCTAATATCTTATTTAAGATTTTAGCATCAATATTCATTAAGGAGATTGGTCTATAATTTTCTTTCTCAGTTTTCGATCTACCAGGTTTAGGTATCAGTACCATGTCTGTGTCATAAAAAGAGTTTGGTAGGACTCCTTCATCCCCTATTTTTTCAAATAATTTATATAACATTGGGGCTAATTGTTCTTTAAATGTTTGGTACAATTCACATGTGAATCCATCTGGCCCTGGGGATTTTTTCCTGGGGAGTTGATTAATAGCTTGTTCTATTTCTTTTTCTGAAATGGGACTATTTAAGCAATTTATCTCCTCCTCTGTTAATCTAGGGAGCCTATATTTTTGGAGGAAGTCATCCATTTCACTTAAGTTATCAAATTTATTGGCATAAAGTTGGGCAAAGTTACTCCTTATTATTTCTCTAATTTCCTCTTCATTGGTGGAAAGATCCCCCTTTTCATTTGTAAGACTATCAATTTGATTTTCCTCTTTCTTTTTTTTGATCAAATTTACCAAAGGTTTATCTATTTTATTGGCTTTTTCATAAAACCAACTCTTGGTTTTATTTATTAATTCAATAGTTTTTTTACTTTCAATTTTATTGATTTCTCCTTTTAATTTTTGTATTTCAAGTTTAATTTTTGGTTGGGGGTTTATAATTTGGTCTTTTTCTAGCCTTTTAAGTTGTAAGCCCAATTCGTTAATCTTCTCTTTCTCAATTTTCTTCAAATAAGCCTCTAAAGATATAAAATTTCCCCTTATTACTGCTTTAGCTGCATCCCAAAGATTTTGATATGATGTCTCATCATTATCATTATCTTGGGTGAAATTGTTAATTGTTTCTATAATTTGCTCTTTCACCCAGTCATTCTTTAAGTTGAGATTATTCAGTTTCCAATTACTTTTTGGTCTATTTACCCCTAACTTTTTACTGAATGTAGCTTTTATTGCATTGTGATCTGAGAAGAAGGCATTTATTATTTCTGCCTTCCTACATTTAATTTTGAGATCTTTATGTCCTAATATATGGTCAATTTTTGTATAGGATCCATGAACTGTGCTCTGGAAAAGGACAAAAACCTCACCCAGGTCATCTCTTCATCCCCAGCTGACAACAACTTTGGAAAGCTACAAACTTGTTCAGGATGCAAATCCACTACAAATTCACCCACAGGTGAAATGCTTGTTACCTTTCCCCTGAATGGCTGTTACCTCAAATTTGGATGCTTACTTATACTTTTTTCTGTCAGTAATATATAGTCAATACATAGCAATTGGAATTTAACCTGTGATTTAATTGGCTTAAGAAACTCTGGGGTTTATTGTGACGATAAAATGTGATATTTGCAAAGCTCTTAGAAACAGTATCTGGTACATAGTAGATGTTTCTCTTTACTATCTCCACTTAAGAAAATTTCTTTACAAGTGCAGCACTTTTCCTTTTCCTGGTTTGCTTTCTGTGCCTTTTTAACATTTGTCCTGTTTCTCTGAAATGTTGGCAGAGTGCCAATCAGTAGTAATTGTAATATGGACACCTGTGCTCTGGAAAAGGACAAAATCTTAGAGTAAAATCTTAAGATTAAAAATTATATTTGTAACAATATTAAGATATTATTTGCCTCTTAAATTACTCTTCTCTTTTAAATTACATAACTATAGGCTTTTCTTTATATGATTTAACCAATACAATATATCACAAAAGATAGGATGCAGAATCAGATATGAGAAGACAACTGCTTCCTATTAAATCAGATATTAAAGGAACTTATAAAATAATATAAAACAATGTTACTTTCCTATCTTTTGGAAAAAAGATAAGGGGAAAGGAATTCAGAAGTTGTGAGGAAAAGGGGTAAAATAGGGGGAGGAACTTTAAGGTGGGGGAGGGATACTAAGAAGGGAGGGCTGTGAAAAGCAAGTGGTGTTCACAAGTTTAATACTAGATAGGGGGGTAAGAGGGAACGAAAGTTGAAAAGCATGAGCAGGGGTTAACAGGATGGCAAGCAATATAGAATTAGTCATTCTAACCATAAATGTGAATGGGGTAAACTCCCTCATAAAGAGGAAACAGTTAGCAGACTGGATTAAAAGTCAGAATCCTACTATATGTTACTTACAGGAAACACACCTGAAACAGGGTGATACATTCAAACTAAAGATAAAAGGTTGGAACGGAGCCTATTATGCTTCAGGTAAAGCCAAAAAAGCAGGGGTAGCTATCCTTATCTCAGATCAAGCAAAAGCAGAAGTAGATCTCGTTAAAAAAGATAAGGAAGGAAACTATATCCTGCTGAAAGGTAGCATAAATAATGAAGCCATATCAATACTAAACATATATGCACCAAGTGGTATAGCATCTAACTTTCTAAAGGAAAAGTTAAGAGAACTGCAAGAAGAAATAGACAGTAAAACTATAATAGTGGGAGATCTCAACCTTGCACTCTCAGATTTAGACAAATCAAACCACAAAACAAACAAGAAAGAAATTAAAAAATTAAATAGAACATTAGAAAAACTAGGTATGATAGACCTTTGGAGAAAACTGAATGGCAAATGTTAAAAAGGCACAGAAAGCAAACCAGCATTTTTGCCCCAAGCAGTTGCCTCTATGGGACAAGATTGGAGCCATGTAATCATTGAACCATTTTGTGAAAAGAGGATAACTATTAATTCAAGAGGGGAGGGAAAATTAGAGTTAATTTAAACATGAATTTAGGTCCTAAGGCTTTCAGCACTTTTAAAGAGAAGCTGTTTCAAGTGAATCGATTTATAACCTAATGGGCATTGCATAATGCTGATTTGTAGTCATTATCAACCAACATGAATCCCTCAGATATAAAACACTGATCTGAAGCAAGTGGTGTGATAACCCCACAGGCAAACATACATGAAATAAATTTGCTATACTAGATAGGAATTCAACTTTGAGCTTTCATTCCCTTTTATTTAGTTTCCAATTATTTTTTGTTCTATTTTCCCCTGGCTTTTTATTAAATGTAATTTTGATTGCATTGTGGTCTGAAAAGGATGCATTTACTATTTCTGCCTTACTGCATTTGATTTTGAGGTTTTATGCCTTAGTATATGATCAATTTTTGTATAGGTTCCATGAACTGCTGAGAAGAAAGTATACTCCTTTCTGTCTCCATTTAGCTTTTGCAAGAGATCTATCATATCAAACTTTTCTAGTATTCTCTTTACCTCTTTGACTTCTTTCTTACTTGTTTTGTGGTTTGATTTTTCTAATTCTGAGAGTGCAAGGTTGAGATCTCCCACTATTATAGTTTTGCTGTCTATTTCTTCTTGCAGGTCTCTGAATTTCTCTTTTAAGAATTTAGATGCTGCATCACTTGGTGCATACATGTTTAATATTGATACTGCTTCATTATTGATGCTACCTTTAGCAGGATATAATGCCCTTCTTTATCTCTTTTAATTAGATCAATTTTTGTTTTTGCTTGATCTGAGATGAGGATGGCTACCCCTGCTTTTTTGGTTTTGCCTGAAGCATAGTAGATTCTGCTCCACCCTTTTATTTTTAGTTTGAATGTATCACCCTGTTTCAGGTGTGTTTCCTGTAAGTAACATATAGTAGGATTCTGACTTTTAATCCAGTCTGCTAACTGTTTCCTCTTTATGAGGGAGTTTACCCCATTCACATTTATGGTTAGAATGACTGATTCTATATTGCTTGCCATCCTGTTAACCCCTGCTCATGCTTTTTAACTTTCGTTCCCTCTTACCCCCCTATCTAGTATTAAACTTGTGAACACCACTTGCTTTTCACAGCCCTCCCTTCTTAGTATCCCTCCCCCACCTTAAAGTTCCTCCCCCTATTTTACCCCTTTTCCTCACAACTTCTGAATTCCTTTCCCCTTATCTTACTCTTTACCTCTCACTTTTCAATGAAGTGGAAGAAGTTTCACCATAAATCAAATATGTATATTGATACACACTATGTTCATCTCCCTCCTTTCTTTCTCTCAGATATAATAAGTTACCTTTGCCTCTTCATGAGATGTAGTACCATCACTTTACACTTTTTTATGATATAATTTCCTTTCCACCTCTAGTTTCTAGGACAAATTTTACATATGTTCTTTACATATTTTTATGGCAGAAGTATAGTTCTCAAGATTTCTTTTTACCTTTTTAGAAATCTCTTGAATTCTGTATTTGAAGATCCAACATTTTACGTAGGTCTGGTTTTTTCATCAAGAATAGATGGGATTGATTTATTTCGTTAAATGTCCATCTTCTTCCCTGGAAAACGATGCTCCTTTTTGCTGGGTAAGTTATTCTTGTCTGCATACCATGTTGCTTAGCCTTTCGGAATATCATGTTCCAGGCCCTTCGTTCTTTTAATGTGGACCCTGCTAGATCCTGGGTTATCCCTATTGTGGGTCCTCCATATCTGAATTGCTTTTTTGTAGCAGCTTCCAGTATTTTTTCCTTTGTCTGATAGTCCTTGAACTTGGCCACAATATTTCTTGGCGTTTTGATTTTAGGTGATCGATGAATTTTTTCAATGTCTATTTTACCCTCTGTTTCCAAAACGCCTGGGCAGTTCTCTTTGATTATTTCCTCAAAAATAGTGTCCAAGCTCTTTTTTTCCTCACATTTTTCAGGGAGTCCGGTTATTCTCAAATTGTCTCTCCTGGATCTGTTTTCCAGGTCTGTTGTCTTTCTAATAAGATACTTGGCATTCTTTTCAATTGTTTCATTTCTCTGGTTTTGCTTGACTATTTTTTGGTTTCTTGATTCATTCATTTCTACTTCTTTTAGTCTAATTTTCAATGATGTATTTTCTTCACTCACTTTTTTTATATCTTTTTGTAATTGTCCAGTTGTGCTTTTAAGTGAGTTTTTTTCTTCTATGGAATTTTTTTTCCATTTTATAAATTTTATTTTTTAGAGTGCTGTTTTCTTTTTCCAGCTCACTAATCCTGTTTTCCTTGGAGTTCTTTACCTTTTCCTATTCATTAATTTTGTTTCTCAATGATTTGTTTTCTTTATCCACTCTGTCTTTAAATGGGTGGAATGACTTCTCCAGGCTCTCTTGCCAAGCTTCCCTTTCCTTTTCCCATTTGTCTTCTAGCTCTCTTCTGAGAGCCTTTTTGATTTCCTCTATGAGATTCTTTTTTATTGAGGAGCAAATCATATCCCCCTTAGGGGATTCCTCTGGGGACAGTCTGTTTTTAGTGTCCTCAGTATTTGAAGTCTGCTCTCTCTCCATACAGAAGCTATCAATGGTTAGAGCCCTTTTGAATTTTTGGTTCATTTTGCCAGGGCAGGAACTGAAGAAAACAAATTGACAAGAGAAACAAACCAGGTCTGTTTTGGGTGGGATGGGCCTGGATGGTGTTAATGGTCTTCCTCTACAGACCAGGGGTGAGGGCAGCAGTGAACCACTAACAGGACAGCAATAGCTGCGCTGTGTCTGTGCTCTGAGGCTCTAAGAACCAGCTGAGTCACTCCAGGTGGGGGTTGGAGGTGGCATGGTCCAAAGATGCTAGGTTTCAGGGGGTTTATTCTTCACCTCCAGTGTTTACATCCTCTCTGCTACTCCTGGCTTGCTGCCAAGATGGAGTATCCACAGTGGGGTAAAAGTATTTTTGCAGAAACAGAAGAGATCATACCCCTCCCCCTCTGGTCTGAGCTGTGTGAGCTGTCTAACTCCGGCTTGCCTGCCCTCAATCTGCACCCAGTCTGTTTGACCGTCCCCTGAGCAAATACAGACTTTCTCTGGTGAATTTCAAGGATGTCTTCTGTTGGTGAATATTTGTGGGTTTCTTTTCCGATCAAGCATTAACTCGAGGCTTGTCATGAAGTAAGTCCTGGGAAAAAACACTGAGCTCAAGCAGCTGTCTGCCAGCACACCGCCATCCTGGCCGGAAGTCCAGCATCTAAATTCTTAAAAGAGAAATTAAGAGAGCTGTAAGAAGAAATAGATAGCAAAACTATAATATTGGGAGATCTCAACTTTGAATTTTCAGAATTAGACAATTCAAACCACAAAATAAATAAGAAACAAGTCAAAGAGGTACATAGAATACTAGAAAATGTTGATATGATAGATCTTTGGTGAAAGCTAAATGTAGACAGAAAGGAGTACACTTTCTTCTCAGCAGTTCATGGAACCTATACAAAAGTTGATCATATACTAGGACATAAAACCCTCAAAATCAAATGCAGTAAGGCAGAAATAGTAAATGCATCCTTTTCAGACCACAATGCAATGAAAATTACATTCAATAAAAAGCCAGGGGAAAATAGACCAAAAAATAATTGGAAACTAAATAATCTCATACTAAAGAATGATTGGATAAAACAGCAAATCATAGACATAATTAATAACTTCACCCAAGAAGATGATAATAATGAGACATCATACCAAAATGTGTGGGATACAGCCAAAGCAGCAATAAGGGGAAATTTTATATCTCTAGAGGCCTACTTGCCTAAAATAAAGAAAGAGAAGGTCAATAAATTGAGCAAACAACTTAAAATTCTAGAAAAGGAAATAATTAAACCCCCCCAGACAAACAGGAAACTTGAAATTCTAAAAATAAAGGAGAGATTAATAAAATTGAAAGTAAAAAACTTAGAGAATTAGTGAATAAAACTAAGAGTTATTTTTATGAAAAAATCAACAAAATAGATGAACCCTTAATAAATCTGACTAAAAAAAGGAAAGAGGAAAAGCAAATTGTTGGTCTTAAAAATGAACGGGGAGAACTCGCCATTAAGAAAATGAAATTAGAAAAATAATTAGGAGTTACTTTGCAGAACTTTATGCCAATAAATTCGATAACTTAAATAAAATGGAAGAATACCTTCAAAAATATACCTTGCCCAGATTAACAGAGGCAGAAGTAAATAGTCTAAATAGGCCCATTTGAGAAAAAGAAATAGAACAAGCTATTAACCAAGTCACTAAAAAAAAATCCTCCAGGCCCAGATGGATCTACAGGTGAGTTCCACCATACATTAAAAGAACAATTAACTCAAAAGCTGTATAAACTATTTTTTTAAAATAGGGATTGAAGGAATCCTATCAAATTCCTTTTATGACACAGACATAGTAGTGATACCTAAAGCAGGTAGGTTGAAA
Organism: Sminthopsis crassicaudata; assembly: GCF_048593235.1. Lineage (NCBI taxonomy): Eukaryota > Metazoa > Chordata > Mammalia > Dasyuromorphia > Dasyuridae > Sminthopsis > Sminthopsis crassicaudata. The sequence goes on from NC_133617.1 coordinate 451,754,926, forward strand.
ACAGAGAAAGAAAATTATAGACCAATCTCCCTAATGAATATTAATGCTAAAATCTTAAATAAAATATTAGCAAAAAGACTACAGAAAATCATCCCCAGAATAAGACCCTTTGACCAAGTCGGATTTCTACCAGGAATGCAGGGCTGGTTCAAAATTAGGAAAACTATTAGCATAATCTACTATATCAATAACCAATTTTTTTAGATTTATAGTTTTTATTTATAATTATTTTTCACAGTATATATGCATGAGTATTTTTTTATAATATTATCCCTTGTATTCATTTTTCCAAATTATCCTCCCTACCTCTACTCCCTCCCCTTGATGACAGGCAATCCCATACATTTTACATATGTTACAATATAACCTAGATACAATCTATGTGTGTAAATACCATTTTCTTGTTGCACATTAAGTATTAGATTCCAAAGGTATAAGTAACCTGGGTAGATAGACAGTGGTGCTAACAATTTATATTCAGTTCCCAGTGTTCCTTCTCTGGGTGTAGTTGTTTCTGTCCATCATTGATCAACTGGAAGTGAGTTGGATCTTCTTTATGTTGAAGATATCCACTTCCATCAGAATATATCTTCATACAGTATTGTTGTTGAAGTGTATAGTGATCTTCTGGTTCTGCTCGTTTCACTCAGCATCAGTTCATGTAAGTCTCTCCAAGCCTCTCGGTATTCCTACTGCTGGTCATTTCTTACAGAGCAATAATATTCCATAACATTCTTATACCATAATTTACCCAACCATTCTCCAATTGATGGACATCCATTCATCTTCCAGTTTCTAGCCACTACAAAAAGAGCTGCCACAAATATTTTGGCACATACAGGTCCCTTTCTGCTCTTTAGTATTTCTTTGGGATATAAGCCCAGTAGTAGTACTGCTGGGTCAAAGGGTATGCACAGTTTGATAACTTTTTGGGCATAGTTCCAAATTGCTCTCCAGAATGGCTGGATTCTTTCACAACTCCACCAACAATGTATCAGTGTCCCAGTTTTCCCACATCCCCTCCAACATTCATCATTATTTGTTCCTGTCATCTTAGCCAATCTGACAGGTGTGTAGTGGTATCTCAGAGTTGTTTTAATTTGCATTTCTCTGATCAGTAGTGATTTGGAACACTTTCATATGAGTGGATATAGTTTCAATTTCATCATCTGAGAATTGTCTGTTCATATCCTTTGACCATTTTTTGATCAATTGAGAATGGTTTGATTTCTTATAAATTAGGGTCAGTTCTCTATATATTTTGGAAATTAGACCTTTGTCAGAATCTTTAACTTTAAAAATATTTCCCAATTTGTTACTTCCCTTCTAATCTTGTTTGCATCAGTATTGTTTGTACAGCAACTTTTTAGTTTGATGTAATCAAAATCTTCTCTTTTTTGATCGATAATGATCTCTAGTTCTCCTTTGGTCATAAATTTCTTCCTCCTCCACAGGTCTGAGAGGTAGACTATTCTCTGTTCCTCTAATCTATTTATTATCTCATTCTTTATGCCTAAGTCATGGACCCATTTTGATCTGATCTTGGTATATGGTGTTAAGTGTGGATCCATATCTAATTTCTGCCATACTAATTTCCAGTTTTCCAAAAAGTTTTTTCCAAATAATGAATTTTTGTCCCTAATGTTGGTATCTTTGGGTTTCTCAAAGATTAGATTGCTATAGATGTACCCTTTTTTTGTCCTTTGTATCTAATCTGTTCCACTGATCGACTGGTCTATTTCTTAGCCAATACCAAATGGTTTTGGTGACTGCTGCTATATAATATAGCTTTAGATCAGGTACACTTAGACCACATTCATCTGACTTTTTTTTTCATTAGTTCCCTTGCAATTCTTGCCCTTTTGTTCTTCCATATGAATTTTGTTGTTATTTTTTTTAGGTCATTAAAATAGTTTCTTGAGAGTCTGATTGGTATAGCATTAAATAAATAGATTAGTTTGGGGAGTATTGTCATCTTTATTATATTCGCTCGGCCTATCCAAGAGCACTGAATGTCTTTCCAATTATGTAAATCTGACTTTATTTTTGTGGCAAGTGTTTTGTAATTTTTCTCATATAATTCCTGATTATTCTTTGGTAGATGAATTCCCAAATACTTTATACTCTCAACATTTGTTTGGAATGGAATTTCTCTTTGTATCACTTGCTGTTGCATTTTGTTGGTGATATATAAAAATGCTGAGAATTTATGTGGATTTATTTTGTATCCTGCAACTTTGCTAAACTTATGAATTATTTCTAATAGCTTTTTAGCAGGGTCTTTGGGGTTCTCTAAGTATACCATCATGTCATTTGCAAAGAGTGATAGCTTGATTTCCTCCTTTCCTACTCTAATTCCTTTAATCTCTTTCTCGGCTCTTATTGCCGAGGCTAGCGTTTCTAGTACTATATTGAATAGTAATGGTGATAGTTGGCAACCTTGTTTCACTCCTGATCTTACTGGGAAAGGTTCCAGTTTATCTCTATTGCATATTATGCTTACTGATGGTCATAAATATATGCTCCTGATTATTCTAAGGAATAGTCCATTTATTCTTATACTCTCAAGAGTTTTTAGTAGGAATGGATGTTGGATTTTGTCAAATGCTTTTTTTGCATCTATTGAGATGGTCATATGTTTTTTATTAATTTGATTATTAACATGGTCAATTATACTAATAGTTTTCCTAATATTAAACCAGCCCTGCATTCCTGGTATAAATCCCATTTGATCATAGTATATTATCCTGGGGATAATTTTCTGAAGTCTTTTTGCTAATATCTTATTTAAGATTTTAGCATTAATATTCATTAAGGAAATTGGTCTATAATTTTCTTTCTCAGTTTTTGATCTACCTGGTTTAGGTATCAGTGCCATGTCTGTGTCATAAAAGGAGTTTGGTAGGACTCCTTCATTCCCTATATTTTCAAATAGTTTATATAGCATTGGGGCTAATTGCTCTTTAAATGTTTGGTAGAATTTACATGTAAATCCATCTGGTCCAGGGGATTTTTTCCTGGGGAGTTGATTAATAGCTTGTTCTATTTCTTTTTCTGAAATGGGACTATTTAAGCAATTTATCTCCTCCTCTGTTAATCTAGGAAGCCTATATTTTTGGAGGAAGTCATCCATTTCACTTAAGTTATAAAATTTATTGGCATAAAGTTGAGCAATGTAACTCCTTAGTATTTCTATAATTTCTTCTTCATTGGTGGAAAGATCCCCCTTTTCATGTGTAAGACTAACAATTTGATTTTCCTCTTTCTTTTTTCTGATCAGATTTACCAAAGTTTTATCTATTTTATTGGCTTTTTCATAAAGCCCACTCTTGGTTTTATTTGTTAATTTATTAGTTTTTTTTTTTACTTTCAATATTATTGATTTCTCCTTTTAATTTTTGTATTTCCAGTTTAATTTTTGGTTGGGGGTTTTTAATTTGGTCTTTTTCTAGCTTTTTAAGTTGCAGGCCCAATTCGTTAATCTTCTCTTTCTTTATGGTTCAAATAAGCCTTTAAAGATATAAAATTTCCCCTTATTACCACTTTAGCTGCATTCCACAGATTTTGGTATGATGTCTCATCATTGCCATTATCTTGGTTGAAATTATTAATTGTTTCTATAATTTGCTGTTTCACCCAATCATTCTTTAAGATGACATTATTCAGTTTCCAATTACTTTTTGGTCTATTTACCCCTAACTTCTTACTGAATGTAGCTTTTATTGCATTGTGATCTGAGAAGAAGGCATTTATTATTTCTGCCTTCCTACTTTCTATCGCCATTCAGTTTTCTCCGCAGTGATATCATACCTAGTTTTTCTAATGTTCTATTTACTTTTTTAATTTCTTTCTTATTTGTTTTGCAGTTTGATTTGTCTAAATGTGACAGTGCAAGGTTGAGATCTCCCACTCTTCCAGTTTAACTGTCTATTTCTTCTTGCAATTCTCTTAATTTTTCCTTTAGAAAGTTAAATGCTATACCACTTGGTGCATATATGTTTAGTATTGATATGGCTTCATTGTTTATGCTACCTTTTAGCAAGATATAGTTTTCTTCCTTATCTCTTTTAATTAGATCTACTTCTGCTTTTGCTTGATCTGAGATAAAGATGGCTACACCTGCTTTTTTGGCTTTACCAGAGGCATAATAGATTCTGCTCCAACCTTTTACCTGCTTTAAGTGTGTTTCGTGTAAACCACATATTGTAGGGTTCTGACTTTTGATCCAGTCTGTTATCTGTCTCCGTTTGATGGGAGCGTTCATCCCATTCACATTTACAGTTAAAATTACTAATTTTGTATTTTCTGCCATCATATTATCCCCAGATTATGCTTTTTCCCTTGACCCCCCTGAACCCCTTCCCCGATATTTAATTTATAGTCCCCACTTGTGCCGTGAAGCCCTCCCTTTTTTTAGTATCCCTCCCCCCTCCTTCCAAGTCCCTTCCCTCATTCCCCTTTTCCTTTTCCCTTTTTCTCTCCCCCCTTTTAATGAGGTGAGAGAGAATTCTCTGAAAAACAAATATGTCAATTATTTACTCTTTGAGCCTATTCTGATGAGAGTAAGATTCACACATTGTTTCTCCCCCTCTCTAAATTCCTTCAGATATGGTATATTTTCTGTGCCTCTTCCTGGGATGTAGTTTCCCTCTTTTTATCACTCCTTCCCCTTTTTCTGTTACTACCCCCTTCCCTTTACTACACCCCCCTTTTTATATAAATAAAATCAATTTATCCTTGCGGACTTTCTATATATCCACAACAGAGATACAATTCTCAAGTGTTCTGTGTACCTTTTACTGTTTCTCTTCAGTCTTGTGGATGTAGATCAAATTTTTTGTTTAAGTCTGGTTTTTTTCTTAGAAACATATGGAATTCCTCTATTTCATTGAATGACCATCTTCTTCCATGGATAAAATGCTAAACTTAGCTGGGTAGTTTATTCTTGGTTGCAGTCCTTGATCTTTTGCCTTTCAGAATATTAGGTTCCAGGCAGCCAGATCTTGAGTGACTCTTATTATGGCACTTTGGTATTTAAATTGTTTTTTTCCTAGCTGCTTGCAAGATTTTCTCCTTTGTGTGATAATTCTACATCTTAGCCACAATATTCTGTGGTGTTCTTTTTTTAGGGTCTTTTTAAGAAGGGGGTCGATGAATTCTTTCCACACCTATTTTCCCTTCTGTTTCTATTATCTCTGGACAGTTCTCTTTGATGATTTCCTGTAAAATAGTATCTAGGCTCTTTTTTTTGGTCATAATTTTTGGGAATTCCAATGATCCTCAGATTATCTCTATTATTATCTCTGTTTTCCAGGTCTATAGATTTTCCCAGTAAGTATTTGTCATTATTCTCCAGCCTTTCATTTTTTTTTTTTTTTTGTTTTGTTTGACTGATTCTTGGGTTCTCAATGAATCATTCATTTCTATTTGTTCTGTCCTGATTTTTAAGGAGTTATTTTCTTCATTCATAGACTTTAGTTCTTCTTGTATATGCCCAATTGAGCTTTTAAATGAATTATTTTGCTCTATTGAATTTTTTTTCCATTTCCCTAATTTTTTTAGAGAATTATTTTCTTTTTTCAATTCAGAAATCCTATTTTCTTGAGATTATTTTATCTTTTCCAATTCAGAAATCCTACTTTCCTGTAATTTTTTAAACTTTTCTAATTCACAAATTTTGTTTCCCTGCATCTCCTGTGAATTCTTTATTTTTTCCAACTCCAATTTCAGAACGTTGTTATTCTCTATCATAACTTCTCTTTCCTTTCCCCATTTTTCTTCAAACTCTCTTAATTTTTTAATAGTCTCTTCTAGGAGAGAGTTATGTGATGGGGGGGTAGGTATTGTTCCCCTTTAGGGTGTTATCTGCTGAGTCTGTGCTATTAACTTCTGTAGCGTTGGATACCCGCTCTTTCTCTATAGTTTTTCTGGCTTTTTTGTTCATATTTTTAAAATCTTTTGGGGTCTGTCCCTGGGGTAGGAAATTATTTATTTACTTCTTTACCAGCTTCCTCCCAGACCGGATGGATGCAGCGGCTCCTGCACCTGAGCTAAGAGAGAGCTCTGGGAGAGAGTTCTCCTCCCTCTCCCTGAAAGTGCCTCAGAGGTGATTAGCACGGTAGTGCTTTGAGGGCGCTGTGTGTCCTAGCAACTTCCCTGAGGTTTAAGACTGAACAGTAAAGGTGACACAAAGCCCAGCCATTGTGTCCCCTTGAGCGTGAATATCAGCAGCTGATGTGTAAAGCCCCTGCGCTTAAAGTGGAAGTGTCTGCCCAGAAATCGCGTTCCCTATTTCAAAGGTTCCACTTCCCTCCACAGCCTCCAGCTGAGCCAGGCACTATGTGTTGCCTTGGACTGCGTCTGTGCTTTTCAATCTTTTAACTACTCCCAGGTGAAGTCCTGGACAGCCTAAGTTGGCCACACCCACAGTGCCCAGGTCTGTTGAGTCACTTCCAGATTGGAGTGGTTCTAGTATCTGGCTTTATATTTTAAAGTGGCTTGATTTCTCTTTCTGAACTGCTGTTTTATAAGCAGAGAAGAGCTACCAACCTGTGCCAGATTCTTCTATCTCAGTGGCTTCTCTGATCCCAGAGCCCTCCCCAGCCTTATCAGCACATTGTGCTACCACCCAGCCATCTGTGCTGAACTCTTTTTTTTTTTTCCCGCCCCTGGGAACCGACCTTTTCTGTTGAAACTCCAGATTCTCTTCAGCTGGTAAGTAATGCTTCCAGTCCTTGTGGTTTCTATCAGTCCAGCGTTATTTTTGAGGCTGATTTAACTAATTGGTATTGAGGGAAGAAGGGAGCTCACAAAATTGCGTATATCTTTTCCTCCATCTTAGCCATCAATAACCAAATTAACAAAAAAAAATACGAACATCTCAATAGATGCAGAAAAAAAAATTTGACAAAATCCAACATCCATTTCTATTAAAAATACTTGAGAGTATAGGAATAAATGGACTATTCCTTAAAATAATAAGGAGCATACATTTAAAATCGTCAGTAAACATCATATATAATGCCAATAAACTGGAACCTTTCCCAGTAAGATCAGGAGTGAAACAAGGTTGCCCACTATCACCATTAATATTCAATTTTGTATTAGAAATGCTCGCTTTAGGAATAAGAGTCGAGAAAGAGATTCAAGGAATTAGAGTAAGTAATGAGGAAACCAAACTATCACTCTTTGCACATGATATGATGGTATACTTAGAGAACCACAAATATTTGCTAAAAAGCTATTAGAAATAATTCAGAACTTTAGCAAAGTTGTAGGATACAAAATAAATCCACATAAATCTTCAGCATTTTTATACACTACCCACAAAATCCAACAGCAAGAGATACAAAGAGAAATTCCATTCCAAATAACTGTCAATAGTATAAAATATTTGGGAATCTATCTTCCAAAGGAAAGCCAAGAATTATATGAGCAAAATTACAAAACACATGCCACGAAAATAAAGTCAGATTTAAATAATTGGAAAAACATTAAGTGCTCATGCATAGGCCAAGTGAATATAATAAAGATGACTATACTCCCTAAACTAATCTATTTATTTAGTGCCATACCAATTGGACTCCTAAGAAACTATTTTAATGACTTAGAAAAAATAACAACAAAATTCATATGGAAGAACAAAAGGTCGAGAATTTCAAGGTAAGTAATGAAAAAAAAAATTAAATGAAGGAGTTCTAGCTGTATCTGATCTAGAACTATATTATAAAGCAGCAATCCCCAAAACCATTTGGTATTGGCTAAGAAATGGACTAGTTGATCAGTGGAATAGGTTATGTTCACAGGACAAGATAGTGAATAAAAATAGCAATCTAGTGCTTGACAAACCCAAAGATCCAAACTTTTGGGATAAGAATTCATTATTTGACAAAAACTGCTAGGAAAACTGGAAATTAGGATGGCAGAGACTAGACATATGTCCACAATTAACACCAAATGCAAAGATAAAATCAAAATGGGTCCATGATTTAGGCATAAAGAAAGAGATCATAAATAAATTAGAGGAACATAGGATAATTTACCTCTCAGACTTGTGGAGGAGGAAGGAATTTGTGACCAAAGGAGAACTAGAGATAATTTTTTTTTCTCTGAGGCTGGGGTTAAGTGACTATTAAGTGTCTGAGTCCAGATTTGAACTTCGGTCCTTCTTAATTCAAGGCTGGTGCTCTATCCACTGCACTACCTAGGCCTCTAGAGATCATTATTGATCACAAAATAGAAAATTTTGATTACATCTAATTAAAAAGCTTTTTTTAAAAACAAAATTAATGTAAACAAGATTAGAAGGGAAGTAACACAATTGGGAAAGGACTCATTTCCAAAATATACAAAGATTTGATTCTACCTTATAAGAAATCAAGCTATTCTCCAATTGATAAATGGTCAAAGGATATGAACAGACAATTTTCAGATGATGAAATTGAAACTATTTCCACTCATATGAAAGAGTGTTCCAAATCACTATTGATCAGAGAAATGCAAATTAAGACAACTCTGAGATATCATTACACACCTGTCAGATTAGCTAAGATGACAGGAACAAATAACGATGAATGTTGGAAGGGATGTGGGAAAACTGGGACACTGATACATTGTTTTTGGAGTTGTGAAAACAACCAATCATTCTAGAAAGCAATCTGGAATTATGCCCAAAAAGTTATCAAACTGTGCATACCCTTTGACCCATCAGTGCTACTACTGGGCTTATATCCCAAAGAAATACTAAAGAAGGGAAAGGGACCTGTATTTGCCAAAATGTTTGTGGCAATGACTTGCAGCCAAGATGGTGGGGAGGAGGCACACACAGCTGCTTCAGTTCCATGTTTTCTCTCGGAACTTACTTCATGACAAGCCTTGGAATTAATGCTTGACCAGAAAAACCCCACACAAATAATTACCAACAGAAGACATTCTTCTTGAAATTCACTAAAAAAAACTCTGTTTTTGTTCAGGGGATGGGATGAACACACTGGGCACAGGCTGAGGGCAAGCAGTGAGAGCAAGGCAGGCAGCTCACACTGCTCAGCCCAGAGTGGGGAGGGTTGGGACCTCTTTTGTTTGGTGGAATGACCTTTACCTTGGCAGCAAGCCAGGATTCAGAAGAGAAGCTGTAAAGCTGTAAAGAATGAAACCCTGAAAAGCTAGCATCTCTTGGGACATGACTACTCCCACCTCCACCTGGAGTGGCTCAGAGTGTTTGTAGAGCCCCAGAGTTTCAGAGTGCAGACACAGCTCAGTCATTGCTGTCCTGCTAGTGTTTCTCTGCTGTCTCCCACAGTCTGTAGAGGAAGCCGGTAACACCATTCAACACCATCCAACCCCCAAAGCAGACCAATTGTTTTTCTTGTCAGTTTGTTTTGTTTGATTCTACTCTGACAAAATGAACAAAAATTTTAAAAGAGCTCTAACCATTGATAGCTTCTCTATGGATAGAGAGCAGATATCAAACCTTGAGGCTCACTAAAAACAGACTGTCCCCAGAGGATATGATCTGCTTTTTAATACACAAAACTCTCATAGAGGAAATTAAAAAGCCTCTCAGAAAAGAGCTAGAAGAGAAATTGGAAAAGGAAAGGTAAGCTTGGCAAGACAGTCTGGGGAAGTCATCCCATGCATTTAAAGACAGAATGGATAAATAAATCAAATCATTGAAAAACAAAATTAATGAATTGGAAAAGGTAAACAACTCCAAGGAAAATAGAATTAGTGAGTTGGAAAAATAAAGTAGCTCTCTAAAAAATGAAATTGGTGAAATGGAAAAAAATTACATAGAACAAAAAAACTCACTTAAAAACTCAATTGGACAATTACAAAAAGATATAAAAAAGTGAGTGAAGAAATACATCATTGAAAATCAGAATTGAACAAGTAGAATTGAATGACTCAAGGAGAAATCAAGAAGTAGTCAAGCAAAACCAGAAAAACGAAACAATGGAGAAGTATGTCAAGTACCTTATTGGGAAGACAACAGACCTGGAAAATAAATCCAGGAGAGACAAATTGAGAATAATAGGACTCCCTGAAAATTACAAGAAAAAAAAGAGCCTGGACACTATTTTCCAGGAAATTAACAAAGAGAACTGCTCAGACGTTTTAGAAACAGAGGGTAAAATAGACATTGAAAAAATTCATCGATCACGCCAAGACATATAGTGGCCAAGTTCAAAAACCATCAGATGAAGGAAAAAATTTTGGAAGCTGCTAGAAAAAATCAATTCAGATATGGAGGAGCCACGATAAGGATAACACAGGATCTAGCAGCATCCACATTAAAGAATTGAAGGGTCTGGAATATGATATTCCAAAAGGCTAAGTAATTTGGTATGCAAACAAGAATAACTTACCCAGCAAAAATGAGCATCTTTTTCCAGGGAAGAAGATGGACATTTAACGAAATAAATGAATTCCATCTATTCTTGATGAAAAAACCAGACCTACATAAAATGTTGGATCTTCAAATACAGAACTCAAGAGATTTCTAAAAAATGTAAAAAGAAATCTTGAGAACTATATTTCTGCCATAAAGATATGTAAAGAACACAAGTGGACAGAGGTAGCTACACCCAGAGAAGAAACACTGGGAAATGAATGTAAATTGTTAGCACTACTGTCTACCTACTCAGGTTACAGGTACCTTTGGAATCTAATGCTTATTGTGCAACAAGGAAATGGTATTTACACACATGTATTGTATCTAGGTTATATTGTAACACAAGTAAAATGTATGGGATTGCCTGTCATCGGGGGGAGGGAGTAGAGGGAGGGGGAGGATAATTTGGAAAAATGAATACAAGGGATAATATTATAAAAAATATATAATAAAAATTATTTAAAAAAAAAGAAGAAATAGACAGTAAAACTATAATAGTGGGAGATCTCAACATTGCACTCTCAGATTTAGTCAAATCAAATCACAAAACAAATAAGAAAGAAATCAAAAAATAAATAGAACATTATAAAAAATAGGTATGATAGACCATTGGATTAAACTGAATGGTGATAGAAAGGAATATACTTTCTTCTCACCAGTTCCTGGAACCTATACAAAAATAGACCATATAATAAGACATAAAGATCTCAAAATTAAATGCAGGAAGGCAGAAATAGCAAATGCTTTCTTCTCAGATCACAATGCAATAAAAACTACATTCAAGAAGAAGTTAGGGGTAAATAGATCAAAAAGTAATTGGAAACTGAATAATATCATCTTAAAGAATGACTGGGTGAAATAGCAAATTATAAAAGCAATTAATAATTTTACCCAAAATAATGACAATGATGAGACATCATACCAAAATCTGTGGGATGCAGCTAAAGCGGTAATAAGGGGAAATTTTATATCTTTAGAGGCTTATTTGAACAAAATAGAGAAAGAGAAGATTAATGAATTGGGCCTGCAATTTAAAAAGCTAGAAAAAAACCACCAACCAAAAATCAAACTTGAAATACTAAAATTAAAAGTAGAAATCAATAATATTGAAAGTAAAAAAAATCTATTGAATTAATAAATAAAACCAAGAGTTGGTTTTATGAAAAAGCCAATAAAGTAGATAAAACTTTGGTAAATCCGATCAGAAAAAGGAAAGAGGAAAATCATATTGCTAGATTTACAAATGAAAAGGAGGATCTTTCCACCAATAAAGAGGAAATTAGAGAAATAATGAGTTACTTTTCCCAACTTTATGCCAATAAATTTGATAACTTAAGTTAAATGGATGACTTCCTCCAAAAATATAGGCTTCCTAGATTAACAGAGGAGGAGATGAATTGCTTAAATAGTCCCATTTCAGAAAAATGAAATAGAACAAGCTATTAATCAACTCCCCAGGAAAAAATCCCCAGGACCAGATGGATTTACTTGTGAATTCTACCAAACATTTAAAGAACAACTAGCCCCAATGTTATATAAACTATTTGAAAAAATAGGGGATGAAGGAGTCCTGCCAAATTCCTTTTATGACACAGACATGGTACTGATACCTAAACCAGGTCGATTGAAAACTGAGAAAGAAAATTATAGACCAATTTCCTTAATGAATATTAATGCTAAAATCTTAAATAAGATATTAACAAAAAGACTTCAGAAACTCATCCCCAGGATAATACACTATGATCAAGTGTGATTTATACAAGGAATGCAGGGGTGGTTTAATATTAGGAAAACTATTAGTATAACTGACCATATTAATAATCAAATTAATAAAAAACATATGACCATCTCAATAGATGCAGAAAAAGCATTTGATAATATCCAACATCCATTCCTCCTAAAAATGCTTGAGAGTATATGAATAAATGGATTATTCCTTAGAATAATCAGGAGCATATATTTGTGACCATCAGTAAGCATAATATGCAATGGAGATAAACTGCAACCTTTCCCAGTAAGATCAGGAGTGAAACAAGGTTGCCCACTATCACCATTACTATTCAATATTGTATTAGAAATGTTAGTCTTGGCAATAAGAGCTGAGAAAGAGATTAAAGGAATAAGAGTAGGTAATGAGGAAATCAAACTGTCACTCTTTGCATATGATATGATGGTATACTTAGAAAACCCCAAAGATTCTAATAAAAAGTTATTAGAAATAATTCATAACTTTAGCAAAGTTGCTGGATACAAAATTTATATATCACCAACAAAATGCAATAACAAGAGATACAAAGAGAAATTCCATTCCAAACAAATGTTGAGAGTACAAAATAATTAGGAATCCATCTACCAAAGAAAAGTCAGGAATTATATGAGCAAAATTACGAAACACTTGCCACAAAAATAAAGTCAGATTTAAATAATTGGAAATACATCCAGTGCTAGTGGATAGGTGGAGGAAATATAATTAAGATGACAATACTCCCCAAACCAATCTATCTAATGCTATACCAATCAGACTCCCAAGAAACTATTTTAGTGACCTAGAAAAAATAACAACAAAGTTCATATGGAAGAATAAAAGATAGAGAATTTCCAGGGAATTAATGACAAAAAAGTCAGATGAAGTTGGTCTAGGTATATCTGATCTAAAGCTATATTATATAGCAGCAGTCACCAAAACCATTTGGTATTGGCTAAGAAATAGACCGGTCGATGAATGGAACAGTTTAGGTATAAAGGACAAAAAAGGGTACTACTATAGCAATCTATTGTTTGATAAACCCAAAGATACCAACATTAAGGATAAAAATTCATTATTTGAAAAAAACTGTTGGGAAAACTGGAAATTAGTATGGCAGAAATTAGATATGAATCCACACTTGACATCATATACCAAGATAAGATCAAAATGGGTCCATGATTTAGGCATAAAGAAAGAGATCATAAATAGATCAGAAGAACAGAGGATAGTCTACCTCTCAGACCTGTAGAGAAGGAAGAAATTTATAACTAGAGAAGAACTAGAGATCATTATTGATCACAAAATAGAAGATTTTGGTTACAGCAAACTAAAAAGTTTCTGTACAAACAATACAAATTCAAACAAGATTAGAAGGGAAGTAACAAATTGGGAAAATATTTTAAAGCTAAATGTTCTGATAAAGGTCTCATTTCCAAAATATATAGATAACTAACCCTAATTTATAAGAAATCAAACCAATCGATAAATGGTCAAATGATATGAACAGACAATTCTCAGATAATGAAATTGAAATTATATCCACTGATATGAAAGTGTTCCACATTACTACTGATCAGAGAAAGGCAAATTAAGACAACTCTGAGATACCACTACACACCTGTCAGATTGGCTAAGATGACAGGAACAAAAAATGATGAATGTTGGAGGGGATGTGGGAAAACTGGGACACTAATACATTGTTGGTGGAGTTGTGAAAGAATCCGGCCATTTTGGAGAGCAATCTGGAACTATGCCTAAAAAGTTATCAAACTGTGCATACCCTGTGATCCAGTAGTGCTGCTACTGTGCATACATCCCTAAGAAATACTAGAGGGGAAAGGGACTTGTGTGTGCCAAAATGTTTGCAGCAGCTCTTTTCATAGTGGCTAGAAACTGGTAGTTGAATTGATGTCCATTAATTGGAGAATGCTTGGGTAAATTATGGTATTTGAAGGCTATGGAATATTATTGCTGTGTAAGAAATGACCAGCAGGATGAATTCAGAAAGGCCTAGAGAGACTTGCACGAACTGATGCTGAGTGAAATGAGCAGAACCAAAAGATCGCTATACACTTCAACAACAATACTGTATTAAGATGTATTCTGATGGAAGAGGATATCATCAACATAAAGAAGATCCTACTCACTTCCAACTGATCAATGATGGACAGAAACAACTACACCCATAGAAAGAACACTGGGAATTGAATGTAAAATATTAGCTAAAATATGCTACTGTCCATCTACCCAGGTTATTTATAACTTTGGAATTCAATACTTAATGTGCAACAAGAAAATTGGACTTACACACATATATTTTATCTAGGTTATACTGTAACACATTTAAAATGTATGGGATTGCCTGTCATCTAAGGGAGGGAATAGAGGGAGGGAGGGGAAAATCTGGAAAAATGAATACAAGGGATAATGTTATAAAAAAAAAAATTAGTCGATGGGGACTTCCGGCCAAGATGGTGGCATGGAGGCAGACAGCTGCTTGAACTCAGTGTTTTCTCTCAGGACTTACTTCATGACAAGCCTCAGAATTAATGCTTGACAGGAAAAGAAACCCACAAATAATCACCAACAGAATACATCCTTGAAATTTGCCAGAGAAGTTCTGTATTTGCTAGGGGGAGGTTTGAACAGACTGGGTGCAGACTGAGTGTAGGCAGCCAGAGTGAGACATACAGCTCACACAGCTCAGACCAGAGGGGGGAGGGGTATGATCTCTGCCATTTCTGCAAAAAGACTTTTACCCCAATGTGGATATTCCGTCTTGGCAGTATCCCAGGAGCAATGGAGAGGGTGTAAACAGTGGAGGTAAAGATTAAAAGCCCAGAAAGCTAGTGTCTCTTAGAACCCGGCCATCCCCAACCCCCACCTGGAGTGACTCTTGAGATCTCAGAGCCTCAGAGCGCAGACGCAGCCCAACCATCAATATTCTGTTAGTGGCTCTCTGCTGCCCTGCCCCCAGTCTGTAGAGGAAGCCCATTAACATCATCCAGCCCCATCTCCCCCAAAACAGACCAACTGTTTCTCTTGTCAATTTGTTGTCTTAGATTCCACTCTTGACAAAATGAACCAAAAATTCAAAAGGGCTCTAAACATTGACAGCTTCTGTATGGAGAGAGAGCAGACTTCAAATACTGAGGAGACTAAAAACAGACTCTCCCCAGAGGAATCCCCTAAGGGTGATATGATGTGCACCTCAATAAAAAAGAATCTCTTAGAGGAAATCAAAAAGGCTGTAACAAGAGAGCTAGAAGAGAAATTGGAAAAGGAAAGGGAAGCTTGGCAAGAGAGCCTGGAGAAGTCATCCAGAGTGGACAAAGAGATCAAATCATTGAGAAACAAAATTAGCAAATTGGAAAAGGTAAACAACTCCAAGGAAAACAGGATTATTGAGCTGGAAAAGGTAAACAACTCCAAGGAAAACAGGATTAGTGAGCTGGATAAAGAAATCAGCTCTCTAAAAAATAAAATGGATAAAATAGAAAAAAAATTCCATAGAAGAAAAAAACTCACTTAAAAACACAATTGGACAATTACAAAAAGATATAAAAAAAAGTGGGTGAAGAAAATACATCATTGAAAATTAGACTCGAATAAGTAGAAATGAATGACTCAAGGAGAAACCAAGAAGTAGTGAAGCAAAACCAGAGAAATGAAACAATTGAAAAGAATGTCAAGTACCTTATTAGAAAGACAACAGACGTGGAAAACAGATCCAGGAGAGAAAATTTGAGAATAATCGGACTCCCTGAAAAATGTGAGGAAAAAAAGAGCTTGGACACTATTTTTGAGGAAATTATCAAAGAGAACTGCCCAGATGTTTTGAAAACAGAGGGTAAAATAGACATTGAAAAATTCATCGATCACCTACTGAAAGGGACCCTAAAATCAAAACGCCAAGAAATATAGTGGCCAAGTTCAAGAACCATCAGACAAAGGAAAAAATATTGGAAGCTGCTAGAAAAAAAGCAATTCAGATATGGAGGATCCACAATAAGGATAACCCAGGATCTAGCAGCATCCACATTAAAAGAACGAAGGGCCTGGAACATGATATTCCGAAAGGCTAAGGAACTTGTTATTCAGCCAAGAATAACTTACCCAGCAAGAATGAGCATCTTTTTCCAGGGAAGAAGATGGACATTTAACGAAATAAATGAATTCCATCTATTCTTGATGAAAAAACCAGACCTACATAAAATGTTGGATCTTCAAATACAGAACTCAAGAGATCTCTAAAAAGGTAAAAAGAAATCTTGATAACTATACTTCTGCCATAAAAATATGTAAAGAACATATGTATAATTTGTCTAAGAAACTAGAGGTGGAAAGGAAATTATATCATAAAAAAGTGTAAAGTGGTGGTACTACATCTCATAAAGAGGCAAAGGTAACCTATTATATCTGAGAGAAAGAAAGGAGGGAGATGAACATAGTGTGTATCAATAGACATATTCGATTTATGGTGAAACTTCTTCCGCTTCATTGAAAAGTGAGAGGGAAGGAGTAAGCTAAGGGGAAAGGAATTCAGAAATTGTGAGGAAAAGGGGTAAAATAGGGAGAAGAACTTTAAGGTGGGGGAGGGATACTAAAAAGGGAGGGCTGTGAAAAGCAAGTGGTGTTCACAAGTTTAATACTGGGTAGGGTGTTAAGAGGAAAGGAAAGAGGAAAAGCATAAGCAGGGGTTAATAGGATGGCAAGCAATATAGAATTAGTCATTTTAACCATAAATGTGATCAGTGGCAGAGGTTAGATTCACAGGGCAAGATAGTGAATAAAAATAGCAATCTAGTGTTTGACAAACCCAAAGATCCCAATTTTTGGGATAAGAATTCATTATTTGACAAAAACTGCTGGAAAAACTGGAAATTAGTATGACAGAAACTAGGCATGGACCCACATTTAACACCACATACTAAGATTATATCAAAATGGGTCCAAGATTTAGGCATAAAGAACAAAATCATAAATAAATTGGAGGAACATGGGATGGTTTAACTCTCCGACTTGTGGAGGAGGAAGGAGTTTGTGTCCAAGGGAGAACTAGAGACTATTATTGATCACAAAATAGAAAATTTTGATTACACCAAATTAAAAAGTTTCTGCACAAACAAAACTAATGCAAACAAGATCAGAAGGGATGTAACAAATTGGGAAAAGATTTTTTACAGTTAAAGGTTCTGATAAAGGCCTCATCTCCAAAATATACAGAGATTTGACTTTAATTTATAAGAAATCAAGCCATTCTCCAATTGATAAATGGTCAAAGCATATGAACAGAAAATTTTCAGATGATGAAATTAAAACTATTTCCACTCATATGAAAGAGTGTTCCAAATCACTATTGATAAGAGAAATGGAAATTAAGACAACTGTGAGATATCATTACACACCTGTCAGATTGGCTAAGATGAGAGGAGCAAATAACAATGAATGTTGGAGGCGCTGTGGGAAAACTGGCACACTGATGCATTGTTGGTGCAGTTGTGAAAGAATCCAGCCATTCTGGAGATCAAATCTGGAATTATGCCCCAAACGGTATCAAAATGTGCATATTCTTTGACCCAGCCGTACTACTACTGGGCTTATATCCCAAGGAAATACTAAAGAAGGGAAAGGGACCTGTATGTGCCAAAATGTTTGTGCAGCCCTTTTCATAGTGGCTAGAAGCTGGAAAATGAATGGATATCCATCAATTGGAGAATGGTTGGGTAAACTATGGTATATGAATGTTATGGAATATTATTGTTCTATAAGAAATGACCAACAGGAGAAATACAGAGAGGGCTTGGAGAGACTTACATCAACTGATGCTGAGTGAAACGAGCAGAACTAGGGGATCATTATATACTTCAACAATGATACTGTATGAGGATGTATGCTAATGGAAGTGGATATCTTCAACATAGAGAAGAGCTAATCGAATTCCAATTGATCAATGATGGACAGAATCAGCTACATCCAGAAAAGGAACATTGGGAAATGAGTGTAAACTGTGAGCATTATTTTTTTTTTTTGTTTTGTTTTGTTTTGTTTCTCTTCCCAGATTATTTTTACCTTGTGAATACAATCCTTCCTTTGCAACAACAACAACAACAACAACAAAATTCGGTTCTGCACATATATATTGTAATTAAGATATACTATAAGATATTTAATATGTATGGGAATGCCTGCCATCCAGGGGAGGGGGTGGAAAGAAGGAGGGGAAAAACTCGGAACATAAGGGAGTACAAGGGATATTGTTGTAAAAAAAATTACCTATGCATATGTACTGCCAAATAAAATGTTATAATTACAAAAAAATTACTCATACATATATACTGTCAAAAAATGCATAATCATAAAATAAAAATAAATAAATAAATAAATCAATAAACAAACAAACAAACAAATAAATAAATAAATAAATAAATGAATGAATGAATGAATGAATGAATAAATAAATAAATAAAAGAAAAAATAAAATCCTGCTGTGCAGATTAGCAACTGGCATGGGACTAGAGGCTAAGTAGTGAAAACGTCACTGCCCCAATACAAAGCCTGCTGTGAGGCAGTGGGTATTAGTAGTTGTTCAGCGAATAGTCCCCCACAGCATTAGAAGTGGCTCTGCCTAGGGAAGCACAGTCGGACTGTGTAAGTTCTATTGCCCCAGACAGAGTCCCTATCTGTGCAGATTACAGGCTGCCCCAGGCTACATCCCCTTGCAGTGCATATTTGTGACTGTTCTGGCTGTGCTGCAGAATGTGGCTGCATAACTCTGCTGTGGTCTGTGCTGAGTCACTTCCAGTTTTGGGTGGATATAATCAGATCTTGTTAGTTCTGGCGTTTTTAGAGTATCCTCTATCTTTATCTTTAATTTCTCTGCTGGTTTACTGCTTTGTAAGCAAGACAGAACAGTCAGCTTATGGCAGAGTTGTGTCTGTAATTTTCTAGCCACAGAGGCTACCCTCACCCCTGGTTTGCTTCTGATGCTAGCCTCTCCTATCTTCCTGCTTGTGCTGATCTGCTCTGGCCACTCAGGATAAATCTATTCTGACGATCTTCCAGATTATCTTTAGCTGGTAAGTTGTTGTACTTCTAATCTTCGTGAATTTTGCCAGTCAAATGTTATTTTTGAGACTGAATTTAATAATTGGTTGTGAGGGTGAATAAGAAATTAAGATTTCATATTAGAATTATAAGCTCACTCAAATCTAACAGACCTCAGCTTCTAAATTATAGGAACTTGACCATTCCATGAACTCTGTATGTCCTTGGCAATAGATATCAGGAACTAGCCATTCTTGAAATGCTTATGCTTAGGGCTGGGTGGCTTCCTCCCTGTGCATATGCAATTGATAAGGAAACATGTCAAGCTTCAAGGGTTTGGAATGAGTCAACATGAATATATAGATAAGTTTTGGCCAGGAGCCTTCTTTGTCTGAAAACATATAAAAAGCCCGTGTTCTAAACCATAGTTGAGCTTCACCCGTGGGAAGGACGCTTCGCCCGAGAAAATCTTTACACAATTCAAGTTGATTGAGGCTGAAACGGGGCTCCCAGCCATTTGAGTTTTTGAGTTTCCCTTGAATTGGTGATGTATTCTCTTCCTCTATCTGCTATAATTGTCATATTGTTAATTGTTCTTATTTGTATTTGTTTTTTATGCAAATCTAAACCATTTATACCTTGTCCTATTTGATTAAAACCTTACTTTTGTTTTCAAATGAGTCTGAGAGTGTTATTTATAGGAGCGAATCCGAACATATAACTTTTCTTAATACATAAGTTGGCGTGGTCGGCAGGATTCGCTGTATAAATGCCTCTCTTTAAGAAAAATAGAACTCTGTGTCTGTCTGAGTGTATGTTTGTCTGCTTTGCATTTTTTGTTCTGTGTTAAAAGTTAGCAAGCTCATAAGAGATAAGAATTCAACCTCTGTGTTACACGCTTAGGAAAAATATTAGGCTGAATTGTGGAAATTGGAATTCATTCAGAATTGTAATTCTTTCAGAGTGGTTCAAAACGTATTGGTCTTAAATCATGGAATATCTAGTCATTCCCTATGAAGGCAGAGAAATGCACTAAAATGGGCTTTGAAGTTTAGAGAAGCTCTGTTTGGATTCTGGGAGGGAAGAATGTTCAAGGTGAAACAAACCTCTCTGGCGGGGGGGTCCTGGGAAAAGCTTCTAGTTTGTTTTGGTGATTTAAGAGCTTTGTTAAGTTTTAAAAACAATGATTAAGAAATTTGGGAATTAATTATTTTTTGGTCTATTTCCCCCTGGCTTTTTATTGGATGTAATTTTCATTGCATTGTGGTCTGAAAAGGATGCATTTACTATTTCTGCCTTACTGCATTTGATTTTTAGGTTTTTATGTCCTAGTATATGATCAATTTTTGTATAGGTTCCATGAACTGCTGAGAAGAAAGTATAGTCTTTTCTGTCTCCATTTAGCTTTTGCCAAAGATCTATCATATCAAACTTTTCTATAATTCTCTTTACCTCTTTGACTTCTTTCTTACTTGTTTTGTGGTTTGATTTTTCTAATTCTGAGAGTGCAAGGTTGAGATCTCCCACTATTATAGTTTTGCTTTCTATTTCTTCTTGCAACTCTCAATTTCTCTTTTAAGAATTTAGATGCTGCACCATTTGGTGCATATATTGATACTGCTTCATTATCTATGCTACCCTTTAGTAAGATATAATGCCCTTACTTATCTCTTTTAATTAGATGAATTTTTGTTTTTGGTTGATCAGAGATGAGGATGGCTACCCTTGCTTTTTTGGCTTCACCTGAAGCATAGTAGATTCTGTTCCACCCTTTTACTTTAATTCTGAAGGTATCACCCTGTTTCTGGTGTGTTTTCTATAAACAACATAGTAGGATTCTGGCTTTTAATCTAGTCTGC
This sequence comes from Sminthopsis crassicaudata, assembly GCF_048593235.1. Lineage (NCBI taxonomy): Eukaryota > Metazoa > Chordata > Mammalia > Dasyuromorphia > Dasyuridae > Sminthopsis > Sminthopsis crassicaudata. Next base: position 451,775,969 of record NC_133617.1, read on the forward strand.
TAACTGCTTCTTCTTTATGGGGGAGTTAACCCCATTCACATTTCTGGTTAGAATGACTCATTCTATATTGCTTGCCATCCGGTTAACCCTTGCTTATGCTTTTCTCCTTTCCTTCCCTCTCACATCCCTCCCCAGTATTACACTTGTGAGCACCACTTGCTTTTCACAGCCCCCCCTTTTTAGTATCTCTCTCCCACCTTAAAGTTCCTCTCTCTCTATTTTTCCCCTTTTCCTCACAACATCTGTATTCTCTTTCCCTTAGCTTACTCTTTCCCTCCCCCTTTACAATGAAGTGGAAGATGTTTTATCATAAATTGAATATGTCTATTGATACACACTGTGTTCATCCCCCTCCTTTCTTTCTCTCAGATATAATAGGTTATCTTTGCCTTTTAATGAGATATAATACCATCACTTTACCCTTTTTTATGATATAATTTCCTTTCTGCCTCTAGTTTCTAGGACAAATTATACTTTTGTTCTTTACATATCTTTATGGTAGAAATATAGTTCTCAAGATTTCTTTTTACCTTTTTAGAAATCTCTTGAGTTCTGTATTTGAAGATCAAACATTTTGTGTAGATCTGGTTTTTCATCAAGAATAGATGGAATTCATTTATTTCATTAAATGTCCATCTTCTCTCCTGGAAAAAGATGCTCATTTTTGCTGGATAAGTTATTCTTGTTTGCATACTAAGTTCCTTAGCCTTTTGGAATATCATATTCCAGGCTCTTCGCTCCTTTAATGTGGATGGTGCTAGATCCTGTGTTATCCTTATTGTGGCCCCTCCATATATGAATTGCTTTTTTCTAGCAGCTTCCAATATTTTTTCCTTCGTCTGATGGTTCTTGAACTTTCTCTATTTTATGCAAGTAGGCCTGTAGAGATATAAAACTTCCCCTTAATACTGCTTTGGCTGTATCCCGCACATTTTGGTATGATGTCTCATTATTGTCATTTTCTTGGGTGAAGTTATTAATTATGTCTATGATTTGCTGTTTTACCCAATCATTCTTTAGTATAAGATTATTTAGTTTCCAATTATTTTTTGGTCTATTTTCCCCTGGCTTTTTATTAAATGTTATTTTGATTGCATTATGGTCTGAAAAGGATGCATTTACTATTTCTGCCTTACTGCATTTGATTTTGAGGTTTTTATGCCCTAGTATATGATCAATTTTTGTATAGGTTCCATGAACTGCTGAGAAGAAAGTATATTCCCTTCTGTCTCCATTTAGCTTTCGCCAAAGATCTGTCATATCAAACTTTTCTAGTATTCTATTTACCTCTTTGACTTCTTTCTTATTTATTTTGTGGTTTGATTTATCTAATTCTGAGAGTGCAAGGTTGAGATCTCCCGCTATTATAGTTTTGCTATCTATTTCCTCTTGCAGCTCTCTTAATTTCTCTTTTAAGAATTTAGATGCTGCACCACTTGGTGCATACATGTTTAATATTGATACTGCTTCACTATTGATGCTTCCCTTTAGCAGGATATAATGCCCTTACTTATCTCTTTTAATTAGATCAATTTTTGTTTTTGCTTGATCTGAGATGAGGATGGCTACTCCTGCTTTTTTGGTTTTGCCTGAAGCATAATAGATTCCGCTCCACCCTTTTACTTTTAGTTTGAATGTCTCATCCTGTTTCAGGTGTGTTTCCTGTAAACAACATATAGTAGGATTCTGACTTTTAATCCAGTCTGCTAACTGCTTCCTCTTTATGAGGCAGTTTGCCCCATTCACATTTATGGTTAGAAGGACTAATTCTATATTGCTTGCCATCCTATTAACCCCTGCTTATGCTTTTCCCCTTTCCTTCCCTTTTACCCTCCTATCCAGTATTAAACTGGTAAACACCACTTGCTTTTCACAGCCCTCCCTTTTTAGGATCCCTCCCCCACCTTAAAGATCCTCCCCTTATTTTACCCCTTTTCCTCAAAATTACTGTATTCCCTACCCCTTAGCTTACTCCTTCCCTTTCACTTTTCAATGAAGTGGAAGAAGTTTCACCATAAATCGAATATGTCTCTTGATACACGCTATGTTCATCTCCCTCCTTTCTTTCTCTCAGATATAATAGGTTACCTTTGCCTCTTCATGAGATGTAGTACCACCACTTTACATTTTTTTATGATATAATCTCCTTTCCAACTCTAGTTTCTAAGACAAATTGTACATACGTTCTTTACATATTATTTTGACAGAAGTATAGTTATCAAGATTTCTTTTTACCTTTTTAGAGATCTCTTGAGTTCTGTATTTGAAGATCAAACCTTTTATGTAGGTCTGGTTTTTTCATCAAAAATAGATGGAATTCATTTATTTCGTTAAATGTTCATCTTCTTCCCTGGAAAACGATGCTCATTCTTGCTGGGTAAGTTATTCTTGGCTGCATACCAAGTTCCTTAGCCTTTCGGAATATCATATTCCAGGCCCTGCGTTCTTTTAATGTGGACACTGCTAGATCCTGGGTTATCCTTATTGTGGATCCTCCATATCTGAATTGTTTTTTTCTAGCAGCTTCCAATATCTTTTCCTTTGTCTGATGGTTCTTGAACTTGGCCACTATATTTCTTGGCGTTTTGATTTTAGGGTCCCTTTCAGTAGGTGATCGATGAATTTTTTCAATGTCTATTTTACCCTCTGTTTCCAAAACGTCTGGGCAGTTCTCTTTGATAATTTCCTCGAAAATGGTGTCCAAGCTCTTTTTTTCCTCACATTTTTCAGGGAGTCCGATTATTCTCAAATTGTCTCTCCTGGATCTGTTTTCCAGGTCTGTTGTCTTTCTATTAAGGTACTTGACGGTCTTTTCAATTGTTTCATTTCTCTGGTTTTGCTTGACTCCCTCTTGGTTTCTCCTTGAGTCATTCATTTCTACTTGTTCCAGTCTAATTTTCAATGATGTATTTTCTTCACTCACTTTTTTTATATCTCTTTGTAATTGTCCAATTGAGTTTTTATCTTCTATGGAATTTTTTTCCATTTTATCCATTTTATTTTTTAGAGAGCTGATTTCTTTTTCCAGCTCACTAATCCTGTTTTCCTTGGAGTTGTTTACCTTTTCCAGCTCACTAATCCTGTTTTCCTTGGAGTTGTTTACCTTTTCCAGCTCACTAATCTTGTTTCTCAATGATTTGATTTCTTTATCCACTCTGTCTTTGAATGCATGGGATGACTTCTCCAGGCTCTCTTGCCAAGCTTCCCTTTCCTTTTCCCATTTCTCTTCCAGCTCTCTTGTGAGAATCTTTTTGATTTCCTCTATGAGGTTCTTTTGTATTGAGGAGCAGCTTATATCCCTCCCAGGGGATACATCTGGGGACAGTCTGTTCCTAGTCTCCTCAGCATTTGAAGTCTGCTCCCTCTCCACACAGAAGCTGTCAATGGTTAGAGCCCTTTTGAATTTTTTGTTCATTTTGTCAGAGTAGGAATCAAAGAAAACAAACTGACAAGAGAAACAATTGGTCTGTTTTGCGGGGGATGGGGCTGGATGGTATTAATGGGCTTCCTCTACAGACTGGGGGTAGGGCAGCAGAGAGCCACTAACAGAACAGCAATGACTGTACTGAGTCTGCGCTCTGAGGCTCTGAGAAGGCACCGAGTCAGTCCAGGTGGGGGTTGGGGGTGCCCGGGCTCTGAGAGACGCTGGCTTTCTGGGGTTTTAATCTTCACCTCTGGTGTTTACACCCTCTCCACCGCTCCTGGCTTGCTGCCAAGACGGAGCATCCACACTGGGGCAAAAGCCCTTTCACAGAAAAGGCAGAGATCACACCCTTCCCCCTCCGGTCTGAGCTGTGTGAGCTGCCTGTCTTGCTCTGGCTGTCTGCCCTCAGTCTGCGCCCAGTCTGATTGACCCTCCCCCAAGCAAAAACAGACCTTTTCTGGCGACTTTCAAGGATGTCTTCTCTTGGTGATAATTTGTGGGTTTCTTTCTGGGTCAAGCATTAAGTCAGAGGCTTGTCATGAAGTAAGTTCTGAGAGAAAACGAGGAGCTCAAGCAGCTGTCTGCCTCCACGCCGCCATCTTGGCCGCAAGTCCGATCGATGAATTTTTTCAATGTCTATTTTACCCTCTGTTTCTAAAACGTCTGGGCAGTTCTCTTTGATAATTTCCTTGAAAATAATGTCCAGGCTCTTTTTTTCCTCACATTTTTCAGGGAGTCTGATTATTCTCCGATTGTCTCTCCTGGATCTGTTTTCCAGGTCTGTTGTCTTCCCAGTAAGGTACTTGACATTCTTTTCAATTGTTTTGTTTCTCTGCTTTTGCTTGACTACTTCTTGGTTTCTCCTTGGGTCATTCATTTCTACTTGTTTGATTCTAATTTTCAATGATGTATTTTCTTCATTCACTTTTTTTTATATCTTTTTGTAATTGTCAAATTGAGTTTTTATCTTCTATGGAATTTTTTTTTTCCCATTTCATCAATTTTATTTTTTAGAGAACTGTTTTCTTTTTCCAACTCACTAATTTTATTTCTCAATGATTTGATCTCTTTATCTACTCTGGATGACTTCTCCAGACTCTCTTGCCAAGCATCCCTTTCCTTTTTCCATTTCTCTTCTAGCTCTCTTTTAGCCTCTTTGATTTCCTCTATGAGAGTTTTGTGCATTGAGGAGCAGATCTTATCCCCTTAGCGCATTCCTCTGGAGACAGTCTTCTTTTAGTCTCCTTAGAGTTTGAAGTCTGCTCTCTATCTATACAGAAGCTATCAGTGGTTAGAGCCCTTTTAAGTTTTTTGTTCATTTTGTTGATGAAAACAAATTGACAAGAGAAACAATTGGTCTGTTTCTGGGGGGTGGGTGAGATGGGGCTGGACAGTGTTACCGGGCTTCCTCTACAAACTGCAGGAGACAGCAGCGAAGCACTAGCAGGACAGTGATGGCTGTGTGCTGCCTCTGTGCTCTGAGGCTCTAAGAAAGCCCTGAGTCACTCTGGGTTGGGGTGGGGGTGGCTGGGTCCCAAGAGACACTAGCTTTCTGGGGTTTTATTCTTTACTTCCAGTGTTTACACCTTCTCTGCTTATCCTGGCTTGCTACCAAGATGGAATATCCACACTTGGGTAAAGGTCGTTTTGCAGAAATGGCAGAGATTACACCCCTCCCCCTCCAGTCTGAGTAGTGTGAGCTGCCTGCCTCGCTCTGGCTGCTTGCCCTCAATCTGGGCCCAGTCTGTTCATCCCCTCCTCTATGAAAACACAGACCTTTTCTGGCGAATTTCAAGGATGTCTTCTGTTGGTAATTATTTGTGGGTTTCTTTTCCAGTCAAGCATTAATTCCGAGGCTTGTCATGAAGTAAATTTTGAGAGAAAATGTGGAGCTCAAACAGCTATGTGCCTCCTGTCCGTCATCTTGGCGACAAATCTTTTTGTGTCATCTTAACCAAACTGAGATGTGTGTAGTGGTATCTCAGAGTTGTTTTAATTTGCATTTATCTGATCAATAATGATTTGGAGCACATTTTCATATTACTAGAATTTTTTAATTTTTTCATCTGAAAATTGTCATCTTTATTATTATAAATATTAATAACTATTATTATTATTATTATCATTATAATTAATATATTTGCTCGACCTATCCAAGAGCACTTTCTTATGATTTTCTCTCATTGAACAGATTTTGTTTTTTAGCAAATCAGTTTCTTTTTCAAACTTATTTTTTAAGATGCTATATTCTTTTTTCCATTTCATCATATCAATTTTGTAAGGAGTTATATGATTTTTTCCATTTCACTAAATCTGTTTTTAAGAAGCTTTCTTCATATTATTTCTAAGTTTCTTTTTCACTCTGTAATATTTAGGCCAGCTTTCTGGAGGTCCTTCAGATGGGCTTTGGTGTCAGCAGCAAAGACACCACATTAATAGTCAAGAATAGAGTCTGGATTCTTTATTTTGGACCAGTCTTGAGCTTAGTGCAGGAGGCATGAGAGCCACCACAAGGCTGATCAAAGATAGAACGTGTCTCTTCCATGCCTTCTCAGCACTTATATACCTTAGTACAATTATATCATTACAGCATACTGAATATTTGTGAACTAGAGAACCATTATATCACAATACTAAGTATTAACCTTACCTGTAAACTACAGAACCATCATCTCATTAATTCCACTGAGTTAACACCTTATTTCATGTATACTTCTCCAGAGTTTCTGCCCTCTAAATCTCGTGATTTCTTTTGTTTTAGAACACAGGTGGTCAGTTCCTCTCTGACTTCTCAAGAAAGAGATACCAAGGAAAAAATACCAAAAAAGGGAGGTGATAAAGCCCTCCCTGACTTCTCAGGAAGGGAGGTGAAAACACCAAAAAGGAGATGATCACGCCATTACTAACTTCTCAGAAAGAGAGGTGATAACAGCAAAAAGGGGTGACCCTGACTTCTCTGACTTCTCAGGAAGGTAAGAACACCAAGCCAGATATTGTTAGAAGGTTTTCTCTGGACTGAAAGGTCTTACTTGAGACTGATATACATAAATCCATCAGGATGGGAGGTATTACCCAGACAAATAGTAATATAACACATGCTGATAGTGATTTAACAAATAACATGAATCAAAATAAAGAATTATACATGTCCATAAGTCCTAGAAATAATCCAAAACCAATCTATTGTCCATTACTTCATGTGTCAGGGAATCCAATGATTTCTGCAGATTTTGAAATCCTGCAATAGTATCATCATACACATTGGGTTAACAGCCATGCTTTTTCAGTAGCACATGTAGTCAGAGATGGAACCATCTGATGTTTCTTGGGTCTTTTTCTTTGTTTCAAGAGTCTTCTCTTTTTCTGTCTCTCTCTCTGATGAACAAGGCAAATATGACTCATTGGCACCCATCTGATTTCTTCTCCATCTGTACAGATACAAGAAAACCCTCTCCCCCAACCATTTAACCTAGCTTCTCCCTTCCATTCACCACTTTCTGAATTCCTCCACATCACATGGATGTTATCTAAACATAGTGGAGCTGCTGACACTGGACATTGCCCTTCAGGCGGGTTGTGAAACCTGTCTGCAGGAGCCAGTGCATCTTTGTCAAAAAAAAATAGTGTAAAGAGCTAAATTTAAATTTAAAAGTTCTAAAAGGTTACCAGTGACTCCCCCTTTCTTTTGTTTTTGGAGGAGTGTCTTGATGTCTCTGTTTCTCCTTTCTAATATTGCCTGTCCTTGAGGATTAAAAGGTATGCCACTGCTGTGTAAAATCATATGTTGTGCAGAAAAGTATGCAAAGCATTTAGAAGAGTATGCAGGTCCATTTTCTGTTTTTAGTTGCTTGTGGAACATCCATGATTGCAAAAGTTTGTATAAGGAATTCAGTAACCACTGTCTCTTTAGGTGCTGGTATAGAAAAAGTAAATCCTGAAAAAGTGTCTAGTACAAACAGACAACCAAAATATTTATAATGCATCACATCCATTTGCCAAATTCTTAAACCACAAGGGTTTTTCTCTGGAGGGAGTAGAGGAGCGTGGAAAAGAAGGCAAGAAGCTGTACTATGTACTATGCTCCTAGCTTTTTCTTTTGTTATCCCTTATTACAAAAGTAAAGCTTGAGTAGCCTGAGGATATTTACAATGGGATTATTGGGCTGCATGAAATAAAGGAGTATTGGCTAACATGCTTAGAAGGCTATCTGCCTTTGAATTTCCAATAGCACCTGGAATTCCACTATGAGAATGGACATGCAAGATATAAATCTTACCTGGATGCTTTTTCAATTACTCTTGAAGTTCTTTAAAGACCTAATACATATTAGAAGCTACAAATTTTATTTGGGCTGTTGCAATTCTTTGTACCACTCCTACTGAATAAGCTGAATCAGATATTATATTTACATCTTCTAGATGATAAGTAAGAGCTAGCATGATTGCATACAATTCATTCTGCTGAGTTGATGGAAAAGGAGTTCTGACTACTCTATAGTTAAGTCATGAGAGAATACAGCACAAATGTTACTTTTGGATGCATCTTTAAAGATAGTTGATTTTTTAAGAGGAACCTTAGTAATTTTTTCTTCAAAAATCCATTGCCAATTATGTAATAGCCAGGTTATCTTTAATGGAGACCCGTGTGTAAAATTTGAAGCTATGGCCAATAAAATCTGTCACTCTGGGATGGTTTCACAGCATACATTAATTTGTGCATTAATATAAAAGGTGTATATCTTGTCAGGTCTTATTTCAGATAATTTTACTGCTCAATGGCCTTTGATAAAATTCTAGCCACAAGCACTGGGGTAAGGCTTTTTTCTGGTTGTACTGGGAGTTTCAACCACTCTATCTCTCCTTGATGAAGGATTGCAGTGGGTGCCTCTTTGGTAGCAAAAACTGATATTTCCAAGAGTTTTTGTGTAACTCTTTCAACTACATTGGATAAATCCAGTTGAATCTCTCTTAAAGCCTCTTGAGCTATTTCTGTGGTGAGTTTAAAGCAGTGTCTCCCCTTAAAATGTCATATAATGGTTGCAATTGAAAGGTACTTAAACCTAACACTGGACACATCCATTGGATATCTCCTATCAATTTCTGAAAGTCATTTAAGGTTTTCAACTTCACTGTTCTTAAAGAAAAGTTTTTGTAATGTAAGCACCTTCGGATATACTTCATATCCTTAATGTTGAAAAGAAGCATGTCTGAATTTTTTCTGAAGCTATATGCAATTGGTAGTTCCTTAGTGTTTATAGAATCTTTTATAGATTATACTAGAAACATTTTCTCTTCAGGTACACACCCCAAGATATCATCCATATAATGTAATAACATTACTGTTGGAAATGCTTTTTATTACAGCCACATACATTTGACATATAGTAGAGCTATTTTTCATTCCCTGTGGCAAAACTGTACATTCATATCTTTTATAAGGCTCAGCTAAATTAATGCTGGGCACTGAAAAGGCAAAACTTTTCATATCCTCCTTATATAGAAGGATAGAATAGAAACAATACTTAATGCATAACCCAAAGAGACCATTCTCTAGGCAACTGAGTAGGAGATGGAAGTTCAGGCTGAAGAGTTCTCATAGTTTCTATATGTTTATTTATTTTTCTTAAACCAGTCAGCATCCTCTATTTTCCAGATTTCTTTTTTTTTTTTTAATTTTTTTTTTTTTACAACAAATACAGGGGAATTCCAAGAGAATAATTGTGTAGGTGTCCTTGGTCAAGTTGCTCCTATACTATATCTAATAAGGCATGAATTTTTTTGCTTACTAAGGGCCACTGTTCTACCCACTCAGGTTTATCAGTTTTCCATTGAATGGGAACAAGTGAGAGTGTTGGTAAGCCTTCAACAGCAGCCCTGCCTAAAAAGTCAAAGTACTCAATTGTAATCCTAACTGTTGTAAGATGTCTTTTCCCCATAGATTGATGGAAGTTTTTTCAACTATAAAAGGAATAAGAAACGCCTGTTTCACGTTCAAATATCCATCTCAAAGGGGTAGTACTAACTTCAGCTACTACTGATCCTTCTATGCCAGACAAATAGATGTCTGCTTTAATCTTTGGCCAATTAATGGGACAATTATCACTACTAATGACTGTGCAATCTGCACCTGTGTCTACCACCCCTTCAATGGTATGCCATTTACATAGACAGTGAGCATAGGACAGTCAGATGTAATAGCTACAGGCCAGAATATTCCTAGATTATGTTGGGGGTCAAAATATGGGCAAATATCACCAAATTGCCTTTTAAAAGTGTGTATCATGAAACCTGATGCTATTGCTTCTCCTGGGTGATAAGTCACACATTGTCTACCTGTATTAGTGACTGGGATATTAGCTACACATTCCCCAGTTTCCCTCATCAGTATATGGGTCTACACTGTTTTGTAAGCACTCAGGAGGTGAAATGGTTAAGCCTACTGTGCCTGGAGGCAAAGGATCCATAGGCCTGTCAGGAACAGATTTCACCACTCCATGGGATATCTCAGTAGTTCCAGCTGCATACAACTCTATTCTTTCCAATTGTAATCCCTTTCTCCCATCAGGCTGATTCTCAGCTACATGATCATGTCTGAGTATTGAACTTCTAAAGACTCTCTAGGTGGACCTGAGCCTCACTTTCCCTTTCTCTGAGTCAATCTACATTCTGATGTCCAATGTATGCCTCTTTTCATTTTGGACATAGGGTTTTGGTTTTGTTCTCCCACCCTGTCTTGTATACCAACATTGAGCTTTCAGATGTCCTACTTAACCACACTGAAAGCATTGACAAGCCTCTCTGGAATTTACTTGCCAAAAGGAACCCTGTCTTTCCATGTTCAGATCTTGAGATGTCTATATCATAGTTTGGGTATAAAAGGTATTTATGTGCACTGTGGCACAGCATCTTATGATCTCATCTAAAGGAACATCCTTGTGTAGTCCTAGTATAATCCTTCTACAAACTTCATTAGCATTTTCTTTAACAAATTTTCTTATCATAATTTCTGTTAAATTTTCAGCAATAGTTCATATGATAGCTGTCTGCAGACATCCCATGAAATCAGCAAGGGATTCATTTGACCTTATAATATTCCCCTCTATCTTGCCTTTCTGGTTTTTGTCTTTTCTGCTTTGATAGCAGCAGCAGCAATTTGTTCATATGCTGCTATAAGATAATTGATTTGTGCATGTCTACATTATGACCTACATTTGTTAGTTTGGCAGAGTTGACTGGTATATTAACTCCAGGTTGCCTATTTCACTGGGCTTGTATTCTACAGAGTTCAATACACTCAGAAAGACACAACAAGTTTGTCCAGGTTCTACATATGTCTTAGCTATAGATTTCCAATCATTAGAGGTTAAAATATCAAAGGCTAAATTCTGTAATATTATCTTAATCGAAGACAATGTAGCCCCATAAAGAGTGCAAACCTTTTTTTTCAGATATTTCTAAATAAAAGAGTGTGTTTTCTTTTTTCTTGACCTGAAGAGTCAAACTCTTCAATCACAGAGTATGATTCTATTTTTAAATTAGATATATCCCATCCTTCATTTTAGTTCCCTTGAAATTCTTGACCTTTTGATCTTCCAAATGAATTTTATTGTTATTTTTTTCTAGGTCAGTGAAATAGTTTCTTGGGAGTTTGGTATAGCACTTAATAAATAGATTAGTTTAGGTAGTATTATCATCTTTCTAATATTCGCTCAAACTGTCCAAGACCACTTAATATTTTTTCCAATTGTTTAGATCTGATTTTATTTGTGTGACAAGTATTTTGTAGTTTTGCTCATATAGTTCATTACTTTCCCTATGAAGATAGATTCCCAAATATTTTATACTATCGACAGTTACTTTAAATGTAATATTCTTTTTGCTATTGGATCTTGTTTGTGATGTATAAAAATGGTGATGACTTTTTTGGATTTATTTTGTATCCTGCAACTTTTCTAAAGTTGTGGACTATTTCTAAGAGCTTTTTAAGAGATTCTCTGGGGTCTTTAAGTATATCATTATATTATTTGCAAAGTGTGATCATTTGGTTTCCTCATTACCTACTCTAATTCCTTTAATCTTTTTTATCTCTTAATGCGGAAGCTAGCATTTCTAATACAATATTGAATAGAGATGATGATAGTGGGCAACTTTGTTTCACTAATCATTACATATGATGCTTAATGATGGTTTTAAATACATGCTACTGATTATTTTAAAGAAAAATCCATTTATTTTTATACAGTCTAGTATTATTAATAGGAATGGGTGTTGGATTTTTAAATGTTATTTTGCATTTATTGAGATGATCATATGGTTTTTGTTAATTTGGTTATTGTTATAGTCAATTATGCTAATAGTTTTCCTAATATTTCTTCATTCCTGGTATAAATCTGACTTGGTCATGATATGTTATCCTGGGAATGATTTTCTGTAATCTTCTTGCTATTGTTTTATTTAAGTTTTTGCATCAATATTCATTAGGGAGATTGGTCTATAATTTTCTTTATCTTTTTTGTCCTACTTGGTTTAGGTATCATTACCATGTCTGTGTCATAAAAGGAATTTATTTGGTAGGAATTCTTCATTCCCTATTTTTTCAAATAGTTTATATAGCATTGGAGTTAATTGTTTTTTTTTTTTTTTTTTTTGGTAGAATTCACATGTAAATCCAATCTGGTATTTTTTCTTAGGAGCTGATTAATAGCTTGTTCTATTTCTTTTTTTTTCTAAAATGGGAATATTTAAGCAATTTACTTTCTTTGTTAATCTGGGAAACCTATATTTTTGAAGTTATGTCTCCATTTCACTTATGTTATAAAATTTATTGGCATAAAATTGGGCAGAGTAACTCCTAATTATTGCTCTAATTTCCTCTTCATTAGTGGAAAGTTTTCAAACCTAGAAAGCACTGTAGGAAGTGATGCAAAGTGAAATTATCATAACCAAACATCTATTTTTCTGTTTCAACTTATTTTGATGTAAGGAGATGGGGCTCAAATTTTCCCTTGTTCAATTACTTTATATGTGAGGGATGGGAAACAAGGTTTGCTCTTTCCTCTTAACTTTCATCTTCATTGATAAAGCTCTTTCTTATGCATGCACCATAAAAGAAATGTTTCCCCCCCATTCTCTCCCTCCCACATGTCATCACTCTTGTTCATTTTTTACATCAACCCAATATATATGACTCATATTCAGGCCCTCAAATCTATATAAAATTCTCCTAAGTACTTTTTTATGGGATTCAGTCAAAGCAATTTTTTCATTTTTTATTGTTATAACTTTTTATTGTCAAAACATATGCATGGGTAATTTTTTTCAACACTATTCCATGCACTCACTTCTGTTCTGACATTTCGCTTGCCTCCTTCCACCCCCTCCCCTAAATGGCAGGCAGTCTTATATATGTTAAATATGTTATAATATATCCTAGATATAATATATATGTGCAGAACCATATATTTCTCTTGTTGCACAAGAAGAATTGGATTTAGAAGGTAAAAATAACCTGGGAAGAAAAACAAAGACGCAAACAGTTCATAATCATTTCCCAGTGTTCCTTCTCTGGATATAGCTGATTCTTGCCATCATTGGTCAATTTGAACTAAATTGGATCTTTTTTTTTTTTGTCTGAGATATGCACTTCTATCAGAATACATTCTCATACAGTATTATTGTTGAAGTGTATAATGATCTCCTAGTTCTGCTCATTTCACTCAGCATCAGTTCATGTAAGTCTTTCCAAGTCTCTCTGTATTCATTCTGCTGGTCATTTCTTACAGAACGGATATGCTATAACATTCATATACCGCAATTTATCCAACCATTCTCCAATTGATGGGCATCCATACATTTTCCAGTTTCTATCCACTACAAAAAGGGCTGCCACAAACATTTTAGCATATACAGGTCCCTTTACCTTCTTTAGTATCTCTTTGGGAGATAAGCTCAGTAGTATGCACTGTTTGACAACCTTTTGAGGATAGTTCCAAACTGCTCTTCAGAATGGTTGGATTCGTTCACAACTCCACCAACAATGCATCTGTGTCCCAGTTTGTTCATATCATTTGACCATTTACCAATTGAAGAATGTCTTATAAGTTAGAGTCAATCTTTATATATTTTGGAGATGAGGCCTTTATCAAAACTGTTAACAGTAAAAATGTGTTCCCAGTTTGTTGCTTCCCTTCTAATTTTGTTTACATTAGTTTTATTTGTACAACAGCTTTTGAATTCAATATAATCAAAATTTAGTATTTTGTGATCAGTAATGATCTCTAGTTTTTCTTGGTCACAAACTCCTTCCTCCTCCACAAAAGGTAAATTATCCTATGTTCTTATAATTTATTTATATTCTCATTCTTTATGCCTAAATTATGGAATCATTTTGATGTTGTCATGGTTTATGGTGTTAAGTATGATTCATGCCTAATTGCTGCCATACTAATTTCCAGTTTTCCCAGCAATTTTTGTCAAAGTTGGGATCTTTGGGTTTCTCAAACACTAGATTGCTATAGTTATTGATTATTTTGTCATGTGAACCTAACCTATTCCACTGATCAACTAAACTATGTTTTAGCCAAAACAAATGTTTTTGATGATGGCTGCTTTATAATATAGTTTTAGATCAGGTACAGCTAGTCTACCTTCATTTGATTTTTTTTTTCATTACTTCCCTTGAAATTCTCGACCTTTTCTTCTTACATATGAATTTTTTTGTTATTTTTTTCTAGGTCATTAAACTAGTTTCTTGGGAGTCTGATTGGTATAGCATTAAATAAATAGATTAGTTTAGGGAGTATTGTCATCTTTATTATATTTGCTCAGCCTATCTAAGAGCATTTAATATTTTTCCAATTACTTAAATCTGACTTTATTTGTGGAAAGTGTTTTGTTATTCTGTTCATAGAATTCTTAAATTTCTTTGGTAGATAGATTCCCAAATATTTTATGCTATCTACAGTTATTTTGAATATAATTTCTCTAATATCTCTTGCTGTTGGATCTTGTTTGTGATGTATAAAAATCCTGAGGATTTGTGTGGATTTATTTTGTATTGTGCAACTTTGCTAAAGTTGTGAATTATTTCTAATTGCTTTTTAGTAGAATCTCTACGGTTCTCTATCATATCATTTGCAAAGAGTGATAATTTGGTTTCCTCATAAACTACTCTAATTCCCTTAATCTCTTTCTCAATTTGTTGCTGAGGCTAGTGTTTCTAAAACAATATTGAATAATAATGGTGATAGTGGGCAACCTTGTTTCACTCCTGAGTCTACTGGGAATGTTTCCAGATTATTCCCATTACATATGATGCTTACTGTCAGTTTTCAATATATGCTCCTGACTACTTTAAGGAAAAATCCATTTATTCCCATACTCTCAAGTGTTTTAAATAGGAATGGATGTTGGATTTTATCAAGTGCTTTTTTTGCATCTCTTGATTTGATCATATGGGTTTTCTTAATATGGTTATTAATAAAGTCAATTATGCTAATAGTTTTCCTAATATTGAACCAGCCCTGCATTCCTTGTATAAATGCTACTTGGTCATAGTGTATTATCCTGGGTATGATTTTCTGTAATCTTTTTGCTAATATTTTATTTAAAATTTTAGCTTCAATATTCATTGGGGACACTGGTCTATAATTTTCTTTCTCTGTTTTCAACCTACCTGGTTTAGGTATCAGTAGCATATCTGGGTCATAATAGGAATTTGATAGAACTCCTTCAATCCCTATTTTTTCAAATAGTTTATATCACATTGGAGTTAATTATTCTTAAAATGTTTGGTAGAATTCAGATGTAAATCTATCTGATCCTGAGTATTTTTTCTTAGAGAGTTGATTAATAGTTTCTTTTATTTATTTTTCTAAGATGCGACTGTTTAACCAATTTACTTCTTATTCTTTTGATCTGGGTAAGCTATATTTTTGACGGTATTTTCCTTTTCATTTAAGTTATCAATTTTCTTGGCATAAAGTTGGGCAAAGTAAATCCAAATTATTGCTCTAATTTCCTCTTCATTAGTGGCAAGTTCTCCCTTTTCATTTTTAAGAATAACAGTTTGATTTTCCTCTTTTCTTTTTATAATTTGATTTCCTAACGGTTTATTTATTTTGTTGGTTTTTTCATAGAACCAACTTTTAGTTTTATTAATTAATTCAATAGTTTTTTATTTTCAATTTAATTAATCTCTTTTTTATTTTTAGAATTTCAAGTTTAGTGTTTGACTGGATTTTTTTTTTTAAATTTGTTCCTTTTCTATAATTACTGCATCATAGAATACCTTAAATCAGCTGGATACCTTAGAATCATCCAGAGTCAGGATAAGCAAAAGTATTTATACTTGGTCTTTAGCAATAGAAGTTAAGTGAATGGATGCAGAATCTCATTTCCCTCCCAGAGTCAGTCTGGCTAGTCTCACTGTACCTCATAGTCCCTCCCACAATTCTCTGTATACACCAAACAATTGGGCCATCACAAGATGGAGGGAAGGGCCATTTTCCAAGCATATTCTTATAAAATATTGTTCAATCTAATGAAAAAAAACTCAGAGGAAGGTGGTCTAAGTGTACCTGATCTAAAGCTATATTATATAGCAGCAGTCACCAAAACCATTTGGTATTGGCTAAGAAATAGACCGGTCGATCAGTGGAACAGATTAGATACAAAGGTCAAAAAAGGGTACATCTATAGCAATCTAATCTTTGACAAACCCAAAGATACCAACATTAGGGATAAAAATTCATTATGTGGAAAAAACTGTTGGGAAAACTGGAAATTAGTATGGCAGAAATTAGGCATGGATCCACACTTAACACCATATACCAAGATCAGATCAAAATGGGTCCATGACTTAGGCATAAAGAATGAGATAATAAATAGATTAGAGGAATAGAGAATAGTCTATCTCTCAGACCTGTGGAGGAGGAAGGAATTTATGACCAGAGGAGAACTAGAGATCATTATTGATCACAAAATAGAAGATTTCGATTATATCAAACTAAAAAGTTTCTGTATAAATAATACTAATGCAAACAAGATTAGAAGGGAAGTAACAAATTGGGAAAATATTTTTAAAAACAAAGGTTCTGACAAAGGTCTCATTTCCAAAATATATAGAGAACTGACCATAATTTATAAGAAACCGAACCATTCTCCAATTGATAAATGGTCAAAGGATATGAACAGACAATTCTCAGAGGAAGAAATTGAAACTATATCCACTCACATGAAAGAGTGTTCCAAATCACTACTGATTAGAGAAATGCAAATTAAGACAACTCTGAGATACCACTATACACCTGTCAGATTGGCTAAGATGACAGGAACAAATAATGATGAATGTTGGAGAGGATGTGGGAAAACTGGGACACATTGCTGGTGGAGTTGTGAAAGAATCCAGCCATTCTGGAGAGCAATTTGGAACTATGCCCAAAAAGTTATCAAACTGTGCATACCCTTTGACCCAGCAGTACTACTACTGGGCTTATATCCCAAAGAAATACTAAAGAGCGGAAAGAGACATATATGTGCCAAAATGTTTGTGGCAGCTCTTTTTGTTGTAGCTAGAAACTGGAAGATGAATGGATGTCCATCAGTTGGAGAATGGTTGGGTAAATTATGGTATATGAAGGTTATGGAATATTATTGCTCTGTAAGAAATGACCAGCAGGAGGAATACAGAGAGGCTTGGAGAGACTTACATCAACTGACGCTGAGTGAAATGAGCAGAACCAGAAGATCACTGTACACTTCAACAACAATGCTGTATGAGGATGTATTCTGATGGAAGTGGAAATCTTCAACATAAAGAAGAGCCAACTTACTTCCAGTTGATCAATGATGGACAGAGGTAGCTACACCCAGAGAAGAAACACTGGGAAATGAATGTAAATTGTTAGCACTACTGTCTATCTACCCAGGTTACATGTACCTTCGGAATCTAATGCTTATTGTGCAACAAGAAAATGGTATTTACACACATGTATTGTATCTAGGTTATATTGTAACACAAGTAAAATGTA
The DNA here is from genome assembly GCF_048593235.1 of Sminthopsis crassicaudata. NCBI lineage: Eukaryota > Metazoa > Chordata > Mammalia > Dasyuromorphia > Dasyuridae > Sminthopsis > Sminthopsis crassicaudata. The sequence continues at coordinate 451,793,422 of NC_133617.1, forward strand.
TGAGATTGCCTGTCATTGGGGGGAGGGAGTTGAGGTAGGGGGGGATAATTTGGAAAAAGGAATACAAGGGATAATATTATAAAAATATATATAATAAAATTATTTTTAAAAAATAAAATAAAATAAAATATTGTCCAATCGGTTATTTGCCTCAGGGGCTCGTTTGTCTGACCTCAGTCCATTGAGTCAAGAGTTTCAGTCCTTTACACTTTTCTAGCACTTTTAGTTGCAAGCTCAATTCATTGAACTTCTCTTTCTCTATTTTATGCAAGTAGGCCTCTAGAGATATAAAATTTCCCCTTGTTACCACTGTGGTTGCATCCCCACACATTTTGGTATGAGATCTCATTATTGTCATTTTCTTGGATGAAGTTATTAATTATGTCTATGATTTGCTGTTTCACCCAATCATTCTTGAATATGAGATTATTTAGGTTCTGATTATTTTTGGTCTATTTTTCCCTGACTTTTTATTGAATGTAATTTTCATTGCATCATGGTCTGAAAAGGATGCATTTATTTTTCTCCCTTACTGCATTTGAATTTGAGGTTTTTATTTCCTAATATATGGTAATTTTTTATATAGGTTCCATGAACTGCTGAGGACAAAGTGAATTCCTTTTTGTCTCCATTTAGTTTTCTCCAAAGATCAATCATGTCTTTGACTTCTTTTTTATTTATTTTGTGGTTTGATTTATCTAATTCTGAAGGTGCAAGGTTGAGATCTCCCACTATTATAGTTTTGATGTCTATTTCTTCTTGCAGCTCTCTTAATTTCTCTTATAAGAATTTATAATTTAGAAGTTTCACCACTTGGTGCATATACATTTAGTACTGATATTGCCTCATTTTCTATGCTACCCTTTAGCAAAATATAGTGCCCTTCCTTATCTCTTTTAATTATATCAATTTTTGTTTTTGCTTGATCTGAGATCAGGATGGCTACCCCTGCTTTTTTTTACTTCACCTGAAGCATAGTAGATTCTGCTCCAACCTCAAGTGTGTTTCTTGTAAACAATATGTTGTAGGATTCTGGCTTTTAATCCAGTCTGCTAACCACTTCCTCTTTATAGTGGAGTTTACTCCATTCACATTGATGGTTAAAATACTAATTCTGTATTACTTGCCATCTTGTTAAGCTCTGCTTATGCTTTTCTCCTTTCCTTTCCCCTTACTCCCCTCCCCAGTATTAAACTTGTAAGTACTACTTGCTTCTCACAACCCTCTTTTTAAAATATCCGTCTCCCACCTCAAAGATCCTCTCCCTATTTTAACCCTTTTCCTCACAATTTCTGTATTCCCTTCTACTTAGCTTACTCCTTCCCTTTTCACTTTTCCCCTTCCACTTTTCAATGAAGTGGGAGAAGTTCCACCAAAAATTGAATATGTCTAATATTTTTCTCTTTAAACCAATTTTGATGAGATTAAGATACACACTATGTTCATCCCCCTCCCTTCTGTCCTTCAGATATAATAGGTTTCCTTTACCTCTTTGTGAGATGTAGTGCCCTCTCTTTACCCTTTTTTGGTACAATTTCCTTTCTACCTGTAGTTTCTATAACAAATTATACATGTGTTCTTTATATATCTGTATAACAGAAATATAGTTCCCAACATTTCTTTTTACCTTTTTACGTTTCTCTTGAGTCCTATATTTGGAGATCAAACTTTTCATTTAGTTTAGTTTTTTTTTTTTTTCATCAGAAATAGATGAAATTCACTTATTTCATTGAATGTCCATCTTCTTCCCTGGAAAAATGCTCATTTTGCCTGGGTAAGTTATTTTTGGCTGCATACCAAGTTCCTTAGCCTTTCAGGAATATCTGATTCTAGGCCCTTCAATCATTTAATGTAGATGCTGCTAGATCTTGAGTTATCTTTATTGTGGTTCCTCTACATTTGAGTTTATTTTTTCTAGCAACTTGTAGCATTTTTTCCTTGGTCTAATAGTTCTGGAATTTAGCCACAATATTTCTTGGAGTTTTGATTTTAGGGTCCCTTTCAGTAGGTGATTTATAAACTTTTTCAATGGCTATTTTACTCCCTTTTTCTATAACATCTGAGCAGTTCTCTTTGATAATTTCCTGGAAAAGAGTATCTATTAGATTCTTACTAAGTGCTAAGTCAGTACTTAAGAGTTCTCTAGTTCACACCTTTGAACTTCTGAGTAGTTTACATATGAAAAGGAGTTTACACAACCTTTAAAAGAAACAAGTTCATAGGTTGAAGTAATTTTCCCACAAGCCCCTGACTTCTCACACGCCCATTTTCTGGGAGGATAAAAGAAGACAACATTGAGCAAGGAGTTAGTTGAGTCTGGGCCAGAGTTGGCACAGTGGCCTGGAGGAGCATTATGAATTGGGAAAGGACAAGACTTCCCCAGAAAACTTCAGGGAAGTTTGAGGAGATTCAGAGCCAGGATTCAGGAAGAAGAGGATTCGAGATTCTACCTTCTCTCTGGCTGGAGGCTCCAGAAGCCTCCCAAGAAACCTGCACACAGAGGAAAAGATTATACAGAAAAGAGATCTCCTACCAGGGAAGGATTATAATTGGTGCCCACAATGTGGGGCAAGGACTTTTGCTTATCCTGACAAGGACTTATTCTGAGCCCTTCAGTGGAGCTAGCCCGGACCTTCACAAGTATCCAGGCTCTTTTTCATCATATTTTTCAGGAAACACAATAATTCTCAGATTATCTCTCCTAGATCTATTTTCCATGTCTGTTTTTTCCCAAGAGTGTATTTGACATTTTTTCCATTGTTTCATTTTTTTGGTTTTGCTTGACTGATTCTTTGTGTCTCCTCATGTCATCCAATTCCATTTGTTCAATTATTATTTTAATGAATATTTTTGACTCACTTTTTTATATCTTTTTCTAATTGTCCAATTGAGTTTTCAAGTGAGTTGTTTTGTTCTATGGATTTTTTTTTCATTTTGCCAATTTTATTTTTAGAGATCTATTTTCTTTTTCCAATTCATTAATTACTTTCCTTGAAGTTGTTTAGTTTTTCCAATTCACTAATTTTGTTTTTCAAAGATTTGATTTCTTTATCTGCCTTATCTTTAAATGAGTGGCATGACTTATTCAGACTCTCTTGCCAACCTTCCCTTTCCTTTTCCCATTTTTCTTCTAGCTCTCTTGTGAGAGCTTTTTAAATTTCTTCTATAAGAGTCTTGTATGTTGATGACCAGATCATATCCCCCTTTGGGGACTCATCTGGAGACAGTCTGTTTTTAGTCTCCTCAGGGTTTACAGTGTGCTCTATATCCATATAGAAGCTATGAATAGTCCGTTTTGATTTTTTGCTCTTTTTGTCAAAGAAGAATCCAAGAAAACAAACTAACACAAATAAACAAATAAATTACTAAATAAATAAATAAATATAGTCTGCATTTTTTGGAGGGGGGCTGGGGGATTGGATGTTATTACAAAGAGGCACTATCAGGACAGCAATGGCTGTGCTGCATCTACACTCTGAAACTCTGAGAGAATACTGAGATAGTCCCAGTGAGTATGGCCAAGTCCCAAGAGACCCTAGCTTTTCAGGGTTATAGTCTTTCTCCCCTATGTTTGTAGCTTCTCTGCTAATCAGCTGGCTTGCTGCCAGGGCAAAGTAGCCACACTGTGGTAAATTTCTCCCCACAGAAATGGCTGAGATCACACCCTATCCCTTTCAGGTCTGCTCAGTATGAGCTGCCTTCTGTACTCTCATGGCCTGCCTTCAGTCTGTGCCAGATCTAACTGTCCCCACTTGTGAGCAAAACCAGACCTTTTCTGGTGAATTTTGAAGATATCTTCTGTTGGTAATTTGTGTTTTTTTTTTTCAGTCCAGCACTAATTCTGAGGTCTTGTCATGAAATAAAGTGTTCTGAGAGCAAATGTGGAGCTTAAATTGATGTGTGTGCCCTCCCTGCTATCTTGGCTGAGTCAATTTTATATCTCTAGAAATTCTGACTAGAGCCAGATAGTGGCCATATTTAACCAACTTAAAAGTAAGAAGATAGATTTTTTTGCAGAAAATCATTCATTTATTTCAATATAATTTTACTGGGCATCAGTGACTTTGAAGGAGTTATAGAAACTTTTAATAAGTTCCTTGACGTAGCAAGGGATGTATCCTCTTGCTAGATCTCCTTGGGTGCCACATCACGCCACATATCTCCCTTCTGTGGTTTCACCAATGACAGTACTGAGGGGACTGGGCACAGGACTCCCGACTCTATCCAGACTAGATGCTCCCATAAAATGGCCTAACAACCTTAATAATGGTGAAATTCTTAAAAGTTACATGAATCATCTTCCTATGGTAAGATTTTAATGTTAGTTCATTCCCTCATGATTTTTCTTTCATGTTTACCTCTTTATACTCCTTTTGAATTTTATGTTTGAATGTCAGCTTTTCTATAATATTTTGATCTTTTGATATAAAGTGTTTGTAAGTCAATGAAATCATAAAAGAAAGAGGGGCACACAGATATGCCAAAATATTTGTGGTTTCAGGGATCTAGGGACTGAGTGAATGCCTATCAGTAGGGGAATGGCTGAGTAGATTAAGGTGTACAAGTACAATATACTATTTTTGTTCTTTGGGAAACTATTAGTAGGATGATTTCAGAGTATCCTGGATAGCCTTGCATGAATTGATGTTAGGTGAAGTGAAAAGAACCAAGAAAAAATTGGTCATAGTAACAATAGGACTATGTGATGATCAATTGTGGTGGATTTGACCATTTCCAGCAGTGAGGTGATCCAGGCCTATTACAACATACTTGCAAAGGAGAGAGCCATCTTCATCCAGGAGGAGGACTATGGGGCCTGAGTGTGGATCACAATATGGTGTTTTTGCATTTTTGTTGTTGTTTTCTTGTTTTTTTTCTCATTTTTTTCATTGTTTGATCTGATTTTTATTGTGTAGCATGATAAATGTGGAAATATGTTTAGAGAAATTGTACATGTTTAATCTATATCGCATTGATTGCGGTCTGAGGGAGTAGGTTTGGGAAAGGGAGGGAAAGATTTGGAACACAGGGTTTTACAGTGGTGAATGTTGAAAACTGTATTTGCATATATTTTAAAAATAGAGGGTCTTTTTTTTAAAAAAGAAAAAAAACAGTAAAGAGTGCATTTTTGTATACTATTGAGTAATTGAAAAGCTAACAAATAAATAAAAATATTAATTGTACCCACACCTAATTCCCTATACCAAGAAAAGATAGAAATGGGCTCATGATTTAGATATAAAGAATGATATTATATGCAAATTAAAGAACAAAGGATAGTTTACTGCTATGGGCCAGAACTCTGAATTCTTAAAACTTTCTTGTAAAAGAAATTTTACAAGAAATTCTTACAAATGCTATTATTAACCTCATTTTACAGATAAGGATTTAGTGATCATCCAATTTTACACCTCTATCAAGTATCTGAAATCAGATTAGGATTCAGTTTTTTTCCTGACTTCAGGCTCAATGCTCTTTCTAGTGTGGGATAGGAGAATGTACTAGGCAGAATGTGACATTTACATAAAAATATAAGAAACAACAAAAAATGACATATGAAAAATTTCAAATGCAGTGATGCATCCTAACTAGGATATATATTTTTGCTTACAGAGAAGCGAGGACAGGTGGGCAGAAATTGCCCAAGGGTGATGAGTAAATTAACTTCCTGCTCGAAAAAAAAAAAAAAAGTTTCCTAGATTTTATTGGTCCATTTGCAAAGATGTCGACTTCCATATAACTATACAGTATGCAATATTGTGTATAACTATACAATAGTGTTTCTATTAAATACTGTATCTATTTTTGTAACTTTAATCCGAATACTAAGTTCTACTGTTGATTTTTATTTTATGATTAAATTTTGTATGATTAGATTTAAGGAAAGAATAATAGCACTTTTATTCCTTGAGATCTAGAACTGGACAAATTTAGACAGACAATAAGATGGTGGTACTTAATAAGAGTGCAGAGTATGTAACAGAGAAAATGTGGAAAAATTTCATGGAGATGTGGATCCTTAAAGTGGATCTTCCATTTGCACAGAAATATACTCTGTTATGACATTCACAAGTGTGTGAATGAAGTCATTAAAATACACTAAACACTCTTTATTGCTGATTTTAGAGCTATTAATTTGTCTCTTATTTATCTGATTTATCTTTATACACTTTGATTGAAATGGAACATTGTTTATTCCATTTAAATTGACTTGAGAGAAACAGTTAAGCTATATTAAGTTAAACAACAGCAACCTGACACACGTCAAGAATAAGTTAATGAAGCACTCCAAATGCTTTGCTGTAGCCGAATTTACCATTTTATTATTCTATTCTGAATCCATTTTACTTGTTTTGTGACTCTACACACATACAAATTATATGTAAATTCTTATGATGTATGTGTTTATCTCTATACATATATATACATATATGTATATATATGTGTGTGTGTGTGTGTGTGTGTGTGTTTGTATGAATGTTTCTCATATTCTTCTCCTACACCCCAAAACTAATAAATTCTTTAAAGGAAATGAAAATAAAAATTTATAGATTATGGAACAGAACAAATGCTCATCACAGTCTCATCTGACAGTTCTCTTTCAATGCCTGTCCATAAATTGATGATAGACTCTGTTGCAATTTGCATCCTTGGCTCTATAAATGTTTTATGACCTCCCTCTATGAGCACTCCCAGCCAGAAAGAGGTAATGCAAAATTGATCTGTATATTAAACCTGCTGAGCCAAGCTGATCTTTTTTGAATTATAATGATTATATATGAGTGATTCAATAGGCCTTCCTGAAATATTTCTGTATTGAAAAAGGTCATTAGTTACATTTTTATTCTTAGGAACCTTGCCTTTCTCTCCCCTATCTTATTTAATATACACACTTTCATGTTCACATTTTCCTGCCTGTCTTCTTACCTATCTCTCAATTTGTGAAAATTGTGAATTTGTCAAAAGCGTGAATATATGTAAATTTTCAGGAAAGAAAATGCTGTATTATATATGACAGTTTTTTTAAATCATTATTGATATCACATTGGTTATACTTTTGTAGGTGTATCAACCATAGATTTCTTATTTAAAATAACATGAATGTTGTGTATACCTTATTTAGTAAAACATACCAATATTTTTCTGTACTAGACTTTCTGTAAAATCTCTTATATTGTAAAAATGCATTCAATATGATGTTGGAAGATTAGTTATTGTTATTCTAAGTGAATGTTATTTTGAAATCTGCCCATATGCTTGGAGATGAAAGAATCTCTTAAGGTTTTACTTTTGAAAAGTATTAGTGAGGAGCCAAGATGTTGGAGAAGCCAGATGAAACTTTTTAAGCTCTCTCATTCCCTTTCTATCAACTATTTAATTCAGCCTCGAAAACAGTGCTTGACTGGTAAAACCCACGAAGATTGGAAGTACAACAACATACCAGCAGAAGTGAATCTGAAATATCACCAGAAAAGGTTTGACTTGAGCTGGTGGGAGTAGACCAGCGCAGAGCAGGGACAGAAACAGGTGCAGGGCTGCTTCTGCAGTTGGAAAGTTTACATAGAGCTCTCTGCCATAGCCTGACTGCTTTGCTTCGGTGGTGGTAGTAGACCAGCAGAGAAGTTGGAGCCTAGGGTAGAGGGTACTCTGAGTGATGCCAAAGCCCAAGAGGATCTGACTGCATCCACCCAGGACTGGAAGTGACTCAGCACAGACCATTCTGCAGAGAGGGGCTCTTGTTGGGGGGAAGTTACACACAGCAGGGCCACAGTCCAGGGAAGCCTCTCATCTGCCCAGTGAGGGGCTTGGCAGGGGGTAGTGGAATTTCCCCAGCTTGACTGTGCTCCCCAGGTAGAGACACTTCCAGTGCCATCGGGGATAGGACAACTGCATGTGGGGGGGCAGTGATATCTTTGCTCCTTACCCTCTAGCCCCAAGATGCTCACTAATCCTCACAGAAGGGCTCTTAGCAGGGCACTTACACAGCCCAGCCTGTGATAACCAGGCATACTCACTTTCATGTGGACCTATTCCCAGAGCCTTCCTGCAGGGAGGAACAGCAATGGGCTGTTCCTTGCAGCCCATTGAGAGGACAGCTATTCTTCATAGACCCATCCTTGCTCTGCAGACGAAGCTGGTAACCTCCTTGCACTGAACGTAAACCCTGAAGACTTTTTTAAAAATGAGTAAAAAAATGAAGAAAATGATTGACAGCTTCCATGCAGAAAAAGAGTGGTTTTCCAACTCTGAGGATGCTTAATAGCAGACAGCCTCCAGACAATACCCCAAATAATGCTCTCCTAGAAGAAACTATTAAAAACCTAAAAAGAGAATTAGAAGAAAAATGGGGAAAGGAAAGAGAAGCTATGCAAGAGAATAACAATGTCCTGAAATGTGAATTAGAAAAGGTACAGAATTCACAGGAAGTGCAGGAAAACAGAATTAGGTAATTGGAAAAGGTAAAGAAATCACAGGAAAGTAGGATCTGTGAATTAGAAAAGATAAAGAAATCCCAAAAAAGGATTTGTGAATTTGGAAAAAGAAAATAATTCACTAAAAAACAAATTGAGTGAAATGGAAAAAAATTCCATAGAGCAAAACAACTCATTTAAAAACTCAATTGGACACATACAAAAAGAAGTAAAAAAAGCTAATGAAGAAAATAACTCATTAAAAATCAGAACTGAACAAATAGAAATAAATGATTCATTGAGACACCAAGAAACAGTTAAGGAAAACTAAAAAAGTGAAAATCTGGAGAAAAATGTCAACTATCTACCTGCCAAAATGAAAGAGTTGGAAAATAGATCTATGAGAGACAATTTGAGAATTATTGGATTTCCTGAAAATTATGCTGAAAAAAAAAAGAGCCTACAATTAGATACTATTTTACAGGAAATCATCAAAGAGAACTGCCCAGAGGTAATAAAACCAGAAGGTAAAATAGGCATTGAAAGAATTCATTGAACACCATCTGAAAAAAAAAAAAAGCCTTAAAAAACCAAACCAAAACAAACAAACAAACAAAAAACCTCCATGGAACATTGTGGCCAAATTTCACAAGTATCAGACTAAGGAAAAAATATTACAAATATCCAGGAAAAAAAACAATTCAAATATCAAGGTGCCACAATAAGGGTCACTCAAGATCTGACTGCCTCTATATTAAAGGATCAAAGGGCCTGGAATCTTATATTCTGAAAGGCAAAATAATTTGGAATGCAGCCAAGAATAAACTACCAAACTAAGTTTAGCAATTTCTTCCATGGAAGAACATGGACATTTAATGAAACAGATGGATTCCATATGTTTAAAAGATAAAAAAAACAGATCTACACAAAAAATTTGATCTTCCAATTGTAGGACTCAAGAGAAGCAAAAAAAGGTTAAAGGAACACTTGGAAACTGTATTTCTGTTGTGGATATACATTAAGACTACATGTATAATTTGATTTTAATGATATAACCAAAAAAAGGGGAAGTGGAAATGGAAAGGAGATAGTGTCAGAAAAAAAGGAAAGGGGAGATAAAAAGAGAGAAACTACATCCCACAAAGAGGCAAAAAGAATCTATCATATCAGAGGGAAGTTAGAGAGGGGGAGGAACATTGTGTGAACCTTACTCTCATCAGAATTGGATCAAAGAGAAAATAAAAGTTGAGATGTTGGTTTTACAAAAAAATTCTTTCTCACCTCATTAAAAAGGGGTAGAGGAAAAGGGAAAAGGAAAAGAGCAATAAGGAAAGGGAACAAGAAAGGGAAAGGGATTTAAAGGGAAGAGGGAGGCATACTAAAGAGGGAGGACTGCATGATGCAAGTGGGGCTCATAAGTTTAATACTGGAGAATGGGTTCGGGGGTCAAGTGAAAAAAGCATAATCTGGGGATAATATGATGGCAGGAAATACAGAATCAGTAATTTTAACTGTAAATGTGAATGGGTTGACCTCTCCCATTAAGCAAAGATGGATAGCAGACTGGATCAAAAGTCAGAACCCTACAATATGTTGTTTACAGAAAACACATTTAAAGGAGGGAGATATATATGGAGTAAAGGTAAAAGGCTGGAACAGAATCTATTATGGTTCAAATGAAGTAAAAAAGCAGGGGTGGCCATCCTTAATGCACATCAAGCAAAAACAGAAATTGATCTAATCAAAAGAGATAAAGAAAGAAACTATATCTTGCTAAAGGGTAGCATAGACAATGAAGCCATATCAATACTAAACATATATGCACCAAGTGGTTTAGCATCTAACTTCCTAAAGGAGACATTAAGAGAGTTGCAAGAAGAAATACACAACAAAACTATAATAGTGGGAGATCTTAACTTTGCACTCTCAGAATTAGATAAATCAAACCACAAAACAAATAAGAAATAAATTAAAGAGGTAAATAGAATAGTAAAAAAAATTAGGCATGATAGATCTTTGGAGAAAGCTGAATGGTGACAGACATGAGTGTACTTTCTTCTTCTCAAGAGTTCATGGAACCTATACAAACATTAACCATATAATGTGACAAAAAGATCTCAAAATTAAATTCCATTTAAAGTAAATATCAATAGTATAAAATATTTAGGAATCTATCTGCCAAGGGAAAATCAGAAACTATATGAGCAAAACTATAAAACACTTTCCACACAAATTAAGTCTGATGTAACCAATTAGAAAACTATTAAATGCTCTTGGATAGGGCGAGCAAATATAATAAATATGACAATACTACCTAAACTAATCTATTTATTTAGTGCTATTCCAATCAGACTCCCAAAAAACTATTTTAATGACCTAGAAAAAATAACAAAAAAGTTCATATGGAAAAACATAAGTCAAGAATTCAAGAGAATTAATGAAAAAAAAATCAAATGAAGATGGCCTAGGTGTACCAGATCTAAAATTATATTATAAGGCAGTGGTTACCAAAACCATTTGGTATTGACTAAGAAATAATCTAGTTGATCAGTGAATAGGTTAGTTCCAAAAGACCAAATAGTCAGTAACTCTACTAACCTAGTGTTTGACAAACCCAAGGACCCCAGCCTTTCGGATAAGAACTCAATGTTTGACAAAAATTGCTGGGAAAATTGGAAATTAGTATGACAGAAACTAGGCATTGACCCACACTTAACACTGTACAGGTCAAAATGGATTCAGAACCTAGGAATGAGATTATAAATAAATTAGAGGAACATAGAATAGTTTACCTCTCAGACTTGTGGAAGAGGAATGAATTTATGTCCAAAGAAGAAGTAGAGATCACAAAGTAGAAAACTATGATTATATCAAATTGAAAATTTTTTGTTCAAATAAAACTAATGCAGATAAGATTAGAAGGGAAGCAATAAACTGGGAAAACATTTTTACAGTCAAAGGTTCAGATGAAGGCCTCATTTCCAAAATATATAGAAATTGACTCAATTTATAAGAAATCAAGCCAATCTCCAATTGATAAATGGTCAAAATATATGAACAGACAATTCTCGGGTAAAGAAATTGAAACTATTTCTAGTCATATGAAAAGATGCTCCATGTCATTATTAATCAGAGAAATCCAAATTAAGACAACTCTGAGATACCATTACACACCTGTCAGATTGGCTAGAATGACAGGGAAAGATAATGCGCAATGTTGGAGAGAATGTGGGAAAACAGGGACACTTTTACATTGTTGGTGGAATTGTGAATCCATCCAGCCATTTTGGAGAGCAATTTGGAACTATGCTCAAAAAGTTATCCAACTGTGCATACCCTTTGACCCAGCAGTGTTACTACTGAGCTTATATCCCAAAGAGATCTTAAGGAAGGGAAAGGGACCTGTATGTGCAAGAATGTTTGTGGCAGCTCTCTTTCTAGTGGCCAGAAATTGGAAACAGAGTAGATGCCCATCAATTGGAGAATGGCGGTATATGAATATTATGGAATATTATTGTTCTATAAGAAATGACCAGCAGGCTGATTTCAGAAAGGTCTGGGAAGACTTACATGAACTGGTGCTGAGGGAAATGAGCAAGACCAAGAGATCATTGTATACTTTCAACAAGAATAGTATATGAAGATCAATTCTGATGGATGTGGCCATCTTTACCAAAGAGATAAACCAAATCAGTTCCAATAGAGCAGTAATGAACTTAACCAGGTATACGCAGCAAAAGAACTCTGGAGCTGACTATGAACCACTACATAGAATTCCCAATCTCTCTATTTTTGTCCACCTGCATTTTGGATTTCCTTCACAGGCTAATTGTACACTATCTCAAAGTCCTATTTTTTTTGTACAGCAAAACAACTGTTTGGACAAGTATACACATATTGTACTTAATTTGTACTTTGACATTTTTAATATGTATTGGTCAAACCGCCATCTGGGCGGGGGGGAGAGAGGAAAAATAGGAACAAAAGTTTTGGCAATTGTCAATGCTGTAAAATTACCCATGCATATATCTGGTAAATAAAAACAATTTTAAAAAATAATAAAGCAGAATTACAGAACCTGACATTTGAAAGAATCTTCAGTTACCTAACCAAAACTAGGTCTTAACAGGCATAAACAACATAGCTGATATGAAGTAATCCACTCTTTGCTTGAAGAACCAGTAATGGGGAACCAACTTCTCCTCAAGGAAGCTTATTCCATTTTAAGTGAACTTTGATTTCTTATGAAGTTCAACTTTAGATATTTGACTTTCTTCTACTTCTACCTATTGTTCTTAGGTCTATTCTCTGGGAATAAATTGAATTATTCTTTTACTCTTTATAAATAATTGATGGCAACTAAAATTTGTCACTTTGTACCCCTTATTGATTTTCGTAGAGAGCTGGAACTCTGAAAAGGTACTTGAATCAAGGAATCTCCAACTTTCTTTTATTTTAGAACACAGGTGGTCATGCCTTCCTGACTTCTCAGGAAGGGAGGTGAGAATACCAAAGGAAAAATATGAGTCAAACTAGATATTGTGAGAAGGTTTCCTCTAGGCTGAAATTGAAACAGGTATGCATAAATCCATCAATATGGGAGGCATTACACAAGCACATAGCAATATAACTCAGACTAGTAGTGATGTAATAAATATGAATCAACATAGTGATATTAAAAAAACAATATAAATATACATTTTTCTTAAGTCCTAGAGGGAAGCTATATAAATAATATTCACACATACACTTCCTTCAGCAACAAAGAGATAGACTAAAACCAATCTATTGCCCATTACTTCATGTATCAAGAAATCCAATGATTACTGCAAGTTTTGAAGTTCTCCAGGAGTCTCATCATCTGTCAGGGAATACAATTATTCTTGCAGATTTTAAAGTCCTGCAGCAGTCTTATTATGTTAGAGAATCCAGTAATTCCTGTTGGTTTTGAAGTCCTGCAGTAGTCTCATCACCAATTTTTATGTTCATGAGTCAATTGCCATACACATGGGGTTAAGGTCAGGCAATTTCAGACAAGGGGTGATTTTCTGTAATCTCTTTGCTAATATTTTATTTAAGATTTTTTGCATCAATATTCATTAGGGAAATTGGTCTATAATTTTCTTTCTCTTTTTTTTTTTGTCCTACATGGTTTAGGTATCAGTACCATGTCTGTGTCATAAAAAGAATTTTATAAGAATTCTTCATTCCCTATTTTTTTCAAATAGTTTATATAACATTGAAGTTAATTGTTCTTGACTTAATCAACCAAGTAAGTCAAACAAAACTAATGCAGAAAAGATTAGAAGGGAAGCAATAAACTGGGAAAACATTTTTACAGTCAAAGGTTCTCTAATTTATAAGAAATCAAGCCATTCTCCAATTGATAAATGATCAAAGGATATGAACAGACAATTATCAGATGAAGAAATTGAAACTATTTCTAGCCATATGAAAAGATGCTCCAAGTCATTATTAATCAGAGAAATCCAAATTAAGACAACTCTAAGATACCACTACACACCTGTCAGATTGGCTAGAATGATAGGGAAAGATAATGCGCAATGGTGGAGGGGATGTGGGAAAACAAGGACACTGATACATTGTTGGTGGAATTGTGAATACATCCAGCCATTTTGGAGAGCAATTTGGAACCATGCTTAAAAAGTTATCCAACTGTGCATACCCTTTGACCCAGCAGTGTTACTACTGGGCTTATATCCCAAAGAGATCTTAAAGAAGGGAAAGGGACCTGTATGTGCAAGAATGTTTGTGGCAGCTCTCTTTCTAGTTGCCAGAAACTGAAAACAGAGTAGATGCCCAGCAATTAGAGAATGGCTGAATAAATTGTAATATATGGATGTTTTGGAATATTATTGTTCTGTAAAAAAAATGATCAGCAGGATTATTTCAGAAAGGCCTGGAAAGACTTACATGAACTGATGCTGAATGAAATGAGCAGGACCAGGCAATCATTATATACTTCAACAGCAATACTATATGATGAACAATTCTGATGGACCTGGCCCTCTTCAACAATGAGATGAACCAAATCACTACCAATAAAGCAGTAATGAATTGAACCAGCTACACCCAGCAAAAGAATCTCCCAGAAGGGAGATGACTATGAACCAGTCCATAGAATTCTCAATCCTTCTACCTTTGTCTACCTGCATTTTAGATTTCCTTCACAGGCTAATTGTATACTATTTCAAAGTCCGATTCTTGTTGAACAGCAAAATAACTGTTTTGACATGTATACTAATATTGCATATAATATATACTTTAACATATTTAACATGTATTGGTCAACTCTGCCATCTAGGTGAGGGGGTGGGGGGAAGGAGGGGAAAAATTGGAACTAAAGGTTTTGCATGAGTCAGTGCTGGAAAACTTACCCATGCATATGCTTTGTAAAAAAAAAAAAATTTTAATGATGACTTCTTATTACAAAAACAAACAAAGAAAAAAGTGTTTGTCCTCTCCACCATCTTGCCTCCACCCCTGGACATCATCTTTTAAGAAGTTATCACAATCATCTCCTGAAATTTCAAAATGAAAACTCCTTAGAATATTATTGCTAAATATTAGAACTTCCAAGTCAAGGAAAAATATTGCAAGCATCCAGAAATAAACAATTCAGGTATAATAGAGCCACAGTCAGGATAATGCAAGATTTAGCAATATCTACATTAAAGATTAGATGGCTTGGTATATGATATTCTAGAGAGCAATGGAATTAAGATTATAAGCAAGAATCACCTACCTAGCAAAGGAAATTCTAACTTATTCCATGGTCATTTAAAGCAATCTTGTCCCTCCCTTTTATCCCCAAGCACATTCATATTCAGACCTGTCCTTGTTTAGTTTTGATTGAAGAAATTTTGGAAGCCATTGCAATCTTATTTTAGAAGGGATTGAATTCTTATCGAGACAAGTTCTTCAGTCCCTATCTGGAGTCTTAGAGATTTGAGGGGAAAAAAAGTGTCCTTGTGATTAAATACTTTTGTGATAAATTTACAACCTTTACTTTTTGGAGGTTACTAAGGTAATGACTTATAGAGAGACCATCCCAAAGAGGAAGCAGAAGAATTGTAATATGGACAATACAGGTATAAATTTCACCAGGAAAATAGGAATGCATTCCAGGCCTGTCATTGTTAATACAGAGATAGAGTAATACAGATGAAGACTTAAATTGATGAGGCACATGTTTAAATTGATAAAGAAAGCTCAGTGCAACACAGCTTTGAAATTTATCTAAATTCAATATTGTTAAACATTCTTAAAGATCATATTAATTATGCATGAAGTATATAGATTATTTGTCCCAGGCAAACAATGTGGCATTTCTGTCTGTCACTTAGTATGACAAGGTTAGTATGTTTTATTCAAAACTTTTAAACAGTAAAACATTTTGTAAGCAATATTCTTTTTTTTAACTGTCAAGAAAACTAGAAAGCAACACAATGAATCTTTGACATGGGGTCAGTTCTTTCTTCTGTCCACAACCAAAAAAAAAAAGTGACAATATAAGTGCTACTGACATCTAAAAAGCTAACAATTTCACCTTTTTAAATAAAATTATTAAAAAAACAACCAAACATACACACACACACACAGTACACACACACACACACACACACACACACACACACACACACACACACACGCATGTACACATACACACCCCAACCACAAGGAGAAAAGTACTAAATAATGGAAATGTATTATAGGTATACTCTGAATTATACCAGTGACATAGATTATGTATGAGCAAGAAAGGATTCTTTTAACTTGTATGTATTAGAGTTTTGAAACGAATTTAGGATTAGAATCTTGGTTTCTTTCCAGAACAAGAAAGTCAATACAGTCTGTATTGCTATAGTGGGACCCTTGTGTTCCAAAAACAACAATAACAACAACAACAAAACAAACAAAAAAAAAACTCCATATCATTTTGCAAAGTAAGTAAAAAAACCCAACCAAACAAACAAACAAACCTCAGAATTTATATGAAAAAAAATAGGGCTAGAGGTATACTCAAAAACTTCTTCAGTGACACATTAAAAAATATAGGAACCCAATAAAAATACTGGCACAGTTTCATTCAAGTTAAGTGATTCAAAATATACAAATGATACAATAAATTGTGACATAGTCTGTGCCTTTAGATTGCTTCTTGCACTGCATTGTAAGCTTCTTCACCAAACTGAACAGAAGTCAAGTCTGGTTTGGGAGATCATGATGTAGGTGATTGGAGATTAAGGTAGTTTGGTGTGGTCTGGTTCTTATCTACCTAATTCCTATACAACAGAATATATACTATAAACATGGCACTTAACCTTTTATTATTATTATATTATTATTATTATTATTACAACTTTTTATTTACAAAACACATGCATGGGTAATTTTTCTTTCTTTTAAAAAATTATTATAGCTTTTTATTTACAAGATATATACAAGTGTAATTTTTCAGCATTGACAATTCCAAAATCTTTTGTTCCAATTTTTCCCCTTCTTTCCCCCACCCCTACCCCAGTTGGCAGGTAGACCAATGTCTAACATGTGTTAAATATGTTAAAGTATATGTTAAATACAATATATGTATAAATGTCCATACAGTTATTTTGCTGAAAAAAAAGAATGGGACTTTGAAATAGTGTACAATTAACCTGTGAGGGAAATCAAAAATACAGGCAGACAAAAATAAAGGGATTGGGCATCTATGTACTGGTTCAAACTCATTTCCTTGAGTTCTTTCACCGGGGGCAGCTGATTCAAGTCATTACTGTTCTATAGGAGCTGATTTGTTTCATCTCATTGTTGAAGAAGGCCACTTCCATCAGAATTGATCATTATATAATGTTGTTGAAGTATGTAATGATCTCCTGGTCCTGCCCATTTCACTCAACTTCAATTCATGTAAGTTTCTCCAGGATTTTCTGAAATCATCCTATTGGGCATTTCTTACAGTAATATTCCATTACATTCATATACCATAATTTATTCAGCCATTCTCCAATTGATGGACATCCACTTAGTTTCCAATTTCTAGCCACTACAAAAAGGGCTGCCAAAAACATTTTGGCATATACAGATCCCTTTCTTTAATATCTCTTTGGGGTATAAGCCCAGTAGTAACACTGCTGGATCAAAGGTTACAGTGTTAAGTGTGGGTCAATGCCTAGTTTCTGCCATACTAATTTCCAATTTTTCCGGCAATTTTTGTCAAACATTGAGTTCTTATCCCCAATTTGAGGTCTTTGTGTTTGTCAAATACTAGATTATAAAAGTAATTGACTGTTCTGTCCTTTGAATCCAACCTATTCCACTGACCAACTAGTCTATTTCTTAGCCAATACCAAATGGTTTGGGTTACCATAGCTTTATAATATAATTTTAGATCTAGTACAGCTAGGCCACTTTCATTGGATTTTTTTTTCATTAATTCTCTTGAAATTCTTGAGCTTTTGTTTTTCCATATGAAATTTGTGTTCTTTTTTCTAGGTCATTAAAATAGTTTTTGGGAGTCTGATTGGAATAGCACTAAATAAATAGATCAGTTTAGGTAGAATTGTCATATTTATTATATTCTCTTGCCTTATCCAAAAGCATTTAATATTTTTCCAATTGGTTAGATCAGACTTAATTTGTGTGGAAAGTGTTTTGTAGTTTTGCTCATATAGTTTCTGATTTTCCCTTGGCAGATAGATTCCTAAATATTTTATACTATCAGTAGTTATTTTAATTGGAATTTCTCTCTGCAACTCTAACTTTTGGATTTTGTTAGTGACATATAAGAATACTGATGATATATGTGGGTTTATTTTGTATCCTGCAACTTTGCTAAAGGTGTGGATTATTTCTAATAGCTTTTTGGTTGAATCTTTGGAGTTCTCTACATATACCATCATATCATTAGCAAAGAGTGATAATTTAGTTTCCTCATTACCTACTCTAATTCCTTTAATCTCTTTCTCAACACTTATTGCCAAAGCTAGCATTTCTAATACAATATTGAATAGTAATAGTGATAGTGGGCAATCTTGTTTCACTCCTGATATTATCGGGAATCGTTGCAGTTTATCCCCATTACATATGATGCTTACTAATGGTTTTAAATAAATGCTACTGATTATTTTAAGGAAAAGTCCATTTATTCCTTTATTCTCAAGTGTTTTAATAGGAATACATGTTGGATTTTTATTTAATGCTTTTTCTGCATCTATTGAGATGATCATATGATTTTTATTAATTTAGTTATTAATAAGGCCAATAATATTGATAGTTTTCCTAATATTGAACTAGTCCTGCACTCCTGGTATAAAACCTACTTGATCATGGTGTACAATGCTGGGGATGCTTTTTTTGCAGTCTTTTTGCTAATATCTTATTTAAGATTTTAGCATCAATATTCATTAAGGAGATTGGTCTATAATTTTCTTTCTCTGTCTTCAACCTCACTTGTTTAGGTATCAGTACCATGTCTGTGTCATAAAAGGAATTTGGTAGGACTCCTTCATTCCCTATTTTAAAAAATAGTTTATATAGTACTGAGGCTAATTGTTCTTTAAATGTTTGGTAGAATTCACAAGTAAATCCATGTGGTCCTGGAGATTTTTTCTTAGGGAGTTGATTAATACCTTGTTCTTAGATTTTTTTTTATTATTTCAATAGATTTTTTTACTTTCAATATTATTAATTTCTCTTTTTAATTTTAGAATTACAAGTTTATGGAAGTTGAATGGATGTCCATCAATTGGAGAATGGTTGGGTAAATTGTGGTATATGAAGGTTATGGAAATATTATTGCTCTGTAAGAAATGACCAGCAGGAGGAATACAGAGAGGCTTGGAGAGACTTACATGAACTGTTGCTGAGTGAAATGAGCAGAACCAGAAGATCACTATACACTTCAACAACTGTATGAGGATGTATTCTGATGGAAGTGGAAATCTTCAACTTAAAGAAGATCCAACTCACTTCCAGTTGATCAATGATGGACAGAAATAACTATATCCAGAGAAGGAACACTGGGAAGCGAATGTAAATTGTTAGCACTACTGTCTATCTACACAGGTTACTTATACCTTCGGAAGCTAATAATTAATGTGCAACAAGAAAATGGTATTTATACACATATATTGTATCTAGGTTATATTGTAACACATGTAAAATATATGGGATTACCTGCCATCGGGGGGAGGGAGTGAAGGGAGGAAGGGGATAATTTGGAAAAATGAATAAAAAAATAAAAATAAATAAAAAATAAAAAATAATATTTTGTGACTATTTAGGGCAAAAAAAAATTACAAGTTTAGTATTTGATTGGGGGGGTTTAATTTGGTCTTTTTCTAGCTTTTGAAGTGCAAGCCCAATTCATTGATCTTCTCTTTCTCTATTTTATTTTTTTATTTTTTTATTCTGTAAAGATATAGAATTTCCCCTCATTACCACTTTGGCTGCATCTCATAAATTTTGGTATGATGTCTCATCATTGGCATTATCTTGAGTGAAATTATTAATTGTCTATAATTTGCTGTTTCACCCAATCCATCTTTAAGATGAGGTTATTTAGTTTCCAATTACTTTTTTGGTCTATTTACCCCTAACTACTTGTTGAATGTAGTTTTTTTTATTGCATTGTGATCTGAGAAGAAGGCATTTACTATTTCTACCCTCCTGCATTTAATTTTGAGATCTTTATGTCCCAATATATGGTCAATTTTTCTATAGGTTCCATGCACTGCTGAGAAGAAAGTATACTCCTTTCTGTCACCATTCAGTTTTCTCCAAAGATCTATCATACCTAATTTTCCTAATAATCTATTTACCTCTTTAATTTCTTTCTTATTTGTTTTGTGGTTTATCTAATTCTGAGATTCTAAAATTGAGATCTCCCACTATTATACTTTTGCTGTCTATTTCTTCTCGCAACTCTCTTAACTTCTCCTTTAGGAAGTTAGATGCTATACCACTTGGTGCATATATGTTTAGTATTGATATGGCTTCATTGCCTATGCTGCCCTTTAGCAAGATATAGTTTCCTTCCTTATCTCTTTTAATTAGATCAATTTTTGCTTTTGCTTTATCTGAGATAAAGATATTTACCCCTGCTTTTTTTACTTCACCGGAAGCATAAGAGATTCTGCTCCAGCCTTTACTCTGTATGTATCTCTCTGATTTAAATGTGTTTCCTGTAAACAATATTTGTAGGGTTCTGACTTTTGATCCAGTCTCCTATCTGCTTCAGCTTAATGAGAGAGTTCATTCCATTTACATTTACGGTTAAAATTACTAATTCTGTATTTCCTTTCATCTTATTATCCCTAGAATATGCTTTTCTTTTTCTTGTCTCCCCTGGCCCTCTTTCTCAGTATTAAACTTATAGGCCCCACTTGTGTCATGTCACTCACTCTCTTTAGTATTCCTCTCTCCCCCTTTTGAATCTCTTCCCCTTTCTTGTAGCCTTCCCTTATCACTCTTTTCCTTTTCCCTTTTCCTCTCCCTCTTTTTAATGAGGTGAGAGAGAATTCTCTGTAAAACAAATATGTCAGTTATTTTCTCTTTGCATCATCTCTGATGAGAGTAAGACTCACACAATGTTCCTCCCCTCTTTAAATTCCCTCAGATTTGATAGGTTTCGTTTGCCTCTTCACTGGATGTAGTTTCCCTCTTTTTAACCCCCCTTTCCCCTTTTTCTGACACTATCCCCTTTCCATTTCTACCTCTCTTTTTTATGTTTTATCAGTAAAATCAAAATATACATGTAGTCTTTATGTACATGCACAACAGAAGTACAGTTGTCCAGAGTTCCTTTTACCTTTTTCTTTTCTCTTGAGTCCTATGTTTGGAGAACATATTTTTTGTTTAGATGTGGTTTTTGCCTTAGAAACAATTGGAATTCATCTGTTTCGTTAAATGTCCATCTTCTTCCATGGAGGGAAATGTTCAGCTTTGTTGGGTAGTTTCTTTTTGGCTGCATTCCCAGTTCTTTTGCCTTTCAGAATTTCAGATTGCAGGTCCTTTGATCTTTTAATATGGAGGCAGACATATCTTGAATGATCCTTATTGTGGCACTTCAGTATTTATATTGGTTTTTTTTGGGT
Source organism: Sminthopsis crassicaudata (assembly GCF_048593235.1). NCBI lineage: Eukaryota > Metazoa > Chordata > Mammalia > Dasyuromorphia > Dasyuridae > Sminthopsis > Sminthopsis crassicaudata. Next base: position 451,814,948 of record NC_133617.1, read on the forward strand.
TGCTTGCAATATTTTTCCTTATTCTGATAGTTCTTATATTTGGCCACAATATTCTATGGACTTTTTTTTAAGGTTATTTTTCAGAAGGTGTTCAATGAGTTCTTTCTATGCCTATTTTACCTTCTGATTCTATTATATCTGGGCAGTTCTCTTAGATGACTTCTTGTAAAATAGTGTTTAGACTCTTTTTTTCATCATAATATTTGGGAAGTGCAATAATTTTCAGATTATCTCTCCTAGATCTATTTTCCAGGTCTCTTGTTTTTCCAAGAAGATATTTAATATTTTTCTCTAAATTTTCATTTTTTGGTTTTGCTTGACTGATTCTTGGTGTCTCAATGAATTATTCATTTCAATTTGTTCAGTTCTGATCTTTAATGTGTTATTTTCTTCATTAGCTTTTTTTTAAACTTTTTTTTTTGTATATGTCTAATTAAATTCTTAAATGAGTTGTTTGCTCTTTGGAATTTTTTTGCATTTCACTATTTTTTAAAATTTTATTTTAGTTATTTTTTTTTCCAATTCACAAATCCTACTTTCTTGCGAATTTTTTATCTTTTCCTATTCCCACATCCCACTTCCCTGTTATTTCTTTACCTTTTCCAATTCACAAATTCTGTTTCCTTGCACTTCTTGGGAATTCTTTACCTTTTCCAATTCACCTTTCATTAAGAGTTGTTACTCTCTTGAATAGCTTCTCTTTCCTTTCCCCATTTTTCTTCTAACTAACTCTCTTTTGAGATTTTTAATAGTCTCTTCTAGGAGAGCATTATTTGGGGTATTGTCTAGAGACTATTTACCATTAGTCTCTGCAGGGTTGAGAACCTGCTCTCTTTATGTATAGAAGCTATTAATAGTCTTTTTGATTTTTTTACTCATTTTTAAAAACCTTTAGGGTCTGCCTGCAGGGCAAAGAGGTTACCAACTTCCTCTGCAAAGCAAAGATAGGTGCCAACCGGCTACAAAGAGTAGTTAAGTATGGGAGTGCTCTGGGAAAGAATTTCCCACTGGAAGTGGTTTAGACTTGATTAGCATGGCAGAGCTGAGGAAGTGCCCAGTGAATAAACCCGCTATGCAGATTAGCGACTGCCCTGGTGCTAGAAACTGGGCAGTGAAAATGTCACTGCCCCAAGCCAAAGCCCACTGTGAAGCTTTAGGTATTAGCAGCTAACCAGCAAATAGCCCCACACTGACCAGAAGTGGCTCTGTCCCTGAAGTACAGTTGTGCTGTGGAAGTTCTATTGCCCCATGCTGAGCCCTGCACTATGCAGATTAGAGGCAGACCCAGGCTGTGCTGCCCTGCCATCCAGATTTGCAACTGCCCTGAGGAAAAGCCCTGTAGTACAGAACGGGGCCATAAAGATGTATTGTGGTCTGTAGTGAGTCATTTCCGGTTTTGGGTGGGTACAGCCAGGTCCTATTAGGTTTTGGCATTTTTTAGAGTACCCTCTGCCTTTGGCTCTAATTTCTCTGCTGATCTGCTGCTTTATAACCAAGACAGAGCAATCAGCTTATACCAGTCATCTCTGTACTTTTTTCTAACCACAGAGGCCAATTCCAACCCCGGCCTGCTGTGTTTGCTAGCCTCTCCCACCTCCCGGTTTGCACTGATCTGCTCTGGCCCCTCAGGACAAACTTTTTCAGACAAACTTCCTGATTTTCTTTGGCTGGTGAGTTGTACTTAGTGAATTTTTCCAGTCAAGCACTATTTTTGAGGCTGAATTTAATTATTGGTCCTGAGGTATGACAGGAGCTTAGAAAGTCGGCTTGTGCCTTTTCCACCATCTTGGCTCCATATCCCTTGATAATGTTTTGAGAATAGTTCCAAATTGCTTTCCAGAATGGTTGGACTCATTCACAATTCCACCAACAATGTATTAGTGTCCCAATGTTCACACACCCCCCTCCAACATTTGACATTATCTTTTCCTCTCATCTTAGCCAATCTGAGATCTATGTAGTGGTATCTCAGAGATTTCTTTTATATATATATATATATATATATATATATATGAGCAATTTTATTTGTATTTTAAAATATAATATCATCTTTTGCTTGTTATAGTTTGACAAAATGAAATACACTGTTGAGAACTATTAATCAAATAGTTTCCTACTCCAGGTTATAATTATATACATTTTTTTTTTTTGCCTAAAGATTTCTAATGTTTTCACAAATAGGATTTTTAAAAGGATGATAAAAAGATAACAAAGATGTATGCCAAAAATATTGATAGTGAAATAATTGTTGTTAGAAATTACAAACAAAACAACAAGATCCAATTAAAGACAATGCTTAGGGATATGATCAAGCAATTAAAAAGTAATTTTAAAAGTGTGCAGATTACATTTCCCCCTTTTTTCTATACCATATTTTATTCAGAATCTTGGGAGGCTTTGCTTACAAATTATTTAAATGATATGATTATAACAAAAGTGTAACTTTCTTATTTTTGAAATTCTTTTTTTAATTATATATATTTTTTATTTACCAGACATATGCATAGGTAATTTTACAGCATTGACAATTTCCAAACCTTTGGTCCAATTTTTCCTCTCCTTCCCCTCCCCCATGACAGGTTGATCAATACATGTTAAATATGTTAAAGTAAAAATTAAATACAATATATGTATACATGTCCAAACAGTTATTTTGCTGTACAAAAGGAATCAGACTTTGAAATAGTGTGTGAATAGCCTGTGAAGGAAATCAAAAATGCGGGCAGACAAAAAAATAATAATTGGGAATTCTATGTAGTGGTTCATAGTCATTTTCCAGAGTTCTTTAGTTTTTGTTTATTGGTTTAGTTCATTACTGCTCTATTGGCTTGTTTTAGTTCATCTCATTGTTGAAGATGGCCAAGTCCATCAGAATTGATCATCATATAGTATTGTTGTTGAAGTATGTAAAAATCACTTCGTCCTGCTCATTTCACTCTTCATCAGTTCATGTAAGTCTCTCCAGGCCTTTTTGAAATCATCCTGTTGGTCATTTCTTACAGAACAATAATATTCCATAATATTCACATATCACAATTTAGTCAGCCATTCTCCAATTGATGGGCATCCACTTAATTTCTTTTTTTTTTTATTATATATATATATATATATATATTTTATAATATTATCCCTTGTATTCATTTTTCCAAATTACCCCCCCTCCCTCTATTCCCTCCCCCCGACGACAGGCAATACCATACATTTTACATGTGTTACAATATAGTCTAAGTACAATACATGTGTGTGAATATCATTTTCTTGTTGCACAATAAACATTAGAATCCGAAGGTACATGCAACCTGGGCAGACAGATTGTAGTGCTAACAATTTACATTCACCTCCCAGTGTTTCTTCTCTGGGTGTATCTACCTCTGTCCATCATTGATCACCTGGAAGTGAGTTGGATCTTCTTTGTGTTGAAGATTTCCACTTCCATCAGAATACATCCTCATACAGTATTGTTGTTGAAGTATACAGTGATCTTCTGGTTCTGCTCATTTCACTCAGCATCAGTTGATTTAAGTCTCTCCAATCCTCTCTGTATTCCTCCTGCTGGTCATTTCTTACCGAGCAATAATATTCCATAACTTTCATATACCACAATTTACCCAACCATTCTCCAACTGATGGACATCCATTCATCTTCCAGTTTCTAGCTACAACAAAAAGAGCTGCCACAAACATTTTGGCACATATATGTCTCTTTCCGCTCTTTAGTATTTCTTTGGGATATAATCCCAGTAGTAGCGCTGCTGGGTCAAAGGGTATGCACAGTTTGATAACTTTTTGGGCATAATTCCAGATTGCTCTCCAGAATGGCTGGATTCCTTCACAACTCCACCAGCAATGTATCAGTGTCCCAATTTCCCCACATCCCCTCCAACATTTGTCATTATTTGTTCCTGTCATCTTAGCCAATCTGACAGGTGTGTAGTGGTATCTCAGAGTGGTCTTAATTTGCATTTCTCTGATCAGTAGTGATTTGGAACACTCTTTCATGTGAGTGGATATAGTTTCAATTTCTTCCTCTGAGAATTGTCTGTTCATATCCTTTGACCATTTATCAATTGGAGAATGGTTCGGTTTCTTATAAATTATGGTCAGTCCTCTATATATTTTGGAAATGAGACCTTTGTCAGAACCTTTGTTTTTAAAAATATTTTCCCAATTTGTTACTTCCCTTCTAATCTTGTTTGCATTAGTATTATTTGTACAGAAACTTTTTAGTTTGATGTAATCAAAATCTTCTATTTTGTGATCAATAATGATCTCTAGTTCTCCTCTGGTCATAAATTCCTTCCTCCTCCACAAGTCTGAGAGGTAGATTATCCTCTGTTCCTCTAATCTATTTATTATCTCCCTCTTTATGCCTAAATCATGGACCCATTTTGATCTTATCTTGGTATATGGTGTTAAGTGTGGATCCATATCTAATTTGTGCCATACTAATTTCCAGTTTTCCCAACAGTTTTTTCCGAATAATGAATTTTTATCCCTAATGTTGGAATCTTTGGGTTTGTCAAAGATTAGATTGTTATAGATGTACCCTTTTTTGTCCTTTGTATCTAATCTGTTCCACTGATCTACTGGTCTATTTCTTAGCCGATACCAAATGGTTTTGGTGACTGCTGCTATATAATATAGCTTTAGATCAGGTACACTTAGACCACCTTCCTCTGAGTTTTTTTTCATTAGTTCCCTTGCAATTCTTGACCTTTTATTCTTCCATATGAATTTTGTTGTTATTTTTTCTAGGTCATTAAAATAGTTTCTTGGGAGTCTGATTGGTATAGCACTAAATAAATAGATTAGTTTGGGGAGTATTGTCATCTTTATTATATTCGCTCGGCCCATCCAAGAGCACTGAATGTCTTTCCAATTATTTAAATCTGATTTTATTTTTGTGGCAAGTGTTTTGTAATTTTTTTCATATAATTCCTGACTTTTCTTTGGTAGATGGATTCCCAAATATTTTATACTCTCAACATTTGTTTGGAATGGAATTTCTCTTTGTATCTCTTGCTGTTGCATTTTGTTAGTGATATATAAAAATGCCGAGGATTTATGTGGGTTTATTTTGTATCCTGCCACTTTGCTGAAATTTTGAATTATTTCTAGTAGCTTTTTAGCAGAGTCTTTGGGGTTCTCTAAGTATACCATCATGTCATCTGCAAAAAGTGATAGTTTAATTTCCTCATTTCCTACTCTAATTCCTTGAATCTCTTTCTCGGCTCTTATTGCCGAGGCTAGCGTTTCTAGTACTATATTGAATAGTAATGGTGATAGTGGGCAACCTTGTTTCACTCCTGATCTTACTGGGAAAAGTTGCAGTTTATTTCTATTGCATATTATGCTTACTGACGGTCTTAAATATATACTCCTGATTATTCTAAGGAATAATCCATTTATTCCTATACTCTCAAGAGTTTTTAGTAGGAATGGATGTTGGATTTTGTCAAATGCTTTTTCTGCATCTATTGAGATGATCATATGGTTCTTATTAATTTGATTATTAATATGGTCAATTATATTAATAGTTTTCCTAATATTAAACCAGCCCTGCATTCCTGGAATAAATCCTACTTGATCATAGTGTATTATCTTGGAGATGATTTTCTGAAGTCTTTTTGCTAATATCTTATTTAAGATTTTAGCATCAATATTCATTAAGGAGATTGGTCTATAATTTTCTTTCTCAGTTTTCGATTTACCAGGTTTAGGTATCAGTACCATGTCTGTGTCATAAAAGGAATTTGGTAGGACTCCTTCATCCCCTATTTTTTCAAATAATTTATATAACATTGGGGCTAATTGTTCTTTAAATGTTTGGTAGAATTCACATGTGAATCCATCTGGCCCTGGGGATTTTTTCCTGGGGAGTTGATTAATAGCTTGTTCTATTTCTTTTTCTGAAATGGGACTATTTAAGCAATTTATCTCCTCCTCTGTTAATCTAGGGAGCCTATATTTTTGGAGGAAGTCATCCATTTCACTTAAGTTATCAAATTTATTGGCATAAAGTTGGGCAAAGTAACTCCTTATTATTTCTCTAATTTCCTCTTCATTGGTGGAAAGATCCCCCTTTTCATTTGTAAGACTATCAATTTGATTTTCCTCTTTCTTTTTTTTGATCAAATTTACCAAAGGTTTATCTATTTTATTGGCTTTTTCATAAAACCAACTCTTGGTTTTATTTATTAATTCAATTTTTTTTTACTTTCAATTTTATTGATTTCTCCTTTTAATTTTTGTATTTCGAGTTTAATTTTTGGTTGGGGGTTTATAATTTGGTCTTTTTCTAGCCTTTTAAGTTGTAAGCCCAATTCGTTAATCTTCTCTTTCTCAATTTTCTTCAAATAAGCCTCTAAAGATATAAAATTTCCCCTTATTACCGCTTTAGCTGCATCCCAAAGATTTTGATATGATGTCTCATCATTATCATTATCTTGGGTGAAATTGTTAATTGTTTCTATAATTTGCTCTTTCACCCAGTCATTCTTTAAGATGAGATTATTCAGTTTCCAATTACTTTTTTGTCTATTTACCCCTAACTTTTTACTGAATGTAGCTTTTATTGCATTGTGATCTGAGAAGAAGGCATTTATTATTTCTGCCTTCCTACATTTAATTTTGAGATCTTTATGTCCTAGTATATGGTCAATTTTTGTATAGGATCCATGAACTGCTGAGAAGAAAGTATATTCCTTCCTATTGCCATTCAGTTTTCTCCAAAGGTCTATCATACCTAGTTTTTCTAATGTTCTATTTACTTTTTTAATTTCTTTCTTGTTTGTTTTGTGGTTTGATTTGTCTAAATCTGAGAGTGCAAGGTTGAGATCTCCCACTATTATAGTTTTACTGTCTATTTCTTCTTACAGTTCTCTTAATTTTTCCTTTAGAAAGTTAGACATCCACTTAATTTCACAGAGTTATCTTAATTTGCATTTCTCTGATTAATAATGATTTAGAGTATCTTTTCATATTAGTAGAAATAGTTTCAAATTCATCTAAAATTGTCTGTTGATATTCTTTTGCCATTTATCAATTGGAGAATGGCTTTATTTCTTATAAATTAGAGTCAATTCTCTATATATTTTGGAAATGAGGCCTTTATTGGAATTTTTGATTGTAAAAATGTTTTCCCAGTTTGTTGTTTCCCTTCTAATCTTATCTGCATTAGTTTTGTTTGTATAAAAACTTTTCATTTTGATATAACTAAAGTTTTTCCAATTTATTTATAATGAAGCCCTTTTGACCTTATATTGATATACAGTGTTAAGTGTGGGTAAATGCCTACTTTCTGCCATATTCGTTTATACTTTTCCTAGCAGTTTTTGTCAAATAGTGAATTCTCATCCCACAAGATGGGATTTTTCGTTTTGTCAAACAATATATTGCTATATTTATTGACTATTTTGTCCGGTGAACCTAAACTATTCCACTGATCAGTTAGTCTCTTTCTTAGTCAGTATCAAATGGTTTTGATAATCACTACTTTGTAATATAATTTTATTCCTGGTACAGCTAGGCTTCTTCATTTTATATTTTTTTCATTAATTCCTTTGAAATTCTTGATGTTTCTCCCAGATGAATTTTGTTGATATTTTTTTCAAGGTCATTAAGATAGTTTCTTAGGGGTTTGATTGATATAACACTAAATAGATTAGTTAGTATTGATATTGTTATATTTGTTTAACCTATTCAAGAGCACTTGTTATTTTTCCAATTGTTTTTGTTTTGTTTTATTTTGTTTTTATTTTATAATTATAAATTTTTTTGACAATATATAAGCATGAGGAATTTTTTTGATAACATTATCCCTGGTATTCATTTTTCCAAATTATCCCGTCCCTCCCTCTACTCCCTCCCCTAGATGACAGGCAATCCCATACAATTTACATGTGTTACAATATAACCTAGATACAATATATGTGTGTAAATCCAATTTTCTTGTTGCACATTAAGTATTAGATTCTGAAGGTATGAGTAAACTGGGTAGATAGACAGTAGTGTTAAAAATTTACATTCACTTCCCAGTGTTCCTTCCCTGAGTGTAGTTGTTTCTGTCCATCATTGATCAACTGGAAGTGAGTTGGATCTTCTTTAGGTTGAAGATATCCACTTCCATCAGAACACATCTTCATACAGCATTGAAGTGTATAGCAATCTGATTCTATTCATTTCACTCAGCATCAGATGATGTAATTCTTTCTAAACCTCTCTGTATTCGTCCTGCTGGTCATTTCTTATGGAGCAATAATATTCCATAACCTTCATATGTCATAATTTGCCCAACCATTCTCCAATTGATGGACATCCATTGATCTTCGAGTTTCTAGCCAATACAAAAAGAGCTGCCGCAAATATTTTGGCACATACAGGTCCCTTTCCCCTCCTCAGTATTTCTTTGGGATATAAGCCCAATAGCAGCAATGCTGGGTCAAAGGGTATGCACAGTTTGATAACTTTTTGGGCATAGCTACAAATTGCTCTCCAGAATGGTTGGATTCTTTCACAACTCCACAAACAATGTATTACTGTCCCAGTTTTCCTACATCCCCTCCAACATTCATCATCATTTGTTCCTGTCATCTTAGCCAATCTGACAGGTGTATCTCAAGAGTTGTCTTAATTTGCATTATCAGTAGTGATTTGAAACACTTTCATATGAATGGATATAATTTCAATTTCATCATCTGAGAATTGTCTGCTCATATACTTTGACCATTTATCAATTGGAGATTGGTTTGATTTCTTATAAATTAGGGACAGTTCTCTATATATTTGGGAAATGAGACCTTTATCAGAACCTTTAATTGTAAAAATATTTTCCCAATTTGTTACTTCCCTTCTAATCTTGTTTGCATTAGTATTGTTTGTACAGAAACTTTTTAGTTTGACGTAATCAAAATCTTCTATTTTGTGATCAATAATGATCTCTAGTTCTCCTCTGGTCATAAATTCCTTCCTCCTCCACAGGTCTGAGAGGTAGACTATTCTCTGTTCCTCTAATCTATTTATGATCTCATTATTTATGCCTTAATCATGGACCCATTTTCATCTTATCTTGGTATATGTTGTAAAGTGTGGATCCATATCTAATTTCTGCCATACTAATTTCCAGTTTTCCCAACAGTTTTTTTTTCAAATAATGAATTTTTATCCCTAATGTTGGTATCTTTGGGTTTGTCAAAGACTAGATTGCTGTAGATGTACCCTTTTTTGTCCTTTGTACCTAATCTGTTCCACTGATCGACTGGTCTATTTCTTAGCCAATACCAAATGGTTTTGGTGACTGCTGCTGTATAACATAGCTTTAGATCAGGTGCACGTAGACCACCATTATCTGACTTTTTTTTTTCATTAGTTTCCTTGCAATTCTAGACCTTTTATTCTTCCATATGAATTTTGTTGTTATTTTTTCTAGGTCATTAAAATAGTTTCTTGGGAGTCTGATTAATATAGCACTAAATAAATAGATTAGTTTGGGGAGTATTTTCATCTTTATTACATTCGCTCCATCCTAGCCTATCCAAGAGCAGTGAATGTTTTTCCAATTATTTAAATCTGACTTTATTTTTCTGGGAAATGTTTTGTAATTTTGCTCATATAATTCCTGAATTTTCTTTGGTAGATGGATTCCCAAATATTTTATACTCTCGACAGTTGTTTTGAATGGAATTTCTCTTTGAATCTCCTGCTGTTACATTGTGTTGGTGATATATAAAAATGCTGAGGATTTATGTGGATTTATTTTGTATCTTGCAACTTTGTAAAATTTTGAATTATTTCTAGTAGCTTTTTAGCAGAGTCTTTGGGGTTCTCTAAGTATACCATCATGTCATCTGCAAAGAGTGATAGTTTGATTTCCTCATTTCTTACTTTAATTCCTTGAATCTCTTTCTCAGCTCTTATTGCCGAGGCTAACATTTCTAGTAAAATATTGAATAGTAATGGTGGTAGTGGGCAACCTTGTTCCACTCCTGATCTTACTGGGAAAGGTTCCAGTTTATCTCCATTGCATATGATGCTTACTGATGGTGGTAAATATATGCTCCTGATTATTCTAAAGAATAGTCCTATACTCTCAATATTTCTATACTCTCAAGCATTTTTAGTAGGAATGGATGTTGGATTTTATCAAATGCTTTTCTGCATCTATTGAGATGATCATATGGTTTTTATTAATTTGATTATTAATATGGTCAATTATACTAATACTTTTCCTAAAATTAAATCAGCCCTGCATTCCTGGTATAAATCCTACTTGATCATAGTGTATCATCCTAGGGATGATTCTTTTTGCTAATATCTTATTTAAGATTTTAGCATCAATATTCGTTAAGGAAATTGGTCTATAATTTTCTTTCTCAGTTTTCGATCTACCTGGGTTAGGTATCAGTACCATGTCTGTGTCACAAAAGGAGTTTGGCAGGACTCCTTCATCCGCTATTTTTTTAAATATTTTGTATAACATTGGAGCTAATTGTTCTTTAAATGTTTGGTAGAATTCACATGTAAATCCATCTGGTCCGGGGGATTTTTTCCTGGTGAGTTGATTAATAGCTGGTTCTATTTCTTTTTCTGAAATGGGACTATTTAAGCAATTTGTGCCCTCCTCTGTTAATCTAGGAAGCCTATATTTTGGAGGAAGTCACCCATTTCACTAAAGTTATCAAATTTATTGGCATAAAGTTGGGCAAAGTAATTCCTTATTATTTTTCTAATTTCCTCTTCATTGGTGGAAAGATCCCTCTTTTCATTTGTAAGACTAACAATTTCATTTTCCTCTTTCCTTTTTCTGATCAGATTTACCAAAGGTTTATCTATTTTATTGGATTTTTCATAAAACCAACCCTTGGTTTTATTTATTAATTCAATAGTTTTTTTTACTTTCAATATTATTGATTTCTCCTTTTAATTTTAGAATTTCAAGTTTAGTATTTGATTGGGGGCTTTTAATTTGGTCTTTTTCTAGCTTTTTAAGTTGCAGGCCCAATTCACTTTACCTGCATCCCACAGATTTTGGTATGATGTCTCATCATTGTCATTATCCTGGGTGAAATTATCAATTGTTTCTATAATTTGTTGTTTCACCCAGTCATTCTTTAACATGAGATTATTCAGTTTCCAATTACTTTTTGATCTATTTGCCCCTAACTTCTTACTTAATGTATTTTTATTGCATTGTGGTCTGAGAAGAAGGCATTTATTATTTCTGCTTTCCTGCATTTAATTTTGAGATCTTTATGCACTAATATATGGTCAATTTTTGTATAGGTTCCATGAACTGCTGAGAAGAAAGTATATTCCTTTCTATCACCATTCAGTTTTCTCCAAAGGTCTATCATACCTAGTTTTTTTAATGTTCTATTTACTTTTTAAATTTCTTTCTTATTTGTTTTGTGGTTTGATTTGTCTAAATCTGAGAGGGCAAGGTTGAGATTTCCCACTATTATAGTTTTACTGTCTATTTCTTCTTGCAAGTCTCTTAACTTTTCCTTTAGAAAGTTAGATGCTATATCACTTGGTGCAGATATGTTTAGTATTGGTATGGCTTCATTGTTTATGCTACTTTTTAGCAGGATATAGTTTCCTTCCTTATCTCTTTTAATTAGATCAATTTCTGCTTTTGCTTGATCTGAGATAAGGATGGCTACCCCTTTTTTGGCTTTCCCTGAAGTATGATAGATTATGCTCCAACCTTTTACCTTTACCCTGTATGTATCTCCATGCTTTAAGTGTGTTTCCTGTAAGCAATATATTGTAGGGTTCTGAGTTTTGATCCAGTCTGCTATCTGTCTCCATTTGATGGGAGAGTTCATCCCATTCACATTTACAGTTAAAATTACTAATTCTGTATTTACTGCCATCATATTATCCCCAGATTATGCTTTTTTTCCCTTGACCCCCCTGAACCCCTTCACCAATATTTAATTTACAGACCCCACTTGTGATGCGCAGCCCTCCCTTTTTAGTATCCCACCCCCTCCTTCCAAATATCCTTCCCTCATTCCCCTTTTTTTTCCCTTTTCCTCTCCCCCCTTTTAATGAGGTGAGAGAGAATTCTCTGAAAAATAAATATGTCAATTATTTACTCTTTGAGCCTACTCTGATGAGAGTAAGAGTCACACAATGTTTCTCCCCCTCTCTAAATTCCCTCAGATGTGGTATATTTTTCTATGCCTCATCCTGGGATGTAGCTTCTCTCTTTTTATCACTCCTTCTCCGTTTTCTGATACTACCCCCTTCCCTTTAGTATTCCCCCTTTTTTATATTAATAAAATCAAATTATCCATGTGGACTTTCTATATATCCACAACAGAGATACAGTTCTCAAGAGTTCTTTTTACCTTTTTCTGTGTCTCTTCATTCTTGTGGATGTAGATCAAATTTTTTTGTTTAAGTCTGGTTTTTTTCTTTAGAAACAAATGGAATTCCTCTGTTTCATTAATGACCGTCTTCTTCCATGGAAGAAAATGCTAAACTTAGCTGGATAGTTTATTCTTGGTTGTAATCCTTGATCTTTTGTCTTTCAGAATATCAAGTTCCAGGTCCTTCAATCTTTTAATGTGGAGGCAGCCAGATCTTGAGTGACCTTTATTGTGGCCCCTTGATATTTGAATTGCTTTTTTCTACCTGCTTGCAATGTTTTTCCTTTGTTTGGTAGTCCTCCAGCTTAGCCACAATATTCTGGAGTTCTTTTCTTAGGGTCTTTTTCAGAAGGTGTTTCATGAATTCTTTCAACGCCTATTTCCCCTTCTGTTTCTATTATCTCTGGACAGTTCTCTTTGATGATTTCCTTTAAAATAGCATATAGGCTCTTTTTTTGGTCATAGTTTTTGGATAGTCCAATGATCCTCAGGTTATCTCTCCTAGATCTATTTTCCAGGTCTATAGATTTTCCCATTAAGTATTTGATGTTATTCTTCAGCTTTTCATTTTTTTTTTTTTTTTTGTTTTGTTTGACTGATTCTTGGGTTCTCAATAAATCATTCATTTCTATTTGTTCTGTCCTGATTTTTAATGAGTTATTTTCTTCCTCCACATTTTTTAGTTCTTTTGGTATTTGCCCAATTGAGTTTTTAAATTAATTATTTTGCTCTATTGAATTTTTTTCCATTTCCCTCATTTTATTTAGAGAGTTATTTTCTTTTTCCAATTCAGAAATCCTACTTTCTTGAGACGTTTTTATCTTTTATAATTCAGAAATCCTACTTTCTTGAGAATTTTTTATCTTTTCCAATTCAGAAATCCTACTTTCTTGAGACTTTTTTATCTTTTATCATTCAGAAATCCTACTTTCTTGAGAATTTTTTATCTTTTCCAATTCAGAAATCCTACATACCTGTGATTTTTTAACCTTGTCTAATTCACAAATTTTGTTTCCCTGCATCTCCTGTGAATTCTTTGTTTTTTCCAACTCAAATTTCAAGATGTTGTTATTCTCTACCATAGCTTCTCTTTCCTTTCCCCATTTTTATTCAAACTCTCTTAACTTTTTAATAGTTTCTTCTAGGAGAGAGTTATGTGATGGGGGGCAGGTATCATTCCCCTTTAGAGTATTATCTGCTGACTCTCTGCTGTTAACTTCCTCGGGGTTGGATACCTGCTCTTTCTCTGTCTAGAATGAATCAATAGTTTTCTTCAGCTTTTTACTCATGGTTAAAAATCTTTTGGGGTCTGTCCTTGGGGTAAGAAGTTTATTTATTTGTTTTTTTTTTTTTTTTTTTTACCAGCTTTCTCTCAGACCAGATGGATGCAGCGGCTCCTGTGCCTGAGCTAAGAGAGAGCTCTGGGAGAGAGTTCCCCTCCCCCTCCCTGGAAGTGCCTCAGAGGTAATACGGGTGCGCTGTGAGAGTTGCCCAGTGAAGGACCCTGCTGTGTGTCCTAGCAACTTCCCTGAAGTTTAAGACTGAACAGTAAAGGCAACACAAAGCCCAGCCAATGCGTCCCGTGGGGCGTTGATATCAGCAGCTGAAGTGAAAAGCCCCTGCACTCAAACTGGAAGTGTCTGCCCGGAAACCGGGGTCCCTATTTCAAAGGTTCAGCTTCTCTGGGACTTCTGTGGCTGAGTTCTACAGCCTCTGGCTAAGCCCTGCACTATGTGGATTAGATATTGCCTCAGGCTGTTTCCCCTCTTAACTACCCCAAGGTGAAGACTGGACAGCAGAAAGTGCCTGCACAGCCACGATGAGATCTGTTAAGTCACTTCCAGATTGGAGTGGTTCTAGTATCTGGCTTTATATTTTAAATTGGCTTGATTTCTCTTTTGAGCTGCTGTTTTATAAGCAGAGAAGAGCTAACAGCCTGTGCCAGATTCCTCTATCAGTGGCTTCTCTGATCCCAGAGTTCTCCCCAGCCCAATTGGCACAGTGTGCTAGCACCTAACCCTGTCTGTGCTGGCCTTTTTTCTTCCTTCCCTGGGAACCGACCTTTTCTGTTGAAATTCCAGATTCTCTTCAGCTGGTACATTGTGCTTCCAATCCTTGTGGTTTCTATCAGTCCAGCGTTATTTTCCAGGCTGATTTAGCTAATTGGTAATGAGGGAAGAAGGGAGCTTACAGATTCGCGTGTATCTTCTCTGCCATCTTGGCTCTGCCCAATAAATAAATTCTTACCAATAGCTAAACAAATTTTAGAATATTGGAAATAATGAATATGTTGAATTTAGAAAAATATGGAAAGACTTAAATGAACTGATAAAGAGTGAAATTTTAGAAATAGAATACCAATTTGGTAAGCATAATAATAGCAACAGTAATTGTAGGGAAAAAACCTTGGGAAGACATTAGAAATCTGAACAATACAAAAATGTGTATAATAACTCTTTTTTGTAGTATCTCAATAAAAAGTTGTATACAATTGTAAGGAATACTTTTGTGACAAGAACAATGACTTTAGAAAAACCTGGAAAACTTAGATAAACTGATACAAAGTAAAGTGAACAGAATGAGAAAAAGGCCATATACAATAACGAAAATAATGTTTGATGAAAAAAGTTGAGTGACTTAGCTATTCTCTGCTATTAGATATTCTCACTGATACAAGCCAATCTCAAAGGACTAATGATGAAATATATTATCTGCCTCCAGAGAAAGAACTAAAATTCTCAAACACAGACTGAAGCATGATTTTTTTTTTGTATTCTTAAAGTATTTAAAGACATACTTTCTGGAGATAATTGGTCATTTTATTTGCAATGCTAGTAATATTATTAATAAAAAGGTCAATGACATTCTCAACTACTAACGCACCCCTCATTGAACCCAGTCATGAAACAATCCTTGGGAGGATGGTATTCTGAGGGTTAGTCTCCTCTGATTGTTGAACAAGTATTCTAGGGGACATGACTTTGATTATGTCATTTATTTCTAACTCAACCCCAACCTTGGCCAAGTTAGACAAAGACTACACATCTCCAACTCAAATGGATTAGAATTTCCCCTCAGATTAAATTCCTCATAAGATTAGGTGAGATAGTATACCTAGATTGAAGAGTAGGTTAATTCTACCTACTGTCAACAATCCTGTCCTACAGAGTCTCAGCCTTGAAATGAGGACTTTAGAAAAAAGAGGAAAACTACAAATCACTGCTTATTAATAATCATTCCTTTAAATTCTAAATAGAATTCAATATTGCATTCAAGTTTTAGTGTCATATAAAATTATCTTGTTCATGACTTGATAAACATGAAAAACATCAAGTCAAACAGCTGTACTAAAATATATTAAACAACTTCACTACTAATGAAATCTTTCCCTGATGATATCAAAATGTAATTTGAACTCTAAGTATAAAATTCTGAATGATAGCAAAGAAGATGGAGTCTGAGGGCTTTAAGCTTAAAAATAAAACCTAAGTTTAGCCAATGAATGGAAGTCATACCTTTGTTGACTCTGAACAAGATGCATCTAACATAAAAATGATCAAGAAATTCTTGGTTGTTTATATCAAGATATGTATTGGAATTCTTAAATCAAAGCTCAATGGGAATAAATTTTGGTTCAATTACTATATACATATATTCATACTAGTTTTACTACAGGAGTTTGGAACTATAAAATGAATTATAATATATTGGAACATATTTTAAATAAAATTCATAAAATGTTATGAATTCCCATTACTATAGAAGGTATTCTAACTAAAATTCATAAAATATTATGAGGGTCCATTACTATAGAAAGAATAACATCTTGCATGAATAGGAGAAAAAGAATTAATAGACATGCTCAGATCTCCTGGAAATTAGTCTAACAATTTATAGAACTATTTTTGAAATAAGCAAACATTATTTTGTCAAGCAATAGTAAATTCTGACAAAAAAGACAAAAATGGCAATTTGCATTATACAGTACTTAATATGTTCTGGCACTGTGCTATGTGTTTCACAATCATTATCTCATTTGCTTCTCACAATCAAGTCAGGTTCAATTATTCTCTCGTGTTACAGGTGAAGAAAGTGAGAAAGATAGAGGTTAAATGACTTGCTCAGAGTCACACAACTGGCAAGAATTTGTTAAATAAAACCAAAACTGGTCTGTTCCCAGAAGAGCTATGAATTAATGATCTTTGCCTATGAATGTCTAAGATCCAGGGTAATATAGGCAATATCTACAACTCTCAGTATTCATTAAAAAAAAGTATCAAAAATGTCTGAGGAATGTGATTAAAAATTTAGGAAAATTATTTTAGTAGCCACTGCCATACTAAATTCTTGCCATCTCAAATTTATGAAGAATGAATATATCAAAAGAGAAAGACATAATTGAAATAAAAATTATTAAGAATGAGTTGTTGTTGCCTTGCCATCCTACCTGATACTGGAATTGCTCAAGAGATATTTCTGGTAAAGCCACAGAAGATGAACTTATACCTCAATACTTCAATTGTAAAAAAAAAAAAAAAAAAGCAGTTAGCCACTTATGCATTAAGTCATAGATCATTAATTATAAAATCATAATAACAGTACAGCACCTTGATTCAGGAAGGTTTCTATTAAAGTTTCCACTAAAATGGAAGAAGAAGTGGTGTCCTTTGTTTTGTTCACAGATAAGTTCATCCACACTGCAACCTGTCAGCTGAGATACAACAAAGTATGGATTGATTCTCTGCTTCTACTAATACATTTTGCCTAATACTACCACGTAAAGCCAGAAATTATAGAAATTAGAGAAAATTTGAGTCTTGCAGGTAAGTTTACTTACCCTGACAGTATACCTTTTAGGGGTGTACCATGTATACACAGAGGAAGAGGTTGACACATTCATTGCCAGAGCTAGCTCAGTGTTTGAAAGGAACTGAAGGGAAGCATGAAAATGAAGAGACTTTAGACTGCTTATCAAACTGAAGATCTACAGAGCCATTGTTCTGATCTTGTTGTATGTCTATAAAATCTATGCTACAGGGAATACAATCATTTTTATTTGAATTGTTTTAGGAAGATTCTGAAGATTGGCAAGATAAAATACAAAATACTGAGGTTCTTTCTCTTTTCTTTGTTGTATTTTATTTTTCTAATTACATGTAAATATATATATGTTAACATTTACTTTGAGATCTTGAGTTTCAATTTTTCCCCTTATTCCCCACCTCTCCAAGACAATAAGTAAGCAAGCAATAGGTTATGCATGAGCAATCATTTTAGACATATTTCTATATTTATCATGTTGTGAAAGAAAAAATAGAACAAAGAGAAAAACATAATAAAGGACAAGCAAACAACAAAAGTGAAAATTGTATGCTTTGATCTGCATTCAGTCTTCATAATTCTCTATAGAGGTTCTTTATCATGCTGAATTGCCAACTATTCAAACTCTACTGCAGAGAGCACAACTCTGATGGGCTAGGCATGTTATTTGCATTCCAAATATATATTCGCCTAAAAACTATTAAAAAACTCATAACAAGGCATGCACTCATATAAAAGGCAGAAAAAAAGTGATAAAGGACACTCTCAAGTTTTCCCTGAAGAACTTTGGAATCAATTGTGAGAAATGGGAGATAACGACACAAAACCATTCATACGACATGCCCACCTCAAAGTACATGCTGTGCTGCACTCTAAAGCAGAATTTCAATAGCTAAATATTAGAGACATCACCACTGAAAATGTTCATATGGACTGTTTGTATCTGACTTGTAGTAGAACCTTCTATACTTGTATTGATATGATTTATCACAGTAGAACACCCTGCACCTTGACTCCAACATAATGATGTCATCTTGGTCCTCTTCAAGAACAAAGTATAACAACCAACATAGAAAAAGATGAGAAGGACAATAGGAATAACTATAACAATCAGCTATAAAATAACAATAATAAGAAAAAGTTGCTGTAAGATTAGTTCCATCTGAAATCCACTGAAAATAAGAAATGATAAAATTAAGAATAATGATGATAATTTCACTAACAATAGTTCCCTTTCACTCTTGGTAAATTGGTCCTTTATTTTCTCCCATTTTCTCATTATGAACCTTCTAGAAAAACTTGGCCCATTAGCTTCTACCTTTAAATATTCTTTATCTGTACCTTTCCTCTACCATTTGTCCAAACCTTTTCACTTATTCCAACCATCCACTGCAATTATTCATAATGTCTTAGGATTTCAAAATGGAAAGAATTTTAGACATATATGAAATAAGACCTAGAGGAGTTAAATACTCACCCAAGGTCACACAAGTTATATGAAAGAGAAATTAGAATTTGAACTTATGTTTCCTGTCTACAGATACAGGGGTCTTCCCACAACATTATCCGGACAGACATTTTTGCATATCTTTCTCATCTGTACATTACATTCTCAAAATAGGTGATATGATTTCACTGCTTCTAAGTAATGGAAAAAAGACCATCTAAACCAGTACTTTCACTTTACAAATAACTAATCTAAAGATCATTGAGAGTTATGTTAAATGCCCAAGAAACAGCCAGTAAGTGGCAGAATACTTAGAATCCAGTTGCCAGGCCAAAATTGCTAGATTAGGGGAAATGTATTGAAGTAGGCAGATAATTAAGTCTGGAACATAAAAATCTAGGTTTTTATTCCAGTCTCTAAATTTACCAATTCATGATATTAAGTAAGTTATTTAATTTCACTGGATTTTTGTCTAGAACAAATTATATAATATGTATAAAGTACTTCCCAACTATAAAGTGGTATTAAAATTTGTTATTATATTGTCACATGTCATTAGAGAAAAGTTGGATTTAAAGGCTATTTCTGCTCTTACTCAGAAGGAAACAAAATAATATGGCTAGGGATTCCATAATTCTTCCATCCCTCCCAGAGGATACAGCATTTACTCACTTTAAAGGAAGTTTAATTTTATTTTTTTTAAATTTAAACTTTATAGCAAAAGTAAAAATACATAGGAGGAAAAAAGTTAGCAGTGTTATTCAGGAAGTAAATCTTCTGCAGCCTTCTAAATATTTCTAAAAAAAAACATGAGCTAACTGTGGCACTAAGGGGAAAAGTGGCATACAACCAATGTGTGTAAGAGATAAGACTTGAACCCACATTTTCTTGGTTCTGAGACTGCCTTTCTAAATACTATGCCACACAGACACTCTTAAAAGATTTAGGATGCTATCCAGATTTTGGGTGTTCCACCCACTCAGCTCTCCAAGTTTAGAAACCTTGGACATGCCAACATTCAAGTCATTCAGGAGTCCTTGACTTTTATCTTGCCAAAGAAAGAGGCAGTTTTCCTACTGGATGAGAAAGGACTGGAACAAGAGATCAAAGATCCAGCTCTAGAACTTATAGAACAGGAACCCAATCTAGCATCTGCTTCTGAAGCTTCCCTAGAGAAAACAAAAGAAAAAAGTGCCTTGTAGGACCCTTTGCCATCTGACCTTCCTTTGACTGGGACTTAGTACAAGGGCAGTTAATGGCTACTCCTAAAATATGTGCATAGTTTCAGACCCACGCCTATTGAAGTCAATAATTTTTTGATTGGATACATATCTGAAAGACTCAGTACAATCTCTAAACTTTGTTGGATCCTGTACTACAACTTGAATATTTTTACCCAGTCTGGTGGGCCTATGCAGGGATTTTGTTACATACTGTGCCCTGACCACAATGACTTCTTATGGTTGAATATATCTCTTGGAGGCCTATACCATTTTTTTTCTGAGACAGTGTCTGAGAAGATGATAAAGGAATATACTTGCACTGAAAGGAAGTCATGCAGTAACTCTTTGGGTTTGGAAATGAATTGGATGGTGGGCGTATAAAGATAAAAAATTAAATATAAAAAGAGATTTAGGATGCCATCAATGTCTCTTTTCCCCAATTTCAATGTGCATATTGTCATGAAGTTGGTTAGTCAATCTGGTTGTAGTTGCTAGGTACCTCCTGTAGACTAGTTAGAGCAGATGCTTTCACTAAGAAGATAAAAAGAAAACACACAGACAGAAACACCATACATCTACTGTCTCCAAAGTAATTCTACTAATAATTGTATTTGCCATATCTACACTATTCCAATAATATAATCATATATTTAAATATACCCAGAATCTACAAACACCAGAATGTATATATTTGCAAAAAGCTTCAGTTTTTTTTTTTTTTTTAATCTAACAGCATCAAACCATAAAGCCTCTAATTTATATGACAATATGCTGGCCCAGTTATGTTGTTGATGGAATTGTCTTCTTTGGAGCTATTATTAGTACTTTGTCATTGCCCTGTTATGGGCAATGACTAAGATCTAAAGAGTGGTAGTGAAGTAGAATATAACATAGACTTCTCAAATAATTTTTATACACGTATGACTACACAGTTATATATTATTAAGGAAATCCTCAATTTAGTTTGTTTTATTCTGTTTATGAGGATATCAAAGTACATTTTAAGAAAGAAAAACTTCTTAGAAACAATTTTTATCTAAGTTCTAATTAAAAGTAAATTGGAATTGTAACATGAGTTTAATTTGAGTATTTGACAGCAATCACATATCTCAGCAAATTGAAAGCTAAAAAGATTTGCCTACTCTTTGTTCAGAGACAAGATAAAAAACTATTAAATTATTGAATCTTAATAATATTAATAATTAAATATACTTATTATAATGTTTATTTGTAATTATTATATATTAATTTAGTATAATAAATCTTATATATTCATGATTGTTATGTATAATATTTGTTTATAATACAATTACAAATAAATTATAATAATTAATAGACAATAAATTGAATTAAATATAATAATAAATAATTGAGGAACACATGACCATGCCAATCCAATGAAAGGTAGAAAGTAAGTTTTGGAGACTTCCGGGGGTAGAGCCAAAATGGCAGAGATGACACATTTCTCTCTAAACGTCTTTACAATCCTCACAATAATTACAAAATCCAGCCTCTGAATTAGCTCTGAATGGGTAGAATGTGAAAATATTGAGAGTGGAACAAATTGTCAGCAGAAGATAATTTCAAAGATGGCCAAAACAGGTCTGTTTCAATTGGAAACAGAAGGGAGGCATCCAGGGCAACCAATACAAACGCCAGTGCAGACAGCTCAGAGTCCCAAGGCAGAGAATTTAGAAGAGGAAACAGACCAGAAAAGATCTGTTTCAATCAGAAATGGGAGAGACACAGCAAAGCACAAACAGCACAAATGCCAGCACAGAGAGAGCTGTGTCCTGGGGCAGTGTAATCTCAGTGTAGTGGTGTGACCTCCATTGGACAGAGAGTTTGAGGGAGGAAGTGGACCAGAGTAGGTCTGTTTCAATCAGAAGTGGGGGAGAGATAGTGAAGCCCAGGCAGCTGACCACAAATACCAGCACAGACAGCTTGTAGTCTCAGAGCAGTGCAGTCTAACAGCAAGAGATACAAAGAAAAATTCCATTTAAAATGACTTCAATAGTATAAAATATTTGGAAATCTATCTGCCAAAGGAAAGTCAAGAACTATATGGGCAAAACTATAAAATGCTTTCCACACAAATAAAGTCATGTCTAAACAACTGAAAAAATATTAAGTGCTCTTGGATTGGTTGTGCAAATAAAATGAAGATGACAATATTACCCAAATTAATCTGTTTATTTAGTGCTATACCAATCAGACTCCCATGAAACTATTGTAATGACTTAGAAAAAATAACAATAAAATTCACATGGAAGAACAAAAGATCAAGAATTTCAAGGGAACTAATTAAAAAAAAATCAAATGAAGGTGGCTTAGCTGTACCAATCTAAAACTACATTATGCACATACACACACAAAAACAAATAGAAGCAAAAACAATTAATAACATGATAATTATAGCAGATAGAGGAAGAGAATACATGACCAATTCAAGGGAACCTCAAAAACTCAAATGGCTGGGAGCCCCGTTTCAGCCTCAATCAACTTGAATTGTGTAAAGATTTTCCCGGGCGAAGCGTCCTCCCCGTGGATGAAGCTCAAAGTGTGATATAGAACACTAGCCTTTTATATGTTTTTTAAGACAAAGAAGACCCTTAGTCAAGAAGTTGGCACATATACATGTGCAGAGTACGTGACAATCTGGTATGTTGACTCATTCCATATTGTCTATATCTTGACATACTTCCTTATCAATTGTATATGCTCAGGGAGGAAGCCACCCAGCCCTAAGCATAGACATTCCCAGGGATGGCTAGTTCCTGGTACCTATTGGCAAGGACCTATAGAGTTCATGGAATGGTCAAATTCCCATAATTTAGAAGCTCAGGCCTGTTAGATTTGAGTGAGCTTACAATTCTAATATGAAATTTTAATTTCTTATTCATTTGGTTTCCTCATTACCTACTCTAATTCCTTTAATCTCTTTCTCCACTCTTATTGCCAAAGCTAGTGTTTCTAATACAATATTGAATAGTAATGGTGATAGTGGACAACCTTGTTTCACACCTGATTTTAATAGGAATGGTTGCAGTCTTTCTCCATTACATATGATGCTTATTGATGGTTTTAAATAGATGGTTTTAAGGACAAGTCCACATATTCCCTATACTAGGGCATTTGGTAGGACTCCTTCATTCCCTATTTTTTCAAATAATTTATATAACATTGGAGCTAATTGTTCTTTGAATGGTTGGTAGAATTCACACGTAAATCCATCTGGTGCTGGAGATTTTTTCTTAGGGAGTTGATTAATAGCTTGCTCTATTTCTTTTTCTGAAATGGGACTATTTAAGCAATTTACTTCCTCCTCTGTTAATCTGGAAAGCCTATACTTTTGGAGATAGTCCTCCATTTCACTTAGATTATCAAATTTATTGGCATAAAGTTGGGCAAAGTAACTCCTTATTATTTCTCTAATTTCCTCCTCATTGGTGGACAGTTCTCCCTTTAAATTTTCAAGACTAACAATTTGATTTTCCTGTCTCCTTTTTCTAATCAGATTTACCAAAACTTTATCTATTTTATTGGTTTTTCATAAAACCAACTCTCAGTTTTATTTATTATTTCAATAGTATTTTTATTTTCAATATTATTAATTTCTCCTTTTAATTTTAGAATTTCAAGTTTAGTATTTGATTGGGGGTTTTAATTTGGTCTTTTTCTAGCTTTTTAAGTTGCAAGTACAATTCATTGATCTTCTCTTTCTCTATTTTCTTCAAGTAAGCCTCTAAAGATATAAAATTTCCCCTTATTACCGCTTTAGCTGCATCCCGCAAATTTTGGTATGATGTCTCATCGTTGTCATTATCTTGAGTGAAGTTATTAACTGTGTCTATAATTTGCTGTTTCACTCAATCATTCTTTAAAATGAGATTATTTAGTTTACAATTACTTTTTGATCTATTTACCCCTAACTTTTGGTGAATGTAGTTTTTATTGCATTGTGATCTGAAAAGAAAGCCTTTACTATTTCTGCCTTCCTGCATTTAATTTTGAGATCTTTATGCCCTAATATATGGTCAGTTTTTGTATAGGTTCCATGAACTGCTGAGGAATAAAGTATACTTCTTTCTGTCACCATTCAGTTTTCTCCAAAGATCTATCATACCTAATTTCCCTAATATTTGATTTACCTCTTTAATTTCTTTCTTATTTGTTTTGTAGTTTGATTTATCTAATTCTGAGAGTGCAAGGTTGAAATCTCCCACTATTACAGTTTTGTTGTCTATTTCTTCTTGCAACTCTCTTAACTTCTCCTTTAGGAAGTTAGATGCTATACCACTTGGTGCATATATGTTTAGTATTGATATGGCTTCATTGTCTATGCTATCCTTTAGCAAGATATAGTTTCCTTCCTTATCTCTTTTGATTAGATCAATTTCTGCTTTTGCTTGATCTGAGATAAGGATGGCTACCCCTGCTTTTTTGATTTCACTTGAAGCATAATAGATTCTGCTCCAGCCTTTTACCTTTACTCTGTATGTATCTCCCTGATTTAAATGTGTTTCCTGTAAACAACATATTGTAGGGTTGTGACTTTTGATCCAGTCTGCTATCTACCTCCCCTTAATGGGAGAGTTCATCCCATTCACATTTACAGTTAAAATTACTAATTCTGTATTTCCTGTCATCATAATATCACCTGATTATGTTTTTTTCCCTTACCCCCACCGATCCCCTTCCCTTGCGTCACGCAGCCCTCCCTCTTTAATTTCCCTCCCTTCTCCCTTTAAATCCTTTTCCCTTTCTTTATAGCTCTTTTTTTCCCCTTTCCTTTCCCTCTTTTTAATGAGGTGAGAAAGAATTTTCTATAAAACTAATATGTTAATCATTTGCTCTTTGAGCTAATTCTGATGGGAATAAGGTTCACACAATATTTATCCCCCTCTCTAACTTCCTTCAGATATGATAGGTTTTCTTTGCCTCTCTGTGGGATGTGGTCTCCCTCTTTTTATCTCCCCTTTCCCCTTTTTCTTACACTATCCCCTTTCCATTTCTACTTCCACCTTTTTTTTTTGTTATATCCTTAAAATCAAATTATACATGTAGTCTTAATGTATATCCACAACAGAGATACAGTTCTCAAGAGTCCCTTTTACCTTTTTCTGCTTCTCTTGAGTCCTATGATTGGAGATCAAATTTTTTCTTTAGATCTGGTTTTTTACTTAGAAACATATGGAATTCATCTGTTTCATTAAATGGCCATCTTCTTCCATGGAAGGAAATGCTTAACTTAGCTGGGTAGTTTATTCTTGGCTGCATTACAAGTTCTTTTGCCTTTGGAAATATTTGATTCCAGGTCCTTCTATCCTTTAATGTAGAGTCTGTCATATCTTGAGTGAGTCTTATTGTTGCACCTTGATATTTGAATTGATTTCTGCTGGCTGCTTGTAATATTTTTTCATTAGTCTGATAGTTCTGAAATTTGGCCACAATGTTCCGAGGAGTTTGTTTTTTTTTGTTTTTTTTTTTTTAGTGTCTTTTTTAGAAGGTGTTTGATGAATTCTTTCAATGTCTATTTTACCTTCTGGTTCTATTATCTCTAGTCAGTTCTTTTTGATGATTTCCTATAAAATAGTATCTAGGCTTTTTTTTTTTCATCATAATTTTCGGGAAGCTGAGTAATCTTCCTATTGTCTTTCCCAGATCTATTTTCCAGGTCTGTCATTTTGGCAAGTGGATAGTTGACATTTTTCTGCAGATTTTCATTTTTTTGGCTTTGTTTGACTGATTCTTGGTGTCTCAGTGAATCATTAATTTCTATTTGTTCAGTTCTGATTTTTAATGTGTTATTTTTTTCATTAACTTTTTAAACTTCTTTTTGTATGTGTCTAATTGAGTTTTTAAATGAGTTGTTTTGCTCCATGGAATTTTTTTCCCTTTAACTAAATTTGTTTTTAAGTGAGTTGTTTTCTTTTTCAATTCACAAATCATACTTTCTTGGGAATTCTTTATTTTCTCCAATTCATTGATCTACTTTCCTGTGATTTCTTTACCTTTTCCAATTCCTTAATTCTGTTTTCCTGCACTTCCTGTAAATTCTTTACCTTTTCCAATTCACATTTCAGGAAGTTGTTTACCTTTTCTAATTCACATTTCAGGGCATTGTTATTTTCTAGCATAGCTTCTCTTTCCTTTCCCCATTTTTCTTGTAATTCTCTCTTCAGAGTTTTAATAGTTTCTTCTAGAAGAGTGTTATTTGGTGTCTGGAGGCTGTCTGGTATTAGCCTCTTCAGGTTTGGAAACCAGCTCTTTTTCTGCATAGGAGCTTTCAATAGTTTTCTTCATTTTTTTGCTCATTTTTTAAAAAAGCCTTCAGGGTCTGCCTTCAGGGCAGGGAGATTACCAGCTTCCTCTGCAGAGCAATGATGAGTTTATGGGCAGTAGTTGCCCTCTCAATGGGCTGCAAGGAACGGCCAAGCTGAGGGAGGGCTCTGGGAAGAGCCTTCAGGGAAATGGGATGAGGGGCCCAGGTCCAGGGCCCCAGGCAAAAAAGACTTGGGGCATGATGGCAGCTGATGTTACACCCAAAGAGCCTTTAGAAGGTCAGGACTCTGATTTGATCAGCCAGCAGAAATGCAATCACATGGCAGAAAGGGATTATCTGATAAGTCAGCCAAAAGGCAATCAGATTGCAAAAATAGATTACACTTGGGGAGAATACAGGCCTTTTTAACCAATAGGGCTGTGTCCAGTGCAAACAACTCCAATGTAATTGCCAGATGATGAGAAGAGATTTAAAAAGTGGTAAATAGAAGGAAATTAGATAGGTTGGCTTCCTGGGAGAGAGGGTTTGCTTGTATTTTAACAGACAGAAGGAAAAAAGATGAAGAAGGAAACAGATAGGTGGCAACAAGCACCTGGAGTGAGACAGAACAAGAGAAAAACCTCAAAACAAAGGAGAAGATCTAAGAAATATCTGACACTGAAAGAGCGTGGCTGATAAGAAGACTGTTAAAGAAATTTAAAAACCAGCAGGATCATTGGATTTCCTAATACAAGATGAGACTAATGGACAATGGACTTATGGACATTTATAAATTCTCAATTTATGATTATTTGATCATGTTATTTGTTACATACTTCTAGCATGTATTATGGTACTCCCTTTAAAGGGAGTTTACACCTTAGGAATTCTAGGAGAAGCAAGCTCATTGGTTGTAAGTAATTCCCACAAGCCCCTGGGCTTTTTTAATGTAAATATTAGTACTTTTAATGTTACACACCAAACAATCACAAAAAGACAATTATAAACAGGATGCTGTTTCTCAATTTTCACTGGCAACATATTTCTCTTACAGTAAACCAAGTTTGTATTCCACCATCATGTGTGGTTCTCCCATTATTTCACTTTGCGATGGATCATTAAGAATATCTTCAAATCCAATACTCTCATTAGTACCCCTCAAAATATCCAGGGAGAGGTTTGAGCTCTGAAGGGAAGACACTGGACCTGATGCACTGCTTTGAATTCCATCTGTAACTTCAGGGGAGAATATAGGCCTTGGATATTTCTCAGTGTGGAAAAATTCATTTTATCTTTATTGAGCTGGAAATTTTTTTCTGATAATTCAAGAGGATGACTAGGCAAAAGTTCATTTTTCACACAAGAAAAACCTCCCCGAAGAATATCATGGTTTCCAAAAGGACTGCTAGCTGAAAGTTCAGAAACTGAAATACAGTTCTTTAGCTGAGAGCCAAGTCCTCTGGTATTCATCTTTGAAGTGACTAGGCCTGGAATATCATGCGATGGGCTGTATAAGTACCCTGCTAGGAGCCCCATTGTGAAGATTAGTGAACACCTTGGGGCTAATGGTTAAGGAGCAAAGGTATCACTGCTCCCCCACAAATGCTCACTTTGAGTATTTGCAATCGTCCTATTCCTAACTGTACTGGAAGTGTCCCTGCCTGAGGGAGTGCAGTCAGGCTGGGGAAATTCCACTACCTCTGGTGAGGCCCTCACTATACAGATGAAAGGCTGCCCTGGGTTGTGCCCCTGCTGTGTGTGACTGCCCCCCATGAGCCCCTCGCTGCCGAATGCCACAAAGAGCTGTGTTATGGTCTGTGCTAGGTCACTTCCGGTCCTGGGTGGGCGCAGCCAGAGCCTCTCCGGCTTTGGCATCCTTCAACATACGCACTACCCCAGGCTCCAACTTCT
Source organism: Sminthopsis crassicaudata (assembly GCF_048593235.1). Lineage (NCBI taxonomy): Eukaryota > Metazoa > Chordata > Mammalia > Dasyuromorphia > Dasyuridae > Sminthopsis > Sminthopsis crassicaudata. Next base: position 451,842,989 of record NC_133617.1, read on the forward strand.
CTGCTGGGTCCCCTACTCTGCCACCAAAGCAAAGCAGTCAGGCTACAGCAGAGAGCTCTGTGTAAACCTTCCAACTATAGATGCTACCCTGTTCCCGTTTCTCTCCCTGCTCTGCCCTGCTCTGCTCCCGCCACTCAGGACAAATCTTTTTTGGTGATATTCCAGATTCTCTTCTGCTGGTAAATTGTTTACTTCCAATTTTTGTGGGTTTTACCAGTCAAGCGCTGTTTTTGAGGCTGAATTGAATACTTGGTAGAAAGGTAGAGAGCTTAGAAAGTTCCATCTAGCTTCTCTGCCATCTTGGCTCCACCCCTAAGTAGTTATAATATTAATAGCCAGTCCAAGTGAAATAAAATTTTAAGTGTTCTACAGCAGGCCACTAACCTACCAAGCCATAGAGCTATGTTTAGTCTATTATGTGGCATAGGAAAAGATGGAGGACATTTTGAGAATAATGAGGAAATATAAATGTGCATATATACAAGTGTGCTTATGTGTGTATACATATGCATACAAACACATACGCACACATATATAAGGTGACTTAATAAACTACCTAATTTTTTCTAACTGACATTTCTAGTGCCCTTTTTTGGGCTGCACTGAGATGCTTGATCAAGTCAGCAGTATTGGTATGTTGTCAGGAAATGTGAAGAATATGACTTCTTTCTTGAACACTTATCTCTGATTTAATTTTGGTGACAAACACCTAGTTGACTTCTTAACTACCCAGGCTACTTATAAACTGTGAATAACACCTGCTAACTACCACTTTTGTATTTGCCAAGACTTAAGGCTTGTCTCAATGGAAGGTAAGGAATTTCTGCTTTTGAAACTCTTGAAAAAATAGAAGTTCTATACCAATAATAGAAATGAACAATACCCAGTGAATTAACCAGTCTGCCCATGATTTTTTTTCAGAAATGGATAGAGTGTTTTTCCCTCTCACCTCATGGATTGTTGTAACTAAAAAGTCTTAATTCACAAGAACGTAAAATTGAATTAGAACCGTTTTTGTTTTCCCCACAGAAATATTATTTCTTGATCACTAAACTGCACTTTTGAGTGTAAACAAGCATCTTTATGGGTTAAAAAAGGAAGATGGTCTATGCAACCTATGACCACTGACAAAAAGTTCACTACAGGCACTCAATTCAAAAGTATTTAAAACCCCTATTTACCACATGCATGGAAGGCTCTGAAGATAGAGGCACCAAAAAATACTGCCTTCCTTTAACAATTGAGAACACATTATCTGCAGATAGGTTTTCAATTTCTTCTTCAAAAGTGAATGACAAGGGGTGAAGCCAAGATGGTGGAGAGGATATTTATTTCTTTGTGACCTTTTCCAATGACCCAAAAACTAATTTTAAAATCCAGCCTCTAAATTAGTTCTGGACTGGAAAAACTCACAATTATTGGGAGTGTAACAAATTTCCAGGAGAAAATGATTTTGAAGATCCCCAGAAAAGGTCTGTTTCAATCAGGTGCAGAGGGAGGCAGGCAAATCATAGAAATGGAGTGCAGGCAGTGCAGACTCGGGGTAGTGCAGGTAAGCAGGCTGGAAAATATATGGGGAGGAAACTATAGCATTGTTGGCTACTCTGTCCTGATCAGCAGAGAACTTATAAAACACCCAACACAAACACAAAAGTTAAATAGTGAATACTGAAATGCAAGAATTTCACAGGACATAGCCACAACCACCCAGCATCAAGACTGAGTTTGCATGAACTAAGTGCAGCTTCTTCTGCTTGTAAAGGAAGCTTGGACAATCTCCCTTCCCCTTAAAATAGATCTCGACTCTAAAAAAAATGAATAAAAAAGCAAAAAACAAACAAACAAACAAAAACTCTAAGCAGAGATAGGTTTTAATAGTGAGACATTTCAAACCCTGAGGAGAATAAAAGCAGACCATCTCCAGATGAAGCCACAAAGGGTCCACACGGCATTCCTAGAAGAAATTGGAAAAGATCTAAAAAGAGAACTGGAAGAAAAATGGGGAAAGGAAATGAGAACTTTACAAAAAGGCTTGAAAAAGAAAACAGAAATTATCTGAACAAAATTTGCTACAAAATAGACAGTGAAATGGAAGCATAAAATTCATTTAAAAATAGAGTTGACAACATGGAAAAAGAAAACAACTCCTTAAAAAACAATTTGAGAAATAGAAAAAAAATCCATAAAATAAAACAATTCCTTTAAAAATTCAATTCGACAAATACAAAAAAGTAAAAAAAAAGTGAAGAAAATAATTCACTAAATATCAGAACTGAACAAATGTAAATGAATGACTCAATAAGACATCAAGAATTAGTCAAATAAAACCAAAAAATGAAAAAAATTAGAAAACGTAAAATACCTACTTAGGAAAATAACTGATCTGGAAAATAGATCTAGGAGAGAGAATCTAAGAATTTTTGGACTGAAAACCCATGATGAAAAAAGAGCCTAGAATAGTGTCCAAATATAATAGAATCAGGAGGTAAAATAACCATTGAAAGAATTCACAGAACACCTCCTGAAAGAGATCCAAAATTAAAACTCTAAGGAATATTGTGGGTAAATTTCAGAACTATCTGACCAAGGAAAATTTTTACAAGCAGCTTAAAAAAAAAACAAACAAAAAAACAAACAAACAAACAAAAAAAAAACAATTCAAATACTGAAGAGCCACAATAAGGATTACCCAGGACCCTTAGCTTTCACTTTAAAGCATCAAAGGGTTTGGAATCTAATATTCAGAAAAGCAAAAAAAAAACTTGGAATGCAGCCAAGAATAAACTACCCTGCTAAACTGAGCAGTGTCTATCAGGGAAGAAGGGTAAATTGAATGAAAATGAAACAGGTGAATTTTATTCATTTCTGATGAAAAGATCAGAGCTAAACAAAAAAATTTGACCTCCAAATATAGAAGGAGAAGCATAAAAACGTGAAAAGAAAAGAACTCTTGAGAACAGTACTTCTGTTATTGGTATACATAGAGAATGCATGTATAATTTGATTTTAATAATAATTAAAAAAAGACAATAGAGGTAGAAAAGGGATTATACTGTAAAAAAAAACAAACAAAGGAAAGTGGTGGTAAAGTGAGAGAAATTACATCTTATGAAGAGACAAATTACCTATTATAATTGAAGAAAAGAAGGGAAGGGGATGAACACTATGAGACTCTTACTCCCATCAGATTTGAATCAAAAATAATTTTTAGACATATTTGGTTTCACAAAGAAATTTCTCTCACCTTATAGAAAAATAGGAGGAGAAAGGTGAAAAGAGAAGGATTAGGCTAAATAGAAGGAAAAACAGAAATAGTAGGGGAAAAGCATAAAAAAGGGGAAGGGACTGTAAAAGGAGAGGGTTGCATGAGGCAAGTCATGCTCATAAGTAAAATACTGGGAAGGAGAGAAAGGGGAATAAGAAACAGAAAGGTATAATTTGGAGTTAATAAGATAGCAGGAAATACAGAATTAGTAGTTTTAACTGTAAATATGAATGTGATGAACTCTCCCATAAAATGGAAGCAGATTGCAGATTGGATTAAAAGCCATAATCCTACAATATGTTATTTACAAGAAAAATATTTAAAACACAGTGACACATATAGAGTAAAGGTAAAAGGCTGGAGTAGAATCTATTATACTTCAGGTGAAGTATAAAGAGTATGGGTAGCTATCCTGACCTCAGATAAAGCAAAAGCAAGAACACTGATCAAATTAAAAGAGATAAGAAAGGAAACTATAATTTGCTAAAGTGTACCATAGATAAGGAAGCAATATCAATACTAAGCATATATGCAACAAGTGGTATAGACTAGAAATTCCTAAAGGAGAAATTAAGAGAACTGCAAGAAGACAGCAAAACTATAATAGTGCAAGATCCCAACCTTGCTGTCTCAGAACTAAATGAATCAAACCACAAAATAAATAAGAAGTTAAAGAGGTAAATAGAATACTAGAAATGTTAGTTATGAGATCTTTGAAGAAAATTGAATGGAGACAGAAAGGAATATACTTTCTTCTCAGCAGTTTGTGGAACCTATACAAAAATTGACCATATATTAGGATACAAAGACCTCAAAATCATATGCAGAAATGTATTTAATACAGATCATGATGCAATAAAAATTACATTCAATAAAAAACCATGGGAAAATAAACCAAAAAGTCATTGGAAGCTAAATAATCTCATCCTAAAGAATGAATGAATGAAACAAGAAATCATAGACCCAATAATTTCATCCAAAAGAATAACAATAATGAGAAACATACCAAAATTTTTGAGATACAGCCAAAGTGGTAATAAAAGGAAATTTTATATCTCTAAATTCTTAGTTGCATAAAATAAAGAGAAGATCAATAAATTGGGCTTGCAACTAAAAATGTCAGACAAAGAACAAATTAAAAATGCCAATCAAATACCAAACTTGAGATTCTTAAAAGGAGAGTTTAATAAAATCGAAAGTATTAAAAAAAACTATCGAATTAATAAAACTAAAAGTTGGTTTTATGAAAAAAACAAAACAAACAGATAAATCTTAATTTGATTTGGAAATTTGGAAAGTTAATTTGATTAGGAAAGAGGAAAATCAAATTGTTAGTCTCAAAAATGAAATGAGAGAACTTTCCACCAAGGAAGAGGAAATTAGTATAATAATTAGCAATCATTTTGCTCATTAATTCCATTAAATTTGATAAGGGAGAACTTTCATCATGAAGAGGAAATTAGAAGCCAAGATGATAGAGAGCAGACACGACTCTTTGGGACTACCTATGACCTTCTCTCAAAGTAACAGCACATTAGGTCTTTGAACTGATTTCCTAGTCAAAGGATCCACAAATATTTGGAGCACAAAATTTCTAGAAGTTACTTTGGAAGTACTTTAGAACAGATCTGTTTCAAACTACCAGGGGGACAGTCTCTGAGCCAAGACCACTAGATAATGAGACCAGGGCAAGAAGCTGGTGCCAGGAGTCATAGTGTGACAGCTTCTACACACTTAGTAATCTTTTGGGAACCCCATAGGCTGTTCTGTCCTGGTTGTAAGCAGGTGGTTTGGAAGATTTACCTTTTTTAAAAGACAAATTATAAATCACTGAACCCTGGAAGAACACTGGACCTCACCACCATTCCCTAACTCCAGAAATCAATAAGCAGACCTGCTGCAGGGCAAATTAAAGCAGCTGTCACTCCTTTGCATTGAACACACTTCAAGCCTTAAAAAATGAAAAATACACAAAAAAGAATTATCACCCTAGACAGCTTTTATGGACAGAATAAAAAAAACAGACCTCAAATCCTGTGGTTCCTAAAAGCAAAGCAACTCCAGATAAAGCCGCAGAAGGAGATATGAGATGTCATTTCATAAGGCTTTCTTGGAAGATTACATAAAGAATCTTAAAAGAGAGTTAGAATAAAATGGGGGTAATGAAATGAGATCATTGTAAGAAGGAATGGAAAAAATATATAATGCCCCATAAAAGAGATATGAAAAATACACAAATTCACTGAAAAACAAAATTTGTAAAATTGAAAAAGAATGCAATGAACAAAAAATTTCAAGTGGCAAATTACTTTTGCTCATCCTGATTCTGCTTGATTCTGAGGCCTCCAGGGAGCTAGCCCAGACTTCACATTTTGGTGCCCAGTGTGTGAACAAAGGACACTAATTTCATTGAAGAAGTCCCTGTGACCAGGAAATGGGGTGAGTATTTTAATAGACAAATAGGGAATTTACTTTAATAGCTAAATTAGTAACTCTCATTTTCTAGCTGAAATGGAGAAGATGTTAGGAAAAGATTCTCCCGACCCCCCTCCACCTCCAACCACACCCAGATGGAGAACTACCAAAAGCATATTCAGATTAATAAAGAGACAAGATTTGATTGTAACTTGGGAGCAGATTGATGGACTTCTGGATGCTTTGGAATGCACATCCCTTTGGTTCTTCAAGGAAGAAGAAATAGAGGCAGATAACTGGAAACTAGTAGTAGATCAACTATGTAAATATTACAATGATAAAGGTCATGACTCAATTTCTAAGGAAACCTTCTATATGTACAACTTAATACAATTGGCCTTAAAGAATCTCACAAGTTATAGAAAAAAGAAAAGTTTTAAGAACAGCCAGATGAGGAAGTGTGAGGAGAAAGAGGAAGAGAAGGGAAAGATTAATGGAAATCTTGCCAGAGGGCATGGGGAGTTAGGTGAACTTAAATAATTCACAGCCCACCTACACCTGAGCTTGACCCTCCTCTATCAATTTCATCTTCCTAAGGGGAGGGAGGATGAAGAATTGGAGGTTAAGTGATATTACCAGCATCTCTCTCCCAGCAATCACCCCCTCCTATGACTTGATTGAAAAAGAAAGCTAAAGAGGAAGGACAGAATTCAGCTGATATGGGATAGAAATGTATCTTGTGTTTGAACAGCTTAACTCTTCAGGTCAAGAAAGGAGAAGATACACTCCTTTAAATTTAGAAATCCTCAAAGACCTGAAAAAGGTTTGCTCTCTTTATGGGGCCACATCAGCTTATGTCAAGATATTATTACAGAATTTGGCTTATGAAGTCTTAACCCAGAGGGACTGGAAATCTATAGCAAGAACATGCTTAGAACCTGGACAAAACTTCTTGTGTTTTTCTGAAAATAGTGAGCTCTGTAGGATACAAGCCCAACAAAGTAATCATACTGGAGTTAATCCTCCAGTCACCTATGACCAACTAACAGGTGTAGGTTCTTATGCAAACATTTCAGCACAGATTAATTACCCCTTAGCACCATATGAACAAACTGCTTCTGCTGCTATCAAAGCATGGGCTTTTCTCCCAGGTAAACAGGACAGAGGAGAAGCCTTCAAGAAAATAGCAAAGGGCCAAATGAACCTTTTGCTGATTTTGTGGGACATCTGGAGACAGCTGTCATATTATGAATTATTGTTGAAAATGCAGCAACAGAAATTATGATAAGGCAATTTGCTAAAGAAAATGCTAATGAAGTTTGTAAAAGAATTATACTAGCACTACATATATGGATGCTCCTTTAGAGGAGACCATAAGACACTGTGTCACAGTAGGCACAAATACATATAGCCAGGCTATGATGCAGACTTCCCAAGATCCAAACATGGGAAGACAGAGTCCCTTTTGGCAAGGTACTTCCAGAAAGACTCGTCAATGCTTTCATTGTGATAAAGTAGGGCATCTGAAAGCTCAGTGTTGGCATAGAGACAGAGTGAGGAAATAGGGTGAGAGAACAAGACCCAAAACCCCATATCCAAAATACAACGGAGGCATCAGAAGGTAGATTGATTCAGGGAAATGGGTTGGGGAGCGAAGCCCCAGGGCCCAAAACAAAAAATACTTGAGGCATGATGACAGATAATGCTACCCCCAGAGAGCCTTCAGAAAGAAGTTCAGTACTCAGACATGACCAATCAGTCAAGAAGAAGCAATCTGATGGAAAAAAGGGATTACATAATCAATCAGCCAGGAAGCAACCTGATGGGAGAAAGGGATTACATTTGGGGAGAATAGAGTTATATGCAGCTAGGACTACTGAGGTACCCTCTGGAGAGGTGAAATTTATTTCACTCCAGCTCCTGATCCTGTATCCCTTGTGTCCAGACACAATGGGCTTGACCATTTCACCTCCTGAGTGTACAGTATTCATCCATACACTGATGTAGGAAACTTCAAAAGCTGTAGATAATATCCCAGTCACTAATACAGGTAGATCATGTGTGACTTCTCAACCAGGAGAAGTAGTACTTTACTGATGCAGAATCTTAATAGGCAATCTTGTGATGGGTGCCCAGATTCTAACTCCAAGCAGCAGAATTCAGAATTATTCTGGACTGCAGCAGTTACAAGTGAGTATTCAGAGGTGCCAATGGGCCCAGTCACTGGCCAAAAATTAAGGCAGACATCTACATGTTTGGTGTAGGAGTGTCAATAGCAGCTGAAGTCCTTTGAGATGGACATTTGAAGGTGAAACAGAAGTTTTTACTCCTTTTATAGTTGAAAAAATCCCCATCAACCTGTGGGGAAAAGTTATCTTACAACAATTAGGATTACAATGGAGTAAGCAGAAGATCGCTGTACAATTAAATGCTGTATGAAGATATATTCTGATGGAAGTGGATATCTTCAACATAAAGAAGATCCAACTCACTTCCAGTTGATCAATGATGGACAGAAATAACTGCACCCAGAGAAGGAACACTGGGAAGTGAATGTAAATTGTTAGCACTACTGTATATCTACCCAGGTTACTTATACCTTCGGAATCTAATACTTAATGTACAACAAGAAAATGGTATTTAGGCAGGGCTGCTGTTGAAGGCCTGCCAGCACTCTCACCTGTTTCTATTCAATGGAAAAGTGATGCACCAGTGTGGATAGAATAGTGCCCCCTTAGCTAGTCATAAAATTCAGGCCTTATTAGATATAGTACAGGAGCAACTTGACCCAGGATACTTATAATCTTCCCTAAGTCCTTGGAATTCCCCTGTGTTTGTTGTAAGAGAGAAATCTGGAAAATGGAGGATGTTGACTGATTTAAGAAAAGTAAATGAACAGATGGAAACTATAGGAACTCTTCAGCCTGGACTTCCATCTCCTACTCAAATGCCTAGAGAATGGTCTCTTTGGGTTATAGACATTAAGGGTTATTTCTATTCTATCTCTCTAGATAAGGAGGATATGAAGAGATTTGCCTTTTCAGTGTCCAGGGTTAACCTAGCTGAGCCTTATAAAATATATGAATGGACAATTTTGTCACAGGGAATGAAAAACGGTCCTATTATATGTCAAATGTATGTGGTTGCTGCCCTTATTCAAGTAAGAAAAGCATTTTCTTTTTTTTTTTTAATTAATTTTTATTTTTATTTTTTAATTTTTTATTATTATATATATATTTTTTTAATAATATTATCCCTTGTATTCATTTTTCCAAATTATCCCCCCTCCCTCTATTCCCTCCCCCCGATGACAGGCAATCCCATACATTTTACATGTGTTACAATATAGTCTAGGTACAATACATGTGTGTAAATATCATTTTCTTGTTGCACAATAAACATTATAATCCGAAGGTACATGCAACTTGGGCAGACAAATATTAGTGCTAACAATTTACATTCCCCTCCCAGTGTTTCTTCTCTGGGTGTAGCTACCTCTGTCCATCACTGATCAACTGGAAGTGAGTTGGATCTTCTTTATGTTGAAGATTTCCACTTCCATCAGAATACATCCTCATACAGTATTGTTGTTGAAGTGTACAGTGATCTTCTGGTTCTGCTCATTTCACTCAGCATCAGTTGGTTTAAGTCTCTCCAGGCCTCTCTGTATTCTTCCTGCTGGTCATTTCTTACAGAGCAATAATATTCCATAACCTTCATATGCCACAATTTACCCAACCATTCTCCAACTGATGGACATCCATTCATCCTCCAGTTTCTAGCTACAACAAAAAGAGCTGCCACAAACATTTTGGCACATATATGTCTCTTTCCGCTCTTTAGTATTTCTTTGGGATATAATCCCAGTAGTAGCGCTGCTGGGTCAAAGGGTATGCACAGTTTGATAACTTTTTGGGCATAATTCCAGACTGCTCTCCAGAATGGCTGGATTCTTTCGCAACTCCACCAGCAATGTATTAGTGTCCCAGTTTCCCCACATCCCCTCCAACATTCATCATTATTTGTTCCTGTCATCTTAGCCAATCTGACAGGTTTGTAGTGGTATCTCAGAGTTGTCTTAATTTGCATTTCTCTGATCAGTAGTGATTTGGAACACTCTTACATGTGAGTGGATATAGTTTCAATTTCTTCCTCTGAGAATTGTCTGTTCATATCTTTGACGATTTATCAATTGGAGAATGGTTCAGTTTCTTATAAATTAGGGTCAGTTCTCTATATATTTTGGAAATGAGACCTTTGTCAGAACCTTTGTTTTTAAAAATATTTTCCCAATTTGTTACTTCCCTTCTAATCTTGTTTGCATTAGTATTATTTGTACAGAAACCTTTTAGTTTGATGTAATCAAAATCTTCTATTTTGTGATCAATAATGATCTCTAGTTCTCCTCTGGTCATAAATTCCTTCCTCCTCCACAAGTCTGAGAGGTAGATTATCCTCTGTTCCTCTAATCTATTTATTATCTCCCTCTTTATGCCTAAATCATGGACCCATTTTGATCTTATCTTGGTATATGGTGTTAAGTGTGGATCCATATCTAATTTCTGCCATACTAATTTCCAGTTTTCCCAACAGTTTTTTCCGAATAATGAATTTTTATCCCTAATGTTGGAATCTTTGGGTTTGTCAAAGATTAGGTTGCTATATATGTATCCTTTTTTGTCCTTTGTATCTAAACTGTTCCACTGATCTACCAGTCTATTTCTTAGCCAATACCAAATGGTTTTGGTGACTGCTGCTATATAATATAGCTTTAGATCAGGTACACTTAGACCACCTTCCTCTGAGTTTTTTTTTCATTAGTTCCCTTGCAATTCTCGACCTTTTATTCTTCCATATGAATTTTGTTGTTATTTTTTCTAGGTCATTGAAATAGTTTCTTGGGAGTCTGATTGGTATAGCACTAAATAAATAGATTAGTTTGGGGAGTATTGTCATCTTTATTATATTCGCTCGGCCTATCCAAGAGCACTGAATGTCTTTCCAATTATTTAAATCTGATTTTATTTTTGTGGCAAGTGTTTTGTAATTTTTCTAATATAATTCCTGACTTTTCTTTGGTAGATGGATTCCCAAATACTTTATACTCTCAACATTTGTTTGGAATGGAATTTCTCTTTGTATCTCTTGCTGTTGCATTTTGTTAGTGATATATAAAAATGCCGAGGATTTATGTGGATTTATTTTGTATCCTGCCAATTTGCTGAAATTTTGAATTATTTCTAGTAGCTTTTTAGCAGAGTCTTTGGGGTTCTCTAAGTATACCATCATGTCATCTGCAAAAAGTGATAGTTTAATTTCCTCATTTCCTACTCTAATTCCTTGAATCTCTTTCTCGGCTCTTATTGCCGAGGCTAGCGTTTCTAGTACTATATTGAATAGTAATGGTGATAGTGGGCAACCTTGCTTCACTCCTGATCTTACTGGGAAAGGTTGCAGTTTATTTCTATTGCATATTATGCTTACTGAAGGTCTTAAATATATGCTCCTGATTATTCTAAGGAATAGTCCATTTATTCCTATACTCTCAAGAGTTTTTAGTAGGAATGGATGTTGGATTTTGTCAAATGCTTTTTCTGCATCTATTGAGATGATCATATGGTTCTTATTAATTTGATTATTAATATGGTCAATTATATTAATAGTTTTCCTAATATTAAACCAACCCTACATTCCTGGAATAAATCCTACTTGATCATAGTGTATTATCTTGGAGATGATTTTCTGAAGTCTTTTTGCTAATATCTTATTTAAGATTTTAGCATCAATATTCATTAAGGAGATTGGTCTATAATTTTCTTTCTCAGTTTTCGGTCTACCTGGTTTAGGTATCAGTACCATGTCTGTGTCATAAAAGGAGTTTGGTAGGACTCCTTCATCCCCTATTTTTTCAAATAATTTATATAACATTGGGGCTAATTGTTCTTTAAATGTTTGGTAGAATTCACATGTGAATCCATCTGGCCCTGGGGATTTTTTCCTGGGGAGTTGATTAATAGCTTGTTCTATTTCTTTTTCTGAAATGGGACTATTTAAGCAATTTATCTCCTCCTCTGTTAATCTAGGGAGCCTATATTTTTGGAGGAAGTCATCCATTTCACTTAAGTTATCAAATTTATTGGCATAAAGTTGGGCAAAGTAACTCCTTGTTATTTCTCTAATTTCCTCTTCATTGGTGGAAAGATCCCCCTTTTCATTTGTAAGACTATCAATTTGATTTTCCTCTTTCTTTTTTTTTGATCAAATTTACCAAAGGTTTATCTATTTTATTGGCTTTTTCATAAAACCAACTCTTGGTTTTATTTATTAATTCAATAGTTTTTTTACTTTCAATATTATTGATTTCTTTTAATTTTTGTATTTCAAGTTTAATTTTTGGTTGGGGGTTTATAATTTGGTCTTTTTCTAGCCTTTTAAGTTGTAAGCCCAATTCGTTAATCTTCTCTTTCTCTATTTTCTTCAAATAAGCCTCTAAAGATATAAAATTTCCCCTTATTACTGCTTTAGCTGCATCCCAAAGATTTTGATATGATGTCTCATCATTGTCATTATCTTGGGTGAAATTGTTAATTGTTTCTATAATTTGCTCTTTCACCCAGTCATTCTTTAAAATGAGATTATTCAGTTTCCAATTACTTTTTGTTCCATTTACTCCTAACTTTTTACTGAATGTAGCTTTTATTGCATTGTGATCTGAGAAGAAAGCATTTATTATTTCTACCTTCCTACATTTAATTTTGAGATCTTTATGTCCTAATATATGGTCTCTTTTTGTATAGGATCCATGAACTGCTGAGAAGAAAGTATATTCCTTTCTATTGCCATTCAGTTTTCTCCAAAGGTCTATCATACCTACTTTTTCTAATGTTCTATTTACTTTTTTAATTTCTTTCTTGTTTATTTTGAGGTTTGATTTGTCTAAATCTGAGAGTGCAAGGTTGAGATCTCCCACTATTATAGTTTTACTGTCTAATTCTTCTTGCAGTTCTCTTAACTTTTCCTTTAGAAAGTTAGATGCTATACCACTTGGTGCATATATGTTTAGTATTGATATGGCTTCATTATTTATGCTACCTTTCAGCAGGATATAGTTTCCTTCCTTATCTTTTTTAACGAGATCTAATTCTGCTTTTGCTTGATCTGAGATAAGGATAGCTACCCCTGCTTTTTTGGCTTTACCTGAAGCATAATAGGCTCTGTTCCAACCTTTTACCTTTACTCTGTATGTATCTCCCTGCTTTAAGTGTGTTTCCTGTAGACAACATATTGTAGGGTTCTGCTTTTTGAACCAATCTGCTATCTGTCTCCATTTGATGGGATCGTTCATCCCATTTACATTTACAGTTAAAATTACTAATTCTGTATTTCCTGCCATCGTATTATCCCCAGATTATGCTTTTTTCCCTTGACCCCCCTGATCCCCCTCCCTGATATTTAATTTACAGACCCCCCTTGTGACGCGCAACCCTCCCTCTTTTTTTTTTTTTTTTTAGGATCCCTCCCCCCCTCCCTCCAAGTCCCTTCACTTATTTTCCTTTTCCTTTTCCCTTTTCCTCTCCCCCCCCTTTTTTTTATTTTTTATTTTTTTATTATATATATATATATATATATATATATATATTTTTTTTTTTTTTTTATAATATTATCCCTTGTATTCTTTTTTCCAAATTACCCCCCCTCCCTCTATTCCCTCCCGCCGATGACAGGCAATCCCATACATTTTACATGTGTTACAATATAGTCTAGGTACAATACATGTGTGTGAATATAATTTTCTTGTTGCACAATAAACATTAGAATCCGAAGGTACATGCAACCTGGGCAGACAGATATTAGTGCTAACAATTTACATTCCCCTCCCAGTGTTTCTTCTCTGGGTGTAGCTACCTCTGTCCATCATTGATCAACTGGAAGTGAGTTGGATCTTCTTTATGTTGAAGATTTCCACTTCCATCAGAATACATCCTCATACAGTATTGTTGTTGAAGTGTACAGTGATCTTCTGGTTCTGCTCATTTCACTCAGCATCAGTTGGTTTAAGTCTCTCCAGGCCTCTCTATATTCCTCCTGCTGGTCATTTCTTACCGAGCAATAATATTCCATAACCTTCATATACCACAATTTACCCAACCATTCTCCAACTGATGGACATCCATTCATCTTCCAGTTTCTAGCTACAACAAAAAGAGCTGCCACAAACATTTTGGCACATATATGTCTCTTTCTGCTCTTTAGTATTTCTTTGGGATATAATCCCAGTAGTAGCGCTGCTGGGTCAAAGGGTATGCACAGTTTGATAACTTTTTGGGCATAATTCCAGATTGCTCTCCAGAATGGCTGGATTCTTTCACAACTCCACCAGCAATGTATTAGTGTCCCAATTTCCCCACATCCCCTCCAACATTTGTCATTATTTGTTCCTGTCATCTTAGCCAATCTGACAGGTGTGTAGTGGTATCTCAGAGTGGTCTTAATTTGCATTTCTCTGATCAGTAGTGATTTGGAACACTCTTTCATGTGAGTGGATATAGTTTCAATTTCTTCCTCTGAGAATTGTCTGTTCATATCCTTTGACCATTTATCAATTGGAGAATGGTTCGGTTTCTTATAAATTATGGTCAGTTCTCTATATATTTTGGAAATGAGACCTTTGTCAGAACCTTTGTTTTTAAAAATATTTTCCCAATTTGTTACTTCCCTTCTAATCTTGTTTGCATTAGTATTATTTGTACAGAAACTTTTTAGTTTGATGTAATCAAAATCTTCTATTTTGTGATCAATAATGAACTCTAGTTCTCCTCTGGTCATAAATTCCTTCCTCCTCCACAAGTCTGAGAGGTAGATTATCCTCTGTTCCTCTAATCTATTTATTATCTCCCTCTTTATGCCTAAATCATGGACCCATTTTGATCTTATCTTGGTATATGGTGTTAAGTGTGGATCCATATCTAATTTCTGCCATACTAATTTCCAGTTTTCCCAACAGTTTTTTCCGAATAATGAATTTTTATCCCTAATGTTGGAATCTTTGGGTTTGTCAAAGATTAGATTGCTATAGATGTACCCTTTTTTGTCCTTTGTATCTAATCTGTTCCACTGATCTACCGGTCTATTTCTTAGCCAATACCAAATGGTTTTGGTGACTGCTGTTATATAATATAGCTTTAGATCAGGTACACTTAGACCACCTTCCTCTGAGTTTTTTTTTTTCATTAGTTCCCTTGCAATTCTCGAAATTTATTCTTCCATATGAATTTTGTTGTTATTTTTTCTAGGTCATTAAAATAGTTTCTTGGGAGTCTGATTGGTATAGCACTAAATAAATAGATTAGTTTGGGGAGTATTGTCATCTTTATTATATTTGCTCGGCCTATCCAAGAGCACTGAATGTCTTTCCAATTATTTAAATCTGATTTTATTTTTGTGGCAAGTGTTTTGTAATTTTTCTCATATAATTCCTGACTTTTCTTTGGTAGATGGATTCCCAAATATTTTATACTCTCAACATTTGTTTGGAATGGAATTTCTCTTTGTATCTCTTGCTGTTGCATTTTGTTAGTGATATATAAAAATGCCGAGGATTTATGTGGATTTATTTTGTATTCTGCCAATTTGTTGAAATTTTGAATTATTTCTAGTAGCTTTTTAGCAGAGTCTTTGGGGTTCTCTAAGTATACCATCATGTCATCTGCAAAAAGTGATAGTTTAATTTCCTCATTTCCTACTCTAATTCCTTGAATCTCTTTCTCGGCTCTTATTGCCGAGGCTAGCGTTTCTAGTACTATATTGAATAGTAATGGTGATAGTGGGCAACCTTGCTTCACTCCTGATCTTACTGGGAAAGGTTGCAGTTTATTTCTATTGCATATTATGCTTACTGAAGGTCTTAAATATATGCTCCTGATTATTCTAAGGAATAGTCCATTTATTCCTATACTCTCAAGAGTTTTTAGTAGGAATGGATGTTGGATTTTGTCAAATGCTTTTTCTGCATCTATTGAGATGATCATATGGTTCTTATTAATTTGATTATTAATATGGTCAATTATATTAATAGTTTTCCTAATATTAAACCAACCCTACATTCCTGGAATAAATCCTACTTGATCATAGTGTATTATCTTGGAGATGATTTTCTGAAGTCTTTTTGCTAATATCTTATTTAAGATTTTAGCATCAATATTCATTAAGGAGATTGGTCTATAATTTTCTTTCTCAGTTTTCGGTCTACCTGGTTTAGGTATCAGTACCATGTCTGTGTCATAAAAGGAGTTTGGTAGGACTCCTTCATCCCCTATTTTTTCAAATAATTTATATAACATTGGGGCTAATTGTTCTTTAAATGTTTGGTAGAATTCACATGTGAATCCATCTGGCCCTGGGGATTTTTTCCTGGGGAGTTGATTAATAGCTTGTTCTATTTCTTTTTCTAAAATGGGACTATTTAAGCAATTTATCTCCTCCTCTGTTAATCTAGGGAGCCTATATTTTTGGAGGAAGTCATCCATTTCACTTAAGTTATCAAATTTATTGGCATAAAGTTGGGCAAAGTAACTCCTTATCATTTCTCTAATTTCCTCTTCATTGGTGGAAAGATCCCCCTTTTCATTTGTAAGACTATCAATTTGATTTTCCTCTTTCTTTTTTTTGATCAAATTTACCAAAGGTTTATCTATTTTATTGGCTTTTTCATAAAACCAACTCTTGGTTTTATTTATTAATTCAATAGTTTTTTTACTTTCAATTTTATTGATTTCTCCTTTTAATTTTTGTATTTCGAGTTTAATTTTTGGTTGGGGGTTTATAATTTGGTCTTTTTCTAGCCTTTTAAGTTGTAAGCCCAATTCGTTAATCTTCTCTTTCTCAATTTTCTTCAAATAAGACTCTAAAGATATAAAATTTCCCCTTATTACTGCTTTAGCTGCATCCCAAAGATTTTGATATGATGTCTCATCATTGTCATTATCTTGGGTGAAATTGTTAATTGTTTCTATAATTTGCTCTTTCACCCAGTCATTCTTTAAGATGAGATTATTCAGTTTCCAATTACTTTTTGGTCTATTTACCCCTAACTTTTTACTGAATGTAGCTTTTATTGCATTGTGATCTGAGAAGAAGGCATTTATTATTTCTGCCTTCCTACATTTAATTTTGAGATCTTTATGTCCTAATATATGGTCAATTTTTGTATAGGATCCATGAACTGCTGAGAAGAAAGTATATTCCTTCCTATTGCCATTCAGTTTTCTCCAAAGGTCTATCATACCTAGTTTTTCTAATGTTCTATTTACTTTTTTAATTTATTTCTTGTTTATTTTGCGGTTTGATTTGTCTAAATCTGAGAGTGCAAGGTTGAGATCTCCCACTATTATAGTTTTACTGTCTATTTCTTCTTGCAGTTCTCTTAACTTTTCCTTTAGAAAGTTAGATGCTATACCACTTGGTGCATATATGTTTAGTATTGATATGGCTTCATTATTTATGCTACCTTTCAGCAGGATATAGTTTCCTTCCTTATATTTTTTAACGAGATCTAATTCTGCTTTTGCTTGATCTGAGATAAGGATAGCTACCCCTGCTTTTTTGGCTTTACCTGAAGCATAATAGGCTCTGTTCCAACCTTTTACCTTTACTCTGTATGTATGTCCCTGCTTTAAGTGTGTTTCCTGTAGGCAACATATTGTAAGGTTCTGCTTTTTGATCCAATCTGCTATCTGTCTCCATTTGATGGGATCGTTCATCCCATTTACATTTACAGTTAAAATTACTAATTCTGTATTTCCTGCCATCGTATTATCCCCAGATTATGCTTTTTTCCCTAACCCCCCTGATCCCCCTCCCCGATATTTAATTTACAGACCCCCCTTGTGACGCGCAACCCTCCCTCTTTTTTTTTTTTTTTTTTTTTTAGGATCCCTCCCCCCTCCCTCCAAGTCCCTTCACTTATTCTCCTTTTCCTTTTCCCTTTTCCTCTCCCCCCTTTTAATGAGGTGAGAGAAAATTTTCTGAAAAACAAATATGTTAATTATTTACTCTTTGAGCCTCTCCTGATGAGAGTAAGATTCACACAATGATTCTCCCCCTCACTAAGTTCCCTCAGATATGGTGTATGTCTCTTCCTGGGATGTAGTTTCCCTCTTTTTATCACTCCTTCCCCTTTTTCTGAACCGACCTCCTTCCCTTTACTACACCCCCCTTTTTTTCTTTTATATCAGTAAAATCAAATTATCCTTGAGTATTTTTTATATACCCACAACAGAGTTACAGTTCTCAAGGGTTCTGTGTACCTTTTTCTGTTTCTCTTCAGTCTTGTGGATGTAGATCAAATTTTTTGTTTAAGTCTGGTTTTTTTCTTAGAAACATATAGAATTCCTCTGTTTCATTGAATGACCATCTTCTTCCATGGAAAAAGATGCTAAACTTAGCTGGGTAGTTCATTCTTGGTTGCAGTCCTTGATCTTTTGCCTTACGGAATATCAGGTTCCAGGCCCTTCTATCTTTTAATGTGGAGGCAGCCAGATCTTGGGTGACCCTTATTGTGGCACCTTGGTATTTAAATTGTTTTTTTCTAGCTGCTTGCAGGATTTTCTCCTTTGTGTGGTAATTCTGCAGCTTAGCCACAATATTCCGTGGTGTTCTTTTTTTAGGATCTATTTCAGAAGGAGTTCGATGAATTCTTTCCACATCTACTTTCCCTTCTGTTTCTATTATCTCTGGACAGTTCTCTTTGATAATTTCCTGTAAAATAGAATCTAGGCTCTTTTTTTGGTCATAGTTTTCTGGAAGTCCAATAATCCGCAGATTATCTCTCCTAGATCTATTTTCCAGGCCTATAGATTTTCCCAGTAAGTATTTGACGTTGTTCTCCAGCTTCTCATTTTTTTTGTTTTGTTTGACTGATTCTTGGGTTCTCTGTGAATCATTCATTTCTATTTGTTCCATCCTGACTTTTAAGGAGTTATTTTCTTCTTTCACAGTTTTTAGTTCTTTTTGTAAATGCCCAATTTCGTTTTTAAATGAATTATTTTTCTCTATTGAATTTTTTTCCATTTCCCTAATTTTTTTTTGAGAATTATTTTCTTTTTCCAATTCAGAAATTCTATTTTCTTGAGACTTTTTTATCTTTTCCAATTCAGAAATCCTACTTTCCTGTGTTTTTTTAACCTTTTCTAATTCACTAATTTTGTTTCCCTGCATCTCCTGTGAATTCTTTATTTTTTCCAACTCCAATTTCAGGACGTTGTTATTCTCTCTCATAGCTTCCCTTTCCTTTCCCCATTTTTCTTCAATCTCCCTCAATTTTTTAAGAGCTTCTTCTAGGAGAGAGTTATGTGATGGGGGGCAGGAATCGTTCCCCTTTAGGTTGTTATCTGCTGATTCTCTGCTGTCAACTTCCTCGGGGTTGGATACCCGCTCTTTCTCTGTATAGAAGGAATCTATAGTTTTTCTAGCTTTTTTGCTCATATTTAAAAAAATGTTTTGGGGTCTGTCCCTGGGGTAGGAAATTATTTACTTCTTTACCAGCTTCCTCCCAGACTGGATGGATGCAGCGGTCCCTGTGCCTGAGCTAAGGGAGAGCTCTGGGAGAGAGTACCCTACCCCCTCCCTGGAAGTGCCTCAGAGGTGATTAGCACTACTGTGCTTCGAGGGCGTAGAATAGTGAAGACAGCACGAAGCCCAGCCTATGTGTCCGGGTGGGGAGTGGATGTCTGTAGCAGGTGACGTGAGAAGCCCCTGTGCTCAAACTGGAAGTGTCTGCCAGAAACCGCGGTCCCTAGTTCAAAGGTTCCGCTTCTCTGGGACTTCCTGGAGCTGAGTTCCACTCCCTCCAGCTAAGCTAGGCAGTGTGTGTTGCCTTGGGCCGTATCCACCCACTTGTCAATCTCTTAACTATTCTCAGGAGGTAGCTGAGGCCACACCCCCTGGTGCCAAGAGATCTGCTGAGTCACCCCCAGGATCGGGGAAAATCTAATTTGAGTTTTAAAATATTTTGGCTTTCTCTTCTGAACTGCTAAATAATTAGCAGAGAAGAGCTAACAGCCTGTGCCAGATTCCTTTACCTCAGTGGCTTCTCTGATCCCAGAGCCCTTCCCAGCGCAATGGGCGCAGTGTACCCCTACCCCACCGTCTGTGCTGGTCTCTCTTATTCCTCCCCTGAGAACTGACCTTTCCTGTTGAAACTCCAGATTCTCTTCAGCTGGTAAGTCGTGCTTCCAGTCCTTGTGGTATCTATCAGTCCTGAGCTAATTCTGAGACTTAATTTATCTAATTGGTTGTGAGGGAGTGAGGACGTTCACTGAGTCGTGTGTTTCTTCTCCGCCATCTTGGCTCCGCCCCTCCTCTCCCCCCTTTTAATGAGGTGAGAGAAAATTCTCTGAAAAACAAATATGTTAATTATTTACTCTTTGAGCCTCTCCTGATGAGAGTAAGATTCACACAATGATTCTCCCCCTCACTAAGTTCCCTCAGATATGGTGTATTTTCTATGCCTCTTCCTGGGATGTAGTTTCCCTCTTTTTATCATTCCTTCCCCTTTTTCTGAATCGACCTCCTTCCCTTTACTACACCCCCCTTTTTTTCTTTTATATCAGTAAAATCAAATTATCCTTGAGTATTTTTTATATACCCACAACAGAGTTACAGTTCTCAAGGGTTCTGTGTACCTTTTTCTGTTTCTCTTCAGTCTTGTGGATGTAGATCAAATTTTTTGTTTAAGTCTGGTTTTTTTCTTAGAAACATATAGAATTCCTCTTTTTCCTTGAATGACCATCTTCTTCCATGGAAAAAGATGCTAAACTTAGCTGGGTAGTTCATTCTTGGTTGCAGTCCTTGATCTTTTGCCTTACGGAATATCAGGTTCCAGGCCCTTCTATCTTTTAATGTGGAGGCAGCCAGATCTTGGGTGACCCTTATTGTGGCACCTTGGTATTTAAATTGTTTTTTTCTAGCTGCTTGCAGGATTTTCTCCTTTGTGTGGTAATTCTGCAGCTTAGCCACTATATTCCGTGGTGTTCTTTTTTTAGGGTCTATTTCAGAGGGAGTTCGATGAATTCTTTCCACATCTACTTTCCCTTCTGTTTCTATTATCTCTGGACAGTTCTCTTTGATAATTTCCTGTAAAATAGAATCTAGGCTCTTTTTTTGGTCATAGTTTTCAGGAAGTCCAATGATCCGCAGATTATCTCTCCTAGATCTATTTTCCAGGTCTATAGATTTTCCCAGTAAGTATTTGACGTTGTTCTCCAGCTTCTCATTTTTTTTTGTTTTGTTTGACTGATTCTTGGGTTCTCTGTGAATCATTCATTTCTATTTGTTCCATCCTGACTTTTAAGGAGTTATTTTCTTCTTTCACAGTTTTTAGTTCTTTTTGTAAATGCCCAATTTCGTTTTTAAATGAATTATTTTTCTCTATTGAATTTTTTTCCATTTCCCTAATTTTTTTTTGAGAATTATTTTCTTTTTCCAATTCAGAAATTCTATTTTCTTGAGACTTTTTTATCTTTTCCAATTCAGAAATCCTACTTTCCTGTGTTTTTTTTTTAACCTTTTCTAATTCATAAATTTTGTTTCCCTGCATCTCCTGTGAATTCTTTATTTTTTCCAACCCCAATTTCAGGACGTTGTTATTCTCTATCATAGCTTCCCTTTCCTTTCCCCATTTTTCTTCAATCTCCCTCAATTTTTTAAGAGTTTCTTCTAGGAGAGAGTTATGTGAGGGGGGGCAGGGATCGTTCCCCTTTGGGTTGTTATCTGCTGACTCTCATATCCTTTGACCATTTATCAATTGGAGAATGGTTCGGTTTCTTATAAATTAGGGTCAGTTCTCTATATATTTTGGAAATGAGACCTTTGTCAGAACCTTTGTTTTTAAAAATATTTTCCCAATTTGTTACTTCCCTTCTAATCTTGTTTCCATTAGTATTATTTGTACAGAAACCTTTTAGTTTGATGTAATCAAAATCTTCTATTTTGTGATCAATAATGATCTCTAGTTCTCCTCTGGTCATAAATTCCTTCCTCCTCCACAAGTCTGAGAGGTAGATTATCCTCTGTTCCTCTAATCTATTTATTATCTATTCTCAGGAGGTAGCTGAGGCCACACCCCCTGGTGCCGAAATCTGCTGAGTCACCTCCAGGGTCCGGGGAAAATCTAATCTGAGTTTTAAAATATTTTGGCTTTCTCTTCTGAACTGCTAAATAATTAGCAGAGAAGAGCTAACAGCCTGTGCCAGATTCCTTTACCTCAGTGGCTTCTCTGATCCCAGAGCCCTTCCCAGCGCAATGGACGCAGCATGCGAGCACCCAGCCGTCTGTGCTGGCCTCTCTTCTTCCTCCCCTGGGGACTGACCTTGTCTGTTGAAACTCCAGATTCTCTTCAGCTGGTAAGTCGTGCTTCCAGTCCTTGTGGTATCTATCAGTCCTGGGCTTATTCTGAGGCTGATTTATCTAATTGGTTGTGAGGGAGTGAGGACCTTTACAGAGTCGTGTGTTTCTTCTCCGCCATCTTGGCTCCGCGCCCCAAGAAAAGCATTTTCAAATGTAATGTTATTACATTATATGGATGATATATTGGGATGTGCACCTAAGGAACAAATATTAGAAGCATGTCTATAACAGACCATAAAAACACTAAGGAAGTATAAATTGAAAATATCTCCTGAAAAATTTCAAGACAATATCCTTTGCAATATTTAGGCTATGAAGTACATCTTAAGGTGCTTACACCTCACAGTACAAAAACTTCCCTTAAGAACAGAGAAGCTAAACACCTTAAATGGCTTTCAGAAATTGAGAGGAGATACCCAATGGATGCATCCAGTGTTCGGCTTGACAGCCTATCAATTGCAACCATTATATGATATATTAAGGGAAGACAGTGCTTTAACCTCACCAAGCCAGCTTACAAAAGAAGCTGAACAGGCTTTGAGGGTAGTTGAACTGGCTTTATCCAAAGTGGTTGAAAGAGTCATTCAAAACCATTGGAAATATTCGTTTTTGTTGCAAAAGAAGCACTCACAGCAGTCAAGGAAACATTGTGATAGAGTGGGTGAACCTCCAAGCACAAACAGAACAAAGCTTTACTCCTTACTCAGGGCTTGTAGCTACAACTTTTTTAAAGGCCATTAAGTGAGCAGTACAATTACCTGGGATAAGCCTGACAAGATATACACCTTTTATACTAATGCACAAGTTAATATGTACTGTGAAACCATCCCAGAATTGCAAATTTTATTAGCCATGGCTCCAAATTTTACACACGGGTCTCCATTAAAGATAACCCAACTATTACATAATTGGCAATTGATTCTTTTTTTTTTTTAGAATTTTTTTCACAATATATATGCATGAGTATTTTTAAAAAAATATCCCTTGTATTAATTTTTCCAAATTATCCCCCTCCTCCCTCCGCTTCCTCCCCCCGATGACAGGCAATCCCATACATTTTACATGTGTTAAAATAAAACCTAGATACAATATATGTGTGTAAATACCATTTTCTTGTTGTACATTAAATATTAGACTCCGAAGGTATAAGTAACCTGGGTAGATAGACAGGAGTGCTAACAATTTACATTCACTTCCCAGTGTTCCTTCTCTGGGTGCAGTTGTTTCTGTCCATCATTGATCAACTGGAAGTGAGTTGGATCTTCTTTATGTTGAAGATATCCACTTTCATCAGAATATATCTTCATACAGCATTGAATTGTACAGCGATCTTCTGGTATTATTCATTTCACAGAGCATCAGTTGATGTAAGTCTCTCCAAGCCTCTCTGTATTCCTCCTGCTGGTCATTTCTTACAGAGCAATAAAATTCCATGACATTGATATACCATAACTTACCCAGCCTTCTCCAATTGATAGACATCCATTCATTTTTCCAGTTTCTAGCCAATACAATAAGACCTGTCACAAACATTTTGGCACATACAGGTCCCTTTCCGCTCTTTAGTATTTCTTTGGGATATAAGCCCAGTAGCAGCAATGCTGGGTCAAAGGATATGCACAATTTGATAACTTTTTGGGCATAGTTCCAAATTGCTCTCCAGAATGGCTGGATTCTTTCACAACTCCACCAACAATGTATCAGTGTCCCAGTTTTCCCACATCCCCTCCAACATTCATCAATATTTTTTCCTGTCATCTTAGCCAATTTGACAGGTGTGTAGTGGTATCTCAGAGTTGTCTTAATTTGCATTTCTCTGATCAGTAGTGATTTGGAACACTCTTTCATATAAGTGGATATGAGTGGATCAATTTCATCATCTGATAATTGTCTGTTCATAACCTTTGACCATTTATCAATTGGAGAATGGTTTGATTTCTTATAAATTAGGGTCAGTTCTCTATATATTTTGGAAATGAGACCTTTATCAGAACGTTTACTTTTAAAAATATTTTCCCAATTTGTTATTTCCCTTCTAATCTTGTTTGCATTAGTATTGTTTGTTCAGAAAATTTTTAGTTTGATGTAATCAAAATCTTCTATTTTGTGATCAATAATGATCTCTAGTTCTCCTCTGGTCATAAATTCCTTCCTCCTCCACAGGTCTGAGAGGTAGACTATTTTCTGTTCCTCTAATCTATTTATGATCTCATTCTTTATGCCTAAATCATGGACCCATTTTGATCTTATCTTGGTATATGGTGTTAAGTGTGGATCCATATCTAATTACTGCCATACTAATTTCCAGTTTTCCCAACAGTTTTTTCCGAATAATGAATTTTTATCCCTAATGTTGGTATCTTTGGGTTTGTCAAAGATTAGGTTGCTATAGTTGTACCCTTTTTTGTCCTTTGTATCTAATCTGTTCCACTGATCTACCGGTCTATTTCTTAGCCAATACCAAATGGTTTTGGTGACTGCTGCTATATAATATAGCTTTAGATCAGGTACACTTAGACCACCTTCCTCTGAGTTTTTTTTCATTAGTTCCCTTGCAATTCTCGACCTTTTATTCTTCCATATGAATTTTGTTGTTATTTTTTCTAGGTCATTGAAATAGTTTCTTGGGAGTCTGATTGGTATAGCACTAAATAAATAGATTAGTTTGGGGAGTATTGTCATCTTTATTATATTCGCTCTGCCTATCCAAGAGCACTGAATGTCTTTCCAATTATTCAAATCTGACTTTATTTTTGTGGCAAATGTTTTGTAATTTTTCTCATATAATTCCTGACTATTCTTTGGTAGATGAATTCCCAAATATTTTATACTCTCAACATTTGTTTGGAATGGAATTTCTCTTTATATCCCTTCCTTTTGCATTTTGTTGGTGATATATAAAAATGTTGAGGATTTATGCAGATTTATTTTGTATCCTGCCACTTTGCTAAAATTCTGAATTATTTCTAATAGCTTTTTAGCAGAGTCTTTGGGGTTCTCTAAGTATACTATCATGTCATCTGCAAAGAGTGATAGTTTGATTTCCTCATTTCCTACTCTAATTCCTTGAATCTCTTTCTTGGCTCTTATTGCCGAGACTAGCGTTTCTAGTACTATATTGAATAGTAATGGTGATAGTGGGCAACCTTGTTTCACTCCTGATCTTACTGGGAAAGGTTGCAATTTATTTCTATTGCATATTATACTTACTGAAGGTCTTAAATATATGCTCCTGATTATTCTAAGGAATAGTCCATTTATTCCTATACTCTCAAGAGTTTTTAGTAGGAATGGATGTTGGATTTTGTCAAATGCTTTTTCTGCATCTATTGAGATGATCATATGGTTTTTATTAATTTGATTATTAATATGGCCAATTATACTAATAGTTTTCCTAATATTAAACCAGCCCTGCATTCCTGGTATAAATCATATTGATCATAGTGTATTATCCTGGGGATGATTTTCTGAAGTTTTTTTGCTAATATCTTATTTAAGATTTTAGCATCAATATTCATTAAGGAAATTGGTCTATAATTTTCTTTCTCAGTTTTCGATCTACCTGCGTTAGGTATCAGTACCATGTCTGTGTCATAAAAGGAGTTTGGTAGGACTCCTTCATCCCCTATTTTTTCAAATAATTTATATAACATTGGGGCTAATTGTTCTTTAAATGTTTGGTAGAATTCACATGTTAATCCATCTGGTCCTGGGGATTTTTTCCCCAGGGAGTTGATTAATAGCTGGTTCTATTTCTTTTTCTGAAATGGGACTATTTAAGCAATTTATCTCCTCCTCTGCTAATCTAGGGAGCCTATATTTTTGGAGGAAGTCATCCATTTCACTAAAGTTATCAAATTTATTGGCATAAAGTTGGGCAAAGTAACTCATTATTTCTCTAATTTCCTCTTCATTGGTGGAAAGATCCCCCTTTTCATTTGTAAGACTAACAATTTGATTTTCCTCTTTCTTTTTTCTGATAAGATTTACCAAAGCTTTATCTATTTTATTAGCTTTTTCATAAAACCAACTCTTGGTTTTATTTATTAATTCAATAGTTTTTTTTACTTTCAATATTATTGATTTCTCATTTTAATTTTTGTATTTCAAGTTCAATTTTTGGTTGGGGGGTTTTAATTTGGTCTTTTTCTAGCTTTTTAAGTTGCAGGCCCAATTCGTTAATCTTCTCTTTCTCTATTTTCTTCAAATAAGCCTCTAAAGATATGTCTCATCATTGTCATTATCTTGGGTGAAATTGGTAATTGTTTCCATAATTTAATCTTTCACCCAGTCATTCTTTAAGATGAGATTATTCACTTTCCAATTAGTTTTTCGTCTATTTACCCCTAACTTCTTACTGAATGTAGTTTTTATTGCATTGTGATCTGAGAAGAAGGCATTTATTATTTCTGCCTTCCTACATTTAATTTTGAGATCTTTATGTCCTAATATATGGTCAATTTTTGCATAGGTTCCATGAACTGCTGAGAAGAAAGTATATTCCTTTCTATTGCCATTCAGTTTTCTCCAAAGGTCTATCATACCTAGTTTTTCTAATGTTCTATTTACTTTTTAAATTTCTTTCTTATTTGTTTTGTGGTTTGATTTATCTAAATCTGAGAGTGCAAGGTTGAGATCTCCCGGTATTATAGTTTTACTGTCTATTTCTTCTTGCAATTCTCTTAACTTTTCCTTTAGATAGTTAGATGCTATACCACTTGGTGCATATATGTTTAGTATTGATATGGCTTCATTATTTATGCTACCTTTCAGCAGGATAGTTTCCTTCCTTATCTCTTTTAACTAGATCAACTTTTGCTTTTGCTTGATCTGAGATAAGAATAGCTACCCCTGCTTTTTTGGCTTTACCTGAAGTATAATAGATTCTGCTCCAACCTTTTACCTTTACTCTGTATGTATCTCCCTGCTTTAAGTGTATTTCCTGTAAACAACATATTGTAGGGTTCTGATTTTTGATCCAGTCTTCTATCCGTCTCTGTTTGATGGGAGCGTTCATTCCATTCACATTTACAGTTATAATTAATAATTCTGTATTTCCTGCCATCATATTATCCACAGATTATGCTTTTTCCCTTGATACCCCTGAACCCCTTCCCCGATATTTTAATTTATAGACCCCACTTGTGATGCGCAGCCCTCCCTTTTTTTTCAGTATCCCTCCCCCCTCTCTCCAAGTCCCTTACCTTATTCTCCTTTTCTTTTCCCTTTTCCTCTCCCCCCTTTTATTGAGGTGAGAGAGAATTCTTTGAAAAACAAATATGATAATTATTTACTCTTTGAGCCTCTTCTGATGAGAGCAAGATTCATACAATATTTCTCCCCCTCTCTAAATTCCCTCAGATATGGTGTATTTTCTATGCCTCTTCCTGGGATTTAGTTTCCCTCTTTTCATCACTCTTTCCCCTTTTTCTGATACTACCCCCT
Organism: Sminthopsis crassicaudata; assembly: GCF_048593235.1. Classification (NCBI taxonomy): domain Eukaryota; kingdom Metazoa; phylum Chordata; class Mammalia; order Dasyuromorphia; family Dasyuridae; genus Sminthopsis; species Sminthopsis crassicaudata. Next base: position 451,870,518 of record NC_133617.1, read on the forward strand.
TCCCTTTACTACACCCCTCCTTTTTTTTTTATATCAGTAAAATCAAATTATCCATGGGGTACTTTCTATATACCCACAACAGATATACAGTTCTCAAGGGTTCTGTGTACCTTTTTCTGTTTCTCTTCAGTCCTTGTGGATGTAAATCAAATTTTTTGTTTAAGTCTGTTTTTTTTTTCTTAGAAACATATGGAATTCCTCTATTTCATTGAATGACCATCTTCTTCCATGGAAAAAAGATGCTAAACTTAGCTGGGTAGTTTATTCTTGGTTGCAATCCTTGATCTTTTGCCTTTCGGAATATCAGGTTCCAGGCCCTTCTATCTTTTAATGTGGAGGCAGCCAGATCTTGTGTGACCCTTACTATGGCACCTTGGTATGTAAAATTTTTTTTTCCTAGCTGCTTGCAAGATTTTCTCCTTTGTGTGGTAATTCTGCAGCTTAGCCACAATATTGCATGGTGGTCTTTTTTTAGGGTCTATTTCAGAAAGAGTTGGATGAATTCTTTTGACATCTACTTTCCTTTCTGTTTCTATTATCTCTGGACAGTTCTCTTTGATAATTTCCTGTAAAATAGAATCTAGGCTCTTTTTTTGGTCATAATTTTTGGGAAGTCCAATGATCCGCAGATTATCTCTCTTACATCTATTTTCCAGGTCTATAGATTTTCCCAGTAAGTATTTGCCATTATTTTCCAGCTTTTCATTTTTTTTTTTTTTTGTTTTGTTTGACTGATTCTTGGTTCTCAATGAATCATTCATTTCCATTTGTTCCATCCTGAATTTTAAGGAGTTATTTTCTTCATTCACAGTTTTTACTTCTTCTTGTAAATGTCCAATTTCGTTTTTTAAATGAATTATTTTGTTCTATTCAATTTTTTTCCATTTCCCTAATTTTTTTAGAGAATTATTTTCTTTTTCCAATTCAGAAATCCTATTTTCTTGAGACTTTATTGTCTTTTCCAATTCAGAAATCCTACTTTCCTGTGATTTTTTAACCTTTTCTAATTCACAAATTTTGTTTCCCTGCATCTCCTGTGAATTCTTTATTTTTTACAACTCCAGTTTCATAGCTTCCCTTTCCTTTCCCCATTTTTCTTCAAACTCTCTTAATTTTTTATTAGTCTTTTCTAGAAGAGAGTTATGTGATGGGGGGCAGGAATCGTTCTACTTTAGGCTGTTATCTGCTGACTCTCTGCTGTTAACTTCCTTGGGGTTGGATACCCATTCTTTCTCTGTGTAGGAGTCGATCGTTTTTCTTTGCTTTTTACTCATATTTTAAAAATATTTTGGGATCTGTCCCTGGGGTAGGAAATTATTTATTTATTTCTTTACCAGCTTCCTCCCAGACTGGTGGATGCAGTGGCTCCCATGCCTGAGCTAAGAGAGAGCTCTGGGAGAGAGTTCCCCACCCCCTCCCTGGAAGTGCCTCAGAGGAGATTAGCACTGCAGCGCTTTGAGGATATTGTTTGTCCTAGCGACTTTCCTGAGGTTTAAGACTGAACAGTAAAGGCAACACAAAGCCCAGCCTATGTGTCCTGGTGGAGCTTTTTAATTAAGCTCTTTATACATCAGCAGCAGATGATGGGAAAAGCCCCTGCACTCAAACTGGATGTGTCTGCCTTGAAAACCACAGTCCCTATTGGCTATTAATTCTTGAAGAAAAGGTTTCTAAAGTTCCTCTTATAGAACCAACTATCTTTACAGATACATCCAAACATAATATTTGTGCTATATATTCTTGTGACTTAACTCTAAAGAGAGTAGTCAGAACTCCTTTTCAGTCCACTCAGCAGAATGAATTGTATGCAATCATTCTAGCTCTTACTTATTATCCAGGAGATATAAATATAACATCTGATTTGGCCTATTCAGTAGGTGTGATACAAAGAATAGCCACGGCCCAAATAAAATTTGTAGTTTCCAATATATATCAGCTCTTTAAGGAACTTCAAGAGCAAGTGAGAAAGCATCCAGGTAAGATGTATATCTTGTATTTCCACTCCCATAGTGGACTTCCCGGTCCTATTTTTGATGGTAATTCAAAGACAGATTGCCTTATAATTATATTGGCCAATACTGCTTTATTTCAGTAAGGCCAAGAATCTCATTCTAAATATCATCAAGCTACTCAAGCTTTACATTTTGCAATTTGGGATAACAAGAGAGGAAGCTAGGTGCATAGTAAAGCCTATACAGCTTGTCTTCCTTTCCACACTCCTACATGCCTGAAGGAAGAACCCTTGTGGCTTGAGACCCAATGAAATTTGGCAAATGGGTGTGACCCGTTATAAATCTTTTGGCCATCTGTCTTTTATCCATGTTGTAGTAGACACATTTTCAAGATTTACTTTTGCAATACCAGCAGCAAAGGAGACAAACTGAGTGCTCACCGAAATTCCTTATATAAACATTTGCAATTATCAGTGTGTAAGCACTAAAGCAATAAAAACACATAATGGACCTACATATACTTCTCAATATTTTGCACACTTTTGTGCACAGTATAAGATTTTACATAGCACTGGCATACCCTTTAATCCTCAAGCATAGGCAATAGTAGAGAGAAGAAACAGAGACATCAAGACACTCCTCCAAAAACAAAAGAAAGGGGGAGCACAGGTAACCCTAGAGAACTTTTTAATTTAGCTCTTTATACAATTAATTTCTTTTTATTTTTATAGCTTTTTATTGACAGAACATATGCATGGGTAATTTTTACAACATTTTCCCCTGCACTCATTTCTGTTCCAATTTTTCTCTTCCCTCCCTCTGCCCCCTCACCTAGATTGCAGGAAGTCTCATATTTGTTAAACATGTTAAAGTATATCTTACATACAATTACATGTGTGCAGATCTGTACAGTTCTCTTGTTGCAAAACAAAAATTGGATTGAGCATGTAAAAATTACCTGGGAAGAAAAACAAAAATGCAAGTAGTCCACATTCATTTCCCAGTGTTTCTTCTCTAAAACTCTGGATTCTATCCATTATTGAGCAATTGGAACTGAATTGGATCTTCTTTGTCAAAGATATCCACTTCCATCAGAATACATTCTCATACAACATTCTTGTTGAAGTGTATAATGATCTCCTGGTTCTGCTCATTTCACTTAGCATTAGTGTATGTAGAGTCTCTCCAAGCCTCTGTGTATTCATCATATTGGTCATTTTTTACAGAACAATACTATTCCATAACATTCATATACTACAATTTACCTAACCATTCTTCAAATTATGGGAATCCATTAAATTTCCAGGGGCTGCCACAAACATTTTGGCAAATACAAGTCTTTTATTATTCCTTCTTTATTATCTCTTTGGGATATAAGCCCAGTAGTAACACTGCTGGATCAAAGCATATGCATAGTTTGATAGCTTTTTGAGCATAGTTCCAAATTACTCTCCAGAATGACTGGATCCATTCAGAAATTCACCAACAATGCATCATTGCCCTAGTTTTCCCACATTCCTTCCAATATTTGTCACTTTTTCCCTCTCATCTTAGACAATCTGACTGATGTGTCTGTATATTAGGTGTGTCTGTATCTCATAGTTGTCTTAATTTGCATTTATGTGATAAATAGTTATTTGGAACACTCATATGAGTAGAAATACTTTCAATTCATCTGAAAATTGTCTGTTCATATCTTTTGACCATTTATCAATTGGAGAATGGTAAGATTCTTGTAAATTAGAGTAAATTTTCTGTATGTTTTGGAATGAGATCTTTACCAGAACCTTTAACTGTAAAAATATTTTCCCAGTTTGTTACTTCCCTTCTTCCTTGTTTGCATTAGTTGTTTTTGTAGAAAAGCTTTTTAATTTGGTATAATTAAAATTTTCTATTTTGTGATCAATAATGAGCTCTAGTTCTTCTTTGGTCAAAAATTCCTTCTTCCCCCACAAATTTGGTAGGTAAACTATCTTTTGTTCCTCTTATTTATTTATTGTCTCATTCTTTTTTTTTTAAATTCATTTTAATATTTTTTATTTACCAGATATATGCATGGGTACATTTTTACAACATTGACAATTGCCAAACCTTTTGTTCTAATTTTTCCCCTCCTTCCCCCGCCCCAGATGGCAGGTTGACCAATACATGTTAAATATGATAGAGTATAAATTAAATACAATACATGTATACATGACTAACAGTTGTTTTGCTGTACAAAAAGAATCGGACTTTGAAATAGTGTATAATTAACCTGTGAAGGAAATCCAAAATGCAGGCAGACAAAATTAGAGGGATTGGAAATTCTGTGTAGTGGTTCATAATCATCTCCTATTGTTCTTTTGTGAGTGTAGCTGGTTCAGTTCATTACTGCTCTATTGGAACTTATTTGGTTCATCTCATAGTTGAAAATGGCCCCATCCATCAGAATTGATTATCATATAGTATTGTAGTTGAGGTATACAACGGTTTCCTGGTCCTGCTCATTTCACTCAGCATGAGTCCATGTAAGTCTCTCCAGGTCTTTCTGAAATCATCTTGTTGGTGATTTCTTACAGAACTATAGTATTCCATAATATTCATATACCACAATTTATTCAGCCAATCTGCATTTGATGGGCATCCATGCAATTTCCAGTTTCTGGCCACCACAAAGAGGGCTGCCACAAACATTCTTGCACATACACCCCTTTCCCTTCTTTAAGATCTCTTTGGGATACAAACCCAGTAGCAATACTGCTGGGTCAAAGGGTATGAAGAGTTTGATAATTTTTTGAGCAGAGTTCCAAAGTGCTCTCCACAATGGCTGGATGTATTCACAGTTCCACCAACAATATATCAGTGTCCCTGTTTTCCCACATCCCCTCCAACATTCTGCATTACCTTTCTCTTTCATTATAGTCTCATTCCATACGTTTAAATGATGAATCCATTTTGATCTTATATTGGTATATGTTGTTAACTGTGGGTCCATGCCTAGTATCTGCCATATTAATTTCCAACTTTCCTAGTAGTTTTTGTCAAATAGTGAGTTCTTATCCCAACATTTGGGATCTTTGTGTTTGTCAAACAGTAACTTGCTATATTTGTTGACTATTTTGTCCTGTGAACCTAACCTGTTCCACTGATCAATGAGTCTATTTCTTAGTTAATACCAAATGATTTTGGTGACCGTTGCTTTCTTTATAATATTGTTTTAAATCAGCTACAGCTAGGCTGCCTTCATTTGATTTATTTTTAGGTCATTAAAATAGCTTGTTAGGAGCCTGATTAGTATAGCAATAAGTAAATATATATTAGTTTAGGTAGTATTGTTATCTTTATTATATTCGCTCAGCCTATTCATGAGCACTTAATATTTTTCTAATCTAACTTTATTTGTGTGCAAAATATTTTGTACTTTTTCTCTTATAAGTCCTGACTTTGCTTTGGTAGATAGATTCCCAAATATTTTATGGTATTGACAGTTATTTTGAATGGAATTTCTTTGTATCTCTTGCTGTTGGATTTTGTTGGTGATGTATAAAATGTATAAAAATGCTGAGGATTTATGTGGATTTCATTTATATCCTGCAACTTTGTTAAAGTTGTGGATTATTTCTAATAAGTTCTCTAAGTATATACCATCATATCATCTGGAAAGAGTGATAATTTGGTTTTCTTATTACCTAATCTTATTCCTTTAATCTCTTTCTTAACTCTTATTGCCAAACCTAGCATTTTTAATGCAATAATGAATAATAATGGTGATAGTGGGTATCCTTGATTCACTCCTGATCTTTTTGGGAATGGTTCCAGTTTATCCCCATTACATATGATGCTTTCTGACAGTTTTAAATATACTCCTGATTATTTTAAGGAAAATTCCATTTATTCCTATATTCTCAAGTGTTTTTATCAGGAAAGGATGTTAGATGTTACCAAATGCTTTTTCTCCATCTATTGAGATGATCATATGATTTTTGTTACTTTGGTTATTGATATAGTCAATTATGCTAATCGTTTTCCTCTTATTGAACCAGCTTTTCATTCCTGGTTTAAATCCTACTTGATCATGTTGTATTATCTTGAGGATGATTTCTGTAATTTTTTTGCTAATATTTTATTTAAGATTTTTGAATCACTATTCATTACAGAGATTGGTCTATAATTTTCTTTCTCTGTTTTCAACCTATCTGGTTTAGGTATCAGTACCATGTCTGTGTCATGAAAGGAATTTGGTAGGACACCTCCAGATGGGGCTGCTCCACCCCCGGGGAACCCATCAGGCATGCCTCCTGGCATACCCCCTGCACTCTGGTACAGCTTATTGATGATGGGGTTGCAGATCTTCTCCAATTCTTTCTGCTGATGCTCAAATCCTTCCTTTTCAGCGGTCTGGTTCTTATCTAGCCAGTTGATTATTTCATTACATTTGTCAAGAATCTTTTGTTTATCTTCATCACCAATTTTGCACTGCAGCTTTTCATCTTCCACAGTAGCCTTCATGTTGAAGGTATAAAATTCAAGAGAATTCATGGAAGAAACCTTATCTCTCTGCTTCTCATCGTCAGCCTTGTATTTCTCAGCCTCCTGGACCATTCGTTCAATGTCTTCTTTGCTCAGACGATCTTTGCCATTTGTGATGGTGATCTTGCTCTCCTTGCCTGTGCTCTTATCCACAGCAGAAACATTAAGGATGCCATTTGCATCGATATCAAATGTTACTTCAATCTGAGGAACACCTCTGGGTTCTGGGGGGATTCCTGTGAGATCAAACTTGCCAAGCAGGTTGTTATCCTTTGTCGTTGCTCTCTCACCTTCATAAACCTGAATAAGGACACCAGGCTGGTTGTCATAATAGGTGGTAAAAGTCTCTGTCTGCTTGGTGGAGATGATGGTATTACATTTGATCAGAACTGTCATAACTCTTCCAGCAGTTGCAATTCCAAGGGAAAGAGGAGTCACATCCAACAGCAGCAAGTCCTGCATATTTTCAGATTTGTCTCCAGACAAAATGACAGCCTGGACAGCTGTGCCATAAGCAACTGCCTCATTAGGATTGATGCTCTTGTTGAACTCCTTGCCATTGAAGAAGTCTTGCAGAAGCTTCTGGATTTTGGGGATGCGATTGGAACCACCCACCAGGACGATGTCATGAATTTGTGGTTTATCTAGCTTGGCATCTCTTAAGGCCTTCTCCACAGGATCCAGTGTGCCATGGAAAAGATCAGTGTTCAGCTCTTTGAACCGGGCTCGGGTGATTGATATATAGAAGTCGATACCTTCATAGGGGAGTCAATTTCAATAGTGTCCTGGTGCTGGAAGAAAGCGTATGCTTTGCACGTTCACAAGCAGTGAGCAGATGGCGAACTGCCCTTTTTTTCTCATTGATGTCCTTCTTGTGCTTTTGTTTGAACTCGGCAATGAAATGGTTGACCATGAGGTTGTCAAAGTCCTCCCCACCCAAGTGGATATCCCCAGCTGTGGATTTGACTTCAAAATTGACATCTTCAATGGTAAGGATGGAAACATCAAAGTACCACCTCCAAGGTCAAAGATCAACACATTTCTTTCAGCACCAATCTTTTTGTCCAAGCTATAAGCAATAGCAGCAGCAGATGGCTTATTGATGATTTGGAGCACAAGACTAGTGCTGGTTCCAGCATTTTTTGTGGCCTGATGTTGGGAATCGTTGAAATAGGCTGGTACCCTAACCACAGCATTTGTCACAGTCTTCCCAAGGTAAGCTTCAGCAATTTCTTTCATTTTGGTTAAGACCATGGACGATAATTCTTCAGGATAGAAACTTTTGGTCTCCCCTTTGTACTCCACTTGGACCTTAGGCCTGCCTGCTTCATTCACCACTGTAAAAGGCCAATGCTTCATGTCTGACTGTACAACTGCATCATCAAATCTTTGACCAATCAGATATTTGGCATAAAAAACTGTGCTGGTGTGGTTCATTGCAAGTTGATTCTTTGCAGCATCACCGATTAATCATTCTGTGTTGGTGAAGGTGACATAGCTGGGGGTGGTCCTGTTTCTTTGGTCATTAGCGATTATCTCCACTTTCCCATGTTGGAAGACTCCAACAACAGGAATAAGTGGTGCCAAGATCAATGCCAACTGTGGGTCCCTTAGACATGGTTGCTGGGGAGTTGGGGGTCGTAGCTGACCTCTGTGGAGAAAGAAGGGCTGCTGCTGCACTGAGTAGATCCCTTTTCATTTTTAAGATAATAATTTGATTTTCCTCTTTCCTTTTTTTAAATCAAATTTACTAAGGGTTTATCTATTTTGTGGTTTTCTTCATAAAATCAACTCTTAGTTTTATTTATTAATTAGATTAATTTTTTTACTTTCAATTTTATTAATCTCTCCTTTTATTTTTAGAATTTCAATTTTACTGTTTGACTGGGGTTTTTTAATTTCTTCTTTTTCTAGCATTTTTAATTGCAAGCCCAATTCATTGACCTTCTCTTTCTCTATTTTATGCAAGTAGGCCTCTGGAGATATAAAAATTCCCCTTATTACCACTTTGGCTGCATCCTACATTTTGGGATGAAGTTTCATTATTGTCATTTTCTTGGGTGAAGTTATTAATTATGTCTATGATTTGCTGTTTTGCCCAATCATTCTTTAAGATGAGATTATTTAGCTTCCAATTATTTTTGTATATTTTCCACTGGCTTTTATTGAATGTAATTTTCATTGCATCGTGAAATGAAAAAAAAATTATTTACTCTTTCTGTTTTTCTACATTTGAATTTGAGGTTTTTACATTTTAATATATGATCAGTTTTTGCATAGGTTCCATGAACTGCTGAGAACTGTTTTAATTTTTCTCCTCCTTCCCCTTCTCCCAGATGGCAGGTTGACCAATACATGTTAAATATGTTAAAGTATAAATTAAACACAATATATGTATACATGACCAAACAGTTGTTTTGCTGTACAAAAAGAATTGGACTTTAAAATAGTGTACAATTAGCCTGTGAAGGAAATACAAAATGCAGGATACAAAAATAGAGGAATTGGGAATTCTATGTAGTTCATAGACATCTCCTAGAGTTCTTTCGCTGGGTGTAGCTGGTTCAGTTCATTACTGCTCTATTGGAACTGATTTGGTTCATCTCATTGTTGAAAATGGCCACATCCATCAGAATTGATCATCATATAGTATTGTAGTTAAAGTATACAACAATTTCCATGTTCTGCTCATTTCATTCAGCATCAGACCATGTAAGTCTCTCCAGGCCTTTCTGAAATCATTCTGTTGGTGATTTCTTACAGAACAATAGTATTCCATAATATTAATATACCACAATTTATTCAGCCAATCTCCAATTGATGGGCATCCACATAGTTTCCAGTTTCTGGCCACCACAAAGAGGGCTGCCACAAACATTTTTGCACATACAGGTCCCTTTCCCTTTTTTAAGATCTCTTTGGGATATATATTTTTAATTAATTAATTAATTTATTTTTAACCATTTTTAAATTAATTTTTATAATTATAACATTTTCTTTGACAGTACATATGCATAGGTATTTTTTTTTACAACATTATCCCTTGTACTCCCTTCTGTTCCGAGTTTTTCCCCTCCTTCCCTCCACCCCCTCCCCCAGGTGGCAGGCATTCCCATACATATTAAATATCTTATACTATATCCTAGGTACAATATATATGTGCAGAACCGAATTTTGTTGTTGTTGTTGCTGCAAAGGAAGGATTGAATTCTCAAGGTAAAAATAATCTGGAAAAAGAAACAAAACAAAACAAGACAAAAACAAAGAAACAAACAAAAAAACAATGCTCTCAGTTTACACTCATTTTCCAGTGTTCCTTTTCTGGGTGTAGCTGATTCTTTCCATCATTGATCAATTGGAATTGGATTAGCTCTTCTCTGTGTTGAAGATATCCACTTCAATCAGAATACATCCTCATACAGTATCATTGTTGAAGTGTATAATGATCCCCTGGTTCTGCTAGTTTCACTCAGCATCAGTTGATGTAAGTCTCTCCAAGCCTCTCTGTATTCCTCCAGTTGGTCATTTCTTACAGAACAATAATATTCCATAACATTCATATACCATAATTTACCCAACCATTCCCCAATTGATGGACATCCATTCATCTTCCAGCTTCTAGCCACTATGAAAAGGGCTGCCACAAACATTTTGGCACATACAGGTCCCTTTCCCTTCTTTAGTATTTCCTTGGGATATAAGCCCAGTAGTAGCACTGCTGGATCAAAGGGTATGAACAGTTTGATAACTTTTTGGGCATAATTCCAGATTGCTCTCCAGAATGATTGTATTCTTTCATAACTTCACCAAGAATGCATCAGCGTTCCAGTTTTCCCACAGCCCCTCCAACCTTCATTGCTATTAGTTCCTGTCATCTTAGCCAATCTGACAGGTGTGCAATGATATCTCAGAGTTGTCTTAATTTGCATTTCTCTGATCAATAGTGACTTGGAACAGTCTTTCATATGAGTGGAAATAGTTTTAATTTCATCATCTGAAAATTGTCTGTTCATATCCTTTGACCATTTATCAATTGGAGAATAGCTTGATTTCTTATAAATTAAAGTCAATTGTCTGTATATTTTGGAGATGAGGCCTTTATCAGAACCTTTAACTGTAAAAATGTTTTCCCAATTTGTTATTTCCCTTCTAATCTTGTTTGCATTAGTTTTGCTTGTGCAGAAACTTTTTAATTTGGTGTAATCAATGTTTTCTATTTTGTGATCAATTATGGTCTCTAGTTCTCCCTTGGACACAAACTCCTTCCTCCTCCACAAGTCTGAGAGGTAAACCATCCCATGTTCCTCCAATTTATTTATGATTTCGTTCTTTATGCCTAAATCTTGGACCCATTTTGATCTAATCTTAGTATGTGGTGTTAAATGTGGGTCCACGCCTAGTTTCTGCCATATTAATTTCCAGCTTTCCCAGCAGTTTTTGTCAAATAATGAATTCTTATCCCAAGATTTGGGATCTTTGGGTTTATGAAACACTAGATTGCTATTTTTATTCACTATCTTGCCCTGTGAACCTAACCTATGCCATTGATCAACTAGTCTATTTCTTAGCCAATACCAAATGGTTTTGGTAACTGTTGCTTTATAATACAGTTCTAGATCAGATACAGGTAGGCCACCTCCATTTAATTTTTTTTTCATTACTTCCCTTGAAATTCTCGACCTTTTTTTCTTTCATATGAATTCTGTTGTTATTTTTTTCTAGGTCATTAAAATAGTTTCTTGTGAGTCTGATTGGTATAGCACTAAATGAATAGATTAGTTTAGAGAGTATTGTCATCTTAATTATATTGGCTCGGCCTATCCAAGAGCACTGAATGTCCTTCCAATTATTTAAATCTGACTTTATTTTTGTGGCAAGTGTTTTGGAATTTTGCTCATATAATTCCTGACTCTCCTTTGGTAGATATATTCCCAAATATTTTATACTATTGACTGTTATCTTGAATGGAATTTCTCTTTGTATCTCTTGCTGTTGGGTTGTGTTGGTAATGTATAAAACTGCTGAGGATTTATGTGGATTTATTTTGCATCCTGCAACTTTGCTAAAATTCTGAATTATTTCTAATACCTTTTTAGCAGAGTCTTTGGGGTTCTCTAAGTATACCATTATGTCATCTGCAAAAAGTGATAATTTGATTTCCTCATTTCCTACTCTAATTCCTTGAATCTCTTTCTCGGCTCTTATTGCCGAGGCTAGCGTTTCTAGTACTATACTGAATAGTAATGGTGATAGTGGGCAACCTTGTTTCACTCCTGATCTTATAGAGAAAGGTTCTAGTTTATCGCCATTACATATGATGTTTACTGAAGGTTTTAAATATATGCTTGTTATTATTTTAAGGAATAGTCCATTTATTCCTATACTCTCAAGCGTTTTTAGTAGGAATGGATGTTGGATTTTATCAAATGCTTTTTCTGCATCTATTGAGATGATCATGTGGTTTTTATTAATTTGATTATTAATATGGTCAATTAAACTAATAGTTTTCCTAATATTAAACCAGCCCTGCATTCCTTGTATAAATCCCACTTGGTCATAGTGTATTATTCTGGGGATGATTTTCTGAAGTCTTTTTGCTAATATCTTATTTAAGATTTTAGCATCAATGTTCATTAAGGAAATTGGTCTATAGCTTTCTTTCTCAGTTTTTGATCTACCTGGTTTAGGTATCAGTACCATGTCTGTGTCATAAAAAGAATTTGGTAGTACTCCTTCAATCTCTATTTTTTCAAATAGTTTACATAGCATTGGAGTTAGTTGTTCTTTAAATGTTTGGAAGAATTCACGTGTAAATCCATCTGGTCCTGGGGATTTTTTCTTAGGAAGTTGGTTAATAGCTTGGTCTATTTCTTTTTCTGAGATGGGCTACTTACTTCTTCCTCTGTTAATCTGGGCAAGCTATATTTTTGAAGGTATTCTTCCATTTTATTTACGTTATCGAATTTATTGGCATAAAGTTGAGGAAAGTAGCTCCTAACTATTGTTCTAATTTCCTCTTCATTAGTGGTAAGTTCTCCCTTTTCATTTACAAGACTAACAATTTGCTTTTTCTCTTTCCTTTTTTTAATCAGGTTTACTAAGGGTTTGTCTATTTTGTTGGTTTTTTCATAGAACCAACTCTTAGTTTTATTAATTAATTCAATAGTTTTTTACTTTCAATTTTATTAATCTCACCTTTTATTTTTTGAATTTCAAGTTTTGTGTTTGTCTGGGCGTTTTTAATTTGTTCCTTTTCTAGTAATCTTAGTTGTAAGCCCAATTTGTTGGCCCTCTCTTTCTCTATTTTATGCAAGTAGGCCTGTACAGATATAAAACTTCCCCTTATTACTGCTTTGGCTATATCCCACACAATTTGGTATGATGTCTCATTATTGTCATTTTCTGGGGTGAAGTTATTAATTATGTCTATGATTTGCTGTTTTACCCAATCATTCTTTAGTATAAGCTTATTTATTATAAGATTATTTAGTTTCCAATTATTTTTTGGTCTATCTTCCCCTGGCTTTTTGTTAAATGTAATTTTGATTGCATTGTGGTCTGAAAAGGATGCATTTACTATTTCTGCCTTACTGCATTTGATTTTGAGGTTTTTATGCCCTAGTATATGATCAATTTTTGTGTAGGTTCCATGAACTGCTGAGAAGAATATATACTCCTTTCTGTCTCCATTTAGCTTTTGCCAAAGATCTATCATATCAAACTTTTCTAGTTCTCTATTTACCTATTTGACTTCTTTCTCATTTATTTTGTGGTTTGCTTTATCTAATTCTGAGAGTGCAAGGTTGAGATCTCCCACTATTATAGTTTTGCTATCTATTTCCTCTTGCAGCTCTCTTAATTTCTCTTTTAAGAATTTAGATGCTGCACCACTTGGTGCATATATGTTTAATATTGATACTGCTTCATTATTGGTGCTACCCTTTAGTAGGATATAATGCCCTTCCTTATCTCTTTTAATTAGATCAATTTTTGTTTTTGCTTGATCTGAGATGAGGATGGCTACCCCTGCTTTTTTGCCTTCACTTGAAGCCTAGTAGATTCTGCTCCAACGTTTTACTTTTAGTTTGAATGTATCACCCTGTTTCAGGTGTGTTTCCTGTAAACAACATATAGTAGGATTCTGACTTTTAATCCAGTCTGCTAACTGCTTCCTCTTTATGAGGCAGTTTGCCCCATACTCATTTATGGTTAAAATGACTAATTCTATATTGCTTGCCATCCTGTTAACCCCTGCTTATGCTTTTCCCCTTTCCTTCCCTCTTACCCCCCTATCCAGTATTAAACTTGTGAACACCACTTGCTTTTCACTGCACTCCCTTTTTAGTATCACTCCCCCACCTTAAACTTCCTCCCCTTATTTTAGCCCTTTTCCTCACAATTTCTGTATTGCCTTCCCCTTAGCTTACTCCTTCCCTCTCACTTTTCAATGAAGTGGAAGAAGTTTCACCATAAATATGTCTATTGATACACACTATGTTCATCTCCCTCCTTTCTTTCTCTCAGATATAATAGGTTACCTTTGCCTCTTCATGAGATGTAGTACCACCACTTCACCCTTTTTTATGATATAATTTCCTTTCCACCTCTAGTTTCTACGACAAATTATACATATTTCTTTACATATTTTTATGGCAGAAGTATAGTTCTCAAGATTTCTTTTTACCTTTTTAGAAATCTCTTGAGTTCTGTATTTGAAAATCAAACATTTTGTGTAGGTCTGGTTTTTTCATCAAGAATAGATGGAATTCATTTATTTTGTTAAATGTCCATTTTCTTCCCTGGAAAACGATGCTCATTCTTGCTGGGTAAGTTATTCTTGGCTGCATACCAAGTTCCTTGGTCTTTTGGAATATCATGTTCCAGGCCCTTCGTTCTTTTAATGTGGATGCTGCTAGATCCTGGATCATCCTTATTGTGGATCCTCCATATCTGAATTGCTTTTTTCTAGCAGCTTCCAATATCTTTTCCTTTGTCTGATGGTTCTTGAACTTGGCCACTATATTTCTTGGCGTTTTGATTTTAGGGTCCCTTTCAGTAGGTGATCGATGAATTTTTTCAATGTCTATTTTACCCTCTGTTTCCAAAACTTCTGGGCAGTTCTCTTTGATAATTTCCTCGAAAATAGTGTCCAAGCTCTTTTTTTCCTCACATTTTTCAGGGAGTCCGATTATTCTCAAATTGTCTCTCCTGGATCTCTTTTCCAGGTCTGTTGTCTTTCTAATAAGGTACTTGACATTCTTTTCAATTGTTTCATTTCTCTGGTTTTGCTTGACTACCTCTTGGTTTCTCCTGGAGTCATTCATTTCTACTTGTTCCAGTCTAATTTTCAATGATGTATTTTCTTCACTCACTTTTTTTTTAATATCTTTTTGTAATTGTCCAATTGTGTTTTTATCTTCTATGGAATTTTTTTCCATTTTATCCATTTTATTTTTTAGAGAGCTGATTTCTTTATCCAGCTCACTAATCCTGTTTTCCTTGGAGTTGTTTGCCTTTTCTAATTCACTAATTTTGTTTCTCAATGATTTGTTTTCTTTATCCACTCTGTCTTTAAATGTGTGGAATGACTTCTCCAGGTTCTCTTGCCAAGCTTCCCATTTTTCTTTTAGCTCTCTTGTGAGAGCCTTTTTGATTTCCTCTATGAGATTCTTTTGTATTGAGGAGCAGATCATATCCCCCTTAGGGGATTCCTCTGGGGACAGTCTGTTTTTAGTCTCCTCAGTATTTGAAGTCTGCTCTCTCTCCATACAAAAGCTGTCAATGGTTAGAGCCCTTTTGAATTTTTTGTTCATTTTGTCAAGAGCGGAATGGAAGAAAACAAATTGACAAGAGAAACAATAGGTCTGTTTTGGGGGGGGATGGGGCTGGATGGTGTTAATGGGCTTCCTTCCTCTTCAGACTGGGGGTAGGGCAGCAGAGAGCCACTAACAGAACAGTGATGGCTGGGCTGCGTCTGTGCTCTGAGGCTCTGAGGCTCTGAGAAGGTGCTGAGTCACTCCAGGTGGGGGTTGGGGGTGGCCGGATCCTAGAGAAGCTAGCTTTCCCGGGTTTTAATCCTCACCTCCGGTTTTTACACCCTCTCTGCTGCTCCTGGCTTGCTGCCAAGACAGAGTATCCACAGTGGCATAAAAGTCTTTTTGCAGAAATGGCAGAGATAGTACCCCTCCCCCTCTGGTCTGAGCTGTGTGAGCTGCCTGTCTTGCTCTGGCTGCCTGCCCTCAATCTGCACCCAGTCTGATTGACCCTCCCCCAAGCAAACACAGACCTCTGGCGAATTTCAAGGATGTCTTCTCTTGGTGATTATTTGTGGGTTTCTTTTCTGGTCAAGCCTAAACTGAGGCTTGTCATGAAGTAAGTCCTGAGAGAAAACGAGGAGCTCAATCAGCTGTCTGCCTCCACACCGCCATCTTGGCCAAAAGTCCCCATCTCTTTGGGATATAATGGACTGCAAGGAGCTGCTGAACTGCAGGAGTGCTCTGGGAAGAACTCCACAAGGAAGTGGCTAGGCCTGTGTATCAAGGGCCAGGCTATGTAATTGCCCTGCTAGGAGCCCTGCTGTGAGGATTAGTGACTGCCTTGGGGCTAGAGCTTAAGCAGCAAAAGTATAATCTACCCCCCAGAAACTCCTGCTTTGTGTATTAGCAGTTGCCCTATCCCTCAAGGTACCTGAAATGTCTCTGCCTGTGGAGTGCAGTTGAGCTGGGGAAATTTCACTACCCCAGGCTGAGCCCCCCACTATGCAGATGAGAGGCTGCCCCAGGCTGTGCCCCTGCTGTGCAGGTTTGTGATTGCCCCCCAACAAGAGTCCCTAGCTGCAGAATGCCTCAAAAACCTGTGTTATGGTTTGCACTGAGTCACTTCCGGTCCTGGGTGGGCACAGCCAGATCTTGCCAGGCTCTGGAATCCCTGAGGGTACCCTCTACCCTAGGCTCTATTTCTCTGCTGGTCCACTACTCTGTGACCAAAGCAAAGCAATCAGGGAATGGCAGAGAGTTCTATGTAAACCTTCCAAATGTGGAGACAGCCTCTGCTCCTGATTCTATCCCTGCCCTGCGCCTCTCTGTTCCCACCACTCAGGATAAATATTTTCTGGCAATATTCCAGATTATCTTTGGCTGGTGAGTTGTTGTACTTCCAATCTTCGTGAACCTTACCAGTCTAACGCTATTTTTGAGAATGATTTTAAAAATTGGTAATGAGGGTATGAGAGGAGCTCAGAATCTTGCTTGTGCTTTCTTTGCCATCTTGGCTCCGCCTCCTATCTCTTCTCTCTTGTTACAGAAATGCATTTAGCTGGGAACTTTGTACACTGATTGTGACTCTTGATAAAAGAATTTTGGTATATTTATTTAGTTTTGTTTTACTAGCAAAACTGTGTGCTATATGTCTGTATAAGTTGGAAAATGAATGTAATGTTGAAAAATACATCAATAGAACTTTTTGTTTTAAAATATGTAGGATAGATCTTTTGTTTTTGCTTTGTCAATTGAAAGAGATTTTTTTTTTCCTTTGGATTTACTACAAGATATTCCGTTTGCTGGAGCCTACATGAATGTTGTTGTGCCTCATTCTACAAGTTATTCCCTCTGCAGGATTTCAGTAGCACTGTGAATAGCAGTGCTAGCTATACTTGACTTACAATCAGTTGAATAGTTGAATAAATCAGTCCATTTCACTGGAGAGTGGAAGCTATTGATCTCCGGTGGCTCCATTAGCACTGTATAACCACTGAAATTAAAATCTTTAGAACTTGATCCTCCTGTCAGATAGCTATATGTGTACACAGGAGCTAATCTTACCTCAAGAAGAACAATTACATTTTCTTCCCTCCCTTCTCCATTACCTGGTTACTTGAGAAGATCAGGTACTCTTCTTTGGAATTTCAATTGGCTACCAGTTAAGGTAGTGTCTCTGACCTTTATGAAATTAAAGAACAGGAAAAGCATTGCCAGGTATTCTTAACAGAATATTCTCTGTCCAATAGCCAATCTCCATTTGTGAATGTCTGCTATTTTCCTGAAGGAAAAAAGGATTTTCATTCAGCTTGCTATGGGGCTCATAAAGACTCATTTGAAATGTTTAAACCATATAAATCAATTATTTTTAATTATGATGAACTTGAGGCAGAAAGATGCAGGATTGGATATGTATGTTTTCTTTCAGAGTCATTATCACCCTGATGAACATAGAGCGACTTTGTTATATTAATGGCAAGATCTAAAATGTTTGTTTTGCCTGAGTTCTTGAAAGTATCAAAAGAAACACATTAAAATTATTTCTCTGCTATTATCAGAGAGACAGTAGTATGAAATTACTACCGGAAATTTGGCACTCTCACTAGATGAAAATTTAAAAAAAACCTGTTCCTTTTTCATGTAGCATTTATATCTTTAAATATAGAAATATAGGGTATAATAGGGTATATAGGAATATAGGGTAATAATCATTTATCACTAGAACCAATTCTTCCATATCTAATATAATCACTCAAAAGCATGTATATAGATGGTAAGTTTTCTGCAGAACCTCGGGAAAAATTTTTGATAAAAAAGAATACACTGTTTTTACTAGGGATGAGAGAATGGATGAGAGAATCAAAAAGCTGTGTTTAGTAGGAGAAAGTATTTAAAAAGTAATGTTAAGTTACATTTAGTGAGAGATGTCAAAGCACCTATTGATTCCATTGTTTCTGTTATTGTTTTAAGTACAAAGACATATTATAAAATTGGTAGCTCTGGCATACAGTCTAGAACTATTCAAAAGAACCATATACTTCTCTTGATCATTTGGAAGATAATCATCTTTTTACCAAATAATATGACTTTTATTGATAAGATGGAGAGAATACATTTTAAATTCCTTGACATTCCTTTAGGTAGTCAAATATTTTTGGTACCCTCTAAATTTCCATTCAACCTTAATAAAGAAAATTATTTTCAATCCAATCTTTCTTGTGCATCAAGATAAATGTATAAATATGTATACATATATTGTATTTAATATGTACTTTAACGTATTTAACATGTATGGGACTACTTGCCATCTAGTGGAGATGATGGAGGGAAAGAGGGGAAAAATTGAAAGAGAAGTTTTTGCAAAGATTTGTGTTGAAAAATTACCCATGCATATGTTTTGTATATAAAAAACTATGATAAAAAATGTAAAAAAAAAAAAAAAAGAAAGAAAAAATTATTTTCAACAAGCCAAAAATATTTTGCATGATCTGTCAGGGAAATTTATAAGTAATATGATCAATTTCCTTTATAAGTTGTAGTTTTAATTATTTAACATGTTAAATCAATTAAAAAATAATAATTTTTGCACCCATTTTGTGCTAAAAATATTAATCCTTTCAATACATACCAAGGAAACGGAAAATATCCTGTGCTTGAAGAGCTTGCTAAAATTCAAAAGACCAAAAGTTATAAAGATGCTTTCTTAGCTGTAGATACAACTACTTATGTATATACTTATATGCACTTATAATATACATAGATTTGCACACACATACATGCCCATATGTATACACAGAAATATGGCTTTAGAAAATAACATAATGGCTAAAGAGATACTGAACTAAAGAGACTTTATTTGACAGAAATAATCATGAAAAGCTTTATAGTAGGGATAAGACTTGAGAAATGAAGGGGCATTAATTGATAGCAGAGGAATAGGACAGAAAATCCAAGGAGTAAATAGAGAGGACAAGATGACAGGAAGAAGGGAACTTTAATTGACAGAAAGAAGTGCATAATCTTTACATAAAAATCATAATTTGGAAAGGAAAATGTATTGCATTTTCACACTTTTAGAATATGGGTTATCTATTTACAACCTAGCACATTGATGTTCCATGTTCTACTCCAGGGCTAATATAATATCTGTTTCTTACTCAGCCATTTACTTACTTTTTCATGTTGGATAAGTCACTTAACCTTTACGTGTTATAGCCTTGTTGTCCATAAATAAAGATAAAAATTCTCATCAGAGATGTGTTGCTTAAATTAGGCAACATATAATTATAAAGAGTAATATATATGCTAAATAATGTTTATAATGCCATCTATCAGAGCAGGTGCTTGAAGAAGCAATGACAGGAATCAATGTGAATACTATCTCCTGTGAGAAAAAAGCTTCTAGCAGTTGATTACCTGGCTATAGATCTCAGGTTTTATAAGTGAATTAGAATATTTTCTCTTCCACTATCCAATTCTTCTTTTCCCATGATTATTTTTTAGAAATGAAATACCAAGTCAGTCAGCAAGTTAAAGCTAATTGTTTGTTATGAAAAATAACTGTTCAGCAGTCTAATTTGGCAAGAGATGAGCTCAGTATGAGCTCAGTATGAGCTCCTAGAATTTTAAAGTTTTAAATGGTCCTATATATCTGTACTGACTCTTTTTTTTTACAGAAAAGGAGACTGAGTCTAAGAGAGTTTGCTATTATTTTTTATACATTTAGTCCTAATGGATTTGTCTCAACAACATTGTCTTAAGATTATTAGATATTTGAATCTCAGTATCAAGGCCTCTTCTATTACATATGCTTTAGTCTTAACACGTTTCCTTTCTCAAATCCTTAACATGAATAATAACATTATAGCCAAAATAGAGCCTGTACTTGCATTTATGTTATTTTAAGGAAGATTTTTTTATAACTGAACAGCATGTTGTCATATCTTTCTTTCTCCAGATATTATTTAGCTTACATTACTAAATTATGGTACAAGTACAATGGCATGAGTAACTGTAAAGAAAAAAAAACACAAAGGAACTTTCTAGATGTAGCAAATGAAGTTGTAGTAAATAATTGTATTTCAGGATGGGGAAAATTGCTTTTGTTCGGTTTTTGCTTAATCTACTTTTTAAAGTTATACAACTTTGTGAAGCTAGTAGTAATCATAGCTTCTTACTTTCAACTGAGACAAGCATTTTCTCCTCAAGGGAAAGAATTATCTAATTCTTTAATCCAATTTTGGTCAAAGTTATTTGTTTTACTTAGGGCTGAGAGAATTTTCTGCTTTGGAGCTAAATAATCATCATCAGATGGGTATTTAAGCATAAGAATTCTTAAACTGTTTTGTCATGGATCCCTTAGGTAGTCTATAATGTTTGTACTTTACAGGTAAAATCTATAAATCCATGCTCAAAGTAATGTTTAAAATAAAACAAATAGTATGAAAAAGAAAAATAATTATGTTTAAATAATGATTTACTTTCTTTTTACTATTCAGGTCCATGGGCCTCATTGAAATCTATCTAGGGAATTATGCATCTTTGTTCTCATTGCTAAGGAGGGACAACTTTACATGAGCCAAAGTAGGACAGCCTTTGTGTGCGTGTGTGTGTGTGTGTGCGTGTGTGAGGAAAGGGAACGCCAGTAGAGAACACTGATAGCTTGAACAAGAGCATATATCTGAGCCTCATTTTATTCATTTTGAAAATGGGAGAGGGGTGGAGCCAAGATAATGGAGAGGATACATGCATCATTCTAAGCTTCCCTTCAACCCTCACTACTAATTACCAAATTCAACCTCAGAAATAGTGCTTGACTGGTAAAATCCATGAATATTGGGAGTACAAAAAATTACCAGCTGAAGATAATCTAGAAGATCACAAGAAAAGGTTTGTCCTGATCAAAGGTTGAACACAGAGGCTAGCACAATGAGCAGACTTGGGCGGGGGTGGTCTCTGAAGGTAGAGAATTTGCAGAGAGGACCCTACCACAGGTTGGCTGCTCTGCTTTGGTTGGCAGTTCTCAGCAGAGAAGTTACAAAAATGCCAAAGGTAGAATGTACTCCAAAAAAGACCAAAATTTAACAGGACCTGGCACCAGAAGTGACTTAGCATGGACCACAGCACAGATGTGCAGCCTCATTCTGCAGCAGGGTGTTTCTACGCAGGGCAGCCACACTTCTGTACAGTGGAGGGGTAGGAGGAAGGGGGAAGGAAGGGAGGAGAAGTATTCTATGCAGGGCAGTAGAATTTCTGCAGCAGGGCTCCGTTTCCCAGGGCAGGGACACTTCCACTGCAGGGCTCTTCCCAGGGCACTTCTGCAGCTTGCCCCCTCTTTGCAGCCCAGCTGAAGGACAGCTACTATCCATATATCTATCCCTGTTATGTAGAGGAAGCAGGTAACCTTCTTGACCTGAAGGTAGAGCCTAAGAGCTTTTAAAAAAAATGGGTAAAAAAACCCAAGCAAACTCTAAACATTAATAGAGTCTATACAGAAAGAGAGCAAGTTTTCAACCATGAGGAGACTAAGAGTAAAGAGTTTCCAGGCAAAAACCCAAATAGGCTGTCCTATAAGAAATTAAAAAAAAAAAAAGATAGCTAGAAGAAAAATGGGAAAAGGAAAGAGAAGCTCTGTAAGAGAGTATGGAAAAGGCATATAAATCATTAAAAGAAAAATCTGATAAAGTGGGGAAAAAAAAGTTCCTAAAATGATTAATTGAAAAAGATACAGAACTCCCAGGAAAGTAGGATTTGTGAACTGGAAAAAGAAAATAACTCAGAAAAAAAAATAAAAGAAAAGAAAGAACAAAAGAAAGAAAGAAGAGTGAAATGGAAAAAAATTGCGTAGAACAAAACAACCCATTTAAAAACTCAATTGGACATATACAAAAAGTAGTAAAAAGGCTAATAAAAATAACTCATTAAAAACCAGAAATAAACAGATAGAAATGAATGATTCATTGAGACATCAAGAATCAGTCAAGCGAAAAAAAAAAGTTAAATATCTACTTGGAAAAACAACAGACCTGGAAAATAGATGTAGGAGAGATAATCTGAGGATTATTGGACTTCCTGAAAATCATGATGAAAAAAAGAACCTAAATACTATTTTACAGAAAATCATCAAAGAGAACTGCCTAGATGTAATAGATTCAGAAGGTAAAGTAGGCATTGAAAGAATTCATTGAACACCTTATGAGACCCTAAAATAAAAACTCCAAGGAATATTGTGGCTAAATTTCATAACTATAAGACAAAGGAAAAAATATTACAAACAACCAGAAAAAAATAATTCAAATACCAAGGAGCCACAATAAGGATCATTCAGGATCTAGCTGCTTCCACATTAAAGGAGCAAAGACCCTGGAATCTGTTATTCCAAAAGGCAAACAAACATGGAATGCAGCCAAGAATAAACTACACAGTAAAGCTGAACATTTTACTCCAGGGAAGAAGATGCATATTTAATGAAAAAATGAATTGCATTTGTTTCTTTTTTTTACAATTATTTTTTATTAATTTTATAATTATAAATTTTTTGACAGTACGCATGCATGAATAATTTTTTTTACAACGTTATCCCTTGTACTCACTTTTCCAAAATTTCCCCTCTCTTCCTCTACTCCCTCCGCAATCCCATACATACTACATGTATTAAAGTATAACCTAGATAAAATATATGTGTGTAAACCCAATGTTCTTGTTGGTATAAGTAACCTGGGTAGAAAGACAGTAGTGCAAACAGTTTTACATTCAATTCCCAGTGTTCCTTCTCTGGGTGTAGCTATTTCTGTCCAACACTGATCAATTGGAAGTGAGTTGGATCTTCTTAATGTTGAAAATATCCACTTCCATCAGAATGTATCTTCATACAATATTGTTGCTGAAGTGTATAGTGATCTTCTGGTTCTGCCTCATTTCATTCAGCATCAATTCATGTAAGTCTCACCAAAGCTTTCTGTATTCATCCTGCTGGTCATTTCTTACAGAGCAATAATATTCCATGACATTGATATACCATAACTTACCCAACCTTCTCCAATTGATAGACATCCATTCATTTTTCCAGTTTCTAGCCACTACAAAAAGACCTGTCACAAACATTTTGGCACATACAGGTTCCTTTCCTCTCTTTAGTATTTCTTTGGGATATAAGCCCAATAGCAACAATGCTGGATCAAAGTGTATGCACAGTTTGATAACTTTTTGGGCATAGTTCCAAATTGCTCTCCAGAATTTTTGAATTCGTTCACAACTCCAGCAACAATGCATCAGTGTCCCAGTTTTCCCACATCCCCTCAAACATTCATTGTTATTTTTTCCTGTCATCTTAGCCAATTTGACAGGTGTGTAGTGGTATCTCAGAGTTGTCTTAATTTGCATTTCTCTGATCAGTAGTGATTTGGAACACTCTTTCATATGAGTGGATATAGTTTCAATTTCATCATCTGAGAATTGTCAGTTCATATCCTTTGACCATTTATCAATTGGAGAATGGCTTGATTTCATATAAATTAAGAGCCAGTTTTCTATATATTTTGGAAATGAGTCCTTTATCAGAACCTTTAACTGAAAATATATTTTCCCAATTTGTTACTTCCCTTCTAATGTTGTTTGAATTAGTTTTGTTTGTACAAAAGCTTTTTAAGTTAATGTAATCAAAATCTTCTATTTTGTGATCAATAATAATCTCTAATTCTCCTTGGCTCATAAATTCCTTCCTCCTCCACAGGTCTGAGAGGTAGACTATCCTCAGTTCCTTTAATCTATTTATGATCTCATTCCTTATGTCTAAATTATGGACCCATTTTGATCTTATCTTGGTATATGGTGTTAAGTGTGGGTCCATATCTAATTTTT
Source organism: Sminthopsis crassicaudata (assembly GCF_048593235.1). NCBI lineage: Eukaryota > Metazoa > Chordata > Mammalia > Dasyuromorphia > Dasyuridae > Sminthopsis > Sminthopsis crassicaudata. The sequence continues at coordinate 451,894,594 of NC_133617.1, forward strand.
GCCATACTAATTGCCAGTTTTCCCAACAATTTTTTTTTTCAAATAATGAATTCTTATCCCAAATGTTGGTATCTTTGGCTTTGTCAAACACTAGATTGCAATAGATCGACTAGTCTATTTCTTAGCCAATAACAAATAGATTTGGTGACTGCTGCTTTATAATATAACTTTAGATGAGGTACACCTAGACCAACTTAATCTGACTTTTTTTTTCATTAATTCCCTTGAAATTCTCAATTTTCTATTCTTCCATATGAATTTTGTTGTTATTTTTTCTAGGTAGTTAAAATAATTTCTTGGGAGTCTGATTGGTATAACATTAAATAAATAGATTAGTTTGGGGATTATTGTCATCTTTATTTTATTCACTCAGCCTATCCAAGAGCACTTAGTGTCTTTCCAATTATTTAACTCTGACTTTATTTTTGTGGCAAGTGTTTTGTAATTTTGCTCATATAATTCCTGATTTTTCTTGGTAGATGGATTCCCAAATATTTTATACTCTCTACAATTGTTTTGCATTGAATTTCTCTTTGTATCTCTTGCTGTTGCATTTTGTTGGTGATGTATAATAATGATGAGGATTTATGTTGATTTATTTTGTATCCAGCAGCTTTGCTAACGTTGTGAATTATTTCTAATAACTTTTTATTAGAATCTCTGGGGTTCTCTAAGTATACCATCATATCATCTGCAAAGAGTGAAAGTTTGATTTCCTCATTACCTACTCTTATTACTTTAATCTCTTTCTCAACTCTTATTCCCGAGGCTAGCATTTCTAACACAATACTGAATAGTAATGGTGATAGTGGGCAACATTGTTTCACTCCTGATCTTATAGAGAAAGGTTCCAGTTTATCTCCATTACATATGATGCTTACTGAAGGTCTTAAATATATGCTCCTGACTATTTTAAGTTATACTCCATTTATTCCTATACTCTCAAGTGTTTTTAGTAGGAATGGATGTTGGATTTTGTCAAATGTATTTTTCTGCATCTATTGAGATGATAATATGGTTTTTATTAATGTGATTATTAATATGGTCAATTAAATTAATAGTTTTCCTAATATTAAACCAGCCCTGCATTCCTGGTATGAATCCTACTTGATCATAGTGTATTATCCTGGGGATGGTTTTCTGAAGTCTTTTTGCTAATATCTTATTTAAGATTTTAGCATCAATATTTATTAAGGAGATTGGTCTATAGTTTTCTTTCTCAGTTTTCAACCTAACTGGTTTAGGTATCAGTACCATGCCTGTGTCATAAAAGGAATTTGGTAGGATTCCTTCATCACCTATTTTTTCAAATAGTTTATATAAACTGGGGTTAATTGTTCTTTAAATGTTTGGTAGAATTCACATGTATATCCATCTGATCCTGGGAATTTTTCCCTTGAGAGGTGATTAATAGATTGTTCTATTTCTTTTTCTGAAATGGGAGTATTTAAGCAGTTTACCTCCTCCTCTTTTAATCTAGGAAGCCTATATTTTTGGAGGTAGTCATCCATTTCACATAAGTTATCAAGTGTATTGGCATAAAGTTGGAGAAAGTAACTCCTTATTATTTCTCTAATTTCCTCTTCACTGGTGGAAAGATTCCCCTTTTCATTTTTAAGATTAAGAATTTGATTTTCCTCTTTCCTTTTTCTGATCAGATTTACCAAAGATTTATCAATTTTATTGGGTTTTTCACAAAACCAACTCTTAGTTTTATTTATGATTTCAATAGTTATTTTACTTTCAATATTATTGATTTCTCCTTTTCATTTTAGTATTTCAAGTTAATGCTTGGTTGGGGGTTATTAATTTGGTCTTTTTCTAGCTTTTTAAGTTGCAGGCCCAATTCATTTATCTTCTCTTTCTCTATTTTATTCAAGTAAGCCTCTAAAGATATAAAATTTCCCCTTATATCCCTTTTAGCTGCATCCCATAAATTTTGTTATGATGTCTCATAGTTGTCAGTGAAATTATTAATTGTTTCTATAATTTGTTGTTTCACCCAGTCATTCTTTAAGTTGATATTATTTATTTTCTAATTATTTTTTGGTCTATTTACTCCTAACTTCTTGTTGAATGTAGTTTTTATTGGATTGTGATCTGAGACGAAGGCATTTACTATTTCTGCCTTCCTGCATTTAATTTTGAGATCTTTATGTCCCAATATATGGTCAATTTTTGTATAGGTTCCATGAACTACTGAGAAGAATGTGTCCTCCTTTCTATAAATATTCCATTTTCTCCAAAGATCTATCATACCTAGTTTTTTCTAATGTTCTATTTACCTCTTTAATTTCTTTCTTATTTGTTTTGTGGTTTGATTTATCTAATTCTGAGAGTGCAAGTTTGAGATCTTCCACTATTATAGTTTTGCTGTCTATTTCATCTTGTAACTGTCTTGACTTTTCCTTTAGGAAGATGCTATATCACTTGGTACATATATGCTTAGTATTGATATGGCTTAATTCTATGCTACCTTTTAGCAGGATATAGTTTCCTTCCTTATTTCTTTTAATTAGATCAATTTCTGCTTTTGCTTGATCTGAGATAAGGATGTCTTCCCCTGCTTTTTTGGCTTCCCCTGAAGAATAATAGATTCTGCTCCAACCTTTTACCTTTACTCTGTATGTATCTCCCTGATTTAAATGTGTTTGCTGTACATAACATGTTGTTGGGTTCTGACTTTTGATCCAGTCTGCTATCTGCCACCGTTTAATGGGAGTGTTCATCACATTCACCTTTAGAGTTAAAATGACTAATTCTGTATTTCCATCATATTATCCCCTGATTATGTTTTTTTCCCTTGTCTCCCCCTAACCCCTTCCCCAGTATTTAATTTATAGACCCCACTTGTGACGTACAGCCCTCCCTTTTTAGTATCCCTCCACCCTCCTTTTAAGTCCCTTCCCTTTTTTTGTACCCTTCCATTATTCCCCTTTTCCTTTTCCCTTTTCCTCTCCCCCCTTATAATGAGGTGAGAGAGAATTGTCTAAAAAACAAATATGTCAATTATTTTCTCTTTGAGCCTACTCTGATGAGAGTAAGATTCACACAATGTTTCTCCCCATCTCTAAATTCCTTCAGATGTGGTAGATTTTCTTTTCTTTTTTTTTTTTTTTCTTTTATTTATTTATAATTTTTTTCACAGTATATATGCATGAGTAATTTTTTATAATATTATCCCTTGTATTCATTTTTCCAAATTATCTCCTCCCTCCCTCTACTCCCTCCCCTTGATGACAGGCAATCCCATACATTTTACATATGTTACAATATAACCTAGATGTGGTAGATTTTCTATGCCTCTTCCTGGGATGTAGTTTCCCCTTATCTCTCCTTACTGTTTTTCTGATTCTATCCTCTTCCCTTTACTACTTCCCTTTCTTATGTTATATCAATAAAATCAAATTATCCATGTTGACTTTCTGTATATCCACAACAGAGATACAGTTCCCAAGTAGTTCTTTTTACCTTTTTCTGCTTCTCTTCAGTCTTGCAGATGAAGTTCAAATTTTTTGTTTAAGTCTGTTTTTTTTCTTACGGACAAATGGAATTCCTCTGTTTCATTAAATGTCCATCTTCTTCCATGGAAGAAAATGCTAAACTTAGCTGGGTAGTTTATTCTTGGTTGCAATCCTTGTTCTTTTGCCTTTCAGAATATCAGGTTTTAAGCCCTTGGATCCTTTAATGTGGAGGCAGCCAGATCTTGAGTGACCCTTATTGTGGCTCCTCGATATTTGATTTTTTTCTTGGCTGCTTGCAATTGTTTTTCCTTAGTTTGGTAGTTCTCCCGCTTAGCCACTATGTTCTGTGGAGTTCTTTTTTTACGTTCTTTTTCAGCAGGTGTTCAATGAACTCTTTCAATGCCTATTTTCCTTTCTGTTTCTATTATCTCTGGACAGTTCTCTTTGATGATTTCCTGTATAATAGAATCTAGGCTCTTTTTTCCATCATAATTTTCAGGATGTCCAATGATCCTTAGATTATCTCTCCTAGATCTATTTTCCAGGTATACAGATTTTCCCAGTAAATATTTGACGTTGTTCTACTGCTTTTCTATTTTTTTTTTTTTGTTTGTTTTGTTTGACTGGTTTCTCATGCATCATTCATTTCTATTTGTTTAGTCCTGATTTTTAATGAGTTATTTTCTTCATTCACATTTTTTACTTCTTTCTGTATATGTCCAATGGAGGGTTTAAATGAATTATTTTGCTCTGTTGATTTTTTTTCCATTTCAGTAATTTTATTTATTTATTTTTTGTAGTGAATTATTTCCTTTTTCCAAATCACAAATCCTACTTTCTTGGGAATTTTTTTATCTTTTCCAATTCAGAAATCCTACTTTCCTGTGATTTTTTTAACCTTTTCTAATTCACAAATTTTGTTTCCCTGCACCTCCTGTGAATTCTTTATTTTCCAACTCAAATTTCAGGACGTTGTTACATTCTAGAAGAGCTTCTCTTTCCTTTCTCCATTTTTCTTCAATCTCTCAACTTTTTAGTAGTCTCTTCTAGGACAGAGTTATGTGATGGGGGGCAGGTATCATTCTTCTTTAGGCTGTTATCTGCTGACTCTCTGCTATTAACTTCCTCGGGGTTGGAAACCCTCTCTTCTCGGCTTCTTACTCATATTTAAAAAATCTTTTGGGGTCTGTCCTTGGGGTAAGAAATTTATTTATTTATTGCTTTACCAGCTTCCACCCAGACTGGATGGATGCAGTGGCTCCTGTGCCTGAGCTAAGAGAGAGCTCTGGGAGAGAGTTCCTCACCCCCTCCCTGGAAGTGCCTCAGAGGTGATTAACACGGCTACACTTTGAGGGTGCTGTGTGTCCTAGCAACTTCCCTGAGGTTTAAGACTGAACAGTAAAGGCGACACAAAACCCAGCCAATGTGTCCTGTGGGGCGTGGATGTCAGCAGCTGAAGTGAAAAGCCCCTGCTCTCAAACTGGAAGTGTCTGCCCAGAAACTGGGGTCCCTATTTCAAAGATCCGCTTCTCTGGGACTTCTGTGGCTGAGTTCCACAGCCTCCAGCAGAGCCAGGTAATATGTGTTCACTTGGGCCGTGTCCTCACTTTTCAAGCTCTTAACTACTCCCAGGTAAAGCCCCAGACAGGCACAGTAGGCCACACCCACAGTGCCTCGATCTGTTAGGTCACTTCCAGATTGGGGTGGTTCTGGTATCTAGCTTTATATTTTAAAGTGCCTTGATTTCTCTTCTGAACTGCTGTTTTATAAGCAAAGAAGAGCTAACAGCCTGTGCCAGATTCTTCTATCTCAGTGGCTTCTCTGATCCCAGAGTTCTCCCCAGCATGATCAGTGCAATGTGCCAGCACGCAACTGTCTATGCTGGCCTCTTTTTTTTTCCCTCCCCTGGGCACTGACCTTTTCTGTTGAAACTCCAGATTCTCTTCAGCTGGTAAGCCGTGCTTCCTGTCCTTATGGCTTCTATCAGTCCAGCGTTATTTTTTGAGGCTGATTTAACTAACTGGTATTGAGGGAATAAGGAAGCTCACAAAATTGCGTGTATCTTCTCTGCCATCTTGGCTCCACCTCTCCTATACTGGAAATTCTAAAATTAAAAGAAGAAATTGATAAAATTGAAAGTAAAAAAAAATATTATTGAATTAATAAATAAAAGTAAGATTTGGTTCTATAAAAAATCAATAAAATAGATAAACTTTTGGTAAATCTTATTAGAAAATGAAAGATGAAAATCAAATTGTTAGTCTTAAAAATGAAAATAGAGAACTTTCTTCCAAATGAAGAGGAAAAGTAGAGCAATAATTAGGAGTTACTTGGCCAAACTTTATGATAATAATTTTTTTAACATAAATGAAAATTTGACTACTTTTAAAAATATAAGCTTTCCAGATTAACAGAACAGGAAGTAAATTGCAAGCATTTGATAAAATCCAACATCCATTTCTACAAAAATGCTTGAGAGTATAGGAATAAATGGACTATTCCTTAAAATAATAACAAACATATATTTAAAACCTTCAGTAAACATCATATGTAATGGCAATAAATTAGAAGCTTTCCCTGTAAGATCAGGAGTGAAACAAGGTTGTCCACTATCACCATTACTATTCAATATAGTACTAGAAACTCTAGCCTCAGCAATAAGAGCTGAGAAAGAGATTCAACGAATTAGAGTAGGAAATGAGGAAATCAAATTTTCACTTTTCACAGATGACATGATGGTATACTTAGAGAACCCCAAAGACTCTGTTAAAAAGCTATTAGAAATAATTCAGAATTTTAGCAAATTGGATACAAAATAAATCTACATAAATCCTCAGCATTTTTATACATTACCAACACAATCCAACAGCAAGAGAAACAAAGAGAAATTCCATTCAAAATAATGGTCGATAGTATAAAATATTTGGGAATATATCTACCAAAGGAGAGTCAGGAATTATATGAGCAAAATTACAAAACACTTGCCACAAAAATAAAGTCAGATTTAAATAATTGGAAAGACATTCAGTGCTCTTGGATAGGCCGAGCAAATATAATTAAGATGACAATACTCCCTAAACTAATCTATTTATTTAGTGCTATACCAATCAGACTCCCAGGAAACTATTTTAATGACCTAGAAAAAATAACAACAGAATTCATATGGAACAACAAAAGGTCGAGAATTTCAAGGGAAGTAATGAAAAAAAATTAAATGCAGGTGGTCTAGGTGTATCTGATCTAGAACTATATTATAAAGCAACAGTCACCAAAACCATTTGGTATTGGCTAAGAAATAGACTAGTTGATCAGTGGCATAGGTTAGGTTCACAGGGCAAAGATAGTGAATTAAAATAACAATCTAGTGTTTGACAAACACAAAGATCCCAAATCTTGGGATAAGAATTCATTATTTGACAAAAACTGCTGGGAAAACTGGAAATTAGTATGGCAGAAACTAGGCATGGACCCACATTTAACACAACATACTAAGATTAGATCAAAATGGGTCCAAGATTTAGGCATAAAGAATGAAATCATAAATAAATGGGAGGAACATGGGATGGTTTACCTTTCAGACTTGTGGAGGAGGAAGGAGTTTGTGTCCAAGGGAGAACTAGAGACCATTATTGATCACAAAATAGAAAATTTTGATTACACCAAATTAAAAAGTTTCTGCACAAACAAAACTAATGCAAACAAGATTAGAAGGGAAGTAACAAATTGGGAAAACATTTTTACAGTTCAAGGTTGTGATAAAGGCCTCATCTCCAAAATATACAGAGAATTGACTTTAATTTATAAGAAATCAAGCCATTCTCCAATTGATAAATGGTCAAAGGATATGAATAGACAATTCTCAGATGACGAAATTAAAACTATTTCCACTTATTTGAAAGAGTGTTCCAAATCACTATTGATCAGAGAAATGCTGAGATATCATTACACACCTGTCAGATTGCCTAAGATGACAGGAACAAATAACGATGAATGTTGGAGGGTATGTGGGAAAACTGGGACACTAATACATTGGTGGAGTTGTGAAAGAATCAGGCCATTTTGGAGAGCAATCTGGAATTATACCCAAAAAGTTATCAAAATGTGCATACCCTTTGACCCAGCAGTGCTACTACTGGGCTTATATCCCAAGGAAATACTAAAGAAGGGAAAGGGACTTGTATGTGCCAAAATGTTTTATCCCTTTTCATAGTGGATAGAAACTGGAAAATGAAAGGATATCCATCAATTGGAGAATGGTTGGGTAAATTATGGTTTATGAATGTTATGGAATATTATTGTTCTGTAAGAAATGACCAATAGGAGGAATACAGAGGTGCTTGGAGAGACTTACATCAACTGATGCTGATTGAAATGAGTAGAACTAGGGGATCATTATACACTTCAACAATGATACTGTATGAGGGGCAGCTAGGTGGCGCAGTGGATAGAGCACCAGCCTTGAATTCAGGAGGACCCGAGTTCAAATCTGGTCTCAGACACTTAACGCTTCCTAGCTGTGTGACCCTGGGCAAGTCACTTAACCCCAGCCTCAAAAAAAAAAAAAAAAGGAAAAAAAAAACAAACAAACAGATACTGTATGAGGATGTGTTCTGATGGAAATGGATATCTTCAACATAGAGAAGAGCTAATCCAATTCCAATTGATCAATGATGGACAGAATCAGCTACATCCAGAAAAGGAGCACTGGGAAATGAGTGTAAATTGTGAGCATTGTTTTTTTTTTTGTTTTGTTTTGTTTTGTTTCTCTTCCCAGATTATTTTTACTTTGCGAATACAATCCTTCCTTTGCAACAACAACAACAACAACAAAATTCAGTTCTGCACATATATATTGTACCTCAGATATACTATAAGATATTTAATATGTATGGGAATGCCTGCCATCTAGGGAAGGGTGTGGAGGGAAGGAGGGGAAAAACTTGGAATAGAAGGGAGTACAAGGGATAATGTTATAAAAAAATTTACCTATGTATATGTACTGTCAAAGAAAATGTTATAATTATAAAAATTAATAAAAAACTAAATTTTTTTAAAAAGGGAAAAAAAGAAATAATAGTGTTTGGGTAAGCAGCAAATAGGGCCTAATAGAAATCAAGTTGTGTGGTATATGATAAAATCACGAAATAGGTTCTAAAGCAGAGGTTCTTAACCTGGGCTACATGGACCTGTGGATAAATATCAGAAATCTGTGAACTTGACTGGGAAAAAAAATCACAAAGGCACATATTTTAAATTTTAATCTACATTGTTAATATTTTATCTAATTTTATTTTAAAATTATTATTTATTTTAAACATTCTTTAAAAAATTTTTTTGAGTTCCAAAACTTTCTCCAGCTTCTTTCTATCCAGTGAGAAGGCAAGAATATGATATTAACTATGTATATGAAATAATATAATACACATTCCCATATTAGCCATGTCACACACAAAAAAGAAAAAAAAATAATGGGAAAATAATACTTCACTTTGCACTCAGAGTTCATCTGTTCTCTTTCTGGAAAGAAGAATAAAATATAATTAACTCAAAAAATATATATAAGCTTTCCAGATTAACAGAGCAGGAATTAAATTGCTTAAAGCGTCCCATTTCAGAAAAATAAATAGAACAAGCTATTCATCAACTCGCTAAGAAAAAATGCCCAGGACCCGATGGATTTACATGTGAATTCTACCAAACATTTAAAGAACAATGAACTCCAATGTTGTACAAGCTATTTGAAAAAATAGAGAAGGAAGTACTTCTACCAAATTTCTTTTATGGCGCAGACATGGTACTGTTACCTAACCCCGGTAGGTTGAAAACAGAAAAAGAAAATTATAGACCAACCTCCCAAAGAATATCGATGCTAAAATTTTAAATAAAATATTAGCAAAAAGATTACAGAAAATAATCCCCAGGATAATACACCATCACCAATTACCATTTATGCCAGGAATGCAAATCTGGTTCAATATTAGGAAAAGTATTAGCATAACTGGCTATATCAGTAACTAAATTAACAAAAACCATATGATCATCTCAATAGATGCAAAAAAAGCCTTTGCTAAAAGCCAACATCCATTCCTAATAAAAACACTTAAGCATATAGGAATAAATGGACTTTTCCTTAAAATAATCAATAGCATTTCTTTAAAACCATCACTAAGCATCATACGTAATGGTGATACACTGGAACCATTCCTAGTAAGATCAGGAATGAAACAAGTTTGCCCACTATCATCATTATTATTCAGTATTGTATTAGAAATGCTAGCTTCAGCAATAAAATTTGAGAAAGAGATTAAAGGAATTAGTGTAGGTAATGAGTATACCAAACTAACACTCTTTGCAGATTATATGATAGTATACTTTGTGAACCCCAAAGATTCTATTAAAAAGCTATTAGAAATATTCCACAACTTCAGTAAACTTGAAGGATACAAGATAAACCCACATAAATCATCAGCATTCTTATGTATCACTAACAAAATCAGAGAAATTCCATTTAAAGTAACTGCTGATAGTATAAAATATTTGGGAATCTATCTGCAAGAGAAAGTCAGGAACTATATGAGCAAAACTACAAAACACTTTCCACACAAATAAAGTCAGATCTAACCAATTTGAAAAATATTAAGTGCTCTTTGATAGGCTGAGCAAATATAATAAAAATGACAATATTATCTAATCTATTTATTTAGTGCTATATCAATCAAACTCCCCCAAACTATTTTAATAACATAGAAAAATAACAAAATTCATATGGAAGAACAAAAGGAACTAATGAAAATAAAATCAAATGAAGGTGGCCTAGTTGTACCAGATCTAAAACTATATTATAAAGCAGTGATCACCAAAACTATTTGGTATTGGCTAAGAAATAGATTAGTTGATGAATGGAATAGGTTAGCTTCACAAGACAAAATAGTCAATAACTTTAATTATCTAGTATTTGAAAAACCTAAAGACCCCAGGTTTTGGGAAAAGAATATACTATTTGACAACAACTGATGGGAAAATTGGAAATTATTATGACAGAAACTAGGCATTGACCCACACATAATGCCATACATCAACTTAAAGTCAAAATGGCTTCATGATTTAGCATAAAGAATGAGATTATAAATAAATTAGCAGAATATAGGATAGTTTATCTCTCAGACCTGTGGAGGAGGTAGGGATTTGTGACCAAAGATGAACTAAAGATCATTACTTATCACAAAATAGAAAAATTTGATTACATCAAATTGAAAAGCTTTTGTACAAACAAAACTAATGCAGACAAGATTAGAAAGGAAGCAATAAATTGGGAAAACATTTTTACAGACAAAGGTTCTAATAAAGACCTCATTTCCAAAATATGTAAAGAATTGATTCTAATTTGTAAGAAATCAAGCCATTCTCCAGGTGATAATTGGTTAAACAATATGATCAGACAATTTTCAGATGAAGAAATGGAAACTATTTCTAGCTATATGAAAAGATTCTCCAAGTCATTATTAATCAGAGAAATGCAAATTAAGACAACTCTGAGATACCACTATACATCTCCCTGAATGTTGAAGGGGGTGTGAGAAAACTGGGATACTGATACATTGTTGGTGGAGTTGTGAATGCATCCAGTCATTCTTGAGAGCAATTTGGAACTATGCTCAAAAAGTTATCAAACTGTGCATATCCTTTGATCTAGCAAAGCTGGGCTTATATCCCAAAGAAATCTTCAAGAAGCAAAAGGGACCTGTATGTGCAAAAATATTTGTGGCAGCTCTCTTTGTAGTGGCTAGAAACTCGAAATTGAGTGGATGCCTATCAATTGGAGAAAGACTAATTTGTGGTATATGAATATTATGGCATATTATTGTTCTGTAAGAAATGGCCAGTATGAGCGTTTCAGAAAGGCCTGGAGAGACTTAAATGAATTGATGCTTAGTGAAATGGGTGGGACCAGGGGATCAGTATATAATTCAAGAACAACAGTATGTGATGATCAATTCTGATGGATGTGGCTCTCTTCAACAATGAGATGAACCAAATCAGTTCCCTTTGTTCAGTAATGAATAGAACCAGATATACCCAGCAAAAGAACTCTGGGAAATGAGTGTGAACCACTATATAGCATTTCTAATTCCTCTGTTTCTGTCTGCTTGCTTTTTTGATTTCCTTCTCAGGTTAATTTTACATTTCAAAGTTTGATTCTGCTTGTGCAGCAAAATAACTATGGATATGTATACATATATTGTATTTCACATATACTTTGACATATTTAACATGTATTAGTCTACTTGTCATCTGGGGCAGGGGGTGGGGGCAAGGAGGGGGAAAAGTTGGAACAGAAAGTTTTTCATGGATCAATGCTGAGAAATTACCCATACATATATCTTGTAAATAAAAAAGCTATAATAATAATTTTTAAAAATGGGAATATAATGCTTCTTTGCTATTTATCTCATACATTTGTTGAGATTGCAGAAGCCTGCTGTGCTTCAATACTCTATTTTAAAACTATCCTTTTTCATCAGACTTGATGTAAGAAATCATGTATTCCAGTATCCACTGATACTTTTACCTTTGTAACTGTGATTTATATTTGCCTGACCTCAGAAAAGTGTTGTCCAGTTATTGAAGTCAGCCTAATTTAAAGCATCTTAGGTAGATTTTCAGTTCATATCCTTGGCAACTTTTTTCTTTCCATAGTGTTCAAATTCTGGAAATATTTGGCTTAACTGATATTCTGTGTTCTTGTATTTCTGTAAAAAATAATTTGTTATGGTATGTTGATGGACACTGTACTTCTTTAAGAAATCGGTGCTATTTTCTGAAGATGTGTTTTCTTCCAGCAAAGCCACATTTTTAAAGAAAATTTTTGAGTGATCTTTCCTGCTAAAACAAAGTCATTTTTTATTCCACGACAAGACAAACATTATTTATTAAGTGTTAAAGTGCTATTTAAGTGTGAACTATTATTTCAGGAATGCCAGGGAAATCTTTCTGCCCTCCCAATGCTTCTGCTACCTGTTTATTAAGGTACGAAATTTTTCTAACAGTGTACAGTATCTTTTATTATGTTATTGGAGATAGGGTATAAAATACCTTTGAAAGAGATAACCCATATCCAAGTGTAAATGGGTGATGATAAATATTTTCTGAAGAAAATGTTTCAAAGGATAAGAGATATTGAAAGGGGAAAATGTACTGTATACCTAAAGGAAGACAAAACCCACTAAAGAGGTGAAAGAGGACCTCAGGAAGTAGATACTCTAGATGATCAACTAAAATTTTTGTGCTAATGGTTTTCCCAAATTTTGAGCTCTGAACATCCTGTCAACAATATGAGCCTTATCAATTGAACACCTGTTATATTAGTGGAGTGTCTTTACAACCAACTCAGTAGGCATTTATAAAGTATTTACTATATGCAGTTGGCACTATGTAGGTACAAAAATGAAGAAGGACCCTCTCATAAGGTTTCTATTCTGCCAAGTTATAGCACGTAAATTGATCAGCATATACATGATAATTTGAGACAGAAAAAGAGACTAACAATAACAAATAAGGGAAACAAGAAGGCTCAAGAAAGTACAACCTAAGTTACTCTTTGTAAGAATCAGGAATTTTAAAAACCGAAGGAGAGGAAATTTCAGATATGGTGGAAAGAACATGCACAAGGAAAAAAAAAAGGTAAAAGATAGAATGTTTGGGGGACAACCTACAGGCTATTTTGGTTTAAGTATAGGATTTGTGAAATAAGGAGACATAATCCTGGAAAGCTAGCATAGAAACAGATGCTAAATTCCTTCCTTTTATCATATAAACTATTCATATGCTGTAACATTTGACAAGTTTTAGGCAGTCTTTATTATTGTCTTGTAGTCAGATAACACATAAATGAGTTAAAATTAATTTTAAGAATCACAGATTTCATATCATCAACATTTTGACTGATTCTTACAGACTTTTCATGTATCTGTGGAAAACAGATTCTCTTATTAACTGTTGTGCATTATTAAAGAATGAGCTTTCTCAGTATTGGTATTCAGAGACTGTTTATAGTGTAACAGGCAACATAGACCTTTATACTAATTCTTAATTGTGGTATAAAATCTGTGACAACCATCTGCTTAGGCCACCACATTTTTTCTCATTCAGGCTCAGTGAAATTAAAAATATTGATAGGAATAATTTTATAGGGTGAACAATAGAGAAATTGAAGTTAATTGTGCTTTTTGAATTAACATTTATGTTCCAGCTTTTTATCTATATATCTGCAGAAAAGACTAAACATTAATAATATGTCAGTAATTTAGCCAATAAGTATTTATTGTGTTTTTATTTATTAAGTACATAATATCTGAAATCAGATATTTGTGCAAAATGTAAATGATACAAAAAAAAAAAAAGCAAAGGACAGTGCTTGGTCTCAAGGAGCTCATAATCAATGTGTTGTAAATACATAAAATTCTAGCAGTGAAATAGTTCCTTTATCTCACTGAGATGGATACTCCCTAAAAAGATGAAATAGAATATATTAGAGAAATATAATAATAATAACAGACATTTATCTTATCCTTTAAAGTTTTTTAGGTACTTTGCATATAACATATTCTGGAAAAAGTTTTATTAAGTGTTCTAAATAGTAGTGCCTTTCCTCTATTCATTAATTCCAACTTATCATCTATAGATCTTGTTTGTATAAACCTGTTTACATCTTTTCTCCCCCCTCCCCATTAGAATGGAGTGATTGAGAACAGAAGTTGTCTTCTTTTTTTTTCTCTTTGTTTGTTTCTTTTTGTATTTTGAGCACTTAGCATACTGCCTGGCACATTGGAGGTGCTTATTAAGTGCTTGTTCATGGACTAATCCTCACAATAACCCTGCAAACTCAGCAACTATAATTATAATTTCCATTTTTATAGAAGATATAACTGAATATCAGAGACATTAAGTTATTTTGTCTAGGGTGACACAGCTAGAATAGGTCGGAGGTTTGATTTGGATCCAAGTTTTCCTGACTCCAGTTCTAGCATGGTATCTATTCCACTATGCTGTTCTCTAAAGTAAAAGTAATCTATAAAGTAAAATAATGTAATGTGTTTAGGATTGAGTTCAAGATAAAAAAAAAAGTGTCACTGGACAGAAGTTAAATGACAAAAGTCTGAGGGCTTGATATACATTACTCATCACAACTATTTTAAATTTATTATATCCAGTTACAGGGGCAAATCAAGTCAAAGTAACATGTTTATTAAGTCCTTACTATGTGCCAGGTATTATGTTAAACTTAGGGGGTACCAAGAAAGACAAAAACAGCCCTGCCTTTAAAGCTCTCACAAAGAGAATCATAGAACTTTAGAACTATAGGGCTTAAAGATTCTAGTCCAGACTCTAAAATACAAATAAAGAGGGGGGCGGAGCCAAGATGGTGGAGAAGATACACCTGAATTTGTAAGCTCCCCAATTAGTTAAATCAGCCTAAAAAATAATGCTGGATTGATAGAAACCACAGGGTTTAGAAGCACAACATACCAGCTGAAGAGAATCTGGAGTCTCTACAGAAAAGGTCAGTTCCAAGGGGAGGAAGAAAAAAGGCCAGCACAGACGGTTAGGGGCTAGCACACTGTGCCGATCAGGCTGGGGAGAACTCTGGGATCAGAGAAGCCACTGAGATAGAGGAATCTGACACAAACTGTTACCTCTTCTCTGTTTATAAAATAGCAGTTCAGAAGAGATATCAAGCCACTTTAAAATATAAAGCTAGATGCTAGAACCAGCCCGATCCAGAAGTGACCTAACAGATGACAGCATGGCTGTGAAGCTGCTTTCTGCTCTCCAGGACTTCACCTTGGGGAGTTAAGAGCCTGAACAATAAGGACACAGCCCGAGGCAACATCTAATCCACATAGGGCCAGGCTTGGCCTGAGGCTGGGGAACTCTAGCATCTGTGGAATTCCCAGAGAAGCAGAACTCCCAGAGAAGCAGAACCTTTGAAGTAAGGACTGCGGTTTCCAGGCAGACACTTCCAGTTTGAGCATAGGGGCTTTTCACTTCAGCTGCTGATATCCATGCTCCACTGACGCATTGGCTGGGCTTTGTGTCGCTTTTACTGTTCAGTCTTAAGCCTCAGGGAAGTCGCTAGGACACAAAGCAAGGTCCTTCACTGGGCAACTCTCACAGTGCAGCAGTATCACCTCTGAGGAATGTCTGGAGAGGGAGGAGGGGAACTCTCTCCCAGAGCTCTCTCTTAGCTCAGGCACAGGAGCTGCTGCATCCATCTGGTCTGGGAGGAAGCTGGTAAATAAATAAACTCCTTACCCCAAAGGCAGACCCCAAAATATTTTTAATAAAGAGTAAAAAGCTGAAGAGAATGATTGATTCCTTCTACACAGAGAAAGACCGGGTATCCAACCCTGAGGAAGTTAACAGAAGAGAGTCAGCAGAGAACACTCTAAAGGGGAATGATACCTGCCTCCCATCACAAAACTCTCTCCTAGAAGAGACTATTAAAAAGTTAATAGAGTTTGAAGAAAAATGGGGAAAGGAAAGAGAAGCTATGATAGAGAATAACAACGTCCTGAAATTTGAGTTGGAAAAAATAAAGAATTCACAGGAGATGCAGGGAAACAAAATTTGTGAATTAGAAAAGGTTAAAAAAATCACAGGAAAGTAGGATTTCTGAATTGGAAAAGATAAAAAAGTCTCAAGAAAGTAGGAATTCTGAATTGGAAAAAGAAAATAACTCTAAAAAAATTAGGGAAATGGAAAAAATTCAATAGAGCAAAATAATTCATTTAAAAACTCAATTGGACATATACAGAAAGAAGTAAAAATGTGAATGAAGAAAATAACTCATTAAAAATCAAGATGGAACAAATAGAAATGAATGATTTATTGAAAACCCAAGAATCAGTCAAACAAAACAAAACAAAAAAAAAAAAAAAAAGAAAGAAAAGAAAAGCTGGAGAATAATGTCAAATACTTACTGGGAAAATCTATAGACCTGGAAAATAGATCTAGGAGAGATAATCTGAGGATCATTGGACTTCCCCAAAACTATGACCAAAAAAAGAGCCTCGATTCTATTTTACAGGAAATCATCAAAGAGAACAGTCCAGAGATAATAGAAACAGAAGGGAAAATAGACGTTGAAAGAATTCATTGAACACCTTCTGAAAAATACCCTAAAAAAAGAACTCCACATAACATTGTGGCTAAGCTGCAGAAATACCAAACAAAGAAAAATGTATTGCAAGCAGCTAGAAAAAAGCAATTCAAATATCAAGGGGCCACAATAAGGGTCACTCAAGATCTAGTTGCCTCCACATTAAAATATAGAAGGTCCTGGAACCCGATATTCCAAAAGGCAAAAAATCAAGGATTGCAACCAAGAATAAACTACCCAGCTAAGTTTAGCATTTTCTTCCATGGAAGAAGACAGTCATTTAATGAAACAGAGGAATTCCATTTGTTTTTAAGAAAAAAACCAGACTTAAACAAAAAATTTGATCTGCATCCACAAGACTGAAGAGAAACAGAAAAAAGTAAAAAAGAAATCTTGAGAACTGTATCTCTGTTGTGGATATATAGAAAGTCCGTATGGATAATTTGATTTTACTGATAAAAAAGGGGGGGGAGTAGGAAAGGGAAGGGGGTATTATCAGAAAAAGGGGAAGGAGTGATAAAAAGGGGAAGAGGCATAAAAATCTACCACATCTGAGGGAATTTAACAAGGGGGAGAGACATTGTGTGAATCTTACTCTCATCAGAATAGGCTCAAGGAGTAAATAATTGACATATTTGTCAGAGAATTCTCTATCACCTCATTAACAGGGGGGAGAGGAAAAGGGAAAAGAAAAAGGGGACTAAGGGAAGGGACTTGGAAGGAGGGTGGAGGAATACTAAAAAGGGAGGGCTGCGCCTCACAAGTGGGGTCTATAAATTAAGTATTGGGGAAAGGGTACAGGGGGGTCAAGGGAAAAAAGCATAATCTGGGGATAATATGATGGCAGGAAATACAGAATTAGTAATTTTAACTGTAAATGTGAATGGGATGAACTCTTCCATCAAACGGAGATGGATAGCAGACTGGATCAAAACTCAGAACCTTAAAATATGTTGTTTACAGGAAACACACTTAAAGCACGGGGATACATACAGAGTAAAGGTAAAACGTTGGAGCAAAATCTATTATGCTTCAGGTAAAGCCAAAAAAGCAGGGGTAGCCATCCTTATCTCAGATCAAGCAAAAGCAGAAATAGATCTAATTAAAAGATATAAGGAAGGAAACTATATCCTGCTAAAAGGTAGCATAAACAATGAAGCCATATCAATATAAAACATATATGCACCAAGTGGTGTAGCATATAATTTTCTAAAGGAAAAGTTAAGAGAATTGCAAGAAGAAATAGACAGTAAAACTATAATAGTGGGAGATCTCAACCTTGCACTCTCAGATTTAGACAAATCAAAACCACAAAACAAATAAGAAAGAAATTAAAAAAAGTAAATTGAACATTAGAAAAACTAGGTATGCTAGATCTTTGGAGAAAACTGAATGGTCATAGAAAGGAATATACTTTTTTCTCAGCAGTTCATGGATCCTATACAAAAATTGACCATATATTAGGACATAATGATCTCGAAATTAAATGCAGGAAGGCAGAAATAATAAATGCTTTCTTCTCAGATCACAATGCCATAAAAACTACATTCAATAAGAAGTTAGGGGTAGGTAGACCAAAAAGTAATTGGAAACTAATTCATCTCATCTTAAAGAATGACTGGTGTGAAACAGCAAATTATAGAAACAATCAATAATTTCACCCAAGATAATGATAATGATGAGACATCATACCAAAATCTGCATGATGCTGCTAAAGCAGTAATAAGGGGAAATTTTATGTCTTTAGAGGCTTATTTGAATGAAATAGAGAAGGAGAAAATTAATGAATTGGGCTTGCAACTTAAAAAGCTAGAAAAAGAACAAATTAAAACCCCCCAACCAAAAATCAAAGTTGAAATACTAAAATTAAAAGTAGAAATTAGTAATATTGAAAGTAAAAAAAAGAAACTATTGAATTAATAAATAAAACCAAGTGTTGATTTTATGAAAAAGCCAATAAAATAGATAAACCTTTGGTAAATCTGATCAGAAAAAGGAAAGAGGAAAACCAAATTGTTAGTCTTACAAATGAAAAGAGGGATCTTTCCATCAATGAAGAGGAAATTATAGAAATAATAAGGATCTATTTTGCCCAACTTTATGCCAATAAATTTGATAACTTAAGTGAAATGGATGACTTCCTCCAAAAATATAGGCTTCCTAGATTAACAGAGGAGGGCAAAAATTGCTTAAATAGTCCCATTTCGGAAAAATAAATAGAACAAGCTATTAATCAACTCCCCAGGAAAAAATACCCAGGACCAGATGGATTTACATGTGAATTCTGCCAAATATTTAAAGAACAATTAGCCCCAATGTTATATAAACTATTTGAAAAAATAGGGGATGAAGGAGCCCTGAAAGTCACTGGAAAAGGTCTGTGTTTGCTCGGGGGAGAGTCAATCAGACTGGGCACAGACTGAGGGCAGGAAGCCAGAGCGAGACAGGCAGCTCACACAGCTCAGACCAGAGGGGGAGGGTTACGATCTCTGCTGTTTCTGCGAAAAGGCTTTTACCCCAGTGTGGATACTCCGTCTTGGCAGCAAGCCAGGAGCATCAGAGAGGGTGTCAACACCAGAGGTGACAATTAAAACCCCAGAAAGCTAGCGTCTCTCAGAACCCAGCTACCCCCAACCCACACCTGGAGTGACTCAGTGCGTTCTCAGAGCCTCAGAGCACAGATTCCATACAGTTATCACTGTTCTGTTAGTGGCTCTCTGCTGCCCTACCCACAGTCTGTAGAGGAAGCCCATTAATACCATCCAGCCCCATCCCCCACAAAACAGACCAATTGTTTCTCTTGTCAATTTGTTTTTTTTTTTTTTTTTTTTTTCGATTCCAGCTCTGACAAAATGAACAAAAAATTCAAAAGGGCTCTAACCATTGACAGCTTTTGTATGGAGAGAGAGCAGACTTCAAATACTGAGGAGACTAAAAACAGACTGTCCCCAGAGGAATCCCCTAAGAGGGATATGAGCTGCTTCTCAATACAAAATAATCTCATAGAGGAAATCAAAAAGGCTCTCACAAGAGAGCTGGAAGAGAAATGGGAAAAGGAAACGGAAGCTTGGCAAGAGAGCCATGCATTTAAAGACAGAGTGGATAAAGAAATCAAATCATTGAGAAACACGATTAGTGAGCGGGAAAAGGTAAACAACTCAAAGGAAAACAGGATTAGTGAGCTGGAAAAAGAAAACAGCTCTCTAACTCAATTGGACAATTACAAAGAGATATAAAAAAAGTGAGTGAAGAAAATACATCATTGAAAATTAGACTGGAACAAGTAGAAATGAATGACTCAAGGAGAAACCAAGTGGTAGTCAAGCAAAAGCAGAGAAACGAAACAATTGAAAAGAATGTCAAGTACCTTATTAGAAAGACAACAGACGTGGAAAACAGATCCAGGAGAGACAATTTGAGAATAATCGGACTCCCTGAAAAATGTGAGGAAAAAAAGAGCTTGGACACTATTTTCGAGGAAATTATCAAAAAGAACTGCCCAGATATTCTGGAAACAGAGGGTAAAATAGACATTGAAAAAATTCATCGATCACCTACTGAAAGGGACCCTAAAATCAAAACGCCAAGAAATATAGTGGCCAAGTTCAAGAACCATCAGACAAAGGAAAAGATATTGGAAGCTGCTAGAAAAAAGCAATTCAGATATGGAGGATCCACAATAAGGATAACCCAGGATCTAGCAGTATCCACATTAAAAGAATGAAGGGCCTGGAACATGATATATCAAAAGGCTAAGGAACTTGGTATGCAGCCAAGAATAACTTACCCAGCAAGAATGAGCATCATTTTCCAGGGAAGAAGATGGACATTTAACGAAATAAATGAATTCCATCTATTTTTGATGAAAAAACCAGACCTACATAAAAGGTTTGATCTTCAAATACAGAACTCAAGATATTTCTAAAAAAGGTAAAAAGAAATCTTGAGAACTATACTTATGCCAAAAAAATATGTAAAGAACTTATGTACAATTTGTCTTAGAAACTAGAGGTGGAAAGGAAATTATATCATAAAAAAGTGTAAAGTGGTGGTACTACATCTCATGAAGAGGCAAAGGTAACCTATTATATCTGAGAGAAAGAAAGGAGGGAGATGAACATAGTGTGTATCAATAGACTTATTCTATTTATGGTAAAAATTCTTCCACTTCATTGAAAAGTGAAAGGGAAGGAGTAAGCTAAGGGGAAGGGAATACAGAAACTTCGAGGAAAAGGGGTAAAATAAGGGGAGGAATTTTAAGGTGGGGGAGGGATCCTAAAAAGGGAGGGTTTGAAAAGCAAGTGGTGTTCACAAGTTTAATACTGGGTAGGGGGGTAAGAGGGAAGGAAGGGGAAAAGCATAAGCAGGGGTTAACAGGATGGCAAGCAATATAGAATTAGTTCTTCTAACCATAAATGTGAATGGGGTAAACTGCCTCATAAAGAGGAAGCAGTTAGCAGACTGGATTAAAAGTCAGAATCCTACTATATGTTGTTTACAGGAAACATACCTGAAACAGGGTGAGACATTCAAACTAAAAGTAAAAAGGTGGAGCAGAATCTATTATGCTTCAGGCAAAACCAAAAAAGCAGGAGTAGCCATCCTCATCTCAGATCAAGCAAAAACAAAAATTGGTCTAATTAAAGGAGATAAGGAAGGGCCTTATATCCTGCTAAATGGCAGCATCAATAATGAAACAGTATCAAAATTAAACATATATGCACCAAGTGGTGCAGCATCTAAATTCTTAAAAGAGAAATTAAGAGAGCTGCAAGAGGAAATAGATAGCAAAACTATAATAGCGGGAGATCTCAACCTTGCACTCTCAGAACTAGATAAATCAAACCACAAAATAAATAAGAAAGAAGTCAAAGAGCTAAATAGAATACTAGAAAAGTTTCATATGATAGATCTTTGGCGAAAGATAATGTTGACAGAAAGGAGTTTACATTCTTCTCAGCAGTTCATGGAACCTACACAAAAATTGATCATATACTAGGGCATAAAAACCTCAAAATCAAATGCAGTAAGGCAGAAATAGTAAATGCATCCTTTTCAGACCACAATGCAATCAAAATTACATTTAATAAAAAGGCAGGGGAAAATACACCAAAAAATAATTGGAAACTAAATAATCTTATACTAAAGAATGATTGGGTAAAACAGCAAATCATAGACATAATTAATAACTTCACCCCAGAAAATGACAATAATGAGACATCATATCAAAATGTGTGGGATACTGCCAAAGCAGTAATAAGGGGAAGTTTTATATCTGTACAGGCCTACTTGCATAAAATAGAGAAAGAGAGGGCCAAAGAATTGGGCTTACAACTAATATTGCTAGAAAAGGAACAAATTAAAAATCCCCAGACAAACACAAAACTTGAAATTCAAAAAATAAAAGGTGAGATTAATAAAACTGAAAGTAAAAAAACTATTGAATTAATTAATAAAACTAACAGTTGGTTCTATGAAAAAACCAACAAAATAGACAAACCCTTAGTAAACCTGATTAAAAAAAGGAAAGAGAAAAAGCAAATTGTTAGTATTGAAAATGAAAAGGGAGAACTCACCACTAATGAAGAAGAAAGTAGAACAATAGTTAGGAGCTACTTTGCTCAACTTTATGCCGATAAATTCGATAACTTAAATGAAATGGAAGAATACTTTCAAAAATATAGCTTGCCCAGATTAACAGAGGAAGAAGTAAGTAGTCTAAATAGTCCCATCTCAGAAAAAGAAATAGACCAAGCTATTAACCAACTTCCTAAGAAAAAGTCCCCAGGACCAGATGGATTTACATGTGAATTCTACCAAACATTTAAAGAACAACTAACTCCAATGCTATGTAAACTATTTGAAAAAATAGAGATTGAAGGAGTCCTACCAAATTCCTTCTATGACACAGACATGGTACTGATACCTAAACCAGGTAGATCAAACACTGAGAAAGAAAATTATAGACCAACTTCCTTAATGAAGACCGATGCTAAAATCTTAAATAAGATATTAGCAAATAGACTTCAGAAAATCATCCCCAGGATAATACACTAAGACCAAGTGGGATTTATACCAGGAATGCAGGGCTGGTTTAATATTAGGAAAACTATTAGTATAATTGACCATATTAATAATCAAATTAATGTCACAAGGGGGGTCTGTAAATTAAATATCGGGGAGGGGGATCAGGGGGGTCAAGGGAAAAAAGTATAATCTGGGGATAATACGATGGCAGGAAATACAGAATTAGTAATTTTAACTGTAAATGTAAATGGGATGAACGATCCCATCAAACGGAGACGGATAGCAGATTGGATTAAAAAGCAGAACCCTACAATATGTTGTCTACAGGAAACACACTTAAAGCAGGGAGATACATACAGAGTAAAGGTAAAAGGTTGGAACAGAGCTTATTATGCTTCAGGTAAAGCCAAAAAAGCAGGGGTAGCTATCCTTATCTCAGATCAAGCAAAAGCAGAAGTAGATCTCGTTAAAAAAGATAAGGAAGGAAACTATATCCTGCTGAAAGGTAGCATAAATAATGAAGCCATATCAATACTAAACATATATGCACCAAGTGGTATAGCATCTAACTTTCTAAAGGGAAAGTTAAGAGAACTGCAAGAAGAAATAGACAGTAAAACTATAATAGTGGGAGATCTCAACCTTGCACTCTCAGATTTAGACAAATCAAACCACAAAACAAACAAGAAAGAAATTAAAAAAGTAAATAGAACATTAGAAAAACTAGGTATGATAGACCTTTGGAGAAAACTGAATGGCAATAGGAAGGAATATACTTTCTTCTCAGCAGTTCATGGATCCTATACAAAAATTGACCATATATTAGGACATAAAGATCTCAAAATTAAATGTAGGAAGGCAGAAATAATAAATGCCTTCTTCTCAGATCACAATGCAATAAAAGCTACATTCAGTAAAAAGTTAGGGGTAAATAGACCAAAAAGTAATTGGAAACTGAATAATCTCATCTTAAAGAATGACTGGGTGAAAGAGCAAATTATAGAAACAATTAACAATTTCACCCAAGATAATGATAATGATGAGACATCATATCAAAATCTTTGGGATGCAGCTAAAGCAGTAATAAGGGGAAATTTTATATCTTTAGAGGCTTATTTGAAGAAAATTGAGAAAGAGAAGATTAACGAATTGGGCTTACAACTTAAAAGGCTAGAAAAAGACCAAATTATAAACCCCCAACCAAAAATTAAACTCGAAATACAAAAATTAAAAGGAGAAATCAATAAAATTGAAAGTAAAAAAACTATTGAATTAATAAATAAAACCAAGAGTTGGTTTTATGAAAAAGCCAATAAAATAGATAAACCTTTGGTAAATTTGATCAAAAAAAAGAAAGAGGAAAATCAAATTGATAGTCTTACAAATGAAAAGGGGGATCTCTCCACCAATGAAAAGGAAATTAGAGAAATAATATGGAGTTACTTTGCCCAACTTTATGCCAATAAATTTGATAACTTAAGTGAAATGGATGACTTTCTCCAAAAATATAGGCTCCCTAGATTAACAGAGGAGGAGATAAATTGCTTAAATAGTCCCATTTCAGAAAAAGAAATAGAACAAGCTATTAATCAACTCCCCAGGAAAAAATCCCCAGGGCCAGATGGATTCACATGTGAATTCTACCAAACATTTAAAGAACAATTAGCCCCAATGTTATATAAATTATTTGAAAAAATAGGGGATGAAGGAGTCCTACCAAACTCCTTTTATGACACAGACATGGTACTGATACCTAAACCTGGTAGATCGAAAACTGAGAAAGAAAATTATAGACCAATCTCCTTAATGAATATTGATGCTAAAATCTTAAATAAGATATTAGCAAAAAGACTTCAGAAAATCATCTCCAAGATAATACACTATGATCAAGTAGGATTTATTCCAGGAATGCAGGGCTGGTTTAATATTAGGAAAACTATTAATATAATTGACCATATTAATAATCAAATTAATAAGAACCATATGATCATCTCAATAGATGCAGAAAAAGCATTTGACAAAATCCAACATCCATTCCTACTAAAAACTCTTGAGAGTATAGGAATAAATGGATTATTCCTTAGAATAATCAGGAGTATATATTTAAGACCGTCAGTAAGCATAATATGCAATAGAAATAAACTGCAACCTTTCCCAGTAAGATCAGGAGTGAAACAAGGTTGCCCACTATCACCATTACTATTCAATATACCGTGTTTCCCCGATAATAAGACCTATCCTGAAAATAAGACACCCACATACTCTTTAATATTCCACTAAAATAAGCCCTCCCCCGAAAATAAGCCCTATCGAACTTACTATGAAAACGGTCATCATGGTGATCCCCTGCGCTATATGCTGCGTAGCGGTACCTTCAGTAAGCAGCGCCGCCCTCCCCTCCCGGGTGAAACGCACGTCGCGCTCCGAGCTGCATCCAATCAGAGCTGCAGCAGTGAGCGCGTCATCCTCTTCTTCCCTGGTGATTTGCTTGCTGGCGCTACTGAGAGCAGCGCCGCGGAGTAGAGCTGAGACAGGACCATCTAAAAACTCGGTAAGTTCAGTAAGCGATGGAGAATAAAATAAGCACTCAGGGGGCATGATGGAGGCTAAAAGGGGCATGATGGAGGATAAAAGGGGCATGATGGAGGATAAAATAAGCCCTCCCCTGAAAATAAGCCCTCTGGTGTTTTTTAGTCCCAAAAAAATAATAAGACAGTGTCTTATTATCGGGGAAACACGGTAGTACTAGAAACGCTAGCCTCGGCAATAAGAGCCGAGAAAGAGATTCAAGGAATTAGAGTAGGAAATGAGGAAATCAAACTATCACTTTTTGCAGATGACATGATGGTATACTTAGAGAACCCCAAAGACTCTGCTAAAAAGCTACTAGAAATAATTCAAAATTTCAGCAAAGTGGCAGGATACAAAATAAATCCACATAAATCCTCGGCATTTTTATATATCACTAACAAAATGCAAGAGATACAAAGAGAAATTCCATTCCAAACAAATGTTGAGAGTATAAAATATTTGGGAATCCATCTACCAAAGAAAAGTCAGGAATTATATGAGAAAAATTACAAAACACTTGCCACAAAAATAAAATCAGATTTAAATAATTGGAAAGACATTCAGTGCTCTTGGATAGGCCGAGCGAATATAATAAAGATGACAATACTCCCCAAACTAATCTATTTATTTAGTGCTATACCAATCAGACTCCCAAGAAACTATTTTAATGACCTAGAAAAAATAACAACAAAATTCATATGGAAGAATAAAAGGTCAAGAATTGCAAGGGAACTAATGAAAAAAAACTCAGAGGAAGGTGGTCTAAGTGTACCTGATCTAAAGCTATATTATATAGCAGCAGTCACCAAAACCATTTGGTATTGGCTACGAAATAGACCGGTATCTCAGTGGAACAGATTAGATACAAAGGACAAAAAAGGGTACATCTATAGCAATCTAATCTTTGACAAACCCAAAGATTCCAACATTAGGGATAAAAATTCATTATTCGGAAAAAACTGTTGGGAAAACTGGAAATTAGTATGGCAGAAATTAGATATGGATCCACACTTAACACCATATACCAAGATAAGATCAAAATGGGTCCATGATTTAGGCATAAAGAGGGAGATAATAAATAGATTAGAGGAACAGAGGATAATCTACCTCTCAGACTTGTGGAGGAGGAAGGAATTTATGACCAGAGGAGAACTAGAGATCATTATTGATCACAAAATAGAAGATTTTGATTACATCAAACTAAAAAGTTTCTGTACAAATAATACTAATGCAAACAAGATTAGAAGGGAAGTAACAAATTGGGAAAATATTTTTAAAAACAAAGGTTCTGACAAAGGTCTCATTTCCAAAATATATAGAGAACTGACCCTAATTTATAAGAAACCGAACCATTCTCCAATTGATAAATGGTCAAAGGATATGAACAGACAATTCTCAGAGGAAGAAATTGAAACTATATCCACTCACATGAAAGAGTGTTCCAAATCACTACTGATCAGAGAAATGCAAATTAAGACCACTCTGAGATACCACTACACACCTGTCAGATTGGCTAAGATGACAGGAACAAATAATGATGAATGTTGGAGGGGATGTGGGGAAACTGGGACACTAATACATTGCTGGTGGAGTTGTGAAAGAATCCAGCCATTCTGGAGAGCAATCTGGAATTATGCTCAAAAAGTTATCAAACTGTGCATACCCTTTGACCCAGCAGCGCTACTACTGGGATTATATCCCAAAGAAATACTAAAGAGCGGAAAGAGACATATATGTGCCAAAATGTTTGTGGCAGCTCTTTTTGTTGTAGCTAGAAACTGGAGGATGAATGGATGTCCATCAGTTGCAGAATGGTTGGGTAAATTGTGGTATATGAAGGTTATGGAATATTATTGCTCGGTAAGAAATGACCAGCAGGAGGAATATAGAGAGGCCTGGAGAGACTTAAATCAACTGATGCTGAGTGAAATGAGCAGAACCAGAAGATCACTGTAAACTTCAACAACAATACTGTATGAGGATGTATTCTGATGGAAGTGGAAATCTTCAACATAAAGAAGATCCAACTCACTTCCAGTTGATCAATGATGGACAGAGGTAGCTGCACCCAGAGAAGAAACACTGGGAGGGGAATGAAAATTGTTAGCACTAATATCTGTCTGCCCAGGTTGCATGTACCTTCGGATTCTAATGTTTATTGTGCAACAAGAAAATGATATTCGCACACATGTATTGTACCTAAACTATATTGTAACACATGTAAAATATATGGTATTGCCTGTCGTCGGGGGGAGGGAATAGAGGGAGGGGGGGTAAATTGGAAAAATGAATACAAGAGATAATATTATAAAATATATATATATATATATATATATAATAAAAAAAATAATCAAATTAATAAAAACCATATGATCATCTCAATAGATGCAGAAAAAGCATTTGATAAACTCCAACATCCATTCCTACTAAAAACGCTTGAGAGTATAGGAATAAATGGACTATTCCTTAAAATAATAACAAGCATATATTTAAAACCTTCAGTAAACATCATATGTAATGGTGATAAACTAGACCCTTTCCCAATAAGATCAGGAGTAAAACAAGGTTGCCCACTATGACCATTACTTTTCAATATAGTACTAGAAACTCTAGCCTCGGTAATAAGAGCCAAGAAAGAGATTCAAGGAATTAGAGTAGGAAATGAGGAAAACAAATTATCACTTTTCGCAGATGACATAATGGTATACTTAGAGAACCCCAAAGACTCTGCTAAAAAGGTATTAGAAACAATTCAGAATTTTAGCAAAGTTGCAGGATACAAAATAAATCCACATAAATCCTCAGCATTTTTATACATTATCAACACAATCCAACAGCAAGAGGTACAAAGAGAAATTCCAATCAAAATAACGGTCGATAGTATAAAATATTTGGGAATATATCTACCAAAGGAGAGTCAGGAATTATATGAGCAAAATTACAAAACACTTGCCACAAAAATAAAGTCAGATTTAAATAATTGGAAAGACATTCAGTGCTCTTGGATAGGCCGAGCAAATATAATTAAGATGACAATACTCCCTAAAGTTATCTATTTATTTAGTGCTATAACGATCAGACTTTCAAGAAACTATTTTAATAACCTAGAAAAAATAACAACAGAATTCATATGGAGCAACAAAACGTCGAGAATTCCAAGGAAAGTAATTGAAAAAAAATTAAGTGAAGGTGGTCTAGCTGTACCTGATCTAGAACTGTATTACAAAGCAACAGTGACCAAAACTTGGTGACCAAAACCATTTGGTATTGGCTAAGAAATAGACTAGTTGATCAGTGGCATAGGTTAGGTTCACAGGGCAAGATAGTGAATAAAAATAGCAATCTAGTGTTTGAGAAACCCAAAGATCCCAAATTTTGGGATAAGAATTCATTATTTGACAAAAACTGCTGGGAAAACTGGAAATTAATATAGCAGAAACTAAGCATGGAGCCACATTTAATACCATATACTAAGATTAGATCAAAATGGGTCGCAGATTTAGGCATAAAGAACGAAATCATAAATAAATTGGAGGAACATGGGATGGTTTAACTCTCAGAATTATGGAGGAGGAAGGAGTTTGTGTCCAAGGGAGAACTAGAGACCATTATTGATCACAAAATAGAAAATTTTGATTACACCAAATTAAAAAGTTTCTGCACAAACAAAACTAATATAAACAAGATTAGAAGGGAAGTAACAAATTGGGAAAACATTTTTACACTTAAAGGTTCTGATAAATGCCTCATCTCCAAAATATACAGAGAATTGATTTTAATTTATAAGAAATCAAGCCATTCTCCAATTGGTAAATGGTCAAAGGATATGAACAGACAATTTTCAGATGATGAAGTTAAAACTATTTCCACTCATATGAAAGAGTGTTCCAAATCACTATTGATCAGAGAAATGCAAATTAAGACAACTCTGAGATATCATTACACACCTGTCAGATTGCCTAAGATGACAGGAACAAATAACGATGAATGTTGGAGGGGCTGTGGGAAAACTGGGACACTGATGCATTGTTGGTGGAGTTGTGAAAGAATCCAACCATTCTGGAGAGCAATCTGGAATTATGCCCAAAAAGTTATCAAAATGTGCATACCCTTTGACCCAGCCATACTACTACTGGGCTTATATCCCAAGGAAATACTAAAGAAGGAAAGGGACCTGTATGTGCCAAAATATTTGTGGCAGCCCTTTTCATAGTGGCTAGAAGCTGGAAGATGAATGGATGTCCATCAATTGGAGAATGGTTGGGTAAATTATGGTATATGAATGTTATGGAATATTATTGTTTTGTAAGAAATGACCAACAGGAGAAATACAGAGAGGCTTGCTGAGACTTACATCAACTAATGCTAAGTGAAACGAGCAGAACCAGAAGATCGTTATACACTTCAACAATGATACTGTATGAGGATGTATGCTGATGGAAGTGGATATCTTCAACATAGAGAAGAGCTAATACAATTCCAATTGATCAATGATGGACAGAATCAGCTACATCCAGAAAAGGAACACTGGGAAATGAGTGTAAACTGTTATTTTTACTTTCTGAATCCAATTGTTCCTGTGCAACAAGAAATTCGGTTCTACACACATATATTGTATCTAGAATATATTGTAATATATTTAACATGTATAAGACTGCCTCCCATCTGGGGGAGGGGGTTGGGGGAAGAAGGGAAAAAATCTGAACAGAAGTAAGTGCCAGGAATAATGTTGTAAAAAATTACCCATGCATATATACTGTCAAAAAAAAAGTTATAATTACAAAATGAAATAAAAATTAAATTAAAAAAAAAAAAAAGAAATGTTAGCCTCGGCAATGAGTCGAGAGATTAAAGAAATAAAAGTGGGTATTGAGGAAATCAAACTGTCACTCTTTGCAAATGATATGATGGTATACTTAGAAAACCCCAGAGATTCTAATAAAAAGTTATTAAAAATAATTCACATCTTTAGCAAAGATGGTGGATAAAAAATAAATCCACATAAATCCTCAGCATTTTTATACATCACCAACAAAATGCAACAGCAAGAGATACAAAGAGAAATTTCAAAAATAAAGTCAGATTTAAATAATTGGAAAGACATCCAGTGCTCGTGGATAGGCTGAGTGAATAAAATAAAGATGGCAATACTCCCCAAACTAATCTATTTATTTAATGCTATACCAATCAGACTCCCAAGAAACTATTTTAATGACCTAGAAAAAATAACAACAGAATTCATACGGAAGAATAAAAGGTCGAGAATTGCAAGGGAACTAATGAAAAAAAAAAGTCAGATGACTGATGCATTGTTGGTGGAGTTGTGAAAGAATCCAACCATTCTGGAGAGCAACCTGGAATTATGCCCAAAAAGTTATCAAAATTTGCATACCCTTTGACTCAGCCATACCCCAAGGAACTTATACCCCAAGGAACTACTAAAGAAGGGAAAGGGACCTGTATGTGCCAAAATGTTTGTGGCAGCCCTTTTCATAGTGGCTAGAAGCTGGAAGATGAATGGATGTCCATCAATTGGAGAATGGTTGGGTAAATTATGGTATATGAATGTTATGGAATATTATTGTTCTATAAGAAATGACCAACAGGAGAAATACAGAGAGGCTTGGAGAGACTTACATCAACTGATGCTGAGTGAAACGAGCAGAACCAGAAGATCATTATACACTTCAACAATGATACTGTACGAGGATGTATGCTGATGGAAGTGGATTTCTTCAACATAGAGAAGAGCTAATCCAATTCCAATTGATTAATGATGGACAGAACCAACTACATCCAGAAAAGGAACACTGGGAAATGAGTGTAAACTGTTATTTTTACCTTCTGAATCCAATTCTTCCTGTGCAACAAAAAATTCGGTTCTACACACATATATTGTATCTAGAATATACTGTAATATATTTAACATATATAAGACTGCTTGCCATCTGGGGGAGGGGGTTGGGGGAGGAAGGGAAAAAATCTGAATAGAAGTAAGTGCAAGGGATAATGTTGTAAAAAATTACCCATGCATATGTACTGTCAAAAAATGTTATAATTATAAAATAAAATAAAAATTAAAAAAAATTGAGGAAGGGCTGAACAAGTTATGGTATATAACAATATTATCTTTATGCTGTAAGAAAATATAAAGGAGATGGTTTCAGAAAGACCTGGGAAGGCTTATATGCACTGATGAAATGTAAAGTAAAAAGGACCAAGAAAACATGTACATAGTAATACTATAATGATAATCAACTATGAAAGCCTTAGTAATTCTGATCAATACATTGATCCATCATAATTCCAAAGGACTCATGATAAAATGTGCTATCCATCATCAGAGACCTGATAGATTCAGAATGCAGATTAAAAAATTTTTCCTTCTTTATTTTTCTTGAAGCTTTTTTTTTTTTAAAGGGAGAAACATGACTATTATGGCAATGTTTTGCATGAAGTCATAGTATATTGGGCATCATTTCTGGTTTTCTCAATAAGTGAGAAAGAGTGGAGGGAGATGGAATTTGAAACTAAAAATAAAATAAAATGTCTTAAAAACAAAAAAAATATATAGAGAGAATTGATCCTAATTTATAAGAAATCAAATCATTCTCCAATTTATAAATGGTCAAAGGATATGAACAGACAATTCTCAGATAATGAAATTGTAACTATATGCACTCATATGAAAGTGTTCCAAATGACTATTGTTCAGAGAAATGCAAATTAAGGCAACTCTGAGAAATCACTACACACCTGTCATATTGACTAAGATGACAGGAACAAATAATGATGAATGTTGGAGAGGATGTGGGAAAACTGGGACACTAATACATTGTTGGTGGATTGTGAAAGAATCCGGCCATTTTGGAGAGCAATCTGGAACTATGCCCAAAACGTTTACACACTGTGCATATCCTTTGATCCAGCAGTTCTACTACTGGGCTTATATCCCAAAGAAATACTAGAGAGGAAAAAGTGACCTGTGTGTGCCAAAATGTTCCTAGTAGCTCTTTTCGTAGTGGCTAGAAACTGGAAGATGAATGGATTTCCATCAATTGGAGAATGGTTGGGTAAATTATCGTATATGAAGGTTATGGAATATTATTGCTCTGTAAGAAATGACCAGCAGGATGAATTCAGAAAGGCTTGGAGAGACTTGCATGAATTGATGCTGAGTGAAATGAGCAGAACCAGAAGATCATTATACATTTCAACAACAATACTGCTGATCAATGATGGGCAGAAACAACTACACCCAGACAAGGAACACTGGGAATTGAATGTAAAATATTTTCACTACTGTCTATTTACCCAGGTTACTTATACCATCGGAATCCAATTCTTAATGTGTAAGATCAGGAGTAAAACCAGGTTGTCCACTATCATCATTACTATCCAATGTTGTATTAGAAATGTTAGCCTTGGGAATAAGAGTTGAGAAAAAGATTAAAGGAACAAGAGTGGGTAATGAGGAAATCAAACTGTCACTCTTTGCAAATGATATGATGGTATGCTTAGAAAACCCCAGATATTCTAATAAAAAGTTATTAGAAATAATTCACAACTTTTGCAAAGTTGCTGGATACAAAATAAATCAACATAAATCCTCAGCATTTTTATACATCACCAACAAAATGCAACAGCAAGAGATACAAAGAGAAATTCCATTCCAAACAAATGTTGAGAGTACAAAATATTTGGGAATCCATCTACCAAAGAAAAGTCAGGAATTATATGAGCAAAATTACAAAAAACTTGCCACAAAAATAAAGTCAGATTTAAATAATTGGAAAGACATTCAGTGCTCCTGGATAGGCCGAGCGAATATAATAAAGATGACAATACTCCCTAAACTAATCTATTTATTTAGTGCTATACCAATCAGACTTCCAAGAAACTATTTAAATAACCTAGAAAAAATAACAACAGAATTCATATGAACCACAAAACGTCGGGAATTTCAAGGGAAGTAATGAAAAAAAAAAATAAGTGAAGGTGGTCTAGCTGTACCTGATCTAGAACTATATTATATAGCAGCAGTCACCAAAAGCATTTGTTATTGGCTAAGAAATAGACTGGTCGATCAGTGGAACAGATTAGGTACAAAGAAAAAAAAAGTGTACCTTTATAGCAATCTAGTGTTTGATAAACCCAAAGATACCAACATTAGGGATAAAAATGCATTAATTGAAAAAAACTGTTGGGAAAACCGGAAATTAGTATGCCAGAAATTAGATATGGACCCACACTTAACACAATATACCAAGATAAGATCAAAATGGGTCCATGATTTGGGCATAAAGAATGAGATCATAAATAGATTAGAGCAACAGAGGATAGTCTACCTCTTAGACCTGTGGAGGAAGAAGGAATTTATGACTAGTGAAGGACTAGAGATCATTATTGATCACAAAATAGAAGATTTTGATTACATCAAACTAAAATTTTTCTGTACAAACAATACTAATTCAAACAAGGTTAGAAGGGAAGTAACAAGTTAGGAAAATATTTGTATGTTAAAGGTTCTGATAAAGGTCTCATTTCCAAAATATATAGAGAATTGATCCTAATTTATAAGAAATCAAACCATTCTACAATTGATAATTGGTCAGAGGATATGAACAGACAATTCTCAGATAATGAAATTGTAACTATATCCACTCATATGAAAGAGTGTTCCAAATCACTATTGTTCAGAGAAATGCAAATTAAGGCAACTCTGAGATACCACTACACACCTGTCAGATTGGCTAAGATGACAGGAACAAATAATGATGAATGTTGGAGAGGATGTGGGAAGACTGAGACACTGATACATTGTTGGTGGAGTTGTGAAAGAATCAGGCCATTTTGGAGAGCAATTTGGAACTATGCCCAAAAAAGTTATCAAACTGCATACCCTTTGATCCAGCAGTGCTACTACTGGGCTTATATCCCAAAGAAATACAAAAGAAGGGAAAGGGACCTGTGTGTGCCAAAATGTTCCTAGCAGCTCTTTGTATTGGCTAGAAGCTGGAAGATGAATGGATGACCATCAATTGGAGAATGGTTGGGTAAATTATGGTATATGAAGGCTACGGAATATTATTGCTTTGTAAGAATTGACCAGCAGGATGAATTCAGAAAGGCTTGGAGAGACTTACATGAACTGATGCTGAGTGAAATGAGCAGACCCAGAAGATCACTATATACATCAACAACAATACTATATGAAAATATTTTCTGATGGAAGTAGATATCTTCAACATAAAGAAGATCCAACTCAATTCCAGTTGATCAATGATGGACAGAAACAACTACACCCAGAGAAGTAACACTGGGAATTGAATCTAAAATATTAACACTACTGTCCATCTACCTAGGTTACTTATACCTTTGGAATTCAATACTTAACCTGCAACAAAAAAATTGGATTTACACACATATATTATTTCTGGGTTATACTGTAACACATGTAAAATGTATGACGTTGCCTGTCATCTAGGGGAGGGAGTAGAGGGAGGGAGGGGAAAATCTGGAAAAATGAATATAAGGGATAATGTTATAAAAAAATACTCATGCATATATACTGTCAAAATGTATAATTATAAAATTAATTAAAAAATAAAAATAAAATAAAATACAAATAATGAAACTGAAGTCCATACAGATCAAAGTTCTCATGGTGTTTGCGTATATAAGAGTCAACAAATCAGGCCTTCTGATCATACCACCCTAAATTTTCCCAAACTCACTGACTAAGGACACAGCAATTTGAAATATCATAATTCATCAAGATGATGAGATAAGAACAGGAAGAAAACCCTCTTGTTCTCTAGTCTGATTATCTATCCCTCAGGCTTTGTGAGTGTTTAAAATAAATTTTCTTTTACAAAGCACCTTTCTTATATTTAATTCTGATAGGAGAATATATGTATTCTAATATATGGAATCCCTGTTTGGGAAACTTATTTGATATATTGTTATATGAGAGTGGCACAATTTTAGAATAGGAAATTTATAATTATACATACACACACACACACACACACACACACACACACACATATATATATATATAATCATTAATAATTCAGGATGCCTGTGTGTGGTGGGAAATTTTAAGCAACACATATCAATGCTTTATAAAATGTTGACCTTTTTTAAAAATAGAAATATATAATGTCCAGGTAGTTAAGCACACAAAGCTTTTTTTTTTTTTCATATATTATGTCAGTTGAGGATATAATAAAAAGGGAATAAACAATGCTCCAAGAAAATGTGACCCTTATAATTTCCCCTTCTGTAACCTAAATTTCACATAGCTGAGGTAATAATTTTGTTTAGTGCCATGAGTGCCAAAACCTTTGTTCATTTTTCTTCTAAGTTACAAATTTTCTTCCAATTATAAAGTAAAATATTGTTAATATATTTCCTGTTATTGTTAGTATATTTCCTGTCACATAAAAAATAGTAACTGTTTTAAAGACTGGCAAATTTTCTCAGTGCTGCCTCAATAGTTACTTGATGAAATAAACCAGTGAGGGGGGGGGAAGAGTTGGCTGTAAGCTTAAAATTAAATTATAAATATTATTGTCTGTAAGTATTTTCTGGAGAAGACACACAGAGAGAATAAATCTACCCATATGTGTAGTTAAATGGAGCAAGGTAAATTTTCAATACATTCTTTTCTTTTAAGCCCTTTTAGAAAATTTGCAGAATGTTGTGAGTATTGATTTATTACGGATTGTGTGCCAATAGATTTTAAGTATTTTCTTGACTTTATCCTAGAATAAGCTTAAAAAAATACTTTTAATGTAGAAAGTCTCTATTATCATGCCTGCTTGTTTATTTTTAATTCTCCTAAGTAAATTTGATGATGAAAATGGAACAGCATTATTAAAAATCTCCTTGACATCTAATATTTATTTACTTAAGTTATTTCCTTAATTATAGAATTGTCTGATTATCTCTTCTCAGTCCTTATTTTTTTCAAAACCTTTTTTTATATCATTTTCCATTCTACCTTACCCCCTTTACTTAGGTATTTTCTCTCCTGCCTTGCTTTTCACTATTCTAGTTTTATTTGGTTTTGTGATTTTGTTCTTGTTTTTTTTTTTCCAGTTGTCTGACTTCTTCTCAGTCTTCTGCATTGATTAATTGTCTCCAAAGGCCCTAAGTATCAAGTTCTTCAAAGGCTCTGTTAAATGTCAAGACGATCTTGATGATTTCACGGGCTATATATATAATCTTTCTTCTTAGCGTAGTAATTAATTCCAGAGCTTGAGCTTTGTTAAGCTTGACTTTGAGATGCCACTATCAAGGTCAAACTATGATGAGGAACAGGAAAATACACTAGTGTATTTTATGCTTATGTAACAACATAACAGTATGCTTAGTAACAACAAAAAAGATTTCTATTTTATCAAGTACCTAATTTTTGGTTTTTTTTAGTGGAAGGAATGAAATTCATGAGCTGAGTTGCTGACAAGTATAGGTACAGAATTAAATTAGGAGGATTTTATATTTATTCCTTGTTTGAGTCTTCCTAAATGGATCTAAGCATGGTGTTCATTTGTGCTTTTGGCAAAAGCAAATAAATATCGAAATAAAATGTATCTTGCAGTCTATTGATTTTGTTTCCTAGACCTTAATCATTTTGTTAGAGAAACTGGATAATCACCCTATATTTTAAGTCTATTTTTGCTTTCCTTCTAGTTTACTTTGCATTCTTCTGTTATCAATAGTTTTTCCTCTTGTTATGATGATACAAGCAAAATATACATAATTAAAGTATTGCTTTCTATATTCATATGATCAGATCTGCCAAGACCTGAAGACATCTATGCTGAATTGAAGCTGGAGAGTCAATTTAAAAGGAATTTCTTGATATATCTCTTAGAACCAAAAGGAGTTTTTGGATAACATCTCCCAGCAATCTAGAAAATGCAAAATAAAGCCATCACGTTTTCAGCTGGGGTATGAACTTGAAACTTGAAATTGAGAAGATTGTTGTTGGGATTGGAATTTGAAATGAGTCATTCACCTTTCAGAGACCTGTATATAATAAAGCGGAATATTGCCTAATAGAGAGTATAAGAGTCACAGTAGACACATTACTAGAGCTGGAGCACATTGGCTGCTTATGAACAATTTCTACAGCAGCCAGATTGTCAATTTGAATGAAAACCTGTTGTTTGCCAACTGTGGACCCCATCACCATTAGTTGAGGGAACAGGTCCAAGTATGATATGCTTCTGAGTGCTTCTGTCAGGGATTACGTCTGTGACCACTGACCTGCATAGTACCAGATTTTCATCTAAAAACCAAACTGAAACAAAACAAAATTTTGTTCCTATCAAATCAAGTCGTAAGTGAGGAAGGAAGCAGGAGGAGGAGGGAAAAATAGAGAATAGCTATTAGGGAAAAAAATCCAAAACAAACAAAAGAAGCATTATAAAAGAAGTAATAGATTAAATAATCCCTAAAATCATATGAATTTATTAAAACCAATCTTGCTAATCAAAAATAAAATTTAGCAAAATTGTGTATGTGTGTATGTGTGTTTCTGTCAGGCTGTGGTTTAATTTGCATGTGGCCTCTGTCAACTCCTACATACTAATAACCAGCTTGGAATTATGATCTTGTGGGGAAAACTCAAATAGCCCATCAATTTTTGCAGCTGTGGAAAAGTCAACTTTCCTTGCCCTTGATGAGGAATGAGGATACCTAATAAAGAGGTTAGGCAGGAATGGGTGGGGTTCCATTCTCCAAGGTGAGGGGCAAAGGAATTTGCTAAACCCAAAGGCTATGGTAAAAAAAGCTTTATTGTTAAAGAAACACTAAGAGGGATTTTCTTGGCGGGCATATCATTCTCAAGAAAGAAGTGATCTGCAAAGAGTCATTTTCTGAAGACCCATTTTATGCATGAGTCTAAGGGAAATCTCAGGTGAATGTGAAATCTTGCCTGGAGTTGTGACTTCCCTCAAGAAAGCTTATCTTTCTTTGAGAGGATGCAAGACTATTTATTTGGGTTTGTAGATACAAGGAGACATTTTTTGGTGATTTTACATAATTTCACAGGGCTCATTCAGGTCATACAGAGTTTTACTCTCATCACCCTGATGCCTCTATTATATTACTAATCCATTCTAGTGCATCAAAAAGCAATTAGAATTCTGGATCCAAGGAATTCCAGTTTTTGGTGTTCCTATATTCTATTAGTTAAATTGGATTCATTATCCTGCTGTTAAAAAACAAGTGATTGTCTCATTTACAATTCTGTTTCCATAAATATAGGAGCTGGGTAAGCAATTTCAATGAGACATAAGATGCATTTTTCTTTTGAAATGGCAAAAGGTAGATTTTGATGTATACCAGCCTAAAATTAACAGAAAAATAATATTGAAATAACATGACCTTATAAGGATCTGGTATTATTGTTCTAAATAGAGCATTGCATTGTAAGAAATGAAGTTACTGTCTTTTAGCAGACAAGTTAAGCCACTTAAAGAATTGAAAAAGAGGTATTTGAATCACTGAACCATTTTGTAAAAAAGTAAATTAAGTTCTCAAGTCTTAATCTTGGGATGATACAAAGCAAAAACTTGTAGCCAGAAGACTAGAAATAAAGCTCTGGCTTAGTCATCAGACCTATTTTTAATATCATTTTTCGTGAGACAAATTCACTGATGGGCTACAGAGAGGGAAAGGAGACCATAGAGGTGCTCCATGTTAATGGGACCCTAAGGGTTGAAATGGATAATAGAATACAAAGAGGGTAGGTGCTGAGATGATAGTAACAAGTAAAAGGAAGTGGGTTAATACACTGTCCTTTATTTGTAAAAAACGGGGCAAAAGATAGTTTAACTCAGGGATTATATAATTTTTTTTCTTTTTTGGAGAATTAATTAAAATAATAGTTTCATATAATCAGAAATTTAGAGTTGCTATTGATTATACTGAAAATTTAGTCCAATTCCCCATTTCACAGTGAAGATTCAAGAGGCTGAAGAATAATAAATGTGGAAATGCTTTATAACATTGAAAGTTTATATCAATAGCAGCTGCTCTGTTATCACTATACTTTTTTCTTATTACAATTCCTCTTTGTAAACTTTTTAGCTAAACTATTCTTTCTTATTATTAGATCTTTCTCCCCTTTTCAAATGCCATTAGATATTATCAACCTCAATTCTTCCAGCTATATGGCTTGCGATGGCATATCCTCTAATACTGTGTA
The DNA here is from genome assembly GCF_048593235.1 of Sminthopsis crassicaudata. Classification (NCBI taxonomy): domain Eukaryota; kingdom Metazoa; phylum Chordata; class Mammalia; order Dasyuromorphia; family Dasyuridae; genus Sminthopsis; species Sminthopsis crassicaudata. The sequence continues at coordinate 451,934,039 of NC_133617.1, forward strand.
GGAAAGAAACTTACTTCTATTCTGGGTGGTGGAAAGAGACACAAATTCTTCCATACCTATATCATCTTGCCTCATAAGCATAAACATTTTTAATTCCTCAGGGGGCTCCTCTTTCTTAATTTTACTTGGTCTTTTTTAAGAGAATGGGCTATATTGTTAAATCATACTTCTTTCTGAATTTCTTCAATGTCTGTATTTTATCAGCATCATTACTGTATCACAGGGGCAGTGGGGAAGTTTGAGATGGAAAGGCATTAAGTAAACCAAATGCTATACATATTAACCATTTTTCACTTTTCAGCTAGATTGTCTGCATTTCTCTACATTGTTTTTTTTTTCTAATGCCTCAGGCAAAAATGAAAACAGGTCCATTATTAGCTAAGTGATTTTTTTTCAACAAATATGGTTTCGTTCTGTATATTCATTTGTGTATTTACTGTGCATGTCTAGAAACACTAAATACAGACCATAAAATTGGCCATGAAATGAAACATACTTTCCTTTCAAAAACAGGCAACAGGATCAAGTTTAAAGTGACTGATATATCAAGGCACAATTTTATAATTGTGCTTGGAGAAGCACAATTTTTATTGATTTGCAGGAAAAATGCAGGAAAAATAAAAAAAAATTTGCAATGATTGTTGGGATGAAGAGTCTTTTTTTTTAAAATTTGTAATAATGGAAAGAGTAAGGCAGGAAACAAAACAAAGGAATGGAACTTCAGTGAAAATAAAAGCTTATTCTTATTTTACTTTCCTTTTATGAAAAATCATCTATTGATACTTTGGAATCTAAGGGAAAATGCTTCAAGTACAATAAGATATATTTTGTTGATTTTGCAAATGCTTAAGATTCATATCTTCAGAATTTTGAAATAAATCTCAAAATATATTGGCTTATGTTGAAAACAATTTTCTAGTTTATAGGAAGAAATAAATGTAGGTTTGGGCTAGTGGTTTCAGCAAGATAGACATCACGGGAATGGATAAGAATAGAGTCCAAAGTCTTTATTGTCTTTTAAACAGTCTGTCTGGCATAGTCTGAGCCAATCTCTTCCAGTAGTCTGACAGTCTGACAGTCTCAACCAGTCTCCCCATCCCCTTAGTCTGATTTTGTCCCCACTTAAAATACCTTATTACAATTACATCATTACAGTATACTGAGTATGTGTGAATTAGAGAACCATTACATCACCATGCTAAGTATTAATTTTATGTATATCAGAGAACCATTATCTCATCAATTCCACTGAGTTAACACCTTGATTCAAGTATATTCATATGGAACAACAAAAGGTCGAGAATTTCAAGGGAAGTAATGTAAAAAAAATTAAAAGAAGGTGGTCTAGCTGTAGCTGATCTAGAACTATATTATAAAGCAACAGTCACCAAAAAACATTTGTTATTGATTAAGAAATAGACTAGTTGATCAGTGGCATAGGTTAGGTTCACAGGGCAAGATAGTGAATAAAAATAGCAATCTAGTGTTTGACAAACCCAAAGATCCCAACTTTTGGGATAAGAATTCATTATTTGACAAAAACTGCTGGGAAAACTGGAAATTAGTATGGCAGAAACTAGGCATGGACCCACATTTAACACCACATACTAAGATTAGATCAAAATGGGTCCAAGATTTAGGCATAAAGAACGAAATCATAAATAAATTGGAGGAACATGGGATGGTTTACCTCTCAGACTTGTGGAGGAGGAAGGAGTTTGTGTCCAAGGGAGAACTAGAGACCATTATTGATCACAAAATAGAAAATTTTTATTACACCAAATTCAAAAGTTTCTGCACAAACAAAACTAATGCAAACAAGATTAGAAGGGATGTAACAAATTGGGAAAACATTTTTACAGTTAAAGGTTCTGATAAAGGCCTCATCTCCAAAATATACAGAGAATTGACTTTAATTTATAAGAAATCAAGCCATTTTCCAATTGATAAATGGTCAAAGGATATGAACAGACAATTTTCAGATGACGAAATTAAAACTATTTCCACTCATATGAAAGAGTGTTCCAAATCACTATTGATCAGAGAAATGCAAATTAAGACAACTCTGAGATATCATTACACACCTGTCAGATTGGCTAAGATGACAGGAACAAATAACGATGAATGTTGGAGGGGTTGTGGGAAAACTGGGACACTGTTGCATTGTTGGTGGAGTTGTGGAAGAATCCAACCATTCTGGAGAGCAATCTGGAATTATGCCCAAAAAGTTATCAAAATATGCATACCCTTTGACCCAGCCATACTACTACTGGGCTTATATCCCAAAGAAATACTAAAGAATGGAAAGGGTCCTGTATGTGTTAAATGTTTTTGGCAGCCCTTTTCATAGTGGCTAGAAGCTGGAAGATGAATGGATGTCCATCAATTTGAGAATGGTTGGGTAAATTATGGTATATGAATGTTATGGAATATTATTGTTTTGTAAGAAATGACCAACAGGAGAAATACAGAGAGGCTTGGAGAGACTTACATCAACTGATGCTGAGTGAAACGAGAAGAACCAGAAGATCGTTATACACTTCAACAATGATACTGTATGAGGATGTATGCTGATGGAAGTGGATATCTTTAACATAGAGAAGAGCTAATCCAATTCTAATAGATTAATGATGAACAGAATCAGCTACATCCAGAAAAGGAACACTGGGAAATGAGTGTAAACTGTTATTTTTACCTTCTGAATCCAATTCTTCCTGTGCAACAAGAAATTCGGTTCTACACACATATATTGTATCTAGAATATATTGTAATATATTTAACATATATAAGGCTGCCTGCCATCTGGGGGAGGGGGTTGGGGAGGAAGGGAAAAATCTGAATAGAAGTAAGTACAAGGGATAGTGTTGTAAAAAATTACCCATGCTTATGTACTGTCAAAAAAAAGTTATAATTATAAAATAAAATAAAAAAAATTAAATTAAAGATACATAAAGAACACATGTATAATTTGTTCTAGAAAATAGAGGTGAAAAGGAAATTGTATCAGAAAAAGGGTAAAATGGGGTTACTACATCTCACGAAGAGGCAAAGGAAACCTATTATATCTGAGAGAAAAAATGGAGGTGGATGAACATAGTGTGTATCTTACTCTTATCAGAATTAGCTTAAAGAGAAAAAAATATTACACATATTTGATTTATGGAGAAACTTCTCCCACCTCATTGAAAAGTGGGAGGGGAATAGTGAAAAGGGAAGGAGTAAGCTAAGTGGAAGGAAATACAGAAATTGTGAGGAAAAGGGTAATAAAGGGAGAGGAATTCTAAGGTTGGGGTAGGGATTCTAGAAAGGGAGGGCTGTGAGAAGCAAATGGTGCTCACAAATTTAATAATAAATTTCATCCAGAAGAACAAAAAGTCAAAAATCTCAAGGGAATTAATGAAAGAAAATGGGGGAGCAGAATTTAGAACATGAGAAACAAGAAGACTCAATTTTGAAAAATTGTCCATGCATATGTTTTGAAAATAAAAAGCTTTAATAAAAAAAACAAGAGGATATTTTGGAAGAACTTCTTAAAATGTATCTTTCAATCAGGTGTGAGGGAAGTGGGTAAGTGCCAGCACAGTACAGGGACCCAGGTATGTGTGGCATTAACACTGGGGAAAACTACTGTGAGTCTTAATCAAAATCCAGCATCATTGTCTACTCTTTCTTCTTTAAGAAGCTAGTTAATCAGCATTCTAGCTGGAAAATATTAACACAACTACAAAAAGCAAATAGTGAGCCCCTGAAACCCAGAATAACATGTAACTAGGCATGCCCACACAAGATCACTGGCCCCAAGGCAGCATGAAGCCTGGGACAATCTCTCCTTTACCCTAAAAGCAGCCTTCAACCTTTAAAAATGAGCAAAAAACCAAAAAGAACTCTGACCATAGATAGTTTTTATAGAGACAGAGAAAACAGACCTGAAATCCTAAGGACATTAAAGGCAAATTGTATCCAGATGAAGCCATAAAGGGTGATGTGAGTTGGTCTTTATCATACATCTTTGTTAGAATAATTCAAAAGTTTCTTAAAAGAGCTAAAAGAAAAATGTTGAAAGGAAATGAGAACTTTGCAGGAAACATTAGAAATACTTGTCCCAAATATAAAAACTGATTTACAAAAGTCATTTTCATTTATTTTTCTTTTATGGTTGTTTAGATCCTTCTATTATGAATAATCTTTGATCTTATTGAGATGGCATAGAATTTAATGCTGTCAGCACTACATAACTGCAAACAGGAGCATTAATGTTTCTTCACAATATGTGGAAAATCTTTCAGTTTTCAAACACTTTTCAAAAACATATGAAGTGAACAAAGAACAATGTATCTGTATACTGAAAGATTTTTAAACAATTTCTTTAGAATGCACAACAGTGATTGTATATTATGTTTGTAATTTGAATTACCCTATCTTTTCTCTAAAGAAAATGGATTGGATTTTAAAAAAATTTGTTTTTTAGATTTTTTTTTATTTTCAAAATACATTAATAGATACTTTCAATATTTACCCTTACCTTTTGTATTCCAAATTTTTTCCCTCTCTTCCCCCATCTTTAACATACACTGCAAGTAATCCAATATATGGTAAACATGTGAAATTCTTCTATACATATTTCCATAATCATCATGCTGCACAAGAAAAATTAAATCAAAAAGGGAAAGAAATTAGAGAGATAATATAAAGCAAGCAAAAAATAACAAAAAAGTGAAATGACTATGTTGTGATTCCCCACTCAATCCCTACAGTCCTCTCTCTAGATACAGATGGCTCTCTTTATCACAAGTGTATTGGAAGTGGTCTGAATCATATCACTAATTAAAGAGCCATCACTAATTAAAGAGCCACATCCATCAGAAATGATCATTATATAATCTTTGTATTACTGTACACAAGTTTCTATTGTTTCTACTCACTTTACTTAACATCATTCCATGTAAATATTTCCAGACATTTCTGAAAGGTCTGGAAAGATCGGCTGATTGTTTCATTGTTTCTGATCAATAGTGACTTAAGAAATGATCTTAATTTCTTCATGTAAAAATTGTTCATAACTTTAGACCTTATCAATTGGATGAGTATGAATTTGAGTCACTTCTCTATATATTTTAGAGATGAAACCATTATGAGAATGCTTGGATGTAAATGTTTTTCCACAAGTTTTCTGCTTCTAATCTTGTCTGCATTAGTTTTGTTTGTACAAAACTTCTTTAACTTAATATGATCAAAATTATACATTTTGCATTTCATACTGTTCTCTAGTTCTTCCTTGGCCATAAATTCCTTCTTTCTCCACAGATCTGAAAGTTAGACTATCCTTTATTCTTTTAATTTGCTTATAAGATCATTCTTTATGTCTAAATTATTAACCCATTTTGGCCTTATCTTGGTACAGGGTGATAGGTATTGGCCAATGCCTAGTTTCTACCATACTAATTTCCATTTTTTCCAGCTATTTTTGTCAAATAATGGGCTCTTATTCCAGGAGTTGAGGTCTTTGTGTTTATCAAACAGTAGATCACTGTAGCCATTGACTATTGTGTCCTGTGAACCTTACCTATTCCACAGATCAGCTACTCTATTTCTTAGACAGTATCAAATGGTTTTGATGACCACTAGTTTATAATACAATTTTAGATCTGGTACAGCTAGGTCACCTTCATTTGCATTTTTTACATTAATTCCCTTGAAAGCCATGATCTTTTGCTCTTGAAGATGAAGTTGGTTATTATTTTTCTAGCTCTGTAAAATAATTTCTTGGCAGTTTGGTTTGACACTGAAGAAGTAGAGAAATTTAAGCAAAATTATCATTTTTTTATGGTAGCTCAGTCTATTCATTCGAATATGACTTTCTTCCAAATAAGTATTTATTTGTTTGGAATATGTCTATCTATATTTCTATATCTATATCTATATCTATCTATCTATCTATCTATCTATCTATCTATCTATCTATCTATGTGTGTGTGTGTGTGTATGTGTGTGTAATGTTTCTCACTTTATCTTGACAGGAAATTTTAAAAATATTTTATAGTGTCTATAGTTATTTTAAATGTAATTTCATTTTGTATTACATGCTGTTAGACTTTCTTGATAATATATAAAAATGCTGATAATTTTTGTGGATTCATTTTGTATCCTGAAACCTTGCTAAATTTGTGAATTCTTTCTAGTAGTCTTTTGGCTGATTCTCAACTATTCTTTAAGTATGTTATCATATTATCTGCAAAGAGTGATAATTTAGTTTCCTCCTTACCTATTCAAATTCCTTTCATCTCTTTTTCTTTTCTTATTGCCAAAGCTAACATTTCTAATACAAAATTGAATAGTAATGGTTATGGTGGGCAACTTTGTTTCACCTCTGATCTTATTTGGGAATGGTTCTAGTTTATCCCCATTACATCTAATGCTAACTTATGGCTTTAAATAGATGCTATTGATCATTTTAAGGAAAACTCCATTTATTATCATAATCTCTATTGGTTTTACAGGAATGGATGTTGGATTTTGTCAAATGCTTTTTTATCTATTGAGATAATCATATGATTTTTAGTTTGGTTATTAATATAGTCAATATTGCTAATAGTTTTTCCTAATATTGAACCAGCGCGCATTTACATTCTTGGTATAACTCCTCCTTGATCATGGCATATTATCTTGGCAATAACTTCTTGTAATCGCTTTGCTAATACTTAAGATTTTTGCATCAATATTCATTAGGAAAATTGGCCTACAGTATTTTTTTTTTTTGTGTGTGTGTGTTTTGATGCTACCTGGTTTAGGTATTAGCACCATGTCTGTGTCATAAAAAGGATTTGATAAAATTTCTTCTTTACCCATTTTCCTAAAATTTTTGCATAATATTGAAATTAATTGTTTTTTAAATGTTTGGTAAAACATTTAGTCCTGGAGATTTTTTCTTAGGGAGATGATTGATAGCTTCTTCAATTTCTTTTTCTAAAATATGACTAAGTAATTTGTTTCTTCCTCTATTAATCTGAGCAATCTATATTTTTGTAAATATTCATCCATTTAACCGAGATTGTCATATTGGCATTCAATTGGGCAAAATAATTCCTAATTATTGCTATAACTTCCTCTTCATTGGTGGAAAATGCATCCTTTTTATTTTTGATACTAACAATTTCATTTTCTTCTTTCCTTTTTCTGATCAAATTAACTAAAGGTTTATTTATTGGCTTTTTTTTCATAAAAATAGGTCTTAGTTTGGTTTATTAGTTCAATAGTATGTTTTTACTTTTACTTTTATTAATCTCCCCTTTTATTTTCAGAATTTCAAATTTGACATTTAATTGGAAGTTTTAATTTTTTTCCCTAGCTTTTTTAGTTGCATGTCCAATTCACTGATCTTCTCTTTCTCTATTTTATGTAAGAGGTATAAAATATCCTCTAAGAACTACTTTGGCTGCATCTCATAAATTTTGGTATGTTGTTTTATCATTCTCCTGGATGAGATTATATCAGTTATGGTTATGATTTGTTGTTTTATCTACTTATTTTTTAGTGTTTGATTATTGAGTAACCAAATTTTTGTTCTGTTTGTCCCTGGTCCTTTGTTACATGTAATTTTTATTGCATCATGATCTGGAAAATATGCATTTAATATTTCTGACTATCTACATTTGCTTTTGAGGATTTTATGATTTAATATATGCCCAATTTTTGTTTAGGTTCCATGTACTACTAAGAAGAATTTATATTCCTTTTTGTTCCCATCAATTTTCTCCCAAGGTCTATCTGACCTAACTTCTAAAATTCAATTTATCTCCTTTATTCTTTCTTATTTATTTTGTGGTTCAATTTATCTAACTCTAATAGAGCATGGATGAGATCCCCCACTATTTATTATACTTTTGCTATGTATTTCTTTTTGCAGGGCTCTTAAGTTCTCCTCCAAGTATTTGGATACTATACTACTTAGTGCATACATATTTAGTATTGATATTACTTCATTATCTATGGTAACCTTTAGCAAGATGTAGATTGCTTCCTTATCTCTTTTAAATAGATCTATTTTTGTTTTTGCATTATTGGAGATTAGGATTGCTACTCCTGCTTATTTTTTTTTAAACTTCACCTGAATCAAAATAGATTCTGCTCCAGTGTTTTATTTTTACTCTGTATGCACCACTCTGCTTTAAATGTGTTTCTTGTAAACAACATATTGTAGGACTCTTGTCTTTTAATCCAATCTGCTATCCACTTCTGTTTTATAGGAAAATTTATCCTAATCATATACACAGTTAAAATTACTAACTCTGTATTTTCCACCATCTTATTTTCCCCTGGCTATAATTTTCTTTTTAATTTCCGCCTTTTCGTTCTCCCCAATGTTTTGTTTCTAACCAACACCACCTCCATCTTCCCTGTCCTTTTTCAGCTACTCCCCTTTTTTATCCTTTTTCCTTTCTACTTCTGTTCTCTCCTCTATTACTTTCCCCCCTTTCCTTTGCCTTTTAACCTGCTATTGCAGTATAAGAAGAAATTTCTCTGTGAAACTAAAAATGTCTGATATTCTCTGTTTGACCCAAATATGATAGAATTAAGATTCATACAGTTCCTTCCTTTGCCTTGGTACATAAATTCTAAAATATTTTATACCATCAACAGTTATTTTAAGTGGAATTTCTCTTTGTATCTCTTGCTGTTGGACTTTGTTGGAGATGTATAAAAATGCTGATAATTTATGTGAATTATTTTGTATCCTGCAACTTGCTAAAGTTGTGGATTGTTTCTAATAGATTTTTAGTTTATTCTCTAGAGTTCTCTAAGTATACCATAATATCATATGCATAATGATAATTTAGTGTACTCATTACATACTCTAATTCCTTTAATATCTTTTTCTTCTATTATTGCCAAAGTCACATTTCTAATACAATATTGATTAAGAATTGTGATAGTGGGCAACCTTGTTTCATCTTTATCTTATTTGGAATCCCCATTATAGATGATGCTTGCTGATGGTTTTAAATAACTACTATTGATTATTTTTAGATAAAGTCCATTTATTCCTATACTCTCTATTCTTTTTAATAGGAATAGATGTTGGATTTTACCAAATATTTTTTCTGCATGTATTGAGATAATATGGTTTTGGTAGGTGGAGCCAAGATGGCGGAGAAGATACAAGCGATTTTGTAAGCTCCCTTCTTCCCTCAATACCAATTAGTTAAATCAGCCTCAACAATAACGCTGGACTGATAGAAACCACAAGGACTGGAAGCACAACTTACCAACTGAAGAGAATCTGGAGTTTCAACAGAAAAGATCGGTTCCGGGAGAGGAAGAAAAAAGGCCAGCACAGACAGGGTTAGGTGCTAGCACACTGCGCCGATCAGGTTGGGGAGAGCTCTGGGATCAGAGAAGCCACTGAGATAGAAGAATCTGGCACAGGCTGTTAGCTCTTCTCTGCTTATAAAACAGCACATCAGAAGAGAAATCAAGCCACTTTAAAATATAAAAACATATACTAGAACCACCCTAATCTGGAAGTGACCTAACAGATCTCAGCACGGCAGTGCGCCCGGATTCTGCTGCCTGGGGCTTCACCTGCGAGTAGTTAAGAGCTTGAACAGCAGGGACACAACCCAAGGCAACTTCTAATTCACATAGTGCATGGCTTGGCTGGAGGCTGTGGAACTCAGGCACAAAAGTCCCAGAGAAGCAGAACCTTTGAAATAGGGACCCCGGTTTCTGGGCAGACACTTCCAGTTTGAGCGCAGGGGCTTTTCACTTCAGCTGCTGATATCCATGCCCCACAGGATGCATTGGCTGGGCTTTGTGTCCATTTTACTGTTCAGTCTTAAACCTCAGGAAAGTCTGTAGGACACACAGCGGGGTCCTTCACTGGGCAACCCTCACAGCGCAGCTGTATCACCTCTGAGGCATTTCTGGGGAGGGAGAGAGGAACTCTCTCCCAGAGCTTTCTCTTAGCTCAGGTACAGGAGCCACTGCATCCATCCAGTCTAGGAGGAATCTGGTAAAGAAATAAATAAATAAACTTCTTACCCCAAGGACAGACACCTAAAGATTTTTTAACCATGAGTAAAAAGCTAAAGAGAACTATTGATTCCTTCTACACAGAGAAAGACCGGGTATCCTACCCCAAGGAAGTTAATTGCAGAGAGTCAGCAGAAAACAGCCTAAAGGGGAATGATACTTGCCCCCCATCACATAACTCTCTCCTAGAAGAGACTATTAAAAAGGTAAGAGAGTTGGAAGAAAAATGGGGAAAGGAAAGAGAAGCTATGATAGAGAATAACAATGTTCTGAAATTTGAGTTGGAAAAAATAAAGAATTCACAGGAGATGCAGGGAAACAAAATTTGTGAATTAGAAAAAGTTAAAAAATTCTCAAGAAAGTACGATTTCTGAATTGGAAAAGAAAAAAAGTCTCAAGAAAGTAGGATTTCTGATTGGAAAAAGAAAATAATTCTCTAAAAATTATTGAAATGGAAAAAAATTCAATAGAGCAAAATAATTCATTTAAAAACTCAATTGGGTATATACAAAAAGAACTAAAAAAATGTGACTGAAGAAAATAACTCATTAAAAATCAGGACTGAACAAATACAAATGAATTATTCATTGAGAAGCCAAGAATCAGTCAAACAAAACAAAAAAAAAATGACTAGCTGGAGAATAATGGCAAATATTTACTGGGAAAATTATACACCTGGAAAATACATCTAGGAGAGATAATCTGAGGATCATTGGACTTCCCAAAAACTATGAAAAAAAGAGCCTAGATACTATTTTACAGAAAATCATCGAAGAGATAATATTATCCAGAGATAATAGAAACAGAAGGGAAAATAGGCATTGAAAGAATTCATCGAATACCTTCTGAAAAAGACCCTAAAAAAAGAACTCCATGGAATATTGTGGCTAAGCTCCAGAATTACCACACAAAGGAAAAATATTGCAAGCAGAAAGAAAAAAGCAATTCAAATATCAAGGGCCCACAATAAGGGTCACTCAAGATCTGGCTGCCTCCACATTAAAAGATCGAAGGGCCTGGAACCTGATATTCCGAAAGGCAAAAGATCAAGGTTTGCAACCAAGAATAAACTATCCAGCTAAGTTTAGCATTTTCTTCCATGGAAGAAGATGGTCATTCAATGAAACAGAGGTATTCCATTTGTTTCTAAGGAAAAAACCAGACTTAAACAAAAAATTTGATCTACATACACAAGACTGATGAGAAACAGAAAAAGGTAAAAAGAACTCTGGGGAACTGTATCTCTCTTATGGATATATAGAAAGTCCACATGGATAATTTGATTTTACTGATATAAAAAAAATGGGCGAGTAGTAAATGGAAAAGGGTAGTATCAGAAAAAGGGGAAGGAGTGATAAAAAGAGGGAAACTACATCCCAGGGAGAGGCATAGAAAATCTACCATATTTGAGGGAATTTAGAGAGGGAGAGAAACATTGTGTGAATCTAACTCTCATCAGAATAGGCTCAAAGAGTAAATATTTGACATATTTGTTTTTCAGAGAATTCTCTCTCACCTCATTAAAAGGGGAGAGAGGAAAAGGGAAAAAGAAAAGGGGAATAAGGGAAGGGACTTGGAAGGAGGGGGGAGGGATACTAAAAAAGGGAGGGCTGCACGTCACAAGTGGGGTCTATAAATTACATATTGTGGAAGGGGTTCAGTGTGGTCAAGGGAAAAAGCATAATCTGGGGATAATATGACGGCAGGAAATACAGAATTAGTAATTTTCACTGTAAATGTGAATGGGATGAACTCTCCCAACACACTTAAAACAGGTAGATACATACAGAGTAAAGGTAAAAGGTTGGAGCAGAATCTATTATGCTTCAGGTAAAGCTAAAAAAAGCAGGGGTAGCTATGCTTATCTCAGATCAAGAAAAAACAGAAATAGATCTAATTAAAAGAGATAAGGAAGGAAACTATATACTGCTAAAAGGTAGCATAAACAATGAAGCCATATCAATACTAAACATATATGCACCAAGTGCTCTAGCATTTAACTTTCTAACGGAAAAGTTAAGAGAGTTGCAAGAAGAAATAGACAGTAAAACTATAATAGTGGGAAATCTCAGCCTTGCACTCTCAGATTTAGACAAATCAAACCACAAAACAAATAAGAAAGAAATTTAAAAAGTAAATAGAACATTAGAAAAACTAAGTATGATAGACCTTTGGAGAAAAGTGAATGGCAATAGAAAGGAATATACTTTCTTCTCAGCAATTCATGGATTCTATACAAAAATTAACCATATATTAGGACATAAAGATCTCAAAATTAAATGCAGGAAGGCAGAAATAATAAATGCCTTCTTCTCAGATCACAATGCAATAAAAGCTACATTCAGTAAATTGTTAGGGGTAAAGAGACCAAAAAGTATTTGAAAAATGAATAATCTCATCTTAAAGAATGACTGGGTGACAGGGCCAGATGGATTTACATGTGAATTCTACCAAACATTTAAAGAACAATTAGCCTCAGTGCTATATAAACTATTTGAAAAAATAGGGGATGAAGAAGTCCTACCAAACTCCTTTTATGACACAGACATGGTACTGATACCTAAACCAGGTCAATTGAAAACTGAGAAAGAAAATGATAGACCATTTTCCTTCATGAATATTGATGCTAAAATCTTAAATAAGATATTAGCAAAAAGACTTCAGAAAATCATCACCAGGATAATACACTATGATCAAGTAGGATTTATACCAGGAATGTAAGGCTGGTTTAATATTAGGAAAACTATTAGTATAATTGACCATATTAATAATCAAATTAATAAAAACCATATGATCATCTCAATATATGCAGAAAAAGCATTTGACAAAATCCAACATCCATTCCTACTAAAAACTCTTGAGAGTATAGGAATAAATGGACTATTCCTTAGAATATTCAGGAGCATATATTTACAACCGTCAGTAAGCATAATATTCAATAGAAATAAACTGCAACCTTTCCCTGTAAGATCAGGAGTGAAACAAGGTTGCCCACTATCACCATTACTATTCAATATAGAACTAGAAACGCTAGCCTGGGCAATAAGAGCCGAGAAAGAGATTCAAGGAATTAGAGTAGTAAACGAGGAAATCAAACTATCACTCTTTGCAGATGACATGATGGTATACTTAGAGATCCCCAGAGAGTCTAATAAAAAGTTATTAGAAATAATTCACAACTTTAGGAAATACTAAAGAGGAGAAAGGGACCTGTATGTGCCAAAATGTTTGTGCAGCTCTTTTCGTAGTGGCTAGAAACTGGAAGATGAATGGATGTCCATCAATTGGATAATGGTTGGGTAAATTATGCTATAGAAGGTTATGGAACATTATTGCTCTGTAAGAAATGACCAGCAGGGGCAATACAGAGAGTGTTGAAGAGACTTATATCAACTGATGGTGAGTAAAATTAATAGAACCAGAAGATCGCTGTACACTTCAATGTTGTATGAAGATGTATTCTGATGGAAGTGGATATCTTCAACATAAAGAAGATCCAACTCACTTCCAGTTGATCAATGATGGACAGAAACAACTACAGAGAAGGAACACTGGGAAGTGAATGTAAATTGTTAGCACTACTCTCTATCTACCCAGGTTACTCAAACCTTCAGAATATAATACTTAATGTTCAACAAGAAAATGGGATTTACACACATATATTGTATATAGGTTATATTGTAACACATGTAAAATGTATGGGATTGCCTGTCATCAAGGGGAGGCAGTAGAGGGAGGGAGGGGATAATTCGTAAAAATGAATACAAGGGATAATGTTATTTAAAAAATTACTCATGCATATATACCATCAAAATTTATAAATAAATTTTTTAAAAAAGAGATAATATCGTTTTTGTTCATTTGGTTATTGATATAGTTAGTTATGCTAATAGTTTTCTTAATATTGATCTAGCCCTGCATTCTTGGTGTAAATTCTCCTTCGCCATGGTGTATTATTCTGGAGACGACTTTCTATAATCTCGTTCCAAATACTTTATTTAAGATTTTTGCATCTATATTCAGTAGGGAATTTTTTCTATAATTTTCTTTCTCTGTTTCTATTCTTTCTGATTTAGGTATTGGTACCATGTCTGTGTCATAAAAGGAATTTGGTAAGACTCCTTATTTCCCCATTTTTTCAAATAGTTTATATAGTATTGGAGTTAATTGTTTTTCAAATGTTTGTAAATCCATTTGGCCCTAGAGATTTTTTTTTAGGGGAATTGATTAATAGTTTGTTCTATGTTCTATTTCTTTTTCCAAAATGGACTATAAAATAAATTATTTCCTTTTCTGTTAATTGAAGTGATCTGTATTTTTGTACATATTTGTCCATTTCACTTAGGTTATCAAATTTAATGGCATAACGTTGGGCAGAATAACTACTAATTACTGTACTAATTTCCTCTTCATTGGTGCAAAGTTCTCTCTTTTCATTTTTAAGACTAACAATTTGATTTTCCTCCTTTCTTTATCTAATGAAATTAACTAAAGGTTTGTCAATTTTGTTTTTTTATAAAACCAATTTTTAGTTTTATGTATTAATTCAATAGGTTTTTTTAACTTTCAATTTTATTAATCTCCCCTTTTATTTTTAAATTTTCAAATTTTATATCTTTTTTAGTTGCAAACCCAATTCATTTACTTTCTCTTTATTTTATGCAAGTAATCATCTAGAGATAAAAATTTCTCCTGTATTACTGCTTTGGCTGTTGCCTCATTATTGACATTCTCTTGAATTAAATTATTGTGTCTATGATTTGCTGTTTCACACATTCATTCTTTAGGATTGGATTATTTACTTTCCTATTGATTTTTGGTCTATTATCCCCTAGTCTTTTATTGGATGTAATTTTTATTGCATTGTGTTCTGAAAAAAATACATTCATTTACTATTTGTGCCTTTCTGCATTTGATTTTGAGGTCTTTATGCTTTAATATATGGTGAATTTTTATAGGTTCCAAGAATTGCCCAAGAAAAAGTGTATTCCTTTCTCTCTCCATTCATTTTTCTCCAAAGATCTATCATACCTAACTTTTCTAGTATTCTATTTACCTCCTAACTTTTTATTTATTTTGAGGTTTGATTTATCTAGTTGTGGGAGAGCAATTTTGAGATCACTCTCTATTATACTTATTCTATTACTTCTTGCTCTCTTAATTCTTTCTTTAGGAATTTACATGCTATTCCATTTTTTGCATATATATTTAGTATTGACATTGCTTCATTATCTATGGTACCATTTATCAAGATATAGTTTCTTACCTGTTTTTTTTTTTTTTTTTTTTTTTACTTCACCTTAAGCATAATAGATTCTGCTCCAGGCTTTTACCTTCACTCAGTTTGTGTCACTCTGCTTTAAATGTTTTTCTTGTAGACAACATATTGCAGGATTCTAGCTTTGAATTCAATCTTCAATCTGCTTTTGTTTTATGGGAGAGTTTATCCAATTCATATTTATAGTTTCATCTACTAATTTTGTATTTCCCACCATTTTATTTATCCTAAATTATGCTTTTCTCTTTCCTTAACCTCTTCTCTTTCTTCCCAGTATTTACTTATGGGCACGACGACTTGCCTCAAGCAGCCCTCCTTTTTTATAGTCCCTCCCCCTTTGTTATATATTTCCCCTACTTTCTCTTTTTCCTTCTATCAGTCTCCTACTTTCCTTTTTCTTTTCCATTCTGACTTCCCTATAAAGTAAGAGAAGTTTTTTTTTTTTTTTTTGTGAAACCAAATATGTTTAATATTCTATCTTTGAACCATATCTGATGAGAGTAAGATTCACACAGTGTTCATCCCCCTCCATTCTTTTCAACTTTGCCTCTTCATGAGATATAATTTCCTTCATTTTACCTCTGCTTTCCCCTTTTTTCACTATAATCCTTTCCCCCCACTAGTTTTTATTTTATATTATAAATAACAGTAAAATCAAATTTTACATACACTCTCTATGTATACCCATAACAGAGGTATAGTTCTCAAGAGTCCTTTTCATTTTGCCCTTTTAGCTTCTCTTTAGTTCTACATTTGGAGGTCAAATTTTTTATTCAGTTGAAGTCTTTTCAAAATAAATAAATAACATTCAACTGTTTCATTGAATGTCCATTTTCTTCTCTGAAAGAATATGCTCAATTTAGTATGGTAAGTTATTGTTGGCTGCATTCCACATTCTTTTGCCTTTCAGAATATCATATTACAGTCCCCTTGATCCTTCAAGGTGGAAGCTGTTATGTCATGGGTAATATTTTTTATTTGAATTATTTCTTTCTGGATGTTAGTAATAGTTTTTTCCCTTGCTTCGGCAGTGATTAAATCTAGCCATGATATTACTTGGAGTTTTCATTTTGGGGTTTCAGGAGGTCATCAGTGAATTATTTCAATAGCTATTATACCTTCTGATTCTAGGACAGCTGGGCTGTTCTCTTTGATGATTTCCTGAAAAATAATGTCTAGGCTCTTTTTTTCATCATGGTTTTCAGGAAGTCCAATAATCTAAGGATTATGTCTCTCCTAGATCTATTTTCCATGTCAGTTGTTTTCCCACGTAGGTAATTAACATTTTCTCCTAATTTTTAGGGATTTTTGATTTTGTTTGACTGCTTATTTATGTCTCATTGAGTCATTCATTTCCATTTGTTCAATTCTGACTTTTAGTGAATTATTTTCATTTACCTTTTTAGTTCTTTTTGTATGTGGCCAATTGAATTTTTAAATGAGTTATTTTGTTCTATGGGTTTCCCCCCATTTCTCAAATTCTGTTTTTCAGGTTTTTTTTCTTTGTTCCATTTTGTCAAGTCTATTTTGTAAGGAGTTATATGCTTTTTCTATTTCACTAAACCTATTTTGTAAGGAATTTTCTTAAGATAATTTTTGGGTTTCTTTTTCCAAACCCTCCTGCAAAGGTCTCATTTCCTTTCCCCATTTTTATTCTACATTTCTTTTAAGATCCTTTTTAATTTCTTCATGGAGAACTTTATGTAATGGGATTCACTTTTTGGGACTTCATCTGGAGATGATCTACTTTTTGTGACCTCAGGGTTTTAAATCTGTTCTTCTCTTTCACCATAAAACCACCTATGGTGAGAATTATTTTTGCTTTTTTTGCTAATTTCTTTAAATGTTGAGGTGTGATTTTAGGGCAAGGAAGATTGTCCAAGTTTTCTCTACAAGTGGCGGCATGCTGAGTGGGCATGGCAAAGTCTCATGAAATTCTGCCATTTTGTGTTTGTGTTGGATGTTTTATATTTTTTATTATGATCTACAGACTAGCAACCAAGACAGATAGCCAACACTGCTCTAGGTTCCTCCCTATACATTTTCTGGCACAGGAAGCCCACTTATTCTATGACTTTGTACTGCCTGCACTTAGAGTCTGTGCTCAATTGGCTTGTGCTTGCCCTTCCATTCCTGATTGAAACAGACCTTTTCTGGAGAACTTCAAAATTGTCTTCTGCTGGTAATTTGTTACACTTCCAATATTCGTGGGTTCTGTTACTCCAAACCTAATGCAGAGGCTGGATTTACTATGGATTTACTAATATGAGGATTGTGAAAAGAGCTCAGGGAAAAAAAAAATGTGTCCTCTCTGCCATATTGGCTCCTCTCATTCCACTCCCTTCGTTTCTTATAGAACAATAATATTTTTTAATATTCGTATATCAGAACTTATTCAGCCAATATCCAACTAATGGGCATCTACTCAATTCCCAATTCCTTACTATTTTAAATCTCTTGATTCAATATGAATCCTAAATATTATCTTTTACATTGTCGTTTTCAGAAAAAAAGGCAACCAATGCACATATTCTAAAAAGTAATGTGTAGTTAGTGAAGATTTTCTGTACAATGCATAATATTTATTCATTTAAAAATTAGGTCTAAAATACTTCTTAAGCTGCAAAGCACTGAAAATACATAGAATGGTGCATACCAATAGATCATATTTATAACAGAAAAAAAAGTGAGGAATGTTAAAGACAGCTGATTAGGGAGTGATGGACTTATTTACAATTGGATTCGCAATAAAATCACATTGAGAGAATGGGAGATTTTCAACTCTTCACTTCCCTGCATATAATATAACTATTAAAATAACTATAGCAAAGGAAAATAACAATGTGCTTCTTAACTGATATTATTTATATAGAAATATTAGTAAAGCTAAGTCTAAGTTTACAAACCCTGACAAGTATTCTTCACATTCTCATATCCACCCTCCAGTTTTTCTCTACTAATATTGGGTTACAATACAGTGGCTGGAGCAGTGTATCATCAAATAAATTGAAAGGTCACTGTTTTGTTTATAGAGTTTTATTTTCAGAATTTTCAACAAGTTGGATCACATAATATCCTTGATCTCTTCAGTTCTCCCCCAGTTTCTCTTTCTCTCTCTCTCTCTCTCTCTCTCTCTCTCTCTCTCTCTCTCTCTCTCTCTCTCTCTCTCTCTCTCTCTATCTATCTCTATCTCTCTCTCTCTCTCTCCAGCTGTAATTTGGGCACTTGGATATCTTAAGTCAGATTCATTACTCTGAAATATCTATGTGGTGATATAGCACTAGTATATAATTTTGATAGATACCAGGAAAAAAAAAAACAATCAGGCAACCCAGTGAATAGGGAATAAATTCAAAGTGTCCTTTTGTTTGCATTAGCAAACAAAACTGAAAGCTGAAGTTTCTTTTCCTTTTCAAGGATACTCATCTTACCTTTGGAGGTTAATTCCAAAAAAATCCAATGAGTTCCCCCTTTGAGAAGAAAATGCTCTGATATCAAATTTGTCTTAGAGATGGGCTTAATCCACATGATACCAAAATAGACATGTGAAAATAGAAATTGTAAAACTATACATGAAACATTTGTTAAAATTTTGTCATTGCTTTTCCAAATAATTGGTTTTGTACTTGCAAAATCTAAGTAAGTGTTGCCAATTTGAAATATATGTATATATATATATATATGTGTGTGTGTGTGTGTGTATGCATATATATATATATATTACACATAAATGTGTATCCCCACTTATTTTATTTTTATTTATCAATTAACAAGCTTTCTCTCATTCTCTAACCCTAATTCTGTCTTTTGAGAAAACATTATTAACTTTTAGAAATTGGTAGAAAATGTTGTCCTTTGTGGATGGAAAACTGAATCACTTCTACCTGCTTAAAAATACCCTTAACCAAGTACCTAGATTAGCTGACCTGAAATCCATTCAGATCCAAAGATTGATAAAAGGAGTTTTCTCATAATTTCAAATTCAAACAACCTACACATCTTATCTGAAAACTGCAACCATATTAATAAATCAGTTAGTTTCCATGTTCCTTTGATTGTTTACAGTCATTTGAGGGGAGGGAGACCACCTTTTCTGATTTCAAGTAATTGTAGCTGTTTACTTTCCCAACTTGAAAAGTCCTTAAACTTTCATCCAATTTGAAACCAGATTATCTGACAAGGTATTATTTCCTATTAATTAATTTATTTTATTTTATTAATTGTTTCTAATAAACAGAATTGTCTTCTCCTGTATTTGGGGTTAAGACCTAAGCTGAAGAGATTTGGTCTCAGTTTGTTGGGAATTTGCCATGTATTACTTAATCCATTGATATGCTTACATGAGCTTTCCTTAGTTTCTACTCTCCCCACTACCGTTTCATTTTTACCACGCTATTGTAGCCTAACTTAGTGAAATTATAGAGATTGCTTTAATTTTCTCTTGATATGGAACAAGGTTATATAATTGATATTTGATTGATTTTTAAGGAAAATGACAAATGACTGTTTCTATTCTTCATTTCATATTGCCAAAGGCAAGTTTTCTCAGTTTTCCCAAATACAAAATAAATCTGTTGGAGAAGATGAATCCCTTTTAACTTAAATGCTATTATAAAATGCTTAATGTTGGTTCATAGTTTCCCTAGATTAGAATGTGTAATTTTATTTTATTTGCTAGTTATTAAGGTTAAATATTTTATGTACATCACCTCATTTAGTTTTCACAACAGTTCTTTGAGGTAGATATTAGGAGGGAGAAAGTTATTTGACACAGACAGAATTCAAATCCAGAACTTTCCTGACTTCAAGTCTATTATCTTTCACATCACATTATATAGCCCTTTTTACTTTTTTATTATTTTTTTTTTACCGTAGCTCAATTGTATTGTACAAACTTGAAGCATAGTAAAAGCTAGAAGGAAGACATATATTCTCCATGGGAAAATAACCTGGTCCTATGACAAAAAATAAATACAGATTAATAATGAGGGCCAAATTTTTGTATTTGCTTGGTTGGACAGGTACAGGATCAGATATCTAGTGTCAGGAATAGGACTTGAACCCAGCTCTTTCAGAAGCTAAATCTGGTCCTCTAAATCTCAAGCAGCCCAATTAGATGAAGCAAGTTAGTCAATGACTTCTGTCACTGATATCTGATAAAAGACAAGATTACTCCAAGACTTAGTCTGTCAATGCATACAATGTTTTTGTTTGATTAATAATTAATTAATAATTAAATCTGGAAATCATTGAATTTTTTCATTCTATTTTTTTCTTCTAAAAATGTTCAACTTTCTGGGTGTCTACCTGGGTAATGGTGCAGCAATTGAGATGACTTTGTTTGGTTTGGTAGATGCATCTACTCTTAATTGTGTTTCAGTAATATGCTGAGCCTATAATTAGTACACATTCTTTAGAGATCACCACCAACTTGCTGAGGTGGTGAGTAGTTATGGCTGTTTGGTTACTCTCATGATTTCCTTCTATGAAGCCTGTCGTCTGATCATAACATCAATAATTGTGAATCTTGGAATGGTAAAATTTCTACAATAATATTTTATAATCATAACATTTTGAATTTGGCACTATTTTGGAGTTATCTCAGGTAATTCTAATTTGGGGCTCATTTCAACTCATTTTAGCCCTTCAGTTTCTAATATTTCACATATGAATGTCATGGTCATATTTTTCAAATACAACATTGGAATACATACTTTGATAAAGTATATTTCTTTTGTGAAGCTTGGCTAGAAGTTCACTTGAGATTGTCCCAAAATACACATCTTGTATAAATAAAATAATATCTAGAGTATTAGGAAAAACTAATAGGATCACAGAACTCAGAGTAAATGACTTCATAAAGAATGTATTCATAAGGGGAGAAATCACCTCTTTTAGTTCCAATTTCCATAAGTGGCACAATGTATATAGTGCTAGAGATGGAGTAAGGATGATCTGAATTTAAATCTAGCCTCAGATTTTTATAAGTTATGATACTCAAAGCATGTCATTTACATTGGTCTGCCAAAGTTTCTTCATCTCTAAATTGGAGACAAAAATAGCATGTTCTTCCCTGGACTATTGTGAGGATCAAATGAGACTATTATTTATAAAATGTTTTTCTTTCCTTCTTTTTGTATAACATATCCATTATATCCATTAAATGGATATAAAAGTATGAGGTTTAATGATATTATTAGATTCCATTTGATCATGGAGGATTTAGTCTATCATACATGAATAAGTGTAATTTTTTTCCTTATATGACAATTCTTGAAATATTTGTGCAAAACTATCATGTCATCCAAGTGTTTTTTTTTTTGCCTCACAGTTCATGATATTGAAAACCTCAAACATTCTGACTGAATCTAATCATTATCCTTCCTTCCAATATGTGCTACTCAGAGGTAAACAAAAACTCCAATGTGCTTTGACAGTGTAATTTAAAAATATCTTCTCCTTCATCCAAAGCACAATGTTTCTCTTAATTCAGTATTATATCCTAGTAGTTATTTTGGGTTGGCATATAGCAATCTTGACTTAGGTTGAATTTGTGTTCCACTAATTTTTTCCCACCAGAACTATTATCTAGATTTACTTTTTTCATCTGATTTATTTAAAGTTGCTTTTTCACTCCATACTTACTCAATTTTATTTCATTAGATTTGACCTAATGTTATGGGTAGACTATTTCTTTTGGAATACTGACTTTGTCTTTGAACTTTGTTAGCTAACCCTTCTAACATTATCCTAAATTATATAAATTGTCATTTATGCCTTTGTTTAATACATTGATTAAAAAGACAAGCATTTCAAGGAAAATCAAACTGTATGGCATTATCTATACTTTCTCCAAGTTAATATCAGACTATCAAGGATCACTTTCTGTTTGGGTAATCAACCAGGTTAGAATTAATTTAAATTTCTTAGTTTCCAAAATGGTAGTCAAACCATGACTGAACAAAAGTAATTAAATCTGGGCAGTACTATAAAATTCTGTGGCATACCGCATATGATCATAATAGAATGCTTGTGTCACATAAACTACTTTAAAATCTGAGAGTAGTGGATGGATATAATCACACAGAACTGCCCAACTATTGCATATATATGTCTTTCTTTGATATTTATATCTTTATCCTCTATAATAATGATTATCATGTCTCTTAAACATCTGTTTCACCAGAAGGTAACATAGCTGAAATGTGCAAGAGTAAACCTGTAATCTGCACAAAATTATGTTACTCAGGAATGAAATAAGGGGCAACTCTAGCAGCAAGAAAAATCTATTAAAATTTTCCAGGGACAATAATAGAGAGTTTATTTATTGCCTATACTTAAAAAAATGAATCTAACCTTTCACTCATCAAACAAGACCCTATATAAATATCAGTGAGCATCAACATTCAAGTAACATTATCCTTCATTCATATATATATACACACACACACATACACATATATACATAGATATGTATATATATACACACACATTTATATACATATACATATATACATGTATGCATATATATATGTATATATATGTGTATATATGTATATATATGTATGTGTGTATATATATATATATATATATATATATATACACACACATTCATTCATGTATATAGGGATTCTTGTTATTGCTGGTTGGTACATAACTTAGAAGGCTGTTCTTTGACCAGAGATAGATAGATAAGGACAAAAGGGAAAACTGCTAACCTGCTGTGTGATAATTATCTTCTCATTCCCCTTCCAATCTCTTCAACATTCAAGTGGTTTAGAAATGATCATTTTGGGGGGTGATCAGGACATTGTATCTTTCTGGGAGCTCACCTTAGCTCTTATACATTCTTGGCTTTTAAAGGCAAGTCAACAGCTGGGAATCAAAAATCCCACATATTAGAAAAGGGGAAAAAAGACCTGATGTCATTTAGTGCATGAATTGTTTACATATAAATGTTAGACAAAGAATCCATATAATACTCTGCTTATGTGCCTACATCCAAACTTTTCCTTTGAATGTACTTTTAATTCTACAGCTGGGATATCAGCATGTTGTAGAATGTCAAATATAAAAATGTCCCTGGGGAAGAAAAAATATGGTGACCCTACACCATACACAGATGGTATCTCTCCCTGATACTGTACAGTGGTTTCTTAGTGAGTATATTTTCATACCATGTGTATTCTATTAATTTTCATGGCAGCTGTGAAGTAATATTAGAAGAGTGAGAATAGGGGGCAGAGCCAAGATGGCGGAGAAGATACACGTGAATTTGTAAGCTCCCTTCTTCCCTCAATAGCAACTAGTCAAATCAGCCTCAAAAATAAAGCTGGACTGATAAAAACCACAAGCATTAGAAGCACAACTTACCAGCTGAAGAGAACCTGAAATTTCAACAGAAAAGGTCAGTTCTGAGGAGAGGAAAAAAAGATCATGACAGACAGGATTAGGTGCTAGCACACTGTGCCAAATGAGCTGGGGAGAACTCTGGGATCAGAGAAGCCACTGAGATAGAGGAATCTGGCATAGGCTATAGCTCTACTCTTCTTATAAAACAGCAGATCAGAAAAGAAATCAAAGCCATTTTAAAATATAAAGCCAGATTCTAGAACCATCCCAATCCAGAAGTGACATAACACCAATCTCAGCAAGGATGTGCAGCTGCCTTCTGCTGTCCAGGGCTTCTCCTTGGGGTAGTTAAAAACCTGAACAGTGGAGGACACAGTCCAGGACAGCCTCTAATCCACATAGTATGTGGGGCTCAGCCTGAGGCAATGGAATTCTTGCAATAACGACACTCCAATAGCAGCAGAACTCCCAGAGCAGCAGAATCTCCACAGCAGGGACAGTGGTCTATGGGCAGACACTTCCGGTTTGAGTGCAGGGGCTTTTCTCATCAGCTGCTAATATCCACGGCCCCAAGAGAGGCTTTAGCTGGGGTTTGTGACGCTTTCACTGCTCAGCCTTAAACCACAGGGCAGTCTCTAGGCCACACAGTGGGGTTCCTCACTGGGCACTCCTCACAGAGCAGCTGTGGTACCCACCTCTAAGGCATTTCAGAGAAGGGGGGGAGAGGAACTCTCTCCCAGAGCTCTCTCTTAGCCCAGTCACAGAATTGCTATATTCATCTAGTCTGGGAGGAAGCTGATAAATTTCTTACCGAAGGGTAGACCCCAAAAGATTTTTAACAATGAGTAAGAAGCTGAAGAGAACGATTGAAACTTTCTATACAGAGAAAGAGTGGGTATCCAACCCCAAGGAGGCTAAAAGCAGACAGTCTCCAGATAACACCCTAAAGGGAAATGATACCTGCCCCACATCACATAACTCTCTCTTAGAAGAGACTATTAAAAAGTTAAGAGAGTTTGAAGAAAAATGGGGAAAGGAAAGAGAAGCTATGATAGAGAATAACAACATCCTGAAATCTGAGTTGGAAAAAATAAAGAATTCACAGGGGGTGCAGGGAAACAAACTTTGTGAATTAGAAAAGGTTAAAAAAATCACAAAAAAGTAAGATTTCTGAATAAGAAAAGAAAAAAAAAATCCCAAGAGGGTAGGAATTGTGATTTGGAAATAGAAAATAACTCACTAAAAAAAAAATTGGTGAAATGGAAAAAAATTCAACAAAGCAAAATAATTCAATTAAAAACTCAATTGGACATATACAAAAAGAACTAAAAAATGTAAATGAAAAAATAACTCATTAAAATCAGGACAGAACAAATAGAAATGAATGATTCACTGAGTAACCAATAATCAATCAAACAAAACAAAAAAAAAAATGAAAAGCTGGAGAATAATGTCAAATATTTACTGGGAAATTCTATAGATCTGGAAATAGATCTAGGAGAGATAATCTGAGACTTACTGGACTTCCTGAAATTTATGATGACAAAAAAAGAGCCTAGATTCTATTTTACATGAAATCAACAAAGAGAACTGTCCAGAGATAATAGAAACAGAAGAGAAAATAGGCATTGAAAGAATTCATTGAACACCTTCTGAAAAAGGCCTTGAAAAAAGAACTCCACAGAACATAGTGGCTAAGCTGCAGATCTACCAAACTAAGGAAAAAATATTGCAAGCAGGTAGGAAAAAAACAATTCAAATATCAAGGTGCCACAATAAGGGTCACTCAAGATCTGGCTGCCTCCACATTAAAAGATCGAAGGACCTGGAACCTGATATTCCGAAATGCAAAAGATCAAGGTTTGCAACCAAGAATAAACTACCTAGCTAAGTTAAGCTTTTTCTTCGATGGAAGAAGATGGTCACTTAATGAAACAGAGGAATTCCATTTATTTCTAAGAAAAAAACCAGACCTAAACAAAAAAATTTGAACTACATCCACAAGACTCAAGAGAGGCAGAAAAAGGTAAAAAGAACTCTTGAGAACTGTATCTCTGTTGTGGATATATAGAAAATCCACATGGATAATTTGATTTTACTGATATAACATAAAAAAGGAAGTAGTAAATGGAAGGGGATATTATCAGAAAAAAGGAAAGGAGAGATAAAAAGAGGGAAACTACAACCCAGGAAAAGGCATAGACAATCTACCACATCTGAGGGAATTTAGAGAGGGGGAAAAAGATTATGTGAATCTTATTCTTGGCAGAGTAGGCTCAAAGAGTAAATACTTGACACATTTGTTTTTCAGAGAATTCTCTCTCAACACATTATAAGGGGAGAGAGGAAAAGGGAAAAGTAAAAGGGGAATAAGGGAATGGTACAAGAAAGGGGAAGGAACTTAAAAGGATGGGGGAGGGATACTAAAAAGGGACGGCTGCAGGTTCACGAGTGGGGTCCATAAATTAAATACTGGGGAAGGGGGTCGGGGGGACAAGGGAAAAATAAGCATAATCAGGGGAAAATATGATGGCAGGATATACAGAATTAGTAATTTTAACTGTAAATGTGAATGGGATGAACTCTCCCATTAACTGGAGGTGGAGAGCAGAATGGATCAAAAGTCAGAACCCTACAATATGTTGTTAACAGGAAACACATTTAAAACAGGGAGATACATACAGAGTAAAGGTAAAAGGTTAGAGCAGAATCTATTATGCTTCAAGGGAAGCCAAAAAAGCAGGAGTAGCCATCCTTATCTCAAATCAAGCAAAAGCAGAGATTGATCTAATTAAAAGAGATAAAGAAGGAAACTATACCCTGCTAAAAAGTAGCATAGACAATGAAGCCATATCAGTACTAAACATATATGTACCAAGTGACATAGCATCTAATTTCCTAAAGGAAAATTTAAGAGAGTTTCAAGAAGAAATACACAGCAAAACTATAATAGTGGGAGATCTCAACCTCCCACTCTCAGAATTAGATAAATCAAACCACAAAACAAATAAGAAAGGAATTAAATAGGTAAATAGAACATTAGAAAAACTAGGTATGATAGATCTTTGGAAAAAACTGAATGGTGATAGAAAAGAGTATACTTTCTTCTCAGCAATTCATGGATTCTATACAAAAATTGACCATATATTAGGACATAAAGATCTCAAAATTAAATGCAGGAAGTCAGAAATAATAAATGCCTTCTTCTCAGATCACAATGCAATAAAAACTACATTCAACAAGAAGTTGGGGTTAAATAGACCAAAAACTAATTGGAAACTAAATAAACTCCTCTTAAAGAATGACTGGGTGAAAGAGCAAATTTTAGAAACAATTAATAATTTCACCCAAGATAAAGGCAATGATGAGACAACATACCCAAATTTGTGGGATGCAGCTAAAGGAGTAATAAGGGGAATTTTTATATCTTTAGAGGCTTACTTAAATAAAATAGAGAAGAAGATTAATGAATTGGGCCTGTAACTTAAAAAGCTAGAAAAAGACCAAATTAAAAACCCCCAACAAAAACTAAACTTGAAATACAAAAATTAAAAGGAGAAATCAATAATATTGAAAGTAAAAAAACTATTGAATTAATAAATAAAACTAAGAGTTGCTTTTATGATTAAGGTAATAAAATAGAAAAAAACTTTGGTAAATCTGATCAGAAAAAGGAAAGAGGAAAATCAAATTCTTAGTCTTAAAAATGAAAAGGGGGATTTTTCCACCAATGAAGAGGAAATTAGACAAATAATGAGCAGTTAATTTGCCCAACTTTATGCCAATAAATTTGATAACTTAAGTGAAATAGATGACTACCTCCAAAAATATAGGCTTCCTAGATTAACAGAGGAGAGGGTAAACTGCTTAAATAGTCCCATTTGAGAAAAAAGAAATAGAACAAGTTATTAATCAACTCCAAAGGAAAAAATCCCCAGGACTTACATGTAAATTCTCCCAAACATTTAAAGAACAATTAGTCTCAATGTTATATGAACTATTTGAAAAAATAGGGGATGGAGGAATCCTACCAAACTCTTTTTATGACACAGACATGGTACTGATACCTAAACCAGGTAGATCGAAAATGGAGAAAGAAAACTGTAGACCAATCTCCTTAATGAATATTGATGCTAAAATCTTAAATAAGATATTAGCAAAAAGACTTCAGAAAATCATCCCCAGGATAATACACTATGACCAAGTGGGATTTATACCAAGAATGCAGGGCTGGTTTAATATTAGGAAAACTATTAGTATAATTGACCATAATAATAATCAAATTAATATAAACCATATGATCATCTCAATAGATGCAGAAAAAGCAAACAAGATTAGAAGGGAAGTAAGAAATTGGGAAAACATTTTTACAGTTAAAGGTTCTGATAAAGGCCTCATCTCCAAAATATACAGAGAATTGACTTTAATTTATAAGAAATCAAGCCATTCTCCAATTGATAAATGGTCAAAGGATATGAACAGACAATTTTCGGATGATGAAATTTCCACTCATATGAAAGAGTGTTCCAAATCACTATTGATCAGAGAAATGCAAATTAAGACAACTCTGAGATATCATTACTCACCTGTCAGATTGGCTAAGATGACAGGAACAAATAATGATGAATGTTGGAGGGGATGTGGGAAAACTGGGACACTAATGCATTGTTGGTGGAGTTGTAAAAGAATCCAACCATTCTGGAGAGCAATCTGGAATTATGCCCAAAAAAGTTATCAAAATGTGCATACCCTTTGACCTAGCAGTGCTACTCCTGCGCTTATATCCCAAGGAAATACTAAAGAAGGGAAAGTGACCTGTATGTGCCAAAATGTTTGTGACAGCCCTTTTCATAGTAGCTAGAAACTGGAAAATGAATGGATGTCCATCAATTGAAGAATGGTTGGGTAAATTATGGCATATGAATGTTATGGAATATTATTGTTCTGTAAGAAATGACCAACAGGAGGAATACAGAGAGGCTTGGAGAGACTTACATCAACTGATGCTAAGTGAAATGAGAAGAACCAGGAGATCATTATACACTTCAACAATGATACTATATGGGAATGTATTCTGATGGAAGTGGATATCTTCAACATAGAGAAGAGCTAATCCAATTCCAATTGATCAATGATGGACAGAATCAGCTACATCCAGAAAAGGAACACTGGGAAATGAATATAAACTATTAGCACTGTTTTGTTTTGTTTTGTTTTGTTTCTCTTCCCAGATTATTTTTATCTTGTGAATACAATCCTTCCTTTGCAACAACAACAACAACAAAATTCAGTTCTGCACATATATATTGTACCTAGGATATACTATAAGATATTTAATATGTATGGGAATGCCTGCCATTTAGGGGAGGGGTTGGAGGGAAGGAGGGTAAAACTTTGGAACAGAAGGGAGTACAAGGGATAATGTTGTAAAAAAAATTACCTATGCATATGTACTGTCAAAGAATATGTTATAATTATAAAAATTAATTAAAAAATTTAAAAAAAATAGATGCAGAAAAAGCATTTGATAAAATACAACATCCATTCCTAGTAAAAATGCTTGAAAGTATAGGAATAATGGACTATTCCTTAAAATAGTCAGGACCTTATATTTAAGACCGTCAGTAAGCATCATAAGTAATGGGGATAAACTGGAACCTTTTCCAGTAAGATCAGGAGTGAAATAAGGTTGCTCACTATCACCATTACTATTCAATACTATATTAGTATGCTAGCCTTGACAGTAATAGTCGAAAAAAAGTTTAAAGGAATAAGAGTAGGTAATGAGGAAATCAAACTGTCACTCTTTGCAGATGATATGATGGTATACTTAGAGAACCCCAGAGATTCTAATAAAAAGTTATTAGAAATAATTCACAACTTTAGCAAAGTTGCTGGATACAAAATAAATTAAATCCTCAGCATTTTTATATATCACAAACAAAATGCAACAGCAAGAGATACAAAGAGAAGTTCCATTCAAAACAACTGTCGAAAGTATAAAATATTTGGGAATCCATCTACCAAAGAAAAGTCAGGAATTATATGAGCAAAATTACAAAACACTTGTCACAAAAATAAAGTCACATTTAAGTAATTGGAAAGACATTCAGTGCTCTTGGATAGGCTGAGCAAATATAATATAGATGACAACTCCCTAAACTAATCAATTTATTTATTGCTATACCAATCAGACTCCCAAGAAACTATTTTAATGACCTAGAAAAAATAATAACAAAATTCATATGGAAGAATAAAAGGTCTAGAATTTCAGGGGAATTAATGAAAAAAAGTCAGATGAAAGTGGTCTAGCTATATCTGATCAAAAGCTATATTATAAAGCAGCAATCACCATTTGGTATTGGCTAAGAAATAGACTAGTTGATCAGTGGAACAGATTACATACACAGGAAAAAATAGTGTACACTATAGCAATCTAGTGTTTGACAAACCCAGAGTTACCAACATTTGGGATAAGAATTCATTATTTGAAAAACACTGTTGGGAAAACTGGAAATTAATTTGGCAGAAACTAGGCATGGACTCACACTTAACACCACATTCTAAAATAAAATCAAAATGTGTCCATGATTTAGGCATTAAAAACGAGATCATAAATAAATTAGAGAAAGATAAGGTAGTTTACCTGTCAGACTTGTGGAGGAGGAAGGAATTTGTGACCAAAGGAGAACTAGACATCATTATAGATCACAAAATAGTAAATTTTGATTACATCAAATTAAAAAGCTTTTGTACAAGCAAAACTAATGCCAGCAAGATTAGAAGGGAAGTAAGAAACTGGGAAAACATTTTTTCAGTTAAAAGTCCTGATAAAGACCTCATCTCCAAAATATACAGAGAATTGACTCTAATTTATGAGAAATCAAGCCATTCTCCAATTGATAGTCAAATGATATGAACACACAATTTTCAGGTGATGAAATTGAAACTATATCCACTCACATGAAAGAGTGTCCCAAATCATTATTGATCAGAGAAATGCAAATTAAGACAACTCTGAGATGCTACTACACACCTGTCAGATTGGCTAAGATGACAGGAACAAATAATGATGACTGTTGAGGGGATGTGATAAAACTGGGACACTAATGTATTGTTGGTCGAGTTGTAAAAGGATCCAGCCATTCTGGAGAGCAATTTGGAACTATGCCCAGAAAGTTATCAAACTGTGCATCTCCTGTGATCCAGCAGGGCTACTATTTGGCTTATATCCCAAAGAAATACTAGAAATGTTTGTGGCACCTCTTTTTGTAGTGGCTAGAAAATGTAAAATGAATGGATGTCCATAAATTGGAGAATGGGTGGGTAAATTATGGTTTATGAATGTTATGGAATATTATTGCTCTGTAAGTAATGACCAGCAGGATGAATACAGAGAGGTTTGGAGAGACTTACATCAACTGATGCTAAGTGATATAAGCAAAACCAGAAGATCACTCTACAGTTCAGCAACAATAATGTATGAATGTATATTCTGATGGAAGTGGATCTCTTCAACATAAAGAAGATCCAACTCACTTCCAGTTGATCAATGATTTACAAAAACAACTACACCCAGAGAAGGAACACTGGGAATTGAATGTAAACTGTTTGCACTACTGTCTTTCTACCTAGGTTACTATACCTTCGGAATCCAATGCTTAATGTACAACAAGAAATTTGGATTTATACCCATATATTATGTCTAGGTAATACTATAATACATTTAATATGTATGGGATTGCCTGTCATCTAGGGGAAGGAGTAGAGGGAGAAACGGTTAATTTGGAAAAATTAATACAAGGCTTAATGTTATAAAAATATTACTCATGCATATGTACTGTGAAAAAATTTTATAATTATAAAATTAATCTAAAAAAGAGTGAGAATAGTTGAAGATAAATTAACTCATAAATAACGTGTACAGGACAGTGGAGACTGAGTTTGTTTTACCATTTCAAATTGCAATCAAACTGTAATTACTAACTTGTGAAATCTTCATGAAAATCTGCATTCACAGAGACTATTGTATATACTTAATTTTTCTAATTTCTGTTACCAATTAGAAATAGCAGAAACTAGTTTAGAGTAAAATAGTTATCCTTTTCTGTCCCCACAGAAGCAATTTTTTTTTCATTTTTCACTTAACCAAACTAAATATTTCTTTTGACTGATCATTTTGAACTTAAATACTGAAGAAATAAGAAAAATTAATACAGTTCCCAAAGTCACTATCATAATATGTGTTTTCTGGGACTCTTTGATCCTGTGCCTCTGTCTTTCTTCTCTCTTCATAGCCTCTCTCTGATTCCCATATTATTGTTCTCCTTTCATTTTATCTCTTCTCCTTTTTTCTGATCTCTTTTTTTTTTTTTCATTTCTATCCCCCTTATGTCTTTCTCTTTCTTTGGCTATTCTTTCCTTTATCCTGGAAAAACTTTTACAACAACAACAACAACAAAAAAGAAGTAGAATATCATAGATGTTTAAGACTGTAAGTTGAATCATTAAAGGCATTTCATTTCCCTAATCAGTTTAGGTGAAGCATTACCCCAACCATATTTGTTACATTTGTTTTGAGTTCCTTATCTTTATTTAATATTATGGAAAGTAAACATTGTGAATATATTTCAGTTATTATTTTACTTGTATGATTATTAATCACTTCTTTACTATTAGAAATACTAATTCTGAGTTTTTCTAATATGATGAGACTCCAACCTTGGATTCATTGCATGATTTTGCCCTTGTCATTCCTAAAAAGTGTAATATAGGGGTAGCTAGGTGATGCAGTAAATAGAGCACCAATCCTGAAATCAGGAGAACCTAAGTTCAAATCTGGCTTCTGACACTTAACACTTCCTAGCTGTATGACCCTGGGCAATTGATTTAAAATTAAAAAAAATTGTAATGTATATTTCTTTTCTTTAAAAGATAAGACTATAGGTTTAAGAGATAGGGTTGGGGCAAGAAAAATAATTTATTTTAAAGAAAATATTGGAATCGAAGATATTTTTCAGAAACTTATTTTTTCTTAACTAAGAGTTGGTGATGAATGGGAATTTTCTGAGAAGCAGAGAAAATAAGAGTTTAAGGTATATTTAACATCTCATTGGGAGATAGCAGGAAAAACACTCATCTTGACAAAAAGGAAAATAAATGAAGTTTTCTCATAAATATTAGTCACAAATATAAAATATAAGCATGAAAACTTTGAAATTCTGGCATAAAATAGTAGACAATAGAAACTATTTGGTTGATTCCTACCAGGAATATAGGTCCTTCTCCATATTAGCAAAAGTAGCAGCATTGTTTACAATAACTATGACAAAGTAAAATATAATTATCTAAATACATTCAGGAAAACTTTTTGAAAAATAATAACACTTATTGCTATTAAAAACTCATAGGAAAACATAGGAATGAATGGAGCCTTACCTAAAATGATAAAAAATGTTAATTTGATAAAGATGTCATTTCTTAAATATATAAAGAACTGAATTAAATTTATAAGAATTCCCCAACTGAAGAATAATCAAGGTATATGAACAGTCAATCTCTTCAGACAAAGAAATTAAACCTATCCATACTCCTGTGGAAATTCTCTAAAACAGTTGATTCGAGAATGAAAACTAAAGGAACTTTGACATATCAACTCATGTGAGCCTATTAGAATTGCTCTTATAATAGAAAAAAAAAATGTTGGTTAAATGTGGAAAAATTGAAACACTAATGCATTGTTGGTGAAGTTGTGAATTAATCCTACCATTCTGAAGAATAATAGAGCTATAAAATTGTATACCCTTTTACCTAGCAAAGCAATACTAGATCTTTTTTTTAATTGTTTCTTCCTAGTTATATATGTATATGAACTTTTTAAATAGGTATTTCTTTATAAATCATATTGAGAGAGAAAAATCAAAACAAAAGAAAAATCATGAGAGAAAAAAACAGGAAAAAAGTGAACATAGCATTTTTTGATTTACATTCAATTTCTATAGTTCTCTTTTTGGATGCAGATGTACCACTAAGAAGAACTTAGTGTTTCATAGTTGATCGTCACACAATCTGCTGTTACTATGTACAATGTATTCCTGGTTCTGCTTGTTTCACTAAACCTCAGTTCATGTAAATCTTTTCAGGTCTTTCTAAAATAAACTTGTTCATCATTTTTATAGAACAATAATATTCCACTACTTTCATATACCATAACTTATTCAGCCATTCCCCAACTGATAGACATTTACTCATTTTCCAATTCTTTGGTACCACAAAAAGAGCTGCTACAATTATTTTTGCATGTAATTTCCTTGGGATTACTGACCCAGTTGCAGCATTGCTAGGTCAAAGAGTTCCCAAAGTTTTAGGCAAATGTTGGGCAGAGAGACAAATTGCTCCTTAGAATAGTTGGATCACTTCACAATACCATCAACAATCTCCTCCAACATTTATTATTATCTTTTCATATCATTTTAGCCAATCTGAGAGAGGTGAGGTGATACCTATGAGTTGTTTTAGTTTGCATTTCTCCAATCAAGAGTGATTTAGAGCATTTTTTCATATGACTATAGATGGTTTCAATTTCATCATCTGAAAAAGTCTATTCATATCCTTTGACCATTTATCAATTGGAGAATAACATGTATTTTTATAAATTTGATACAATTCTTTATATATTTTGGAAATGAGGCCTTTATTAGAAACACTGGCTATATAATTTTTTCTTATATTTGTATTTCTTTTTTTAATCTTGTTTGTGTTGCTTTTGTTTGTGCAAAATCCTTTTTAATTTAATGTAATAAAAATTGTCCATTTTGCATTTTATAATATTCTCTAGTCTTTCTTTGCTCATAAATTCCTCTCTTCTCCAAAGATCTAATAGTTAAACTATCCCTTGTTATGATTTGCTTAAGGTATCATCTTTTATACCCAAATAAAAAAAAAAATTCCCCATTTTGGCCTTATTTTGGTAACAGTTGCAAGATGTAGGTATATCTCAAGTTTCTGATGAAATATTTTCAAGTTTTCCCAGCAAATATTTTTTTTGTGAAATAATGAATTCTTATCCCAGAAGTTAACTTTGGAAGTTTATCAAATACTAGATGACTATAGTCATTGATTATTGTGTTTCTTAAAGAGATCAAAGAAAAAAAATACATACATATATATATATATATATATATGTATTTTTTCATATATATATATATCAGACTTATAGCAGCTTCTTTTGAGATGGCAAAGAAATTGAGGGGGCAGTAATCTATTATGGAATTGCTCAATGGTATGTGTTATAAGATTATGATGAAATACTATTTTATTGTAAGAAATGATGAACAAGATGCTTTCAGAAAAACCTGAAAAAAACCTGCATGAACTAATACAAATGAAAATAAAAAGAACCAGGAGAATATCATACAGATCTGCAGCATAATGATGATCAACTTTGAAAAACTTATCTGTCCTCAGCAATATAGTAATAGAAGATAATTTGAAAGAACCCATTGTTTAAAAAAATGCTATCCACATTCAGAGAAAGAAATGATGAAGTCTGAATGTAAATTGATTTTTTTTTCCTGAAGCAATTAGGATTAAGTGACTTACCCAGGGTATACAGCTAGGAACAGCTTGGAAGTATTAAGTATTTGAGGCTAGATTTGAACTCAGATCCTCCTGACTTCAGGGCTGGTACTGAAACATCTTTCTTTTTAAATTGTAATACTCTGTGTGTGTGTGTGTGTGTGTGTGTGTGTGTGTGTGTGTGTGTGTGTTCTCTGTCTTTTCTTTGCAACATGGCTAATGTTGAAATGTTTTGCATGAGAATACAAGTCTCAGCTATATCAAATTGCTCATCTTTTAAGAGTGGGATGGAGAGGAGTAAGATAGAAAACATTTGGAATTAAAATGATTTTAAAAGGTGAAAGCTAACAATTTTTTGTTTCCATGTAATTGAGAAAAATAATTTTAAAAATATTTATTTTAATTTAATTAAATTTTTAAAGTGAATATAGCATTTGTTTATTTACATTCAGTGTCCATACTTCTCTCTCTGAGTGCAGATGGTGTTTTCTATATAAATTTATTGGGATTGCAATAGAACACTGAATTGCTGAGAAGAATCAAATTTTTATACTTGATCACTGCATAATTTGGCTGTTACATTGGACAATATGTTCCAGATTCTGCTTGTGATACTCAACATCAGTTCATGTAAACTTTTCTAAGCTTCTCTAAAATTAGCTTGTTCATTTTTATAGAACAATAATATTTCATTACATTCATATACTATTCAGTTATTCTCCAATTCATTATCATCAAAGAGCTGCTTCAAAAAATTTTGCACATGTAGGTCCTTTCCCCTCTTTCATTATTTTTTTGGGAAACAGACCCAGTAGAGGTATTGCTAGATCAAATGTATGCACAGTTTGATAGCCTGTGGGGCAGAGTTAAAAATACTTTCCAGAATGGTTAAAGCACTTCACAATTCCACCAACCATGTATTGTGTCCCAGTTTTCTCAAATTCTCTCCAAAATTTATTATCATTTTTCTTGTCATTTTGGCCATTTTGAGAGGGAACAGGTGGTAGCTAAGAATTGTTTTAATTTTTATTTTTCTTATAGAAAGTGATTTAGAGCATTTTTTCATGACAATAGAAGGCTTTAATTTTATTGTCTGAAAACTATATATTTTGATCATTTTACACTCTGGGAATGACATATATTCTCATGAAATTTATTTTTGTATATATATTTTTTATTTTCAAAATGCATGTATAGATAATTTTCAATATTCATCTTTGTAATACTTGTTCAATTTTTTCTTACTCTCTTATACAGCAAGTAATCCAAAATATATTAAATATCTGCAATTCTTCTATACATATTTCAATATTTATAATTTTCCACAAGAAAAATCAGATCAAACGGGGAAAAAATGAGAAAGAAAACAAAAAAGAAGCAAACAACAACAAATAAAGTGAAAATGCTATATTGTAATCCACTTTGAATCTGGTTATCTTCATGCCCAGCCCATTGGAACTGACCTGAATAACCTTACTGATGAAAAGAGTTGATCATCATATAAATTGTTGATGTTTTATACAGTATTCTCTTGGTTCTTCTCACTTCACTTAGCATTAGTTCAACTAAGTTTCCAATTGATGGACATCAGTTTCCAGTTCCTTGCCACTACAAAAAGGACTGCTACAAACATTTTTGCACATGTGGGTCATTTTTGCTTTTTTATGATCTCTTTGGGGTATAATTCACAGTTGGATAGCACTTTGGGCATAATTCTATATTGTTCTGCAGGATGGTTGGATCTGTTCACAACTTCACCAGCAATGTATTTGTGTCCCATTTTTACCAATCCATTTTAGCATTCAGCATTATCTTTTCCTATCATTTTAGCTAATGTGTGCAGTGGTACTTCAGAGTTGTCTTAATTTGTCTCTCTCGGATCAATAGTGATTCAGAACATTTTCCATATAACTAAGAATGTTTTAATTTCATCTGGAAATTGTCTGTTTATATTCTTTGACCATTTATCAATTGGGAAATGGCTTGTATTTTGTAAAATTTGAGCCAATTCTCTTTATAGTTTAGAAATAAGGCCTTTATCAGGAGTGTTAGATGTAAAAATACCCCTCCGCCAATTTTCTGATTTCCTTCGAATCTTGTCGGCATTGCTTTTGCTTGTACAAAAACTTTTTTAACTTAATATAATCAAAATTATTCATTTTGCATTCTCCACAGATCTTAGAGATAACTACATTTTGTCCTTCTAATGTGCTTATGGTATCAGTCTTTGTGTCCAAATCATGTGCCCATTTTGTTTTTAACTTGGTATAGGGTGTTAGGTGTTGGTCAGTATCTAGTTCTGCCATACTATTTTGCAATTATTCAAGCAGTTTTTGTCAAATAATAAGTTCTTATTCCAGAAGCTGGGGTCTTTGGGTTTATTGAACACTAGATGAATGTGGGCATTGACTATTTTGTCTTGTGAACTTAACCTATTACACTGATCAAGTACTCTATTTCTTAGCAGGTATCAAATGGTTTTGATGACTCCTATGTTATAATGTAATTTTGGGTCTGATAAAGCTAGAGCACTTTCATTTACATTTTTTCATTAAGTCCCTTGAAATCCTTTACCTTTTCTTCTTCCAGATAAACTTTGTTATTATTTTTTCTAGCCCTGTGAAAATAATTTCTTGGTTATTTGATTGGATTGGCATAAAATAAGTAGATTAATATAGGTACTACTATTTAGGTAATGGGGATAAATTGGGATCATTCCTAATAAAATTAGGGGTGAAACAAGGTTGCCCCACTATCATCATTACTAATCAATATTGTATTAGAAATGCTAGCTTTGGCAATAAGAGAAGAAAAAGAGATTAAAGTAATTAGAGTAGGTAATGAGGACACCAAATTATCACTTTTTTCATATGATATGATGGTATATGTAGAGAACCCTAGAGAATCAATTTAAAACTATTAGAAACAATCCACAACTTCAGAAAAGTTGTAGGATACAAAATAAATCCACATAAATCATCAGCATTTTTGTACATCTCCAACAATGTCCAATAACAAGAGATACAAAGAGAAATTCTATTTAAAATAACTGTTGATAGTATAAAATATTTGGGAATCTATGTGCCAAGGCAAATTCAGGAGCTGCATAAACACAACTACAAAACACTTTCCACACAAATAAAATCATATCTAAAGAAATGGAAAAATATATCTTAGCATATCTATATATGCTGATATATAGATTTCTATATTTGCTGATGATTTGTGTTGGTTTATTTATATCCTTCAACTTTTCCTAAAGCTGTTAGTTGTTTCATGTTGAATTTTGGATGATTGTCTCAGATTCTCTGAGTATACTATCATATCTTCTGCAAAGAATGATAGCTTTATCTGTCATTTATCTCCTCAACTATTCTCATTCCTTTAATCTCCTTTTCTTGTCTTATTGCTAAAGCCAAGATTTCTAGTACAACATTGAATAATAATGGGCATCCTTGTTTCATTCTTGGTTTTACTGGGAATGCATCTAGCTTTTCCCCATCAGTAATTATGCTTGCTGATAGTTTTAGAAAGATGGTCCTTATCATTTTAAAGAAAACTCAATTTATTCTTATGTCAGTTGTTTTTAATAGGAATGAGTGCTGTATTTTATACAAAGGTTTTCTGCATCTATTGAGACTATCATATGATTTCTATTAACTTTCTTATTGATATGGGATAATATTTTATAAAGTGTTTAGAGCCCATAGAAAGGTTTTGTATTTGTGTTTGTGTTTGTGTGTGTGTGTGTGTGTGTGTGTGTGTGTGTGAATTGAGGTTTAATGACTTGTCCAGGGTGACACAGTTAATAAATGTTAAGTATCTGAGACCAGATTTGAACTCAAGTCCTTTTGAATTCAGGGCTGCTAGTGTTCTATCCAGTATACCATTTAACTGCTGAATGGTTGTATCTTCACTCAAACTTTGACCTGTTGAATAGTTTAAAAGGCCAAGGTCTCACTTGTCATCTAGGAACAATTCAAGTTGCCTTGATTTTTATCTTGCTACTGGACCCAAATGATTCTGGAAGGGAAAGTGAGGCAGGTGACCTTCCATTGACCTTCCTCAATTAAATCCAATTTGCTTCTATGTTATGGTATTATGACCTTTTTGAGAATGAAGGACATACAAAAACAGTAACAACCACAACAACATATTTATATGGTTAATTATGTCAATAGTTTATTGAACCTGCATTTCTGATATAAATTAAACTTGGTCAAAGTGCATCTTCCATATAAGTTGCTAATATTTTATTTTAAAGTTTTGCATCAATATTCATTACGGAGATTGGTCTGAAATTTTTTCTCTGTTTTGCCTCTTCCTAGTTTAAGTATCAGTACCATATTTGTTCTGTAGAAAGTAATTAGGCAGGATTCCTTCTTTGCCTCTTTTTCCATATAGTTTACATAGTATTGGAGTTAACTGTTCTTTGAATGTTTGGTAGAATTCACTTGTAAACCCATCTGACCCTGGAGATTTTTTTTTTGATAGAGAGTTCATTGATAGCTTAATTAATTTATTTTTCTTAAAAGGGGCTACTTAAGTAATTTGTTTCCCCTTCTGTTTATCTGGTTGATTTCTGTTTTTGTAAGAATTCATGCATTTCAATTATATTGTAAGATTTGTTCACATACACTTGGGCAGAATAGCTCCTAATCATTACTTTAATTTCTTCTTCATCTGTGATGACTTCCTCCTTTTCATTTTTGATATTGGCTGTTTGTTGTTTTTCCCTTTCCTCTTTCTAATCAAATTAACACTATTTTATCTGTGTTGTTTTTTTATGAAAGCAACTCTTAGTTTTATTAATTAGTTCAATAGTTTTCTCAATTTCAGTTTTATTAATCTCTATATTGAATTTCAGAATTTCTAATTTTGTATTTAATTGAGGTTTCTACTTTGTTCTTTTCTCAGCTTTTTTGTTTGCATGACCAAGTCATTTATCTCCTCTTTCTCTATTTAATTCACATATGTATTTAGATATATATTTTCCCTAAGAACTGCTCTGGATGCATCCTATAGTCTGTCATTCTCTTGGATGAAATTATTGATTGTTTCTATGATTTGTTGTTTTATTCACTCATTCTTTAAAACTAGAGTATTTAATTTCCCACTGGTTTTTAGTCTATCTTTCTCTGGCCTTTTATTAAATGTAATTTTTATTGCATCATGGTCTGAAAAGGAAACATTTATTATCTTTGCCTTTCTCAATTGATTGTGAGGTTTTTATGCCCTAATATACGATCAGTTTTTGTGTAGGTACCAATTATTGCTGAGAAAAAGGTTTATTACTTTCGATTTCTATTTAAATTTCTCCATTATTCTATCTTATCTAAGTTTCTTCCATATTTGATTAACCTTGCTAATTTCTTTGTCATTCATTTTGTGGTTATATTTATCTAATTCTGAGAAGGGGAGGTTGAGGTCTCCCATTATAGTTTTGTTGTCTATTACTATAACTGGATTAACTTTTTCTCTAATAATCTGGATGCTCTGTCATTTGGTACATATACTTTTAGTACTCATATTGCTTCATTGTCTATGGTGCCCTTTAACAAGATGTAGTTTCCTTCCTTTGTTTTCTTTGAATTAAATCTATTTTGGAATTTGCTTTATCTGAAATCAGAATCATTTTCCCTGTTTGTTTGTTTTTTATTTTTTATTTTTTGCGTCAAGTGAAGCATGATGAATCTTGTTGAAGCCTTTTACTCTTTTTTTCTGAATATAGTTCTCTGTTTCAAATTATTTTTTGTGAACAAAATATTATAGCATTCTTGTTTTTAATCCACTCAGGTATCCACTGCTATTTTATGAGTTAATTCCATTCACATTTGTAGTTATTATTGCCAGATGTGTATTTCCCTTCATTCTAAGTTTTCCTGTTTATAGTTTTGTTCTCTTTTCACTTTGTCACCACTCCTTACTAGTGTTTTCTTTCTGAACTAACCTATTATCAACTGTCCTCCCTTCTATTCAGCCTCTCCCTTTTCTTTTCTGTTTCTCCTCCTCTTTCTTTATAGGGGGAAATAAACTTCTATACCCAACTGAATGATTAAGTTATTCTCTCTTTGAGCCAAAACTGAGGAGATTAAGCTTCAGAAAATTTTCTTCTCTCTCCCTGATTCTCCTTTATTAGAGTAGGTCTTTTATGTATCTAATTTGTTTCTTTACACCTTCCCTTTCCTTTTCTTCTAGTACAGCCTTTATCCACCCCTTAATGTATTTTTTGATATAATCATATCAGAGTATATTTCTTTCCCCACCTTCCATCTATGTATGCCCCCTCTAACTGCACAAATAACAGATATAGCTCTCAAGAGTTACAGATATCATGGCAGAAACTAGGCATGGACCCACATTTAACACCACATACTACCGTGTTTCCCCGATAATAAGACCTATCCTGAAAATAAGACACCCACATACTCTTTAATATTCCGCTAAAATAAGCCCTCCCCCGAAAATAAGCCCTATCGAACTTACTATGAAAACGGTCATCATGGTGATCCCCTGCGCTATATGCTGCGTAGCGGTACCTTCAGTAAGCAGCGCCGCCCTCCCCTCCCGGGTGAAACGCACGTCGCGCTCCGAGCTGCATCCAATCAGAGCTGCAGCAGTGAGCGCGTCATCCTCTTCTTCCCTGGTGATTTGCTTGCTGGCGCAAGACATCCAGGCTGGAATTCAGGGTATGGATACTTATGACGATGTTGTTGAAGAAGATGACATGATCATTATTGAATAAAGGTAAAAAAATTTTTGTTCACATTTACCTGTTTATTAAAATTGCTGTCAATGTTCATTAAAATAAGCCCTCCCCTGAAAATAAGCCCTCTGGTGTTTTTTAGTCCCAAAAAAATAATAAGACAGTGTCTTATTATCGGGGAAACACGGTAAGATAAGATCAAAATAGGTCCAAGATTTAGGCATAAAAAACGAAATCATAAATAAATTAGAGGAACATAGGATGGTTTACCTCTCAGACTTGTGGAGGAGGAAGGAATTTGTGACCAAAGGAGAACTAGAGACCATTATTGATCACAAAATAGAAAATTTTGATTACACCGAATTAAAAAGTTTCTGCACAAACAAAACTAATGCAAGCAAGATTAGAAGGGAAGTAACAAATTGCGAAAACATTTTTACAGTTAAAGGTTCTGATAAAAGCCTCATCTCCAAAATATACAGAGAATTGACTTTAATTTATAAGAAATCAAGCCATGAATAGACAATTTTCAGATAATGAAATTAAAACTATTTCCACTCATATGAAAGAGTGTTCCAAATCACTATTGATCAGAGAAATGCAAATTAAGACAACTCTGAGATATCATTACACACCTGTCAGATTGGCTTAGATGACAGCAACAAATAACGATGAATGTTGGAGGGGCTGTGGGAAAACTGGGACACTGATGCATTGTTGGTGGAGTTGTGAAAGAATCCAACCATTCTGGAGAGCAATCTGGAATTATGCCCAAAAAAGTTATCAAAATGTGCATACCCTTTGACCCAGCAGTGCTACTACTGGGCTTATATCCCAAAGAAATACTAAAGAAGGGAAAGTGACCTGTATTGCCAAAATGTTTTGTAGTGGCTAGAAACTGGAAAATGAATGGATGTCCATCAATTGGAGAATGGTTGGGTATATTATGGTATATGGCTGTTATGGATTATTATTGTTCTGTAAGAAATGACCGACAGGAGGAATACAGAGAGGCTTGGAGAGACTTACATCAACTGATGCTGAGTGAAATGAGCAGAACTAGGATATCATCATACACTTCAACAATGATACTGTATGAGGATGTATTCTGATGGAAGTGGATATCTTCAACATAGAGAAGAGCTAATCCAATTCCAATTGATCAATGATGGATAGAATCAGCTACACCCAGAAAAGGAACACTGGGAAATGAGTGTAAACTGTGAGCATTTTTTTTTTGTTTGTTTTTCTTCCCAGATTATTTTTACCTTCCGAATCCAATTCTTCCTTTGCAACAACAACAAAATTCAGTTCTGCACATATATATTGTACCTAGGATATATTATAAGATATTTAATATGTATGGGAATGCCTGCCATCTAGGGGAGGGGGTGGAGGGAAGGAGGGGAAAAATTTGGAACAGAAGGGAGTACAAGGGATAATGTTGTAAAAAAATTACCTAAGCATATATACTGTCAAAAAAAAGTTATAATTATAAAAATTAATAAAAATTTTAAAAAAAGAATTACAGATATCATTTTCCCATCTAAAGATGTAAACAAATCAGCTTTTAAAATGTTCAGTTTAATTGTTCCCCCCCCCCCCACCAAGAGAAATTATTGAAAGTTTCTTGGTTCCTTGAAGAGGCATCCTTCCCCTGAAAGATGATGTTTAGTAATGCTGAGTAATTGGTTGTTGATTATAATCCCAAGTTCTTTGCCTTCTAAAATATGGTCTTCTAGACCCTCCAATCCTCAATTTTAGAAAATGCCAGATCCTGGGAAATCATGACAGTTCCCTTGATACCTGAATTGTTTTTGTCTGGCAGTTTGCAGTAATTTTTCCTTCAGATTATTGTTCTGGAGTTTTGTGTGATTTCTTCCTGGAGGTGATTGATGGATTCTTTCAATGACTAAATCCCCTTTAGTTCTCTATCATTTCAGTTTTCCTTGATAATCTCTTGAAGAATGTTATGCAAACTCTTTTTGGGGTCATTGCCTTCAGGTAGACCAATAATTTTTAAATTGTCTCTCCTGTATCTATTTTTTAGGTTTGTTGTTTTTCCAATAAGATATTTTACATTTTTGTCCATTTTTTACCATTCTTTTTAGTTTGTGTAACTAATTCTTGTTGTCTCATAGAACCATTACCTTCCAAAGAAACTTTTTTGAGCTTGCAATCAATTTTTATCAGTCTTTGAGTTATCCACTGTGGGTATTTTGTCATTATTTGAACTGGTGTTTTGGTTTTTCCTGTCACCATAGAAACTTTCTGTGATTAAGTTTCTTTCTTATTTGTTGCTCATTTTCTTTCTTTCACTTCCCCTCTTTTATTTTGTGACTCTTATGTCTGAGCTTTCCTCTGAGTCACAGGATGCTGTTCCAAGCTAATTGCGCAGGTCTGAACCTTGACTTTGAGCACAATGTCATGCTCACAGCATAGGCTAGCTCTATCTTTTCTCTCCAGGAACCACTCTAGATTCTTGGGCTTGATGTTTGCCAGAGGCCCTTGTGTTTTGTCTCTTACTTCACTCAGGGATTAACTTCACTTGATCTCTCTAGGCAACAGGCTGGTTTTTTGGGTTGGAAATTTGTCTTCTCTGGTGGTACTTGAGGTTGTCCCATTGGTTTGTTTTGCTACAAGGCTAGAACTAAGTGTCTTAGTTGCTGATTTACTGTGATTAAGGCCTGACTTGACTTTCCAGACATGTCTGAGCTGGGCTGAGCTCTC
Source organism: Sminthopsis crassicaudata (assembly GCF_048593235.1). Classification (NCBI taxonomy): domain Eukaryota; kingdom Metazoa; phylum Chordata; class Mammalia; order Dasyuromorphia; family Dasyuridae; genus Sminthopsis; species Sminthopsis crassicaudata. Next base: position 451,978,711 of record NC_133617.1, read on the forward strand.
CTTTCACATCCAGTAAAGCTGATCTTTCTTGAAGCCCTTCTAATCTATCTTGAATTAAATAAAGATTTCATTCCATCAGTCTATTCAGGGTTGGTTTTATGTGGTTTTTGAAGGAAATTTGGAAAGCTTGATTACCTTCCTGGCTTCACTCCATCATCTTGGCTCTTCCCCCTGGAATTCCACGATGTTTTGTTTTGTTTTGTTTTAAAGAAGCTATTGTTCCTTGGTTTCTATCTCTACATAGATATGTCAAAATCCAAAATGACGATAGAGGGAACATTGTATTTCATAATTTCTAGAAAAAGTAAAAAGCAGCAGACAAAATCAGAAGGGAAGCAATAAATTGGGAAATCATTTTTACATTTAAAGGTGATGATAAAGGCCTCATTTCTAAAATATATAGAGAATTGATTCATATTTGTAAGAATCCAAGTCATTCTCCAATTGATAAATAGTCAAAGGATATGAAAAGACAATTTTCGGAGGAAGAAATTAATACTATTTCTAATAGTAAGAGAAGGTGTTCTAAATCACTCTTGATCAGAAAAATGCAAATTGAGACAACTCTTAGACACCACTATGTAGCTCTCAGATTGGCTAAGATAAGAGGAAAAGACAAGGAAAATATTGTAGAAGATGTAGGAAAACTGGGGCAATATTGGTGGAGTTATGAATGGTTCTAGACATTCTAGAGAGCAATTTGGAACTATGTTTAAAAAGTTATGAAATTGTGCATACCCTTTGATCCAGCAGTGCTTCTATTGGCCCTATATCCCAAAAAAAAGGTTTTAAAGGAAGGAAAAGGACCTATGCATGCAAAAATGTTTTTGGCAGCCCTTTATGTAATGGCAAGAAACTGGAAACTGAGTGAATGACCATCAGTTAAAGAATGGCTGAGTAAGTGATGGTATATGAATGTTATGGAATATTATTGTTCTATAAGAAATAATCAGAAAGATGATTTTAGAAAGGCCTGGAGAGACTTACATGAACTGATGCTAAGTGAAATGGGCAGAACCAAGAGATCATGGTATATGACAACATCAATAGTATACAAGAATCAATTATGATGAATGTGACTTTTTCTGACAATGAGATGATTGATGCCAGTTCCAATTATCTTGTGATGGAGAGAGCCAGCTATACCCAGACAGAGGAACTGAATGTGGATCAAGACATAACATTCTCACTCTTTTTGTTGTTGTTCACTTGCATTTTGTTTTCTTACTCATTTACTTTCTTTTTCTGATCTGATTTCTCTTGTACAGCAAGAGAATAGTATAAATATGTTTATGCTATAACATAATTTTTGCATATATACATATATTAACATATATTTTAACATTTTAACATATATTGCCTTGCTTTCCATCTAAGGGAGCAGGTAGGGAAAGGAGGATAAAATCTGAAACACGAGGCTATGCAAGGATTGATGTTGTCAAATTATCTGTGCATATGTTTTGAAAGTAAAAACTTTTATTTTAAAAAAGAAAAAAAAATAAAACATGGAAAGTAGTTCATCCAAAAATGCATTTTGAATATCTATTATCACACATTACAAATTCCAAATAGATAAAATTATCTAAATGTAAAAGCCATATGATAAAAAATTGAGGAAAATACCATATGTTTATTATGGTATAGATAGATAATGATTCCATAATTTAATAAGGAATTATAAGACAAGTCAATGTTAATTCTATCACATTATGATTATATGCATGAACAAAATCAAGGTAGCTTAAATAAATATATGAAATGGGAAAAAACATCCAATTTTATAATCTGCCACCCCAAATCCATTGTGAATTAACACAAATATATAAAATTAAAAATTATTTGATCAGAGTACAGTACTGAAAATTTCTAGTAATAAAAAATACAAGCTATCAATACCATATGAAAAAAATCCAAATAACTATTTATGAAAGAAATGAAAATTGAAAAAGACCCTGATAGTAAACACACCAAAAGTTGAAAAAAATTGCGTTTTGTTATGGGTCAGGACTCTGTACTTGAAACAAGGATACTTACAAGGTGCTAACTAAGTGGAATCGATATGGCAATAATTATCTAGTTTAGCATGGTGATTAACAATTCTCTACTTCAGTATGATTTATTTAATCTTACAAAAAATAGTGATTCTATAGTGATATAATGATTGATTTATACTCAGTATTCTGTACATTATCAAATTATAATAGAGCACTGGAGGTGGGAGCTCAAGTTCTTGGAGCCAAGAAGACAGATGCATTGCATTTTCATCAGCCTTGTGGTGGCTGACCTGTTCTCCTTCTCCCCCCACTGAGAACAAGGCCTTTCTGAAGGACCTCAAGAAAGCTAGGCAGAGGCAAGATGGTGGAGAAGTCACACATGACTTTCTACGCTCCTCTCATGCTCTCATTATCAATCTTTAAATTCAGCCTCAAAAATAGCTCTTGACTGATGAAATTCATTAATATTAAAGGTATAACAACTTACCAGCCAAAGATAATAAGGAAGACTACCAGAGCAGGTTTGTCCTGAAGAGCGGGAACAGACCAGCAAAGGCAGGGAGATAGGAAACACTGATGTCCTGAGCTGACCAGGTACAGGGGTAGTCTCTGTGGCTAGAAGAGAAGTGGAAATGGCTCTACCATATGCTGACTGCTTTGCCTTGATTGTAAAGCAGTGGACAAGCAGAGAGATTAGAGCCAGAGGTACAGGGTACTCTAAAAACACCAGAACCTAACAGGATCTGGCTGTACCCACCCCAAACCAGAAGTGACTCAGCATAGACCAGCACAATTGTACAACTGCATTCTGCAGAACAGGCAGGGAAGCTGCAAATCTACATAGCAGATGGGCACATCTTGGGGCAGCCTCTAATCTGCACACTGGGGGGCTCGACCTAGGGCAATAGAATTTCCCAGCTCAACTGTGATTCCCTGGGCAGAGCAACTTCTGGTGCCTTGTGGACTTTTTGCTGGGCAACTGCTAATACCCACAGTCCCACAACAGGCATGCTTAGGATAGTGACACTTTCACTGCTCAGCCTCTTGCAACAGGGCAGTCTTTAATCCACACAGTGGAGTTTTTAATAGGGCACTTCCACAGTTATGCCTGTGCAGGCCTGAGTTACTTCCATTGGGGAACTATTTCCCAGAGCCTCACCACTCTTTGTAGCCATTGGCAGGCCGTCCATACACATATTCCTGTTCTGCAAAGTAAGCTGGTAACCTCTTGGCCCTGAAGGCAGACCCTACAGGCTTTAAAAATTAGTAAAAAAAAAAATCAAAAGGATTATTGATAGCTTCTATAAAGAAAGAGAGCAGGTTTTCAATCCCGAGGAGACTAATAGCAGACAGTCTCCAGACAATTGTTGGTCCCGAACACAAAAGGCTCTCCTAGAAGAGACTATTAAAAACCTTAAAAGAGAGGTAGAAGAAAAATGGGAAAAATCATTTCCCAGTGTTTCTTCTCTGGGTGTAGCTACCTCTGTCTATCATTGATCAACTGGAAGTGAGTTGGCTTTTCTTTATGTTGAAGATTTCCACTTCCATCAGAATACATCCTCATACAGTATTGTTGTTGAAGTGTACAGTGATCTTCTAGTTCTGCTCATTTCACTCAGCATCAGTTGATTTAAGTCTCTCCAGGCCTCTCTGTATTCCTCCTGCTGGTCATTTCTTACAGAACAATAATATTCCATAATCTTCATATACCATAATTTACCCAACCATTCTCCAACTGATGGACATCCATTCATCTTCCAGTTTCTAGCTACAACAAAAAGAGCTGCCACAAACATTTTGGCACATACAGGTCCCTTTCCACTCCACAGTATTTCTTTGGGATATAAGCCCAGTAGTAGCGCTGCTGGGTCAAAGGGTATGCACAGTTTGATAACTTTTGGGGCATAATTCCAGATTGCTCTCCAGAATGGCTGGATTCTTTTGCAACTCCACCAGCAATGTATTAGTGTCCCAGTTTCCCCACATCCCCTCCAACATTCATCATTATTTGTTCCTGTCATCTTAGCCAATCTGACAGGTATGTAGTGGTATCTCAGAGTTGTCTTAATTTGCATTTCTCTGATCAGTAGTGATTTGGAACACTCTTTCATGTGAGTGGATATAGTTTCAATTTCTTCCTCTGAGAATTGTCTGTTCATATCCTTTGACCATTTATCAATTGGAGAATGGTTCGGTTTCTTATAAATTAGGGTCAGTTCTCTATATATTTTGGAAATGAGACCTTTGTCAGAACCTTTGTTTTTAAAAATATTTTCCCAATTTGTTACTTCCCTTCTAATCTTGTTTGCATTAGTATTATTTGTACAGAAACTTTTTAGTTTGATGTAATCAAAATCTTCTATTTTGTGATCAATAATGATCTCTAGTTCTCTTCTGGTCATAAATTCCTTCCTCCTTCAAAGGTCTGAGAGGTAGACTATCCTCTGTTCCTCTAATCTATTTATTATCTCCCTCTTTATTCCTAAATCATGGACCCATTTTGATCTTATCTTGGTATATGGTGTTAAGTGTGGATCCATATCTAATTTCTGCCATCCTAATTTCCAGTTTTCCCAACAGTTTTTTCCGAATAATGAATTTTTATCCCTAATGTTGGAATCTTTGGGTTTGTCAAAGATTAGATTGCTATAGATGTACCCTTTTTTGTCCTTTGTATCTAATCTGTTCCACTGATCTACCGGTCTATTTCTTAGCCAATACCAAATGGTTTTGGTGACTGCTGCTATATAATATAGCTTTAGATCAGGTACACTTAGACCACCTTCCTCTGAGATTTTTTTCATTAGTTCCCTTGCAATTCTCAACCTTTTATTCTTCCATATGAATTTTGTTGTTATTTTTTCTAGGTCATTGAAATAGTTTCTTGGGAGTCTGATTGGTATAGCACTAAATAAATAGATTAGTTTGGGGAGTATTGTCATCTTTATTATATTCGCTCGGCCTATCCAAGAGCACTGAATGTCTTTCCAATTATGTAAATCTGACTTTATTTTTGTGGCAAGTGTTTTGTAATTTTTCTCATATAATTCCTGATTATTCTTTGGTAGATGAATTCCCAAATACTTTATACTCTCAACATTTGTTTGGAATGGAATTTCTCTTTGTATCTCTTGCTGTTGCATTTTGTTAGTGATATATAAAAATGCCGAGGATTTATGTGGATTTATTTTGTATCCTGCCACTTTGCTGAAATTTTGAATTATTTCTAGTAGCTTTTTAGCAGAGTCTTTAGGGTTCTCTAAGTATACCATCATGTCATCTGCAAAAAAGTGATAGTTTGATTTCCTCATTTCCTACTCTAATTCCTTGAATCTCTTTCTCGGCTCTTATTGCCGAGGCTAGCGTTTCTAGTACTATATTGAATAGTAATGGTGATAGTGGGCAACCTTGCTTCACTCCTGATCTTACTGGGAAAGGTTGCAGTTTATTTCTATTGCATATTATGCTTACTGAAGGTCTTAAATATATGCTCCTGATTATTCTAAGGAATAGTCCATTTATTCCTATACTCTCAAGAGTTTTTAGTAGGAATGGATGTTGGATTTTGTCAAATGCTTTTTCTGCATCTATTGAGATGATCATATGGTTCTTATTAATTTGATTATTAATATCATCAATTATATTAATAGTTTTCCTAATATTAAACCAGCCCTGCATTCCTGGAATAAATCCTACTTGATTATAGTGTATTTTCCTGGAGATGATTTTCTGAAGTCTTTTTGCTAATATCTTATTTAAGATTTTAGCATCAATATTCATTAAGGAGATTGGTCTATAGTTTTCTTTCTCAGTTTTCGATCTACCTGGTTTAGGTATCAGTACCATGTCTGTGTCATAAAAGGAGTTTGGTAGGACTCCTTCATCCCCTATTTTTTCAAATAATTTATATAACATTGGGGCTAATTGTTCTTTAAATGTTTGGTAGAATTCACATGTGAATCCATCTGGCCCTGGGGATTTTTTCCTGGGGAGTTGATTAATAGCTTGTTCTATTTCTTTTTCTGAAATGGGACTATTTAAGCAATTTATCTCCTCCTCTGTTAATCTAGGGAGCCTATATTTTTGGAGAAAGTCATCCATTTCACTTAAGTTATCAAATTTATTGGCATAAAGTTGGGCAAAGTAACTCCATATTATTTCTCTAATTTCCTTTTCATTGGTGGAGAGATCCCCCTTTTCATTTGTAAGACTATCAATTTGATTTTCCTCTTTCTTTTTTTGATCAAATTTACCAAAGGTTTATCTATTTTATTGGCTTTTTCATAAAACCAACTGTTGGTTTTATTTATTAATTCAATAGTTTTTTTTACTTTCAGTATTATTGATTTCTCCTTTTAATTTTTGTATTTCAAGTTTAATTTATGGTTGGGGGTTTTATAATTTGGTCTTTTTCTAGCCTTTTAAGTTGTAAGCCCAATTTGTTAATCTTCTCTTTTTCTATTTTCTTCAAATAAGCCTCTAAAGATATAAAATTTCCCCTTATTACTGCTTTAGCTGCATCCCAAAGATTTTGGTATGATGTCTCATCATTGTCATTATCTTGGGTGAAATTATTAATTGTTTTTATAATTTGCTCTTTCACCCAGTCATTCTTTAAGATTCAGTTTCCAATTACTTTTTGGTCTATTTACCCCTAACTTTTTACTGAATGTAGCTTTTATTGCATTGTGGTCTGAGAAGAAGGCATTTATTATTTCTACCTTCCTACATTTAATTTTGAGATCTTTATGTCCTAATATATGGTCTATTTTTGTATAGGATCCATGAACTGCTGAGAAGAAAGTATATTCCTTTCTATTGCCATTCAGTTTTCTCCAAAGGTCTATCATACCTAATTTTTCTAATGTTCTATTTACTTTTTTAATTTCTTTCTTGTTTGTTTTGTGGTTTGATTTGTCTAAATCTGAGGGTGCAAGGTTGAGATCTCCCACTATTATAGTTTTACTGTCTACTTCTTCTTGCAGTTCTCTTAACTTTTCCTTTAGAAAGTTAGATGCTATACCACTTGGTGCATATATGTTTAGTATTGATATGGCTTAATTATTTATGCTACCTTTCAGCAGGATATAGTTTCCTTCCTTATCTTTTTTAACGAGATCTACTTCTGCTTTTGCTTGATCTGAGATAAGGATAGCTACCCCTGCTGTTTTGGCTTTACCTGAAGCATAATAGGCTCTGTTCCAACCTTTTACCTTTACTCTGTATGTAGCTCCCTGCTTTAAGTGTGTTTCCTGTAGACAACATATTGTAGGGTTCTGATTTTTAATCCAGTCTGCTATCCGTCTCCGTTTGATGGGATCGTTCATCCCATTTACATTTACAGTTAAAATTACTAATTCTGTATTTCCTGCCATCATATTATCCCCAGATTATGCTTTTTCCCTTAACCCCCCTCATCCCCCTCCCCGATATTTAATTTACAGACCCCCCTTGTGACGCGCAACCCTCCCTTTTTTTTTTTAGTATCCCTCCCCCTCCCTCCAAGTCCCTTCACTTATTCTCCTTTTCCTTTTCCCTTTTCCTCTCCCCCCTTTTAATGAGGTGAGAGAAAATTCTCTGAAAAAAAAAAATATGTTAATTATTTACTCTTTGAGCCTCTCCTGATGAGAGTAAGATTCACACAATGATTCTCCCCCTCACTAAGTTCCCTCAGATATGGTGTATTTTCTATGCCTCTTCCTGGGATGTAGTTTCCCTCTTTTTATCATTCCTTCCCCTTTTTCTGAACCGACCTCCTTCCCTTTACTACTCTCCCTTTTTTTCTTTTATATCAGTAAAATCAAATTATCCTTGAGTACTTTTTATATACCCACAACAGAGTTACACTTCTCAAGGGTTCTGTGTACCTTTTTCTGTTTCTCTTCAGTCTTGTGGATGTAGATCAAATTTTTTGTTTAAGTCTGGTTTTTTTCTTAGAAACATATAGAATTCCTCTGTTTCCTTGAAGGACCATCTTCTTCCATGGAAAAAGATGCTAAACTTAGCTGGGTAGTTCATTCTTGGTTGCAGTCCTTGATCTTTTGCCTTACGGAATATCAGGTTCCAGGCCCTTCTATCTTTTAATGTGGAGGCAGCCAGATCTTGTGTGACCCTTATTGTGGCACCTTGGTATTTAAATTGTTTTTTTCTAGCTGCTTGCAGGATTTTCTCCTTTGTGTGGTAATTCTGCAGCTTATCCACAATATTCCGTGGTGTTCTTTTTTTAGGGTCTATTTCAGAAGGAGTTCGATGAATTCTTTCCACATCTACTTTCCCTTCTGTTTCTATTATCTCTGGACAGTTCTCTTTGATAATTTCCTGTAAAATAGAATCTAGGCTCTTTTTTTGGTCATAGTTTTCTGGAACTCCAATGATCCGCAGATTATCTCTCCTAGATCTATTTTCTAGGTCTATAGATTTTCCCAGTAAGTATTTGACGTTGTTCTCCAGCTTCTCTTTTTTTTTTTTTTTGTTTTGTTTGACTGATTCTTGGGTTCTCTGTGAGTCATTCATTTCTATTTGTTCCATCCTGACTTTTAAGGAGTTATTTTCTTCTTTCACAGTTTTTAGTTCTTTTTGTAAATGCCCAATTTCGTTTTTAAATGAATTATTTTGCTCTATTGAATTTTTTTCCATTTCTCTAATTTTTTTTGAGAATTATTTTCTTTTTCCAATTCAGAAATTCTATTTTCTTGAGACTTTTTTATCTTTTCCAATTCAGAAATCCTACTTTCCTGTGATTTTTTAACCTTTTCTAATTCATAAATTTTGTTTCCCTTCATTTCCTGTGAATTCTTTATTTTTTCCAACTCCAATTTCAGGACGTTGTTATTCTCTATCATAGCTTCCCTTTCCTTTCCCCATTTTTCTTCAAACTCCCTTAATTTTTTAATAGTATCTTCAAGGAGAGAGTTATGTGATGGGAGGCAGGAATCGTTCCCCTTTAGGTTGTTATCTGCTGTCTCTCTGCTGTTAACTTCCTCGGGGTTGGATACCCACTCTTTCTCTGTGTAGAAGGATTCTATGGTTTTTCTGGTTTTTTTGTTCATATTTTAAAAATCTTTTGGGGTCTGTCCCTGGGGTAGGAAATTATTTATTTACTTCTTCACCAGCTTCCTCCCAGAATGGATGGATGCAGCCGTTCTAGCGCCTGAGCTAAGATAGAGCTCTGGGAGAGAGTTCCCCACCCCCTTCCTGGAAGTGCCTTAGAGGTGACTAGCACTGCTGTGCCCTGAGGGCGCTGTGTTTTAGCAGCTTCCCTGAGGTTGAGACTGAACAGTAAAGGCAGCACAAAGGCAGCCTATGTGTCCCGGTGGGGAGTGGATGTCTGCAGCAGGTGATGTGAAAATCCCCTGTGCTCAAACTGGAAGCGTCTGCCAGAAACCATGGTCCCTAGTTCAAAGGTTCCGCTTCTCTGGGACTTCCTGCAGCTGAGTTCCACTCCCTCCAGCTAAACTAGGCAGTGTGCGTTGCCTTGGGCCGTATCCACCCACTTGTCAATCTCTTAACTATTCTCAGGAGGTAGCTGAGGCCACACCCCCTGGTGCCAAGAGATCTGCTGAGTCACCCCCAGGATCTGGGGAAAAATCTAATCTATCTGAATTTTTAAGGTATTTTAGCTTTCTCTTCTGAACTGCTAAATAATTAGCAGAGAAGGGCTAACAGCCTGTGCCAGATTCCTTTATCTCAGTGGCTTCTCTGATCCCAGAGCCCTCCCCAGCGTGATTGGCGCTGTATGCTAGCACCCAGCCATCTGTGCTGGCCTCTCTTCTTCCTCCCCTGGGAACTGACCTTTTCTGTTGAAACTCCAGATTCTCTTCAGCTGGTAAGTCGTGCTTCCAGTCCTTGTGGTATCTATCAGTCCAGGGCTTATTTTGAGGCTTAATTTATCTAATTGATTGTGAGGGAGTGAGGACGTTCACAGAGTCATGTGTTTCTTCTCCGCCATCTTGGCTCCGCCCTCGATGCTAAAATCTTAAATATTAGAAAAAAGACTACAGAAAATCATCCCCAGGATAATACACCATGATCAAGTAGGTTTTATACCAGGAATCCAGGGCTGGTTCAATATTAGGAAAATTATTAGTATAATTTGCCATATTAATAATCAAATTAACAAAAATCATACGATCATCTATCATCTAGCATTTGATAAAAACCAACATCCATGTTGATTAAAACCACTTGAGAATATAGGAATAAATAGACTGTGTTTAAAATCATCAGTAAGCTTCACATATAATGGGGATAAATTGCAACCATTCTCATTAAGAATAGGAGTGAAACTAGGTTGCCCACAATCTACACTACTATTCAATATTGTATTTGAAATGCTAGCTTTGGCAATAAGTGTGGAGAAAGAGATTAAATGAATTAGAATAGGTAATGGGGAAAACAAATTATCACTCTTTGCTGATGATATGATTGTATACTTAGAGAACCCCAGATATTCTACTAAAAACTATTAGAAATAATCCACAACTTTAGTAAAATTGCAGTATACAAAATAAAACCATATAAATCATCAGCATTTTTATATGTTAATAACAAAATCCCACAGAGTTAGAAAAAGAAATTCCATTTAAAGTAACTACTGATAGTATAAAATATTTAGGAATCTATCTGGCAAGGAAAAATCAGAAAATATATGAGCAAAACTACAAAACACTTTCCACACAAATTAAGTATGATCTAACCAATTGGAAAAATATTAAATGCTCTTGGATAGGGCAAGCAAATATAATAAAGATGACAATACTACCTAAACTAATCTATTTATTTAGCACTATACCATTCAGACTCCCAAATAAAAACTATTTTAATGACCTAGAAAAAATAACAACAAAGTTCTTATGGAAAAACAAAAGGTCAAGAATTACAAAGGAATTAATGAAAAAAAAATCAAATAAAGGTGGCCTAGCCGTACCATATCTAAAATTATATTATAAAGCAGCTTTTACCACAACCATTTGGCATTGGCTAAGAAATAGACTAGTTGATCAGTGGAATAGGTTAGGTACAAAGGAGAAAATAATAAATAACTTTAATAATCTATTGTTTGACAAATCCACGGACCCCAGCCTTTGGGATAAGAATTCAATGTTTGACAAAAATTGCTGGGAAAATTGGACATTAATATGACAGAAACTAGGCATTGATCCACACTTAACACCGTACATCAAGGTCAGGTACAAATGGGTTCATGACCTTCGAATAAAGAATGAGATTATAAATAAATTAGAGGAACATAGGATAGTTTATCTCTCAGAACTATGGAAGAGGAATGAATTCATGACCAAAAAAGAACTAAAGATCATTATTGATAACAAAATAGAAAGCTTTGATTATATCAAATTGAAAAGTTTTTATACAAACAAAATCAATGCAGACAAGATTAAAAGGGAAACAATAAACTGGGAAAACATTTTTAAAATCAAAGGCCTCATTTCCAAAATATATAGAGAATTAACTCTAATGTATAAGAAATCAAGCCAATCTCCAATTGATAAATGGTCAAAGGATATGAACAGACAATTCATGGATAAAGAAATTGAAACTATTTCTAGCCATATGAAAAGATGCTCCAAGTCATTATTAATCAGAGAAATCCAAATTAAGACAACTCTGAGATACCACTACACACCTGTCAGATTGGTTAGAATGATAGGGAAAGGTAATGCAGAATGTTGGAGGGAATGTGGGAAAACAGGGACACTGATACCTTGTTGGTGGAACTGTGAATACATCTAGCCATTCTGGAGAGAAAAGTTACCCATTCATATGTTTTGTAAGTAAAAAGCTATTTAAAAAATCCTTCAGAGTTTTGTGAGCAAGGTTCCTTTAGATTCAGTGATCTCTGAAAAAAAAAAGACTCAAATATAGCTAACCATAAAAATGTATCTTATGAAACAAAATATTTTAAAAAGCTCCATTTATAATATTAAAAGATAGAAACATCATTTATGCTGATCAAATTGGGTTTTATAAGTTTAACAGAATATGATTGCATTTTTAAAATGATGTAGGAAAAGAATCCCAAAACTTTAGAAAAAAATTTGAATTGCCACTGAGTGAAGAATATAGAACCTAAAGAATGATATATTCCATGAGTAGAAAAAGAAATATAAACAAAAGAAAACATAATTTTGGTCAAATTAAGAAGGTTATGGTGAAATAATCCATATTGCCAAGCTTAAAACATATATCCTTCATTGTTGTCAAATTACATTAAATGAAAGAAATTTGAATCCATATACAATCCTCATTGCTATATTAGATGATTTAAATGAACTGTTTTAATATAAAATATAATGCTATGAGGATGCTCATTGCAGTTTATTGGGAAATGATGAGGGTTCTTGCAGTTAATTGGGAAATGACGAACATAAGAACAAAGTGTACACATATGTATATGTGCACACACATGTATACACACATGCTAAAACTAACGGTCATACACTGATAATGGTGACAACTAGCATTTTTAGTACTTAAAAGTTTGCAAAATGCTTTACAAATATCTCATTTTATCCCAACAAAAACTCTAGTACATGCAAATATTGTCATTCCAGAAATGAGTTAACGGAGACAGAGATTAAATTATATTACCATGGGTAACCATGGTAAGAAAGTGTTTGAGGTGGAATTTAAACTCAGGTCTTCCTAAATCTTGAAATAGTCTTATTGATAAATTCATATTAATAATTAGAAGGTTATTAAGAAAAGTGAATTTTTATCTTTTAAGGAATCAATTACAAGCTTAATATGTATATAGAAGATAACTTCTGAGAAGTGAACCTTTAAGGCATAATTTTCTTTTGCCAACTAAACATATCTGTAATCAACAAGGTGTTAACTCAGTGAGATGATGGTTCTCTAGTTTACATATACTTAGTACTTACTATGGCAATGTAATGAGTCTCTAGTTCACACATACTTAGTATGCCGTAATGATGTAATTGTAATAGGGTATTTTAGGGCTGAGAGAACTGGGGACACAGTCAGTCAGAGTGAACAGACTGTGAAGGAGACAATAAAGATTTTGGACTCTATTCCTGACCTACTGCTGAGACCAAGACACATCTAGTGGACCTCCAGAAAGCTAGCCCCAATATTACATTTTGGAGCCCAACGTGGGGCACTGGAAGAATCATACTACATTTTGAGGCTCTGGACATAATGACCTACACTCAGCAGTTTGACTGACTTGATCATAATTCTCCACTGAGTAGTGGAAAATTCACTGTGACCCAAAAATAAGGTAAATACAAAAATAGACAAGCAGGAAACTTTGGTAAGGGCGAAACTAGTCACTTTATTTTTTTCCAGCTGAAATGGAGCAAATACTAAGAAAAGAGCCTTCCCTACTCCAAGGGAAGTTTGTAGGAAGCATAGTTAAGTTAATAAAGAAATAAAGTTGCTTGATAATTTGGGAGTAGATCATTGGACTCTTAGAACCATTACAATGCACATCTCCTTACTTCTCTAAGGAAGAAAAATTAGAGCCAGATAAGTGGAAATTAGTAGGAGCAACTATTTGAATATTATGAAGATAATCGTTCTGATCCAATTCTTGAGGAACCTTTCTATATATACAACATAATACAATTGGCTTTAAGGCATGACACATATTTTAAAATAAGGAAAAAGGAGAAAGAGCAAGAGGAGGACGATACTGACAAAGCAACTGAAAACTATAAAGAACTGGACAAGAAAGGAGTTAAGTACAGTGCTTCTCAGCAGGAACTCTTAGGACATTCGCCTTCTCATGCTCTCCCCTCTCAATTTCACATTAGTGGGTGGAGGGAGGAGAAGGAGTGGGAGTGGCAGTGACACCATCCTTAACACACAAGCTGCAGCTTTCTCCACCCTTTATGACACAATTACAAAAGGCACTTGTTAAAGCTAAAGAGGAAGGACAGGAAACATCTGCTTTGAGAATAAATGCACACTCTGTCACTGAAGAGTTTGGCTCTTCAGGTCAAAAAAGAAGATACGCTACTTTTAATCTGGAAATTATCAAAGATCTGAAAAAAGCTTACACTATGGGTCTACATCATCTTATGTTAAAATGGTATTAGAGGATTTGGCTTATGTAAATTTAGCCCCTAGTGATTGGAAATCTATAGCAAAAACATGTTTACAAATTGGTGTGGCTTTCTGAGTATAGTGAACTCTGTAGAATACAAACCCAACTAAATAGGCAACCTGGAGTTAATATGCCAGTCACCATTGATCAGCTAGCAGGTTTATGTCCTTAAACAAACATTTTAGCACAGATTACCCTGTAACAGCATAGGAGTAAAATGCAGCTGTTATCAAAGCATGGAGCACCCTCCTAAGAAGACAAGGTAGAGGAGAAGCCTTCACAAAAACAGTGCAAGGTCCAAATGAATCCTTTGCTGATTTTGTGGGATGTCTGCAGACAGCTGTCATATGAACTATTGGTGAAAATGCAGAAACAGAAATTATAAGACCACTTGCAAGAAAAAAATTCTAATGAGGTTTGTAGAAAAATTATACTAGGACTGCACAAGAATGCTCCTTTAGAGGAGATCATAAGATGCCATAGTGGGCAAAAATTCCTTTTATACCCAACTACAATGAACATGAGAAGACAGGGTCCCTTTTGGCAAGGAACTTCCAGAGAGACTCGTCAATGTTTTCAGTGTGGTAAAGTAGGGCATCTGAAAGCTCAATGTTGTCATAGAAGACAGGGTGAGAGAACAAGACCAATAAAACCAAGAGTTGGTTTTATGAAAAAGCCAATAAAAAGATAAACCGTTGGTAAGTCTGATCAGAAAAAGCAAAGAGGAAAATCAAATTATTAGTCTTACAAATGAAATGGAGGATCTTTCCACCAATGAAGAGGAAATTAGAGAAATTATAAGGAGTTACTTTGCCCAACTTCATGCCAATAAATTTGATAACTTAAGTGAAATGGATGATTTCCTCCAAAAATATAGGCTTCCTAGATTAACAGAGGAGGAGATAAATTCCTTAGATAGTCCCATTTCAGAAAAAGAAATAGAACAAGCTATTAATCAGCTCCCCAGGAAAAAATCCCCAGGACCAGATGCATTTACATGTGAATTCTACCAAACATTTAAAGAACAATTAGCCCCAATATTATATAAACTATTTGAAAAAATAGGGGATGAAGTTGTCCTACCAAACTCCTTTTATGACACAGACATGGTACTGACACCTAAACCAGGTAGATCAAAAACTGAGAAAGAAAACTATAGACCAATTTCTTTAATGAATATTGATCTTATATTGATGAATGAATATTGATCTTAAATAGTATATTAGCAAAAAGACTTCAGAAAATCACCCCCAGGATAATATCCTGTGATCAAGTAGGATTTATTCCAAGAATGCAGGGCTGGCTTAATATAATTGACCATATTAATAATCAAATTAATAAAAACCATATGATCATCTCAATAGGTGCAGAAAAAGCATTTGATAAAATCCAACATCCATTCCTACTAAAAATGCTTGAGATTATAGGAATAAATGGACTATTCCTTAGAGTAATCAGGAGCATATATTTACGACCGTGAGTAAACATAATATGTAATGGAGACAAATTGGAACCTTTCCCAGTAAGATCAGGATGAAACAAGGTTGCCCACTATCACCATTACTATTCAATATTGTATTAGAAATGCCAGCCTTGGCAATAAGAGTCAAGAAAGAGATTAAATGAATGAGAGTAGGTAATGAGGAAATCAAACTCTCATTCTTTGCAGATGATGTGATGGTATACTTTGAAAACCCCCAGAGATTCTAAGAAAAAGTTATTAGAAATAATTCACAACTTTAGCAAAATTGCTGGATACAAAATAAACCCGCATAAATCTTCAGCATTTGTATACATCACCAACAAAATGCAACAGGAAGAGATACAAAGAGAAATTCCATTCCAAACAAATATTGAGAGTATAAAATATTTGGGAATCCATCTACCAAAGAAAAGTCAGGAATTATATGAGCAAAATTATGAAACACTTGCCACAAAAATAGTCAGATTTAAATAATTGGAAAGATATTCAGTGCTCCTGGATAGGGCTAGTGAATATAATAAAGATGACAACACTCCCTAAATTAATCTACTTATTTAGTGCTATGCCAATCAGACTCCCAAGAAAGTATTTTAACAACCTAGGAAGAATAACAACAAAATTTATATGGAAGAATAAAAGGTCAAGAATTTCAAGGGAACTAATGAATAAAAGTCAGATGAAGTTGGTCTAGGTGTACCTGATCTAAAGCTATATTATATAGCAGCAGTCACCAAAACCATTTGGTATTGGCTAAGAAATAGACTAGTTGATCAGTGGAACAGATTAGGTACAAAGGACAAAAAAGGGTACAACTATAGCAATGTAGTGTTTGATAAACCCAAAGATACCAACATTAGGGATAAAAATTCATTATTTGGAAAAAAACTGTTGGGAAAACTGGAAATTAGTATGGCAGAAATTAGATATGGATCCACACTTAACACTATATACCAAGGTAAGATTAAAATGGGTCCATGACTTAGTCATAAAGAATGAGATCATAAATAGATTAGAGGAACAGCGGATAGTCTTCCTCTCACACCTGTGGAGGAGGAAGGAATTTGTGACTAGAGAAGAACTAGAGATCATTATCGATCACAAAATTGAAGTTTTTAATTCCATCAAACTAAAAAGTTTCTGTACAAACAATACTAATGCAAACAAGATTAGAAGAGAAGTAATAAATTGGGAAAATAGTTTTATAGTTAAAGGTTCTGATAAAGGTCTCATTTCCAAAATATATAGAGAACTGACTCTAATTTATAAGAAATCAACCCATTCTCCAATTGATAAATGGTCAAAGGATATGAACAGACAATTCTCAGAGGAAGAAATTGAAATTACATCCACTCATATGAAAAAGTGTTCCAAATCACTACTGAGCAGCAAAATGCAAATTAAGACAACTCTGAGATACCACTACACACCTGTCAGATTGGCTAAGATGACAGGAACAAATAATGATGAATGTTGGAAGCGATGTGGGAAAACTGGGACACTAATACATTGTTGGTAGAGCTGTGAAAGAATCAGGCCATTCTGGAGAGCAATTTGGAACTATGCCCAAGAAGTTATCAAACTGTGCATACCCTTTGATCCAGCATTGCTGCTATTGGGCTTATATCCCAAGGAAATACTAAAGAAGGGAAAGGAACCTGTATGTGCCACAATGTTTGTGGCAGCACTTTTTGTAGTGGCTAGAAACTGAAAGATGAATGGATGTCCATCAATTGGAGAATGATTGGATAAATTATGGTATATGAAGTTTATGGAATATTATTGCTCTGTAAGAAATGACCAGCAGGATGAATTCATAAAGGGGTGGAGAGACTTGAACTGATGCTGAGTGAAATGAACAGAACCTGAAGATTGCTGTACACTTCAACAACAATGTTGTATGAAGATGTATTCTAATGGAAGTGGATATCTTCAACATAAAGAAGATCCAACTCACTTCCAGTTGATCAGTGATGGACAGAAACAACTACATCCAGAGAAGGAACACTGGGAAATCAATGTAAATTTTTAGCACTACTTTCTATCTACCCAGGTTACTTATACCTTCGGAATCTAATACTTAAAGTGCAACAAGAAAATTGGATTTACACACATATATTGTATCTATGTTATACTATAGCACATTTAAAATGTATGGGATTGCCTGTCATCTAGGGGAAGAAGTAGAGGGAGGGAGGGGAAAATTTGGGAAAGGAATAATATTATAAAAAATTAATCATACATATATACTGTCAAAAATTTTATAATTATAAAATAAAAAAAACAAAAAACAAATTAATGTATGCTGTGAAAACACAGCTCCAAATTTTGCACATGAGTCTCCATTAAAGATAACTTAGCTATTACATAATTGGCAATGAATTTTTGAAGAAAACGTTTCTAACTTTCCTTTTAAAGGACCAACTATCTTTACAGATTCATTCATACATAATATTTGTGCTTTATACTCTTGTTACTTAACTATAAACAGAGTAGTCAGAACTCCTTTTCAGTCTGCTCAGCAGAATGAATTACATGCAATCATGCTTGCTCTTACTTATTATCTAGGAGTTTTAAATATAATATCTGATTCAGCCTATTCAGTAGATTTGGTAAAGAATTGCCACAGCCCAATTAAAATTTGTAGTTCCTAATATATATCAGCTTTTTAAGGAACTTCAAGAGCAAGTGAGAATGCATCCAGGTAACATTTATATCTTGCATGTCCAATCTCATAGTGGACTTACAGTCTTATTTTTTATGAAAAATCAAAAGCAGATAGCCTTCTAACCATCTTATCAATACTCTTTTATTTCTGGAACCCAAGAATCTCATTCCAAATATCATCAGGCTACTTGAGCTTTACGTTTGCAGTTTGGGATAACAAAAGAGGAAGCTAGCAGTATTATAAAAGACTGTACCACTTGCCTTCCTTCCCATGCTCCTACGTTCCCTCCAGAGAAGAACCTTATGGTTTGAGACCCAGTGAAATTTGGCAAATAGATGTGACCCATTATAAATCTTTTGGTTGTCTGTCTTTTATCCATGTTGTAGTAGACACCTTTTCCAGATTTACTTTTGCAACATCAGCAGCAAATGAGACTGCCTGAGTGGTCACTGAATTCCTTATACACGCTTTTGATATTATGGTTATGTCACAGGCAAAACAATAGATAATGGACCTGCATATACTTCTAAACATTTTGCACATATTTATGCACAATATCAAATTTTACACACCTCTGGCATACCTTTTGATCCTCAAAGATAGGTAATAGTAGAGAGGAGAAACAGAAACATCAAGATGCTCCTTGAAAAACAAAAGAAAGGTGGAGCCACAAGTAACCCTAGAAAACTTTTAAATTTAGCTCTTTATAGTATTAATTTTTTGATTTTTGATAAAGATGCACTGGCTCAAGGAGACAGGTTTTATAACCTACCAGAAGGGTAGTGTCCAATGTGAGCAGCTCCACTATCTTCAGATAATCACCAAGTGATGTGGAGAGATCCAGAAAGTGATGAATGGAAGGGACCAGATATGTTAACTGGTTGGGGAAGAGAGTTTCCTTGTATCTCTACAGAAGGATAAGGAATCAGATGGGTACCAACGAGCCATATTCACCTTGTCCATCAAAGAGAGACAGACAAAGAGAAGACTCTTGAATAAAAGGAAAAACCCCAAGAAACATCTTGTGGTTCTGTTTCTGACTACAAATGTCACTGAAAAAGCATGACTCCTTAATATGAAAAATTGTCAGTGAGATTGCTGCAGGACTTCAAAATGTGCAGAAATCATTGGATTCCCTGAAGCATAATGAGACTGTTTCAGGACTTCAAAAATTACAGGAATCATTGGATTTCCTGACATATGAGTTAATGGACAGTAAATTGGTTTTGAACTATCTCTTGACTGCTGAAAGAGGTGTATGGACAAGTATAATTCTTCATTGTGATCCATGTTGTTTATGATATCACTACTAACCTATTATATTACTATGTGCTTGTGTAATACCTCCTATGCTGATAGATTTATGTATACCTGTTTCAAGTAAGACCCTTTAGTCCAGAGATCACTGTAAAACTGCTAACAATATCTGGTTTGGTGTTCTCACCTCTCTGAGAAGTCAGGGAGGGCATGATCACCTCTTTTTAGGTATTTTCACCTCCCGTCCTGAGAAGTCAGAGTCATGATCACATTTTGTGTGTGTGTGTGTTGTTTTCACCTCTCTTCCTGAGAAGTTAGACAGGGTTTGACCCCTTGTATTCTAAAACAAAAGAAAGTGGGAGATGTTGAGGGCTGGAATTTTAGAGAAGTATACTTACAACAAGGTGTTAACACAATGTGATTGATGAGATGATGGTTCTTTAGTTTACATATACTTAGTACTTAATATGGTAATGTAAAGGTTCTCTAGTTCACACATACTCAGTATGCTGTAATGATGTAATTGTAATAGGGTATTGAAGCGCTGAGAGAACTGTAGACAAAGTCAGTCATGGAGTAAACAGACTGTGAAGGAGACAGATTATGAAGGCAACAATACAGACTTTTGACTCTATTCCGGACCACCTTCATGATGACTATTCTGCTGAGACCAAGAAGAATCTGCAGAAAACTATCCAGACATTACAGTCAACTAATGACAAAAAGCAAGCAATAAGTTCTTTTCTTAACATTTTTTCCAGTTTCCAGTTTCCAGACTTCCAGTATGATGATAAAAATGTGATCAACTATGCAATATCAATTGTGAAAATCTTCCCATCAATGTGTACATAGATTTAAAACTTTTGTAAAGTGTAATGTGCTGTTGTCTTCAAAAACTACCTATCCCTCTTTGGGAGATCTGCTGTCTCAACTGCTGCCAACTCTAACCTCCTGTAGAGACTCTTTCTTCCTCCAGAGAGCCGCCCCAGGTCTGGCGGAGACAAGACTCTCAATCTCTCCAGTGCTGCCCTCTTTTATCCTCCCAGAGAATGGGCGTGGGATAATGCAAGGACTTCTGGGAAGAAATACTTCAACCAATGAACTTGCTCCTCCTAAACATGTAAGCTCCTCCCCAGGAGTTCACAGGAGTAAAACTCCCCTAAAGTTTGGAACTAGAGAATTGTTAAGTACTGACTTAACACTTAGTAAGAACCTAATATCTCATTATCTGATTAGCACTTAGTAAGAACCTAACAGTAAAGATTGAAAAGTCGACACTTATTCAATAGATTCTTTTTCTCTTGGGAGCCTTTTATCTATAATATAACATACAATTGGATAGAACACCTACCATAAAAGTGTATATCTTGCTCAGAAACAGAGAATTGATGCTGGGAGCAGGAGCAAAGATGTAAAAGAGACCAGACTAGATTGAATCTAGGCAACTGTAAAGATTTCCTTCTTTTTGAACAAATATAAATTATCTATAGGTATTGTTGCATTACTGTGAATCAAGACACTAGAGTTTTTCAGAATTTTTTTAACAAAAAGATGAACAAAAAGAGGACCATAGACAAGAGATGGATGTGAATAAGAGTTATGTATGAAGTAAGAAACTACAAATCTGAACCAAAAGAAATATATTAAAGATATGTATGGTAAAAAATAAAAAGAAAAAAATGAACTTCTTATATGGTGAAAGTCTGGGGAAGCAGATGCATGAGATATGTTTTAATTTTTTTTATCTTTTTTATTTTTTGTTTTTTTGTTTTTTAATTTTTTATTAATTTTATAATTATAACATGTTTGACAGTACATATGCGTAGATAATTTTTTACAATATAATCCCTTGTATTCCCTTCATCTCGAATTTTCCCCTCCTTCCCTCCACTCCCTCTCCTAGATGTCAGGCATTCCCACACATATTAAAAATGTTATAGTATATCTTAGATACAATGTGTATATGCAGAACCGAATTTTGTTGTTGTTGTTGCAAAAGAAGAATTGGATTCAGAAGGTAAAAATAACTTGGGAAGAAAAACAAAAAATGCAAACAGTTTACACTCATTTCCCAGTGGTCCTTCTCTAGGTGTAGCTGATTCTGTCCATCATTGATCAATTGGAATTGGATTAGCTCTTCTCTATGTTGAAGATATCCACTTCCATCAGAATACATCCTCATAGAGTATTGTTGTTGAAGTGTATAATGATCTCCTAGTTCTGCTCATTTCACTCAGCATCAGTTCATGTAAGTCTCTCCAAGCCTCTCTGTATTCATCCTGCTGGTCATTTCTTATAGAACAATAATATTCCATAATATTCATATACCATAATTTACCCAACCATTGTCCAATTGATGGGCATCCATTCATTTTCCAGTTTCTAGCCACTATGAAAAGGGCTGCCACAAACATTTTGGCACATACAGGTCCCTTTCCCTTCTTTAGTATTTCCTTGAGATATATCAAAGGGTATGCTGTATCAAAGGGTATGCACAGTTTGATAACTTTTGGGGCATAATTCCAAATTGCTCACCAGAATGGCCGGATTCTTTCACAACTCCACCAAGAATGCATCAGTGTCCCAATTTTCCCACATCCCCTCCAACATTCATCATTATTTGTTCCTGTCATCTTAGCCAATCTGACAGGTGTGTAGTAGGATATCAGAATTGTCATAATTTGCATTTCTCTGATCAATAGTGATTTGGAACACTCTTTCATATGAGTGGAAATAGTTTCAATTTTATCATCTGAAAATTGTCTGTTCATATCCTTTAACCATTTATCAATTGGAGAATGGCTTGATTTCTTATAAATTAGAGTCAATTCTCTGTATATTTTGGAAATGAGGCCCTTATCAGAACATTTAATTGTAAAAATGTTTTCCCAATTTGTTACTTCCCTTCTAATCTTGTTTGCATTAGTTTTGTTTGTATAAAAGCGTTTTAATTTGATGTAATCAAATTTTTCTATTTGGTGATCAATAATGATGTCTAGTTCTCCTTTGGGCACAAATTCTTTCCTCCTCCACAAGTCTGATAGGTAATCTATCTTATGTTCCTCTAATTTATTTATGATCTCCTAATTTATTTATGCCTAAATTATGGACCCATTTTGATCTTATTTTAGTATGTGGTGTTAAGTGTGGGTCCATGCCTAGTTTCTGCCATACTAATTTCTAGTTTTCCCAGCAGTTTTTGTCAAATAATGAATTCTTATCCCAAAGTTGGGATCTTTGGGTTTGTCAAACACTAGATTGCTATTTTTATTCATTATCTTGTCCTGTGAAACTAACCTATTTCACTGATCAACTAGTCTATTTCTTAGCCAACATCAAATAATTTTGGTGACTGCTGCTTTATAATATAGTTCTAGATCAGGTACAGCTAGGCCATCTTCATTTGATTTTTTTTTTCATTACTTCCATTGAAATTCTCGATATTTTGTTCTTCCATATGAATTTTGTTGTTATTTTTTCTAGGTCATTAAAATACTTTCTTGGGTGTCTGATTGGTATAGCACTGAATAATTACATTAGTTTAGGGAGTATTGTCATCTTGATTATATTTGCTCGGCCTAATCAAGAGCACTGAATGTCTTTCCAAATATTTAAATGTGACTATTTTTGTGACAAGTGTTTTGTAATTTTGCTCATATAATTCCTGACTTTCCTTTGGTAGATATATTCCCAAATATTTTATACTATCGACAGTTATTTTGAATGGAATTTCTCTGTGTATCTCTTGCTGTTGGATTGTGTTGGTATTGTATAAAAATGCTGAGGATTTATGTGGACTTATTTTGTATCCTGCACCTTTGCTAAAGTTCTGAATTATTTCTAATAGCTTTTTAGCAGTGTCTTTGGGATTCTCTAAGTATATCATCATTTCATCTGCAGAGAGTGATAGTTTGATTTCCTCATTACCTACTCTAATTCCTTGAATCTCTTTCTCAGATCTTATTGCCGAGGCTAGCGTTTCTAGTACAATATTGAAAAGTAATGGTGATAGTGGGCAACCTTGTTTCACTCCTGATCTTACTGGGAATGGTTCTAGTTCATCGCCATTACATATGATGTTTACTGATGGTTTTAAATATATGCTCCTGATTATTTTAAGCAAGAGTCCATTTATTCCAATAATATCAAGTGTTTTTAGTAGGAATGGTTGTTGGATTTTATCAAATGCTTTTTTCTGCATCTATTGATCATTTGGTTTTTGTTAATTTGGTTATTGATATGGTCCATTATGCTAATAGTTTTCTTAATATTGAACCAGCCCTACATTCCTGGTATAAATCACACTTGGTCATAGTGCATTATCCTGGGGATGATTTTTTGTAGTCTTTTTGCTAATATTTTATTTAAGATTTTAGCATCAATATTCATTAGGGAGATTGGTCTATAATTTCCTTTCTCTGTTTTCAGCCTACCTGGTTTAGGTATCAGTACCATGTTTGTGTCATAAAAGGATTTTGGTAGGACTCCTTCAATTCCTATTTTTTCAAATAGTTTATATAGCATTGGAGTTAATTATTCTTTAAATGTTTGGTAGAATTCACATCTAAATCCATCTGGTCCTGGGGATTTTTTTCTTAGGGATTTGGTTAATAGCTTGTTCTATTTCTTTTTCTGAAATGGGACTATTTAGACTATTTACTTCTTCTTCTGTTAATCTGGGCAAGCTATATTTTTGAAGGTATTCTTCAATTTCATTTAAGTTATCTAATTTATTGGCATAATGTTGGGCAAAGCAATTCCTAACTATTGTTCTAATTTCTTCTTCATTAGTAGCAAGTTCTCCCTTTTTCACTTTTAAGACCAACAATTTGCTTTTCCTCTTTCCTTTTTTTTTAATCAGATTTACTAAGGGTTTGTCTATTTTGTTGTTTTTTTTCATAAAACCAACTCTTAGTTTTATTAATTAATTTAATATATTTTTTTTTACTTGCAATTTTATTAATCTCTCCTTTTGTTTTTAGAATTTCAAGTTTCAGGCTTCTCTGGGGTTTTTTAATTTGTTCCTTTTCTAGCATTTTTAGTTGTGAGCCCAATTCATTGACCTTCTCTTTCTCTATTTTATCCAAGTAGGCCTCTAGAGATATAAAACTTCCCCTTATTACTGCTTTGGCTGTATCCTACACTTTATGGTATGATGTCTCCTTATCGTCATTTTCTGGGGTGAAGTTATTAATTATGTCTATGATTTGCTGTTTCAACCAATCATTCTTTAGTATGAGATTATTTAGTTTCCAATTATTTTTTGTTCCATTTCCCCTGGCTTTTTATTGAATGTAATTTTCATTGCATTATGGTCTGAAAAGGATGCATTTACTATTTCTGCCTTACTGCATTTGATTTTGAGGTTTTTATGTCCTAGCATATGGTCAATTTTTATATAGGTTCCATGATCTGCTGAGAAGAAAGTGTACTGCTTTCTGTCTCCATTTAGCTTTCGCCAAAGATCTATCATATCAAACTTTTCTAATATTCTATTTACCTCTTTAACTTCTTTCTTATTTATTTTGTGGTTTGATTTATCTAATTCTGAGAGTGCAAGGTTGAGATCTCCCACTATTATAGTTTTGCTGTCTATTTCTTCTTGCAGTTCTCTTAATTTTTCTTTTAAGAATTTAGCTGCTGCACTACTTGGTGCGTATATGTTTAATATTGATATTGCTTCATTATCTATGCTACCCTTTAGCAAGATATAATGCTCTTCCTTATCTCTTTTAATTAGATCAATTTTTGTTTTTGCTTGATCTGAGATGAGGATGGCTACCCCTGCTTTTTTTGGCTTCCCCTGAAGCACAGTACATTCTGCTCCAGCTTTTTACCTTTACTCTGTATGTATCTCCCTGTTTCAGGTGTGTTTCCTGTAAACAGTATATTGTGGGATTCTGGCTTTTAATCCAGTCTGCTAACTGCTTCCTCTTTATGGGGAAGTTTACCCCATTCCCATTTATGGTTAGAATGACTTATTCTATATTGCTTGCCATCCTGTTAATCCCTGCTCATGCTTTTCTCTTTTCCTTCCCTCTTACCCCCCCTGCCTAGTGTTAAACTTGTGAGCACCACTTGCTTTTCATAGCCCTCCCCTTTTAGTATCCCTCTCCCCTTAAATTCCTCCCCCTATTTGACCCCTTTTCCTCACAATTTCTGTATTCCCTTCCCCATAGCTTACTCCTTCCCTCTCACTTTTCAATGAAGTGGAAGAAGTTTCACCATAAATTGAATATGTCTATTGATACACACTATGTTCATCCCCCTCCTTTCTTTCTCTCAGATATAATAGATTACCTTTGCCTCTTTATGAGATGTAGTACCACCATTTTACCCTTTTTTATGATATCATTTCCTTCCCACCTCTAGTTTCTAGGACTAATTATACATATTTTCTTTAAATATATTTATGGCAGAAATATAGTTCTCAAGATTTCTTTTTATCTTTTTAGAAATGTCTTGAGTTCTGTATTTGAAGATCAAACATTTTGTGTAGATCTGGTTTTTTCATCAAGAATAGATGGAATTCATTTATTTTCGTTAAATGTCCATCTTCTTTTGTCCATCTTCTTCCCTGGAAAAGGATGCTCATTTTTGCTGGGTAAGTTATTCTTGGCTGCATACGAAGTTCCTTAGCCTTTTGGAATATCATATTCCAGGCCCTTTGCTCCTTTAATATGGACACTGCTAGATCCTTGGTTATCCTTATTGTGGCTCCTCTCTCTCTGCTTGACCTCAGCCTGAGCCCAGTCTGTTGTCCCTTCCCTCAAGCAAACTCAGATTTTTTCTGGTGAATTTCAAGGATGTTTTCTGTTGGTAGAGTAGTTCTCTTTTTGATGATTTCCTGTAAAATACTATCTAGGCTCTTTTTTTTTTCATCATAATTTTTGGGAAGTACAATAATATTCAGATTATCTCTCCTAGATCTATTTTCCAGGTCTGTTGTTTTTCCAAGTAGATATTTAACATTTTTTCCTAATTTTTCAGGGTTTTTTTTTTTTTTTGGTTTTGCTTGACTGATTCTTGGTGTCTTAATGAATCATTCATTTTCATTTGTTCAGTTCTGATTTGTAATGAGTCATTTCTTAAAGGTCCTTTGTTAGTGTTGATGAATTATTGTGAAATGTTTAAGTTAAAGATAATGAATATTGAGAGACAAAGCTAAAATGGTGGAATAAAGCAGCTACCTGCTGAGCTCACCTTAATGCCACTACCAGCAACTCTAAAATAATACCTGAGATCAATTTATGGAGTACCAGAACTAATAAATCATGAATCTCCTTATACTCCTTACTTTTATATCCCTATATATCTACATGAATCTATATCTTTAAATACACACAAACACACATCTACATATGTTTGTGTATATGTGTGTATACAGACACACACACATACACACACACACACACACACCACATATATAGTATTATATAGACATGCACACACACATATATTCAAAATATTACTTTCAGAATATATAACTTAACAGAACTTATGATTTTCCTATACATGTTTTAAAAGTGCATCTAAGATGGCTGCCTGAAAAGTATGTCTTGATGGTCTCTGGTAAGAAACCTTTGCTTAAGCATCAGTGCTGACTTTTCTGGTGGGCAATCTTTCTTATTACTGTTCTGTGCAATTCAGAGATGGAAGAAATAACTTCCCATAGTTGCTTCCAGGATTTCCTTTTTCTTTTTCTTTCTTTCTTTTTTTTTTTCTGAGGTAATTGGGGTTAAGTGACTTACCCAGGGTCATACAGCTAGGAGGTATTAAGTGTTTGAGGCCAGATTTGAACTCAGGTATTCCTGACTTCAGGGCTGGTGCTCTATCCACTGTGCCACCTAGCTGCCCCATTTCTGGGATATCTTGATTTTGATTTGATCTACTGCTGGAACAGACTAATGAAATCTTAGTTGCCTTCAAACTCCTCATTCCCCACCTCACCTCCTTATATGTACATACACATTATAAGCAGCTATCCTAGCTTAAATCTCTATCACTTTTCTTTCTAAGTGCATGAAACTTAATATTTTCTTATTTAAATTTAGAAGCAGTCATCTTAACTGAGACTAAATTCATTTAGGCAAACTAAATACTTTCCATTTTGATATGCTTTTTCTCCGTCAAATCAACTATTTAATTTTTTTTTTTCATCTAAATAGCTTTAATATAAGGAAAAAATATCATTTTGGCCAAATTTTAAATTTTGGTATTAAAATATTTTAAATTCTGTAGCTAAAATAATCCTAGTTATTTTTAACAAACTCTGAGATTAATTCCTATTTTATAGTCTGGAAAAAATAGAACAATATTACATTTATATGTTAAATTTCTAGGCATGTGTGTTGAAAAGTACATTAGAATTGTACATACCACTTTTGTTGACTAATTTAAAAAGTTCATTGAGGTGATTGAAGGGCTCTATGTTCTTGGATGTATTGCTTTAGATATTATTTTCCCAGTAAAAAACTACTAGAAGAATTAAAAAAAAAATTATCTGGATATACTTGAGTCAAAAAAGGAGGAATATGAGATGAACAAAAATTGATATCTAACATCAGCTTCATACAAAATTTTATTTGATTTTCCTGATGTTTTAGATCAGTCATACAAGGAACTTACAGCTTTATTCTATTCTCTTTGTTAAATTATTTAGCTATCAGTGTTTCGTAGAAATAGCAGTGAGGAAAGCTAAAAGGGGAAAAAATGTTTTACTCATAAATACTGGAAAACAAAAGGGAAAGATCCAATGTCTTTGCATTTGTTGAAAAGTTTGTTTTGATACGGATCTGAAAGTTAGTATTTCCTGGAATATTAAAAATAATGTGGAAGTGGAGTTGGGGGTAAGTATGGATAAAAGGAGCTGAGTTAAGAGTGTTATGTACTTGGATCCTTTACAATGTTAATTTATTATTAATAATTATCAATTATTATATAATGTAATTATTACTATTATTGTTTTATGAAATATATATTTAGTAACCCATCAGCTAAGCCCAGCCTATAATAAATATTCTGCAAGGTTGATTTGAAAAGCAGATATATGCTTTATCTGTAGGAAAGGTTTAGAAAAGAAACAAAAACAAAAGAAAAGTTCACATAGATTTTGTATTCTTCCCCTTCCTTACCATAAGCAGCAGTGATCCAAGCAGTTTTTATCTAAAACATTAATTTGACCCTGACCTTAAAATATTAAGTATCATATTTAATATGTAACACTCTATTATCTTGGTATACTGTTCAGAATCAAAGGATCTATGGAGATGGAGACAGAGAGGGAAAGAAAATTTAAAAAAAGGTTATCTCTTCAGTTTTGAATTAGCACTTTTTAACATTTAGAAAAATCAAAACTTGATTGTTTGCATTCAGTAGGAAGAATTATTGTTTTCCATAATGTATCTAAGGCATATCATTACTGAAGAAATCACAATATTATCTGCCTCTGTCTTAATGCTTATTTGGCTAGATATAAAACCAACACTATCTTTAAAGTTGTTTTTTTTTTTTTTTTTTCATTTCCAAAGATACTACAAATTGTATTCTTCTTATTTTCTTTATGAGTTGTTTGAACTACCCACAATTTTAGAATTCAAATTAAGTGGGGTGTGTGTGTGTGTGTGTGTGTATGTGTGTGTGTGGTTGTGTGTGCATGTGCAAATGCACTCAATTTTTTTTTCAGAATTACTTCCTTCATTTTACCCAAATACGTCTAATCACTAGAAAATAAAACAAGTCATTTTGAACCTGCAGGATCACTTTATTTCTGTGATAGTTCCTGGAGGTCAGCAATTGATTAGAGATTCTAAAGTGTCTTCATGCCACTTGCATGATCTACTATAGAACAT
Source organism: Sminthopsis crassicaudata (assembly GCF_048593235.1). NCBI lineage: Eukaryota > Metazoa > Chordata > Mammalia > Dasyuromorphia > Dasyuridae > Sminthopsis > Sminthopsis crassicaudata. Next base: position 452,008,049 of record NC_133617.1, read on the forward strand.
TTGATTTAAAATAATAGAAAGCACTAAGCAGCCATAAATTAGTTTTCTGATATAGGTCTATATAAAAGAGTTAGAAAATACATAGAGTCTGGTTTGTTTTAACAACAGTGGACATCAGAGTCCTTTTCTCACATTCCTCAAGGACACTTTATGAAATAAAGGTGTTTTGTTATGTTTGTATTTGTTTATGTGACATTGTTGGCATGTGTTGATACATGGATAATTTTCTTTGTGTGTGTGCAGACAACAGAGACAATTAAATTAGGGTAGTGTTGTTGTCTTGAAAAAGTCCTGTTTCTTAAAGAAGAAAAAATGAAAGAAGGTAGAACACTATGTAGAATTGATTTGTCCCCCAAATTCTCATTGTTCAATAATTTTGATAAGATTATTGATAAGGAGCAGCTAGGTGGTGCAGTGGATAGAGCACCAGCCTTGAATTCAGGAGGACCCGAGTTCAAATCTGATCTCAGACACTTAACATGTCCTAGCTGTGTGACCCTGGGCAAGTCACTTAACCCCAGCCTAAGGGGGGGAAAAAAGGTTATTGATAAAATGTGACAGACACAAGCAAGTGAGTACTAGGAAATGGAAAATGATAAATGCTTCTAAAATAAGAAATCTTGAAAGTACAGGAAACAGAAAGCTTTAAGCAATGAACAATGCTATAAAGAGGTACACTGTATCTTTACATTAAATGAAAATGAAGAGGATGTGTAATGGAAACTATATCATGTACTTGGCCTAAAGACTTTTGGACAATTGGGGCATAATATATCCTCCCTAAGTACAGGAAATAATAATATTTCTGTCCTTTACCCTTTAAAATCTTTAGTTCTACTTTCAGATTGAATATGAAGGATTAATTGTCAGCAAAAAAAACAAAAAACAAAAACAAAAAATGAGACATCTTGTGATGTGAAAGATGAAAATGAATCTATGAAAATGAATATTCTTTAAGGAACAGACCTTTTCCAAAAAAATCTAAGTTCAAATCCTGGCAAAAGTAACCTTTGATTTTTTTTCTTTTACTGCTATATGCCCTTATTTGGTGCTCTCAGTCTCCATGCATTCAGTTATTATCATTACATAGCTCATTCTTAAATTGTATCTTCAGCCTTAATATGTTTCCTGAAATAAAATTCTGAATTGAGATCTTCTCTTTTGGATCTCTGAAGCTGGATATTTGAATCTCACACCAAATATGTCTTGCACTCATATGTATCCTTAACCTCATTTCTTCTACTTTCATATTTCAGTATTACTGTCAAGGACATAATCTGTCATTTTAGAATCCTCAAAATCATTCACCCCACAGTTGGAATCTGTTGCTCAATTTTGCCATTTTTTTACTTTTACAATACCACTTATGAACAGACTTTGGTCTCCATTCATAGAGCTACAGTCCTAGTTCAGATCTTTATTTATTACTTCTTGTTTGGATTACTGCAATAATCTGCTTATTTATGTCCCTGAGTCTCCAATTTTTCAGACAATTTTTTACTTAGGTCTCACAGCGATAATTCTAAAGATATTACCTTCTGCCCTGATGTGATATTTCAAGAGTTCCCAATACTTCCAGGAGCAAATGTAAAATCCTCCTTTTTTCACCTTTAAAGCTCTTTACAAACTGCTTCTTAACTTTCCAATTTTCTTTTACTTTGCTTCTGTTTATGCACTTGGTAAACCAATTATACTGACTGATTTTCTGTTCTTTCAACACAATTCTGCATCTGTCTTCTAAGTATTTTTGTTATATCTGTTCCTCATGTCTGGAATGTTCTACCTTCTCTCTCAGCCTTTTGTTTCCTAGGATTTCTTTAAGTTCAAGCTTAAATCTCACTATCTGTAGAAGACCTCTCCTAGTCCCCTCTAAGCCCCGCCATCCTTCTAAGATTACTTTCCATATGTTATATCCTCATCTATCTATATTTTTTGCCTATACCTAGTCATACATTCTATTTTATACATTAGAATTATAATTTTTGAGAGAAGAAAGTGATTTGATTTTCTTTATATTGGCCACCATGTACATGGAACATAAGAAAACAGTCAATAAATGCTTCTTGAATGATCTTGAGCAAATTCTCTGTTCTCTTAAGGCCTTGGTTTCTTTATATATTAAGGTGGTCATATTAAGTGATCTTTAAAGTAAGTTCCATTCTAAATCTATGATCATATGTTATCTGACAAACAAAAAATTAAATGATTTGTTTAAAATTGTAGAGCCACTAATGTCACAAGTTGGATTGGAGGCTAGGTTTTTCCTGATTCTAAATCCAAAATAGATTCTCTATACCACTCTGCCTCTACTTTATGCTGAATAGAACATGACCATTATCAGTGATGGACACACCTTAAACGTTTATAAATATCTATCTATCTACCTGTCTACTTATATAGATATTACATATTATTAAAGTTTGTTTTCTCTGTGATTTGGATAATTATTGATAGGAAGCCTTACTGGGTATAAATGAGAATTTTTTCAAGTAAGCCACTTTGACTTGTGGAAACATAGTCACAACCACACTTAAATTAGAAAATGATCTAGAAAGTGGTCTGTGTTCTTCTAGCCAATTCTCTTTCAACAATATAGAAAATAAACACAAAATATAAGGGAAAGAAAAGGGAAGTCGGGGAGTGCAGTGAATAGAATCTCAACCTGGATTCAGAATGATTCATGAGCTCATGAATTCAAATACGACCTCATATAATTTTACCTGTGCAAGTTATTTAACCCTATCTGACTTAATTCTTCATCTATAAAATGAGCAAACTAGTAAAATCTTCTTTTTTGAAAATTAAAAATACTTTGCTTTATTTGGAATTGGAAAAGCATCAAGAGATAGATATTGAATAAAATGTTTAAATTTTCTTTCTTATCTAGACTAAAATATTTTTAAAATTCAGTGTGAAATTTATTGGAAGACAGAAATTAATGGCCATGAGATCTTTGTACAATCAAGAATAATTTTTTTTAAAATGCTGGGAGGATATTAAGAGTGAAAAGAATCCTAAGGGATGATTTTTCTTTTCATTACACCAAGTAATATAAATGCAACAAAGTGTATAACACTTGGTGCTATTGTGAAGAGTATTGAAAGAATTTGCCTTAATATTTTACGGAAAAAAAATGTTCAGTATCCCATCTCTCAGATCGTACTATCTTCAAATCCTACCCTCAGCAAATTTCAGTGTCCCAGCTATGAGAATGCAATGATTTTAGGCAATAACAATTGGAGATAACTGCTTTCAGGTTCTCAGGGAAGTTAATTCCTAGACCATGTATTTGCCCTGTGTTGACAACTTATCTTCCTTTTCCACTATACACTGTTCAAGCTATACTATAATTCACATGACTAGGAAAACTCTAGGTGTCTTTTTGGAATTAGCTACTTAATAGTTTCCCAAGTGAACTCGGCTACCAGGATATGTTGAGGCTCATGAATCAGATTAACCTAAAAACTTGAAAAAGGGAGTCAACTTTGGGAGGACATGGACTTCAGGTACTATGATTTTGGAAGAGAAAAGAGACCATAAATGCAAAAACATTGACAATTATTTAATATAGCCCAGCAATAAAGAGATAGCCAATAGAAGTGATAGAAAGATGGCGGAGACAAGTGGAGCCAAGATAGTGGAGAATAGATGTGTCTTTATGTGACTTCCTCCAAGCTTCTCTCATATTAAGCCTCTGAACTGTTTTTTTGGAGTGATAGAACCCACAAATATTTGCAGTACAACAAATTTCCAAAAGAAGATTCTTTTCAAGAACTTCAGAAAAGATCTGTTTCAAAATTTATCAAATTTATATATCCTTTGATCCAGGAGTGTTTCTACTGGGCTTATATCCCAAAGAGATCTTAAAGGAGGGAAAGGAACCTACATGTGCAAACATTTTTGTGGCAACTACTTTTTGTAGTGACATGAAACTAGAAACTGAGCGGATGCCATTAGTTGGAGAATAGCTGAATAAGTTATGGTATATGAATATTATGGAATATTATTGTTCTGTGAAAAAACAATCAGCAGGATGATTTTAGAGAGGCCTGGAGAGTCTTACATGAACTGATCCTAAATGAAATGGGTGGAATTGTGTCTCTGTTCAATAAGGAGATAATTCAGGGCAGTTCCAATGATCTTGTAATGAAGAGAACCATCTACATCCAAAAAGAGGACTGTGGGAACTTGGTGTGGATCACAATATAGCATTTTCACTGTTTTTGTTGTTATTTATTTGCATGTTAATTTCTTTGTCATTGTTTTCCTTTTTGATTTGATTTTTCTTGTGTAGCAATAATATATATATGCATATATTGCATTTAACATATATTTATACCACATTTAACGTATATTGGATTACTTGTCATCTAGGACAGAGGGTGGAGAAAGGTAGGGAAATTGGAACACAAAGTTTTGCATGGGTTAATGTTGAAAAATATTTTTGAAATATTTTTCTAGAATATGTTTGAAGATTATATATATATATATACACATTATATATATATATATATACACATTTTATATATATATATATATATATATATATATATATATATATATATATATAAAAAGTAAAATGGATGAGACATAAAACACCAAAAAAGTGAAAAATATTTATGTCTACTTTTTTGTGGTAGCAAGACAGTTGAGAAAGTATGAGGTGTGAATAAGCAACATTAAGTCATCTCATTTCCCTGTTCTATAAAGTAGGTGAAGAAAATGATAATTGAAAAGGAAAGTTGCTGTCAAATCCATCAGGATCTCATATGCAGGGTAAGGAACTTTATTATCTTGATGATGAATTTGAAGGTTTTCTAATAAATGTATGATAAAATTAGAACTATGTTTTAAAAGATTTATTTTTGCAGTGGAATACAGAATAAATCATATAGGAGAGAAAAGGGAGATGAAAACACTAAATGAAATGGGAAATCAAATCAGATTAGCAGGTTTCTGAAGGGGCTCACACTTAAAACAAGTGTACGTTAATCCATCAATATGGGAGGTATTACACATAATTACATAAATTACATAAGTACTTAGTAACATAACACAAGCTAGTAGTGATGTAACAAATAACATGAATCAACTTGAGGAATTATACATGTCCATAAGTCCTAGAAATAGTTCAAAAGGGATCTATTGTCCATTACTTCATGTGTCAGGAATCCAATAATTTCTGTAAGCTTTGAACTACTGCAATAGTCCCATCTAGTGTTAGGGTATCCAATGATTCCTCCTGGTTTTCAAGTCCTGCAACAATTTCATTATCAGCCATGCTCTTTCAGTGTCAGAAGTTTCTTAGATCTTCTCCTTTGGGCTTTTAGTTTGAGATTGTTCTCTTTTTCTGTCTCTTTCCAGGTATTCATTGCCACCCATCTGTTTCCTTCTCCATCTGTAGGAATACAAATAAACCCTCTCTCCCAGGCAGTTAACCTATCTAGTACCTTCTATTTACCATTTTTGGGATTTCTCCTCATTACCTGGCAATTATATTGGAGCTGCTCATTATTTTGGAGCTGCTCAAACTGAACACTGCTCTTCTGTTGGGTTAAAAAAGCCTGTATTCTATCCAATTATAATCCCTTTTCTGCTATCTGATTGCTTTTTGGCTGACTGATCATGTAATCCCTTTCTCGCATGTGATTGCTTTTTGGCTGACAGATTACATCAGAGTCCTGACCTTCTAAAGACTCTCTTGGTGTAAACTCAGTTGTCATCATGCCCCACCTGTCTTTTGTATAATATCTTGGATCTGGGCCCTGCCTCTCATTTCCCTGGGTCAATGTGCATTCTGAGGCCTAGTGGAAGCCCTTGTGGCATTTTTGAAATAAGGTTTTAAGTCTTCTCCCACCCTGTCTTTTCACTCTATCTGGGCTCTTAGATGTCCAACTTTTCCACATTGAAAACATCGATGAGTTTCTTTAGAAGTCCCTTGCCAAGAGGGACCCTGTCTTCCCATGTTTATCATAGTCTGGATATAATAAGCATTTGTGCCCACTGTGGCACAGTGTTTTATGATTTCCTTTAAAGCAGCATCTTTGTGTAGTCCCCATATAATTCTTCTGCAAACCTCCTTGGCATTTTCCTTAGCCAAATTTCTGGTCATTATTTCTGTAGCTGCATTTTCTCCAATGGTTCTTGTGACAGCTATTTGCAGACGTCCCACAAAATCTGCAAAGGGTTCATTGGGACCTTGCTCTATTTTTGTGAAAGCTTCCCCTCGATCTTTTTGTCCAGGGAGGGAACCCCAAGCTTTTATAGAAGTCTTAGAAATTTGTTCATTATGGGATAATTAATCTGTGCTGAATTCTCTCCATACTGACCTTCACCTGCTAGTTGGTCAAAAGTGATTTGTATGTTAATTCCAGTTTGCCTATTTCATTGGGCTTGAATCCTATATAATTCATGATACTCTAAAAGCCACAAGTTTTCTCCAGATTCTAAACATTTCCTAGCTATGGATTTCCAATCACTAGGGGTTAGGATTTCATAAGCCAAACTATCTAGTAACATCTTAACATAAGATGATGTAGCCCCATGAAGAGTGCAACCCTTTTTCAAATCCTTAATTTTTTTCCAGATCAAAAGGAGTATATCTTCTCCTTTTTTGATCTAGAGTCAAGCTCTTCAATCACAGGGTATGCAATTACACAGATACATACTGTCCATTTTTTTCCTTGACCATTGCTTTTTGTAAATTTGTCATAGGCTGCTTAATAGGTGATTCTGTTTGTGTCACTGCCTCTCCCCCTCCTCCTTTTCTCTCCACTCATGAAGGGTTAAGTGAGGGAAGTAGGTCAGGGGATGGGGAATGGATAGTTGACCTGTCAGATATTAGGGAAGGGAGAAATTTTAGCCCAAAAAACTAGAGAACATTTTGAAATGCAAAATGGACAAGTTTGACTACATTTAAAAAGTTTTTGCACAAACAAAAATAATGCAGGCAAGATTAGAAGGAAGTAGAAAGCTGGGAAATTATTTTTATAGTCAATGTTTCTGGAAGACGACTAATCAATTAGTTATATATATATATATATATATATATATATATATATAAAGGAAGTCATTCTCCAGTTGACAGATGGTCAAAGAATATGAATAGACTATTTTAAGATGAAGAAATTTAAGTCATTTATAGTCAAGTGAAAAATGCTCTTAATCATTTTTGATTAGATAAATGCAAATTCAGACAGTTCTGTTGTACTACTTCATACCTCTCAGATTGGCTAAGATGACAGGAAAAGATGATAAATGTTGGAGGAGATGTGGGAAAACTGAAACTTTAATGCATTGTTGGTGAAGTTGTCCAAAATGCTATAAAACTGTGCATATCTTTTGATCCAGCTTTGTCACTGTCTGAATTCCAAAGAAATCATAAAAGAATGGAAAGAATCCTCATGTGCAAAGATATTTGCAGTACCTCTTTTTGTAATGGCAAGGAACTGGAAATTGAGTGTATTCTCACCAATGGTATATGAAGGTAATAGAATATTATGGGTTTATAAGAAATGATAAGCCTGGAATAAAAGCAAGAGAATGTTGTACACAGTAAATTAATGTGTATGATGCAACAGCATAGTGATAGTCAACTGTGATACTTATCTCTTAGCAATGAGGTAATCCAAGACAATTCCAATAGACTTGGAATGGAAAATGCCATCTGCATTCAGAGAGAGAACTATGCAGATTGGATGTGAATTGGAATATAATATTTTTCACATTTTTTGTTGTTTACTTTTTCTTTCTTGTGATTTCTTTTCCTTTGGATCTGATCTTTCTTGAATAAAATAACAAATATGGAAATTTATTTAAAAGGATTGTATATGTTTAGCTTATATCAGATTGCTTGCTGCCTTGAAGAGGGAGGAGATGAGGAAGGGAATTAAGAAAAAAATGGAACATAAAATCTTACAAAAATGAATGTTGAAAACTATGTATTTGAAAAAAAATAATATTAAGGAAAAGAAAAAAGAAAAAAAATAGCACCTCAAAAAGAACCTTGTACTACTCCAATATCAGTAAAGGGAATAATAAAAAAGGAAATTGCTTTTTCAAGACCTTCTCTAGATAGAGATCTTATATTGTTTAATACTCATGTGAAGATTTTCCCTAGTGGAATGGGGAAATGAAAACATTTTCCCCAGTGGCCATGAAGGAAGCTGAATCAAGTTTTGTGGAATACTTAGAGCTTGGTCAGATATTGAAGATACCAACATCAGCTGCATCTTAGGTCACTGTCAGTCATCGTGATTTTAATGATTCTAAAAGTAAAAATGAGGGTGATGATTTCATGCAACTATGCCTTCTTTAATTCCAATTCATGAATAAGATATTACCCCATCATGGTGATTTCATATTATTCTAAAACAAATGATGAACAAATCTAAGAACAAAAATATCACTTCTAGGCTTAATTTATGCCACTGTCTTTCACTGTGCCTAGTGATTTCAAGTTTTACACTTGAAGATTGAGGGTAGGCAATTGAGGATAGGCATTTCTTCCTGAGGTACTGGACTTGAAATTGTCTTTACCATATTCTTCTGAAACTTGTCTTTTTTCCATCATGTTTTCTGGCTATGCAGTTTGAACTTTTCTCATTTTCTTTTTATTTACATATTCTACTAAAACTGGTTGACTAGACCAAGGCAGAGGATGTAGAGAGAGGGGAAGCAAAGGAAAGGAACAAAATCTTTCTCCATAACAAGCACATAAAATGAAGGATCATGAATATTAATAGTAATTGAACTATTAAAAAAAAAAAAACTTGGTTCCTAGATTGGATCTAAAGCTCTTGCCATACATTATATCATTTGAATCACAAAATACAACAATAATACTGTGGCGTGGATGTTCTTATTTTATGAATTTGGTAGACAAAATTGAGATTCATTAATATTAACTTATTTGCCCAAGTTCATGCAACTAGCAAAAGATTATTATTGATATCTCCTTTTTCTTAGGTGTGGTTGGTACTTTAAACAATTTAAACAATAAGAAATTTAACTGTTCTATTTTTGTTCATTTAATCTGAACTTGTATGTCTATTTGCTATGGGACATCACAAAAGGAGTATGACTTTCCCAGCTACTGAGACTCAAGGATAATAATAAGCCCTTTCACCATCTGTAAAGTCCTTGGCTATCACAGAAAAAAATAATTCAAATAAAAATCAATACAAATTATTATTTTACTTTCCTATTGTTCCGTAGTTTTATCCATTTTATTTTGATCAATTCCTTAAACCATTAGCTTCAAAAGGAAAGCAAAAGTAATATTATTATTAATTATTATTAAGTATTAAGTATTATCTAGCCCCTAGCTTCTTAAACTGTGGTTTGGGAGGTTTCATAATTAAACAGGGATCATGAAATTATGATTGATTATCAATAGATGTTTGACTTATACATCTATTTTGTATACTTAGGTACCTAGGATCATGTAAAAATGTATTGGGCAAAAGAGGTCATAAGTGGAAAAATTTCAGAAGCCAGTTCTCATGCTCATTTGATGAATTTTTTTTTCAAAAGCCCAGTTCATTTCTATCATCCAGGAATTCTTTTTAAAAAGTGATATGGAAAAGACTCTGTTCATAGTGGATGTGTTTTGTGAAAAGCACTGAAAATACAAAGATGAAAACAAGATTTTCTATCCTCAGAGTCCTTGAATTATGCTAGTGGCAGGAGGGGAAAGATGACAATAAATATGAACCTCTTTAGTACTAATTCTTTTTAGTTAAGACCCAAAAAGAGAATAGATAACTGTAGAAGTATAATGAAACTAAAAGGTTGGTTAATAAATCCAAGGGCTTCTTCACTGAAGCCATAGTCTCTTTCAAATAAACCTCTTTCTCAAACAGCACCATACTCTTTCTGCAAAACTACTCAGAGATGGAGGGAAACTAGTATGCTTTATGATACATGTTATACTTCTATTTTATCTCTCAGTGCAGCTTAAAGAGATAGTGACATGGAGAGTGCTCTTCAACAAATTCAGATCTGCCATTCAAATCTAAGATTAAGATCATTCAACCACTGAGTACTTATTGAACATTGCCATATATCAGGTACTGAGATAGATGTTGGGGATAAAAAGACAAAAATAAAATATCCCTTAACCTCAAGGACCTTACCTATTATTAAGAGAGATGACATGCATATAAATATTTTTAACTTATAGAAAGTACTTTAATAACATATACATATATGTATACATACACACACACACACACACACACACACACACACACATATATATATATATATATATATATATATATATATATATATATTTAATGGTCCTTTTCCCATACTCACACAAATATAAAGATATATATATATATATATATATATATATATATATATATATATATATATATATATATATATATATGTCTTTATATTTGTGTGAGTATGGGAAAAGGACCATTATTTGCCAGATATTTATGTGCTTTTTATGTTCTTTACAAATAATATTCCATTTGATCTTCACAAAAACCCTATGAAGAAAATTATGTTATTAACTTCATTTTATATTGGAAAGAAGGAACTGGTGAAAAGTTATAGGATTATATGACTTAAATATCTGTGGCTGGATTTGAACTCATGCATTCCTAGTCCAGAACCCAATGCTCTATACACTATACCACATGGCTTATCTTGAAATTCTCAAATATCAAGGCATCATTTTTTATTATTTTTTGACTTGGGCTTTTCTATTTTTTTCTTCCAATGATTTAAGTAATTTATATGTTTCTTTTAAAACTAGTTACAGGAGGCGGAGCCAAGATGGCAGAGAAGATACACACGAATTTGTAAGCTCCCTTCTACCCTCATTACCAATTAGTTAAATCAGCCTCAAAAATAACGCTGGACTGATTAAAACCACAAGGATTAGAAGCAAAATTTACCAGCTGAAGAGAATCTGGAATTTCAACAGAAAAGGTCGGTTTCAAGGGGAGGAAAAAAAAAAAAAGGCCAGCACAGACAAGATTAGGTGCAAACACATTGTGCTGATCAGGCTGGGAAGAACTCTGGGATCACAGAACCCACTGAGATAAAGGAATCTGACACAGGCTGTTAGCTCTTCTCTGCTTATAAAACAGCAGTACAGAAGAGAAATCAAGCCACTTTAAAATATAAAGCCAGATCCTTAATCCACCCCAATCCTGAAGTGACCTAATAGATCTCCCCACGGCTGTGAAGCTACCTTCTGCCACCTGGGGCTTCTCCTTGGGGTAGTTAAGAACCTGAACATTGGGGACACAGACTGAGGCAACATCTAATCAATATTGTGCCAGGCTCAGCCTGAGGCAGTGGAATTCTAGCAGCCAAGGAATTCCCAGAAAAACAGAACTCCCAGAGAAGCAGAACCTTTGAATAGGGACCAAGGTGTCTGGGCAGACATTTCCAGTTTGAAAGCAGGGGCTTTTCATGTCAGCTGCTGATATCCACGCCCCACAGGACGCATTGGCTGGGGTTAGTGACTTCACTGTTCAGCCTTAAAAATCAGGGTAGTCCCTAGACCACACAGGGGGGTCCTTCACTGGGCACTCCTCACAGTGCAGCCATGGTAAATACCTCTGAGGCATTTCTGGGGAGGGGGAACTCTCTCCCAGAGCTCTCTCTTAGCTCAGGCACACAGGACCCTCTGCATCCATCCAGTCTGGGAGGAAGCTGGTAAACTTCTTATCCCAAGAGCAGACCTCAACAGATTTTTAACAATGAGTAAGAAGCTGAAGACAACAATTGATACCTTCTACACAGAGAAAGAGCAGGTATCCAACTCCAAGGAAGTTAACAGCAGATAGTCAGCAGATAACAGCCTAAAGGGGAAAGATACCTGCTTCCCATCATATAACTCTCTCCTAGAAGAGACTATTAAAAAGTTAAGAGAGTTTGAAGAAAAATGGGGAATGGAGAAAAATGGGGAATGGAAAGAGAAAGTATGGTAAAGAATAACAACCTCCTGAAATCTGAGTTGGAAAAAATAAAGAATTCACAGGAGGTGCAGGTAAACAAAAATTGTGAAATAGAAAAGGTTAAAAAAATCATAAGAAAGTAGGATTTCTGAATTGGAAAAGAAAAAAATTCTCAAGAAAGAAGGATTTCCGAATTGGAAAAGATAAAAAAAAGTCTCAAGAAAGTAGGATTTCTGATTTGGAAAAAGAAAATAACTCTAAAAAAATTAGGGAAATGGAAAAAAAAAACTTCAATAGCGCAAAATAATTCATTTAAAAACTCAATTGGGCATATACAAAGAGAACTAAAAAATGTGAATGGAAAAAATAACTCATTATAAAGTAGGATGAAACAAATAGAAATGAATGATTCATTGAGAAACCAAGAATCAGTCAAAAAAAATGAAAAGCTGGAGAATAACGTCAAATCTATAGACCTGGAAAATAGATCTAGGAGAGATAATCTGAGGATCATTGGACTTCCCAAAAACTATGATCAAAAAATGAGTCTAGATTCTATTTTAGAGGAAATCATCAAAGAGAACTGTCCAGAGATAATAGAAACAGAAGGGAAAATAAGCGCTGAAAGAATTCATCAAACACCTTCTGAAAAAGACCCTAAGAAAAGAACTCCACGGAACATTGTGGCTAAGCTGCAGAACTACCAAACAAAGGAAAAATTATTGCAAGCAGCTAGAAAAACAAACAAACAAACAAACAAACAAACAAAAAAAAAACAAAACAAACAAACAAACAAAGAAAAACAACAATTCAAATATCAAGGTGCCACAATAAGGGTCACTCAAGATTTGCTGCCTCCACATTAAAAGATTGAAGGGCCTGGAGCCTGATATTCTGAAAGGCAAAAGAACAAGGATTGCAACCAAGAATAAACTCCCCAGCTAAGTTTAGCATTTTCTTCCATGGAAGAAGATGGTCATTTAATGAAACAGAGGAATTCCATTTATTTCTAGAATAAAATCCAGACTTAAACAAAAACATTTGATCTACATCCACAAGACTGAAGAGAAGCAGAAAAAGGTAAAAAGAACTCTTGAGAACTGTTTCTCTGTTTTGGATATACAGAAAGTCCGCATGGATAATTTGATTTTACTAAATAAAAAAGGGGAGTAGTAAAGGGAAGAGGGTAGTAACAGAAAAAGGGGAAGGAGTGAAAAAAGAGGGAAACTACATCCCAGGAAGAGGGAATTTAGAGAGGGGGAGAAACATTGTGTGAATTTTACTCTCATCAGAATAGGCTCAAAGAGTAAATAATTGACATGTTAGTTTTTCAGAGAATTCTCTCTCACCTCATTAAATGGGAGGAGATGAAAAGGGAAAAGGAAAAGGGGAATAAGGGAAGGGTACAAGAAAAGGGAAAAGACTTAAAAGGAAGGGGAAGGGATACTAAAAATGGAGGGCTGCGTGTCCCAAGTGGGGTCTATAAATTAAATATTGGGGAAGGGATCCAGGGGGGTCAAGGGAAAAAAAGCATAATCTGGGGATAACATGATGGCAGGAAATACAGAATTAGTAATTTTAACTGTAAATGTGAATGGGATGGACTCTCCCAACAAACGCAGATGGATAGCAGGATGGATCAAAAGTCAGAACCCTACAATATGTTGTTTATAGGAAACGCACTTACAGCAGGGAGATACATACAGAGTAAAGGTAAAAGGTTGGATAAGAATCTATTATGCTTCAGGTAAAGCCAAAAAAGCAGGGGTTGCCATCTTTATCTCAGACAAAGCAAAAGCAGAAATTGATCTAATTAAAAGAGATAAGGAAAGAAGCTATGTCCTGCTAAAGGATAGCATAGACAATGAAGCCACATGAATACTAAACATATATGCACCAAGTGCTCTAGCATCTAACTTCCTAAAGGAGAAGTTAAGAGAGTTGCAAGAAGAACAAGAGAGTAAAACTATAATAGTGAGAGATGTCAACCTAGCACTTTAGACAAATCAAACCACAAAACAAATAAGAAATTAAAAAGGTAAATAGAACATTAGAAAAACTAGGTATGATAGACCTTTGGAGAAAACTGAATGGTAATAGAAAGGAATATATTTTCTTCTCAGCAGTTCATGGAACCTATAAAAAAAACTTGGCCATATATTAGGACATAAAGTTCTGAAAATTAAATGCAGGAAGGCAGAAATAGTAAATGCCTTCTTCTCAGATCACAATGCAATAAAAACTACATTCAAAAAGAAGGTAGGAGTAAACAGACCAAAAAGTAATTGGAAACTGAATAATCTTCTCTTAAAGAATGACTGGGTGAAACGGTAAATTATAGAAACAATCAATAATTTCACCCAAGATAATCACAATGATGAGACATCATACCAAAATCTGTGGGATGCACCTAAAGCGGTAATAAGGGGACATTTTATATCTTTAGAGGCTTATTTGAACAAAATAGAGAAAGAAAAGATCAATGAATTGGGCCTGCAACTTAAAAAGCTAGAAAAAGACCAAATTAAAAACCCCCAACTAAAAATCAAATTTGAAATACTAAAATTCAAAAGAGAAATCAATAATATTGAAAGGGAAAAAAATCTATTGAATTAATAAATAAAACCAAGAGTTGGTTTTATGAAAAAGCCAATAAAATAGATAAACCTTTGGTAAATCTGATCAGAAAAAGGAAAGAGGAAAAGCAAATTGTTAAGTCTTAAAAATGGAAAGGGGGATCTTTCCACCAATGAAGAGGAAATTAGAGAAATAATGAGGAGTTACTTAGCCCAACTTTATGCCAACAAGTTTGATAACTTAAGTGAAATGGATGACTTACTCCAAAAATATAGGCTTCCTAGATTAACAGAGGAGGAGAAAAATTGCTTAAATAGTCCCATTTCAGAAAAAGAAATAGAACAAGCTATTAATCAACTACCCAAGAAAAAATACCCAGGACCAGATGGATTTACATGTGAATTCTACCAAACATTTAAAAAACAACTAGCCCCAATGTTATATAAATTATTTGAAAAAATAGGGGATGAAGGAGTCCTGCCAAACTCCTTTTATGACATGGACATGATACTGATACCTAAACCAGGTAGATCAAAAACTGAGAAAGAAAACTATAGACCTTATTCATTTCCTTAATGAATATTGATGCTAAAATCTTAAATAAGATATTAGCAAAAATACTTCAGAAAATCATCCTCCAGATAATACACTATGATCAAGTAGGACTTACACCAGGAATGCAGGTCTGCTTTAATATTGGGAAAGCTATTAGTATAATTGACCATATTAATCATCAAATTAATAAAAACCATATGATCACCTCAATAGATACAGAAAAAGCATTTGATAAAATCCAACACTCATTCCTACTAAAAACTCTTGAGAGTCTAGGAATAAATTGACTATTCCTTAGAATAATCAGGAGTATATATTTACGACCGTCAGTAAGCATAATATGTAATGGAGACAAATTGGAACCTTTCCCAGTAAGATCAGGATGAAACAAGGTTGCCCACTATCACCATTACTATTCAATATTGTATTAGAAATGCCAGCCTTGGCAATAAGAGTCAAGAAAGAGATTAAATGAATGAGAGTAGGTAATGAGGAAATCAAACTCTCACTCTTTGCAAATGATATGATGTTATACTTAGAAAACCCCAGAGATTCTAATGAAAAGTTATTAGAAATAATTCACAACTTTAGCAAAATTGCTGGATACAAAATAAATCCACATAAATCCTCAACATTTTTATACATCACCAACAAAATGCAACAGCAAGAGATACAAAGAGAAATTCCATTCCAAACAAATGTTGAGAGTATAAAGTATTTGGGAATCCATCTACCAAAGAAAAGTCAGGAATTATATGAGAAAAATTACGAAACACTTGCCACAAAAATAAAGTCAGATTTAAATAATTGGAACGACATTCAGTGCTCTTGGATAGGCCGAGCGAATATAATAAAGATGACAATACTCCCCAAACTAATCTATTTATTTAGTGCTATACCCATCAGACTCCCAAGAAACTATTTTAACGACCTAGAAAAAATAACAACAAAATTCATATGGAAGAATTAAAGGTCGAGAATTTCAAGGGAACTAATGAAAAAAAGTCAGATGAAGGTGGTCTAGATGTACCTGATCTAAAGCTATAATATACAGCAGCAGTCACCAAGACCATTTGGTTTTGGCTAAGAAATAGACCAGTCGATCAGTGAAACAGGCTAGGTAAAAAGGACAAAAAAGGGTATATATCTATAGCAATCTAGGGTTTGGCAAACCCAAAGATACCAACATTTGGGATAAAAATTCATTATTCGGAAAAAACTGTTGGGAAAACTGGAAATTAGTATGGCAGAAATTAGATATGGATCCACACTTAACACCATATACCAAGATAATATCAAAATGGGTCCATGATTTAGGCATAAAGAATGAGATCATAAATAGATTAGAGAAACAGAGAATAGTCTACTTCTCAGACCTGTGGAGGAGGAAGGAATTTATGACCAGAGGAGAAATAGAGATCATTATTGATCACAAAATAGAAGATTTTGATTACATTAAATTAAGAAGTTTCTGTACAAACAATACTAATGCAAGCAAGATTAGAAGGGAAGTAACAAATTGGGAAAATATTTTTACAGTTAAAGGTTCTGATAAATGTCTCATTTCCAAAATATATAGAGAACTGACCCTAATTTATAAGAAATCAAACCATTCTCCAATTGATAAATGGTCAAATGATATGAACAGACAATTATCAGATGATGAAATTGAAATTATATCCACTCATATGAAAGTGTTCCAAATCACTACTGCTCAGAGAAATGCATATTATGACAACTCTGAGATACCACTACACACCTGTCAGATTGGCTAAGATGACAGGAACAAATAATGATGAATGTTGGAGGGGATGTCGGAAACCTGGGACACTAATACATTGTTGGTGGAGCTGTGGAAGAATCCGGCCCTTCTGGAGAGCAATTTGGAACTATGCCCAAAAAATTATCAAACTGTGCATACCCTTTGACCCATCATTGCTGCTATTGGGCTTATATCCCAAAGAAATACTAAAGAGGGGAAAGGGACCTGTATGTGCCAAAATGTTTGTGGCAGCTCTTTTCGTAGTGGCTAGAAACTGGAAGATGAATGGATGTCCATCGATTGGAGAATGTTTGGGTAAATTATGGTATATGAAGGTTATGGAATATTATTGCTCTATAAGAAATGACCGGCAGGATGAATTTAGAAAGGTTTGGAGAGACTTGCATGAACTGATACTGAGTGAAATGAACAGAAACAAAAGATCGCTGTACACCTCAACAACAATGCTGTATGAAGATATATTTTGATGGAAGTGGTTATCTTCAACATAAAGAAGATCCAACTCAATTCCAGTTGATCAATGATGGACAGAAACAACTATACCCAGAGAAGAAACACTGGGAAGTGAATTTAAATTGTTAGCACTACTGTCTATCTATCCAGGTTACTTATACCTTTGGAATCTAATTCTAAATGTGCAACAAGAAAATTGGATTTACACACATATATTATATCTAGGTTATCCTGTAGCACATGTAAAATATATGGGATTGCCTGTCATCTAGGGGAGGGAATATAGGGAAAGAGGGGAAAATTTGGAAAAATGAATACAAGGGATAATGTTATAAAAAAAATTACTCATGCATTTATACTGTCAAAATTTTATAATTATAAAATTTAAAAAAATAAAAATAAAAAAGAGAAAAAAAATGAAATAAAACCAGTTACAATTGGGCAGAGCTAAGATGGCAGAGGGGACACATGTCTTTTTCAGAGCTATCCCAGCACACTCACACAGCAAATCCAGCCTCTGGATTAGTTCTAGATTGACAAAACATACAGATATTGGGAGTGTAACAAATTACCAGAAGAAGATAATTTCGGACATCTCCAAAAGAAAGTTCTCTTTCTATTGGGCATGGAGGGGGGCTGGCCAAGGGCAAGAAGGTTGAGTACAGACTCTGAATTTAGGCTGTGCACTGTCCCAGGAGTGGTATGGACTCCAAGGGCCAGAAGATCTTCGGGAAAGAATCTACATCAGTGATGGCTACTCTGCCTTGGTTGCAAATAGTGAATGCCAAAACACCATAATTTCACGAGAACTGGCCATGCCCACCCAATCTGGAAGTCGGTCAGCACTGACCCAAGCTGTAGAATTAGATTGTACAATCTCTCTCTTGACCTAAAAGTAAATCTCAACTTTTTTTTTTTACATGAAGAAAAAAATCAAAAAGAAATCTGATCTTAGATAGTTTTTATGATGAAAGAGAACAGATTTAAAACTCTGAAGTTACGAAAAGCAGATCATCTTGAGATGAAGGCTCAAAGTTTAAAGTGATACCCATCTCACAAAGCTCTCCATGAAGAAATTAAAAAGGATCTCAAAAGAGATCCAGAAGGAAAATGGGGAAAAGAAATGAGAACTTTGCAAGAGGATTTAGAAAATGAAACAAAGAAATTATCTCAAGGAAACACCTAACAAAATAGAAAAATCATATAACATCTTACAAAATAGATTTGGCTATTAGGAAGTGGAAAAGGAAAAAACAACTCCCTGAAAAATAGAATTTGTGAAATGGAAAAAATCCATAGTACAAAAATTCTCTTTTAAAAGTTCAAATGGCAAAATACAAAAGGAACTTAAAAAGATAAATAAAGAAAATAATTCACTAAAAATCAAAAGTGAACAAATAGAAATGAATGACTCAATGAGACATTAAGAATAAGTTGAGCAAACCAAAAAAGAAAAAAAAAAAAGAAGAAGAAAAAATACATCCTTGGGAAAACAACTGACCTCAACAATACATCTAGTAGACACAATTTAAGGACTACTGGATTTCCTGAAAACCATGATGAAAAAAAGAGCCTAGACATTATCTTTCAGGAAATCATCAAAAACAAAACCAAAAACAAAACAAAACAACAATAAAAAAAAAAGTGTGCTGATATCCTAGAATCAGAATGTAAAATAGCCATTGAAATAATTCACTGATTACCTCCTGAAAGAGACCCCAAAATGAAAACTCTAAGAAATGTCATGGCTTAATTTCAGAACAATTGCACCGAGGAAAATATATTAGAAAAAGCCAAAAGGAAAAAAACTCAAATACTGAGGAGCCACAATGAGGATTACCTAGGATCTACCAGTTTCCACCTTAAAGGAATAAAGGGCCTGAAATCTGATATTCTGAAATGCAAAAGAACTTGGAATAGAGCCAGGAATAAACTATCCTACTAAACTGAGCATTTTCTTTCAGGGAATAAGATAGACATTCAATAAAAAGGGAGAATTTCATTTATTTCTGATGAAAAGACCAGAGCTGAACAAAATTTTTGACCTCTAGATATAGAACAAAAGAGAAGCATAAAATGGTAAAAAGAAAAGAACTTTTGAGAACTATATCTCTGTTATGGATATACATAGAGTGCATTATAATGTGACTTTAATATTATAATATAAAAAATAAAATAAAGGTAGAAAGGGAATTGTACTGGAAAAAAAGGGAAAGTGGAGGTAAAATGAGGGAAATTACTTCTCACAAAGAGGCAAAGAAAACTTATAATTGAGTAAAAGAAGGGAGGGGAATGAACATTGTATGAATCTTACTCTCATCAGATTTGGCTCAACGAGAGACTATTAGACATATTTGTTTTCACAAAGAAACTTCTCACTATAGGGAATTGGGAAGGCAATAGGAAAAGGAAAGGGGAAGCTAAGAGAAGAGAAAAGAGAAATAATAGGGCAAATGAATAATAAAGGGGGAAGAGGTAAAAATAGTGAGGGCTCCTTAAGAGAAGTGGAGCTCATAACCAAAATACTGGGGAGGAGGGAATAGGGAAAAGGAAAGAGAAAAACATAATCTGGGGTAAAAAAAAAAAAAAAAGATGGCATTTTAATTGGGAATGTGAATAGGGTGAACTCTCCCATAAACAGAAGCAATTAGCAGAATAGATTAAAAGTCAGAAACCTACAATATGTTTTTACAAGAAATACATTAAAAGCAGAGTGATACATATAAAAGTAAAAGGTTGGAGCAAAATCTATTATGCTTTAGGTGAAGTAAAAAAAAATGATCTCAGTTCAAGCAAAAGCAAAGATAAATCTAATTAAGACACAAGAAAGGAAAACTATATCTTGCTAAAGGGTACCATAGATAATGAAGAACTATGAATTACTAAACATATATGCACCAAATGGAAATAGTATTTAAATTCCTAAAGGGAGAAAGTAAGAGAACTGCATGATGAAATAAACAGAAAAAACTATAATAATTGGGATTCTCTCAGAATTAGATAAATCAAACCAAAAAATAAATAAGAAAGAAGTTAAGTAGGTAAATAGAATACTAGAGATTAGGTATGATAGATAATTGGAGAAAACTGAATAGAGACAGAAAGTATACACTTTTTCTCTGCAGTTTGTGGAACCTATACAAAAGATGACCATATATTAGGGAATAAAGACCTTAAAATCAAATGCAGATAGAAATAGTAAATGTATTTTTCAAATCATGATGCAATAAAAATTACATGCAATAAAAGTCCAGAAGGAAGTAGACCAAATTTAATTGGAAACTAAATAATCTCATCCTAAAGAATGAATGGATGAAAGAACAAATCATAGACACAATCAATAATTTCATCCGAGAGAATGATAATAATGAGACAACATACCAATAATTGTGGGATGCAGCCAAAGAAGTTATAAAAGGAAATTTGTGTGTACTTGCATAAAATAGAAAAGAAAAGAATTGGTCTTGCAACTAAAAAAGCTAGTAAAAGAGCAAATTAAAAACTCCCAATAAAATACCAAACTTAAAATTTCTAAAAACAAAAGGGGAGACTAATAAAATTGAAAATAATAAAAAGAACTATTGAAGTCATAAATAAAACTAAGAATTGATTTTATGAAAAAACAACAACAAAATAGATTATCTTTATGTTAATTGGAGTAGAAAAAGGAAAGAAGAAAATCAAATTATTAGTCTTAAAAAGAAAATGGGAAAACTTTCCACCAATGAAGAGCAAATTAGAACAATTTGGAGTTATTTAGCCGAACTTTATGCTAATAAATTTAATAATCTAAGTGAAATGGAAGAATACCTACAAAATATAGATTGCCTAGTTTAATAGAAGAGTAAATAAATTACTTAACTTTAGAAAAAGAACTAGAACAAATTTTAATCAACTCCCTAAGAAAAAGTCTCCAGGCCAGATGGATTTACATGTAAATTCTACCAAACATTTTAAAGAATAATTAACACTGATACTATGCAAACTTTGAAAAAATAGGGAAAGAAACACTCCTACCAAATTCCTTTTATGACAGACATGGTACTGATACTTAAATCAGGTAAGAAGAAAATAGAGAAAGAAAATTAGAGACCATTTTTTAAAATGAATATTGATGCAAAAATCTTAAATAAAATATTAGAGAAAATATTACTGAAAGTCATCCTCAGGATAATACACCATGACCAAGCTGGATTTATGCCAGGAATGCAGAGCTAGTTCAATATTAAGAAAACTATTAGCATAATTGACTATATCAATAACCAAATTAACAAAAATCATATGATTATCTCAATAGATGCAGAAAAAGCATTTGATAAAATCCAATACCCATTCCTATTAAAACTATTAGAGAGTATTCAATATTGTCTTAGAAATGTTAACTTTGGCAATAAGAGAAGAAAAAAGACAGTAAGGTAATTAGACTAGATAATGAAATCAAATTATCACTTTTTGCAGATAATATGATGGTATGTATAGAGAACCATAGAGAATCAACTAAAAAATAGTAGAAACAATCCACAACTTTAGCAAAGTTACAAGATACAAAATAAATCCACATAAATCATCAGAATTTTTATACATCTCCAACAAAGATGTTGTTTGTATATCTTGCAAGATATACAAAGAGAAATTCTATTTAAAATAGCTGTTGATAATATAAAATATTTGGGAGTCTTCCTGCCAAGGGAAAGTCAGAAACAACATGAACCCAACTACAAAAACACTTTCCAACAAATAAAGTCAGATCTAAACAACTGGAAAAATATCAAGTGCGCTTGGATAGATCATGCATATAAATAATGAAAATACTATCTAAATTAATCTATTTATTTAGTGCTATGCCAATCAAACTCTCAAAAATTATTTTACAGACCTAGAAAAAATAATATCAAAATCCACCTCAAGAACAAAAGGTCAAGAATTTCAGGGGAATTAATGAAAAAATGCAAAATGCAAAGATGGCCTAGCTGTACCAGATCTAAAACTATATTATAAAGAAGCAGTCATCAAAAACATTTAGTATTGGCTAAGAAAGAGAGTAATTGATCAGTGGAATAGGTTAGGTTCACAGGACAAAATAGTCAATGACTATAGTAACCTAGTGTTTGACAAACACAAAGATCCCAGCTTTTGATATATGAATTCACTATTTGTCAAAAACCGCTGGGAAAATTAGAAACTAGTATGGCAGAAATTAAGCACTGATCCACACCTAACACCATATATCAAGAAAAGGTCGATGTGGGTACATGATCTAGACATAAAGAGTGATAGTATAAAGAATTTAAAAGAGCATAGGTAAACATATCGTTTACCTCTCAGATCGGTGGAGGAGGAAGGAATTTGTGATGAAAAAGAACTGGAGATAATTATTGATCACAAAATAGATAATTGTGATTATATTAAGTTAAACATTTTTGTACAAATGAAATTAATGCAGACACAATTAGAAAGGAAAAAAATAAAATGGGAAATATTATATTCAAGGGTTATGATAAAGGCCTCATTTCTAAAATATATAGGGAATTTATTATAAGAATTCAAGCCATTCTCTAATTGATAAATAGTCAAAGGATAAATATAGATAATTTTCAGATGAAGAAATTGAAACCATTTCTAGTCACATTGAAAGGTACTCTAAATCACCATAGATCAGAGAAATGGAAAAATAAGACAATTCTGAAATACTACACTACACCTTTCAGATTGGCTAAGAAGATAGGAAAAGATAACAATGAATATTGGAGGGCATGTGGGAAAACTTGGATACTAATACATTGTTGGTGGAATTGTGATTGGATCCAACCATTCTGGAGAGCAATTTGGA
Source organism: Sminthopsis crassicaudata (assembly GCF_048593235.1). Classification (NCBI taxonomy): domain Eukaryota; kingdom Metazoa; phylum Chordata; class Mammalia; order Dasyuromorphia; family Dasyuridae; genus Sminthopsis; species Sminthopsis crassicaudata. Next base: position 452,031,171 of record NC_133617.1, read on the forward strand.
ACTATGCCCAAAGAGTTATTAAACTGTGCATACCATTTGACCCAGCAGTGTTTCTACTGGGCTTTCATCCCAAAGAGATATTAAAGGAGGGAATGGGACTCACATGTGCAAAAAGGTTTGTGGTAACCCTTTTTACAGTGACAAGAAACTGAAAATTAAATGGATGCACATCAGTTGGAGAATGGCTGAATAAGTTACATTATATGAATGCTATGGAATATTATTGTATTATAAGAAATGATAAGCAGAATAATTTCAGAGATGCCTGGAGAGACTTGCATGAACTGATGCTAAGTGAAATGGGCAGAACCAGGAGATCATTCTATGCAGCAACAGCAATATTATACAATGGTCAATTTTGATGGACATGACACTTCTCAACAGTTCCTATGGTGTTGTGATGAAAACAGCTATCTACATCTAGAGAAAGGACTGTGGGAACTGAACGTGCTTCACAACATAGCATTTTCACTCTTTTTGTTGTTGTTTGCTTGCATTTTATTTTCTTTATCATTTTTTCTGTTTTGATTTGATTTTTTCTTGTACTACAAGATATGTATGCATATATTGGATTTAACATATATTTCTATCACATTTAACATATATTGGACTACTTGCCATCTAGGAGAGGGGATGGGAGAAGGGGGAAAAACTGGAACATGAGGTTTTGCAAGGGCTAATCTTGAAGAATTAACCATGCATATGTTTTGAAAAATAAAAAGCTTGGAGCAGTTAGGTGGCTCAGAGTATAGAGCACTAGCCCTGAAGGCAGAATGACCTGAGTTCAAACCTGGTTTCAGACACTTAACACTTTCCTAGATGTGTGACATTGGCAAGTTATTTAACCCCAGTTGCCTCAACAACTGAAAAATAAAGAATATAAAAAAATAAAAATAATAAAAACAAAAAGCTTAAATTAAAAAAAAGAAAGGAAGCCCTAATGGTAAGTTAAAAATAAAAAAGACTAGTTACAATTAGTTTTTATGACATTTGTTTCATAGTTTGACGTCTGTTATTCTTATGATCCCATTCATTGGTAATTTTCTCTTTATTTCTCTTGAAATTTTGTTCTTCCAAATAAGTTTTATTTTTGTCAAATTATTCAAAACATCTCCCTGTAGTTTAATTGATTAATCACTACATTAATCTAAATAATATTATTTCTCACAATATTGCATAAATGAGACATGATTAGTGAGTAGTGTTCTAATTGTTTTTTTTCTTCATTTCAGTTGCTTTTATGCTGCTGTATTCATATAAATTTTGCACATGTCTTAGTAATTTAACAATTAGATGCTTTTTTCTTGTTTTCATAATTACTTTAAAATTGAATTTCTCTCATTTATTTATTCATCCATTTATTAATTTTATTTCTGTTAATGTTAAGTAGATATGAGAGGGAGTGTGGTATTGTAGTTAGAAAACCATCTTTGAAACAAATATGACAGAAAAAGACTGAAAAGTTTTGTCTATTAGGTTACTTTTACCATTCACTTCCTTCTTTCTGTAATATAAGTGCTGATAAAAATCAAACAATAGCTCTGGCTAAATTCTCTACAGAATAACTCTACAGTTATCTTACATAATTTCATCTGTGTCTTCACTCTTGCTAAGCATTACTCTTATAAACTTATCCTACTTTCCATGGAGACTTTTCCAAATCTTTTCATTCCTTTTCAAACTTACTATAATCCCCAGGCTCCCACCTCTACTCTCTCAACCGAGAATCATTCATTATGAACTTCTCATCTCTTCCTTATATCCTATCATTCAGATAATTTCCTGCCATGCACAACTGTTTCACATAATGAAGTAACCCTGCTTCTAGTTAACTTCTCTTCTTGTTCAGGATATCCCTACCCATTCCATCTTTTCCAACAAATTGCTCTCTCAGTTATCCCTATTGTCTCATCCCTATTATTTTCAATATATTCCTATCTATTGCTTATTGGCTATACAAACAAGCCAGTGTCAGCTCCATCATGAATAAAACCTTATTTTCTTCCATTCTCACTAATTACTGCTCTCTATATATTCTGCTCTTTGTAGGTAAATATGTACTAAATAGCTACTTTGTAGCTCTTCAAAAATGCTTCCTTTAATATGTGTCTCCAGATTTTATCTTTTCATTTTTTTACTCTTACAATCTGCCTTCCAAATTCATCATTACAACTAATTATTCTCTCTAAAGTTGCTGATGATTTCTTACTTGTGAAACTGTTAATAGCTATCTCCCCTTTTATATTCTTTTTAAAAAGTCTTCCCCTGCCTCATACTGTTCCTTCCTGTTTTCCTTCTACATATCTGATTGCTTCCATTTCTGATTCACCATGCAGATCATTCCTGCTATCTTAACTCAAGGTATACCCCAGCACTTTGGTAGACACTGAATAAATGTCTTTTTGTTTCTTTTTAAGTAATGTTTCTGATGTCTCCATGCTATGAAACTCTAGACCAGTTAATTAACCTTTATAGAAGTATAATTTACCAAAAACATGCCAACTTAACATTGCTGAATGAATCCTCTATCAATGAAATAGTAAGTCTATTGCCTATACTATGTAAAACAAGTTGGCAGTTTGTAAAGGATTTGCTTTGTAGGACCCTTCATTTTTTGTTGGCAAGACTGTCTCTCAGCTAACATCTTCTTATATTCCTCCACAAAAGGAGGTTACTATAACAATCAGGAGTACAGGAAGGAGAAATGGTTTCTTTTATAAAAAAGAATAGATAATTTGTGTATTGAAACACAATTTGAAGGATCTGTACTTATTCAGAGTTTTGGGACATCTTTCTTGACCAATAAATGGTACCAGTTTTGCCTTACTCCACTATTAAAAGAAACAATTGACTTTGTCTATGGAGGCTGACTTCTTTAAAAGCCAAGGAATTATTTATTATTTTATTAATTATTTTAATTTATTATTTTATTAATTATTTAAATTCCCATTAAATCCAGGAATTTTTGAAAAATATATATTGTATGAATTAATGGGATATGATTGTGTCTTTAAAATGACAAAAGGGAAGATTTCAAAAAAAGAGTGGAAAACTTGTGAAGTGATCCAAACTAATGCTAGCAGAACTAGAAGAACCTTTTCATCAAAATTCTGAGATAGGTTGTAACTTACCCAAGATTACACTACTAGAACATTTCTAACATTTTACAAATGAATAAAACTCAAATCAATGAGTAATCATAATTCAAGAGAACCATGAATATGGAGATGTTCATCACATCCTAATAGAGAGGTAATTCAAGATGCAGAGTCAGTATATCTGTATATGTATATATATATATATATATATATATATATATATATATATATATATATATATATATATATATATATATATATACACACACACACATATACATATCAGTATATGTAAACTGTGAGTGTGGGTATAGTCAATGCATGAACTTATTCTATTTGACTATGTATATTTATTACCAAGCTTTTGTTTTCCTTCTTTCCTTTTTAAAGGGAAGAGATAAGATGTATGTGAAAGAGAAAAATAATTCCTTGATAATTGAAAAAAATGAGTCAAACCATTCACATGATTTTTTGCAGTGGTGGTGGGGAAGAATGAGAAATATGGTCAAATCTCAAATGGGTTTGTTCTTCTCCCATCACTAGACTAGCTGGTCCATATTTTTATGTTCCAGTCTATAATAAAAGGCCAATTACATGCATTTACTTTTGTCTATTCATGCTTTCCAAATTTATGCATTGCATCAATTACTGTCCCTTTCTTAAGAAAAAAAGGGTTAGATCTCTCATAGTAACGTGACATTCAAGATCTAGAACTCAGAGTCTATCAAAACAATTCATTTTGTAGACAAAGAAACTGAGACTTGAGGGCAGAGCCAAGATGGTGGAGAAGATACACGCCAATTTCTAAACTCTCTCTTACCCTCAATACCAACTATATAATTCAGCCCCAAAAATAACGCTGGACTGGTAAAAATTATGAAGATTAGAAACACAACAACTTACCAGCTGAAGAGAATCTGGAACTTAGTCAGAAAAGGTCTGTAATGAAAGGCGGGGAAAAAAAAAAAAAAAAGACCGGCACAGACAGTGAGAGACTAACTGTGCCAATCAGGCTGGGGAGGCCTCTGGGGTTAGAAAAGCTACCAAGACAGAGGATTCTGGCATAGTCTGATAGCTCTACTTTGCTTGCGAAAGAGCAGACCAGCAGAGAAATCAAGTCACTAAAAAAACAACAACAACAACAACAACAAAAAAAAAAAACAAGAAAAAAAAAAAAAGAACACCAGAAACTGCTTATAGCTACCCCAAATGGGAAGTGAGTCAGCATAAATCATAGCACTCCTTCTGCTGTCCAGGGCTTTTCTTTGGAGAAATTAAGAATCTGCAAGGCAGTGGGAAAGACACACCCCGGGGGAAGCCTCTAATCTCACAGTGGGGGGCTCAGCCTGAGGCTGTGGAACTTCCACAGCAGTGAAGCTCCTGCAGCAACGACTTTGCTTCCTGGGCAGAGACGCTTCCAATCTGTATGCTGGGTCTAATTGCAAGCCAGCTGTTAATATCCAACGCCCCAAGGGGGCTTTGGCCTGGGGTTGTAAAGCCTTCACTGTTCAGCCTCTAGCCTTAGAGAAGTAGCTAGGCTACACAGCAGGGGTTCTTCACTGGGCACACCCACAGCATGGCTCTGAATCACTTCCAGTGAGGGGGACTCTCTCCCAGAGCATCTTCATAGATTTCCAGCCCATTCACAAGACAGCTGCCTTCCATAATATCTCTGTTCTGTAGAGAAAGCTGACCCCACAGGTTTTTAAAAATGAGTAAGAAATTGAAGAGAATGGTTCACAGCTTCTCTATAGAAAAAGAGCGGATCTCTAACCCTGAAAAGGTTAGTCTCCAGATAATACCCTAAAGGGGAATGTTACCTGGCCCCCATCACATAACTCTCTCCTAGAAGAGACTATTAAAGACCTGAAAAGAGAGTTAGAAGAAAAATGGGCAAAGGAAAGAGAAGCTATGCTAGAGAGTAACAATGTCCTGAAATTTGAATTGGAAAAGATAAATTCACAAGAAATGCAGGGAAACAAAATTTGTGAATTGGAAAAGGTTAAAAAATCACAGGAAAGTAGGATTTCTGAATTGGAAAAGATAAAGAATTCCCAAGGAAGTAGAATTTGTGAATTGGAAAAAGAAAATAACTCACTAAAAAAAAATTTAAAAAAAATAGTGAAATGAAAAAAAAAAATTCCATAGAGCAAAATAATTCATTTAAAAACTAAATTGGACATATACAAAAAAGGACTAAAAAATGTGAATGAAGAAAATAACTCATTAAAAATCAGGACTGAACAAATGGAAATGAATGATTCATTGAGACACCAAGAATCAGTCAAACAAAATAAAAAAAAAATGAAAAGCTGGATAATAATGTCAAATATTTATTGGGAAAATCTATAGAACTGGAAAACAGATCTAGGAGAGATAATCTGAGCACCACTGGACTTCCTGAAATTTATGATGAAAAAAAAAAGAGCCTAGATTCTATTTTACAGGAAATCATCAAAGAGCACTGTCCAGAGATAATAGAAACAGAAGGGGAAATTGGCATTGAATGAATTCATCGCACACTTTCTGAAAAAGACCTTAAAAAAAATTCCACGGAATATTGTGACTAAGCTGCAGAACTATCAGACTAAGGAGAAAATATTGCAAGCAGTCAAGAAAAAAAAAACAATTCAAATATTGAGGTGCGACAATAATAGTCACTCATGATCTGGCTACATCCACATTAAAGGATTGAACGGCCTGGAATCTGATATTCTGAAAGGCAAAAGAACTTGGAATGCAGGCAAGAATAAACTACCCTGCCAAGTTTAGCATTTTCTTCCATAGAAGAAGGTGGACATTTAATGAAACAGAGAAAATCCATATGTTTCTAAACAAAAACAAAAACAAAAACAAAAACAAAAACAAAAAAAAAATCTAAACAAAAAATGTGATCTTCAAGCACAAGACTCAAGAGAAGCAGAAAAAGGCAAAAAGAACTCTTAAGAACTGTGTTAATATTGCGGATATACAGAAAGATTTTAATGATATAACATAAAAAGGGGAAGTAGAAAGGGAAAGGGGATAGTATCAGAAAATGGGAAAAGGGGAGATAAAAAGAGGGAAACTACATCCCAGGAAGAGGCAAAGAAAATGTACCATATCTGAGGGAATTTAGAGAGGGGGAGGAATATTGTGTGAATCATACTCTCATCAGAGTAGACTCAAAGAGTTAATAATTGACATATTGGTTTTTCAGAGAATTTTCTCTCACCTCATTAAAAGGGGGAAAAGTAAAAGGGAAAAGGAAAAGAGTAATAAGGGAAGGGTACAAGAAAGGGGAAGGGATTTAAAAGGAGAGGGGAGAGATACTAAAGATGGAGGGCTGCCTGACACAAGTGGAGCCCATAAGTTTAATACTGGGGAAGGGATTCAGGGGGGACAAGGCAAACAAAGCGTAATCTAGGGATAATATGATGGCAAGAAATACAGAATTAGTCATTTTAACTGTAAATGTGAATGGGATGAATTCTCCCATTAAGCAGAGGCTCATAGCAGACTGTATCAAAAGTCAGAACCCTACAATATGTTGCTTACAGGAAATGCATTTAAAGCAGGGAAATACTTACAGAGTAAAAGGCTGGAGCAGAATCTATTATGCTTCAAGTGAAGTCAAAAAATCAGGGGTTGCCATCCTTATCTCAGATCAAGCAAAAGCAGAAACTGATCTAATTAAAAGAGATAAGGAAAGAAGCTATATCCTGCTAAAGGATAGCATAGACAATGAAGCCACATCAATACTAAACATATATGCACCAAGTGCTTTAGCATCTAACTTCCTAAAGAAGAAGTTAAGCGAGTTGCAAGAAGAAATAGACAACAAAACTATAATAGTGGCAGATCTCAACCTTGCACTCCCAGAACTAGATAAATCAAACCACAAAACAAATAAGAAAGAAGTTAAGGAGGTAAATAGAACATTAGAAAAATTAGGTATGATAGATCTTTGGAGAAAACTGAATGGTGATACAAAGAAGAATACTTTCTTCTCAGTAGTTCATGGAACCTGTACAAAAATTGACCATATATTAGGACATAAAGAAGTTAGAATTAAATACAGAAATGCAGAAATAGTAAATTCATTCTTTTCCTATCACAATGCCATGAAAACTACATTCAACAAGAAGTAGAGGTAAATAGACCAAAAAGTAATTGGAAACTAAATAATCTAATCTTGTTTTATTATTATTATTAATTTTATAATTATAGTATTTTGACAGTATATATGCCTAGGTAATTTTTTACAATATTATCCCTTGTACTCCCTTCTGTTCCCAGTTTATCCCCTCCTTCCCTCCACCCTCTTCCCTAGATGGCAGACATTTCCATAGATATTAAATATATTATAATAAATCCTAGGTATAATATCTATGTACAGAACTGAATTATTTTTGTTGTTGTTGCAAAGGAAGACTTGATTCGAAAGGTAAAAATAACCTGGGGGGGAAACAAAAATTGCTAACAGTTTACACTCATTTCCCAGTGGTCCTTTTCTGGGTGTAGCTGATTCTGTCCATCATTGATAAATTGGAATTGGATTAACTCTTCTCCATGTTGAAGATATCCACTTCCATCAGAATACATCCTCATACAGTATCATTGTTGAAGTATATAATGATCTCCTAGTTCTGCTCGTTTCACTCAACATCAGTTGATGTAAGTCTCTCCAAGCTTCTCTGTATTCATCCTGTTGACCATTTCTTACAGAAAAATAATATTCTATAACATTCATATACCATAGTTTACCAAATCATTCTCCAATTGATGGGCATCCATATATTTTCCAGTTTCTAGACACTACAAAAAGTGCTGCCACAAACATTTTGGCACATTCAAGTCCCTTTCCTTTTTTAGTATTTCCTTGGGATTTAAGCCCAGCACTAGTACTGCTGTATCAAAGGGTATGCACAGTTTGATAAATTTGGGGGCATACTTCCCGACTGCAATCCAGAATGGTTGGATTCTTTCACAACTCCACCAACAATGCATCAGTGCCCCAGTTTTCCCACATCCCCTCCAACATTCATCATTATTTGTTCCTGTCATCTTAGCCAATCTGACAGGTGTGTAGTGGTATCTCAGAGTTGTCTTAATTTGCATTTCTCTGATCAATAGTGATTTGGAACACTGTTTCATATGAGTAGAAATAGTTTCAATTTCATCATCTGAAAATTGTCTGTTCATATTCTTTGACCATTTATCAATTGGAGAATGGCTTGATTTCTCATAAATTAGAGTCAATTCTCTGAATATTTTGGAGATGAGGCCTTTATCAGAACTTTTAACTGTAAAGATGTTTTCCCATTTTGTTACTGCCATTCAAATTGTGTTTGCATTAGTTTTGTTTGTACAAAAGCTTTCTAATTTGATGTAATCAAAATTTTCTAATTTGTGATCACTAATGATCTCTAGTTTTCCTTTGGTCACAAATTCTCCTCCTCCACAAGTCTGAGAAGTAAACTATCCTTCCTCTAATTTATTTATGATCTTGTTCATTATGCCTAAATCATGGACCGATATTGATATTTGTTAGGATTACTAAGTGAGAACTCAGGTTGTCTGGATGGTGACAAGGTGAGAATTCAGGTTTTCTGGACAATTACAAGGTGAGAACTCAGGTTGACTTGATAGAAGGAGCAGAGTTTACTTGTAACCTGGGTACAGATTGCTAAACTCTTGGCTTCATTAAGACACACATCCCCTTGGTTCTTAGAGGAAGAAAAGATAGATGTAGATAAATGGAAGCTAGTGGGATATGAAATGAAAGAATTTCAAGCAAAAAATGGGCCTCATTCAATTTCTGCAGAAGTATTTTATATCTACAACATAGTTCAATTAGCCTTAAACTATCAAGCAAGTTGTAGGAGAAGGAAAAGTTTTAAAAATGAACAGAGGAGGAAGTGTGAGAAAAAAAGGAAAGATCAAGATCTTGCCCTAGAGCAAGAAGATTTAAATGAGGAATTATGGTATGATTCTCTTGAAGAAGCTTCAACTCTGCCTAGAGAACAGATTATTGACAGGCCCACATCAACCCCACCTTCAGAGATGGAGGAAGAAGGAGGGGAAGAGGCAGAAACACAAACAGAATTGCCTGTGAAGCAGCCTAAGCCTATGACAAGATTAGAAAAAGCATTGGTTAAAGCTAAGAGAGAAGGACAGGATATAAGTGATTTTATACATGCATATCCTGTGATTGAAAATACTGACTCTGTAGGTAAAAAAAGGAGAAGATATGCACCTTTAGATTTGAATAAAATTAAGGATTTGAAAAAAGGTTGTACCCTTTATGGGGCTACATCAGCTTATGTTAAAATGTTACTAGATGGTTTGTCTTATGAAGTCCTAACCCCGAATGATTGGAAATCCATAGCAAGGACATGTCTGGAACCTGGAGAAAATTTATTATGGCTTGCGGAATTTCATGAATTATGTAAAATTCAAGTCAGATGCAATTTGGAAATAGGAGTTAACACACAATTCACTTTTGAGCACTTAGCTGGTGAAGGTCAGTATGGAGAGAATTCGGAACAGATTAATTATACCATGAAAATATATGAACAAATTGCTAAGGCTGCAATAAAAGCTTGGGGTGTCCTTCCTGGACAGAAAGATCGTGGAGAGGCTTTCACTAAAATACAGCAAGGTCCCAATGAACCTTTTGCAGATTTTGTGGGACGTTTGCAAACTGCTGTCAAAAGAACTATTGGAGAAAATTCAGCTACAGAAATAATGACCAGACATCTGGCTAAGGAAAATGCCAATGAGATTTGCAAAAGAATTATATGGGGATTAGACAAAGATGCTCCTTTAGAGGAGATCATAAGACGCTGTGCTACAGTGGGAACAAATGCTTTTTACACCCGGACAATGATGAATGTGGAAAGACAGGGTCCCTCCTGGCAAGGGACTTCTAGAGAAACTCGGCGATGTTTTCAATGTGGAAAAATTGGACATCTAAGAGCTCAGTGTAGGTATGGAGATACAGTGAGAAGACAGGGTGAGAGAAGACCTAAAACCCCATGTCCAAAATGCAACAGAGGACTCCATTGGGCATCAGAGTGTAAACTAATTCAGGGAAATAGGATGAGGGGCCCAGATCCAGGGCCCCAGGCAAAAAAGACTTGGGGCATGATGGCAGCTGATGTTACACCTAAAGAGCCTTTAGAAGGTCAGGACTCTGATTTAATCAACCAGCAGAAAAGCAATCACATGGCAGAAAGGGATTACCTGATAAGTGAGTCAAAAGGCAATCAGATTGCAAAAATGGATTACACTTGGGGAGAATACAGGCCTTTTAAACCAACATGGCTGTATCCAGTGCAAACAATTCCAATGTAATTGCCAGATGATGAGAAGAGATTTAGAAAGTGGTAAATAGAAGGTAATTAGATAGGTTAACTGCCTGGGAGAGAGGGTTTGCTTGTATTTCTTCAGCAGGAGAAGGAATCAGATGGGTGCCAACAAGTCATATTCGCCTTGTCCATCAGAGAGAGACAGAAAAAGAGAAAGACCTCAAAATAAAGGAGAAGATCTAAGAAACATCTGACACTGAAAGAGCATGGATAATAAGAAGACTGTTAAAGAACTTTAAAACCAGCAGGAATCATTGGACTTCCTCACACAAGATGAGACTAATGGACAATGGACTTATGGACATTTATAAATTTTCAATTTATGATTATGTTATATACTTCTAGCATGTGTTACGTTACTATGTTACTATGTGCTTATGTAATTTATGTAATTATCTGTAATACTTCCCATATTGGTGGATTTATGTTTCAAGGTCATTTATGTAATTATCTGTAATACTTCCCATATTGATGGATTTATGTTTCAAGGTCATGACTGTCCTATGTTCTAAATCAAAAGAAAGGGGGAGATGTTAGGATTACTAAGTGAGAACTCAGGTTGTCTGGATGGTGACAAGGTGAGAATTCAGGTTTTCTGGACAATTACAAGGTGAGAACTCAGGTTGACTTGATAGAGGGGGCAAGCTCATTGGCTGGGGTGGTTCTTCCCAGAAGCCCTTGCATTATCCCACGCCCATTCTCTGGGAGGATAAAAAGAGACAGCACTGGGCGCAGAGAGCAGATCGGCCTGGAGAAGGATAAGAGCTGGAGGAGATTCAGAGCCAGGAATCAAGAAGAAGACTCTGAATTGCATCAGGCTTGACGGGGCTCTCTGCAGGAAGGGAAGTCACTTCTTTGGACAAGAGTTAACAGCAACTGCCTGGAGACAACGGTTCATTACAGGAAGAAGAATCTGTTGGAGAGATTTGAGTAGACACAGCAGATCTCTTCCCAGAGAGCGATCCAGCAGCTTCTAGAGACGAACAGCTCGCTACAGATATTATCTTAGTGTGTGGTGTTAAGTTTCTGCCATACTAATTTCCAGTTTTCCCAGCAGTTTTTGTCAAATAATGAATTCTTATCCCAAAAGTAGGGATCTTTGGGTTTGTCAAACACTAGATTGCTATTTTTATTCATTATTTTTTCCTGTGAACCTAATCTATTCCACTGATCAAATAGACTATTTCTTAGCCTATACCAAATGGTTTCTGCTTTATAATATAGTTCTAGATCAGGTACAGCTAGCCATCCTCGTTTGATTTATTTTTTCATTAATTCCTTTCAGATTCTCGACTTTTGTTCTTCCATATGAATTATGTTATTTTTTTAGGTCATTAAAATAGTTTCTTGGGTGTGTGATTGGTATAAATAAATAGATTAGTTTGGGGAATATTGTCATCTTGATTATATTCACTCGGCATTGAATGTCTTTCCCATTATTAAAATCTGACTTTATTTTTGTGGCAAGTGTTTTGTAATTTTGCTCATATAATTCCTGACTTTCCTTTGGTAGATATATTCCCAAATATTTATACTATCGAACATTATTTTGAATGGAATTTCTCTTTGTATCTCTTGCTGTCAGATTTTGTTGCTAATGTATAAAAATGCTGATGATTTATGTGGATTTCTTTTGTATCATGCAACTTAGCTGACATTCTGAATTATTTCTAATTGCTTTTTAGCAGAGTATTTGGGGTTCTCTAAGTATACCTTCATATCATCTAAATAATCTAATCTTAAAGAATGATTGGGTGAAACAACAATCTTTTTTATTTTATTAATTTTATAATTATACAATTTTTGACAGTATATATGCATGAATGATTTTTTTATAACATTATCCCTTGTATTCATTTTTCCCGATTTTCCCCTCCCTCCCTCTACTCCTTCCCCTAGATGACAGGCAATCTCTTACATTTTACATGTGTTACAGTATAATCTAAATATAATACATGTGTGTAAATCCAATTTTCTTGTTGCACCTTAAGTATTGGATTCCGAAGGTATAAGTAACCTGGGTAGATAGACAGTAGTGCTAATATTTTACATTCAATTCCCAGTGTTCCTTCTCTGGGTGTAGTTGTTTCTGTCCATTATTGATCAGCTGGAAGTGAGCTGGATCTTCTTTATGTTGAAGATATCCACTTCTATCAGAATACATCTTCATACAGTATTGTTCTTGAAGTGTATAGTGATCTTATGGTTCTGCTCATTTCACTCAGCATCAGTTCATGCAAGTCTCTCCAAGCCTTTCTGAATTCTTCTTGCTGGTCATTTCTTACAGAGCAATAATATTCCATAGCCGTCATATACCATAATTTATTCAACCATTCTCCAATTGATGGACATCCATTCATCTTCCAGTTTCTAGACACTACAAAAAGAGCTGCTAGGAACACTTTGGCACATACAGGTCCCTTTCCCCTCTTTAGTATTTCTTTGGGATATAAGCCCAGTAGTAGGACTGCTGGATCAAAGGGTATGCACAGTGTGTGTAAACTTTTTGGGCATAGTTCCAGATTGCTCTCCAAAATGGCCGGATTCTTTCACAACTCCACCAGCAATGTATTAGTGTTCCAGTTTTCCCACATCCCCTCCAACATTCATCATTATTTGTTCCTGTCATCTTAGCCAATCTGACAAATGTGTAGTGATATCTCAGAGTTGTCTTCATTTGCATTTCTCTGATCGGTACTGATTTGGATATAGTGTGAAACAGCAAATTATAGAAACAATACTATCACGCAAGATAATGAAAATGATGAGACATCATACCAAAATTTGTGTGATGAAGCTAAAGCGGTAATAATGGGAAATTTTATATCTTTAGAGGCTTACTTGAATAAAATAGAGAAAGAGAAGATTGATTGGGCTTTCAACTTAAAAAACTAGAAAAAGACCAAATTAAGAACTCCCAATTAAATACTAAACTTGAAATTCTAAAATTAAAAAAAAAAGAAATCAATAATATTGAAATTAAAAAAAACAAACTAACAAACTATTGAATTAATAAATAAAACTAAGAGTGGGGCTTATGAAAAAGCCAATAAAATAGATAAACTTTGGTAAATCTGATCAGAGAAAGGAAAGAGTCAAAGCAAATTGTTAGTCTTAAAAATGAAAAGGGCCATCTTTCGACCAATGAAGAGGAAATTAGAGCAATAATGAGTTACTTTGCCCAACTTTATACCAACAAATTTGATAACTTAAGTGAAATGAAAGACTACCTCTAAAAATATAGGCTTCCTAAATTAACACAGGAGGAAGTAAATTGTTTAAATAGTGCAATTTGAGGAAAAGAAATAGAACAAGCTATTAACCAACTCCCCAGGAAAAAAATCCCCAGGACCAGATGGATTTATATGTTAATTCTACAAAACATTTGAAGAACAATTAGCCCCAATGATATATAAACTATTTGAAACAATAGTGGATGAAGGAGTCCCCAAGCTCCTTTTATGATACAGATATGGTACTGATACCTAAACCAGGTAGTTTGAAAACTGAGAAAGAAAATTATAGACCAATCTCCTTAATGAATATTGATGCTAAAATCTTCAATAAGATATTATCAAGAAGACTTCAGAAAATCATCCCTGGGGTAATACAATATGATAAAATAGGATTTATACCAAGAATGCATGTCTGCTTTAATATTATTAAAGCTATTAGTATAATTGACCGTAGTAATAATCACATTATCAAAAACAATGTGATCATTTCAATAGATGGGGAAAAAACATTTGATAATATACAGCATCCATTCCTACTAAAAACACTTGAGAGTACAGGAATGAATGGACTTTTCCTTAAAATACTCAGGAGCATATATTTAAAACCAACAGTAAGCATCATATGTAATGGGGATGAACTGGAACCTTTCCCAGTAAGATCAGGAACAAGTTTGCCCACTATCACCATTACTGTTCAATATTTTATTAGAAATGCTAGCCTTGTCAATACGAGTCGAGAAAGAGATTAAAGGAATAAGACTAGGTAATGAGGAAATAAAACTATCACTCTTTGCAGATGATATGATGGTATATTCAGAGAACCCTAGAGATTCTAATAAAAAAGTTATTAGAATGTAATGGTGATAAACTAGAACCTTTCCCTGTAAGATCAGGAGTGAAACAAGGTTGCCCACTATCACCATTACTATTCAATATAGTACTAGAAACTCTAGCCTCGGCAATAAGAGCCGAGAAAGAGATTCAAGGAATTAGAGTAGGAAATGAAGAAATCAAATTGTCACTTTTCGCAGATGACATGATGGTATACTTAGAGAACCCCAAAGACTCTGCTAAAAAGCTATTAGAAATAATTCAGAATTTTAGCAAAGTCGCAGGATACAAAATAAATCCACATAAATCCTCAGGATTTTTATACGTTACCAACACAATCCAACAGCAAGAGATACAAAGAGAAATTCCATTCAAAATAACAGTCGATAGTATAAAATATTTGGGAATATATCTACCAAAGGAGAGTCAGGAATTATATGAGCAAAATTACAAAACACTTGCCAAAAAAATAAAGTCAGATTTAAATAATTGGAAAGACATTCAGTGCTCTTGGATAGGCCGAGCGAATATAATAAAGATGACAATACTCCACAAACTAATCTATTTATTTAGTGCTATACCAATCAGACTCCCAAGAAACTATTTTAATGACCTAGAAAAAATAACAACAAAATTCATATGGAAGAATAAAAGGTCGAGAATTGCAAGGGAACTAATGAAAAAAAAGTCAGAGGAAGGTAGTCTAAGTGTTCCTGATTTAAAGCTATATTATAAAGCAACAGTCACCAAAACCATTTGGTATTGGCTAAGAAATAGACTAGTTGATCAGTGGCATAGGTTAGGTTCACAGGGCAAGATAGTGAATAAAAATAGCAATCTAATCTTTGACAAACCCAAGATCCCAAATTTTGGGATAAGAATTCATTATTTGACAAAAACTGCTGGGAAAACTGGAAATTAGTATGGCAGAAACTAGGCATGGACCCACATTTAACACCACATACTAAGATTAGATCAAAATGCGTCCAAGATTTAGGCATAAAGAACGAAATCATTAATAAATTGGAGGAACATGGGATGGTTTACCTCTCAGACTTGTGGAGGAGGAAGGAGTTTGTGTCCAAGGGAGAACTAGAGACCATTATTGATCACAAACAGAACATTTTGATTACACCAAATTAAAAAGTTTCTGCACAAACAAAACTAATGCAAATACGATTAGAAGGGAAGTAACAAATTGGGAAAAATTTTTACAGTTAAAGGTTCTGATAAAGGCCTCATCTCCAAAATATACAGAGAATTGACTTTAATTTATAAGAAATCAAGCCATTCTCCAATTGATAAATGGTCAAAGGATATGAACAGAGAATTCTCAGATGATGAAATTGAAATCATATCCACTCATATGAAAGAGTGTTCCAAATCACTACTGATCAGAGAAATGCAAATTAAGACAACTCTGAGGTATCATTACACACCTGTCAGATTGGCTAAGATGACAGGAACAAATAACGAGGAATGTTGGAGGGGCTGTGGGAAAACTGGGACACTGATGCATTTTTGGTGGAGTTGTGAAAGAATCCAACCATTCTGGAGAGCAATCTGGAATTATGCCCAAAAAGTTTTCAAAATGTGCATACCCTTTCACCCAGCCATACTACTACTGGGCTTATACCCCAAGGAACTACTAAAGAAGGGAAAGGGACCTGTATGTGCCAAAATGTTTGTGGCAGCCCTTTTCATAGTGGCTAGAAACTGGAAGATGAATGGATGTCCATCAATTGGAGAATGGTTGGGTAAATTATGGTATATGAATGTTATGGAATATTATTGTTCTATAAGAAATGACCAACAGGAGAAATACAGAGAGGCTTGGAGAGACTTACATCAACTGATGCCAAGTGAAACGAGCAGAACCAGAAGATCATTATAGACTTCAACAATGATACTGTACGAGGATGTATGCTGATGGAAGTGGATTTCTTCAACATAGAGAAGAGGTAATCCAATTCCAATTGATTAATGATGGACAGAACCAGCTACATCCAGAAAAGGAACTCTGGGAAATGAATGTAAACTGTTATTTTTACCTTCTGAATCCAATTCTTCCTATGCAACAAAAAATTCGGTTCTACACACATATATTGTATCTAGAATATACTGTAATATATTTAACATATATAAGACTGCTTGCCATTTGGGGGAGGGGGTTGGGGGAGGAAGGGAAAAAATCTGAATAGAAGTAAGTGCAAGGGATAATGTTGTAAAAATTACCCATGAATATGTACTGTCAAAAATGTTATAATTATAAAATAAAATAAAAATTTAAAAAAAAGTTATTAGAAATAATTCACAACTTTAGCAAAGTTGCTGGATACAAAATAAATCCACATGAATCGTCAGCATTTAATGCAGCAGCAAGAGATACAAAGAGAAATTCCATTCAAAACAACTGTCGAGAGTATAAAATATTTGGGAATCCATCTACCAAAGAAAAGTCAGGAATTATATGAGCAAAATTATAAAACAGTTGGCACAAAAATAAAGTGAAATTTAAATAATTGGAAAGACATTAAGTCCTCTTGGATAGGCCAAGCAAATATAATAAAGATGACAATATTCCCTAAACTAATCTATTTATTTAGTGCTATACAAATCAAACTACCAAGAAACTATTTTAATGACCTAGGAAAAATAACAACAAAATTCACATGGAAGAACAAAAGGTCAAGACTTTCATTTTTTTTAATAATAGTTATTATTTACCAGATATTTGAATGGGTAATTTTACAACATTGACAATTGCCAAACCATTTGTTCCAGTTTATTCCCCTCCTCCCCCCATAGATGGTAGGTCGACCAATGCATGTTAAATATGTTAGAGTATAAATTAAATACAATATATGTATACATGACTAAACAGTTGTTTTGCTGAACAAAACAAATTGGACTTTGAAACAGTGTACATTTAGCCTGTGAAGGAAATCCAAAATGCAGGTGGACAAAATTAGAGGGATTGGAAATTCTATGTAGTAGTCCATAGTCATCTCCCAGAGTTCTTTCGCTGAGTGTAGCTGGTTCAGTTCATTACTGCTCTATTGGAACTGATTTGGTTCATCTCATTGTTGGAGAAAGCCACTTCCATCAGAATTGATCATCATACCTTATTGTTGTTGAAGTATATAATGATCTCCTGGTCTTGCTCATTTCACTCAGCAACAGTTCATGTAAGTCTCTCCAGGCCTTTCTTAAATCATCCTGTTGGTCATTTCTTACAGAACAACAATATTCCATAATATTCATATACCATAACTTATTCAGACAATCTCCAATTGATGGGCATTGACTCAGTTTATATTTTTGGCCACCACAAAGAGGGCTGCCACAAAAAGTCTTGCACATACACGTCCCTTTCCCTTCTTAAAGATCTCTTTGGGATACAAACCCAGTAGCAACACTGCTGGATCAAAGGATATGAACAGTTTGATAACTTTTTGAGCATAGTTCCAGAATGGCTGGATGTATTTACAGTTCCACCAACAATGTATCAGTGTCCCTGTTTTCCCACATCCCCTCCAACATTCTGCATTTCCTTTCCCTGTCATTCTAGCCAATCTGACAGGTGGGTAGTGGTATCTCAGAGATGTCTTAATTTGCATTTCTCTGATTATTAATAATTTGGAGCATCTTTTCATGTTACTAGAAATAGTTTCAATTTCTTTACCCGAGAATTGTCTGTTCATATCCTTTCACCATTTATCAATGGGAGATTGGCTTGATTTCTTACATATGAGTCAATTCTCTATATATTTTGGAAATGAGGCATTTATCTGAATCTTCGACTGTAAAAATGTTTTCCCAGTTTATTGTATCCCTTATAATCTTGCCTGCATTGATTTTGTTTGTACAAAAACATTTCAATTTGATATAATCAAATCTTTCTATTTTGTGATCAATAATGATCTTTAATTCTTCTTTGGTCATGAATTCATTCCTCTTCCACAGGTCTGGGAGATAAACTATCCTATGTGTTAGGATTACTAGGTGAGAACTCAGGTTGTCTGGACAGTGACAAGGTGAGAATTCAGGTTGTCTGGACAATTACAAGGTGAGAACTCAGGTTGACTTGATAGAAGGAGCAAGCTCATTGGCTGAAGCGGTTCTTCCCAGAAGCCCTTGCATTATCCCACGCCCATTCTCTAGGAGGATAAAAGAGAGGACAGCCAGAGATAGAAGAAGACTCTGCATTGCATCAAGCTTGACGGGGCTCTCTGCAGGAAGGGAAGTCACTTCTCTGGACAAGAGTTAACAGCAACTGCCTGGAGACAACGGTTCGTTACAGGAAGAAGAATCTGTCGGAGAGATTTGAGTAGAAGACACAGCAGATCTCTTCCCAGAGAGTGATCCGGCAGCTTCTAGAGATGACAGTTCGCTACACCTATGTTCCTCTAATTTATCTATAATCTCATTTTTTATTCCTAGGTCATGAACCCATTTTGACCTGACCTTGTTGTATGGTGTTAAGTGTGTATCAATGCCTAGTTTCTGCAATGTTAATCTCCAATTTTCCCAGCAATTTTTGTCAAACACTGAGTTCTTATCACAAAGACTATGGTCCTTGGGTTTGTCAAACACTAGGATGTTAGAGTTATGAATTATTTTGTCCTTTGGACCTAACCTATTCCACTGATCAACTAGTCGATTTCTTAGCCAATACAAAAGGGTATTGTTAACTGCTGCTTTATAATATAATTTTATTTTATTTTATTTATTTTTTATTAATTTTATAATTATACATTTTTGACATATTATGCATGAGTAATTTTTATAACATTATCCCCTTTCCAAATCACTATTGATCAGAGAAATGCAAATTAAGACAACTCTGAGGTATCATTACACACCTTTCAGATTGGCTAAGATGACAGGAACAAATAACGATGAATGTTGGAGGGGCTGTGGGAAAACTGGGACACTGATGCATTGTTGGTGGAGTTGTGAAAGAATCCAACCATTCTGGAGAGCAATCTGGAATTATGCCCAAAAAGTTATCAAACTGTGCATACCCTTTGACCCAGCAGCGCTACTACTGGGATTATATCCCAAAGAAATACTAAAGAGCGGAAAGAGACATATATGTGCCAAAATGTTTGTGGCAGCTCTTTTTGTTGTAGCTAGAAACTGGAGGACGAATGGATGTCCATCAGTTGGAGAATGGTTGGGTAAATTGTGGTATATGAATGTTATGGAATATTATTGTTCTATAAGAAATGACCAACAGGAGAAATACAGAGAGGCTTGGAGAGACTTACATCAACTGATGCTGAGTGAAACGAGCAGAACCAGAAGATCATTATACACTTCAACAATGATACTGTATGAGGATGTATGCTGATGGAAGTGGATTTCTTCAACATAGAGAAGAGCTAATCCAATTCCAATTGATTAATGATGGACAGAACCAGCTACATCCAGAAAAGGAACACTGGGAAATGAATGTAAACTGTTATTTTTACCTTCTAAATCCAATTCTTCCTGTGCAACAAAAAATTCGGTTCTACACACATATATTGTATGTGGAATATACTGTAATATATTTAACATATATAAAACTGCTTGCCATCTGGGGGAGGGGGTTGGGGGGAGTAAGGGAAAAAATCTGAATAGAAGTAAGTGCAAGGGATAATGTTGTAAAAAATTACCCATGCATATGTACTGTCAAAAAAAATGTTATAATTATAAAATAAAATAAAAATTAAAAAAAAAAATAACATTATCCCTTGTATTCATTTTTCCAGATTTTCCCCTCCCTCCCTCTACTCCTTCCCCTAGATGACAGGCAATCTCATATTTTTTCTGTTACAGTATAACCTATATATAATATATGTGTGTAAATACAATTGCCTTGTTGTACATTAAGAATTGGATTCTGAAGGTATAAGTAACCTGGGTAGAGAGACAGGAGTGCTAACACTTTACATTCAATTTCCAGTGTTCCTTCTCTGGGTGTAGTTGTTTCCATCCATCATTGATCAGCTGGAAGTGAGTTGGATCTTCTTTATGTTGAAGATATCCACTTCCATCAGAATACATCTTCGTACAGTATTATTGTTGAAGTGTATAATGATCTTCTGGTTCTGCTCATTTCACTCAGCATCAGTTCATGCAGGTCTATCCAAGCCTTTGTGAATTCATCCTGCTGGTCATTTCATAGCCTTCCATTCCATAGCCTTCATATACCATAATTTACCCAACCATTCTCCAATTGATGGACATCCATTCATCTTCCAGTTTCTAGCCACTATGAAAAGAGATGCCACAAACATTTTGGCACATACAGGTCCCTTTCCCCTCTTTAGTATTTCTTTGGGATATAAGCCCAGTAGTAGCACTGCTGGATCAAAGCGTATGCACAGTGTGTAAACTTTTTGGGCATAGTTCCAGATTGCTCTCCAAAATGGCCGGATTCTTTCACAACTCCACCAACAATGTATTAGTGTCCCAGTTTTCCCACATCCCCTCCAACATTCATCATTTGTTCCTGTCATCTTAGCCAATCTGACAGGTGTGTAGTGATATCTCAGAATTGTCTTAATTTGCATTTCTCTGATCAGTAGTCATTTGGAACACTTTCATATGAGTGGATATAGTTACAAATTCATTAGAGTGGATATAGTTACAATTTCATTATCTGAGAATTGTCTGTTCATATCCACTGACCAATTATCAATTGGAGAATGGTTTGGTTTCTTATAAATTAGCATCAATTCTCTATATATTTTGGAAATGAGACCTTTATCAGAACCTTTAACATACAAATGTTTTCCTAACTTGTTACTTCCCTTCTAACCTTGTTTGAATTAGTATTGTTTGTACAGAAAAATTTTAGTTTGATGTAATCAAAATCTTCTATTTTGTGATCAATAATGATCTGTAGTTCTTCTCTAGTCATGAATTCCTTCTTCCTCCACAGGTCTGAGAGGAAGACAATCCTCTGTTCCTCTACCTATTTATGATCTCATTCTTTATGCCTAAATAATGGACCCATTTTAATCTTATATTGGTATATGGTGTTAAGTGTGGATCCATATCTAATTTCTGGCTTACTAATTTCCAGTATTCCCAACAGTTTCTTCTGGATAATGAATTTTTATCCCTAATGTTTGTATCTTTGGGTTTGTCAAACACTAGATTGCAATAGTTGTACCCTTTTTTGTCCTTTGTACCTAATCTGTTCCACTGATTGACCGGTCAATTTCTTAGCCGATACAAAATTGTTTTGATGACTGCTGGTATATAATAGAGTTTTAGATCAGGTATACCTAGACCAATTTCATCTGACTTTTTTTCATTAGTTCCCTTGCAATTCTTGACTTTTTATTCTTCCATATGAATTTTGTTATTTCTTCTAGGTCATTAAAATAGTTTCTTGTGAGTCTGATTGGTATAGCATTAAACAAATAGATTAGCTTGGGGAGTATTGCCATCTTTATTACATTGGCTCAGCCTATCCACGAGCACTGGATGTCTTTCCAATTAATTAAATCTGACTTTATTTTTGTTGCAAGTGTTTCATTATTTTGCTCATATAATTCCTGATTTTTTTTTGTAGATAGATTGCCAAATATTTTATTAACATTTGTTTGGAATGGAATTTCTTTTTGTATCTCTTGCTGCTGCATTTTGTTTGTGATGGTGAGGATTTATGTGGATTTATTTTTTATCCAGCAACATTGTTAAAGTTGTGAATTATTTTTAATAACTTTTTATTAGAATCTCTGGGGTTTTCTAAGTATACCATCATATTATCTGCAAAGAGTGACAGTTTGATTTCCTCATTACCTACTCTTATTCCTTTAATCTCTCTCGACTCTTATTGCCGAGGGTAACATTTCTAATACAATATTGAACAGTAATGGTGATAGTGGGCAATCTTGTTTAACTCTTGATGTTACTGGGAAAGGTTCCAGTTTATCTCCCTTGCATATTATGCTTACTGACGGTCCTAAATATATGCTCCTGATTAGTCTAAAAATAGTCCATTTATTCCTATACTCTCAAGGGTTTTTAGGAAGAATGGATGTTGGATTTTATCAAAGGCTTTTTCTGCATCAATTGAGATGATCATATGGTTTTTATTAATTTGATTATTAATATGGTCAATTATACTAATAGTTTTCCTAATATTAAACCAGCCCTGCATTCCTGGTATAAATCCTACTTGATCGTAGTGTATTATCCTGGGGATGATTTTCTGAAGTCTTTTTGCTAATATCTTATTTAAGATTTTAGCATCAATATTCATTAAGGAAATTGGTCTATAGTTTTCTTTCTCATTTTTTGATCTACCTGGTTTAGGTATCAGTACTATGTCTGTGTCATAAAAGAATTTTGGCAGGACTCCTTCATCCCCTGTTTTTTCAAATAGTTTATATAACATTGGGGCTAGTTGTTTTTTAAATGTTTGGTAGAATTCACATGTAAATCCATCTGGTCCTGGGTATTTTTTTCCTGGGGAGTTGATTAATAGCTTGTTCTATTTCTTTTTCTGAAATGGGACTATTTAAGCAATTTATTTCCTCCTCTGTTAATCTAGGAAGCCTATATTTTTGGAGGAAGTCATCCATTTCACTTAAGTTATCAAATTTATTGGCATAAAGTTGGGCAAAATAACTCCTTATTTCTCTAATTTCCTCTTCATTGGTGGAAAGATCCCCCTTTTCATTTGTAAGACTAACTAACAATTTGATTTTCCTTTTTCCTTTTTCTGATCAGATTTACCAAAGGTTTATCTATTTTATTGGCTGTTTCATAAAACCAAATATTGGTTTTATTTATTAATTCAATAGTTTTTTTCCTTTCAATATTATTGATTTCTCTTTTTAATTTTAGTATTTCAAGTTTGATTTTTGGTTGGGAGTTTTTAATTTGGTCTTTTTCTAGCTTTTTAAGTTGCAGGCCCAATTCATTAATCTTCTTCTCTATTTTGTTCAAATAAGCCTCTAAATATATAAAATTTCTCCTTATTACCCCTTTAGCTGCATCCCACAGATTTTGGTAAGATGTCTCATCATTGTCGTTATCTTGGGTGAAATTATTGTTTCTATAATTTGCTGTTTCACCCAGTCATTCTTTAAGATGATATTGTTCAGTTTCCAATTACTTTTTGGTCTATTTACCCCTAACTTCTTATAGAATGTAGTTTTTATTGCATTGTGATCTGAGAATAAGGCATTTATTATTTCTGCCTTCCTGCATTTAATTTTGAGGTCTTTATGTCCTGATATATGGTCAATTTTTGTATAGGATCCATGAACTGCTGAGAAGAAAGTATATTCCTTTCTATTGCCATTCAGTTTTCTCCAAAGGTCTATCATACTTAGTTTTTCTAATGTTCTATTTATTTTTTTAATTTCTTTCTTATTTGTTTTGTGGTTTGATTTGTGTAAATCTGAGAGTGCAAGGTTAAGATCTCCTACTATTATAGTTTTACTGTCTATTTCTTTTTGGAACTCTCTTAACTTTTCCTTTAGAAAGTTATATGCTATATCACTTGGTGCATATATGTTTAGTATTGATATGGCTTCATTGTTTATGCTACCCTTTAGCAGGATATACTTTCCTTCCTTATCTCTCTTAATTAGTTCAATTTCTGCTTTTACTTGATCTGAGATAAGGATGGCTATCCCTGTCTTTTTGGCTTTACCTGAAGCATAATAGATTCTGCTGCAACCTTTTACCTTTACTCTGTATGTATCTCCCTGCTTCAAGTGTGTTTCCTGTAAATAACATATTGTAGGGTTCTGACTTTTGATCCAGTCTGCTATCCGTCTCTGTTTCATGGGAGAATCCATCCCATTCACATTTACAGTGAAAATTACTAATTCTGTATTTCCTGCCTTCATATTATCCCCAGATTAAGCTTTTTTCCACTTTACTCCACTGAACCTCTTCCCCAATATTTAATTTATAGACCCCACTTGTGATGCGCAGCCCTCCCTTTTTATCCCCTCCCCCCTCCTTCCAAGTCCCTTCCCTTCTTCCCCTTTTCGTTTTCCCTTTTCCTCTTCCCCCTTTTAATGAGGTGAGAGAGAATTCTCTGAAAAACAAGTATGTCAATTATTTACTCTTTGAGCCTATTCTGATGAGAGTAAGATTCATACAATGTTTCTCCACCTCTCTAAATTCCCTCAGATATGGTAGATTGTCTATGCCTCTTCCTGGGATGTAGCTTCCCTCTTTTTATCATTCATTCTCCTTTTTCTGATACTACCCCCTTCCCTTTACTACTCCCCCTTTTTTATGTCAGTAAAATAAAATTATCCATGTGGACTTTCTATATATCCACAACAGCGATACAGTTCTCAAGGGTTCTTTTTACCTTTTTCTGCTTTTCTTCAGTCTTGTGGATGTAGATCAAATATTTTTGTTTAAGTCTGGATTTTATTCTAGAAACAAAAGGAATTCCTCCGTTTCATTAAATGACAATCATCTTCCATGGAAGAAAATGCTAAACTTAGCTGGATAGTTTAATCTTGGTTGCAATCCTTGATCTTTTGCCTTTTGGAATATCAGGTTTCAGGCCCTTCGACCTTTTAATGTGGAGGTAGCCAGATCTTGAGTGACCCTTATTGTGGCCCCTTGGTATTTGAATTGCTTTTTTCTGTCTGCTTGCAATATTTTTTCTTTTGTTTGCTAGTTCTGTAGCTTAGCCACAATGTACTGTGTAGTTCTTTTTTTAGGGTCTTTTTCAGAAGGTGTTCGATGAATTCTTTCAATGCCTATTTCCACTTCTGTTTCTATTATCTTTGGGCAGTTGTCTTGATGATTTTTTGCAAAATAGAATCTAGGCTCTTTTTTTGATCATAGTTTTCAGGAAGTCCAATGATCCTCAGATTATCTCTCCTAGATCTATTTTCCAGGTGTATACATTTTCCCAGTAAATATTTGCCATTATTCTTCAGCTTTTCATTTTTTTTTTGTTTTGTTTGACTGATTCTTGGTTTCTCAATGAATAATTCATTTCTATTTGTTCCGTCCTGATTTTTAATGAGTTATTTTTTTCATTCACATTTTTTAGTTCTTTTTGTATATGCCCAATTGAGTTTTTAAATGAATTATTTTGCTCTATTGAATTTTTTTTTCCATTTCCCTGATTTTTTTATGGTATTATTTTCTTTTTCCAATTCAGAAATCCTACTTTCCTGTGATTTTTAAACTTTTTCTAATTCACAAATTTTGTTTCCCTGCATGTCCTGTGAATTCTTTATTTTTTCCAACTCAAATTTCAGAACGTTGTTATTCTCTATCAAAGCTTCTCTTTCATTTTCCCCTTTTTCTTCAAACTCTCTTAACTTTTTAATAGTTTCTTCTAGGGGAGAGTTGTGTGATGGTGGGCACGTATCATTCTCCGTTAGAGTGTTATCTGCTGACTCTCTGCTGTTAACTTCCTCAGGGTTGGAAGCCCGCTCTTTCTCTATGTAGAACAAATCAGTAGTTCTCTTCAGCTTTTTACTTCAGCTTTTTACTCATTGTTAATAATCTTTTGGGGTCTGCCCTTGGGGTAAGAAGTTTATTTATTTACTTATTTACCAGCTTCCTCCCAGACCAGATGAATGCAGTGGCTCCTGTGCCTGAGCTAGGAGAGAGCTCTGTGAGAAAGTTCCCCTCCCCCATCCCCGGAAATGCCTCAGAGGTGATAATGCTTCTCTGTGAGGCTTATCCAGTGAAGGACCCAGCTGTGTGTCCTAGCGACTTCCCTGAGGTTTAAGACTGAACAGTAAAAGCGACAAAAATCCTGGCCAATGCGTCCCTTGGGGCGTGGATATCAGCAGTGGAAGTGAAAAGCCCCTGTGCTCAAACTGGAAGTGTCTGCCTAGAAAACGTGGACCCTACTTCAAAAGTTTTGCTTCTCTGGGAATTCTGCTGCTGCTAGAGTTCCACAGCCTAAGGCCAAGCCTGGCCCTCTGTGGATTAGATGTTGCCTCGGGCTGTGTCCCAGCTGCTCAAGCTCTTAACTACCTCAAGGTGAAGTCCTGGACAGCAGAAGGCGGCTTCATAGCCGTGCTGAGATCTGTTAGGTCACTTCTGGATTGGGGTGGTTCTAGAATCTGGCTTTATATTTTAAAGTGGCTTGATTTCTCTTCTGAACTGCTATTTTATAAGCAGAGAAGAGCTAACAGCCTGTGTCAGATTCCTCTATCTCAGTGGCTTCTCTGATCCCAGTGTTCTCCCCAGGCCTATCAGCACAGTGTGCAAGTTCCTAACCATCTGTTCTGGCCTTTTTTCTTCCTCCCCTTGGAACTGATCTTTTCTGTAGAGACTCAAGATTCTCTTCAGCTGGTATATTGTGCTTCTAATCCTTGTGGTTTCTATCAGTTCAGCGTTATTTTTGAGGCTGATTTAACTAATTGATAATGAGGGAAGAAGGGAGCTTACAAATTCATGTGTATCTTCTCCACCATCTTGGCTCCGCCCCCCATAATATAATTTTAGATCTTGTACAGCTAGGCCACCTTCATTTGATTTTTTCTCATTAATTCCCTTGAAATTCTTGACCTTTTGTTTTTCCATATGAACTTTATTGTTATTTATTCTAGGTCATTAAAATAATTTTTTTTGGGAATAGAGCTAAATAAATAGATTAGTTTAGGTAGTATTTTCATCTTTATTATATTTGCTCGCCCTATCCAAGAGCATTTAATATTTTTCCAATTGGTTAGATTGGACTTAATTTGTGTGGAAAGTGTTTTGTAGTTTTGTTCATATACTTTCTGGTTTTCCCTTGTCAGATAGATTCCTAAATATTTTATACTATCAGTAGTTTCTTTAAATGGAATTTCTCTATGTAACCCCAAGTGTTGGACTTTTTTAGTGACATATAAAAATGCTGATGATTTATGTGGACTTATTTTGTATCCTGCAACTTTGCTAGAGGTGTGGATTATTTTAATAACTTTTTAGTTGAATATTTGTGGTTCTCTATGTATCCACAAAGAGTGATAATTTGGTTTCCTCATTATCTACTCTAAGTCCTTTAATATCTTTCTCCACTCTTATTGCCAAAGCTAGCACTTCTAATATAATATTGAATAATAATGGTGATAGTGGACAACCTTGTTTCACCCCTGATCTTAATGGAAATGGTTGCAATCTTTTTCCATTACATATGATACTTATTGATAGCTTTAAATAGATGCTATGGATTATCTTAAGGAAAAGTCCATTTATTCTGAAACTCTCAAGTGTTTATAATAGGGATGGATATTGGATTTTATCAAATGCTTTTTTTGCATCTATTGAGATGATCATATGATTTTTGTTAATTTGATTATTAATGTGGCCAATTATACTAATAGTTTTCCTAATATTGAACCAGCCCTGAATTCCTGGTATAAATCCTACTTGATCATGATGTATTATCCTGGGGATGATTTTCTGGAGTCTTATTTAAGATTTTAGCAACAATATTAATTAGGGAGATTGGTCTATAGTTTTCTTTCTCTGTTTTCAACCTACCTGGTTTGGGTATCAGTACAATGTCTGTGTCATAAAAAGGAATTTGGTAGGACTCCATCATTCCCTATTTTTTTCAAATAGTTTATATAACATTGGAGCTAATTGTTCTTTGAATGTTTGGTATAATTTACCTGTGAATCCATCTGGTCCTGGACATTTTTTCTTAGGGAGTTGATTAATACCTTGCTCTATTTCTTTTTCTGAAATGGGACTATTTAAGCAATTTAATTCTTCCTCTGTTATTCTGGGAAACCTATATTTTTGGAGGTAGTTCTCCACTTAGTTATCAAATTTATTGGCATAAAGTTAGGCAAAGTAACTCATTATTTCTCTAATTTCCTCCTCATTGGTGGATTTTTCCCCCTTTTCATTTTTAAGACTAACAATTTGATTTTCCTCTCTCCTTTTTCTAATCAGATTTACCAAAGGTTTATCTATTTTATTGTTTTTTTAATAAAACCAATTCTAAGTTTTATTTAATAGTACCATAGTATTTTTACTTTCCATATTATTAATTTCTCCTTTTAATTTTAGAATTTCAAGTTTAGTATTTGATTGGGGGTTTTTAATTTGGTCTTTTTCTAGCCTTTTAAGTTGCAAGCCCAATTCATTGCTCTTCTCTTTCTCTATTTTCTTCAAGTATGCCTGCAAAGATATAAAATTTCCCCTTATTTTTGCTTCAGCTGTATCCCACAAATTTTGGTATAATGTCTCATCATTGTCATTATCTTGAGTGAAATTATTAATTTTGTGTATAATTTGCTTTTCCACCCAATCATTCTTTAAGATGAGAGTATTTAGTTTCCAATTACTTTTTGATCTATTTACCCCTAACTTTTTGGTGAATGCAGTTTTTATTACTTCATGATCTGAAAAGAAAGCCTTTATTATTTCTGTCTTCCTGAATTTAATTTTGAGATCTTTATGTCCTAATATACGGTCAAATTTTGTATAGGTTCCATGAACTGCTGAGAAGAAAGTATATTCCTTTCTGTCACCATTCAGTTTTCTCCAAAGATCTATCATACCTAATTTTCCTAATATTTGATTTACCTCGTTAATTTCTTTTTTTTTTATTGATTTATTTAATTCTGAGAGTGCAAGTTTGAGATCTCCCACTATTATAGTTTTACTGTCTATTTCTTCTTGCAACTCTCTTAACTTCTCCTTTAGGAAATTAGATATACCACTTGGTACTTATACCTTTAGTATTGATATGGCTTCATTGTCTATGCTACCCTTTAGCAAGATATAGTTTCCTTCCTTATCTCTTTTGATTAGATCAGTTTTTGCTTTTGCTTGATCGGAGGTAAGGATGGCTATCCCTGCTTTTTTGACTTCACTTAAAGAATAATAGATTCTCCTCCAGCCTTTTACCTTTACTCCATATGTATCTCCCTGCTTTAAATGTGTTTCCTGTAAACAACATATTGTAGGGTTCTGACTTTTGATCCAGTTTGCTAACCGCCCCCACTTAATGGGAGAGGTCATCCCATTCACATTTACAGTTAAAATTAATAATTCTGTATTTCTTACCATCATAATATCCCCTGATTATGCTTTTTTCTCTTATCTCCATGATCCCTTTCCGTAGTATTAAACTTATGAGCCCCACTTGTGTCATGCAGCCCTCCCTATTTAATATGCCTCCTTCCTCCCTTTAAACCTTTCCAAGGGGCAGCTAGGTGGTGCAGTGGATAGAGCACTAGCCTTGAATTCAGTAGGACCTGAGTTCAAATCTGGTCTCAGACACTTAATACTTCCTAGCTGTGTGACCCTGGGTGAGTCACTTAACCCTAGCCTAAAAATAAATAAATAAATAAATCCCTTTCCAAAATGTAGAGAATTTCAAGGGAATTAATGAAAAAATATTCAGATGAAGGTGGCCTAGCTGTACCTTATCTAAAGCTATATTATAAAGCAGCAGTCACCAAAACCATTTGGTATTGGCTAAGAAATAGACTAGTTGATCAGTGGAACAGGCTAGGTTCACAGGACAAAATAGTGTATAACTTATCAATCTAGTGTTTAAAAAACCCAAAGATCCCAACTTTTGGGATAAGAATTCATTATTTGACAAAAAAACTGCTGGTAAAACTCAAAATTAATATGGCAGAAATTAGGCATGGACCCACACTTAAATACCACCTACCAAGATAAGATCAAAATGGGTCCATGATTTAGGCATAACGAATGAGAACATAAATAAATTAGAGGGAAATAGTATAGTTTACCTCTCAGACTTGTGGAGGAGTAAGGAATTTGTGACCAAAGGAGAACTAGACATCATTATTGATCACGAAATAAAAAAAAATTTTGATTACATAAAATTAAAAAGCTTTTGTACAAACAAAACTAAAGCCAACAAGATTAGAAAGGAAGAAACTGGGAAAACATTTTTCAGTTAAAGGTTCTGATAAAGGCCTCATCTACCAAATATATATAGAAATGACTCTAATTTATAAGAAATCAAGCCATTCTCCAATTGAAAAATGGTCAAAGGATATGAACAGACAATTTTCAGATGATGAAACTGAAACTATTTTCACTCATATGAAAGAGTGTTCCAAATCACTATTGATCAGATAAATGAAAATTAAGACAACTCTGAGATACCACTACACACCTGTCAGAATGGCTAAAATGACAGGAAAAAATAATGATGAATGTGGGAGGGGATGTGGGAAAACTGAGACACTGAAGCAGTGTTGGTGGACTTGTGAAAGTATCCAACTATTCTGGAAAGCAATCTGCAATTATGCCCAAAAAGTTATCAAACTGGCCATAGCCTTTGATCCAGCAGTGGTACTACTGGGTCTATATTCCAAAGAAATACTAAAGAAGGGAAAGGGACCTGTATATGCCAAAATGTTTGTGGCAGTCCTTTTTTATAGTGGCTAGAAATTGGAAAATGAATGGATGCCCATCAATTGGAGAATGGTTGGATAAATTATGGTATATGAATGTTATGGAATATTATTGCTCTTTAAGAAATGACCAGCAGGATGAATACAGAGAGGGTTGGAGAGACTTACATGAACTGATGCTGAGTGAAATGAGCAGAACCAGGGGATCACTATACACTTCAAATATGATACTGTATGAAGATGTATTCTGATTGAAGTGGATATCTTCAACATAAAGAAGAACTAATTCAGTTCCAGTTGATCAGTGATGGATAGAAGCAGCTACAGTTGGAGAAGGAACACTGGGAATTGAGTGTAAAATGTTTGTACTATTGTCTCTCTACCCAGGTTACTTATACCTTCAGAATCCATTTCTTACTGTGCAGCAAGAAATTTGGTTTTACACACATATATTGTATCTAGGATATATTGTAACTCATTTAACATGTATGGGATTGCCTGTCATCTAGTGGAGGGAGTAGAGGGAGGAAGGGGAAAATTTGGAAAAGTGAATACAAGGGATAATATTGCAAAAAAAATTACCCATGCATATGTACTGTCAAAAAATTATAATTATAAAATTAATAAAAAAAGTAACTTAGAATTATATAGGTTAATGACTTGTGGCTATGCCACATTTTGGAAGGCTAACATCCAGTGGACACTGTCATTCATCCCTCTTCCTTTTCTTGCATGCATTTCTTTTCCTATCTGAAGTAACAAAGAAGATGGTGAATATAGGATCATAGACTCTATAATTTGGAAGAGTCCTTACAGGTCATAAAGTCAAATCTTCTTATTTTATAGATAAGGAATTTGAGGCACAAAAATTAAGTGACTTACCTGGAGTCAGCTAAGTGCTCCAATGGATAGAGCCTGCAATCCAGACCACCTTATGTTCAGGTCTGGCCTCGGAAGCTTAGTGGATGTGTGACCCTGGATAAATAATTTAACCTCTGTCTGTCTCATATGCCTTGTTT
The DNA here is from genome assembly GCF_048593235.1 of Sminthopsis crassicaudata. Taxonomy (NCBI): domain Eukaryota; kingdom Metazoa; phylum Chordata; class Mammalia; order Dasyuromorphia; family Dasyuridae; genus Sminthopsis; species Sminthopsis crassicaudata. The sequence continues at coordinate 452,063,053 of NC_133617.1, forward strand.
ATAGAATAGGAATAATAACAGCACCCACTTCATAAAGTGGTTGTCAAACTATCACTCTTTGCAGATGATATGAAGGTATACTTAGAGAACCCCAAAGATTCTGCTAAAAAGCTATTAGAAATAATTCATAACTTTAGCCAAGTTATAGGATACAAAATAAATCCACATAAATCCTTAGCATTTTTATACATTACCAACAAAATCCAACAGCAAGAGATATAAAGAGAAATTCCATTCAAAATAACTGTTGATACTATGAAGTATTTGGGAATCTATCTACCAAAGGAAAGTCAGGAATTATATGAGCAAAATTACAAAACACTTTCCACAAAAATAAAGTCAGATTTAAATAATTGGAAAAATATTAAGTGCTCTTGGATAGGTTGAGCAAATATAATAAAGATGACAACTCCTTAAACTAATCTATTTATTTAGTGCTATACCAATCAAACTCCCAAGAAACTATTTTAATGACTTAGAAAAAATATTATGTTCATATTCATATGTTCTATGTTCATATTTTCTTCATATGGAAGAACAAAAGGTCAAGAATTTCAAGGGAATTAATGAAAGAAAAAAATCAAACGAAGGTGCCCTAGCTATACCTGATCTAAAACTATATTATAAAAGCAGCACTCACCAAAATTATTTGGTATTGGCTAAGAAATAGACTAGTTGATCAGTGTTAGGTTCACAGGACAAAAAAGGGTATATATCTATAGCAACCTAGGGTTTGACAAACCCAAAGATACCAACTTTTGGGATAAGAATTCATTATTTGACAAAAACTGCTGAGAAAACTGGAAATTAGTATGCAGAAATTAGGCATGGACCCGCACTTAATACCACATACCAAGATAAGATAAAATGGGTCCATGATTTAGGCATAAAGAATGAGATCATAAATAAATTAGAAGAACATAGGATAGTTTGCTTCTCAGACTTGTGGAGAAGGAAGGAATTTGTGACCAAAGGAGAACTAGAGATCATTATTGATCACAAAATAGAAAATTTTGATTACATAAAATAAAAAAGCTTTTGTACAAGCAAAACTAATGCCAGCAAGATTAGAAGGGAAGTAAGAAACTGGGAAAACATTTTTTTCAGTAAAAGTCCTGATAAAGGCCTCATCTCCAAAATATACAGAGAATTGACTCTAATTTATGAGAAATCAAGCCATTCTCCAATTGATAAATGATCAAAGGATATGAACAGATAATTTTCAGATGATGAAATTGAAACTATTTCCACTCATATGAGTGTTCCAAATCACTATTGATCAGAGAAATGCAAATTAAGACATCTCTGAAATACCACTACACATCTGTCAGATTAGCTAAAATGACAGGAAAAAATAATGATGAATGTTGGAGGGGATGTGGGAAATCTGGGACACTGATATATTCTTGATGGAGTTGTGAAATAATCCAACCATTCTGGAGAGCAATCTGGAATTATGCCCCAAAAGTTATCAAACTGGCCATAGCCTTTGATCCAGCAGTGCTACTACTGGGATTATATTCCAAAGAAATACTAAAGAAGGGAAAGGGACCTGTATGTGACAAAATGTTTGTGGCAGTCCTTTTTGTAGTGGCTAGAAAGTGGAAAATGAATGGATGCCCATCAATTGGAGAATGGTTGGGTAAATTATGGTATATGAATGTTATGGAATATTATTGCTCTGTAAGAAATGACCAGCAGGATGAATACAGAGAGGTTTGGAGAAATTTACATGAACTGATACTGAGTGAAATGAGCAGAATCAGGAGATCATTATACACTTCAACAACATTATTGTATGCGGATGTATTCTGATGGAAGTGGATATCTTCAACAAAGAGAAGAACTAATTCAGTTCCAATTGATCAATGATGGTCAGAATCAGCTACACTCAGAGGAGTAACACAGGAAATCAGTGTCAACTGTTTGCATTTTTGTTTTTCTTCCCAAGTTATTTTTACCTTCTAAATCCAATTCTTCCTGTGCAACAAAAACATTCTGTTCTTCATACATATATTGTATCTAGGATATACTATAAAATATTTAACATCTATGGGAATGCCTGCCATCTAGGGGAGGGGGTGGGAAGGAGGGGAAAATTTGGAACAGAGGGAAGTACAAGGAATAATGTTGTAAAAAATTACCTATGCATATGTACTGTCAAAAATGTTCCATTTATCTTCCAAGACATCCCCAGCATGTCTTGTAGTTTTGTAGTCTTATAAGTGATTATTCAGAAAAGGGGAAGCACTGACCATGCCATCCTTTTAAGTATCACATTCCTCTCTGCCTTTCCTCTGCAGAAATATACATTTCTGCAAAGAATCACTGAGAACACAAAGATATGGAAAGAGTACAACTCTTCCATAAAATACTTAGGAGTTTCTTTCTTGTGATCTTCATATGAGAATTGTCTTTTTGACAATTTTCAGACACTTTAAATTATATCTGATAAAGAAAGGATCTCCAAGTAATATGTTATACATCATAAACATATTATTACAATTATTAGTACACAAAAGAGATGTAGAAGCTGCGTATCAATGGAGGGAATTTGAAAGATCTTTTTCCAAAGATTTTCAATGTCTTACTTTTGCTGTAATCAATTACATGCTTGAACAGAAAAGATCACATATAAAGGTTAATTAAACCCTGGAATCTTTATTGATTAGATGCCTTATGATGCCTTTACTCTCCTAGCTATATAACATTGGCTAACATTAATATAGGACCTTAATGTTTGCAAAGCATTTCACATGTGTTATCTGTCTTATGATTCGCATAACTCTGTAAAGGAGTTCCAGTTTTACAGATTAAAAAAAACACTGAGAATGGCTAAGTGATTTGCCCAAGATAACGCAACTGATTAGGCATTTTGATGTAGGATTTCAACTCACATCTTCCTAACTTCCTACAGTCCAGACAAATTATTCCAGAAGAAAGCAAAGCTATGTAATATAAAGAACAGTTAGGGAGCAATGGGGATATGTAGCTGGAGGGAAAACTCTTTGTGAGTTCAAAGATGGTCTCAGACATTCACTGTGTGCTCCTGAGTAAATCACTTAACCCTCTTTTACTCCCTTTTCTGAGCTAGATGAAATAAAGTACTAAATAGGAAACTACTCCAATATCTTTTCCAAGAAAATCCCAAATGTGGTCATGAGATATTGGACATGACTAAAATCACTGAACAATAAATGTGCACATAATCAACCCAGTTTGTCTTACTATACTCAAGCTTTAGTCACAGAACAAGAATTTGTCGTTCCACAATTTCCATTCAACTATGTGACTGCACACTCACCCCAGACAGAATATCATGAGACTTGCATATTTGTTATGAATTTATTTTCTTGCTACCGTATTTCCTCTCTTCCTCACTTCTCTTCTATTCCATTAGTGTATTTGCAATTTTCTTCAATTCTTCCAGCTTCACCTTCATCTTTTTCCGGTGTATGATGCAAAAGTAATACCTACAATGGGAATGGGGCATTATACCCCATTATACAACACTGATTTCTTCTTTCAAAATAATATCTTTCTATTGTTTGGTTACTCATCCTAATGGAACCAAACTGTATTTCAACTGTATTTTCTAAATCATCCTTTCTCTTTAGTCTTTTTTATATATTCTCATATAGTCCTCCCTCCAAATGGTTGTTGGGTTGATAAAGTGTAAGACTCACAGAAAAGCAATAGATCCCAATCCCACTGCCTCCACCATCAATGTTAGAAACAATGCAATTTCTCGTTGCTCAGCTGTCTTTGGGTCATCATCTTGAGGAGGAAAAAGAAAATAATATATATCTCTATGGTTCCCCCATAAATTCCTCTATCATTTTCCTAAAAATGCTCCTCCTCAGCTATTAACAATTGTTCCCCACTTTCCTAGTTGTTCCCATTATTCTCATCCTTAACCACCATCCCAAGTCCTCTGATTCCCAAATTATCAGATGCTCACAGCACTGCTTCACAATTTCATCAGCCTTTTCACTACCCATGGTCCTTACATTTATCAGTATAGAACTCTTTCAATACTCAGATGTTCAACCTTCTCCAGATTTCTTATCTCCCTTCTTCTTTTCAAACCACTCATTTTTCATAATCTCTATATCACCCAGACATTCAATCACTATTCCCTCATACCACCACAAAGTTCTCCTTTGAAGCAAGGTGTAGTAATTCGTAGACAGTTCCAACAATCAAGAACAGGACCCTCCGTCATCACTAAGGAGAAAAAGTAAGTAGAGATTAGTTTTACCTGCATCTCCTAGTAAGGATAGTGTCTGGATATTTAGGCTATTATGACCTCTGTGGGAGCTAGGTAACATCTAGCTGTATTAAGGGTTATGGTAGGGAAAATCACCAATTCAGCAGGTGACAGTACTACCAAGGACTATGGAAAAATGCGTCAGCTAACTGTGATAAGGACCTATTTTCATGAAGAATCATCCCATAAAAGCAAGAGACCAAAAGGAGATAATACCTCTGATCTTGTTTAGGGTATATGCAAAGTAGGGCATAGGGAAAGAAATATGGTAAGGAAAGTAATGGGTACTTTGGTATTCTGGATGTGTTTATACTTACTGCAGTCTTCAGAACAAGCTGTAGGAGAAATATTCATGAGGTTACCCTCATATACATATACATACATTTGCATACACATACATGCATGCATACATACATACAAACATAAATATATATATTTTCTAGTACCCCATATTTCTTCCCCTCAATTTTTATTGTCAAGGTCTGCATCATGCAAGTTGAAACTCAATCTTCCTTCCCACAAAGAGCTCTTTCAGTGTTTCCCAACCAAGTTCCAATTGTTTTAGGGCTTCTAAACTAACCCCTCCCATTACCAAGATCAGAGAAGGTCTTTAAAGTCTCAGTCAGATAGGACTGAAGGTTCTGACGAAGTTGAAGAAGCTGACCCTGGAAGATGAAGACTCCTGAAGAAGGATAAAAGAGGTACTAAAAATTATATTTTTAACATTTATTTAATCCCACCTCACCTTTTAATGAAATTTTTTCTTTCCTACTTCACCTTTCCATGGCTTCTGTTTTAAGTTCTTGAGCTTTTCTTTCAACCATTCTCTTACTTTGAAAGCTTGGCGAACATCTGGGAAAAGGAAGGAGAGGAGGTTTGATAAGTTTGATGAGATATTGAAAACTTAGAAGCTTTCCCCCAAAATCTCCTATAATTTTTCACCTCCCAGTCTTCACAGCCATTTTTGCCCAAAGCATCCCTCACCCAAGACCCGCAGCCTTTTCTTCCCCTGGTGGACCTTGGTGCTTACGTCCCTCATTTCTTGAAGTTGCCGATCAAGGAAAGCAGTTCTTGAAGGAGTGTTTTGGGGTACCAGGTCTTCCAGTAGCCAAATAACATCATTAAAATATTTGGGATCACATTCAAGACAGCTCCTTATGACCCTTGTTTCTAGAAGTAGTAATAACAATAGTAACCACTGAGATCCCATTTCCTTTTGTCTTCCCTCCCTAACAGCATGTTGTCTTGGCAACCAGTTCTTTAGTTCATTCTCTTTCACAGTTTAAGAATGAAAATCATCTCTGTGGTATTTTTATATATTTTTTTAATTTATGGAATGAAACAAACATTTCTATAACATAGTACACTAAAAAAGATGATTGTATATGAACCTACAATCTATGCACAACTTAATTTTCCTTTCAAATATATGAGCTATCATGTAGATTTCTTCTTCCCTTTTCTTTGCCTTAGGCCTAGCCAAATGTCTTCATAAACTACTCAAATCAACTTTCATACTTCTTGATGAAAAACCAGGAGAAAAGAGATGTAAGAAAGAGGCCCCAATGGTTATATTATTCTTGCTTTGCCAGTCCTTTGTATTATAAAAGTTCATTAAGGCTTCTGGTAGAGAAAACTACCAATTTAGAGGTGACAATATCCATTAGTGAAATTTAAAAAATGATAATGGAGAGGAGGAAGCAAATGACTGAATATCTTAGGAACATGGGGAGAAAAGATAGATTGATATAAGCCAATTTAGTTATTGTAAGACTACAGTACAAGAAAGAGTTAGGGAACATTAAAAAAATGTGGTCAGTGTCAGCACAAGCTAGGATAAATGAAAGCCTGATCTGAGACTAGAGAAACTACAATGACTAGTAACTAGTAATGACTAGACTTGAAGACAGTATGAACTCTACATAAAAGGAACATACCAGATAATAAGCGGACTTCTTAAATTGAGAAAAAGAGATAAATATAGAAGACAGTTTGAAAATTTTGATCACAGATCAAGAGCAGAACATTCTGGTATATGGAAAAGATTATTTGAACTATGTAAAAAACACATAGCCAATATTTAACTGTTCTGATCCATCAATAAAACTTAGACAAGTGGCAGGAATACAGGCCAAAAAAAAAAAAAAAAAAAAAAAAAAAAAAAAAAAAAAAAAAAAAAAAAAAAGAAAGAAAAGAAAGAACTGGGAACTTGGGTCAGAACTTTATTCGAAATGGTATAGTAAGTTAGTTTACCCTGTCATTACTTCTGCCAACTCTGCCCTGATGTCATTTTTAATTTATAAAATAAATTTATAGATAGTTCTTTCAAATTCTAAGTACTACAATATTATAATGACATGTTTCAAGTGATTTTTTGGTCAGAAATCAGAGAAATATGCACAAAATGAGAATAGAAAAAAGGCCATATTAGTCTAGTCATCTTCAGTTGGGTAAAACTAAAGGCTACCCACATATTAGGAAGACAAACTAACTACTACTGCTGCTAATACTACTACTTTACTTCTTAAGTTTTATTTATTTTATTTTTAATTTATGGACTAAAAAAGAATTTCTATAACAGTATAATTTATATAAAAAAATGATGAGGCAAGAAATTGCAAAACTATTATGTATAATTTGCTATTCCTTTTAAATATGTAATGAAGTTATGCAAATTTCTTTTTATCTTCCTTTTTTCCCTTCTTGCATCCTAGAGATGGCTACCATTAGACACAAATAGGTATATATATATATATATATATACAAATAGGTATATATATATATATGTAAAATTATTCTATACATTCTTTTGTTTACCAGTTCTTTCTCTGGATGTATAGAGCATCTTCCTTTATATCTCCTTGGTAGTTAATTCAAGTATTTGAAATGGTCAAAATTTCTTATTCACACAAAGTTGTTCTTAAAACAATATTTAAAACATTAAAACAATTGCTGGGGAATACATTGTGGGAAGATGGTAGAAAAGGTTCAGGTTGCCTCCACAAATAGACAGAAAATCACCATGAAATGAACTCAGAGCAGCAAAAATAAAGAAATAAAACAATTCTTCTCCTGAAACATTTTGAGGGGCTCTCAGAGAAGATTTCAGAGAATAAGATGTGATATTAGTGAAGTCTAAGTACCTCTAGGTCCACTCCACTGAATCAACAGTAGGCCCTGAGGTAAACAGAGTAGGCCTCAAGAAATTTCACCTCAGGAACTTTCACCTCACAAACCTAATATAAGTAACAGCAAATGCTGAGTGAGGGAAGATGAAATGATCCCTTGCTGTTTCCATAAGTCAGTGCTGACCAAACGTAATACTCAGTCTATAGCTATGTGTAAAGAGGTACAAGTGCATGTGTGGTGAGTATGGTACGGCACGGAGCAAGAATATTTTCAGGAAAGCACGGCTGGGGCTTAGAGGAAGACAAAAGGAGTTCTAAAGTTGACAGTAAGAAGAACTTGAGGTCTAGCACAAAAATTGCCCATAACTGAGGATTAAAACTTAATAGTAATATTAAGCTTCTAGAAATAAAATAAGACAAATTAAAAATAAAAATCAGTAGGCATAGAAAACAGAACCTGACCATTGGTAGCTCCTTTAGTATATTTAGAGGAATATAGTAAGGTTAAAAAGGAATTTTTAAAAGAAAATTAAAAAGGAATTCAAAAATCAAATAAAAAAGAATGAGAAAAAGTAAAAAAAAAAATAAAAGCAACTCAAGAAAACAAAGAGATAAGATCTCAAGGAAAAAGTAAAAAAGAATTAAATAAACAAATAAGAAAAAAAAAAAACAAGGAAAGCTTAGGGAAAAAAAGTAAATAAATCCAAGAAAACTATGAAAAGAACATTAACCAACTAGAAAAAAGAAACAAATAGAATTAGGCAATTGGATTGAATGACATTATAAGACATCGAGATATAATAAAAATAGAATAGATAAAAGAGGATCTGAAACATCCCTTTTTTTTAATTATAGCTTTTTATTGACAGAGTGTCTGAATGGCTAATTTTTACAACAGTGTCCTTTGCACTCACTTCTGTTCCAACTTTTACCTTCTCTCCCTCCACCCCTTCCCCTAGATGGCAGTCAGTCTTATACATGTTAAACATGTTAAAGTATATCTTAGATACAATATATGTCTGCAGATCTATATAGTTCTCTTGTTGCACAAGAAAAATTGGATTCAGAACGTAAAAATAACCTGGCAAGAAAAACTAAGATTCAAGTAGTCCACATTCATTTGCCAGTGTTCCTTCTCTAGGTGTAGTTGATTCTGTCCATTATTGATCAATTGGAACTGAATTGGATCTTCTCTTTGTCAAAGATAGCCACTTCCATCAGAATACATCCTCTTACAGATTGTTGTTGAAGTGTATGATGATCTTCTGATTCTGCTTATTTCACTCAGCATCAGTTCATGTAAGTCTCTCCAAGTCTCTCTGTATTCATCCTGCTGGTCATTTCTTATAGAACAATAATATTCCATGACTTTCATATACCATAATTTACCCAACCATTCTCCAATTGATGGGCATCCACTCACTTTCCAGTTTCTAGCCACTTCAAAAAGGGCTACCATAAACATTTTTGCATATGTGGGTCCCTTTCCCTGTTTTAATATCTCTTTGGGATACCCAATAGTAACACTGGTCAAAGGTTTGCACAGTTTGATAACATTTTGATCACAATTCCAAATTGCACTCCAGAATGGCTGGATCCGTTCACAACCCCACCAACAATGCATCAGTGTTCCAATTTTCCCCCACCCCCTTCAACATTTGTCACTATCTTTTCCTGACATCTTAGCCAATCGGACTAGTGTATAGTGATACCTCAGAGTTATCTTAATTTGGATTGCTCTGATCAGTAGTTGAAACATCTCATTTTTATTTTTTTTTATTTTTTTTACTGTTATAGAAGTTGTGTTTTATTCTATAAATAAAAATAAAACAAAATATAACAATATCCCCATAGATATAGCTCAAATCCTATTTCCCTTGTGAAACATTCCCTGACCACTCCAGCCTAATCTCTCCCTTATTCTTCTATCACTCCTTAAAACTTATTTATTCTTTGCATTTGATTCAAGAATTATCATGAGACAATGAGATAATACCTAGTGACACATTATAGGTAATATATTTGTGTGTGTGTGTGTGTATATATATATATATATATATACATTGCTTTCTGTCTTTCAAACCCCTATATAAAAGCAGTTGTTATAATAATAATAATAATTATTATTATTATTATTATTATTATGTCATCTTTTATATTACCATGAACTCTTATTTACCTATGCCATTCAACTTTTTGTATATATTTTTCATCTTTTTTGGGGGCTGGGGCAATTGGGGTTGAGTGACTTGTCTAGGGTCACACAATTAGAAAGTTTCAAGTTCTGATGCTGAATGTGAACTCAAGTCTTCCCTACTCCAGGGTTGGTGCTCTATCTACTTACTGCATCATCTACTTTCCCCCATTACTTATCTTTCCAAACTATATTATTAATTTTGGTTGAATTGAAACAACGTAGTAAAGTGAGATTTTTTAAATAGGAACTGTGATTATGTTGAGAAAACTTTTTTTAATTTTTTTATTTTTTATAATATTATCCCTTGTATTCATTTTTCCAAATTATCCCCCCCTCCCTCTGTTCCCTCTCCCCGATGACAGGCAATCCCATACATTTTACATGTGTTACAATATAGTCTAGATACAATACATGTGTGTGAATATCATTTTCTTGTTGCACAATAAACATTAGATTCCGAAGGTACATTCAACCTGGGCAGACGGATATTAGTGCTAACAATTTACATTCACTTCCCAGTGTTTCTTCTCTGGGTGTAGCTACCTCTGTCCATCATTGATCAACTGGAAGTGAGTTGGCTTTTCTTTATGTTGAAGATTTCCACTTCCATCAGAATACATCCTCATACAGTATTGTTGTTGAAGTGTACAGTGATCTTCTGGTTCTGCTCATTTCACTCAGCATCAGTTGATTTAAGTCTCTCCAGGCCTCTCTGTATTCCTCCTGCTGGTCATTTCTTACAGAACAATAATATTCCATAACCTTCATATACCACAATTTACCCAACCATTCTGCAACTGATGGACATCCATTCATCTTCCAGTTTCTAGCTACAACAAAAAGAGCTGCCACAAACATTTTGGCACATATATGTCTCTTTCCGCTCTTTAGTATTTCTTTGGGATATAAGCCCAGTAGTAGCGCTGCTGGGTCAAAGGGTATGCACAGTTTGATAACTTTTTGGGCATAATTCCAGATTGCTCTCCAGAATGGCTGGATTCTTTCGCAACTCCACCAGCAATGTATTAGTGTCCCAGTTTCCCCACATCCCCTCCAACATTCATCATTATTTGTTCCTGTCATCTTAGCCAATCTGACAGGTGTGTAGTGGTATCTCAGAGTTGTCTTAATTTGCATTTCTCTGATCAGTAGTGATTTGGAACACTCTTTCATGTGAGTGGATATAGTTTCAATTTCTTCCTCTGAGAATTGTCTGTTCATATCCTTTGACCATTTATCAATTGGAGAATGGTTCGGTTTCTTATAAATCAGGGTCAGTTCTCTATATATTTTGGAAATGAGACCTTTGTCAGAACCTTTGTTTTTAAAAATATTTTCCCAATTTGTTACTTCCCTTCTAATCTTGTTTGCATTAGTATTATTTGTACAGAAACTTTTTAGTTTGATGTAATCAAAATCTTCTATTTTGTGATCAATAATGATCTCTAGTTCTCCTCTGGTCATAAATTCCTTCCTCCTCCACAGGTCTGAGAGGTAGACTATCTTCTGTTCCTCCCTAATCTATTTATTATCTCCCTCTTTATGCCTAAATCATGGACCCGTTTTGATCTTATCTTGGTATATGGTGTTAAGTGTGGATCCATATCTAATTTCTGCCATACTAATTTCCAGTTTTCCCAACAGTTTTTTTCCGAATAATGAATTTTTATCCCTAATGTTGGTATCTTTGGGTTTGTCAAAGATTAGATTGCTATAGATGTACCCTTTTTTGTCCTTTGTATCTAAACTGTTCCACTGATCTACCGGTCTATTTCTTAGCCAATACCAAATGGTTTTGGTGACTGCTGCTATATAATATAGCTTTAGATCAGGTACACTTAGACCATCTTCCTCTGAGTTTTTTTTTCATTAGTTCCCTTGCAATTCTCGACCTTTTATTCTTCCATATGAATTTTGTTGTTATTTTTTCTAAAAATTTTCTAAATAGTTTCTTGGGAGTCTGATTGACATAGCACTAAATAAATAGATTAGTTGGGGGAATATTGTTATCTTTATTATATTCGCTCGGCCTATCCAAGAGCATTGAATGTCTTTCCAATTATTTAAATCTGATTTTATTTTTGTGGCAAGTGTTTTGTAATTTTTCTCATATAATTCCTGACTTTTCTTTGGTAGATGGATTCCCAAATACTTTATACTCTCAACATTTGTTTGGAATGGAATTTCTCTTTGTATCTCTTGCTGTTGCATTTTGTTAGTGATATATAAAAATGCCGAGGATTTATGTGGATTTATTTTGTATCCTGCCACTTTGCTAAAATTTTGAATTATTTCTAGTAGCTTTTTAGCAGAGTCTTTGGGGTTCTCTAAGTATACCATCATGTCATCTGCAAAAAGTGATAGCTTGATTTCCTCATTTCCAACTCTAATTCCTTGAATCTCTTTCTCGGCTCTTATTGCCGAGGCTAGCGTTTCTAGTACTATATTGAATAGTAATGGTGATAGTGGGCAACCTTGTTTCACTCCTGATCTTACTGGGAAAGGTTGCAGTTTATTTCTATTGCATATTATGCTTACTGAAGGTCTTAAATATATGCTCCTGATTATTCTAAGGAATAGTCCATTTATTCCTATACTCTCAAGAGTTTTTAGTAGGAATGGATGTTGGATTTTGTCAAATGCTTTTTCTGCATCTATTGAGATGATCATATGGTTCTTATTAATTTGATTATTAATATGGTCAATTATATTAATAGTTTTCCTAATATTAAACCAACCCTACATTCCTGGAATAAATCCTACTTGATCATAGTGTATTATCTTGGAGATGATTTTCTGAAGTCTTTTTGCTAATATCTTATTTAAGATTTTAGCATCAATATTTATTAAGGAGAGTGGTCTATAATTTTCTTTCTCAGTTTTCGATCTACCTGGTTTAGGTATCAGTACCATGTCTGTGTCATAAAAGGAATTTGGTAGGACTCCTTCATCCCCTATTTTTTCAAATAATTTATATAACATTGGGGCTAATTGTTCTTTAAATGTTTGGTAGAATTCACATGTGAATCCATCTGGTCCTGGGTATTTTTTTCCTGGGGAGTTGATTAATAGCTTGTTCTATTTCTTTTTCTGAAATGGGACTATTTAAGCAATTTATTTCCTCCTCTGTTAATCTATGAAGCCTATATTTTTGGAGGAAGTCATCCATTTCACTTAAGTTATCAAATTTATTGGCATAAAGTTGGGCAAAGTAACTCCTTATTATTTCTTTAATTTCCTCTTCATCGGTGGAAAGATCCCCCTTTTCATTTTTAAGACTGACAATTTGATTTTCCTCTTTCTTTTTTTTTGATCAAATTTACCAAAGGTTTATCTATTTTATTGGCTTTTTCATAAAACCAACTCTTGGTTTTATTTATTAATTCAATAGTTTTTTTACTTTCAATATTATTGATTTTTCCTTTTAATTTTTGTATTTCAAGTTTAATTTTTGGTTGGGGGTTTATAATTTGGTCTTTTTCTAGCCTTTTAAGTTGCAAGCCCAATTCGTTAATATTCTCTTTCTCTATTTTCTTCAAATAAGCCTCTAAAGATATAAAATTTCCCCTTATTACTGCTTTAGCTGCATCCCACAGATTTTGGTATGATGTCTCATCATTGTCATTATCTTGGGTGAAATTATTAATTGTTTCTATAATTTGCTCTTTCACCCAGTCATTCTTTAAGATGCGATTATTCAGTTTCCAATTACTTTTTGGTCTATTTACCCCTAACTTTTTACTGAATGTAGCTTTTATTGCATTGTGGTCTGAGAATAAGGCATTTATTATTTCTGCCTTCCTACATTTAATTTTGAGGTCTTTATTTCCTAATATATGGTCAATTTTTGTATAGGATCCATGAACTGCTGAGAAGAAAGTATATTCCTTTTTATCGCCATTCAGTTTTCTCCAAAGGTCTATCATACCTAGTTTTTCTAATGTTCTATTTACTTTTTTTAATTTCTTTCTTGTTTGTTTTGTGGTTTGATTTGTCTAAATCTGAGAGTGCAAGGTTGAGATCTCCCACTATTATAGTTTTACTGTCTATTTCTTCTTGCAATTCTCTTAACTTTTCCTTTAGAAAGTTAGATGCTATACCACTTGGTGCATATATGTTTAGTATTGATATGGCTTCATTATTTATGCTACCTTTCAGCAGGATATAGTTTCCTTCCTTATCTTTTTTAAGGAGATCTACTTCTGCTTTTGCTTGATCTGAGATAAGGATAGCTACCCCTGCTTTTTTGGCTTTACCTGAAGCATAATAGGCTCTGTTCCAACCTTTTACCTTTACTCTGTATGTATCTCCCTGGTTTAAGTGTGTTTCCTGTAGACAACATATTGTAGGGTTCTGCTTTTTGATCCACTCTGCTATCCGTCTCCGTTTGATGGGATCGTTCATCCCATTTACATTTACAGTTAAAATTACTAATTCTGTATTTCCTGCCATCATATTATCCACAGATTATGCTTTTTCCCTTGACCCCCCTGAACCCCTTCCCCAATATTTAATTTACAGACCCCCCTTGTGACATGCAACCCTCTCTTTCTTTTTTAGTATCCCTCCCCCCTCCCTCCAAGTCCCTTCACTTATTCTCCTTTTCCTTTTCCCTTTTCCTCTCCCCCCTTTTAATGAGGTGAGAAAAAATTCTCTGAAAAACAAATATGTTAATTATTTACTCTTTGAGCCTCTCCTGATGAGAGTAAGATTCACACAATGATTCTCCCCCTCACTAAGTTCCCTCAGATATGGTGTATTTTCTATGCCTGTTCCTGGGATGTAGTTTCCCTCTTTTTCTTAACGGACCTCCTTCCCTTTACTACTCCACCTTTTTTTCTTTTATATCAGTAAAATCAAATTATCCTTGAGTACTTTTTATATACCCACAACAGAGTTACACTTCTCAAGGGTTCTGTGTACCTTTTTCTGTTTCTCTTCAGTCTTGTGGATGTAGATCAAATTTTTTGTTTAAGTCTGGTTTTTTTCTTAGAAACATATAGATTTCCTCTGTTTCATTGAATGACCATCTTCTTCCATGGAAAAAGATGCTAAACTTAGCTGGGTAGTTCATTCTTGGTTGCAGTCCTTGATCTTTTGCCTTTCGGAATATCAGGTTCCAGGCCCTTCTATCTTTTAATGTGGAGGCAGCCAGATCTTGAGTGACCCTTATTGTGGCCCCTTGGTATTTAAATTGTTTTTTTCTAGCTGCTTGCAGGATTTTCTCCTTTGTGTGGTAATTCTGCAGCTTATCCACAATATTCCGTGGTGTTCTTTTTTTAGGGTCTATTTCAGAAGGAGTTCGATGAATTCTTTCCACATCTACTTTCCCTTCTGTTTCTATTATCTCTGGACAGTTCTCTTTGATAATTTCCTGTAAAATAGAATCTAGGCTCTTTTTTTTGGTCATAGTTTTCTGTAAGTCCAATGATCCGCAAATTATCTCTCCTAGATCTATTTTCCAGGTCTATAGATTTTCCCAGTAAGTATTTGACGTTGTTCTCCAGCTTCTCATTTTTTTTTTTTTTTTGTTTTGTTTGACTGATTCTTGGGTTCTCTGTGAGTCATTCATTTCTATTTGTTCCATCCTGACTTTTAAGGAGTTATTTTCTTCTTTCACAGTTTTTAGTTCTTTTTGTAAATGCCCAATTTCGTTTTAAAATGAATTATTTTGCTCTATTGAATTTTTTTCCATTTCCCTAATTTTTTTGAGAATTACTTTCTTTTTCTAATTCAGAAATTCTATTTTCTTAAGACTTTTTTATCTTTTCCAATTCAGAAATCCTACTTTCCTGTGATTTTTTAACCTTTTCTAATTCATAAATTTTGTTTCCCTGCATCTCCTGTGAATTCTTTATTTTTTCCAACTCCAATTTCAGGACGTTGTTATTCTCTATCATAGCTTCCCTTTCCTTCCCCCATTTTTCTTCAAACTCCCTTAATTTTTTAATAGTCTCTTCAAGGAGAGAGTTATGTGATGGGGGGCAGGAATCGTTCTTTAGGTTGTTATCTGCTGTCTCTCTGCTGTTAACTTCCTCGGGGTTGGATACCCGCTCTTTCTCTGTGTAGAAGGATTCTATGGTTTTTCTGGTTTTTTTGTTCATATTTTAAAAATCTTTTGGGGTCTGTCCCTGGGGTAGGAAATTATTTATTTACTTCTTTACCAGCTTCCTCCCAGAACGGATGGATGCAGCCGTTCTAGCGCCTGAGCTATGATAGAGCTCTGGGAGAGAGTTCCCCACCCCCTCCCTGGAAGTGCCTCAGAGGTGACTAGCACTGCTGTGCCCTGAGGGCGCTGTGTTTTAGCGGCTTCCCTGAGGTTGAGACTGAACAGTAAAGGCAGCACAAAGCCTAGCCTATGTGTCCCAGTGGGGAGTGGATGTCTGCAGCAGGTGATGTGAAAAGCCCCTGTGCTCAAACTGGAAGTGTCTGCCAGAAACCATGGTCCCTAGTTCAAAGGTTCCGCTTCTCCTGGACTTCCTGGAGCTGACTTCCACTCCCTCCAGCTAAACTAGGCAGTGTGTGTTGCCTTGGGCCGTATCCACCCACTTGTCAATCTCTTAACTATTCTCAGGAGGTAGCTGAGGCCACGCCTCCTGGTGCCGAGATCTGCTGAGTCACCCCCAGGATCTGGGGGAAAATCTAATCTATCTGAATTTTTAAGGTATTTTAGCTTTCTCTTCTGAACTGCTAAATAATTAGCAGAGAAGAGCTAACAGCCTGTGCTAGATTCCTTTATCTCAGTGGCTTCTCTGATCCCAGAGCCCTCCCCAGCGCGATTGGCGCTGTATGCTAGCACCCAGCCATCTGTGCTGGCCTCTCTTCTTCCTCCCCTGGGAACTGACCTTTTCTGTTGAAACTCCAGATTCTCTTCAGCTGGTAAGTCGTGCTTCCAGTCCTTTTGGTATCTATCAGTCCAGGGCTTATTTTGAGGCTTAATTTATCTAACTGATTGTGAGGGAGTGAGGACCTTCACAGAGTCGTGTGTTTCTTCTCCGCCATCCAAGCTCCGCCCCCGAAACATCTCATTTTTAAAAATTCATCTAGTTAAGGGATTTGGAAGGGAAAATTTGAAAAGTGTTGGTCCATCTGAAAGTTAAAAACACAGAAAGAATCTGGAAACAATATTAAAAGAAATTATTAAGGAAAAATGCCTGAAATTCTAGAACAAGAAGGTAAAGACCAAATATATAGAAAAGTCATAGTCACACTTCAAAATTCCCATAATAAAAAGAAAGTATTGTAACTAACAAGAAAAAAAGGTTACTACAGAAAAAAATCAGGATTTTACAAGACCTAGAAGCTTTTACATTAAAAAACCCTGAATTTTGAAACATTATATTTGGAAGTGCAAAGTTATTGGAGTTACATCCAAGAATAATTTATCCAATAAAAGTGAGTATAATCCTGAATGAAAAAATGGATATTTAATGAACTGAAAGACATTAAGATATTTGTAACAAAAAAGACCATAATTCAGTGGAAATTTCTATACAAAAGATTTAGAAAAAATACAAGGAAATCATTAAAGACTAGTTATAATGCACTGGTTAAAGTCAAACTGCTTATGACATATGAAAATGTCATTAACATTAGTAAATTTTAGTTATCATTAGTAAAAGCATTCTTAAAACTATTACCATTTATAAAAGAAAATTGTGTATGATAAAATGATTAAAAAAACAAAATTGATAGGGAAAAATTAAAGGAGAAATTATCATCTTAAAAAACCAGGTACAAAGGAAGAACTAATGGAGAGGAAGCAGATGGTAGGGAGAACTAGTAATACTGAGTTCAACCTCTGTGTTGAAGAGAAAATAAATTATATAACTGAAGAAGTTTAGAAGTCTTCTAAATATCTAGATAAGTGAGAAAACTGGGAGATTAGCATAGGAGAGGTCCCTTTAGAAGGGTATATTAATTAAGATTAGGATGGTGGCATAAATAAAGAAGGGCTTTTAGAGGGAAGGATAAAATAAAATCTAAGAGAGTAGGGAAGAAGACAAGTTAAGAGAGATTGTTATTTGTCCCTAATTCTTGAAGAGTACCAATGATATCAGGAAATGATGTCATGACTTGCAAGTGAATTAGATTTAGGTAAAGCAAAGCTTGTAAAGTCAATAGCCTCACTTTCTCTTTAGGTTCAGAGACACGATATACATCAAAACAATTGGACATGGCCTGAGATGCTGGGGTGGACCTTGGCCTTTTTAAGCTAATGTTTTTCCCCAAGTCTCAATGTGAGAAAATGCCTATTCATTGATGGGTAAGAAATGAGGTAAAAATGGTTTCTTTTAAACAAGAGATATGTTGAAATAGAGACTGAGAAGAAAAGTAGCGAATAAAAATAAGATGAATAATAATTATAACTTTGAATGTGAGTGAGAAATTAATTGGGGAATGTCTGAACAAGTTGATTGTGATGGAATACTACTGTGCTATTATAACTGATAAGCTCAATTATTTTAGAGAAAAAAAATATGGAAAGAACTGCATGAAATAATGGAGAGCAAAATGAATAGAACAAAGAAAATAGACCATAGCAGCCATATTGTTTTAAGGGTAACTTTGAGTGAATGTTATTTTGTCTGTTATAAATACCCAAATTAATTATAAAGGAAATATGAAGAAAGATGGTATCTGCATGTGGAGAAACAACTGCTAAGTAAAAGTTTGTATAAAATAACTTTACATATACAAACATATACATATTATATATACTATATATACATATAGGTTTTACATATATACACTTATGTGTGTATATATGTATTTTTCTCTTGCGTGGGGGAAGAAGGGAAGAAGAAATCTACATGATAACTCATATATTTGAAAGGAAAATTAAGTTGTGCATAGATTGTAGGTTCATATACAATCATCTTTTTTAATGTACTATGTTATAGAAATGTTTGTTTCATTACATAAATTTAAAAAAATACTGTTACTATATACAGCATTCTCTTGGTTTTCTTATTTTATTCTTCATTATTTCACATAAATAGAAGACCTAAGAATCTTTAGTCTCCCAGAAGATCATGAAAAGGCAAAAAAAAAAAAAAATTAACAGGAAAGTGCAGGGTAGATACAATGGAGTTGACTAGAACTTCTGAACTTAAAAATTAAGATACAATTGAACAAATTTCTAGATTTCTTTCAGGAAAAACAATACCCTAAAGTAAAAATAAACAGAATCCCTAAAAGTACACAAACTTCAAAACACACTGCTTAAGTTTAACAATTCTCTTCACAAACAACTTCTGCAAACATAAAGATCTTATCACTTTTCTCTGGACCTGTCCATTTTGTCACTTCTTAAAGCACAATGATATTTCATTCAATTCATATACCACAACTAGTTAGGCCACTCCCCAGAGAGAGAGAATTATGCCTTGCTTTACAATTTTTAACTAAAATAAAAATATTTTTGTAGTTATAGGTCTTTTTCATCTTTCTTTATTCTCTCTTGTCAAGTTGATCTAATAGTGATATAAAAGGGTTAAAGCATATACAGTTTGGTAACTAGGCCTAGTTCTGATCAATTCTCAGTATCACCAACAAGCTACTGGTGTGCTGATAAAACAGAATGATTATTAAAATAGTAAACAAAACAACTTTAAAAACCTCCAAAGAACAAACAACAAAAACAACCCTCAAAAGAGTAAATAAGTAATTTGAATTTTAAAAATATTTTTATTTTGCACAGATACACGTTTACATTTGCTTTTAAAATTGTGAATTCCAAATTCTTCCCCCGCGAAATTCCTTTCCTTGCACTGAGAATACCCACGTGAAGTTGTGCAAAATAATTCCATAAAAGTCACATTGTAAAAGAAAACATAAATCTCTCCCTCTCCCCCTAAAAAATCCTCAAGGAAAAAAAAAAATTAAAGTATGCTTTAAGGCCACTAGATGGTGGAGTGGATAGAGCATAGGCCCTGAAGTATAGAGGACCTGAGTTCAAATTTAGCCTTAGACACATAATAATACCAATTACCTTACTCCCCACCAAAAAAATAAATATTAACTTCAATATGTATTCAGACATAATCAGTTCCTTCTCTAGGTTTGGACAGTATTTTTTCACATAAGTCCTTCAGAGAATTCCTGTATTGCTTTATAGCTGGGAACAGCTGATCATCCCAAAACTTTGCTATTACTATATACACTGTACATTTAACTTTGCTTGAGCTTTTGGAAAACTTTCCAGGTTTCTCCAATAGCATCCGCCTCATCTTTTTCCAAAAAAAACAATAATATTCCTTCACAATCACATGCCACAAGCTATTCATCCATTCCCCAATTGATGGACTTTCCCTGAGAAAAGAACTACCATAAACATTTGTATACACATAGGCTTTCCTCCTTTAAAAAAATCTCTTTGCAGATTCATGCTAGAAATGGTATTGCTAGATCAAAAATATGTATGATTTTACAATCTTTTGGGCATAGATCATATATTTTATCAATTATCAATTGGGAAATCCTTTTTTTTAAATAAATTGGACTCAGGTCCACATACATTTGAGAAATGAGGCCTTCTTCAGAGAAAATTGCTTCAAAATCATTTTCATAACTACTATTGGTAACTATATGCACCTTCCCCTGTTTATTCTATTCTATCTTTTGTTTCATCTTGTCCCTCTTCAAAAATATTTTACTTATAACCACCTCCTCCCTCAATATTCCCCTTTCCACTTACTTTGCTGCAGCGTGAGTTAGATTTCTATACCTATATTGAGTGTGTATGCTATTTCGTCTTTGAACCAATTCCAGTGAGAGCAAGGTTCATTCATTTCTCTCTATCTCCCATCATCCTCTTCCCTTTCTCTGTAAGTGTTTTTCTTACCTCTTTTGTAGAAGATAATTTTATATCATCCTACCTTTTCTTTTCCCTTTTGTCCAGTACATTCTTTCTCACCCCTTTATTTTTAAGATATTTTCTCCTCACAGTCAACTTACACTGTTTATATATATTTCTTCCAACTGCTATTATAATGAGGAAATTATACTGAGTTGCAAGTATCATCTTCCAATGTAGGAATGAAACAGATTGACCTAATTAAGATCCTTATGATATCCCTTTTCTGATTATCTCCTGAATACTGTATTGGAAAATCACATTTCTTAAATGTAGAAGCTGCTAAATCTTGTGCATCCTGATTGTGGTTTCACCTTACTTGATTTTTTTTTTCATTTCTGAATGCTTGCAATATATTCTCATTTACTTGATAGTTTCATAATTTGGCTTTAATATTTCTGGAAGTTTTCATCTTTCAGGAACTCTTTCAAGAGGTGATTTATAGATTCTGTCAGTTTCATTTTCTGATTCTAGAATGTCAGGAAAATTTTCCTTGATAATTTCTTAAGGGGGGGCAGAGCCAAGATGGCAGAGAGGATACAAGCTTCATTCTAAGGTCCCTTCAATCCTCACTTATTAATTACCAAATTCGGCTTCTGAAATATTGCTTGACTGGTACAATCCATGAATATTGGGAGTACAACAAATTACCAGATGAAGTAAATCTGGAAGATCACCAGAAAAGGTCTGTGTTGATTTGGCAGGAGTAAGCTATTCCAGGCAGAGAGGCAGAACATGGAGGCTAGCACACTGAGCAGACCAGGGTGGGGGTGGTCAAAGGGAACGAAGAATTTGCTGGGAGGACTCGCCCACAAGTTGGCTGCTCTGTTTTGGTTGCAAAGCAGTGGATTAGCAGAGAAGTTACATAAACACTAAAAAGGTAGAGTGTACCCCAAACACCAGAGATTAACAGGACCTGGACACACCCACCCAGCATTAGGAGTGATTCAGCACAGATCACAATGCAGCTGAATTCTACAGAGGCTCTGCCCAGGGCAGTCACACTTCTGCACATTGGGGTTCATCCCAGGGCAGTGGCACTTTAACAGCTCAGCCATGTTTTACAGCCCATTTGCAGAACAGCTACTGTACATCTGTCCCTGTTCTATAGAGGAAGTTGGTAACCTCCTTGCCCTAAAGACAGACCCCCAAGAGTTTTTTAAAAAAATGAGTAAAAAGTAAAGCAAACTCTAATTACAGATAGCGTCTATAAAGAAAGAGAGCAGGTTTCCAATCCTGAGGCGACTAATAGGAAACAGTCTCCAGACTAAACCCCAAAGTAGGATATAGCCTGGTCCCCAGCACACAAGGCTATTCTAAAATAAATTATGAAAGATCTCAAAAGAGAGCTAAAAGAAAAATGGGAAAAAGAAAGAGAAGCTCTGCAAGAGAGTATGGAAAATACATATAACTCATTTTTAAAAATTTGAAAAAGAAAACAACTCCCTAAAATGAAGTGGAAAAGGTAAAGAACTCCCAGAGAAACAGAATTCATGATATGGAAAAGATGAAGAACTCCCAGAAAGTAGGATTTGTGATTGGAAAATAACTCAGTAAGAAAAAAAAAAAGTGAAATTAAAAAAAAAAATTCCATAGAGCAAAATAACTCATTTAAAAACTCAATGTGACATATACAGAAAGAAGTAAAAAAAATGTTAAACTCATTAATAAAAATAACTCATTAAAAATCAGGAATGAACAAATAGAAATGAATGATTCCCTGAGACATCAAGAATTAGTCAAACAAAACAAAACAAAAAAAAATGAAACAATAGAAAAAATGTTAAATATCTATTTGGAAAAACAACAAACCTGGAAAATAGATCTAGGAGAGATAATCTAGGGAATGCTGAACTACCTGAAAATTATGATGGAAAAAATAGCTGAGACAGTATTTTATAGGAAATCATTAAAGAGAATTGCCCAGATGTAATAGAAACAGAAGATAAAATAGGCATTGAAAGAATCCATCAAACACCTTCTGAAAGAGACCCCAAAATGAAAACTCCAAGGAATATTGTGGATAAATTTCAGAAGTATCAAAATAATGAAAAAATATTACAGGCAGTCAGATAAAAACAATTCAAATACTGAGGAGCGAAAATAAGGACCACTCAGGATCTAGCTGCTTCCATATTAAAGGATCAAAAGTCTTAAAGTCAAATAACTTGGAATGCAGCCAAGAATACCTAGCCAAGCTGGGCATTTTCTTCCCGAGGAAGAAGATGGACATTCAATGAAACAAGTGAATTCTATTTATTCCTAATGAAAAAACCCAGAGCTAAACAAAAAAATTGACCTCTAAATAATATAGGACTCAAGAGAAGCATAAAAGATAAAAAGAACTCCTCAGAATTGTATTTATGTTATGGGCAAAAATAAAGAGCATATGTATAATTTGATTTTACTGTTATAATACAAAAAAAGGGAAGTAGAAGTTAAAAAGGGGAATGTGTCAGAAAAAGGAAAAAGGGGAGATAAAAAGAGGGAAATTACATCCCACAAAGAGGCAACGGAAACCTATCATATCTTAGGGAATTGAGGGAGAGGGAGGAATCTTATCAGATTTGGTTCAAAGAGAAAATTTTAGACATATTTGATTTACACAGAAACTTCTCTCTCCTGATTAAAAAGTAGTCGAGGAAAAGGGAAAAGGAAAGCAGTAAGTTAAATAGAAGGGAATAGAGAAAAAAATGAACAATATGAGAAAAGGGAAGGAATTTCAAGGGTGGGGGGGAATCTAAAGAGGGAGAGCTTCATGAGGCAAGTGGTACCCATAAGTGTAATAAGAGGGAGGGGGTAAGAGGGGAAGTGAAAAAAAAACATAATCTGGGGATAACAAGATGCTAGGAAACAAAAAATTAGTAGTTTTAACTATAAATGTAAATGGGATGAACTCTTCAGTTAGATGGAGACTGATAACAGACTGGATCAAAAGCCAAAATCCTGTTATTTAGAGGAAACACATTTAAAGGAGGGTGATACATACAGAGTCAAGGTAAAAGGCTGGAGCAGAATCGATTGTGCTTCAGGCAAAGTTAGAAAAGCAGGGGTAGCCATCCTTATCTCAGATCAAGCAAAAGAAAAATTCATCTAATTAAAAGAGATAAAGAAGGAAATTATATCTTGCTACATACAAGGTAGCATAGACAATGAAGCAATATCAATATGAAACATATATGCACCAAGTGGTATAGCATCTAAATTCCTGATGGAGAAGTTAAGAAAGTTGTAAGAAGAAATGACAGCAAAACTAAAACACTGGGAGATCTCAGATTTGCACTCTCAGAATTAGATAAATCAAACCACAAAACAAATAAGAAAGAAGTTAAAGGGGTAAATGGAATACTAGAAAAGTTAGGTATGATAGATCTTTAAAGAAAACTTAATGGAGACTGACAGGAATACACTTTCTTCTCAGCAGTTCATGGACATAAAGAACTCAGACTTAAATAGAGAAATGCAAAAATAGTAAATCCATTTTTTCCCTATCACAATGCAATGAAAACTATGTTCATCAAAAAGCTAGGGGTAAATAGACCAAAAACTAATTGGAAAATAAATAATCTCATCCTAAAGAATGAATGGATGAAACGACAAATCATAGACACAATTAATAATTTCATCCAAAATAATGACAACAATGAGACAACATACCAAAATTTGTGGGATGCAGCCAAAGCGGTAATAGTGGAAAATTTATATCTCTGGGGGCTTACTTGAATAAAATAGAGAAAGAGAAGATCAATGAATTGGGCTTGCAACTTAAAAAGCTAATAAAAAGAGCAAATTAAAAACTCCTAGTCAAATACTAAACTTGAAATTATAAAATTAAAAGGAGAAATTAATAAAATTGAAAGTAAAAAAAACATTGAATTAATAAATAAACCTAATATTTGATTTTATGAAAAAACCAACAAAATAGATAAACCTTTGGTAAATTTGATTAGAAAAAGGAAAGACAAAAATCAAATTGTTAGTCTTAAAAATGAACAGGGAAAACTTTCCACCAACGAAGAGAAAATTAGAGGAATAATCAGGAGTTACTTTGCCCAACTTTATACCAATAAATTTGATAATCTAAGTGAAATGGATGACTACCTTCAAAAATATAGTCTTCCCAGATTAACAGAGGAGGAAGAAATTGCTTAAATAGTCCCATTTTAGAAAAAAGAAATAGAACAAGGAATTAATCAACTCCCTAAGAAAAAATCCTGAGGACCAGATGGATTTACATATGAATTCTACCAAACATCTAAAGAATTAACTCTAATAGTAAGAAATGAGGAAATCAAATTATCACTCTTTGCAGATAACATGATGGTATACTTAGAGAACCCTAAAGACTCTGCTAAAAAGCTATCAGAAATAATTCATAATTTTGGCAAAGTTGCAGGATACAAAATAAATCCACATAAATCCTCAGCATTTTTATATACCACCAACAAAATGCAACAGCAAGAAATACAAAGAGAAATTCCATTTCAAACAAATGTGGAGAGTATAAAATATTTGGGAATCCATCTACCAAAGACTAGTCATGAATTATATGAGAAAAATTATGAAACACTTGCCACAAAAATAAAATCAGATTTAAATAATTGGAAAGACATTCAGTGCTCTTGGATAAGCCGAGCGAATATAATAAAGATGACAATACTCCCCAAACTAATCTATTTATTTAGTGCTATACCAATCAGACTCCCAAGAAACTATTTTAATGACCTAGAAAAAATAACATCAAAATTCCTATGGAAGAATAAAAGGTCGAGAATTGCAAGGGAACTAATTTTAAAAAAAAAAAGTCAGATGAAGGTGGTGTAGGTGTACATGGATGCAGCAGTCACCAAAACCATTTGGTATTGGCTAAGAAAAAGACCAGTCGATCAGTGGAACAGATTAGATACAAAGGACAAAAAGGTACATCTATAACAATCTAGTCTTTGACAAACCCAAAGATACCAACATTAGGGATAAAAATTCATTATTTGGAAAAAACGGTTGGGAAAACTGGAAATTAGTATGGCAGAAATTAGATATGGATCCACACTTAACACCATATACCAAGATAAGATCAAAATGGGTCCATGATTTAGGCATAAAGAGGGAGATAATAAATAGATTAGAGGAACAGAGGATAGTCTACCTCTCAGACCTGTGGAGGAGGAAGGAATTTATGACCAGAGGAGAACTAGAGATCATTATTGATCACAAAATAGAAGATTTTGATTACATCAAACTAAAAAGTTTCTGTACAAACAACACTAATGCAAACAAGATTAGAAGGGAAGTAACAAATTGGGAAAATATTTTTAAAAGTAAAGGTTCCGATAAAGGTCTCATTTCCAAAATATATAGAGAACTGACGCTAATTTATAAGAAATCAAACCATTCTCCAATTGATAAATGGTGAAAGGATATGAACAGACAATTCTCAGATGATGATATTGAAATTATATACACTCATATGAGAGTGTTCCAAATCACTACTGATCAGAAAAATGCAAATTAAGACAACTCTGAGATACCACTACACACCTGTCAGATTGGCTAACATGACAGGAACAAATAATGATGAATGTTGGAGGGGATGTGGGAAAAATGGGACACTAATACATTGTTGGTGGAGTTGTGAAAGAATCCAACCATTCTGGAGAGCAATTGGTAACTTATGCCCAAAAAGTTATCAAACTCTGCATACCCTTTGATCCAGCATTGCTGCTATTGGGCTTATATCCCAAAGAAATACTGAGGAGGGGAAAGGGACCTGTATGTGCCAAAATGTTTGTGGCAGCTCTTTTTGTAGTGGCTAGAAACTGGAAGATGAATGGATGTCCATAAGTTGGAGAATGGTTGGGTAAATTATGATATCTGAAGGTTATGGAATATTATTGCTCTGGAAGAAATGACCAGCAGGAGTAATACAGAGAGGCTTGGAGAGACTTACATCAACTGATGATGAGTGAAATGAATAGAACCAGAAGATCGCTGTACACTTCAATTATGTATGAAGAGGTATTCTGATGGAAGTGGATATCTTCAACATAAAGAAGATCCAACTCACTTCCAGTTGATCAATGATGGACAGAAAGGACTACACCCAAAGAAGGAACATTGGGAGGTGAATGTAAATTGTTAGCACTACTGTCTATCTACCCAGGTTACTTATGCCTTCGGAATCTAATACTTAATGTGCAACAAGAAAATGATATTTACACACATATATTGTATCTAGGTTATATTGTAACACATGTAAAATATATGGGATTGCCTGTCATCAGGGATAGGGAGTGGAGGGAGGAAGGGGATAATTTGGAAAAATGAATACAAGGGATAATGTTATAAAAAAAATTACTCATGCATATATAGTGTCAAAAATTATAAATAAAATTTAAAAATAAATAAATAAATAAAATAATTAACTCTAATGTTATATAAACTATTTGAAAAATAGAGAATGAAGGATTCCTGCCAAATTCTTTTTAAGACACAGACATGGTACTGATACCTAAACCAGGTTGGTTGAAAACAGAGAAAGAAACTATAGATCAATCTCCGTAATGAATATTGATGCTAAAATCTTAAATAAGATATTAGCAAAAAGACTACAGAAAATCATCCCCAGGATAATACATCATGATCAAGTTGGATTTATACCAGGAATGCAGGGCTGGTTCAATATTAGGAAAACTATCATTATAATTGGCCGTATTAACAACCAAAATAACAAAAATCATATGATCATCTCAATAGATGCAGAAAAAGCATTTGATAAAATCCAACATCCATTTTTAATTAAAAACACTTGAGAGTACAGGAATAAATGGACTTTTCCTTAAAATAATCAGTAGCATCTATTTAAAACCATCAGTAAGCATCATATATAATGGGGAAAGACTGCAACCATTCCCATTAAGATCAGGCGTGAAACAAGGTTGCCCACTATCACCATTACTATTCAATATTGTATTTGAAATGCTAGCTTCGGCAAGAAGAGTGGAAAAAGAGGTTAAAGGAATTAGAGGAGGTAATGAGGAAACCAAATTATCACTCTTTGTTGATGATATGATGGTATACTTAGAGAACCCCAAAAATTCTACTAAAAAGCTATTAGAAATAATCCACAAGTTTAGTGAAATTGCAGGATACAAAATAAATCCACATAAATCATCAGCATTTTTATATATCACTAACAAAATCCAACAGAGATACAACGAAATATTTCATTTAAAGTTACTGCTGATAGTATAAAATATTTGGGAATCTATCTGCCAAGGATAAGTCAGGAACTATATGAGAAACACTACAAAACGCTTTCCCTACAAATAAAGTCATCTCTAACCCATTGGAAAAATATAAGTCCTGTTGGATAAGTTGAGCAAATATAATAAAGATGAAATGCTACCTAATCTATGCATTTAGTGCTATACCAAACAGACTCTCTGAAAACTATTTTAACGATCTAAAAAAAATAACAACAAAATTCATCTGGAATGATAAAAGGGCAAGACTTTCAAGGGAACTAATGAAAAAACAATCACATGAAGGTGGCCTAGCTGTACTAGATCTAAAACTATATTAATAAAACAGCAGTCACTGAAACCATTTGGTATTGTCTAAAAAATAGATTTGTTGATCACTAGAATAGGTTAGGTTCACATGACAAAATAGTTGATAAATTTAATAATCTAGTGTTTGACAAACCCAAAGACGCCAGTTTTTGGGATAAGAACTCACTATTTTATAAAAACTGCTGGGAAAATTGGAAATTAGTATGGCAGAACCTAGGCATTGACCAACACTTAACACCATACACCAAGATTAGGTCAAAATGGGTTCATGATCTAGGTATAAAGAATGAGATTATAAATAAATTAGAAGAAAATAGGATAGTTTACCTCTCAGACCTGTGGAGAAGGAAGGAATTTGTGATCAAAGAACTAGTAATCATTATTGATTCCAAAATAGAAAATTTTGATTATATCAAATTAAAAAAAAATTTTGTACAAACAAAACTAATGCAGCTAAGATTAGAAGGTAGTTATTTACTTTTTTTAGAATTTTTTCCACAGTATATATGCATGAGCAATTTTTTATAACATTATCCCTTGTATTCATTTTTTCCAAATTATCTCCCCTACCCTCCACTCCCTCCCCCCGATGCCAGGCAATCCCATATATTTTACATGTGTTACAATATAATCTAGATACAATATATGTGTGTAAATACCATTTTCTTGTTGCACATTAAGTATTAGATTCCAAAGGTATAAGTAACCTGGGTAGATAGACAGTAGTGCTAACAATTTACATTCACTTCCCAGTGTTCCTTCTCTGGGTGTAGTTATTTCTGTCCATCATTGATCAACTGGAAGTGAGTTGGATCTTCTTTATGTTGAAGATATCCACTTCCATCAGAATACATAGAAGGTAGTTATTAATGGAGCATCATATACTTACATAAGAATCATTGTTAGAGTTCTTTAGAGACTTGTTCTTTTGGGCATTTCAATATTATTTTGCCAGCTATTTGTTTAAAGCTTACCTGGGACATTTATAAATTAGGAAATGAAGCAAAGTTAAATTGATCTAATAATATTTTATTTAAAAAAAACTTTTTATTTTCAAATAATATGCATGGATAATTTTTCAATATTGACCCTTACAAAACCTTGTGTTCCAAATTTATCGTCCCCTTTCCCCCACTATCTTCCTTATATGACAAATAATTCAATTTATGTTAAACATGTTTAAAAATGCTCATGGCTCATACCATCTCTTACTCCTTTCAACTTTTGGATCTTATCATCTATCCTTATAGGTTACCTTAAGAAAAGAGATTAATTTTTTTTCTTTTTGTATCCCCCTAGATCAATATGATTTTTTATAATACGACATAACATACTCAAAAACACTTTTTAAAATTCATAATTAATTAAGAATATTTTTATTTTGGCATCTTCAAAAACACAAACATATTTACATATAAACACATATAAAACATGTATCATATTATCTGATTGCTTTACCATTTGTATTTCTTTAAGTCACGTAGGTAGATTTTCAACTTATTCTAATACAAAACTTAAAGAATGTAGCTCTACTAATAATCAGGTGGAAGAGAAAGAAATAGAAAGCTTTCAAAATACAAATTCACTCTTCATCATGAAATGGAGGTTGCATGTGTTGTTATAAGACAATTTCAGTCTATATAAATTTACTCTTTGCTCTGCTTAATTTGACTAAAATAATTGGGCAGAAGGGAGAAGGTTAAGTAATAGCAAAGCAACGTAGTGGGTAGAAGTAAAGCAGAGTCAGTAGGGATAGCATATAAGATATACATATAAAATGATCCGGAATAAAAGTGATTAGGGGAAAAACAGGGGTAGTGATTATTTATGTCACACAAAGTTAAAGCTAAAATAGAATTAATGAAAAGAGTAACAGGAAAACTATACTATTATGTCAGTTATATTAATTGTTTTAGATTATTTACATAAACTAGATAGTATAAGTTTGGAATATTTCTGTAGTGTAGAAAATGATGAGTTAGTGAATTAAGAAAAATATGAAAAGACTTTGATTTATGCAGAAAATATTATTCATCTTCAGAAAAACAAGCATAGTATATAACCTTACATAGATGTATATGAATGTATATGAGTACATATGTGCATGACTAGAGATATTTATGTGTGCATGTGTGTATATACATATATATGTATATACACACAATTATGAAAAAATATATCTGTGCTTAACTGTAGCCTTCTTGGGGAAAGAGGGAGGAGGAAAGGAGAAAAAAAAAAGAATAAAATAAGAAGTTCAGAGCAAAGAACAAAAGAAAAACTACAAGGAAACAAAAGAAAGCTCTGAACATGATGTGTAGTGTTTATTATAGAGCCTTTCTTAAAATGGATATATATTGCCTCATATTTTGACTCCTTATGTTCTGTTTTGCACAATGAAATTTTTTTTATTTTAAATTTGTTTTAATTTAAAAAATAAATTTAATTTGATTATTGAAGCATGTAGCCATGTAAATCAGCAAAATTTAGCATGAATAGCAGTTGTTTAATAATTCCTACTACTAATAATAGAAAAGATTTTTAAATGGAATTTGATATTTTGCATGACTTTACATATGCTTTCTCGAAGGAGTTTGGAGATAGGTATAAGAGAGGGAATCTAGAATTCAAAGTTTTAAAAACAAATGTAAAAATTTGTTTTTGTAAGTGAAGGAAAATAAAATATTAATTAATTAAATTTCAAAAAACTGGTCTTTTTAATATGCCAAGAAAAACTAACTTAAAATAAATTATGTAACTATTTCATTAAATGAATGTTCATTATGTACAAACATGTACGTAACAACAGATACATACTGTACAACTAAAATCAGATAAATTCAGGGAGCATTGGAATTAGTACCAAGAGCAAGGCTACAGAAGTAGAGAAGAACCACTCCACTAACAATCAATTTATTGTTTCCATTATTCTTTTAGTATATATTTTTTTCTGATTTGTCATTAAGCAAAATAAGTTATAAGCAAATTAATGTAAGTTGGGGGAAAAAGATTTCACCATTGATTGTAGAAGTTAAATTTAATTTCAATCCTGTCTGTATCCATAAATTACCATTTTGTCTTAAAAGAGCAAGTTTTCCATTTTACTCATTCTTTCATGCACCTTAAGTCATCTTTAGTATTAGAACCTTAATCCATTTAATTAGTGATTAGAAATGTATTACTTTGGGGGATACAGGATGTTAAGGGAGGACTAGCACCTCTGGTGTGATGATTTACTGAACCCTTTTCAAGGATGTTCATCCATCTCTGGTGTTCAAATGGTTTCCCTATTCTTACCTATGGCTCCAAGAAGTGTTAACAGGTGTGGTTACCACAATCTACTAAAACCCTCTCCACAATAGGCTAAACTAATTTGAGAGAAACTGGTAGGCTTCACACCTTTCAGTAAGTTAGGGGGGTTTCTACCCCAACAATGGGAAGACTTCCCCTCACAAAATAGGAAAATGAAAACAATTTATTTCAGTAACCATGAAAGTTACTGATATAGGTCTGTACTCTGGGACTCTTAGATTATAATTAGACATCAAAGATGGCAAGATCATCTACCACATCCTGGGCAACTGCCTGTCATCCTGACTTTTGCTGCTAGACTTTAATGACTCTGGAAAATATCTTAAGGCTTATGATTTTGTGCAACTCTGCCTCACTCGCATGCAAATCAAGACATTTCTACATGATGTCATTGATCTTCTTTGAAAGTGAAAGATAAACAAGAGCTGACTAAAAGATATAGTTAATACAAAAGCAGCTGTATGAAATTTGTAACACACTAACAGACTGCTTCAGAGAGAATTGTGATAATATGTAAGGAAAATTCTTTGCAGAGAGGAATAGATATTCCTTAACTTTTTTCCTGATGCCTAACCACATAGTGATGACAAAACTCTCTGACTGACTTTGAAGGCATTCCTAAAGATCTGTCAGCATCACCCATGGATTCTTTTCCATTGATTACTCTTCAGAGAAATCTTGATGATATATAATATGGAGTGAAGCCTCCAAATCTGGAAATTTTGAAACATCAAGAGATTAAGCCATAAGAATTAAAAAATAATCAGATTGGTTTTTGCAACCAGAGCAACCTTGATTTCCCAAGGGAGCAAGAAGTTAACTTTTGAGAGTGTTGTTTAGGATTCCAGCTCAGAAAAGCTGAGACAAGGATTTATTGGTCATAAATGCTATATTTTGTTATGAAGTTGGGAATAGAGGAATGGAATTAAATTTTTTAATCCATTAACCTAGAGATAATTATGGTATAGAGGAGATTGTACCCCTGAAGAGCTTACTTTTGGGAAAGGAGGCTGAAGGGAAAGAGAAAGAGAGAAAAAAAATTGTGCTTTGTTTTTGCTACACCACTTTGCAAAAGCTGCTCAATATTCAATGATTAAATGGAACTGAATAAATGATTATTGAACTCCAACATTGGAAACAAAATAGTGGACAGCTGAAATACCTTCCAAGTACTCAAAGAACCCTAGAATCCTAAAGATAGATATAATAAACATTGCTTTGGAGAAGTAAGACAGAACTTAAATGTAAGACAAACATTATGTAAATTTTAACCAGAGATTTTTCCTTTATAATACTTGAGCTAAATATAAGTTGGAGATTTTCATTGGAAGAGGGTATATTTCTTAGGGTATTGTCACAAAGAGTGCATAAAGTCACAGATGTAGACTTATTTGTGCATACATATACTATGAGGACTGCCCCATTAACATAGAAACAATAGACAGTGTTTATAAGTGCAAAATATTTATTTTACATTAACATATTAATTATAAATATTTTTGGATTATGTTAATATGTTATTTGATTCTCATATTAGCTATTGTTCCAGTTGTTCATAAGGATAAATAAGTATTGAGGACAAATTTGAACTCAAGTCTTCCTGCTTTAAAACCAGACATTAATCTATTATATTTTTTTCTAAATTAAGTGGTTATGGGTTGGTATTCTGGAGCCATCCTACAAAACTGATCTTTAGTTATTTTCTGTGAAATGGTTTTATAGGCAAAGGCGATATAAGCTATTTGCTATGTATAATAATAAACACACTTAAAATTTGAGATAGACTCATCTTATACTGAATTCCTTGATATTTCAGTAGTATGAGATGCCAAAGTACTCCTGTTTGATTAACATTGACACTCAATATTTATGATCCATCCACAAACTCTGGGTAGAGATTAAAAAAAAAAAAAAAAAAAAAAAAAAAACCTTTAATGCTGTTCTTTGCCACTTTAACAAGTGATTTAGATCCCTCCAAAATGAAACCAAAGGACTGTGTCATAATTAGTCAGATTGCTGAAGGTGTCAGGGAGAAAGCAAAGTTATTACTTCTTTCTAACTCCATGTCTGCAAATATGTAAGCAGCATTGATTGTCTTAGGTTATTTGCTATTTCTTCTGGAAATTTTCTATAATGGAGGAATATTTTAATCAGGAATATTTTAATCAGACAGAACTATTCTTTTTCATTTTGCAAATGTTAAAATAGTCTTCTCCCTAGAGTGCTGTGCATTTTTTAACCATGTGGAGAGCAATAGCAGACTGCAATAATCTGTTATCTTTTATGGGAAAAAGGTGTGCTGCTGTTTCTGGAAAGAAATAATTGGTACATAGCTTATAGAGTCAATATTTGAATTTAATGGAGCATAAAGAGGGTGGTATTTCACATGAAGGAGGTGTATTATCCATTTAAACAGTTTTCAGTCTTGCACATAAATTAGGTTTTAGACAAGCCTTTGAAAAAGAGAAGACACATGATAATGAACTAACATCACTTGCATATTCTTAACAAAAAAAACCTACCGTTTGTGAAAGTAGGGAAAAGCTCCACTGTTTCTACTATATTTGGAAATCTGAAGGTAGTTATTGACTTTTTTACATTATTTGTAGATCATTTATTGTGAAATATATGTATATTGCTTTATGGGAGTTCATAAAACTCAAATTTCAAATGAGGTAATGAATGGTCCTTTCATTCATTGAAAAGATATATTTAGCACAAATACATAATTTTTGTAAAGTATCCAAGAATGTATAGTTACAAGCTATGTGAATTTCTTTAAAATCTGGAAGTGAAGCTCATGTTAAATTTGTTATAAGGAATTTTTATTATTATTGAAAAGGAAGGTTTCATGATTGTTCAAAATATCATAATTATATCTAATCTGATAAATATTTTTGTGGAAAAGAAATATTTTTGTTTTAAATTTCCAAAACATGAAACTTGATATGTAAAATACTTTTTTTGTAGACTAGTCTATAATAATTATAAGATCTAACAACAAAAAAGAAAATGTATTTTATATATATCTATATCTATATCTATATCTATATCTGTGTATATATCTGTATACACATATCTAATAGAGATGTAATATGGATATTCATATATGCATTTATAACTGTACAAATCATCATAGTCAATTTAAAGCAAATGTTATTTAATACAAATTTTCCAACACAATGTGATCTATTCATTGCATCAACTTAAGAAAGGTGCTCCAAAAGTGTGAACTTCACTGAGAGTATATCACAGATATAGTTATTCATCTCATTCTTCCTTTAAAAACTCATTCTGGTGATTAATGATGCTATCTGTTAAAGTCTTCCTTCTTTGTCAAATCTGAAATTATTCACTTTCAATTTCAATAAAAGTCTTATTTTATTCCATAAAAATAGTAAGATGAGAAAAACAAAATGATTTTAAAATACCTAGATCCTAGTAAGAAAAAAATGAACAGCATATAATAAGCAAGATTATGATCTACTTTCCAGAAATCTGCAAAATACAACATAAGTTGATTAAACTTTCAATAACTGATCAGTAATTCAACACATCCCACAAATTAGATTTATTTTCTTAAGAGCAAGGGAAAAAATAAGCAAACAACAAGAAGCTTTATGATTTTATAGGATATATGGTATAAATACTTAGCCTGCTATTAAAATCATTGACCTTTAAAGAGAACATAAGTATGTGAAAAAGGTAGGGGTCAGGATGGGGAGGAGACTTGACAGAAAAGAATAGCAATAACCATCACAAAAAATCCAAACCAATTAAACATTAGTTTAAACATCCATGTGAGGCACTAGGAAAGAGAGAAAGTATTACATTAAAATACTTTTAAATTGATGGGCAAGTGTAATTATAAATTTTATGCACAGATTTTCATTCAAAGTCCAATATGTGTAAATATGAGGTTAAAAGAAATATGGAGAGTTCAAAGAGAAAGGCTAAGATTTGCTTATGATATCCAGGTTGATAAAACTGGTAAAGCATGTGGCTAGTTCACTTCATTTGTAGACAGCCAACTCCATGGACATCATTTTTCAAAAGTTATTATTATTATTATTATTATTATTATTATTATTTTGCTAAATAGTGTTTTGAAATTGTATTCAAAATAAGCAACCTCTTATATTTCCACTTCCCACGCATTTTACTGACTTTTATAAATCTCCTTGGAGGAGAAATTAATTCCTATCTTGACCAGGTTAGAGCTGAATGACTGACTGAATATAGTAGTCATATATTAGAGAACATTTTCTTTCCTCTTATTTGTTTGGCTTACAGTAATGACAAGATATTCTGGCTATCTTAAAATATCACAGATTCATTTCCTAAGAAATCAGTGGAAAATTTAGGAATAACATTATAAGTCCTGAGTTTCTAATATAACACCAAGTCTGTGTCTAACTTGTGGATTTACTAAAAATGACATCCTCACTCCCTTTCTAATAAAAAAGATATATCTGTACTAAGGGACAGGTCAATTCTCCGAGAGCTTCTACACCTGTGGATTGTAACATCAGAAGGATTTGCAAGGTAGCCTTTGCTGACACAGGTGTTGTGGACTAGGAATGAGATAAAATAGAGGCAGAGGGAAGAGGAGAGAAGTCAGATAACGCACTGGCCTCTTAGTCAGAGAGGTCAGAGAACAACTGCCTCTCGGTCTGCTTGTATCATCCTCTCACAAGAGGAGATACATTCTGGGTTGGATCTCAAAGCAGCCAGTAAGGTGGCTCCTGTGTATTTCAGCAGCTCTCCCGAGTATTCCAACATATTTGTCTATTGTTACCAGTGGAACAATTTACTTAAAAAAAAAACAAACAAACAAACAAAAAAAAACTTTTAATGAGTTTATCTGTAACTATTTTGCAACATGCTAAGTGAAATTGTATTCCTATTCTTAATAGGGTTCAGACATTTTCTTTAAAAGTAAGAGATGTCTAAATGGACCTATATCTATACTTTTCTATGTCTATGCAGACCAAGGTCTACTTAGTTCTATTTACATCTATATATCTATATCTAACTTTCTATTTCAATCTACCTACAAACATCAGGTCAAAAAAAAAAAGTGGCATACTGAGAGAAATACGGAGAGCTTTTCTGATGCTTAAACTTCCTTTAAAAAGAAAAGAGGTGGGTAGAAAGTGAGAATATTTTTTTTAGTATAGCTGTTTCCTTGAGAGTCTATTCAATCATTCTTCTGAGCCAATGATCGTGCCAATCTGGGTTAATTCCAAACTACACAGTGAATCTAATAGGCAAATAGAACATAGCAGCACATACAAGTGTCAGGTGGTGGCTTCCTAACCTCTCACTATAATGAGGAAAGGGGTTAACATTCTTTCCTCAATAAAATACTAGAAGAGGTGTCTGGACTCATCTCAAAGGTTGCTAGGGAATCTTGGTAAGTGAAGCTAGGAAGAAACTAGCTGGAGCAAACTGCTCATCAGGAAGGATTGTAAGAAATTCAAGCTTTTGAGACTTATCTAAAGGTTGTTATATCCTAGATGGATATAACAAGCAAATCTACCATGGGAGGAGAGGGGATATCTATGAGAACTCTTTTTGCTTTTCTTTATTGAACTTGCTCACTTATTTCTAAATCTCTGTGTACTAATTCAACTCACAACACCAGTAGAAAATATCATTTTTAAGGGAAAATGCCATTTTTAAGGGAAAATACCATTTTTAAGGGAATTGGGAAAATAAAATCAAAACTTGGAGCTGTCATGTTTTCCAAAGTATTAACAAAATTGAGATAAAGAATTGATTTCACAATAGGGAAGATATGAGTTCACATTCTGTCTCTGATGAGTACTTTAAAATTTCAATATAATATTAAATGATGTGGGGAAAATATAGATTCATGACAGAAAAATGTATTATATTACAACTAATATTAGATGGAAAATGACATAGCATAACAAAATGACTTGAGTATATAACTATCAAACTAAACCAATCATATGTTCTATTAACTTAATATTCAAATGATAATAATAATAATAATAATAATAATAATGCTCAAGACACTATGCTAACCACTTTATCATTATTATCTCATTTGATTTTTACAACAATCATGGGAAATAGATATTATTATCATCATATCTCTTTTAACTAATGAAAAAACTGAAGCAAACAGATGTCACCTAACTAATAAGGGCCTGCCTGAGGCTGCTTCGAATTCAGATCTTCTTGACTGTAGGTCAGTTGCAGTACATTATCTAGTATTTACCTAACTGCTCAATACCTGAAATCAGATATCAGGAAGTTATGCAATAGTATTATTATTTTCATTAACATAGTAACATTGTATATAGCATTAACATAATTTTATTTATGGCATATAGATGTCATCTATTATTTAATGTAGAGGAGTTATAGATTCAAAGACAAATCCTATATTTTAAAATATTTCAATTCAAGTAACTGAATTTAGCCTTGATTTGGAAATCAAATTTAGATTCATTACCTAAAATTTTATTAGAAAAGCTAAAAATAAAATTGTAAATTCTGACTGATGTCTATCCTATGGGGTCAACTATTTCTCAGCATTCACTCAACATAGAACAAGTTATATATAGCAATTCAAACAGATGGAAATTTGTGAGACAAGCTTTTTTAGGGTCAAGAAAGCAATTTAATATTTGGAGAATTTATCCTAATTCTGATCCTGCTTCCTTATTTTGAAACTGTAACAATTATCAACAGCAATTTAAACAATTACTGTGGGAAATGCACTACTAATTACTGAGAAGTTTGTTTTATTGTTATTATTTTAAAATTAAGAAATAAAGTCCTTACTCAAATTTAATGAATATATACTCTAAGTTTATATGATTTTTTTTATGTGAGATGAGTTCAAATAAAAAACATATTTGAATTAATATAAACAAATAATGTTTTCATGATTTCTCCCTGTTTTGGGTATGATATTTGTATTTGTCTGAGAAGAATATGGAAAGATGTTTTTTTTTTCCCTCCACACTTTTATCTATCATGCAATCTAATACAATCTAAATGTACTTTAAATATTTTATTGCATTCCCTTGGAACTTCATCTAGACCAGGTTTGCTTAACATTAGAAGGGAGTTTCTTTTTTTGTCTTGCATAATTTCCTTTTCTGGTGCTGAAGTGTTTAATCATTTCTTCTTGCTTTGTTACTTTAAATATTTATTTTTGCACAAATATACATTTTTCCATCTTGTTGAAATATAATTAGGTATAATACTCTGTCACTATTTTCTTTACTTACATTCCTTTTATTGTCAATTAATCCCCCTTTTATTTTTATTTTTTGCAATTTGGATTGTATGTCTTTATTTTTTAAAAAAATGTAGAAGTGGAGTCAAGATGATTGAGTGTCCGTATTTTGACTCTGGACGCAGGTTGGGGAGAGCAGATAAATAGTCAAAGTGAGATTGCAGGTCAAAGTGAGATCTGGTCTTTTTCTAGATTTTTAAGTTGCAGGCCCATTCATTAATCTTCTCTTTCTCTATTTTGTTCAAATATGCCTCTAAAGATATAAAATTTCTCCTTATTACTGCTTTAGCTGCATCCCACAAATTTTGTTATGTTGTCTCATCATTGTCATTATCTTGGGTGAAATTATTGTTTCTAAAATTTGCTGTTTCACCCAGTCATTCTTTAAGATGATATTTTTCAGTTTCCAATTACTCTTTGGTATATTTACCCCTAATCTCTTATTGAATGTAGTTTTTATTGCATTGTGATCTGAGAAGAAGGCATTTCCTATTTCTGCCTTCCTATATTTAATTTTGAGATCTTTATGTCTATATGATCACATATACTCCTTTCTATCACCATTCAGTTTTCTCCAAAGATCTATCATACCTAATTTTTCTAATGTTCTATTTAGGTCTTTAATTTCTCTCTTATTTGTTTTGTGGTTTGATTTGTCTAATTCTGAGAGTGCAACGTTGAGATCTGCCACTATTATAGTTTTGCTGTCTATTTCTTCTTGCAACTCTCTTAACTTTTCCTTTAGGAAGTTAGATGCTATACCACTTGTTGCATATATGTTTAGTATTGATATGTCTTCATTGTCTATGCTACCTTTTAGCAGGATATAGTTTCCTTCCTTATCTTTTTTAATTAGATCAATTTCTGCTTTTGCTTGATCTGAGATAAGGATGGCAACCCCTGCTTTTTTGGCTTTACCTGAAGCATAATAGATTCTGCTCCAACCTTTTACCTTTACTCTGTATGTATCTCCATGCTTTTAAGTGTGTTTCCTGTAAACAACATATTGTAGGGTTCTGACTTTTGATCCAGTCTGCTATCTGCCTCAGTTTAATTGGAGAGTTCATCCCATTCACATTTACAGTTAAAATTACTAATTCTATATTTCCTGCCATCATATTATCCCCTGATTATGCTTTTTTTCCTTGACCCCCCTGAACCTCTTCCCCAATATTTAATTTATAGACCCCACTTGTGATGCACAGCCCTCTCTTTTTAGTATCCCCCTCTTTTGAAGTCCCTTCCCCTTTCTTGTTGTACCCTTCCCTTATTTTTTCCTTTTCCCTTTTCCTCTCCCCCCTTTTAATGAGGAGAGAGGGGATTCTCTGAAAAACAAATATGTCAGTTATTTACTCTTTGATCCTACTCTGATGACAGTAAGATTCACACAATGTTTCTCCCCCTCTCTAAATTCCCTCAGATATGGTAGATTTTCTATGTCTCTTCCTGGGATGTAGTTTCCCTCTTTTTATTTACTACTTCCCTTTTTTTTTAAATATTATATCAGTAAAATCAAATTATCCATGTGGACTTTCTGTATATCCACAACAGAGATACAGTTCTCAAGAGTTCTTTTTACCTTTTTCTGCTTCTCTTCAGTCTTGTGCATATAGATCAAAATTTTTGTTTATGTCTGTTTTTTTGGTTTTTTTTTAGAAACAAATGGAATTCCTCTGTTTCATTAAATGACCATCTTCTTCCATGGAAGAAAATGCTAAACTTAGTTGTGTAGTTTATTCTTGGTTGCAATCCTTGTTCTTTTGCTGTTAAGAATATCAGGTTCCAGGTTCTTTGATCTTTTAATGTGGAGGCAGCCAGATCTTGGTGACCCTTATTGTGGCACCTTGATATTTGAATTGCTTTTTTCTGGCTGCTTGCAATCTTTTTTTTTCCTTGGTATGGTAGTTCTGCAGCTTAGCCACAATATTCCGGGGGGGTTAGTTCTTTTTTTAGGGTCTTTATCAGAAGGTGTTAGATAAATTCTTTATAACGCCTATTTTCCCTTCTGTTTCTATTATTTCTGGACAGTTCTCTTTGATGATTTCCTGTAAAATAGAATCTAAGCTCTCTTTTCGATCATATTTTTTGGGAAGCCTAATGATCCTCAGATTATCTATCCTAGATCAGTTTTCCAGGTCTATAGATTTTCCCAGTAAGTATTTGATGTTATTCTCCAGCTTTTCATTTTTTTTTTGTTTGACTGATTCTTGGTTTCTCAATGAATCATTCATTTCTATTTGTTCAGTCCTGACTTTTAATCAGTTATTTTCTTCATTCACATTTTTAGTTCTTTTTGTATATGCCCAATTAAGATTTTAAGTGAATTATTTTGCTCTGTTGAATTTTTTTCCATTTCACTAATTTTTTTTAGTGAGTTATTTTCTTTTTCCAATTCAGAAATCCTACTTTCTTGAGAATTTTTTATTGTTTCCAATTCAAAAATCCTACTTT
This sequence comes from Sminthopsis crassicaudata, assembly GCF_048593235.1. NCBI lineage: Eukaryota > Metazoa > Chordata > Mammalia > Dasyuromorphia > Dasyuridae > Sminthopsis > Sminthopsis crassicaudata. The sequence goes on from NC_133617.1 coordinate 452,104,116, forward strand.
CCTGTGATTTTTTTAACCTTTTCTAATTCACAAATTTTGTTTCCCTGCATCTCCTGTGAATTCTTTATTTTTTCCAATTCAAATTTCAGGACGTTGTTATTCTCTATCATAGCTTCTCTTTCTTTTCCCCATTTTTCTTCAAACTCTATTAACTTTTTAATAGTTTCTTCTAGGGGAGAGTTGTGTGATGGTGGGCACGTATCATTCTCCGTTAGAGTGTTATCTGCAGACTCTCTGTTGTTAGCTTCTTTGGGATTGGATACCCACTCTTTCTCTGTGTAGAAAGTGTTGATCATTCTCTTCAGCTTCTTACTCATTGTTAAAAATCTGTTGGGGTTTGCCTTTGTGGTGAGAACTTTATTTATTTATTTACCAGCTTCCTCCCAGACCAGATAGATGCAGAGGGTCCTGTGTGCCTAAGCTAAGAGAGAGCTCTGGGAGGAAGTTTCCCTCCTCCCTCCCCGGAAATGCCTCAGAGGTGTTTCGAAAGGTTGAACTGTGAGGAGTGCCCAGTGAAGGACCCCGCTGTGTGGCCTAGTGATTGCCCTGAGGTTTAAAGCTGAACAGTGAAAGCATCACAAACCCCAGCCAATACCTCCCTTGGGGCCGTGGAAGTCAGCAGCTGATATGAAAAGTCCCTGCTCTCAAACTGGAAGTATCTGCTCGGAAACTGTGGTCTTACTACAAAGGAGTTCCACTGCTGCTAGAGTTCCACTGCCTTAGAAAAGGAAAAGGGGAATAAGGGAAGGGACTTGGAAGGAGGGGGAAGGGATACTAAAAAAAAGGGAGGGCTGCAAGTCACAAGTGGGGTCTATAAATTAAATATAGGCGAAGGGGTTCAGGGGGGTCAAGGGAAAAAAGCAAAATTTGGGGATAATATGATGGCAGGAAATACAGAATTAGTAATTTTAATTGTAAATGTGAATGGGATGAATGCTCCCATCAAATGGAGACAGATAGCAGACTGGATCAAAAGTCAGAACCCTACAATATGTTGTTTACAAGAAACACACTTAAAGCAGGGAGATACATACAGAGTGAAGGTAAAAGGTTGGAGCAGAATCTATTATGCTTCAGGTAAAGCCAAAAAAGCAGGGGTTGCCATCCTTATCTCAGATCAAGCAAAAGCAGAAATTGATCTAATTAAAAAAGATAAGGAAGGAAACTATATCCTGCTAAAAGGTAGCATAAACAATGAAGCCATATCAATACTAAACATATATGCACCAAGTGGTATAGCATCTAACTTTCTAAAGGAAAAGTTAAGAGAATTGCAAGAAGAAATAGACAGTAAAACTATAATAGTAGGAGATCTCAACCTTGCACTCTCAGATTTAGACAAATCAAACCACAAAACAAATAAGAAAGAAATTAAAAAAGTAAATAGAACATTAGAAAAACTAGGTATGATATATTTTTGGAGAAAACTGAATGGCAATAGAAAGGAATATACTTTCTTCTCAGCAGTTCATGGATCCTATACAAAAATTGACCATATATTAGGACATAAAGATCTCAAAATTAAATGCAGGAAGGCAGAAATAATAAATGCCTTCTTCTCAGATCACAATGCAATAAAAGCTACATTCAGTAAGAAGTTAGGGGTAAATAGACCAAAAACTAATTGGAAAATAAATAATCTCATGTTAAAGAATGACTGGGTGAAAGAGCAAATTATAGAAACAATTAACAATTTCACCCAAGATAATGACAATGATGAGACATCATACCAAAATCTGTGGGATGCAGCTAAAGAGGTAATAAGAGGAAATTGTATATCTTTAGAGGTTTATTTGAACAAAATAGAGAAAGAGAAGATTAATTAATTGGGCCTGCAACTTAAAAAGCTAGAAAAAGACCAAATTAAAAACTCCCAACCAAAAATCAAATTTGAAATACAAAAAATAAAAGGAGATATCAATAATATTGAAAGTAAAAAAAAAAAAAAAAACAAAAACAAAAACAAAAAAAAAACTATTGAACTAATAAATAAAACCAAGAGTTGGTTTTATGAAAAAGCCAATAAAATAGATAAACTTTTGGTAAATCTGATCAGAAAAAGGAAAGAGGAAAATCAAATTGTTAGTCTTACAAATGAAAAGGGGGGATCTTTCCACCAATGAAGAGGAAATTAGAGAAATAATAAGGAGTTCCACTGCCTTAAGCTGAGCCCCGTACTATGTGGATTAGAGGCTGCCTAGGGCTGTGTCCCCGCTGTTCATGCTCTTAAGTACCCCAAGGAGTACCCTTGACAGATGAAGGCGTCTGCACAGTCTGTGCAGCTGTAAGGAGATCTATTAGGTCTTTTCAAGATTGGGATGGATTTAGGATCTGGCTTTACACCTCAGATTTCTCTTCTGAACTGCTGTTTTATAAGCAGAGAAGAGCTATCAGCCTGTGTCAGATTCCTCTATCTCAGTGGCTTCTCTGATCCCAGAGTTCTTCCCAGCCTGATCGACACAGTGTGTTAGCACCCAGTCCAACCTTGTCTGTGCTGGTTTCTTTTTTTTTTCCTCCCCTTGGAACCGATCTTTTCCTTGACATTCCAGATTCTCTTCAGCTGGTAAGTTGTGCTTCTAATCCTTGTGGTTTTTATCAGTCCCAGCTTTATTTTTGAGGCTGATTTAACTAATTGGTAATGAGGGAAGAAAGGAGCTTACAAATTCAAGTGTATCTTCTCTGCCATCTTGGCTCCGCCCCCTCCCTTCTTACTTCTAAAAGAAACTTAGTATTTTGGGAGAAACCCTCCTGCCTTACAGAAGTGGCTGCCACCATTCTTTTAAGCCTCTAAACTCAACCTAGGCCAACCATTGAAGGTTGAGGACAAAAATTGAGGTTCAAAGGGAAAGATGGCTCAATGCTTCCTTCTCCTCCTAAGTACCAAGGCTGGGTCCATTTAGCGAATGAATTCGCTACTCAATGTTGTCTTAAAACAAAGTCAATAAAGGGATAGGCAGGCATTTGGCCTCCAGGGAGAAAGCCCAGACTGTCTAAAAAGGGGACACCAGAGCAAAGTCAGCAGGCACGAGGCCAGGCAAAACCAAGTGCAAGGAATAGAATTTTGGAGATTCATTTTATACATAATCAGGGTCATAAAACAACATTTGTCCTTAGGATATAGAGATGTTATCAAAGAAGTTCTAGAGATTTGTAAATAAGACAAGAATTTCTCTTAAGGATGTAAAATTCTATTAATCATTTGCGTCTCAGGTTACCTCCTTTAACCTCTTCTAAGACAGGAATTTCCTGTTAATCATTTGTATCTTGGGCTATCTCCTTTTAATCTCTTCATTTCCCCCCTCAAATAATTGGACCCAAATTCTTTTGGGGGTAGGGAAAATGGGCATAGCCTACCTACGTCCTTCTGGAAAGGGGCGTCGAAGGCAGAAAAGGAACGTATGAGACTTGAGATCCAAAAGCGATAGCCATAGCGTTCAACTGATATAGAATCTATCAAATGACCATTCCACATATGAATCCTAAGAGTGAATCCAAAGCCCCATCCAAAACAGAGTAGTATATTAAATTTCCTAAAAATCCTCAAACTTAACAGCAATAGTTACAGTTTTAACAACTCCCATCCCAAATCTTAAATACACAGTAATAGATGACCTAGACAAGGTTTAACAGTCATTCATCAATTATTCCCAAAGTCCTCCTCATCAGTCCAAAGTTCAGTAGAAGCAGGGTCCAGTCTACGGTTTCATCTAAAGCTGATACAGGCTGAGAAATGGTTGGAGGATTTTATTCCATGCAGAGGGTGGGTCTGCTGTGCTGACAATCAAAGCTGATCAAAGCTGATCTATTCTGGAACTCTGTCTTCCCAGAAATCAGCTGGAGTCAGGATAATTAAAAGTCTTTATTTTTGGTCTCTTGGGCGCGCTGTTCAGGGATTAGATCTAGTAATCTCTACACCACCTTCCTCTCCCTCCACTGCCAGGAGAATGCCCCAATTTCCTCCTCTTACTCCACCCACACACATCACTTCCCCCTCTTTGTCCCACCAATAAAGTCAGCACAGAACAGCTGGGGAGGATCAACCTTCATCATGTTAATAGAGAACGGTCCAATTGGCAATTAGTCTCATGTGCTCCATTATCCAAGTGCATTTGCTCAGTTCTAGCTCTTTACAGATCTAGATCCCAGAAGCAAGTCAATATTTGTAATTTGACCAAAATCTAGAACAAAAACATAAATCTAACAAATAAAGGTTAGAACAGCCTGAGATAGAAAGACTAGTCCCCAAAACTGTTGCAAAATGGGAAGATGCCAAAATAGATTGGCCAACAGCTTCCTATGTGAAGAAATGAGCTTGCTTTACAAGCCAGGGAAATAGCTGTAATCCCAAATATTAACAGCAGTTAGTTCTCACAGACCTCTATTAATTTTCCTCTTATCATTTAAAACGCTTTAAAAAAAACAAAACACAAATATCCAGTAACAGACAGATGACCAGGCTGAAACTTATCTGCCTAAGCATTTAGGATACAATAATTACATATAATTAGACTGAAAATAGCAAGGTATGACATTATTAAATTGCATAAACAATTTTATTGACCATTTCTCTGATCATAAAAATTAGTTACAGGAGGAAAAAATGTAAGAACATAACTATTACATAAGTAGTTAAAACTCAACTTTCAATACAAAAATAGCTTTAATCCAGTTTCATTCCAATCAATTGTCCCACTAACTGTCAGAGGGTGGAGCTTTAAAACTTCTATATAGCATTAACTATAAGCCCAAGAAAATTTTATCTCCAATGACAGATCCCATTAATCAGATTTCTGATAAATCCTAAACAAATATTTATCATAATCTTATATTGATAAGAGTAAGGAATTTGTCCCAATAAATTCACAACTCAAACAATTATCGTATCCAAGTAGGTGTTTCATAAGTGAGCACTATTCATACAAATCAGTTTGCTTTTAAAATACCCATTACATAAAAAAAAAATCACAAATTGCATATTGTCCTTAACAGAAACATTTTCAAAAGGACAAAGAAAAAAACTATTATTTTAGAGGCTGTTTAAATAACCTCAGCATGACCCAATACAATCGATTTAAACTTATATTTTAGACTTATACAGCATGTCCAAATACCACATAAAAGAACTCAAGAAGTTCTTAAAAATAGCAATTAAACTTTTAGAAATAATCCTACCAAAGTAGGGATCACATTTTATGACCATATTCCTCAAACAAGAAAACCCATTATGCATCAAGAAACAAATATTCAATCAATTAACCCAAAAGTGAGCCTGTCTCTTTAAATAAGTTTGTTGCTCTGGCAGCAACTTGACAGAAAAAAAAAACAAAAAACAAAAAACAAAAAACAAAACAAAACAAAACAAAACAAAAAGGCAGGAACACACCTAGGGGATGAGGGGAGGAAAGTGAAGGATTCCATGTGGCCACCCTTCCCCCACTCAATTTCCCACTTGGGAATCCTTCTCAAGATTTAACCCATCAGTTTATTGCTCCCAATATCAATTTTCTTCCCGAGTCCACAAGCTTGCTAACTTCCACTTTCTCTCTTGCTACATATTTAAACAATCTTCCAATACCTTGCAAATCTTTAATTGCTCAATCCTTCCTAACATCACATCACCTGCATTCCTCTTTCCTCTTTCCTTCAAAACCTGTAAGATTCACACTATATAGTGAATAACTCAAAACTCCACAAAACCCACACATGTCCAGCTGAGCTGGATTTAAACAGAATCAAACCAAGCAGTTTTGTTTTTTTTTTTTCTTTCTGCCTGAGTGTTAGCCTAACAGCAATTAGCATCTCTCTCTTATCTGTCTAGGCTGCTTTTATAACCCAGCTCAAGTTAAGTTTGAATTTCATTGTTCTTTCCAAACCTCTTTAGCACTAAAGATATCAATATTCAAACAAATTCCAAGATCTTATACTCAGAATAAACAATCTAGTATGCAAAGGCTATTTGCTATTGCAAAATTATATTTCCCATAATTTTGGAATCATCCTAAATTTAATTTTTTTTTTTTTTTTTTACTGCCTGAGTTTCGATCAAATAAGATTTTATTGCCCTTTACCGTAGCAGGCTCTGAAAACTGCTTTAAGGAAAAACTTTCCTGTCGGTTGAAAATAGCTAAGATCCATTCACTTACAAATTAGTTCAACAGGTTAAAATCTTTTTAAATCATAAGCAAATTTTCAAATAACTAATTCCCCAATTTCTTAATCATTGTTCTTAAAACTTCTATTTCCTCCCAGATTTCTCAGGGAATGTGGAGGGTCTGGTGATTATTTGGAGATTTGAGCAGAGAGAATTAAGCTCCAGTTTTCCTTTATCAAATGTCTATGGGCTAGGATAGGAAGGGATATTTATTAAAGGACTATAGAAACATGATGTCCCCAAATCGGCAAAGCAGGGGGGATTTCCAACGATTTTTATTTCTCCCTTCAATTCCATCACCTTAGGGAGGAGGGGGGAGTAGGACTTGAATGAAGGAGCAGAACAAAAAGAGGTTTCTGTATCAAAAAACGAGATTGGCATACCTCTACATCCAAAGTTACCCTGGGCAGCTTGGCTTTGCTGATAGAAGAAGGGGAGGCCAGGTCCAGGGGCACGCCACCCCAAGTCTGGAGATGCCTGGGGGGCGAGGTGGAGGGCCATGGTCCTTCCCTTCTCTGGGAAGTCGCTCTTCCAGTGTCCTTCCCATTTGTATTAAGGGTAAGGGCCTAGAGTCTGTGGGCAATTCCAGTGGCTCAGTGGCCGTGCTGACTGCATCTGAAGCACAAACTTTGGGGCCCATGGGAAATAGCGGTAGCTAGAATGAGTGCCTGCTGTCTGTTCTTTGCTCTGGCCTTTCAGTCTTCTTCCTGAACCCTATCATTACATACCCCAAAAGCAACTTCTAATAAGTGAGTCTTGGAAGTCTGGGACTCTAGAGCCAATCTATGCAGATTTCATCTTATATCTGGGGAAGATTTATTGATAAAATGCATGCTTTTCTCCCAGGAGGTTAGGCTTAGAGATAGGTAAAGCAAGAGTCCTGAGCCTCAGCTGTAGTAAAATCAAGCTGTGGGGGAGGGGTAGGAGGGTGGAGGTTCCGGGGCAGGGAAGTCTGAGAAGGAGGCTGGAGAGAGCAGATTGAGGAGAAAGGAGTGCCACTTCTCAGCCCTGAAGGACAAAGCATTGGAGTATTCTCAGAGTCCAGCTCTGGGGGCAAATTAGGAGGGTCCTGCTGGGGGCTGCAAGGGAGGGGTAGATGCTCCCTGCACCCCCAAAGGAGTGAAAAAGAGAGGGTCCTTCAGGGGATCAGCATTCCTCCCAGTTCCCCCTCAGTAAACTTAAGCAGAAACAGCCTGCAAGTTAACTGCAGTTTGGGATCGCAAGAGGGGCCCCAGAAGGCCCGCACATAAGCAACTTCTACCTATTTGCCTTGTTTTCTGCAAAATAAATCTAATTCCCTAATAGTAGTGAAATTGATTGAGCCATTAATTGCCTATTCCTCATGGTTATGTAACTTATAGTGAGCCCACATACCATTGCAAAAATGAATAAGCCTTTTCAATTTTAAGTCTTTGAAGCCAAATTTGTCCCTGTTTCTTAAGAGACAGTCTAATGGTGAATCTTTAGGGATGGAGGAGAAGAGCTGACCCATTTGTGCCATACAAGTCCGAAAATTTCCACTTCTGTAGGTCAACCTGAACCAGATGTCTCTGCCAGGTCAGCAAATGCTCCTCTAGAGCTATTTGTGAAAAACAAAACAAAACAGGAATTCGTTTGCACCCAGTATCCTGAGCCAAATGATCCTCAGAGCTTTCCTAGCTCCCACCAATTCAGGCCACTATTATTCCTAGAAATTTTGAACTGCCCCCCACTATAGAAGTGTGTGGTATGGAAATGGTGAGGGGTCATCATTTAATAAAAAAGCTGGAGAGAGCTCTAGAGAAAAGCAAAGTTTATTGTACATTCTCTCAAGAAAGGCGTCCCACCCTTCCACCTTCCAGCAGACAATTGAAGAGAGGAAGGGCCTCCTGTGGGCAGGACAGCCCCTTTAATTCCCTAATGCAAAACACCCCCTCCCACCACTGACCCTCATCCTCATTGGCTGAGAGTCTTACATTCTAAACTAGAGATCTGCCCATGAAATTGAACTTGACCAATAAGTACATAGTTGCCCATATTTGGCTGAAATAGGGAGATGATATCATGGGAGGGGAATGCAATTATGCCCTTGACTCGATGTTTAGAGTCCTTCAGGCCTACTCAAACTCTGAAGTAGATGAAGCCTTACTCAATTTTCACAACTGTCTTGAAAGATCTCACCTCATCTCATTCAGTCCCTCCTCTTATTTTGTACACTGACATCTCTTCAAATTTTTGTAACATAATTTCACATTCCCTATGAATTCCTCACTTCCTTCTGGTTCCTGTTGGCCTTGGGCCACCAGCTCCACCCTTGCCCTTTTAACAGCATCCATCTAACAGACCCTTCAGCTTTCTCTTCCAACCTGATCATTCCAGATAATGAGTTTTGGACAATTCTGGTTATTAATCTGATCAAACAAGGGATGCAGATAGGGAGTAATATAACACCACTAAGGGCTATAAGGCCAAGCCAAAGGAGCTGCTTCCACCAGCTTCCCAAACCAGGACCACCAAGAAGTATTGAACAGTGAGGTCCACATCTGTACAGGAAACACGAGCAAGTTTCCTAATGTTCTTAGTGATTTCTCTTACTAGATTTCCATGTCATTTGGCCTTGGTCCAATATTACAAATTCCTGTCCAATTAAGAGGTAGATGAGTATAGGCAGTTAAACCACAGATCCAATAATGACCCTTTAAAGCAGGTTGTTCCCTTGAAAATATGTAAAAGGGTCTCTCATCCCTAAGGGGGGGGCCCCCCCTCACAAAGATGACATAATGACATTTCCATAAACCTTGCTCCTTCCTCCAACTACAATTGGCAACTGGCCACTAATCTATTAGGTTAAAGGTACTCCAAAATGTGGGATACAGAGTCCCATGTTTCCAGGTGTCCCCGGAGTGACATTATACCAACCCCATTGATAACTGTACCCAATGTATATGTTCCCTTTGGGATCAGTTACTAAGGACCCAGGCTGGGCTTAAGGGGACAGGTAGCCATGGCCATTGATTTGATTGTTGGGATCCAACACAGATCCAACAATTTGATAAATTAAAAGTTCTCCCTATATTCTGTATGAGCAGGAGGAACTAGTTCTCATCTCTGGAAAGTAAAAGTCTGGTTTCTATGGCTATCATGAGGAAATAGGTAAACCCAAAGCTCAGGGAAAGCCCCATGAGGTTCAACTTATAACATTGTGAAGTTAAGGTGAAATTCCCAAATGAAAATATATCAGCTTCCAAACAGGCAAAGAGACCCAAGTAAGAAAAGAAAAGTCACAGTTACAATGCACTGGATTCAGACTCAGTGTTTTTCAGTGGAGGTCCCCTCCTCTTATGTAATTTGAGGTCTCCCCTGTCTTCAACTTTCCACTCCGATAAAGGTGGTGCCACAGGTCCTTTTGTCCTGGTGTGGTGTCCAGCCTCGTTCCTGGGTGCGAATTGCAGTGTCTGAGGTCAGTGCCACCTGGTAGGGTCCGTCCCAGCTTCTGCCCTTCCAGGGCAACACACAATCTCCAACCTGAATTCTATGAACAGGGAAACCTAGAGGAGGAGTCTGAGCTATTAACCCTTTTTGTTGAGATTCTTGCAAATGTTTTAAGCAATGATTTAACATTATCTCTTAACAAATAAATCCTTTGTCTCTAAAATGGGCTCCCAATCTCCCTCATGATAAGCCTGGAAAGGATGACCATACAATAATTCATAAGGTGAAAGCCCAATATCTCTACGTGGTTTGGTTCAGATTCTAACCAGAGCAAGAGGAAGGCATTTAGTCCCAGATAGTTGGGCCTCTAAAGATAATTTAGTCAGTTGTCATTTTATTTCTTGGTTCATCCTTTCTACTTTCCCAGAAGAGGGAGGATGCCAAGGGGTATGGAGATCCCAAGTGATTTCTAAGGGCCCAATCAGATTCTGCAATACCTGAGCAAAAAAAAAAATGTGTTCCCTGATCCGAGTCTATCCTCTCCACCATTCCATATCTGGGAATAATTTGTTCTAATAAGACCTTACTTACTGTTGAGGCAGTTGCTCGGCCTGAGGGGAATGCCTCCACCCATGAGGTCAGATGGTCCACTATGACCAGCAAATATTTGAGGCAACTCTGGTGACAGCTCAGTAAAGTCCACCTGGATGCTTTGGAATGGTCTGATTCCAGGAGGTCCTCCCCCTTTTGGAAGCTGGCATTGAGCAGCCTTGTTAGTCCTTTGACAAACAAGACAGCCGTCCACCAGGTGTCGGGCCATAGTATATGGGCTGGGGGAAACATACCTTGTCAACACAGCATCACACAGGTTTTGGACATCCCATTGACTGTCCTGGTGCAGTTGCTGAAGGACCTGCCTCATACTTGCTTTGGTCAGTACCTCTCTGCCATCAGGTAAGAGCCATCGTCCTTCAGAGTTCTCAACTGCTTTGAGAGTTGAGGCCTTCTCTTTTAATTCTGAGTAAAACTGGGAGAGGGTAGACTAGGGGGAAGTACAGGTATCAAGGCAATTATATGAGAAATATCCTTGTCTCCAGCTCCCTTGGCCTCCTCATCTGCTAATCTATTTCCCCTTACCTCAAAATAACTTCCCATCTCATGTCCCTTTACATGTATTACTGCTACATTCCAGAATGTTTTCCAGTCCATCACACCCCAGGCATATCTCAAATCAGTGTATATGTATATATGTATATATATTCCCATCCTCGTCCCACAATAATTTCAACCCTTGATTTAAAGCATACAATTCACAAGTTTGAGCCAACCAATGGACAGGTAGACTGCCCTTGGTAACAGTGGAAGTTCTAGCAAACCCATTTCTTTTTCCCATTTACTATACTAGAAGAACCATACATAAATTCTAAACAAATATTTATCATAACCTTGTGTTGATAACAATAAGGAATTTGTCTCAATGAGTTCATATCAAAGTAGATCTTTCATAAGTGAACATTATTCATACAAATCTGTTTTTAAAAACATCCAATGCAAATACAATCATATACAGAATGTCTAATTCCACACAAAAGAATTCAAGAAGTTTTGATAAGAGATTTCCATTAACTTGTAATGGGAGAGACATTCTGCTATTCTGAAACATAAGGTCTTATCAAGTATTCTGATAAAGAAGCAGCAGGGGGGGGAGGTTTGCAGAACTAAGAGGCAGGGAAACTGAGGCAGGACTGAGTCAGGACAATAATTCAAAGTTAAAACATAAGCCAGCCAATCATAGTCTAACAAATTTTCAGCTAGAGTCGCTTGTAAATGAATTTACAGGCCAAAAACCTAGATGAGTAAAAAGATGTTTATTGCAAGGTTTGGAAGCAAGGTTAAGGTCTGGTTAGAAAGCCTTGAGATGCAAAAGGCCTTTTGTCTCTGCAGCCTTCTCCAAACCCACCATCTGCTAAAGTCAGGTGTGTCTAGATAGTGGACAGGTAAGAAGCTTTTTCAACTTTTTGCAGCCTCTCCCTTATCTGTAGAGACAGGAGAGCGAGACAAAAGGAGACCTTTCTCAATCGCAGCAATTTTTTTTTTTATTTAGAATTTTTTTCCCACAGTATACATGCATGAGTAATTTTTTTTATAATATTATCCCTTGTATTCATTTTTCCAAATTATCCCCCCCATCCCTCCACTCCCTCCCCCCGATGACAGGCAATCCCATACATTTTACGTGTGTTACAATATAACCTAGATACAATATATGTGTGTAAATACCATTTTCTTGTTGCACATTAAGTATTAGATTCCGAAGGTATAAGTAACCTGGGTAGGTAGACAACAATTTACATTCACTTCCCAGTGTTCCTTCTCTGGGTGTAGTTATTTCTGTCCATCATTGATCAACTGGAAGTGAGTTGGATCTTCTTTATGTTGAAGATATCCACTTCCATCAGAATACCTCTTCATACATAATTGAAGTGTACAGCGATCTTCTGGTTCTATTAATTTCACTCAGCATCAGTTGATGTAAGTCTCTCCAAGCATCTCTGTATTCCTCCTGCTGGTCATTTCTTACAGAGCAATAATATTCCATAACCTTCATATACCATAAATTACCCAACCATTCTCCAATTGATGGGCATCCATTCAATTTCCAGTTTCTAGCTACAACAAAAAGAGCTGCCACAAACATTTTGGCACATACAGGTCCCTTTCCGCTCTTTAGTATTTCTCTGGGATATAATCCCAATAGCAGCAATGCTGGGTTTTGACACAGTTTGATAACTTTTTGGGCATAGTTCCAAATTGCTCTCAGAATGGCTGGATTCTTTCACAACTCCACCAACAAGGTATTAGTGTCCCAGTTTTCCCACAACCCCTCCAACATTCATCATTATTGGTTCCTGTCATCTTAGCCAATCTGACAGGTGTGTAGTGGTATCTCAGAGTTGTCTTAATTTGCATTTCTCTGATCAGTAGTGATTTGGAGCACTTTTTCATATGAATGGATATAGTTTCAATTTCATCATCTGAGAACTGTCTGTTCATATCCCTTGACCATTTATCAATTGGAAAATGGTTTGATTTCTTATAAATTAAGGTCAGTTCTCTATATATTTTGGAAATGAGACCTTTGTCAGAACTTTTACTTTTAAAAATATTTTCCCAATTTGTTACTTCCTTTCTAATCTTGTTTGCATTAGTATTGTTTATACAGAAACTTTTTAGTTTGATGTAATCAAAATCTTCTATTTTGTGATCAATAATGATCTCTAGTTCTCCTCTGGTCATAAATTCCTTCCTCCTCCACAGGTCTGAGAGGTAAACTATCCTCTGTTCCTCTAATCTATTTATGATCTCATTCTTTATGCCTAAATCATGGACCCATTTTGATCTTATCTTGATATATGGTGTTAAGTGTGGATCCATATCTAATTTCTGGCATACTAATTTCCAGTTTTCCCAACCGTTTTTTCCAAATAATGAATTTTTATCCCTAATGTTGGTATCTTTGGGTTTGTCAAAGATTAGATTGCTATAGATGTACCCTTTTTTGTCCTTTGTATCTAATCTGTTCCACTGATCGACTGGTCTATTTCTTAGCCAATACCAAATGGTTTTGGTGACTGCTGCTATATAATATAGCTTTAGATCAGGTACACTTAGACTACCTTCCTCTGACTTTTTTTTCAGTAGTTCCTTTGCAATTCTCGACCTTTTATTCTTCCATATGAATTTTGTTGTTATTTTTTCTAGGTCATTAAAATAGTTTCTTGGGAGTCTGATTGGTATAGCACTAAATAAATAGATTAGTTTGGGGAGTATTGTCATCTTTATTATATTCGCTCGGCCTATCCAAGAGCACTGAATGTCTTTCCAATTATTTAAATCTGACTTTATTTTTGTGGCAAGTGTTTTGTAATTTTTCTCATATAATTCCTGACTATTCTTTGGTAGATGGATTCCCAAATACTTTATGCTCTCAACATTTGTTTGGAATGGAATTTCTCTTTGTATCTCCTGCTGTTGCATTTTGTTGGTGATATATAAAAATGCTGAGGATTTATGTGGATTTATTTTGTATCCTGTCACTTTGCTAAAATTCTGAATTATTTCTAATAGCTTTTTAGCAGAGTCTTTGGGGTTCTCTAAGTATATCATCATGTCATCTGCAAAGAGTGATAGTTTGATTTCCTCATTTCCTCCTCTAATTCTTTAAATCTCTTTCTCGGCTCTTATTGCCGAGGCTAGCAATCACAGCAATTCTTAAAGAATTGTGCCAGAGCATAGAGCTCTAACAACGATCCAGGCCAGAAGCAGCCTGGATGTCCACTGCAAAAAGAAAAAAAAAAATCTTTTGCCTTTTCCAGAGTTCCATTCAGTACCCAAATTATGTCTAGTTTTCAAGGTCCTTCATCAGGGAACCAAAATGATGAGGTAAGCAAAGAGTAAATAATTTCCAATTCGGCCTGAACTGAAATAAGACATCAGTTTTTCCCAGTTTTCTGACCAGTTGAAATCTCAGTTTCCTTCCCTCCCTGTTTACAGAAATTATCAGATTATACATAACAGACAAGTAAATTTCCCAAAATAGCAATAGTCAGACAGTTTTATACAGAAATAGTTCTGTTCTCCATTTGACAAAAAGGAAGCAGGATTATTATGATCTTGGATTATAGATCATTCTTTTCTAAGAGTATTGCCTCATGTTTCAACATTCTGGAATCCGTGAGCCATCTCCCAGCCCTCTTGATTTAATATTGTTCTAACTTGAATACCCCTTCATTTCATTTTCTGTGCATATTTAATAGGGGATTGAGTGTCAAAAGTTCTTTCCATATAAGTTCTTTCCCCACCATGATCATGCAAAACATGAAAAACACATCTGAATATAGATCTATAGTCATGAGTCTAGGATCGGGGTTCCAGAGATTGCCAGCTTTGTCTCAAAAAGAAAGGCAAAGTGGGAGAAGTCCTAGTACTGTACGTCTCACTGACCAGTTGGCTCTGATTACAAACATAAGAGGAAAAAACCAGGGGCATGATTTATTTAAGGCAGTTTTACTTCAGGTAGCTGTCCTAATTTTTAACCATCCCACCTCCAGATGGTGGAGTTTAACGACCTATGCAAACATTTATACCTGAATTCAAAACTCCAAGTAAATATTAGCTACAGTCCCAAAAGATTTTATCTCCTACAACAATTATCATTAATCAAGGCTTCAGGTGAATCTAGTTCTCAAGAATCACAGTAAAGATTCATCCTAGGAAGTTCACAGATTATACAGTTTCTTTCATAAAGTAGATTGTTCTAGGTTTAACATTACAGATTATTTTGCCTTCAAAATACTCAATACAAGAAAAATTCTAAATCTCATGTTGTCCATCCTGTTTCCACAGAAAAGAAACTTTCAGGTCTTTCAGAGTTAACATTAATACTCTCTTGATTCTGAAAAGGATTAAAATTTTTGCAAATAACCCTATCAAATTATCAGATCAAATTAAAATAATCTTTAAACAAGGAGACTATCACACATGTAAATAAACATTAATTTGCTTTAGTCAGATGAGATCTTAGTAGAAATGAAATGCTTTCAGAAAACCAGTTCCAACTCCTTAGAACAATTATAAACTTGAAAAATAAAAATAAAACATTCAGTTATTAACACCGTATAAATGTAGGTTGTTCCTTTAAACAGTAGAAATAATTAATATCTAAATCAGCAAGGAGGTGCAGTTATTAAAAAACAAACAAACAAACAAACAAACAAACAAACAAACATGGTCACCCTTCCCCCACACCACCATGCTTCCAGATCCAATATATCATAGCTCCATTTAAATTATTAATTACTTTTACAAATCAATCTTTCCTGTCCCGTCTTTAAGTAAATATATATGTATATATTTTTAAACTTTACACTTCAATGTTTGCAAGTAACTGACCCAAATTTCATAAAACTTAATACATGCCCAACAGAGCTGACAAATACTTAAGGCATAGCTCAGTTACAAATTACCCAATATCTCTAGCAAACATACCATCTAAGTAGGGAGATACAACCACAACCTCTCCTAAGTTAAGCTATCGGCATTTTGTTTTAATGACCTATATTTTAACTTAAAATCCCAAACACAGCTTTAAATTCCCAATAATATAAAACTACTTTGATATCATATTTAAAACAATGAACTTCACTAAATAGCGGTTTCTTTCCCGGGGCCCACGAGGCCCTGCTGCAGTCAGGACACGTGGGAGGACAAAGGAAGAAAGCCACCATCTTCACTGGCTCAATTCCACATACTTCCCAATGTACAGGGTTATTGATCCTAAATGGGTTCTACTAACAGGTATTTCTGGTCAGCTGAAAGGGCCCCTGCTTCAAAAGACATATTTCTCCTCCCTGCCTGAAAGCCCCTAGAAGGGCTAATGGAATTAAATCCTCTCAGGTCCTTCCCTTCAGGTACCATTTAATCCTTTTGGCACACCCAGTCTGCAACAAAACAATAATACCTTATCATCTTTTTCTTGCTTTTTATTTTTCCTCATATTTTGGCAGTTTGTTCCAATTAATTAATTTATCTCCCAAGGGACTATCTACCGATATTTTCTGATATTTTTCCTCATTTCTCTCCGAGAGAGCTGGCTGGGACTAGGCCACACCCATTGAATTTGGAAGGAGTTTAATAGACTCCTAAACGCCCAAACACACTAACCATCACCAGTTAACTCCAGTCACCCAGAAGGCCTAGCTCTCTTCCTGTCCAGAGCACCCCTCCAGAACCTATAACTAGACTCAAGGGTTCACAGGACGCTTACCTCTGGGTTGCTGCGTAGTAAATTACTTGACTGATCTGTCCTCCACCAACCGGTTGGGATTCTCACCGCGGAGTTTCTCACTTTGATTTTCACTGAGTTTCTCCACTTTGGGCCCATTTTACATTGGGGAGCAAGGAGAAGTTCCTGGACACTGGCGGGCTGCCTAAACCAGGGCAGGGCGCCTCCCCGCTAGCACCCAGGAGTTCACTTACTCACCGAGTAAAGGATCCCAGACAAGCCCCCAAAACTGTGTGGTACGGAAATGGTGAGGGGTCACCATTTAATAAAAAAGCTGGAGAGAGCTTTAGAGAAAAGCAAAGTTTATTGTACATTCTCTCAAGAAAGGCGTCCCACCCTTCCACCTTCCAGCAGACAATTGAAGAGAGGAAGGGCCCCCTGTGGGCAGGACAGCCCCTTTAATCCCTAACGCAAAACACCCCCTCCCACCACTGACCCTCATCCTCATTGGCTGAGAGTCTTACATTCTAAATGCGAGATCTGCCCATGAAATTGAACTTGACCAATAAGTACAAAGTTGCCCATATTTGGCTGAAATAGGGAGATGATATCATGGGAGGGGAATGCAATTATGCCCTTGACTCGATGTTTAGAGTCCTTCAGGCCTACTCAAACTCTGAAGTAGATGAACCCTTACTCAATTTTCACAACTGTCTTGAAAGATCTCACCTCATCTCATTCAGAAGGAAGAATTTTCCAGCTTACCTCCATAAAATTTCCCCTCGAGGGCCATTAAATGATGAGGACAAAACTGAGGTTCAAAGGGAAAAATGGCTCAATGCTTCCTTCTCCTCCTAAGTACCAAGGCCGGGTCCTAGCGAATGAATTCGTTACTCAATGCTGTCTTAAAACAAAGTATTGATAGTAAAGGGATAGGCAGGCATTTGGCCTCCAGGGAGAAAGCCCAGACTGTCTGAAAAGGGGATGCCAGAGCAAAATCAGCAGGCACTATGCCAGGCAAAACCAAGTGCAAGGAATAGAATTTTGGAGATTCATTTTATACATAATCAGGGTCATAAAACAAAGTTTGTCCTTAGGACATAGAGATGTTATCAAAAAAGGTTCCAGAGATTTGTAAATATGACAAGAATTTCTCTTAAGGATATAAACTTTTATTAATCATTTGTGTCTCAGGTTACCTCCTTTAATCTCTTCTAAGACAGGAATTTCCTGTTAATCATTTGTATCTTGGGCTATCTCCTTTTAACCTCTACAGTAACCTCTTATCAGGTTCAGAGCATTTTGGAAAGCAGCTAATGGGCAGCTTAGTAGATATCAGGCTTTCTAGCTAGACAACCAACCCCTTAATTTAACCCTGGGACTCTGCTCCCTGAGAACACAGTTGAGTAACATCATTCATAATTGTGAGGAAGCTTTAGATTCTGTCTATTCCAATCGACATGACTTAAAGGACATTCCTCTTGACAACCCAGATGGTGAATGGTTTACCAATGGGGCCAGGTTTGTTTGAAAATGGGATTATTCTGTGGTGACCCTCAATAGCACCCTGGAAGCTAAGCCAGAAAACTGAACTCATTGTTCAAACTAGAGCTTTGGAACTGGGGAAGGGAATGAGAGTGAAAGTCTATACTAATTCCAGGTAGGCTTTTCATATTTTGCACACTGATGTGGTTATATGAAAAGACAGGTGACTTTTGACAACAAAAAGTTCTCCTATTAAATATCCAAGGGAAACAGGCTTGCAGATTTGGCTGCCTGTGCTGCTGCCCATTTACTCCTGACCACATATTTTTCTTTCCCCAGCTCAGAAGAAAGAGGACATGCCCTTTCTTCTTCTGGATGGTTTCAAATACCTTCAGGCCAGTTTCTAATCCCAGTCCAGCTCTTTGCAAAGTGAATAAAACCATTAATCAAATAACTCAGTATTGAGGCATTTAAGATTAGCTTTTTTTCCCCCATTATTTATGAGAGTTTTGCTCTTAGAATTTCTCTCCAGCTCTTTGTCACTCCCCTGCCAGTGGAAAGATAACTCCTTAGTCTTTCCTCAGGATAGGAAACTCTGTGGGCAATGGGGGCATTCAGGATTGTTGGGTGGACCCTCAGCATTCTCAAGGCAGCCCACATATTCGACCTATTGCATTTTTTTCAAAGGCTCCTTTCCCAAATATCACCATCCCCATCCCATTTGTATTAGATATTCCCCAGGGAATAACTTTAACCTTTATATTCTTGCCAGAAAGATAATAATTGTAGGATATCCAGTCCAAAAATATTCTGGTAAACTCTCTCATAATACACCACCTTCCTTGAAGCTTTTTTCATAACCTTCTGAGAATTTACGTTACTAATCCCAAAGCCAGCCAATGGAAACACTGGCCAAAAGCTCAGAGAAACAATTAAACAGATCTGTCATATATGCCCAGTTTGTGAAAGGGCTGCTAGACTCTATATCCTGAAGCCTATTTGGAAGAGGGGCATATACTTAGAGAAAGATTGACAGATGGATTTTACACATGACCCCTCTCAGGGGCTTCAATCTACTTTTTGGTCACCTTTACTAATTGGATAAAAGCTTTCCAGGAAGGGTCAGGGTTTTGCTAAAGAAGATCAAATTCAACCCTCTTTGTGGTGGCCAGAAACTGGAAACTATGTGGATGCCCATCAATTGGAGAATGGCTGAATAAATTGTGGTATATGAATATTATTGTTCTGTAAGAAATGACCAGCAGGATGATTTCAGAAAGGCCTGGAGAGATTTACATGAACTGATGCAAAATGAAATGAGCAGGACCAGGAGATCATTATATACTTCAGCAACAATACTATATAATGATCAATTCTGATGGATGTGGCCATTTTCAACAATGAGATGAACCAAATCAGTTCCAATACAGCAGTAACGAATTGAACCAGCTATACCCAGCAAAAGAACTCTAGGAGATGACTATGAACCACTATATAGAATTTCCAAAACCTCTAATTTTGTTCATCTGCATTTTGGATTTCCTTCACAGACTAATTGTACACTATTTCAAAGTGCGATTCTTTTTATACGTATATTGTACTTATATTGTATTTAATTTATATTTTAATATATTTAACACATATTGGTCAACCTGCCATCTGGGGGGGGGGAAGAGGGGAAAAATTAAAACAAAATATTTGGCAATTGTCAATGTTGTAAAATTACCCATGCATATCTAGTAAATAAAAACTATTTAAATTTTTTTTAAAAAGAAAATAAAATTTAAAAAAAGATCAAACTCATTTAAGATTATTATCTCCACTTTGCATGTCACCCTCATTACTCAATGCTTAATATCTTTTTAAAAATTATGATTCTTGCACCCAAAGTGATCAAATTGCTCCTTTCACTGTGTATAATAACACTGCTTCAGACACTGCCCCTCACTTCTTCAAAGAGATCAAACCAAGTATTTTTGGGAAAACATTCTTTGGTATTTATCCTAGAAAAAGTTGTGTGGTTGAGAGCATTCATGATAGCCTCATTTTCCCTCCTGAAGCTCTCAAATGATTAACAAATAGGATGTTTCACTAAATGCAGTCCCTGCCTCCAAAGAGCTTCCACTGAAAGCTAAGGGGAAAGAACAAAAGATTCTTTTCAAATCTCAGACCAAAAGGCCTGATTACAAACCTAGACCCTTCCCTAAGCAGCAGAATTCTTACATTGTTTTGGGTGAGATAATCTCCACCTCCCATCTTCCTGCCTTTATTCCAGTCTCCCTTCACCCTCCCCCCATGGGTTTCAATTTTCTACTTTAACTTTCATTTTTCCAATTTAATTTTTATACTCTGGAAACCAATTTTTCACAGCAATGATGCACAAAACAATGAGAGAACAATTCAAAAGAGCACAGATCAAGTGTTGCATTGTTAAAATAGACTAAAGTAGACTAACTTCAGACATTTTTTTTTCCATTGAGACAGTATCACTGGAGACAACAAGCACTTTCAGAACAGAAATGACCCTAGTGTTTATATTCTTTGAATTATAATTGAGGTAGTTGAAAAAGAAACTATACTACATTTATAGAAAAATCTGTCCCCCTCCAGTCCTGCCCCCTCTCACTCTCAATTGTTATGCCACAGTCTTCTTGAATTGTCCTACCTCAGTTACTCTACCCCAAGACCTCAGGTTACAATCATTTCTTCTTAATGTTTGATAGGATAAAGATCTTATATCTTAGACATCATTAGAATATCAGGAGCCTCTTCCCTTCTCCAGTACCTCCCTCCATTATGTCATCCTAGGTGCCTCCTTCCATTATGTCATTGTTCTTGTTACCCTATAAAAGAATATTTGTATCTGACATATGCTGATAGATACTTTGAGAAGAGAGTCCAATCCAGTCAAACTCTCCAATAAATTAATACATTAAATTGTTCTCTAATCTCTTTCTTGCCTCAGTTTCTCTGGCATTACAAATAAGGCCTGATACACATAGCAGGAAAAATCAGTAATTAAGAGGTCATGTCTTTTAATAAATAGATAGGTATATTATGTATAAATAACAAAATTTAGACCAATTGCTGAGTGAATTACTAAAATTTGAAGTGTATAAATAATAGGAATGCATCCAACTGATTAACATTTGAAAGTAAAAGGTAGCTATTCTGGATGCCTCTTAGACAAATCCTGCCCTTTGTGTGGAATTCAACAGAACAAAACATATCAGGACAGCTACTAAAAGAAAGATTAATTTTAAAACATTTCTTTACATAATTGTTTGGCCAATATGGAGCTGAAGAGCAAGACTCACCATCTTGATCCATTTTTTACATAATGGTCACCACAATAGAAGATTAGGAGAAGCCTTTTGTTGTAAAATATTTCAGGCTTCAGAGGTTCCCAAAGTAAGTGCTTAGCTAACTAAAATTGCAAAAGCTTTCTTTTATAAAACAAAATCAAACTATAACTATAGTAGCTATAGTTATAGTTTATACTGTAACTATAGTTATAACTATAGTTTAAACTATAACTAAAGTTATAACTAAGTATAGCCAATTTAATATGGTGGAAGAAATGATGAGCAGGTGGGTAATAGGCATTGCTTGAACCTTATTGTCATCAGTGTTGAATCAAAGAGGAAATAAAATATATAATCAATTGAAAAAAACCCAATGAATTGGAAAAACAATAATCAATTGAATATTGAAAGGGGGAGGCAACTGACAGAAGGAAGGACAGATTGGGAGAAGTGGTAGATAGAAGCAAAACACTTATGAGAAGGGAAAGGGTGAGAGGACATACAGGAAGAAAAATAGAATGAATGGAAATACATGAGTGTTATGATATGGGGACACCTGCCAGTGGCTGCTGGAGGTCTAACTTAGACTTGTAGAATGGATCTCTTCATGTGAGAGGATGATGATGATGATGATACAAGGAGACTGAGAGGCAATTGCTGTTTTCTGACCTCTGGAATGAGAGGCAGTTACGTTGTCTCACTTCTCTCCTCTTCCCTTTGCCTCCAATTTATTTCATTCCCAATCCACAAGCAATAACTGTGTCAGTAAAGGCTGCTTTGCAACTCCTTCAGAAGTTATGATTCACAGCTGTGGAGGCTCTTGGAGAATTGACTTTCCCCTTCACTTAGACATGTTCCTTAATACATGGCTAATAAGGTAATAATCTTAACAGTAAATGTGATTGGGATGAATTTTCCCTTAAAAGAGAAGTGAATAGTAGAGTAGGTTAAAAACCAGAATCCTATAATAGGTTGTTTACATGAAACAAATTTGAAGCAGTGATACACACAAAGTAAAGATAAGGTAGTGGAGTAGAATCATTTATGCTTCAGCTAAATTAAAAAAGCAAACAAAAAAACAAACAAAAACTAGGAGTAGCAATCCTGATCTCAGACAGAAGGGAGGAAGGGTGTCTCTGTGGCTGGAAAATTTACAAAAAGGACTCTATCCCAGGTTAGCTGCTCTGCTTTGGTTGCAAAGCAGTAGACAAACAGAGAAATTAAAGCAAAGGTAGAGGGTACTCTTAAAAGTGCCAGAACCTAATAGGATCTGTCTATACCCACCCAAAACCAGAAGTGAGTGACTCAGCACAGATCATAGCACAGCTGTACAGCCCTGTTCTGCGGCACAGGGCTCTTACTAGGGGCAGTCACAAATCTGCACAGCAGGGGGGTGCAGCCAAGGGCAGTTTCTAATTTGCACAGTGGGGGGCTCTCCCTGGGGCAGTGAAACTTCCCCAGCATGATTGTGCTCCCCAGGGCAGAGACACTTTCTGTGCTGTGCAGCAAGGCAACTGCTAATATCCACAGCAGGCTTTTGCCTGGGAAGTGACACTTTTGCTGCTCAGCCTCTACCCCTAAGGCAGTCACTAAGCCACACAGTAGGGCTTTTCTCAGTGCACTTCCAGAAATCTGCCCTGTGACCCAGGCCTGAGTCACTTCCTCTGCAGAGGTTTTCCCAGAGCATTTCCAAAGCTCGCCCCCTCTTTGCAGCCTATTAGAAGGATAGCGACTGTCCATACATCTATCCCTGCTCTGCAGAGGAAGCTGTTAATCTCCTTACCCAGAAGGCTTTAAAAATGTGAGTAAAAAAAAATCAAAAGAACCATAGATAGCTTTTATACAGAAAGACAGCAGGTTTTCAAGCCCAAGGAGACTAATAGCAGATAATCTCCAGACAAAACCAAAAAGGGTTATGTATCCTGATTCTCATCACACAAGCATCTCCTGGAAGAAACTATTAAAAAAATGTTAAAAGAGAGCTAGAAGAAAAATGGGGAAAGGAGAGAGAAGGTATGCAAGAGTTAAGCAACTTCTTGAAATATGAATTGGAAAAGGTAAAGAGCATCCAGGAAGTTCAGGAAAACAGAATTTGTGAATTAGAAAAGGTAAAGAACTCCCAGGACAATAAGATTTGTGAACTGGAAAAGAGAAAGAACTCCCAAGAAAGCAGGATTTATGAATTGGAAAAAGAAAATAACTCAGCAAAAAAATTTTAAAAATAATAAAAAAATAGTGAAGTGAAAAATATTTCATAGAGCAAAACAACTCATCTAAAAACTCAATTGGACATATGCAAAAAGGAGTAAAAAAAAATCTAATGAAGAAAATAACTCATTAAAAATTAGAATGGACCCCCAACCAAAAATTAAACTTGAAATACAAAAATTAAAAGGAGAAATCAATGATATTGAAAGTAAAAAAACTATTGAATTAATAAATAAATACAAGAGTTGGTTTTATGAAAAAGCCAATAAAATAGATAAATCTTTGGTAAATTTGATCAAAAAAAAGAAAGAGGAAAATCAAATTGATAGTCTTACAAATGAAAAGGGGGATCTTTCCACCAATGAAGAGGAAATTAGAGAAATAATAAGGAGTTACTTTGCCCAACTTTATGCCAATAAATTTGATAACTTAAGTGAAATGGATGACTTCCTCCAAAAATATAGGCTCCCTAGATTAACAGAGGAGGAGATAAATTGCTTAAATAGTCCCATTTCAGAAAAAGAAATAGAACAAGCTATTAATCAACTCCCCAGGAAAAAATCCCCAGGGCCAGATGGATTCACATGTGAATTCTACCAAACATTTAAAGAACAATTAGCCCCAATGTTATATAAATTATTTGAAAAAATAGGGGATGAAGGAGTCCTACCAAACTCCTTTTATGACACAGACATGGTACTGATACCTAAACCAGGTAGATCGAAAACTGAGAAAGAAAATTATAGACCAATCTCCTTAATGAATATTGACGCTAAAATCTTAAATAAGATATTAGCAAAAAGACTTCAGAAAATCATCTCCAGGATAATACACTATGATCAAGTAGGATTTATTCCAGGAATGCAGAGCTGGTTTAATATTAGGAAAACTATTAATATAATTGACCATATTAATAATCAAATTAATAAGAATCATATGATCATCTCAATAGATGCAGAAAAAGCATTTGACAAAATCCAACATCCATTCCTACTAAAAACTCTTGAGAGTATAGGAATAAATGGACTATTCCTTAGAATAATCAGGAGCATATATTTAAGACCTTCAGTAAGCATAATATGCAATAGAAATAAACTGCAACCTTTCCCAGTAAGATCAGGAGTGAAACAAGGTTGCCCACTATCACCATTACTATTCAATATAGTACTAGAAACGCTAGCCTCGGCAATAAGAGCCGAGAAAGAGATTCCAGGAATTAGAGTAGGAAATGAGGAAATTAAACTATCACTTTTTGCAGATGACATGATGGTATACTTAGAGAACCCAAAAGACTCTGCTAAAAAGCTACTAGAAATAATTCAAAATTTCAGCAAAGTGGCAGGATAGAAAATAAATCTGCATAAATCCTCAACATTTTTATATATCACCAACAAAATGCAAAAGCAAGAGATATAAGAGAAAT
The DNA here is from genome assembly GCF_048593235.1 of Sminthopsis crassicaudata. Taxonomy (NCBI): domain Eukaryota; kingdom Metazoa; phylum Chordata; class Mammalia; order Dasyuromorphia; family Dasyuridae; genus Sminthopsis; species Sminthopsis crassicaudata. The sequence goes on from NC_133617.1 coordinate 452,128,883, forward strand.
TCCATTCCAAACAAATGTTGAGAGTATAAAATATTTGGGAATCCATCTACCAAAGAAAAGTCAGGAATTATATGAGAAAAATTACAAAACACTTGCCACAAAAATAAAATCAGATTTAAATAATTGGAAAGACATTCAGTGCTCTTGGATAGGCCGAGCGAATATAATAAAGATGACAATACTCCCCAAACTAATCTATTTATTTAGTGCTATACCAATCAGACTCCCAAGAAACTATTTCAATGACCTAGAAAAAATAACAACAAAATTCATATGGAAGAATAAAAGGTGGAGAATTGCAAGGGAACTAATGAAAAAAAAACTCAGAGGAAGGTGGTCTAAGTGTACCTGATCTAAAGCTATATTATATAGCAGCAGTCACCAAAACCATTTGGTATTGGCTAAGAAATAGACCGGTAGTTCAGTGGAACAGATTAGATACAAAGGACAAAAAAGGATACATATATAGGAACCTAATCTTTGACAAACCCAAAGATACCAACATTAGGGATAAAAATTCATTATTCGGAAAAAAACTGTTGGGAAAACTGGAAATTAGTATGGCAGAAATTAGATATGGATCCACACTTAACACCATATACCAAGATAAGATCAAAATGGGTCCATGATTTAGGCATAAAGAGGGAGATAATAAATAGATTAGAGGAACAGAGGATAATCTACCTCTCAGACTTGTGGAGGAGGAAGGAATTTATGACCAGAGGAGAACTAGAGATCATTATTGATCATAAAATAGAAGATTTTGATTACATCAAACTAAAAAGTTTCCGAACAAATAATACTAATGCAAACAAGATTACAAGGGAAGTAACAAATTGGGAAAATATTTTTAAAAACAAAGGTTCTGACAAAGGTCTCATTTCCAAAATATATAGAGAACTGACCCTAATTTATAAGAAACCGAACCATTCTCCAATTGATAAATGGTCAAAGGATATGAACAGACAATTCTCAGAGGAAGAAATTGAAACAATATCCACTCACATGAAAGAGTGTTCCAAATCCCTACTGATCAGAGAAATGCAAATTAAGACCACTCTGAGATACCACTACACACCTGTCAGATTGGCTAAGATGACAGGAACAAATAATGATGAATGTTGGAGGGGATGTGGGGAAACTGGGACACTAATACATTGTTGGTGGAGTTGCAAAAGAATCCAGCCATTCTGGAGAGCAATCTGGAATTATGCCCAAAAAGTTATCAAACTGTGCATACCCTTTGACCCAGCAGCCCTACTACTGGGATTATATCCCAAAGAAATACTAAAGAGCGGAAAGAGACATATATGTGCCAAAATGTTTGTGGCAGCTCTTTTTGTAGTAGCTAGAAACTGGAAGATGAATGGATGTCCATCAGTTGGAGAATGGTTGGGTAAATTGTGGTATATGAAGGTTATGGAATATTATTGCTCTGTAAGAAATGACCAGCAGGAGGAATACAGAGAGGCCTGGAGAGACTTAAACCAACTGATGCTGAGTGAAATGAGCAGAACCAGAAGATCACTGTACACTTCAACAACAATACTGTATGAGGATGTATTCTGATGGAAGTGGAAATCTTCAACATAAAGAAGATCCAACTCACTTCCAGTTGATCAATGATGGACAGAGGTAGCTACACCCAGAGAAGAAACACTGGGAAGTGAATGTAAATTGTTAGCACTAATATCTGTCTGCCCAGGTTGCATGTACCTTCGGATTCTAATGTTTATTGTGCAACAAGAAAATGATATTCTCACACATGTATTGTACCTAGACTATATTGTAACACATGTAAAATGTATGGGATTGCCTGTCATCGGGGGGAGGGAATAGAGGGAGGGGGGGATAATTTGGAAAAATGAATACAAGGGATAATATTATAAAAATATATATATAATAAAAAATAAAAAAAAATTCAGATAAAGAAAAAATAATTTTCTTTCATAATGGCAAAGGTCTATACTTAAGGAATCATAGTCTTGTAAAGATAGAAGAGATTCTAAAGATTGTCTAGTACAATTCATTCATTTTTGTACGTTATTTTAAAAAATAACAGACTTCTTTCTGTATAAAGCAGCATTGGGGTTAACGTACAATTGTATAGACTTTTGGAAGACAAAAAAAGTGAATGAATTCTCTAAGTCATTATTTAAATAGTCAAAAATGATATGTTGTTGAGAAGAGTCTTAATTCTCTTTAACTTACTGAATAAAATAAAGCTGTTTCATCATTTAAAAAAATTAGAATGGAACAAATAGAAATGAATGATTCATTGAGAATTAGTCAAGCAAAACCAAAAAAATGAAAAATTAGGAAAAAAATGTTAAATATCTACTTGGAAAAATAGCAGACCTGGAAAATAGATCTAGGAGAGATAAACTGAGGAATTTTGGACTTTCTGAAAATTATGATGAAAAAAAGAGCTTAGCTACTATTTCACAGGAAGTCATCAAAGAGAACTTCACAGATGTAATAGAATCAGAAGGTAAAATAGGCATTGAAAGAATTCAAACACTTTCTGAAAAAGACCCTAAAATAAAAACTCCGAGGAATACAGTGGCTAAATTTCAGAACTATCAGACTAAGGAAAAATATTACAAGCAGCCAGAAAAAAAAATTCAAATATTAAGGAGCCACAATAAGGATCACTCAAGATCTAGCTGCTTCCACATTAAAAGATCTAAGGACCTGAAATCTTATATTCCAAAAGGCAAAAGAACTTGGAATGCAGCCAAGAATAAACTACCCAGGTAAGATGAACATTTTTCTCCAGGGAAGAAGATGAACATTTAATCATACAGATGAATTCCATTTGTTTCCAAAGAAAAAACCAGAACTAAACAAAAAATTTGATCTCCAACCATAGGACTCAAGAGAAGCAGCAAAAGGTAAAAAGAACTCTTGAGAACTGCATTGCTGTAATGCTTATATATAAAGAGCACATGTATAATTTGATTTTACTGATATAACAAAAAAAAGGGAAGTAGAAATGGAAAGGGGATAGTATCAAAAAACGGGAAAAGGGGAGATAAAAGGAGGGAAACTACATCCAATGAAGAGGGAAAGGCAACCTATTATATCTGAGGTAATTTAGAGAGTGGAAGAAACATTGTGTGAATCTTACTCTTATCAGAGTTGGCTAAAAGAGAAAATAACTGACATATTTGGGTTACAGAGAAACTTTGATGACCTCATTAAAAAGTGGGAGAGGAAAAGGGAAATGGAAAAGAGTAATAATAGAATGGTATAAGAAAAGGAAGGGATTCAAAGTGGATGGGAGGGATCCTAAAGAGGGAGAGCTGTGTGAAGCGAGTCGAGTTCATAAGTTTAATACTGGGAAAGGGAGTAAGGGGGAGCAAGAAAAAGATAATAAAATGGCAGGAAATACAGAATTAGTATTTTTAACCATAGATGTGAATGGGATGAATGCTCCCATAAAGCAGAGAGGGAGAGCAGACCTGATCAAAAGTCAGAATCCTACAATATGCTGTCTACAGGAAAAATATTTAGAGCAGGGAGATACATATACAGTAAAAGTAAAAGGGCGGGGAAGAATCTAATATGCTTCAGGTGAAATCAAAAAAGCAGGGGTAGCCATCCTTATCTCAGATCAAGCAAAAGCAAAAATTGATCTAATTAAAATGAATAAGGAAGGAAACTATATCTTGCTAAAGGGTAGCATAGACAATGAAGCAATATCAATATTAAACATATATGCACCAAGTGGTATAGCATATGACTTTCTAAAGGAGAAGTGAAGAGAGTTGCAAGAAGAAATAGACAGAAAAACTGTAATAGTGGAAGATCTCAACCTTGCACTCTCAGAATTAGATCACTCAAACCACAAAACAAATAAAAATGAAATTAAAGAAGAAAATAGAATATTGGAAAAAATTAGGTATGACAGATCTTTGGAGAAAACTGAATGGTGGCAGAAAAGAGTACACTTTCTTCTCAGCAGTTCATGGAACCTATACAATAATTGACCAAATATTAGGACATAAAAACCGCAAAATTAAATGTAGGAAGGCAGAAATAGTAAATGCCCTCTTCTCAGATCACAATGCAATAAAAACTATATTCAATAAGAAGTTAGGGGAAAATAGACCAAACATTAATTGGAAACAAAATAATCTCATAGAATGGTTGTGTGAAACAGCAAATTATAAACACAATTAATAAATTCATCCAAGATAATGACAATGATGAGACATCATACCAAAATTTGTGGGATGCAGCCAAAGTGGTAATAAGTTGAAATTTTATATCCTTAGAGGCTTACTTGAATAAAATAGAGAAAAAGAAAATCAATGAATTGGGTTTGCAACTTAAAAAGCCAGAAAAAAGGAGCAAATTGAAAACCCCTAATCAAATACTAAATATGAAATTCTAATATTAAAAGGAGAAATTAACAATATTGAAAGTAAAAACAAAACTATTGAATTAATAAATAAAATTAAGAGTTGGTTTTATGAAGAAATTAATAAAATAGATAAACATTTGGTAAATCTGATTAGAAAAAGGAAAGAGGAAAATCAAATTGTTAAAAATGAAAAGGGAAAATTTTCCACCAATGAAAAGGAAATTAGAGCAATAATGAGTTACTTTGCCCAAATTCATGCCAATAAATTTGAATACCCAAGTGAAATGGATGACTACTTCCAAAAATATCGACTTCCCAGATTAAGAGAGGAGGAAGCGAATTACTTAAATAGTCCCATTTCAAAGAAATAGAACAAGCTATTAACTTCCTAAGAAAAAATTCCCAGTACCAGATGGATTTACATGTGAATTCTACCAAACATTCAAAGAACAATTAGCCCCAATGTTATAAAAATATTTGGAAAAATAGGGAATGAAGGAGTCCTACCAAATTCCTTTTATGACACAGACATGATTCTGATACCTAAACCAGGTGGGTTGAAAACTGAGAAAGAAAATTATAGACCAATCTCCCTAATGAATATTGATGCTAAAGTCTTAAATAAGATATTAGCAAAAAGCTACAGAAAGTCATCCCTAGGATAATTCACCATGACCAAGAGGAATTTATACCAGAAATGCAGGGCTGGTTCAATATTAATATAATTGACGATATTAATAACTAAATTAACAAAAACCATATGATCATCTCAATAAATGCAGAATAAGCTGTAATGTCCTGTCGCTTCTTACTTGTAATCCTTCTCTGGGAGGAGTATTCTTTTCTATAGAATCCTTTTCTCTGTGAGCCTGTTTCTTGGGAGGCTTCTGGGACCTCCAGCCAGAGTGAAGGTAGACTCTCAAATCCTCTTTTTCCCCTCCAAAAGTGTGGGATTTCTGGACTTGCAAATCTGCGGGACGTTTTCTCTTTGACTCAATCCAGATCCCCTTCCAAACTCAATGTCCCAGTCTAGACTGTTCTTCAGACTCAATGTTGCTTCTTTTCATCCTCCCAGAGAATGGGCTTGTGAGTACTGCAGGAGCTTGTGGGAACTCCTTCAACCAATGAACTTGCTTCTTTAAAGTATTCCTTCAAGGTGAAAACTTTCTTAAACTTTTGAACTAAAGGTGTAATTTCTGAGCTAGAGAATTAATAAGCACCAATTTAGCATTTAGTAAGAACCTAACATCTCCCCCTTTCTTTTGATTTAGAACATAGGGTGGTCATGACCTTGAAAAATAAATCCATCAATATGGGAGGTCTTACACATAATTACATAAATTACATAAACACATAGTAACATAACACATGCTAGAAGTGATGCAACAAATAACATGATAAAATAATCATAAATTGAGAATTTATACATATCCATAAGTCCATTGTCCATTAGTTCTTGTGTCAGAAACTCAATAATTCCTGCAAGTTTTAAAGTCCTTCAACAGTCTTATCTTTTTTTTTCCTTTTCTACTCCAAATCTTTTTTTTAATTAATAATATTTTATTATATATATATATATATTTTATAATATTATCCCTTGTATTCATTTTTCCAAATTATCTACCCCTTCCTCTATTCCTTCCCCCCGATGACAGGCAATCCCATACATTTTACATGTGTTACAATATAGTCTAGGTACAATACATGTGTGTGAATATCATTTTCTTGTTGCACAATAAACTTTAGATTCCGAAGGTACATATAACCTGGGCAGACAGATATTAGTGCTAACAATTTACATTCACTTCCCAGTGTTTCTTCTCTGGGTGTAGCTACCTCTGTCCATCATTGATCAACTGGAAGTGAGTTGGCTCTTCTTTATGTTGAAGATTTCCACTTCCATCAGAATACATCCTCATACAGTATTGTTGTTGAAGTGTACAGTGATCTTCTGGTTCTGCTCATTTCACTCAGCATCAGTTGATTTAAGTCTCTCCAGGCCTCTCTGTATTCCTCCTGCTGGTCATTTCTTACAGAGCAATAATATTCCATAACCTTAATATACCATAATTTACCCAACCATTCTCCAACTGATGGACATCCATTCATCTTCCAGTTTCTAGCTACTACAAAAAGAGCTGCCACAAACATTTTGGCACATATATGTCTCTTTCCGCTCTTTAGTATTTCTTTGGGATATAAGCCCAGTAGTAGCGCTGCTGGGTCAAAGGGTATGCACAGTTTGACAACTTTTTGGGCATAATTCCAGATTGCTCTCCAGAATGGCTGGATTCTTTCGCAACTCCATCAGCAATGTATTAGTGTCCCAGTTTCCCCACATCCCCTCCAACATTCATCATTATTTGTTCCTGTCATCTTAGCCAATCTGACAGGTGTGTAGTGGTATCTCAGAGTTGTCTTAATTTGCATTTCTCTGATCAATAGTGATTTGGAACACTCTTTCATGTGAGTGGATATTGTTTCAATTTCTTCCTCTGAGAATTGTCTGTTCATATCCTTTGACCATTTATCAATTGGAGAATGGTTCGGTTTCTTATAAATTAGGGTCAGTTCTCTATATATTTTGGAAATGAGACCTTTGTCAGAACCTTTGTTTTAAAAAATATTTTCCCAATTTGTTACTTCCCTTCTAATCTTGTTTGCATTAGTATTATTTGTACAGAAACTTTTTAGTTTGATGTAATCAAAATCTTCTATTTTGTGATCAATAATGATCTCTAGTTCTCCTCTGGTCATAAATTCCTTCCTCCTCCACAAGTCTGAGAGGTAGATTATCCTCTGTTCCTCTAATCTATTTATTATCTCCCTCCTTATGCCTAAATCATGGACCCATTTTGATCTTATCTTGGTATATGGTGGTAAGTGTGGATCCATATCTAATTTCTGCCATACTAATTTCCAGTTTTCCCAACAGTTTTTTCCAAATAATGAATTTTTATCCATAATGTTGGTATCTTTGGGTTTGTCCAAGATTAGGTCGCTATATATGTACCCTTTTTTGTCCTTTGTATCTAATCAACAGTCTTATCTTGTGTTAAGGAATCTTTAACAGTCTCCTTATCAGCCATGCTCTTTAAGTGTCAGATGTTTCTTAGATTATCTCCTTTGTTTTTAGGTCTTTCTCTTTTTCTGTGTCTCTATGATGGACAAGGCGAATATAACTCGTTGGCACCCATCTGATTCTTTCTCCATCTGAAGAAATACAAACAAACCCTCTCCCCCAAGCAGTTAACCTATCTGGTCCTTTCCATTCACCACTTTCTGGGTCTCTCCACATCGCCTGGTGATTATCAAAAGATAGTGGAGTTGCTCGTACTGGAAACTGTCCATCTGGTGGGTTATAGAACTTGTCTGCAGGAGCCAGTACATCTTTGTCAAAAATTTAAAAAATTAATGGTATAGAGAACTAAGTTTAGAAGTTCTCTAGACTTTACCAAAGTTGCAGGATACAAAATAAATCCACATAAATCCTCAGCATTTTTATAAATTACAAACACAATCCAACAGCAACAGATACAAAGAGAAATTTCATTCAAAATAACTGTCGATAATATAAAATATTTGGGAATATATCTACCAAAGGAAAGTCAGGAATTATATTGGCAAAATTACAAAACACTTGCCACAAAAATAAAGTCAGATTTTAATAATGGGAAAGACATTAAGTGCTCTTGCATAGGCTGAGCGAATATAATCAAGATTACAATACTCCCTAAACTAATCTATTTATTTAGTGCTATACCAATCAGACTCCCAAGAAACTATTTTAATAACCTAGAAAAAATAGCAACAAAATTTGTATGGAAGAACAAAAGGTCGAGAATTTCAAGGGAAGTAATGAAAAAAAATATCAAATGAAGATGGCTTAGCTGTACCTGATCTAGAATTATATTATAAAGCAGCAGTCACCAAAATCATTTGGTATTGGCTAAGAAATAGACTAGTTGATCAGTGCAATAGGTTAGGTTCACAAGGCAAGATAGTGAATAAAAATAGCAATCTAGTGTTTGACAAACCCAAAGATCCCAACTTTTGGGATAAGAATTCATTATTTGACAAAACTGTTGGGAAAACTGGAAATTAGTATGGCAGAAACTAGGCATGGGCCCACACTTAACACTACATACTAAGATAAGACCAAAATGGGTCCATGATTTAGTCATAAAGAATGAGATCATAAATAAATTAGAGGAACATAGGATAGTTTACCTCTCAGATTTGTGGAGGAGGAAGGAGAACTAGAGATCATTATTGATCACAAAATAGAAAATTTTGATTACATCAAATCAAAAAGCTTTTTTTTAAAGTTAAAACTATTTTTTCTATTAATTTTATAATTATAAATTTTTTTGACAGTATCTATGCATGAGTAACTTTTTTATAACATTATCCCTTGTATTCATTTTTCAGATTTCCCCCTCCCTCCCTCTACTCCCTCCCCTAGATGACAGGCAATCTCATACATTTTACATGTGTTACAGTATATCCTAGATATGTGTGCAAATCCAATTTTCTTGTTGCACGTTAAGTATTGGTTTCTGAAGGTATAAGTAACTTGGGTATTTAGACAATAGTGCTAATATTTTACATTCAATTCCCAGTGTTCCTTCTCTGGATGTAGTTGTTTCTATCCATCATTAATCAGTTGGAAGTGAGTTGGATATTCTTTATTTTGAAGATATCCACTTCCATCAGAATACATCTTCATACAGTATTACTGTTGAAGTGTACAGTGATCTTCTGGTTCTGCTCATTTCACTCAGCAATTAGTCCATGCAAGTCTCTCCAAGCCTTTCCGAATTCATCCTGCTGGTCATTTCCCACAGAGCAACAATATTCCATAGCCTTCATTTACCATAATTTACCCAACCATTCCCCAATTGATGGACATCCATTCATCTTCCAGTTTCTAGCCACTACAAAAAGAGCTTCTACAAACATTTTGGCACACACAGGTCCCTTTCCCCTCTTTAGTATTTCTTTGGGATATAAGCCCAGTAGTAGCACTGCTGGATCAAAGGGTATGCACAGTTTGATAACTTTTTGGGGTAGTTCCAGATTGCTCTCCAGAATGGTTGGATTCTTTCACAACTCCACCAACAATGTATTAGTGTCCCAGTTTTCCCACATCCCCTCCAACATTTATAATTTTTTGTTCCTGTCATCTTAGCCAATCTGAGAGGTGTGTAGTGGTATCTCAGAGTTGTCTTAATTTGCATTCCTCTGATCAGTGGTGATTTGGAACACTCTTTTGGATGTAATTACAATTTCATTATCTGAGAATTATTTGTTCATATCCTTTGTCCATTTATCAATTGGAGAATGGTTTGATTTCTTATAAATTAGGATCAATTCTCTATGTATTTTGGAAATGAGACCTTTATCAGAACCTTTAACTATAAAAATATTTTCCCAATTTGTTACTTCCCTTCTAATGTTGTTTGAATTAGTATTTTTTGTACAGAAACTTTTTAGTTTGATGTAATCAAAAAAGTGATCACAAAATTAAAAAGCTTTTGTACACACAAAACTAATGGAAACAAGATTAGAAGGGAAGTAACAAATTGGGAAAACATTTTTACAGTTAAAGGTTCTAATAAAGGCCTCATCTCCAAAATATACAGAGAATTGATTCTATAAGAAATCAAGCTATTGTTCCAATTAATAAATGGTCAAAGGATAAGAGCAGACAATTTTCAGATTATGAAATTGAAACTATTTCCACTCATATGAATGAGTGTTCCAAATCACTATTGATCAGAGAAATGCAAATTAAGAAAATTCTGAGATACCACTACACACCTGTGAGATTGGCTAAGATGACAGGAACAAGTAATGATGAATGTGGGAGGGGATGTGGGAAAACGGGGACATTGTTGTTGGAGTTGTGAAAGAATCCAACCATTCTGGAGAGCAATCTGGAATTATGCCCCCAAAGTTACCAAACTGTGCATACCCTTTGATCCAGCAGTGCTACTACTGGGCTTATATCCCCAGGAAATACTAAAGAAGGGAAAGGGACCTGTATGTGCCAAAATGTTTGTGTCAGTCCTTTTTGTATTGGCTAGAAACTGGAAAATGAATAGATGCCCATCAATTGGACAATATATGGGTAAACTATGGTATATGAGTGTTATGGAATATTATTTTTCTGTAAGAAATGACCACCATGATGAATACAGAGAGGCTTGGAGAGACTTACATCAACTGATGCTTCGTGAAATGGGCTGTGTTCCACTGGCTTGCAAGTTCTTATTTGCCCCAAGGGAAAGCCCTGGACAGCAGAAGGCATGCCACGATTTGTGCTTTCTCATTTCTGGTTTGGAATAGCTATAAACAGTTTCTGGTGTTTTTTTTTTTTTTTTTTTTTTTTTAAGTTGCTTGACTTCTCTGCTGGTGTGCTCTTTTGCAAGCAGAGTAGAGCTATCAGCATATGCCTAGAATCCTCTGTCTTGGTACCTTTTCTAACCCCAGAGACCTCTCCAACCCGATTGGCACAGTAAGCTAGCCTTTAGTCTAACCCTGTCTGTGCTGGTCCTTTCCCCCCACCCTTCATTATAGACCTTTTCTGACAAAGTTCCAGATTCTCTTCAGCTGGTAAGTTGTCCTGTTACTAATCTTCATGATTTTTACCAGTCCAGCATTATTTTTGAGGCTGAATTAAATAGTTGGTATTGAGGGTAAGAGAGAGCTTAGAAGTTCGAGTGTATCTTCTCTGCCATCTTGGCTCTGCCTTCCCATACAGATTCTTAAAGAAAAAAAAATGTTTACAAGCAGAAATAGAAAATTATATTAATGGGTTGCTTCAATTTTTCCCTTGTAAAGGCTAGATAAATCTATCAAAAATAAAGAAGAAAGAAATTAAGGAGATGAGAAACATTTTAGAAAAAGTAAATATGATAGAACTCTGGAAAATCTATAAGAATATAAAAAATACTTATCCTTCAGTGGTGCATAATAGCTAAACAAACAAATAAAAGAGCATTATCAAGGCAATTAAATGCATAAAATCAAAAACATATGTACTATTTTCAAATCATAATACAATGAAAATGCTGATATATTAAAGGACTGTGGAAGCACAGATTAATAGTTGATTGAAAAGAAACAATCTAGTTCTAAAAAATTAAAGAGTCAAAGAACAAATCTTAGGAACAATAAATAATTTCATTTAAAAGGAAAATAATGAGACAGCACATGAAATTTTATGTGATATAGTTAAAGAGCTATTTGGGAAAAATGATATATCTATAAAAACAATAATAATGAAATATAGAAGTAGCAGATCAATGATGTGGACACATAAATAAAACAAATTAAAAATCTTCAATTAAATACCACATTGAAAATCCTGTAAATCAAAGGAAAAATTAATGACAATGAAAGCAAGAAAACCATTGAGCAAAAGTTCAACAGAAAAATAAATGAAATAAATTAAGAGCTGATTTTATGGAGAAAAGGCAAAGGAATAAACACTTGGCTCATTTGGTTTGAAAAAAAGAAAGAGAAAAGCCAAATTTGCAATATCAAAAATGGAAAAAATGAGATTACTTGCAATGAAGATGAAATTGAAGTAATTGGCAAGAAATATTTTGCCCAATTTTAAGTCAATAAAAATCTAAGTGAAATGGATACATATTTCTAAAAGTATAAAGTACTGTGATTTAAAAAAATAGGAAATAGGATATTTAAATAATGTTATATTAGAAAAATAAAATGAACAAGGCACCAAAGACTTCCTTAAGGAAAACAATCCCCAGAACTAGATGGATTCACAAGTGAATTCTACTAAACTTCTAAAGAATAATTCCAGTACTTTATAATATTGATTACATTAAGTAAAAATGTTTTTGCACAAACAAAACTAATGCTGACATGACCAAAAAGAAAGCTGGAAACTGTGAAAAAATCAGAGAAAATTTACCTGACAAAGAATTTATTTTGCCAATATACAGAGAATTGAATTAAATCTCTAAGAAAATGAGTCATAAAATAACAAAGAACATGAATCCTTCCCCAATTGTTAAATGGTCAAACAATATGTATAGGTGGTTTTTGAAGGAGAAGTTGTCTATTATATGCCTTATTTAGTTTTAAAATCCTTCAAATCACTATTGGATAAAGAAATAAAAATTAAAACTACTCTTAAGTAACAACTCACATTTTCCAGATTAGCTAATATGACAGAAAAATAAAATAACTAATGTTGGAAGGGATATGAAAAACTTGAGACACAAATGCATTGTTGCTGTAGTTATTTGGAAATATACCTAAAGGGCTATCATTGTGTTCTTATACTTTGATTGAGACATACTGTGATTGACTACATATTCTGAAAATAAAAAAATAATTTTATGCACACCAATATTTGTAATAACTTTGATGCTTTTTAAACAAATTGAAATTAAAGGGATGCTTATAAAACTGGATAGTGGCTAAACTAGTTGTAGTATGTATTTGTAAGGAATACTTTTGTCCTTTAAAAATGATAAGTAAGATGGTTTCAGATATACCTGGAAGATTTATATAATCAGAATTTACAAGAGATTGTACAAAGTAACAGAGATAAATATACAATGATCAACTGTGAATGACTTGATTTTTTTTCTCAGCAATAAAAGAATCTAAGACATCTCTTAAAGACTTATAATGGAAAACTGCTATCTACTTCTATGGACCGAACTATTTAAAGTCTGAAAGTAAATTAATGCAATGTTTTTTTCTTTCTTTTTTACTTTGTTTCCTTCTTTTCTAGTTTGTTTTTTGTTGCTGTTCAGTTGTCCAGTGGTGTCTGACTTTTTTTAATCCTATGGACCATAGCAGGCCTGTTCTTTCTATCTTTGTTTTTCCATTTCCTATTTTTTTAGCATTTTATTTCCCCCCAATTAAATGTAAAAACAAAACAAAAGAAACAAAAACAGTTGTCAACATTCATTTTAAAAAAAAACCTGAATTCTAAATTCTTTCCTTCTCTCCCAATTTTCCTTACTAAAAGGAAAGCTATTAAATATCGATTATGCATAAGTAGTCATAGAAACATTTCCATATTATTAAGGAAAACAGAGCAGAATAAAATGCCAAGAAAAATAAAGTTAAACAATGTTTTGCTTGGGTGGCAGAACCAAAATGTCAGAGATGAAACAAGTTTCACTCTGCCCTTCTCTACAATCTCTACAATCTCTACAAAAGGTCTATTTCAACTGGAAATGGGAGTGAGACAGCCAGTACAAGCAACTGAGTTCAAATGACAGTATATATAGCCCAGAAGAGTCCTAGGGAAATGCAGTATCCGTGTGGCTGTGCAGACTCCACCTGGCAGAGAATCTACAGGAAGAAAATAGAGCAGAAAAGGTCTATTTCAATTGGAAACAGAAGGGAGGCAGTTTAACATAAACAGATGACCACAAATCCCAGCACAGACAGCACAGAGTCCCAGGGCAGTGCAAGGTGCATATTCTGTGGGAGGGGAAAAATTAGAATAAAAAGATTGACAATTGTCAATGTTGTAAAATTACCCATGCATATATCTGGTAAATAAAAAATTATTTTTAAAAAAACACAAAAGGACAATAGTGAATCCCAAAATGCCAGAATCTCATGGGACCTGGCTACTCCCACCCAGCATTGACCCAGTGCAGCTGCTGCTGCTTGGAAAACCTTTCCCTGCCCTAAAGGCAGGCCTTAAATAAAAAAAAATGAGCAAAAAAAGTAAAGAATACTCTGACAATAGACAACTTTTATGATGAAAGAGAAGAACAGATTTCAAACCTTGAAGGGACTAATGGCAGATTGCCTCAAGATGAGGCCCCAAAAGATGATATAAATTTGTCCACATCACACAAGTCTTTTGTAGAAGAATTTTAAAAGAATATTTAAAAAATAGCTAGAAGAAAAGTGGAGAAAGTAAATAATAAATTTGCAAGAGGGTTTGGAAAAGGCAATACAGAAACTATCTGAAGAAAATTCACTACAAAATAGACTTAGTGAAATGGAAAAAAAAAAGCATATAACCCAATAAAAGATTAGATTTGATAAAATGGAAAAAGAAAGCAACTTCCAGAAAAAACAGAATTTGTGAAACAGAAACACAAAATAACTTCTTAAAAAAACAGAATTCATGAAATGAAAAAAATCAAATAACTCCTTAAAAAACAGAATTTTGTGAAATGGAAAAAATCTATGGAACAAAACAACTTATTTAAAAATTCAATTGGACAAATACAAAAATAATTTTTAAAAAAGTAAATGAAGATAATAATTCACTAAAATTCAGATTTGAACAAATGGAAATGAATGACTCAATGCAACAAGGATCAGTCAAGCATAAGCAAGAAAAGAAAAAAATGTAAAATACCTAATTGAGAAAACAACCAATGTGGAAAATAGATCTAGGAGAGATTTAGGAGTTATCACAAAGGTTTGTGCTTCAGCTTCCAATCACCACAAAGGTGGATGATGGAATAAATCTTTCCCAGACTTTGAGAGCTTCTGTCTTCTTTGGACTCTGAATCTCTCCAAATGAAATCTGGTTAAGGCTCCTAGCTTATATGCTGTACACTGAGTATAAACCAATCATTATATCACTAGGAAACCATTATTTGTTGTAAGATTAAATCTATCATACTGAACAATGCTAAACTTTCATAACCATTGTCTCTATCAATTCCACTAACTTTGACTTTGTAAGAATTCTTTATTTCAAGTTTAGAGTTCTTGCCCATAACAAAAAGAGATAAGGAAGAAAACCATATCTTGATAAAGAGCACCATAGATAATGAATATCAGTATTAAACATATGCACCAAGTGGTATAACATCTAAATTCCTAAAGGAGAAGTTAAGAGAGCTGCAAGAAATAATAGACAGCAAAACTGTAAAAGTGGCAGCTCTCAACCTTGCTCCCTCAAAGCTAGATAAATCAAACCACAAAATAAATAAGAAGGATGTTAAAGAAGTATATATAATAATAGAAAAAAACACATATGATAGATCCTTTGAGAAAATTGAATGGAGACATAAAGGAGCACACCTTCTTCTTGACAATTCATGGAACATATACATAAATTGACCATATATTAGGACGTAAAATCATCAAAATCAAATGCAGAAAGACAGAAATATTAAATGTCTTTTTTTCAGATCACAATGCAATAAAAATTACATTCAGTTAAGGGTCTGGGGAAAACTGACTAAAAATAAATTGGGAACTAAATAATCTCACCCTAAAGAATGAATGGGTGAAAGAGCAAATCATAGACACAATCAATAATTTCATCCAATAGAATGATA
The DNA here is from genome assembly GCF_048593235.1 of Sminthopsis crassicaudata. Taxonomy (NCBI): domain Eukaryota; kingdom Metazoa; phylum Chordata; class Mammalia; order Dasyuromorphia; family Dasyuridae; genus Sminthopsis; species Sminthopsis crassicaudata. The sequence goes on from NC_133617.1 coordinate 452,144,561, forward strand.
ATAATGATTAAAGGAATAACATACCAAAGTTTGTGGTATGTACAAAAATAGGAATAAAGGGAAATTTTTATATCTCAAAGAGGCTTACTTGCATAAAATAGAGAAAGGAAGATCAATGAATTGGGCTTGCAACTCAAAAAGATAGGAATAAACAAATTAAAAATTTCCAATCAAATACCAAACTTGAAATTCTAAAAATAAAAGGAGAGATCAATACAATTGAAAGTAAAAACAAACAAACAAACAAACAAACAAATAAAAAAACTATTGAATTGATAATTAAAACTAAGAGTTGGTTTTATGAAAAATGAACAAAATAGACAAATGTTTAGTTAATTTCATTAGAAAAAAAAGAGGAAAATAAAATTGTTAGTGTCAAAAATGAAAAGGGAGAACTATCCACTAATTAAGAAGAAACTAGAACAATTATCAGGAGTTACAACTTAATGTCAAAAAATTTGATAACCTGGGGGGCGGAGCCAAGATGGTGGAGAAGATACACACTACTGTGTAAGCTCCTTTCTTCCCTCACAACCAACTAGATTTAATCAGCCTCAGAAATAGCATAGGACTGATAGAATCCACAAGGACTGGAAGCACGACTTACCAGCTGAAGAGAATCTGGAGTTTCAGCAGGAAAGGTCAGCTCCCAGGGGAGGAAGAAGAGAGGCCAGCGCAGACGGTGGGGTAGTGGCACACTGCGCTGGTTGCTCTGGGGAGGGCTCTGGGATCAGAGAATCCACCGAGATAAAAGAATCTGGCACAGGCTGTTAGCTCTTCTCTGCTTATAAAACAACAGTTCAGAAGAGAAATATAAGCCACTATAAAATTTAAAACTAGATTGGATCTTCCTGGATCCCAGGGGTGACTCAGCAAACCTTGGCACCGGGGGTGTGGCCGACATAGGCAATCCAGGCTTTTACCTCGGGGTAGTTAAGAGATTGAAGAGTGGGCGGGGCGGTAACTCATAGTGCCTGGCTCCGCTGGCTGGAGGCTGTGGAACGGAAGACCCAGAGAAGCGGAACCTTTGAACTAGGGACCGCGGTTTCTGGCAGACACTTCCAGTTTGAGGGCAGGGGATTTTCACATCACCTGCTGCAGACATCCACGACTCACCAGGACGCATAGGCTAGGCTTTGAGCCGCCTTTACAGTTCAGTCTCAACCTCAGGGAAGCCGCTAAAACACAGCACCCTCAGAGCACAGCAGTGCTGGTCACCTCTGGGGAACTTCCAGGGAGGGGGTGGGGAACTCTCTCCCAGAGCTCTATCTTAGCTCAGCTACAGGGGCTGCTGCATCCATCTGGTCTGGGAGGAAGCTGGTAAAGAAATAAATAAATAATTTCCTACCCCAGGGACAGACCCCAAAAGATTTTTTAAGTATGAGCAAGAAGCCCAAAAAAACCATAGAATCCTTCTACACAGAGAAAGAGCGGGTATCCAACCCTGTGGAAGTTAACAGCAGAGAGTCAGCAGATAACAACCTAAAGGGGAATGATTCCTGCCCCCTATCACATAACTCTCTCCATGAAGAGGCTATTAAAAAGTTAAGAGAGTTTGAATAAAAATGGGGGAAAGAAAGAGAAGCTATGAAATTGGAGTTGGAAAAAATAAAGAATTCACAGGAGATGCAGGGAAACAAATTTAGCGAAATAGAAAAGGTAAAAAAATCACAGGAAAGTAGGATTTCTGAATTGGAGAAGATAAAAAAGTCTCAAGAAAATAGGATTTCTGAATTGGAGAAGATAAAAAAGTCCCAAGAAAATAGGATTTCTGAATTGGAAAAAGAAAATAATTCTCAAAAAAAAAAAAGTTAGGGAAATGGAAAATAATTCAATAGAGCAAAATAACTCATTTAAAAATGAAATTGGGCATTTACAAAAAGAAGTAAAAACTGTGAAGGAAGAAAATAACTCCTTAAAAGTCAGGATGGAACAAATAGAAATGAATGATTCACAGAGAACACAAGAATCAGTCAAACAAAACAACAACAAAAAAAAGAAAAGCTGGAGAATAACGTCAAATACTTACTGGGAAAATCTATAGACCTGGAAAATAGATCTAGGAGAGATAATCTGCGGATCATTGGACTTCCCGAAAACTATGACCAAAAAAAGAGCCTAGATTCTATTTTACAGGAAATTATCAAAGAGAACCGTCCAGAGATAATAGAAACAGAAGGGAAAGTAGATGTGGAAAGAATTCATCGAACTCCTTCTGAAATAGACCCTAAAAAAAGAATATCACGGAATATTGTGGCTAAGCTGCAGAATTACCAAAGAAAGGAGAAAACCCTGCAAGCAGCTGGAAAAAAACAATTTAAATACCAAGGTGCCACAATAAGGGTGACACAAGATCTGGCTGCCTCCACATTAAAAGATAGAAGGCCTGGAACCTGATATTCCGAAAGGCAAAAGATCAAGGATTGCAACCAAGAATAAACTACCCAGCTAAGTTTAGCATCTTTTTCCATGGAAGAAGATGGTCATTCAATGAAATAGAGGAATTCCATATGTTTCTAAGAAAAAAACCAGACTTAAACAAAAAATTTGATCTACATCCACAAGACTGAAGAGAAACAGAAAAAGGTACACAGAACCCTTGAGAACTATATCTCTGTTGTGGGTATATAGAAAGTACGCATGGATAATTTGATTTTACTGATATAAAAGAAAAAAAAAAGGAGGGGGTGTAGTAAAGGGAAGGGGTCAGTATCAGAAAAAGGGGAAGGGAGTGATAAAAAGAGGGAAACTACATCCCAGGAAGAGGCATAGAAAATACACCATATCTGAGGGAATTTAGAGAGGGGGAGAATCATTGTGTAAATCTTACTCTCATCAGAAGAGGCTCAAAGAGTAAATAATTGTCATATTTATTTTTCAGAGAATTCTCTCTCACCTCATTAAAAGGGGGGAGAGGAAAAGGGAAAAGGAAAAGGAGAATAAGGGAAGGGACGTGGAGGGAGGGGGGAGGGAAACTAAAAAAAAAAGGGAGGGCTGCGCGTCACAAGGGGGGTCTATAAATTGAATATTGGGGAAGGGGTTCAGGGGGGTCAAGGGAAAAAGTATAATCTGGGGATAATATGATGGCAGGAAATACAGAATTAGTAATTTTAACTGTAAATGTGAATGGGATGAACGCTCCCATCAAATGGAGACGGATAGCAGACTGGATCAAAAATCAGAACCCTACAATATGTTGCTTACAGGAAACACACTTAAAGCAGGGAGATACATATAGAGTAAAGGTAAAAGGTTGGAGCAGAATCTATTATGCTTCAGGTAAAGCCAAAAAAACAGGGGTAGCTATGCTTATCTCAGATCAAGCAAAAGCAGAAGTTGATCTAATTAAAAGAGGTAAGGAAGAAAACTATATCCTGCTAAAAGGTAGCATAAACAATGAAGCCATATCAATACTAAACATATATGCACCAAGTGGTATAGCATCTAACTTTCTAAAAGAGTTTCTAAGAGAACTGCAAGAAGAAATAGACAGTAAACCTATAATAGTGGGAGATCTCAACCTTGCACTCTCAGATTTAGACAAATCAAACCACAAAACAAACAAGAAAGAAATTTAAAAAGTAAATAGAACATTAGAAAAACTATGTATAATAGACCTTTGGAGAAAACTGAATGGCAATAGAAAGGAATATACTTTCTTCTCAGCAGTTAATGGATCCTATACAAAAATTGACCATATATTAGGACATAAAGATCTCAAAATTAAATGTAGGAAGGCAGAAATAATAAATGCCTTCTCCTCAGACCACAATGCAATAAAAGCTACATACAGTAAAAAGTTAGGGGTAAATAGACCAAAAAGTAATTGGAAACTAAATAATCGCATCTTAAAGAATGACTGGGTGAAAGAGCAAATTATAGAAACAATTAATAATTTCACCCAAGATAATGACAATGATGAGACATCATACCAAAATCTGTGGGATGCAGCTAAAGCAGTAATAAGGGGAAATTTTATATCTTTAGAGGCTTATTTGAAGAAAATAGAGAAAGAGAATATTAACGAATTGGGCTTGCAACTTAAAAGGCTAGAAAAAAACCAAATTAAAAACGCCCAACCAAAAATTAAACTTGAAATACAAAAAATTAAAAGGAAAAATCAATAATATTGATAGTTAAAAAACTATTGAATTAATAAATAAAACCACGAGTTGGTTTTATGAAAAAGCCAATAAAATAGATAAACATAAAGCCCAGTAGTAGTGCTGCTGGGTCAAAGGGTATGCACAGACCCTAATTTATAAGAAACCGAACCATTCTCCAATTGATAAATGGTCAAAGGATATGAACAGACAATTCTCAGAGGAAGAAATTGAAACTATAACCACTCACATGAAAGAGTGTTCCAAATCACTATTGATCAGAGAAATGCAAATTAAGACAACTCTGAGATACCACTACACACTTGTCAGTTTGGCTAAGATGACAGGAACAAATAATGATGAATGTTGGAGGGGATGTGGGAAAACTGGGACACTGATACATTGCTGGTGGAGTTGCGAAAGAATCCAGCCATTCTGGAGAGCAATTTGGAACTATGCCCAAAAAGTTATCAAACTGTGCATACCCTTTTATTTTTTTTGAATGTAAATCATTTTATTTGTTTTTTAATTTTTTATTATATATATATATATATTTTTTTTATAATATTATCCCTTGTATTCATTTTTCCAAATTATCCCCCCCTCCCTCTATTCCCTCCCCCCGATGACAGGCAATCCCATACATTTTACATGTGTTACAATATAGTGCAGGTACAATACATGTGTGTGAATATCATTTTCTTGTTGCACAATAAACATTAATATCCGAAGGTACATGCAACCTGGGCAGACAGATATTAGTGCTAACAGTTTACATTCAGTTCCCAGTGTTACTTCTCTGGGTGTAGCTACCTCTGTCCATCATTGATCAACTAGAAGTGAGTTGGCTCTTCTTTATGTTGAAGATTTCCACTTCCATCAGAATACATCCTCATACAGTATTGTTGTTGAAGTGTACAGTGATCTTCTGGTTCTGCTCATTTCACTCAGCATCAGTTGATGTAAGTCTCTCGAGGCCTCTCTGTATTCCTCCTGCTGGTCATTTCTTACAGAGCAATAATATTCCATAACCTTCATATATCACAATTTACCCAACCATTCTCCAACTGATGGACATCCATTCATCTTCCAGTTTCTAGCTACAACAAAAAGAGCTGCCACAAACATTTTGGCACATATATGTCTCTTTCCGCTCTTTAGTATTTCTTTGGGATATAATCCCAGTAGTAGCGCTGCTGGGTCAAAGGGTATGCACAGTTTGACAACTTTTTGGGCATAATTCCAGATTGCTCTCCAGAATGGCTGGATTCTTTCGCAACTCCATCAGCAATGTATTAGTGTCCCAGTTTCCCCACATCCCCTCCAACATTCATCATTATTTGTTCCTGTCATCTTAGCCAATCTGACAGGTGTGTAGTGGTATCTCAGAGTGGTCTTAATTTGCATTTCTCTGATCAGTAGTGATTTGGAACACTCTTTCATGTGAGTGGATATAGTTTCAATTTCTTCCTCTGAGAATTGTCTGTTCATATCCTTTGACCATTTATCAATTGGAGAATGGTTCGGTTTCTTATAAATTATGGTCAGTTCTCTATATATTTTGGAAATGAGACCTTTGTCAGAACCTTTGTTTTTAAAAATATTTTCCCAATGTGTTACTTCCCTTCTAATCTTGTTTGCATTAGTATTATTTATACAGAAACTTTTTAGTTTGATGTAATCAAAATCTTCTATTTTGTGATCAATAATGATCTCTAGTTCTCCTCTGGTCATAAATTCCTTCCTCCTCCACAAGTCTGAGAGGTAGATTATCCTCTGTTCCTCTAATCTATTTATTATCTCCCTCTTTATGCCTAAATCATGGACCCATTTTGATCTTATCTTGGTATATGGTGTTAAGTGTGGATCCATATCTAATTTCTGCCATACTAATTTCCAGTTTTCCCAACAGTTTTTTTCCGAATAATGAATTTTTATCCCTAATGTTGGTATCTTTGGGTTTGTCAAAGATTAGGTTGCTATAGTTGTACCCTTTTTTGTCCTTTGTATCTAATCTGTTCCACTGATCTACCGGTCTATTTCTTAGCCAATACCAAATGGTTTTGGTGACTGCTGCTATATAATATAGCTTTAGATCAGGTACACTTAGACCACCTTCCTCTGAGTTTTTTTTCCATTAGTTCCCTTGCAATTCTCGACCTTTTATTCTTCCATATGAATTTTGTTGTTATTTTTTCTAGGTCATTGAAATAGTTTCTTGGGAGTCTGATTGGCATAGCACTAAATAAATAGATTAGTTTGGGGAATATTGTCATCTTTATTATATTCGCTCGGCCTATCCAAGAGCATTGAATGTCTTTCCAATTATTTAAATCTGATTTTATTTTTGTGGCAAGTGTTTCCCTGCATCTCCTATGAATTCTTTATTTTTTCCAACTCCAATTTCAGAACGTTGTTATTCTCTATCATACCTTCCCTTTCCTTTCCCCATTTTTCTTCAAACTCTCTTAGCTTTTTAATAGTCTCTTCATGGAGAGAGTTATGTGATGGGGGGCAGGAATCATTCTCCTTTAGGTTGTTATCTGCTGACTCTCTGCTGTTAACTTCCACAGGGTTGGATACCCGCTCTTTCTCTGTGTAGAAGGATTCTATGGTTTTTCTGGGCTTTTTGCTCATACTTGAAAAATCTTTTGGGGTTTGTCCCTGGGGTAGGAAATTATTTATTTATTTACCAGATTCCTCCCAGACAGGATGGATGCAGTGGCTCCTGTGCCTGAGCTAAGAGAGAGCTCTGGGAGAAAGTTCCCCACCCCCTCCCTGGAAGTCCCTCAGAGGTGACTAGCACTGCTGTGCTCTGAGGGCGCTGTGTTCTAGCGGCTTCCCTGAGGTTTGAGATTGAACAGTAAAGACGGCCCAAAGCCCAGCCTATGTGTCCCGGTGGGGCGTGGATGTCTGCAGCAGGTGACGTGAAAAGCCCCTGCACTCAAACTGGAAGTGTCTGCCAGAAACTGCGGTCCCTAGTTCAAAGGTTCTGCTTCTCTGGGACTTTCGGAGCTAAGTTCCACACCCTCCAGCTGAGCTAGGCAGTGTGTGTTGCCTTGGGCAGTATCTGCCCACTTCTCAATCTCTTAACTAGTCTCAGGTGGGATCTAGGGGCCACACCCTCCCAGTGCAGAGATCTGCTGAGTCACCCTCAGGATCCTGGAATATCTAATCTATCTGAATTTTTAAAGTAGTTTAGATTTCTCTTCTGAATTGCTATATTATAAGCAGAGAAGAGCTAACAGCCTGTGCCAGATTCCTTTATCTCAGTGGCTTCTCTAATCCCAGAGCCCCTTCCAGTGCGATTGGCGCAGTATGCTAGCACCCAGCCGTCTGTGCTGGCCTCTCTTCTTCCTCCCCTGGGAACTGACCTTTTCTGTTGAAACTCCAGATTCTCTTCAGCTGATAAGTCGTGCTTCCAGTCCTTTTGGTATCTATCAGTCCAACGCTATTTCTGAGGCTGATTTATCTAATTGGTTGTGAGGGAGTAAGGACGTTCACAGAGTCCTGTGTTTATTCTCTGCCATCTTGGCTCCGCCCCCCCAAGGTTCTTTAAGAAAACCATCATATCATCTGCAAAGAGTGATATAATGTGTTCATTACCTATTATAATATTTTAATCCCTTTTTCTTCTCTTATTGCCAAAGCTACCTTTCTTTTTTATAGTTCTAGCTTTTTCTTTTTTTTTTTTAATTTTTTTAAAATTAATTTTATAATTATAACTTTTTCTGTTTGAGAATTCATATGTATGGGTAATTTTTTACATCATTATCCTTTGTACTCACTTTTGTTCCAAAATTTCCCCTCTTTTCCTCCACTCCTTCCCCTAGATGGCAAGCATTCCCATACATATTAAATATATTATAGTATATTATAGATACAATCCTAGATTCTGAGTGCAGAATTGAATTTCTTGTTGCACAGGAAGAATTGGATTCAGAAAGTAAAAATAAACTGGGAAGAAAAACAAAAATGCCAACAGTTTACACTCATATCCCAGTGTTCCTTCTATGGGTGTACCTGATTCTGTCCACCATTGATCAATTGGAACTGGATTAGATGTTCTCTATGTTGAAGAAATCCATTTCCATCAGAATACATCCTCATACAATATTGTTGTTGAAGTGTATAATCATATCCTGGTTCTGTTCATTTCACTCAGCATCAGTTCATGTCTCTCCAAGCCTCTCTGTATTCATCCTGCTAATCATGTTTTACAGGACAATAATATTGAATAACATTCATATACCACAATTTACCCATCCATTCTCCAATTGATGAGCATCCATTCATTTTCCATTTTCTAGCCACTACAAAAAGGGCTGCCACAAACATTTTGGCACATACAGGTCCCTTTCCCTTCTATAGTATTTCTTTGGGATATAAGCCTAGTAGTAGCACTGCTCGATCAAAGGGTATATACATTTTGAAAACTTTTTGGGCATAGTTCCAAATTGCTCTGCAGAATGGCAGGATTCTTTCACAGCTCCACCAACAATTTATCAGTGTCCCAGTTTTCCCATATCTTCTCCAACATTCATCATTATTTGTTCCTGTCATCTTAGCTAATCTGACAGGTGTGTAGTGGTATCTCAGAGTTGTCTTAATTTGCACTTCTCTTATCAATAGTGATTTGGAACACTCTTTCATATGAGTTGAAATAGTTTCAATTTCATCATCTAAAAATTTTCTGTTCTTATGCTGTGACCATTTATCAATTGGAGAAAGGTTTGATTTCTTTTAAATTAGAGTCAGTTCTCTATATATTTTGGAAATGAGGCCTTTATCAGAACCTTTAATTGTAAAAATGTTTTCCCAGTTTCTTACTTCCCTTCTAATCTTGTTTGCATTAGTTTTGTTTGTACAAAAGCTTTTTAATTTGATGTATTCAAATTTTTTTATTTTGTCATCAATAATGATCTCTACATCTTCTTTGGTCACCAATTCCTTCCTCCTCCACAAGTCTGAGAGGTAAACTATCCTATGTTCCTCCAATCTATTTATGATCTCATTTTTTATTCCCAAATCATGGACCCATTTTGATCTTATCTTGGTATGTGGTGTTAAAGTGTTCCATGCCTAATTTCTGCCTTACTAATTTCCAGTTTTCCTAGCAGTTTTTGTCAAATAATGAATTCTTATCCCCAAAGTTGGGATCTTTGGGTTTGCGAAAACTAGATTGCTATAGGTATTCACTATTTTGTCCTGCAAGCCTAACCTATTTCACCGATCACCTAGTGTATTTCTTAGCCAATACCAAATGATTTTGTGACTGCTGCTTTATAATATAGTTTTAGATCAGGTACAGCTAGGCCACCTTCATTTGATTTTTTTTCATTAATTCCCTTGAAATTCTTGATCTTTTGTTCTTCCATATGAATTTTGTTGTTATTTTTTCTAGGTCATTAAAGTGGTTTCTTGGGAGTATGATTGGTACAGCACTAAACAAATAAATTAGTTGAGGGAGTATTGTCATCTTTATTATATTTGCTCAGCCTATCCAAGAGCACTTAATCTTTTTCCAATTATTTAAATCTGACTTTATTTTTGTGAGAAGTGTTTTGTAATTTTGGTGATATAATTAATTCCTGACTTTCCTTTGTTAGATAGATTACCAAATATTTTATACTATCGACAGTTATTTTGAATGGAATTTCTCTTTGTATCTCTTGCTGGTGGATTATGTTTGTGATGTATAAAAATACTGAGAATTTATGTGGATTGCTTTTGTATCCTGCAGTTTTGCTAAAGTTGTGAATAATTTGTAATAGTTTTTTATTAGAATCTCTGGAGTTCTCTAAGTATATAATCATATCATCTGCAAAGAGAGATAGTTTGGTTTCCTTATTACCTGCTCTAATTCCTTTAATCTCTTTCTCCACTCTTATTGCCAAAATTTCTAATACAATATTGAATAGTAATGATGATAGTGGGCAATCTTGTTTCATTCCTTATCTTATTGGGAATGGTTCCAGTTTATCCCCATTACATATTATGATGCTTATTGATGGTTTTAAATAGATGATACTGATTATTGTAAGGAAAAGATCATCTATTCCTATAATCTCAATTGTTTTTAATAGGAATGGATGTTGGATTTTGTCAAATTCTTTTTCTGCATCTATTGAGATGATCATATGTTTTTTGTTAATTTGGTTATAGATATAATCAATTATGCTAATAGTTTTCCTAATATTGAACCAGCCCTGCATTCCTGTTATGCTTGGTACTGAGAGGGTTATAGTGTTTACCTCCTGTGTTTACAGCTTCTCTGCTGATCCTGGCTTGCTGCCAAAACAGAATATTTAGACTGTGATAAAGGTTGTTCTGCAGAAACAGCAGAGATTGCACCCCTCCCCCCTCTGGTCTGATCAATGTGAGCTGCCTGCCTTGCTCTTGCTACTTGCCCTCAGCCTGCATTCCATCTGCTTGTCTCCGCCCCTGAGCAAAATCAGACCTTTTCTGGTGAATTTCAAGGATGTCTCCTCTTGGTAATTATTATTATTATTTTTTGGTCAAGCACTAATTTCGAGAATTGTCATGAAATAAATTCTGAGAGAAAACCTGGTGCTTCCTTTCTGGCGTGTGCTTCCTTTCTGACATCTTGGCCAGAAGTCTCTAGCTTTTTATTTACAAAACATATACGTGAATAATTTTTCAATATTGATTCTTGCAAAACCTTTGTTCCAACTTTTCCTCTCTTTCCCCCCACCTCCTCCCCTAAGATCGTAGGTAATCAAATACATGTTAAATATATTAAGGTAATATCCTTAATCCTACACATGTATACATATTTATACAATTATCTTGCTGCACAAGAAAAATCGGATCACGAAAGAAGGAAAAAAAATTAAACCTGATAATGAAAACTAAAATTCTAGCAAAGTATAACAGAAAGAGTGGAAATGCTTTGTTGTGGTCCACACTCATTTCCCATAATTCTCTATCTGGGTGTATCTGATTCTCTTCTTTATTGAACAATTGGAACTGGTTTGAATCATCACATTGTTGAAGAGAGCCTCATCTATCAGAGTTGATCATTGTATAATCTTGTTGTAGCCATGTATAATGATCTCCTAGTTCTGGATATTTCACTTCGCATCAATTTGTGCAAGTCTCTATAGGTCTCTATGAAATCATCCTGTTGATAATTTATTACAAAATATTCCATAACATTCATATATCATAATTTATTCAGCCATTCTCCAATTGATGGGCATTCATTCAATTTTCAGTTTCTACCCAGTACAAAAAGGGCTGCCACAAACATTTTTACACATGTAGGTAGGTCCCTTTTCCTTCTTTATAATCTCTTTGAAAATAAAGCCATATCCAGTTGATAAACAATTGATAAATGGTCAAAGGATATGAACAATTTTTCAGATGAAGAAATTAAAACTATTTCTAGACATATGAAAAAATGCTCCAAATCATAATCAGAGAAATGCAATCAAAACAACTCTGAGATACCACTACACATCTCTCATATTGGCTAGGATGACAGGAAAAGGTAATGACGAATGTTGGAGAGGATGTGGGAAAACTGGGATTCTGATACATTGTTAGTGGAATTTGGAATACAACCAGCCATTCTGGAGAGCAATTTGGAACTATGCTCAAAAAGTTATCCAGCAGTGTAACTGCTGGGTTTATATCCCAAAAAGATCTTAAAGAAGAGAAAGGGACCTGTATGTGCAAAAATATTTGTGGCAGCCCTCTTTGTAGTGGCTAGAAACTGGATATTGAAACTGGATATTCATCAAGTGAAGAATGGCTGAATAAATTGTGATATATGAATGTTATAAAATATTATTGTTCTGTAAGAAATGACCAACAGGATGATTTCAGAAAGGCCTGGAGAGACTTATATGAACTGATGGTACATGAAATGAGCAGGACCAGGAGATCATTATATATTTCAACAACAATACTATATGATGATCAGTTCTGATGAACGTGGCTCTCTTCAACAATGAGATGACCCAAATCAGTTCCGTTTGTTCAATAATGAATAGAACCAGCTATACCCAGCAAAAGAACTCTGGGAAATGAGTTTGAACCACTACCTAGCATTTCCAATCCTTCTGTTTTTGTCTTCTTATATTTTTGATTTCCTTCTAAGTTTAATTTTACATTATTTCAAATTCTGTTTTTTCTTGTGTAGCAAAATAGCTATGGATATGTACACATATATTGCTCTGCATTCCTGGTATAATTCCTATTTTGTCATAGTGAATTCTCCTGATGATGATTTTCTGTAATCTGTTTGCAAATATTTTATTTAACATTTATGCATAAATATTAATTAGGAAATTGGTCTCCATTTTTCTTTCTCTATTTTCACTATACCTGGTTAGGTATTAACACAATATCTGTGGTCTCAAAGGAAATTGGTGGGACTCCTTCGTTCCCTATTTTTTCAAATACTTTTTATATGATATTGAAATTAATTGTTCTTTAAAGGTTTGGTACAACTCATATGTAAATCCATCTGACCCTGGATACTTTTTCTTAGTGAGTTTATTAATAGCTTGTTCCATTTCTTTTTGTAAAATGGGGTTATTTAAATAATTTATTTCCTCTTCTGCTAACCTGGGCAATCTATATTTTTGTAGATATTCCTCCATTTTACTTAAATTTTCAAATTTATTGACATATAGTTGATCAAAATAACTTCTAATTATTGCTCTAATTTCTTCTTCATTGGTGGAAATTTCTCCCTTTTCATTTCTGAGAATAACAATTTCATTTTCTTCTTTCCTTTTTCTAACCAAATTAAGCAAAGGTATATCTATTATTTCTTTTTCATAAACCCAACTCTTAGTTTTATTCATTAATTCAATAGTTTTCTTACTTTCAATTTTCTTTTTCTTTTTATTTTCAGAATTTCAAATTTGATATTTAATTAGGGGTTTTTAAATTTGTTTTTTTTTCTAGCTTTTATAATTGTAAGCTCAATTAATTGATCTTCTCTTTCTCTATTTTATGCAAATAAGCATCTAGATATATGCAATTTCCTCTAATAACTGATTTGACTGCATTTCACATATTTTGGCTTGTTGGCTCATTATTGTCATTCTCTTGAATGAAGTTATTGAATGTGCCTATTGTTTGTTGTTTTACCCATTCATTTTTAGGATGAAATTATTTTAGTTTCCAATGAATATTTGGTCTATTTTCCTTAGGCCTTTTATTCCATGTGATTTTTATTGAATCATGATTTGAAGAAGATTTGGTTGCGATTGTTGTTTTTCTGCATTTGATTTTGAAGTTTGTATGTCTTAATACATGGCCAATTATTGTATAAGTTCCATGAATTGCAAAGAAAAAAGTATACTTCTTTCGGTCTCTATTCAATTTTCTTCTGAGATTAATCATACCTAATTTTCATAACATTCTGTTTACCTCTTTATCCTTCTTTCTTATTTATTTATCTAGTTCTTAAAGAACAAGTTTGAGATATTCCACTAGTACAATTTTGCTGTGCACTTAATGCACAGTTCAGTATTGATATTCCCTTAAGGTGGAAAGTCCTAGGGTCCTGGCTTATCCTGATTGTGGCTTCTCAGTATTTGAATTTTTTTCTGGTTTCTTCCAATATTTTTCCTTGTTTTAATAATTCTGAAATTTAGCTATGATATTATTGTTGATTCTATGATATCAGAGCATTTTTCTTTATGATTCCCTGAAGGATAATTTCTAGGCTCTTTTTTCATCATGTCTTTTGGGGAATCTAATCATCCTTAGCTTGTCTCTCCTAGATCTATTTTTCAGGTCTATTGTGTTTCCAAGGAGATATTTCATATTTTCTTCTATTTTTTGGTTTTGTTTGACTAATTCTTAAAATGTTATTGAATCATTCACTTTTCTTTGTTCAATTCTCATTTTCAGCGTATTATTTGGCCATTTGAATGGATTTTTTCATAATTTTTTCCATTTCACAAATTCTGCTTTTCAATTAATTGGCATCTTTTTCATATCTATTTTGTAATGGTTTTTCCATTTCATCAAATGTATTTTATAGGGAGTTATATGCCTTTCCCATTTCATCAAATCTATTGTTTAAGGAGTATTTTAAAAATAATTTCTGTTTTTCCTTTTCCATAACCTCTTGCAAAGATCTCATTTTCTTTTTACATTTTTCTTCTCTCTTGTATAATCCTTTATGAAATCTTCCAAGAGAGCCTTGTGAAAAAAAGGAGCAGTTCATTTCTTCCTTCAGGGCTTCTTCTGGAGTTGAATTAGCAACATTAGGGTGTGAAGTCAGTTCTCTCACTCTGTAAAAGTTGTCTATAGTCAGATTGCTTTTGGTTTTTGTTTGTTTGTTTGTTTTTTGCTCATTTTTAAAGGTTGAGATCTGTTCTTAAGGCACAGGGGTGCCAACTTCTTTACTTTTCCCTGGGGCTGGTGTTTCTGACTGACTTCTGGTTCTGGGTCATCATGGCCAAGTCCTGAGTTCCTCCAGGGCTCTATGGCTTATAATTTGCCTTTTGTACTTTCTTTTGGGTGATTTTACAGCAAATCTGCTTAACACCCACTTCCAACAGGATAGAGTTGCCAAAGAGCTTTTCAGAAGATTCCCCGATGTGGGGATGTTTCAGTGCTCTGGATCCTACCCCACTCCTTGCCCCAGGTTCCCTTCAGTGAGATATGGGATCAGTGGTCTGACCTCCTGCTTGATTGAAACAGACCTTTTCTGAATTTCTTCCAAATTATCTTTTTCTGGAAATATGTTGTACTCCAAATATTTGTGGATTCTGTCACTCCAGAAACAGTTCAGAGACTTAATCTCCTGAGTGTTTGAGAGAAGATCAGAGGAGGTCACAGATAGCAATGTCTGTTCTCTACCAACTTGGCTCTGACCTTCACCCACTATCTCTCCACCCCATCTGTCTTTTTAAGGACCATCTGAGGTTTGACTGTTTTTTCAGTAAGATAATGGCTATGAGCCCTACAATTCAAACAAGCATCACCTTCTCCAATAATCCTTTCCTTTTCCTCCCTCTCAGGTTACATTCCTTTTGCTTTACATCTATCAAATTATTTTTATGTTTGTCTCCTCATTTAGAATGTGAGTTCCTTGAATGTGTGACACATTCCTTCTTTCTTTTCTACATTCCAGCACTTAGTTCCAACACTAGTTGAAAATAAATACTTAGTGCCTACTGATTGATAAATAGATGAAAGAATTTTTTGAGGGAAAGAGGAATAAATAAGCTTTTACATAGTGCTGAGTTTGTTTAATGTACTATGCAGAACACTTTAAAATATTAAATTCATTTGATTTTTATAATCATTCTATGGGATTATTCATAGGTGGTATTGTTATCTCCATTTTATAGTTGAGGAAACTTAGACTAAAACTAAGTTTAATCACACAACTTGTCAGTGTCTGATGCTGGATTTGAATTTAGGTAAGCCCTCACTTTACCAGCTTAGAATGATCATACCCAGTCTAAAAACATTTAGAATTTATCTGTACAAATTGTGAGAAATTTGAGTTACTAGCCGTTTTAATTAATCAAAATCTAAAATGAATTCACTTCAGTTTTATAGCAACATGTATGAAATATGTTAATGATAGGGATGACTGCCTAAGAATAAAAAAAAAAAAAAAAACAGAGAAATTGAAAGTTGGAACTAAGAACTCCTCCATACCACTCCTCTTGATTCTGGAATTCTTTCTATGACATCCAAAATATATACTAATTATGTTAATTAATTAACACCTTTTGTGGCTAGGATCTTGTTACTTTTTAGGACAACTTGGTAAACTTTACAGAAGCTCCAATTTTAGTAAGTTTTCAAATAGAGTATAAATGTTACCCCTGGTTTTGCTTTCAGTGGCCAAATATAATATTGATTTGACAACTCTTAAATTTCACCTCTGGCTATTCTAGCTTATCAATGCCCAATTTCCTTAAAACACAATGCTGAGAACTAGACAGAATGTTTCAGGTTTGATCTAATCAATTTCATTTGAGATACACTTTTTTCTTCATCTGTATATTTTATCCTTGTTAATGTAGTCTAAGATCCTATTAGTGTTTTTAGCAACCTAGCTTATTTAATAGCTCAAAACTCAACTAAATTTCATAGGGTGTTTTGTGTTTGTTTTTTATATGAAGTGCTTAATGGAGACTTTGAAATAGTATACCTTAGTTATAAGAGATGAAAGAACAATTTATCTGATAATTTCTCTAATGTTAATCTTCTCTTAAGATAGAGCAGTACTAAGTTTATACTAATTCACTTCTGGCACCCTAAAGTTAGTTGTTAAACTCTGCTGTCAATTCAGAATATAGATGAATAGAATTTTTAAAAGTATTAAACGAATTTAGTTCATTTGGGACTAGAGAAGTTTATTGTATTCAGATTTAAATCAGTGTTATTTTTCCCCCTAAGGCCAGACTTACATCTTTGAAAAATTATTCAGGTATGACTATACACTATTGTGAAGGCCTGGGCTAGCTTCTCTGAAGGCTCAGAATAAGTCCTTGCCCCACGTTGTGGGTGCCAAAATGTAATGTCCTGTCGTCTCTCAATTGTAATCCTTCTCTGGTGTTGCGAGCAGTTGTCTCCAGACGCTGCCAGATTGCTCTCTGGGAAGAGATCTGTTGTGTCTACTCAATTCTCTCAGACAGATTCTTCTTCCTGTAGTGAACTGTTGTCTCCAGGCAGTTGCTGTTAACTCTTGTCCAGAGAAGTGACTTCCCTTCCTGCAGAGAGCCCCGTCAGGCCTGATGTAATGCAGAGACTTCTCCTCTTTAACTCTTGTCCTTCTCCAGTCCAATCTGCTCTCCAGGCCCAATGTTGCCTCTTTTATCCTCCCAGAGAATGGGCGTGGGATAATGCAAGGGCTTCTGGGAAGAACCACTTCAGCCAATGAGCTTGCTCCTTCTAGGATTGTCAAGTCAACCTGAGTTCTCACCTTGTAATTGTCCAGACAACCTGAGTTCTCACCTAGTAATCCTAACACTCTGGGAGGAGGTTTTTTTCTGTATAATCTTTTTCTCTGTGAGCAGGTTTCTTGGGAGGCGTCTGGAGCCTTCCCCTCCAAAAGTGTGTGATTGCTGGACTTGCAAATCCAAGGGAGGTCTTCTCTTTGACTCAATCCAGACTGCCATCCCAACTCAATGTCCGAGGCTAGATTGCTCATGTTATAGATTTGTGAGGCCTCAAGTGCTGCAAAACTATCTTTTTAATATATTTGATTAATTATAATCAGGATTTAAAATAGTTTTTATTTTTAAATAGCTATAAAAAGACATAAGGAGAAAAACCATTGTAAAGACATTTCCCATTTGAAATCTATCATTCAAATTAATACACAAATATATTCTTACACTGAATCCTGCTTTCTTGTATAAAATTCAAACTAACACATTACTCATTAAAAGATGATTAATTTAGCTGAAGGTTTTAACTCTATGTTAAAAACAGACTAAAGTCTTATTTTAGTATTTACTATCCAGTTTAAAGTGAATTATTTTTCTTCTTTCCATTAGTCTGTGTAACTCTTTTAACATTTTTTTAAGAGACAATCAGGATATAGTGACTTGCTGAGGGACATACCAGTTTTAAGAATCAAATGATTGAGAAAAGAAAGATATGAACTCAGATTCTCATGATTCCTGGTCTGTATTCTATCCACTATATCACTTAGCTGCCCCAGCAGTTTTAATTAAGATTTTATTTTATGTAAAAGTTTCAATGAATGGATTATCATTGTATTCATACAACTAAGATTCACTTGACAAAAGGAGAATTTTGCTCAAAACAAATTTTACTGCAAGTAAGTTATCTTTAGATAATTGTTTTAATTTAGGAAAGCATAGAATAAATGATATTCTCCCCTTCTTCCCTCTCTCAAATCCTCCTAAAATTATGAGAAATTATATTTTTCTTAATTAAAAATGTTCTTTAACTCATAAAGATTTTAAAACATACCTTCAATAATACATACTTTAAGCAAACAGAAAATGAGATTAATTATAGTAGTCACAGACTTTAGAGACAGACTGAAAGTAGGTCAAAAAAGGAATTAGAAATCATTGTGTTAAATGTAAACTTTTAAAATTTGCCTTTTCAAAATTAATTGATAAAGATTACAATTGACAATTTGTTAACATCTTTTAATGAGTAATTGTTCATTTATACAAGAAAGCAGGAGTCAGTGTAATAATATATTTGTGTATTAATATGAATGATAGATTTCAAATGGGAAATGTCTTTAAGATGGTTTTTATCCTTATGTCTTTTTATAGCTTTTCTCTCTTCTTTCTTTTCTACTTTTTCCTCCCTACCTCCCAGCCCCATCAAAAAACCATCAGTCTTTATTATATCTGGTTTCTGATTTCATGAGTAGTATTGGGAATATGCAAAAGAAAAGCTAGTAAAACATCTGTATCTTTACCAGATCTTATACAGGATAGTTATATTTCTGGGGCAAGATGCTAATTTGTTTTTTTTGTTTTTGTTTTTGTTTTTTTATTTCCATAATATATTTTCAGGACAATTATCACTGTAACCGTGGAAGAGAAAAAGAATCAATATAACTCACAACTAGATTGCATCAAAGTCCTTTATGTGTTTTGTTTCCATTTCAACTGGAGATGGGCAGTTTCATGGATATGTGGTATTCTTTTTTCTTACTTTGGATATTTATAAATTCTAGTCATTGCACAAGAAACATTGCAGGTGCTTCTTAGAGAACTTTTCCCCTTCTAGCTAGCTGTGGAAAGGACAATGTAATTAATAACAGATGGCATGGGATGACCACGTCCTTGAGAGAATGCCTTATTGGCAACTCCTGCTAATTGTATCTCATATAACACAACTAAAAGCATAATAAATCTGAACTCAGGGACATTTTATGCAAGAGCTCTTTTTTTCAGAAGGTAAATTGCTCAGCTCTTGAAATATCTGTAACCTTGTAACTTGCCTTAACTTAATTGCCTTTTTTCTTTTTCCTCTCTCTCCCTTCCACTCCCCACTTTTGCATTTCCCTGCTTCTTTGTGTGCTTTCTCATTCTCTTCTTTTTTCTCTGCTGGGTTTAAAAGTAGTTCTTTTCTGTTGATCTCTCTGTTTTAGTGAGGGTTCTAAACTTATTAGGTTTGCCAGCTTGCATGGAATTTGGTCAGGTTCTAATCTCAGGCTTAATAGAAAATTGTCCTTTTAAAGAATTTTAAAGCACTTCTCTTACTATAAAAGTGTGTGTGTATGTGTGTGTGTGTGTAGGTGTAGGGGGGGGTGTTGAGGGAGGGAGTATGACTAATTGCTGATGGAATTTAATAAACCTCCAAGAGGAATTTCTCACTAAATGTGAAAAAGGATAGGTTTTGAATTTATCAGCCTATATATCCTTCTTGTTTTGCAGTTGGTACCTCCAGCTATTAAACAAAGCAGAAAATAATGGAACTTAATGCTAAGGCATTTCCCCCTTTTTTATGGTGGTAAAATGAGCATAACCAAAGATGCTATAGAAACATAAAAAGGATTGAGATTCCACTAGCTTAATGCCCTGATCCAAAAGTAACAATTTAAAAAGTATACTAAATATGTTTTATACTTGTAAGTATTCCCATAGTAGACTTTTTTTTTTGTTTTTGTTTTTCCTGTGAAGATAGGGATTTAGGCAGCTGTGCAGACTGTCTTAATCAATCCCTGTTCCTGAATATACTTTTTCTAGAACTCTAATATTGACAGCTAAACCAATCAAATTCCTATAATTTTAGAGACATGACTATTTCATATTTATTTGGAAAAAACAAATTAAATAAGTTTAAAGCAGAATATTAGCTGGAATTTTCCTAGGGTGGTTTTAGTAAAGGGGGTTGGTGACCACTAAATGCACATTGGCATATGTGAACTTTATTGAGCTGTTTTGATTTCTATTCCAATTCATCACTACTGCCTTTATCCCTCTAACCCAAAGGTTTATCTGCACTCTTAATGGGGGTACTAGTACTAGAATTAAGGATGTGAATCAGTGTCTAAAACAAATCAGCAAAATTATATCCCATCATGAATAAAAATCACACATATCCATCTGGGTCATCCTGGGCTTGTTTTCCTTAATAGATCCACTCTATTGATTAGTCATGTAGCCTTGTAGTATACAAATTCTGTGTTGTTTCTGGACTAGAAATGAATCTCAATCACTGCCAGAGGTATAAGGAAGATGTTTATGATCTTTAAAGAGCTTCAACTAATTTCAGTAAATGAGTCTTAAGGACTCAGTACTAACACCAAATAAAGGGTCTGCATGCCATTGGTTCCCCTGTGAAAGTGTCTTTCCACTAAGCTAAAGGAATTTTGTGCCATTGTTTCTCCTTCATACAGGCTATTGCTGTATTTAGAATTAGTGAACCCAAGCTCCTGAACTCAAATGTGATGTTTTGTTCTAATCAATTTTTTTGGTTTCTTCAATTGTGACATACCTGATTTACATGTGAGGCAAGATCATCAGCAAACTAGTACACACACACACACACACACACACACACACACACACACACACACACACGTGTATGTTGGGATTTATATGCATTTAAAAATTCCATATGCTTTTCAGTATATCTTTAAGCATTGCGCAATTCAAGAGCAACCTGCAAATTTCACAGATTATTGAATTACTTCTTGTTTCATGGAGTTTACCATTTTCACTATCTCAGCCTTACTATATTTGTGATCCCCAATCCAAAAGTGAATACCTAAATAGAACTATTAAGGAAAAAAATTGAAAAATATTAATTTTCTATTAAGTAAAAAAGGAAGTAGTGAGTATCTCTCATCAACCATACTAATATAACTGGTCTCTTCTTTATATATATATATATATATATATATATATATATATATATATATATATATATATATATATATATTATAATTATAACTTTTTTTGACAGTACATATGCATGGGTAATTTTTTACAACATTATCCCTTGCACTCACTTCTGCTCCGATTTTCCCCTCCTTTCCCTCCACCCCTTCCCTCGATGGAAGGCAGTCTTATACATGTTAAATATGTTATAGTATATCCTAGATACAATATGTGTGTAGAACTGAATTTCTTGTTGTACACGAAGAATTGGATTCAGAAGGTAAAAATAACCTGGAAAGAAAAACAAAAATGCAAACAGTTTACACTCATTTCCCAGTGTTCCTTCTCTGGATATGGTTGATTCTGTCCATCATTGATCAATTGGGATTGAATTAGATCTTCTCTTTGTTGAAGATATCCACTTCTATCAGAATACATCCTCATACAGAATTGTTGTTGAAGTATATAATGATCTCCTGGTTCTGCTCATTTCACTCAGCATCAGTTCATTCATGTAAGTCTCTCCAAGACTCTCTGTATTCATCCTGCTGGTCATTTCTTACAGAACAATAATATTCCATAACATTCATATACCACAATTTACCCAACCATTATCCAATTAATGGGCATCCAATCATTTTCCAGTTTCTAGCCACTACAAAAAGGGCTGCCACAAACATTTTGGCACATGCAGGTCCCTTTCCCTTCTTTAGCATTTCTTTAGGATATAAGCCCACTAGTTAGCTGATTTTTTCTAAATTAATTTTTATGTAAACTGATCATTTTTATTGGATAATTCCTTAATTTTTATTAAACAAAAAACAAATGAAGCATTTGCCTTAACCACTGGGATAATATAAATTTTATGTGGTTTATCATGATTTGGCTAAATAGTATTACATCTTGGTTGCCCTTTTTCTTAGTTATTAATTTTCATAGGCTTTAGAGTTATAAGACATCATTTATATCAATTAGCTTATCCCTCTTCTATTATAAATGAGAGAACTTAGATACAAGTACAGATAATAAAACTTGCAAAATGATATAAGTTTTAAAAAGTAGAAACAAAATTTAAATCCAAGACCTTTGACTCTAAATATAGTACTCCTTCAACTATTCTACATTGTTATGGCTTGTTTTATTTTGATTTAAAGATCATGGCTAAAGAAAAAACATCTACTCAGACCATGATGTCCCAACTCTATTATTAAGGGAGATAACTTTGTGAGGTGAAATAATGTTATATTAGAATAAAGATTTTAATAAAAGTTGGGCAAATGGGCAAATGGAAGGTAGAAAGTGATTCCCTGGGTGGGGGGGAGCCAAGATGGCAGAAAGGATACACTTTTTTTTTTCTGACTTCTTCACACTACCCTCAGACTAACTATCAAATCCAGGCTCTGAATTAGTTCTAGACTGGCAAAACCCACAGATATTAAGAGTGTAACAAAACACCAGCAGAAGATAATTTTGAATATCTCCAGAAAAGGTTTGTTTCAATCAGGCATGGAGGGAGGTGCACCAAGAACAAGAACTGAGCATAGACACCAGTGCAAGCAGTGCATAGTCCCTAGGCAGGCTGGGCTCCCTGTGCCAGCGAATCTATGGAAAGGAATCTATATCCTGGTTGCAAGCCAGTAAATCACAGAGAAGTTATAAAAGATCCAACATAAACACAAAAGATAAATAGTGAACCTTGAAACACCAGAATTTCTTGGGATCTGGCCATGCCCACTAAGCACCAGAAATCAGTCAGTATTGACTCAGCATAGCTGCTGCTACTGCATGTAGAGAAAGCTTAGAAAATCTCTCTTGCCCTAAAAGCAGATCTTAATTTTAAAAAAAAATGAGTAAAAAAACCAAAACCACCTCTGACCATAGGTAGTTTTTATGGTGAAAGAGAATAACAAATTTCAAACTCTGAGGTCAGTAAAAGCAGATCATCTCCAGAAAATATGATAGGTGGAAAGGGGATCATACTAGAAAAAGGGGAAAGTGGAGGAAAAATACATTTCATGAAGAGTCACAGAAAACCTATTATAATTAAGAGAAAGAAGGAAGAGGGATGAACATTGGGTAAATCTTACTCTCATCAGATTTGCCTCAAAGAGAGAATATTAGACATATTTATTTTAACAGAGAAACTTTTCTCATCTTATATGAAAGTGAGGGGGAAATGGGGAAAGGGGGAAAGGGCAGCCACCTTTCCTCTTTTTTCAGTACAATCTTTTTTCTACTCCTAGTTTTTTTTTAAATATCATCTCAGTAAAGTCACATTATACCTGCATTCTATAAGTATATGCCTAAAAAAATAGAGTTCACAAGATTTACATATCTTCCCATGTAGAGAAGTAAATATTTTAACCTTGAAAAAAATTTTCCTTTCCTTTTTACCTTTAGAGACTTTTTCTGAAGTCCTTCCAAGATACCTTTTGATGTTATTTCTTACACTCCAAATATTTGTGAGTTCTGTCACTCCAAAATCCATTAGAAGTTTGAACTCTTGTTAATTCTGATGGAAACTAGGAAGAGTTAAGGCAAAAACTTATCTACTCTCTACCTCTACCTTTTCTCATTTTTATGATCTCTTTGAGATATAGACCTAGTAGTAATATTATTGGATCAAAGGATATTGGCAGTTTTGTTGCCATTTAGACATAGTTCCAAATTACTCTTCAGAACAGTTGAATCACTTCACACCTCCACATTCTTTCCAATATTTTTTCATTTTATTTTTCTATCTTATTACTGGACTGGTCCAGTAGGTGTGAAGTGGTATCTCAATATTATTTAATTTCATTTCTCTAATCATTAGTGATTAGAGTATTTTTATATGTTTAGAGGTATTATTAATTTCTTCATATGAAAAATATCTGTTCATATTCTTTGATCATTAATCAATAAGAGAATGACTAGCATTATAATAAATGTGACTCAGTTGTATATGTGTTTGACAAATACTTGCTGTAAAAATTGTTTTCCAGCTTTCTGTTTTCTTTTTAATCTTGTTGCATTTGGTTTTGTTTGTGCAAAAAAATTTAATTTTATGCAATCAGAATAATCCATTTTTTATTTTGTGATATTTTCTATTTCTTCCCTTGTCAAATTCCTCCTTTCACCAAAAATCTTACCAATAAACTATTCCTTGCTCTCCTAATTTGTTTCTGGTGCTCACTTAAATGCACCTTTTAAATATTTTTTTTAGTATAGGGTGTGAGATACTAGTCTATGTCTATTTTCTGTCATATTATTTTCCAGTTTTCCTAGCGATATTTTTTCAAATAGTGAGTTCTTATATCAGAAATTGGAATCTTTGAGGTTATCAAATCACTATGGCCATTTAAAATTATTCCTTGTGTAACTAATATATTCCATGGATCCACTACTCTATTTCTTAGTCAGTCTCAAAAAGTTTTGATAATACTTTATAATATAGTTTTAGATCTCATATAACTACCTTCCTTTGCATTTTTTGATAAGTTACCTTCATATTCCTGACCTTTTTCTTGTTCCAGATGATTTTTATCATTTTGTTATTATTTTATCTAGCTTTATAAAATAATTTTGGTAGTTTGTTTAGTATGGCACTGAATAACTAAATTAATTTAGATGGAATTGACATATTTATTATATTAGCTCTGCCTGCCCATAAGCAACTGATATTTTCCCAGTTATTAAGAGCTGAATTTAATTCTGTGAAAAGTGTTTTTTAATTGTGTTCATATAGTTTCTGAATTGTGTGGACAGGTAGACTCCAAAATATTTTATATTGTCTACAGTTATTTCAAACCAATTTTCTTTATCTGTTGCTGCTGAACTTTGTTGGTAATATATGAAAATGCTAATAATTTATGTGGATTTATTTTCCATGCTGCAATTTTGTTAAAATCTTTGTTTCAAATAGGTTTTTAATCGCGTCTATACATACATTATCATCTGCAAAGAGTGATAGTTTTGTTTCATCATACATCATATCATCTGCAAAGAGTGATAGTTTTGTTTCATCATTGCTTATTCTGATTCCTTCCATTTCACTTTTTTTTTTGCTAAAGCTAACATTTCTAATACAATGTTGAATGATAGAGGTGATAAGAGGTTTCTTTGTTTTATCCCTGACCTAATTGAGAATGCTTCTTGTTTATCCCATTACATATTATGCTTGCTGGTGATTTTAGAGAGTTGCTGTTTATCATTTTAAGGAAAAGTTCATGTATTCCTTTCCTTTTGATTGTTTTTATAGGAATAGGTGCTGTATTTTGTCAAAAGATTTTTCTGCATTTATTGATAAATATCATATGATTTTTGCTAGTTTTTGTTATTGATATGGTCAATAATGCTGATGGTTCTCCTAATATTGAAACAATCTTACATTCCTGGTATAAATTCAACTTGGTAAATAGTGCATTATTCCAGTAATAAATTGTGATCTATTTGCTAATATTTTATTATTATTATTATTATTATTTTTTGCAAAAAATAACCAATTCACATCAAGGAAATTGATCTACAATTTTACTTTCATTTATTTATATCCTCTTGATTTAAGTAACAGTACCATATTTATGTCATAAAAGGAATGTAGCAGTATTTCTTCACTTATTTTTTTTTCTCACATAGCTTATAGTGTATTGGAAGTAATTGCTCTTTAAAAGTATGGTAGAATTCACTTGAAAATCTGTAATGTTTCTGAAAGTCTTGGAGCAGTTTACCTTTCAGTTCAGTAATCAGTAAACCACAAGAATATGCAGGGTGTTAAAGTCCAAAAGTCTTTATTGTCTCCTTCTCCTGGCCCTCAGCTTGCTTTCTCATGGCCTTCAGAGGGAACTTGGTTTCAGTGGAGAAAATAAAAGAGGACAGGCCTGCCACCACAGGGTGTGAGATGGGATGAATGAATCTGTCTCTCAGTCTCCCAGGAGAGCCATCAGGAGCCTGATGAAGATGAAATTAATCTCTCTCCTTGGCTCTGAGAGCTTGAGCTCCGGCCTCCAGTCCTTTGTCTTTTCTGCCCTGAATGAATCTGGCTGAGGATCCTAGAGTGTATGCTCTACACTGAGTATAAACTAAGGAAACACTAGGAAATCAATCATACTGAACTTAGAGAACTATCAATCACCATGCTAAACTAGGTAACCATTGTCTCATTAATTCTACTGATTTAACATCTTGTAAGTATTCTTGTCTCAAAGTTCTGGCCCATAACAAAAATCCATCTGTCCCTGGACATATATTTTTTAGGAACTTCATTGATGACTTATCCCATTTTTTTTTCTAAAAAAAGTATTTTTTCAGTATTTTATTTTCTATTCTGTTAATTTGAGAATTTTATACTTCCATAAATATTTATCCATTTCACATATATTGTCAGATTTTTTGGGATAAAATTGAGCAAAATGAGAACAAATTATTGTTTTAATTTCTGCTTCATTGGTCTTGAATTCACAATTTTCACTTTTGATATTAGTAATTTGGTTTTCTTGCTTTTTCCAATTAAATTAACTAAAGTTTCATCTATTTTATTTTGGTTTTTTTTTCATAAAACCAACAACTTTATTTATTAGATCAATAGTTTTCTTAATTTTAATTTCATTAATCTTTCCTTTGATGTTTGGAGTTTTCAATTTGCTATTTGGGGATTTTTAGTTTTTCTTGTAGGTTTTTTTTTAAGTTTTATGGCCAATTTATTAATCTCTTGTCCCTGCATTTTCTTCATGTAAGCATTCAGAGCTATAAAATTTCACCTAAGGACAGCTTTGGCTGCATCCCCTTAATTAATTTTTAATAACATAAACTCAAACACAAGTAATATTCCACATGCTCTGTCCTTATATACTCATTCCAACTCCCTAATAAGTTACAAATTCTTTTTCTTTCTTTCTTTTTTTTTATGCTGCTCTTAAGAGTTACAAGTATTATCTTTCTATTTAGTCATGTAAAATTAATTTTATTTAAAAATGTTTCTTTTCTTTCCTCTTTACTTTTTCTGCTTCTCTTTTATTCTTGTATTTGAAGATCAAGTTGCCTGTTCAGTGTTGAGAGCTGATCTTTTTATCAAGAAGGTTGAGCTCTCTCCATCTTTGGATCTCCCCTGAAAGTTTATGCTTAATTTTTCTAGGTAATAAATTCTTGGTGTCTTTTTCTTTCAGATTATCCCAGACCTTCTGATCTTTTAAATTAGAAACTGCTAAAACCCACTAATCTAACTGTGGCTCATTGGTGCTTGAATTGTTTATTTCTGACTGCTGGAAGTATTTTCTCCTTCACTTAATAATTCTGGAATCTGGCTAAATTGTTCCTTGGAACTTTCATTTTGTAATCTCAGGAAGTGATTGGTGGTTTTTTTCAATGACTATTTTACTATCTGATTCTAGGATATCAAGGAAGTTTTTCCTGATAAATTCTTGAAAGATGGTGTTCAGAGTCTTTTTGCTATTGGCTTTCAGGCAGTCCAATAATTCGTAAATTCTCTCTCCTGTGTCTGTTTTGCAGGTCAGTTGTTTTTCAATGAAATACTTTACATTTTATCAAATTTTTATGTTAATTTTTGGACTAATTTTTTTATTAAAGATTTAAATTTTTTTTTCAAAGCATATGTGTGGACAATTTTTCGACATTAGCTCTTGCAAAACCCTGTGTTCTAGTTTTCTCCCCCTTCCTCCATGCTCTCCCCTAGATGATTAGTCCAATATATGTTAAACATGGTAGAAATATATGTTAAATGCAATATATGTATACATATTTATACAATTATTGTGCTACACAAGAAAAAAAGAAAAGCAAAATAAAATACAAGTAAACAACAACAATAAAAAGAGTGAAAATGCTATATTGTGATCCCCACTCAGTTCCCAGAGTACTCTCTCTGGGTATAGATGGCTCTCTTCATCATTGGACAACTGGAACTGGTTAGAATCATCTCATTGTTGAAGAGAACCACGTGCATCAGAATTGAATGCCATATAGTCTTGTTGTTGCTATGTATAATGATTCTGCTGTTTTACATGTTTTACTATTAACCTTTTGTGTTTGTGTTGGATGTTTTCTAACTTCTCTGCTGATTGCATCCAGAGTAGAGTAGACAACATTGCTATAGATTCCTTCCCATAGCTTCTCTGGCACATGGAGCCTTCACTTTCCCAGGTCTGTGCTGCCTGTGTTTGGCCCACCTCCCTTCATGCCCGATTGAAACAGACTTTTTCTGGAGAGCTTTGAAATTATCTTGTGCTGGTAATTTGTTGCACTCCCAATATTTGTGGTTTCTGACAGTCCAGAAGGATTTGCTAATTAATCTGGGGATCATAGAAGATCAGATTAGAATCCTCTCTGCCATCTTGGCTCCACCCCCTTTGGACTGATTCTTGATGTCTCATGCAATCATTAGTTTCCACATGCTCAATTTAAATTTTAAAGAATTATTTTCTTCAGCTAGTTTTTGTAACTCCTTTTCCTTTTGGCCAATTCTACTATTTAAGGAAAATTTTTTTTCAGTGAATTTTTCCAATTGTGTTTTTTAAGTTGGTTTCCTTTGTATTGCTTTTCCAAGCTTTTGAATCTTCGTTTTCATAATTCTTATTCATAATTTGCATTTATTTTCCCAACTTTTTTTTTTTTTTTTTTTTTTTTTTTGTGTGAATATCATTTTCTTGTTGCACAATAAACATTAGAATCCGAAGGTACATGCAACCTGGGCAGACAGATATTAGTGCTAACAATTTACATTCCCCTCCCAGTGTTTCTTCTCTGGGTGTATCTACCTCTGTCCATCATTGATCAACTGGAAGTGAGTTGGATCTTCTTTATGTTGAAGATTTCCACTTCCATCAGAATACATCCTCATACAGTATCGTTGTTGAAGTATACAGTGATCTTCTGGTTCTGCTCATTTCACTCAGCATCAGTTGATTTAAGTCTCTCCAACCCTCTCTGTATTCCTCCTGCTGGTCATTTCTTACCGAGCAATAATATTCCATAACTTTCATATACCACAATTTACCCAACCATTCTCCAACTGATGGACATCCATTCATCTTCCAGTTTCTAGCTACAACAAAAAGAGCTGCCACAAACATTTTGGCACATATATGTCTCTTTCCGCTCTTTAGTATTTCTTTGGGATATAATCCCAGTAGTAGCGCTGCTGGGTCAAAGGGTATGCACAGTTTGATAACTTTTTGGGCATAATTCCAGATTGCTCTCCAGAATGGCTGGATTCTTTCACAACTCCACCAGCAATGTATTAGTGTCCCAATTTCCCCACATCCCCTCCAACATTTGTCATTATTTGTTCCTGTCATCTTAGCCAATCTGACAGGTGTGTAGTGGTATCTCAGAGTGGTCTTAATTTGCATTTCTCTGATCAGTAGTGATTTGGAACACTCTTTCATGTGAGTGGATATAGTTTCAATTTCTTCCTCTGAGAATTGTCTGTTCATATCCTTTGACCATTTATCAATTGGAGAATGGTTTGGTTTCTTATAAATTATGGTCAGTTCTCTATATATTTTGGAAATGAGACCTTTGTCAGAACCTTTGTTTTTAAAAATATTTTCCCAATTTGTTACTTCCTTTCTAATCTTGTTTGCATTAGTATTATTTGTACAGAAACTTTTTAGTTCGATGTAATCAAAATCTTCTATTTTGTGATCAATAATGATCTCTAGTTCTCCTCTGGTCATAAATTCCTTCCTCCTCCACAAGTCTGAGAGGTAGATTATCCTCTGTTCCTCTAATCTATTTATTATCTCCCTCTTTATGCCTAAATCATGGACCCATTTTGATCTTATCTTGGTATATGGTGTTAAGTGTGGATCCATATCTAATTTCTGCCATACTAATTTCCAGTTTTCCCTATTTTCCCAACTTTTCACATCTCTTATTTGATTTAAAAAATTTTTTTTTAATTCCTCCAAGAAGATTATTTATATTCCTTTTTGAGACTTCACATGTAGACATTTGCCATTGCTGTCCTCCTCTCTTTGCTTTTTGATCTTTCTTGTCATCATAATAGTTTTCTATGATTAGGGGTCTTTTTGTTCATGTTATTGTTGTTGATTTTTAAATATTGTCTTATGTTCCTTGACAGTGGGTGGACAATCCCAAGATTCTTATGCTCCTGGTTACTGGCATTTCACCCTAGGGCCTGCGTTACTGGTAGCTTGCCCACTATTGCTGGGGTGACCAGACCTAGTGTATGTTATACCAGTGTTCTGGGTCTCATAACTTGCCTTCTGTTCTAGGCTTGGGGATTTCACAGCTGGGATACTGTGTCATTGTTCTTTTCAGCCTGAAAGATAAGCTTCAGCTCCTGACCTGTGCTGTGACTAGGAACTTCACTAGTTGCTCTGCACCCAGCCTACACTGCATTGTGTTCTCCACCTGAAGCATAATAGTTTCTGCTCCAGCCTTTTACCTTTACTCTGTAAATATCTCCCTGCTTTAAATGTGTTTCCTGTAAACAATATATTATATGGTTCTGACTTTTGATGCAGTCTGCTTTCTGCCTCCACTTGATGAGAGAGTTAATCCCATTCACATTTATGGTTAAAATGACTAATTCTGTATTTCTTGCCATCTTATTATTCCCAGATTATGCTTTTCTTTGTCTTGCCCCTCCTTACCATCTTTCCCAATATTAAACTTATGGTCTCCACTTGTGTCACACTGCTCACCCTCTTTAGGATCCCTCTCTCCCCCGCTTTGAATCTCTTCCCCTTTCTTGTACTATTCCCTTATTACTCTTTTCCTTTTCCCTTTTCCCCTCCCCATTTTTATGAGGTGAGAGAAAATTCTGTGTAAAACAAATATGTTAATTATTTTCTCTTTGAGCCAACTCTGATGAGAGTAAGATTCACACAATGTTTCTCCCCCTCTCTAAATTCCCTCAAATATGATAGATTTTCTTTGCCTCTTCGTGGGATGTAGTTTCCCTCTTTTTTATCTCCCCTTTCCCTGTTTTCTGACACTATCCCTTTTCCATTTCTACTTCCCTTTTTTATGTTATATCAGTACCATCAAATTATACATGTAGTCATTATGTAGATCCGCAACAGAAATATAGTTCTTAAGAGTTGTTTTTACCTTTTTCTGCTTCTCTTGAGTGCTATGGTTGGATATCAGTTTTTTTGTTTAGATCTGCTTTTTTCCTTAGAAACAATTGGAATTCATCTGTTTCATTAAATGTCCATCTTCTTCCATGGAAGAAAATGCTTAGCTTAGCGGGATAGTTTATTCTTGGCTGCATTCCAAGTTATTTTGCCTTTCAGAATATCAGATTCCAGGCCCTTCAATCCTTTAATGTGGAGGTGGCCATATTTTGAGTGATCCTTTTTGTGATACTTCGGTATTTGATTTTTTTTTTTTCTGGCTGCTTGTATTATTTTTTTTTTTCTTTGTCTGATACTTCTGAAATTTGGCCACAGTATTTCTTGGATTTTTTATTTCAGGATCTCTTTCAGAAGTTGTTCAATGAATTCTTTCAATGCCTATTTTACCTTCTGATTCCATTACATCTGGATAGTTCTTTTTGATGATTTCTTGTAAAATAGTATAAATTTTGGTAAGTTCAATAATCCTCAGATTATCTCTCCTAGATCCATTTTCCAGGTCTGTCATTTTTCCAAGTAGATATTTGACATTTTTTTTCAAGTTTTTCATTTTTTTTTTGTTTTGCTTGACTGATTATTGATGTCTCAATGAATCATTCATTTCTATTTGTTCAGTTTTGATTTTTAATGAGTTATTTTCTTCATTAGCGTTGTAAATTTCTTTTTGTATATGTCCAAATGAATTTTTAAATGAGTTGTTTTGCTCTATGGAATTTTTTTCCATTTCACTATTTTTTTTATTAGTGAGTTATTTCATTTTTTCCAATTCACAAATCCTACTTTCTTGGGAATTCTTTATCTTTTCCAATTCACAAATCCTACTTCCTATGATTTTTTTACCTTTTGTAATTCACAAATTCTGTTTCCCTGCACTTCCTGTGAATTCTTTACCTTTTCCAATTCACATTTCAGAAACTTGTTACTCTCTTGCATATCTTCTTTCCTTTCCCCATTTTTCTTCTAACTCTCTTTTGAGATTTTTAATAGTCTCTTCTAGGACAGCATTATTTGGAGTATTGTCTGGAGGCTATTTTCTATTAGTCTCCTTGGGGTTGAAAGCCTGCTCTCTTTCTGTATAGAAGGTATAGATTGTCCTTTTGATTTTTTAAAGTCTCTAGGGTCTGCCGTCAGGGCCAGAATGTTACCAGCTTCCATTGCAGAGCAAGGATGGGTATATGGACATTAGACGTCCTCTCAATGGGCTGCAAGGAGCAGCTGCAGTGGGTTCTCTGGGAAGAGATCCTCACTGGAAGTGAGTAGGCCTGGGCATCATGGGTCTGTCTGTGTAAGTGCTCTGCAAGGAGCCCCATTGTGAGGATTAATGACTGCTTTGGGGCTAAAAGTTAAGCAGCAAAAGTATCACTGACCCTCACAAAATCGTGCTTTGAGTATTAGCAGTTGCCCTATCCCTCATGGCACTGGAAGTGTCTCTAGCCTGGGGACAATAGTCAAGCTGGGGAAATTCCACTGCCCCAGGCCAACCCCCACACTGTGCAGATGACAGGCTGCCCCAGGCTGTGCCCCCTGCCATGCAGATTTGTGACTGCCTCCTGCTGTGCCCCCTGCCATGCAGATTTGTGACTCCCCCCCCCAACAAGAGCTCCTAATTGCAGAATGCTACTGAAGAGCTGTGTTATGGTTTGAGCTGAGTCACTTCTGATACTGGGTGGACACAGCCAGATGCTGTTAGGCTCTGGCATCCTTCAGAGTACCCTCTACCCTAGGCTCTAATCTCTCTCCTGGTCCACTATTCTGCATCCAAAGCAAAGCAGTCAGGCTATGGCAGAGAGTTCTATGTAAATCTTCCAATCATGGAGGCCGCCCCCACTCCCAAGTCTATCCCTGCCTGTGCTGGTCTTTTCCTGTCACTCAGGACAAACCTTTTCTGGAGATATTCCAGATAATCTTCAGCTGGTAAATTGTTGTGCCTCCAATCTTCATGAACCTGTTAGGTTCTTACTAAGTGCTAATGAGATAATGAGATATTAGGTTATTACTAAGTGCTAAGTCGGTACTTGACAATTTTCTAGGTCAGGCCTTTCTGGGAGTTTGACTTATGAATTCCTGGGGAAGAGCTTGCGTGCTTGGGAGGAGCAAGTTCATTGGTTGAAGTGGTTCTTCCCAGAAGCTCTTACATTATCCCACACCCATTCTCTGGGAGGATAAAGAGGGCAGCTCTGGAGAAAAAGAGTCAGTTTCTGCTCTAGACCAGGCTTGACGCGGCTCTCTGCAGGACGGGAAGTCACTTCTCTGGATGAGAATTAACAGCAACTGTCTGGAGACAACGGTTCTCTACAGGAAGAAGAATCTGTCCGAGAGATTTGAGTTGACACAGCAGATTTCCTCCCAGAGCTTCTAGAGACAACAGCATGTTACATGAACCTTTCCATTCTAGGGCTATTTTTGAGGTTGATTTTAAAAATTGGTAATGAGGGTATGAGAGGAGCTTAGAAAGTTGTGGGTGCCTTCTCTGCCATCTTGGCTCCACCCCCATGAATCTTACTCTTATCAGAATTGGCTCAAAGAGAAACTATTAGACATATTCAGTTTACAGAGAAACTTCTCCCACTTCATTGAAAAGTAGGAGGGCAAAAGCAAAAAGGGAAGGGATAGGATAAATAGAAGGGAGTACAGAAATTGAAAGGGAAATGTTTAAGAAAAAGGAAAGGATACTAAAAAGCAGGAAGGGATATATTAGTTTAGCCCTTTACAAAGTTTCTTTCTTATCTATTTTTGTACTTATCCTAATTGCTGGGTCATGAAGACTTTCCCACTGATCTCAGAATCTTGTCAGGATCCTGGACTTAAACCCTTAGTCCCACATTCAGATGCCAAAATGTAATGTTTTGTTTGATTTTCTAAAGGTCTTGGAGCAACCTTTGTTTCAGTTGAGCAATTACAATGACAATAGACAGATGTTAGAGTCCAAATTCTTTATTATCTCCTTTACAATCTAATTTCCTTGCCTGGGCCCAGCCAGCTTTCTGGAGAGCCTTTCAAACAGGCCTTAATTTCAATGGGGAAGTGCAGGAAAACTACCACCATGGTAGTATGAGATGAAGTAAATCTCTTTGAGTCCCAGGGTTTGTGCTTCAGCCTCCCACCACCACAAAGTTGGAAAATGGAATGAATACGTGTCTAGTCTCGCCCTGGCTGAGTTTGTCCCAGCTTATATGCTCTCTAAAAGTTAAATCTATTCATCATACTGACTATAAGCCAATTATCATATCACTAGGAAACCATTATTTGTTGTAAGATTAAATCAATCATACTGAATTAGAGAACTATTAATCATGATGCTAAACTAGGTAACCATTGTCTTTATCAATTCTATTGAGTTAACACCTTGTAAGAATCCTTGTTTGAAAAAAATATTTAATATTTAAAAAGTTATCAAACTGTTTATATCTTTTGATCCAGCAGTGTTTCTATTGGGCCTGTATCGTCAAGCAATCTTAAAGAAAGGAAAGAGGCCCATATGTGCAGAATGTTTGAGGCAGCCCTTTTCATAGTGGCAAGAAACTGGAAACTGCATGGATGTCCATCAGTTGGAGAATAGATGTATAAGTCATGGTATATGAATATTATGGTATATTGTTTTTCTATAAGAAATGATCAGGCAGTTGATTTTAGAGAGGCCTGGAAAGACTTATCTAAATTGATGCTAAATAAATGAGCAAAACCAGAAGATCATTATACACAGCAATATTAAATGATGATCAATTCTGATGAACATTACCCTTTCCAACAATAAAATGATTCAGACCAGTTCCAATGATGTTGTGATGAAGAGAGTCATCTATACCCAAAGAAAAATGTGTAGGAACTGAGTGTGGTTCACAACATTACAGTTATATTTCTTTTTGTTGTTTCCTTGCATTTTATTTTCTTTCTCATTTTTTTCCTGTGTGATTTGATTTTTCATGTGCATCAAGATAAGTGTATTATTAGGTATGCTTATTTTGGATTTAACAAATATTTCTATCATGTTTAACATGGATTACTTGCTATCTGGAGGAGGGAATGGGGTAAGGGGAGGGATAAATTGAAACACAAGGTTTTGCAAGGGTTAAATGTTGAAAAATTATCCATGCTTATATTTTGAAAATGAAAAGCTTTTATAAAAATAAAATTTTAAAAATTATTTTCACGTATGTGTGGGAAAAAGAATTATTTTCTGTTAATTTTCATACATCATCTAAAACCTGGTGGTTTTAGGTAGATACTACTTATCATTTTAAGGAGAACTTCATTTATTCATAGTCCTCTAGTATTTTTATTAAAAAGAGTGCTGGATTTTATCAAAAGTTTTTTTCCACATTTGCTGAGGTAATGATATAATTTCTGTTGCTTTTCTTATAGATATTGCCAATTATGTTGATAATTTTACTAATATTGAACTAGTTCTTTATTTCTGGAATAAATTCCAGAAATTTATTTTATTTATTACTGGTCATATTATATTGTCCTTGTATTAAACTGCCATAGCTCTTTGCTAATATTTTGTTTAAGATTTTTGCATCAATATTCATGATTTAAATTGTGTGTAATTTTCTTTTTCTGTTTTTGTTCTTCCTAGCTTAGGTATCAGCATAATATATATTCAATTTAAATTAAAAGGCAAGTTAATTTTACTTTTGTTTTGTCTGAAATCAGAATTGTTATTCCTGCCTTTTTTGTTACTTCTGTTAAACCATAATATATTCTGCTCCAGCCTTTAATTTTCATTTTATCTGTATCTCTTCTTCAAATCTATTCCTTGTAAGTAACATATTGTAGGATGGTGGCTTTTAATATACACTCTGCTATGTGTTTGCATTTTATGGGAGATTTTACTGAATTCCCATTCATGGCTATTATGCTTCAGGTGAAGGTAAAAAACAAATAAGGAGTAGCCATCCTGATTTCAGATCAAGCTAAAGCAAAACTGATCTAATTAAAAGAGATACAAAAGGAAACTAAAGGTACCATGGATAATGAAGCAATATCGGTACTAAACATATATGCACCAAATGTTATAGCAACCAGCTTCCTAGAGGAGCAGTTAAGAGAGTTGAAAGAAAAAAATAAAGAAGGACCCCACAATATGTTGTTTACAAGAAACACATTTAAAGCAGAGTGATACAGAGTAAAGGTAAAAGGCTGGAGTAATATCTATTATGTTTCAGGTGAAATAAAAAAAGCAGTGGTACCTATCATCATCTCAGATCAAGCAAAATAAAAAACTGATCTGATTAAAATAGATAAGGAAGGCCACTATAACTTGCTAAAGGGTACCATAGATAATGAAGTAATATCAATACTAAACATATATGCACCAAGTGGTGTAGCATCTATATTCCAAAAGGAGAAGTTAAGACAGTTGCAAAAAAGAAATAGACAGCAAGACTATAATAGTGGAAGATATAACCTTGCTTTCTCAGAACTACATAAATCAAGCCATAAAATAAATAAGGAAGAAATTAAAGAGGTAAATAGAATACTAGAAAAACTAGTTATTTTGGAGATCTAGATCTTTGGAGAAAAATGAATGGGGACAAAAAGGAGTACACTTTTTTCTTGGCATTTCATGGAACCTATACAAAAACTGACTGTATATTAGGACATAAAGACTTCAAAATCAAAGGCAGAAATAGTAAGTGCATTTTTTCAGGTCATGATGCAATAAAAATTACATTTCATGAAGGGCCAGGGAGAAATAGACCAAAAAAATTGGAAATTAAATAATTTCACCCCAAAGAATGAATGGGCGAAATAGCAAATCCTCTACAGAATAAACAATTTCATCCAAGAGAATGACAATAATGAAACAACATACCAGAATTTGTGGAATGTAGCCAAAACAGTAATGAGGGGAAATTTTATATTTCTAGAGGCTTTTTTTTTTTTGCATAACATGGAGAAAGAGAAGATCAATAAATTGGGCTTACAACTAAGAAAAAGCTAGTAAAAGAACAAATTAACCCCCCCCCCAATCAAATACCAAACTTGAAATTCTAAAAATGAAAGAATAGATCAATAGTAATAATGAGCAACCATGTTTCACCCTGATTTTATTTGGAATGATTCTAGTTTATACCCATTACATGTGATGCTTGTTGTTGGTTTTAAATAGATCTTACTATTTTAAGGAAAAGTCCATTTATTCCTGTCCTCTCTACTGTTTTTAATAGGAATGGCTGTTGGATTTTATTAAATGCTTTTTCTGCATCTATTAAAATAACCATTTTTTTGTTTGTTTTCATTGTTGTTGTTGTTGTTATTGTTGTTATGTGCCTTTCCTTTCTTTAAGATCTATTTGGAATATAAGACCAGTAACAATGCTGCTGTGTCAAAAAGTTTGATAGCTTTTTGGGCATAGTTCCAAATTGCTCCCCAGAATTATTAGATTCATTCACAGTTCCACCAGCTATGGATCAGTGTCCCTGTTTTCCCACATCTCCACCAACATTTCTCATTAACTTTTCTGTCATCTCAGTCAATCTGATAGGGGTGTACTGGTATCTCAGAGTTGTCTTAATTCACATTTTTCTGATCAATAGTGATTTGGAGCACTTTTTTGGGTGACCACTAACAGTTTTAATTGACCATTTATCAATTGGATAATTGGTTGAATTCTTATAAATTTTAGTCAGTTCTCTATATCTTTTAGAAATGAGGCCTTTATCAGGACCTTTGCACATAAAAAATGTTTTCCCAGTTTATTGCTTCCCTTCTAATCTTTTCTGCATTAGTTTTGTTTGTAAAAAAACAAAACAAAACAAAAAAAAACTTTTTAATTTAATATCATCAAAATTATCTATTTTTTGTTCAATAATGAGCTCTAATTCTTCTTTGGTCACAAATTCCTTCCTTCAAAGGTCTCAGAGGTAAACTATCCTATGTTCGTCTCATGTGTTTATAATATCATTCTATATGTCTAGATCATGAACCCATTTCCACCTTACCTTGGTTTATGGTGTTATGCGTGAGTCATTGCCTACTTTTTGCTATACTAGTTTTCAATTTTCCCAGCAGTTTTTGTCAAATAATTAATTCTTATCCCAAAAGCTAGGATCTTTGGGTTTGTCAAACAGTAGATTACTATAGTTATTGACTACTTTGTCCTGTGAACCTAATCTATTCCACTGATGAACTACTTTATTTCTTAGCCAATACCAAATGGTTTTGATGAATACTGCTTCATACTATAGTTTCAGATCTGGCACAGCTAGGCCATCTTCATTTGCTTTTTTCTTCATTAATTCCTTTGAAATTCTTGACTTTTTGTTCTTCCAGATGAATTTTGTTATTTTTTTTTCTTGTTCAGTAAAATAGTTTCTTGAGAGTTTGATTGGTAAAGCACTAAAATAAATAGTTTATGTAGTATTGTCATCTTTATTATATTCGTTGGACCTATCCAAGAGCACTTGGTAGTTTTCCAGTTGTTTAGATCTGATTTTATTTGTATGGAAAATGTTTTGTAGTTTTGCTTCAATAGTTCCTGACTTTCCCTTGGCAGATATATTCCTAAATATTTTCTCCTGTCTACTGTTATTTTAAATGGAATTTCTCTTTGTTTCTCTTGCTGTTGGATTTGGTTAGTGATGTATAAAATACTGTTGATTTATGTGGATTTATTTTATATCCTTCAACTTTGCTAAAGTTGTTGATTATTTTCAATAGTTTTTTTTTTTAGTTGATTGTCTAATGTTCTTTAAGTATACCATTTGGTTTCCTCATTACCTATTCTAATTCCTTTAATCTCATTTTCCTTCTCTTATTGCCCAAACTAGCATTTTTAATACAATATTGACTAGTAATGATGATTGTGGGCAACTTTGTTTCACACCTGATCTCATTGAGGATGGTTCTCGTTATCCACATTACATATGATGCTTGCTGATGGTTTTAAATAGATGGTACTGACTATTTTAAGGAAAAATCCATTTATTCCTAATGGATTTTAGAAAATTATTTTTCTGCATTTATTGCAATGGCCAATCTATTTTTAAAGGAATTGTTTTCTTCAGTGACTTTCCCACCAATTTTGTCAATTGAAGGTTTTTAAGGCATAAATTTTTCTTTTGTAAACTTTTGTCCCTCCTTTTCCAAACTGTTTACTTTATTACATATCTATCATTTATTTTTCCAAATTCTTCTTTTGCCTCTCATTTTATTTTAAAAATCATTTCGTGTTCTTTCAATATTTTTTTGTCATGACCAATTTTTTTTTTTTTTTTACCTTTTGACTTTTCCTATGTAGGCATTTTTAAGATTGTTGTTCTCTTCAGAGTTTTGTGTTTTGATCTTTCCTGACACTTTCCTGTCACTGTCATCATATCTTTCTACTGTCAGGGCTCTTTTTTTTCCTCATTTAAAAAAAAAATTGAACTCTACTTTTGTAGCACAATCTACTCTTAATCATTTTGTGAAATTGGCCTGGGACATGTTCACTAGCTTTACAACTAAGAGTCTTAAGTGTTGACTTCTTGCCCCCTGAGTTGCTGTGGTCCAACATTTTTTATCCCTGTTCTTTTCTGGGTTCTGGGACTTGCAATTTTTCTTCTTTACTAGAGATGGAAACCTCAAAACTGGTCTGCTCTGCCACTGGCTTGCTGATATATAGTGTAACTAAGAGTGTCTTGCTGTTTTACCTGTACATAATGCTCTACTATCCTTTTATCCAAGTGAGACAAACCTTTTCTGAAGTCCTACGATCTGTTGAAATGGAAAATAATTTTGTACTTTTATTTTATTAATTCTGTCACTCCAGAATTCGTGGAGGCTTGATTTAATATTGTTTCCTAGGAGAATGAGGGAAATCTTAGCCAAACTTCCTAGCTTTTCTCTGTCATTTTGGCTCTACTTCTGGGTTGTAGAATTT
Organism: Sminthopsis crassicaudata; assembly: GCF_048593235.1. Taxonomy (NCBI): domain Eukaryota; kingdom Metazoa; phylum Chordata; class Mammalia; order Dasyuromorphia; family Dasyuridae; genus Sminthopsis; species Sminthopsis crassicaudata. Next base: position 452,184,462 of record NC_133617.1, read on the forward strand.
TTTGGGGGATATTACATATTAATTCAGTCTTGATACATTTAGGTGCTACAATCACCTTGAAGGTTAAAACTCATTTTTTTTATTTGCAGTTCTTATCAAAGTGTCTAGTACTTTGTAGGCATTTAACAATAATTTGGTAACTGGTTGTTTGAAACAATCCAAGAAATTTTAAGGGAACACACAATTTTTTTCATTCCCAACTTATTAAGATATAATTTAGAAGACATTTTACAAAAGTCATCATATTTGTAAAAATTTCATGTAATTCTGAGAATCCTAATTATATTTCCTTAAGTTTTTCATTTCTACAGAGTATTTGGTTCCTTGATTCTCTTTTGTCTTTATGCACTTAGGTAGCTATCTTTTTCCTGGATGACATTTTTGCAATCTGTTTACTATGAGATTTGTAGGAAAGAGCTTTCACTTTGCAAAACAGTTCACAAATTTTATTTATCCTCAGGTGGAATAAAGATGTTAAGTGATTTATCCAGAGTTACAAAATTAATAAATATCTGTAACTTGATTTGAACTCAAGTCTTTCTGATTTCATGTCCACAGTATTCATCTATTGTGCTATATGTATTTTTTTAATGAAGTAAGTAGAACCAAGAGAACAACACATGGAATGACAAAAAAAAAAAATATTGTCAATGGAAATAACATTAGCAGGCAGTTGAATTCTGATTCACTATAATATGTAAATGAGATCTTGAAAAAACAGATGATGAAATTTCAAGAAAACCACAAGTGTGGGATATAGCATAATATATCTCAGATGCATTTACCTTATTGCCTTTTTTCCTTTATTTTTTTTAATACAAAGTGGGGATAAGAGTTTCAGATGATAAATCAACATTTGATATATGAGAACATAACTATAATGAAAATAAAGGAGAAAACTTTATATCCTTTTTTTCTCTTTTTTATTATAGATTTTTATTTACAAGATATATGCATGGGTAATTTTACAGCATGGACAATTGTCAAACCTTTTGTTCCAATTTTTCCCCTCTTTCACCCCACCCCCTCCCCCATATGGCAGGTTGACCAATACATGTTAAATATGTTAAAGTATAAATTAAATACAATATATGTATACATGTCCAAACAGTTATTTTGCTGTATAAAAAGAATCAGACTTTGAAATAGTGTACAATTAGCCTGTGAATGAAATAAAAATTCAGGCAGACAAAAATAGAGGGATTGGGAATTCTATGTAATCATTCATAGTCATCTCCCAGAGTTCTTTCGCTGGGCGTAGCTGGTTCAATTTATTATTGCTCTATTGGAACTGATTTGGTTCATAGCTGGTTCAATTTATTACTGCTCTATTGGAACTGATTAGGTTCATCTCATTGTTGAAGATGGTCACATCCATCAGAATTGATCATATAGTATTGTTGTTGATGTATAATCTTTATATTATTTTAAAGACTGAATTTATTTATTCACTTTACTTTGCTAAAACTCACCTTGAGATCGTGTGATTCATCTTTCCAAAATTTGTCCAAAACAAAGTTTACAATAGAAAGAGAAAAATAATTGGAAGGAGAGATAATCTGAAAAAATGATTATAATAATTCAAAACTTAAAATCCATAAAATTTGGCGTTAGTGTTTTATCCATTTTAGTAACAATCTTCTATCTCCAAAGAAGTCACATACACAAAATTCTGCAGACAGGAAATAGTTTAGTTGTTGAAAATCAGCAAAAGTTTAATATATAAATCTGAGCATTAATGAAAGATAATAAGATTTACTATTTACATTTCAGTAGGTAGCAAAAAATTAACTTAGGTAAAGTAATACATAAATGTCAGTTACCATTATTAATCCTAATATGAAAATAGATAATAATATTGATCCCCTAAAGTGAATTACAATGATACCTCAGTATTTGTCTGTTTCAAAACTCATCAAATTTGGTATTCAAATTTTAATGAAAAAAATATGCTTCAGAACTTGATACTTGCTTTTTCTACTTGATTGTTGTCTTGTTGAGCAGTAGGGATGTGAGATTGTACAGATATAGTGCCCACTCATCTGAAGTTATTACTTTTATTGCCGTTGGTAGTAGCCTGCTCCATCCCAAAGTGGGGAGGAGGAATGATTATCAGGTTGGAGTTCATAATGCTGAGGTTGGGTGCATTGGCTGGCAAGTCATGGGACAGTTTTTATAGGACAATATGGCCATATTGTATCATCTCCCAGCTCAAAAAATAGTAGTCCTGGAAGGAACTGGATTGTATAACCTGCTCAGCAAGAGGAAAAGCAACAGGAGGAAAAGAAGTAGAGATGACAAAAACTGCTGTAGCAGGAGCCGAGGTGAAAGAAGTGGTGGTGGCTGAGGACCTCGAATTCTTGGCACCTAGATGGCAGAGGGCTGAGATTTGGAGACAGAATGTAATGATCACTTTTCCCCTCAGAAAGTGAGTTGGATTAAGAAGAGAGGAGGCAGGCTAGATTTGGCTGGGGTTTTTTCTCTCCAACTAGAAGCTCTACTTTCCACTTTGGGGCATTGGAAAGAAAAGGATGATTAGGCTGTGGACTACAAATGTATGACTTATGGGAAAAATTATTTGGTACTTTTTTTTACCACTGATCCTGCCTTCTGGAATCAATTAATGAGGAGTACAACTGAATTTTGGCCAAGGAGGGTAAGGATCATGGTATGATGCCCTTCCATAATATTCATACAATTTTGTGAGAACATGAACTAAAAACTTACCTTTGAAACCATATAAGACATTATATTAAAAGTCTTTGAAATATAGCTAAATCAAGAGACACTCATCACTTCCTTTGACCACAACTTTAATATTCTATACAACAAATAACAAAAAAAGCTAGGCCATCTGGAGCACACAACACACTCAAAAGTGGACTAAATAAAATTACAATGCAATTGGGGAAAATGGAAAAATTAATAAAGATGCAATAAAACAACAGTTCATTAGGTTTTCTAAAATGATGTGTACCTCACAAAAATTATTATGTTTAGTTTGGTGGTTCCTATTTCTATTTGATTTGATACCCCTATTCCTTTCTTAGTTTTGACTGAATAACTGAGACTTTTTCATTAAATTTTAACAACTTGAAACTGGGTTCCAGGAAACCAGGAACAGGCATGGGAGCCATTAAGTAATGGCAGCAGTAGTGGTTTCTAGACCTTTTAGGCCACAGATGTGGGACATAGAAGCAGGAAAGATCTGCTATACTTCTGTTAAGAGGGAAGTAATTAGTTCAATATCAATAATGCTATCTATTTTCTTGACCTATGTATTTATTACAAAGTAGAACTTAATTTGGGATGCATAATGATAAAAATAAAAAAATGCACAGAAGATAAAAGTGCTGAAGGCACTAAAATGGATAGTTAAGATACTGATAATATGGCATTCTTAGTGATTTCAAAAATGCCATAACTCTGACTTCTAGGCAAAATGGCAGAGAGGACACACGCACACACACATCTATTTAAGCTCTGTCTTGCTTTCGGAAATATGTTTTTTTCCATGACAAGACCTTGGAATTAGTGCTTGACTGAAAAAATCCACGAATACATTAAAAATAGATGATATCCTTGAAATTAGCCAGAAAATATCTGTTTTTACTCACAGGCAGTCAGTTAGATAAGGCACAGACTGAATGCAGGCAGTGAGAGTACAGTAGGCAGCTCACACTGAGCAGATCTGAGGCGGATGGGGCGTGATCTCAGCTCTTTCTGCAGGGAGAACTTTACCACAGTGTGGTTACTTTGCCCTGGCAGCAAGCCAGTAGATCAGCATAAAGACCATAACCCCAAAAAGCTAGGGTCTCTCGAGATCTGGCCACACCCACCCAGAGTGACTCAGCATTCTCTCAGAGTCTCAGAGTGCAGACACAGTGCAGCCATTGCTGTCCTACTAGTGCCTCACTGCTACCCCCTGCAGTCTGTAGAGGAATCTCAGTAATACAATCCAGCTCTTCCCCCCAAAAAAAAACAAAAACACAAAAAACAAAAAACAACAACAACAACAACAACAAAAAAAGACTGCATTTTTTTTTGTTAATTTGCTTTCTTTGATTTCTCTTTGACAAAATGAGCAAAAAATTAAAACAGGCTCTAACTACTGATAGCTTCTATATGGATAGAGAGCAGACTTTAAACCCCGAGGAGACTAAAAACAGACTGTCTCCAGATGAATCCCCAAAGGGGGATATGATCTGGTCCTCAACATGCAAGACTCTCATAGAAGAAATTTAAAAGTCTCTCACAAGCGAGCTAGAAGAAAAATGGGAAAAGGAAAGGGAAGCTTGGCAAGAGGGTCTTGATAAGTCATCCCACTCTTTTAAAGATAGAGTGGATAAAAAAATCAAATCCTTGAAAAACAGAATTAGTCAATTGGAAAAGGTAAACAATTCCAAGGAAAAAGGATTAGTGAATTGAAAAAAGAAAATAGCTCTCTAAAAAATAAAATTGGAAAAATGGAAAAAAATTCCAAAGAACAAAACAATTCACTTAAAAACGCAATTAAACAAAAAGATACAAAAAAGTGACTGAAGAAAATAATTCATTAAAAATCAGAATTGAACAAATGGAATTGAATGACTCCAGGAGACACCAAGAATCAGTAAAACAAAACCAAAAAAAAAAGAGAGAAAGAAAGAAAGAAAGAAAGAAAGAAAGAAAGAAAGAAAGAAAGAAAGAAAGAAAGAAAGAAAGAAAGAAAGAAAGAAAGAAAGAAAGAAAGAAACAATGGAAAAAATGTCAAATGCCTTCTTGGGAAAACAACAGACCTGGAAAACAGATCTAAGAGAGATAATCTGAGAATTATTTGACTTCTTGAAAAATATGATGAAAAGAAGAGCCTGGACACTATTTTCCAGGAAATTATCAAAGAGAACTGCCCTGATCTTATAGACACAAAGGGTAAAAAAGACATTAAAAGAATTCATCGATCACCTACTGAAAGGAAACCTAAAAATCAAAACTCCAAGAAATATAATGGCTAACTTCAAGAACTATCAGATCAAGGAAAAAATACTATCAGAAGCTAGAAAAAAAAAAAAAAAAACAATTCAAATATAGAGGAGCCACAATACGGATTACTTAGGATCTAGCAGTGCCCATATTAAATGATCAAATGGCCTAGAATCTGATATTCCAAAAGGCTAAGGAACTTGGTATGCAGCCAAGAATAACTTACCAAGCCAAAATGAGACTTTTTTTTCCAGGGAAAAAGATGGACATTCAGTGAAACAAGTGAATTTCATCTATTTCTGATGAAAAAAATGGAACTAAACAAAAAGTTTGATCTCCAAATATAGGACTCAAGAAAAACCTAAAAAGTAAAAAGAAATATTGGGAAATATATTTCTGTTATAAAGATATATAAAAAACACATGTATAATTTGTTCTAGAAACTAGAGGTGGAAAGGAAATTGTACAAGAAAAAGGGAAAAATGGGGGTTCTACATCTCATGAAGAGACAAGAGTAACCTATTATATCTGAGAGAAAGAAGGGAGGGGATGAACATAGTGTGTATCTTACTCTCATCAGTAAAGAAATATTAGAAGAAAAGGAGAAAAATATTAGACATATTTGATTTATGGTGAAACTTCTTGCACCTCATTGAAAAATGGGAAGGAAAAAGTGAAAAAGGAAGGAATAGGCTAATTGGAATGGAATACAGAGATTGTGAGGAAAAGGGGAAAGGTGAGTGGAGGTATACTAAAAAGGGAGGGCTATGAGAAGCAAGTGATGCTCACAATTTGGGGTAAAAGGCAAGGAAAGAAGAAAAGCATAAGTAGGGGTTAACAAGAGGGCAAATAATACAGAATTGGTAATTTTAACCATAAATGTGAATGGGATAAACTACCTCATAAAGAAAAAGTGGTTAGTGGACTAGATTAAAAGCCAGAATCCTACAATATATTGTTTACAGAAAACACACTTGAAGCAGTGCTATGTATACAGAGTAAAGGTAAAAGGTTGGAGCAGAATCTACTATCCTTCAAGTGAAGTAAAACAAAACCCCACATAAGTCATTAGCATTCTTATATATCACTAAAAAAATCCAACAGTTAGAGTTACAAAGAGAAATTCCACTTAAAGTAACTATCGATAGTATAAAAATATTTAGGAATCTATTTACCAAGGGAAAATCAGAAACTATATAAGCAAAACTACAAAACAATTTCCACACAAAGTCAGATCTAACCAATTGGAAAAATATTAAATGCTCTTAGATAGGATGAGCAAATATAATAAAGAGAAAATACTACCTAAACTAATCTATTTTTTTTAGCACTATACCAATCTGACTCCCAAAAAACTATGCTCAAAAAGTTATCAAACTGTGCATACCCTTTGATCCAGCAGTGCTATTACTGGGCTTATATTCCAAGGAGATCTTGAAGAAGGGAAAGGGACCAGTATGTGTTTGTAGTAGCTAGAAACTGGAAATTGAATGGATGTCCATCAATTGGAGAATAGCTGAATAAATTATGAAATATTAATAATATGTAATATTGTTCTGTAAGAAATGACCAGTAGGATGATTTCAGAAAGGCCTGCAGAGACTTACATGAATCGATGCAAAGTGAAATGAGCAGAACCAGGAGATCATTATACATTTCAACAACAATATGATGATTAAATCTGATAGATGTGGCTCTTTTCAACAGTGAGATGAACCAAATCAGCTCCAATTGTTCAGTAAGGAAGAGAACCAGCTACACCCAGCAAAAAAACTACGAGAAATGAGTGTGGACCACAGCATAGCATTTCCACTCCTTCTGTTATTGTCTACTTGCATTTTGGTTTTCCTTCACAGGTTTTTTTTAACCTCATTTCTAAATTCCATTTTCTTGTGCAGCAAGATAACGGTATAAGTATATACGTATATTGCATTTAACATATATTTTAACATATTTAACATGTATTTGTATGTTTGCCATCTAGGGGAGGGGATTGCAGGAAAGAGGGGAAACATTGAAACAGAAGGTTTTGCAAGGATCAGTGCTGAAAATTACCTATGTATATGTCTTGTAAAAAAAAACTATGTAATAAAAAAAGTTCCATTCAGAGTAAAAAAAAAAAAATATGCCTTTTTAAAATGGCATGTGGAACATTATCTGATATTGTCATTTTTTTTGTAGTAATTTTATTTCAATTGCAAAGGAAGGTGGTAGCTTAAAATCTTGAATAGAATATAATTTCCCCCAAATTTTGTAGCTTTACAAACTCTAGTTTTCAAGAATACATATAGATTTTTGGTGGTTTGTATTTAACACACATTTCAAAATGATTATTTTCAAGGATTATTTTATTTTTTAAATTACAGGAGTTATAGTTTTCATATTTAATATCATACATTTCAAATGATGAATGTTGCTTTAATTTCACAATCTAAAATACATATAACAATAATTTAAAATAAGTCAACAATAGCCACAATAAATTTTTTGTTCCACATTATTGATTGTTCATTCCTTATGGGATTGTAAAACATTTTAGAATGCAGGAAGACATTATAGAACGCCTCAGGGCAAAAACATGATTATAAAACACAATAGAATACAGCATGTGTGTTCTATTGATATTGAAAACATTCTAAATTGAGTCTGACTCAATTTCTTTTTGAAAAGGGAGATTAGGTGAGAATAAAAAATAGTTTAAATGTTTCCCCAATCTGTACTCTGATGCAGGTAATACATCTGCAGAATCATCAAGTACTTTATTCTGGAATACTATGGGCCTTCATAACACAAAAAATTTTAGTTTCACAGAAGTAATCTCAAATAGAGGTTTGTTCATACAAACACACACACAATCTATATACATACACAGCATAGTATTAAGGGGGAGACAAAACAAAATCTAATATATCAACATGAAAGTAATATATTTAACAAATCCCTCAGGCCTTCAAAATTCTTTAGTGATTATTAGCTCCACTGGGCCTTTGTTTCTGAAATGACTGTGGTTGAGTACAAGTATGCCTGAAATAGCTTAATATATAATAACCCTGAACATGTAGACAAAAACAAGTATGTAAAAGACTTTAAATTTCAAGAAACATGAGTGTGAATTTTATTTTAGACACAATGCCACAAAACTTTATTAAATAGGACAGTTAAATGGTTAAATACTTATTTTTTCCCTTTCCTTTTATTGTTTTTTAATTTTTTAAATTTTATTTTTTTATTAATTTTATAATTATAACATTTTTTACAACATTATCCCTTGTACTCCCTTCTGTACCAAATTTTCCCCTACTTCCCTCCACCCACTCCCCTAGATGGCAGGCATTCCCATACATATTAAATATGTTATAGAATATCCTAGGTACTATATATATGTGCAGAACCAAATTTTGTTTTTGTTGTTGTTGTTGCAAAGGAAGAATTGGATTCGGAAGGTAAAAAATAACCTGGGGAGAAAACAAAAAAAAATGCTAACAGTTTACATTCATTTCCCAGTGTTCCTTTTCTGGGTATAGCTGATTCTGTCCATCATTGACCAATTGGAATTGGATTAGCTCTTCTCTATGTTGAAGATATCCACTTCCATCAGAATATATCCTAATACATTATCATTGTTGAAGTTCATAATGATCCCCTAGTTCTGCTTGTTTCACTCAGTATTAGTTGATGTCTTTCCAAGCCTCTCTGTATTCCTCCTGTTGGTCATTTCTTACAGAAAAATAATATTCTATAACATTCATATACCATAATTTACCCAACCATTTTCCAATTGATGGACATGCATTCATTTTCCAGTTTCTAGCCACTACAAAAAGGACTGACACAAACATTTTGGCACATACAGGTCCCTTTCCCTTCTTTGGTATTTCCTTGGGATATAAGCCCAGCAGTAGCACTGATGGGTATAATTTTTTGGGCATAATTTTAGATTGCTCTCCAGAATGGTTGGACGCTTTCACAACTCCACCAACAATGCATCAGTGTCCCAGTTTTCCCACAGCCCCTCCAACATTCATAATTACTTGTTCCTGTAATCTTAGCCAATCTGACAGGTGTATAGTGGTATCTCAGAGTTGTCTTAATTTGCATTTATCTGATCAATAGTGATTTGGAACACTCTTTCATATGAGTGGAAATAGTTTTAATTTCATCATCTGAAAATTGTCTGTTCATATCCTTTGACCATTTTTCAATTGGAGAATGGCTTCCTTTCTTATAAATTAAAGTCAGTTCTCTGTATATTTTGGAGATGAGGCCTTTATCAGAACCTTTAACTCTCAAAATGTTTTTCCAATTTGTTACTTCCGTTCTAATCTTGTTTGCATTAGTTTTGTTTGTGCAAAATTTTTTTAATTTGATGTAATCAAAATTTTCTATTTTGTGATCAATAATGATCTCTAGTTTTCCTTTGGACACAAATTCATTCCTCCTCCACAACTCTGAGAGGTAAACTATCCTATTTTCCTTTAATTCATTTATGATTTCATTCTTTATGCCTAAATCTTGGACCTATTTTGATCTTATTTTAGTATGTGGTATTAAATGTGGGTCCATGTCTAGTTTCTGCCATACTAATTTCCAGTTTTCCCAGCAGTTATTGTCAAATAATGAATTCTTATCACAAAAGTTGGGATCTTTGGGTTTGTCAAACACTAGATTGCTATTTTTATTCACTATCTTGCCCTGTGAACCTAACCTATGCCACTGATCAACTAGTCTATTTCTTAGCCAATACCAAATGGTTTTGGTGACTGTTGCTTTATAATATAGTCCTAGATCAGCTACAGCTAGACCACCTTCTTATAATTTTTTTTTCATTACTTCCCTTGAAATTCTCGACCTTTTGTTGTTCCATATGAATTCTGTGGTTATTTTTTCTAGGTCACTAAAATAGTTTCTTGGGAGCTGATTGGTATAGCACTAAATAAATAGATTACATTGGGGAGTATTGTCATCTTTATTATATTTGCTCGGCCTATCCAAGAGCACTGAATGACTTTCCAATTATTTAAATCTGACTTTATTTTCATGGCAAGTGTTTTGTAATTTTGCTCATATAATTCCTGAATTTCCTTTGGTAGATATAGTCCCAAATATTTCATACTATCGACAGTTATTTTTAATGGAATTTCTCTTTGTATCTCTTGCTCTGGGATTGCTTTGGTAATGTATAAAAATGTTGAGGATTTATGTGGATTTATTTTGTATCCTGCAACTTTGCTGCAGTTCTGAATTATTTCTAATAGCTTCTTAGCAGAGTCTTTGGGGTTCTCTAAGTATGCCATCATGTCATCTGAAAAGAGTGATAGTTTGATTTCCTCATTTCCTACTCTAATTCCTTGAATCTCCTTCTCCACTGTGATTGCCGAGGCTAGCATTTCTAGTACTATATTGAATAGTAATGGTGATAGTGGGCAACCAAGTTTCACTCCTGATCTTACAGGGAAAGGTTCCAGTTTTTCACCATTACATATGATGTTTACAGATGGTTTTAAATATATGCTCGTTATTATTTTAAGGAATAGTCCATTTATTCCTATACTCTCAACCGTTTTTTTTTTTTTTATGGATGTTGGATTTTATCAAATGCTTTTTCTGCATCTCTTGAGATGATCATATGGTTTTTATTAATTTGATTATTAATATGGTCAATTATACTAATAGTTTTCCTATTATTAAACCAGGCCTGCATTCCTGGAACAAATCCTACTTGATCATAGTGTATTATCCTGGGCATGATTCTCTGAAGTCTTTTAGCTAATATATTATTTAAGATTTTAGCATCAATATTCATTAAAGAGATTGGTCTATAGTTTTCTTCCTCAGTTTTGAATCTACCTGGTTTAGGTATCAGTACCATGTCTGTGTCATAAAAGGAATTTGATAGGACTCCTTCAATCCCTATTTTTTCAAATAGTTTATAGAGCATTGGAGTTACTTGTTCTTTAAATATTTGGTGGAATTTACATGTAAATCTATCTGATCCTGGGGATTTTTTCTTAAGGATTTGGTTAATAGCTTGTTCTATTACTTTTTCTGAAATGGGACTATTTAGACTACTTACTTCTTCTTCTGTTAATCTGGGCAAGCTATATTTTTGAAGGTATTCTTGCATTTCATTTAAGTTATTGAATTTATTGGCATAAAGTTGAGCAAAGTAGCTCCTAACTATTTTTCTAATTTCCTCTTCCTTAGTGGTGAGTTCTCCCTTTTCATTTTCAAGATTAAGAATTTGCTTTTTTTCTTTCCTTTTTTTAATCAGATTTATTAAGGCTTTGTCTATTTTGTTGGTTTTTTTCATAGAACCAACTGTTAGTTTTATTAATTAATTCAATAGTTTTTTACTTTCAATTTTATTAATCTCACCTTTTATTTTTAGAATTTCAAGTTTCGGGTTTATCTGGGGGTTTTCAATTTTTTCCTTTTCTAGCAATTTTAGTTGTAAGCCCAATTCGTTGACCCTCTCTTTCACTATTTTATGCAAATAGGCCTCTAGAGATATAAAACTTCCCTGTATTACTGCTTTGGCTGTATCCCACACAATTTGGTATGATGTCTCATTGTTGTAATTTTCTTGGGTGAAGTTATTAATTATGACATAGACATAATTAATATGTCTATTATTTGTTGTTTTATCAAATCATAATTTAGTATAAGATTATTTATTTTCCAATTATTTTTTATCTATTTTCCCCTGGCTTTTTTTATATGTAATTTTGATTGCATTGTGGTCTGAAAAAGATGCATTTACTATTTCTGCCTTACTGCATTTGATTTTGAGGTTTTTATGCCCTAATATATGATCAATTTTTGTATAGGTTCCATGAACTGCTAAGAAGAAAGAGTACTCCTTTCTGTCTCCACTTAGCTTTCGCCAAAGATATTAAACTTTTCTAGTATTCTATTTACCTCTTTGATTTATTTCTTATTTATTTTGTTGTTTGATTTATCTAATTCTAAGAGTGCAAGGTTGAGATCTCCTACTATTACAGTTTTGCTCTCTTAATTTCTCTTTTAAGAATTTAGATGCTGCACCATTTGGTGCATATCTGTTTTATATTGATACTGCTTCATTATCTATGCTACCCTTTAGCAGGATATAATGCCATTACTTATCTCTTTTAATTAGATCAATTTTTGTTTTTGCTTGATCTGAGATAAGGATGGCTACCCCTGCTTTTTTGGCTTCACTTGAAGCATAGTAGATTCTGCTCCACCCTTTTACTTTTAGGTTGAATGTATCACCCTGTTTCAGATGTGTTTCCTGTAAACAATATATACTAGGATTCTGACTTTTAATCCAGCCTGCTAACTGCTTCCTCTTTATGAGGGAGTTTTCCCCATTTATATTTATGGTTAGAATGACTAATTCTATATTGCTTGCCATCCTGTTAACCCCTGCTTATGCTTTTCTCCTTTCCTTCCCTCTTGGCCCCCTACCCGGTATTAAACTTGTAAACACCACTTGCTTTTCACAGACCTTCCTTTTTAGTATCCCTCCCTCACTTTAAAGTGCTTCCCCCTATTTTAACCCTTTTCCTCCCAATTTCTGTATTCCCTTCCCCTTACTTTACTCCTTCCCTCTCACTTTTCTTTTTTTTTTTAATTTTTTTATTATATATATATTTTTTATAATATTATCCCTTGTATTCATTTTTCCAAATTACCCCCCCTCCTTCTATTCCCTCCCCCCGATGACAGGCAATCCCATACATTTTACATGTGTTACAATATAGTCTAGGTACAATACATGTGTGTGAATATCATTTTCTTGTCGCACATTAAGCATTAGATTCCAAAGGTACATGTAACCTGGGCAGACAGATATTAGTGCTAACAATTTACATTCATTTCCCAGTGTTCCTTCTCTGGGTGTAGCTACCTCTGTCCATCATTGATTGAGTTGGCTCTTCTTTATGTTGAAGATTTCCACTTCCATCAGAATACATCCTCATACAGTATTGTTGTTGAAGTGTACAGTGATCTTCTGGTTCTACTCTTTTCACTCAGCATCAGTTGATTTAAGTCTCTCCAGGCCTCTCTGTATTCCTCCTGCTGGTCATTTCTTACAGAGCAATAATATTCCATAACCTTCATATACCACAATTTACCCAACCATTCTCCAACTGATGGACATCCATTCATCTTCCAGTTTCTAGCTACTACAAAATAGCTGCCACAAACATTTTGGAACATATATGTCTCTTTCCGCTCTTTAGTATTTCTTTGGGATATAAGCCCAGTAGTAGCGCTGCTGGGTCAAAGGGTATGCACAGTTTAATAACTTTTTGGGCATAATTCCAGATTGCTCTCCAGAATGGCTGGATTCTTTCACAACTCCACCAGCAATGTATCAGTGTCCCAATTTCCCCACATCCCCTCCAACATTTATCATTATTTGTTCCTGTCATCTTAGCCAATCTGACAGGTGTGTAGTGGTATCTCAGAGTGGTCTTAATTTGCATTTCTCTGATCAGTAGTGATTTGGAACACTCTTTCATGTGAGTGGATATAGTTTCAATTTCTTCCTCTGAAAATTGTCTGTTCATATCCTTTGACCATTTATCAATTGGAGAATGGTTCGGTTTCTTATAAATTAGGGTCAGTTCTCTATATATTTTGGAAATGAGACCTTTGTCAGAACCTTTGTTTTTAAAAATATTTTCCCAATTTGTTACTTCCCTTCTAATCTTGTTTGCATTAGTATTATTTGTACAGAAACTTTTTAGTTTGATGTAATCAAAATCTTCTATTTTGTGATCAATAATGATCTCTAGTTCTCCTCTGGTCATAAATTCCTTCCTCCTCCACAAGTCTGAGAGGTAGATTATCCTCTGTTCCTCTAATCTATTTATTATCTCCCTCTTTATGCCTAAATCATGAATCCATTTTGATCTTATCTTGGTATATGGTGTTAAGTGTGGATCCATATCTAATTTCTGCCATACTAATTTCCAGTTTTCCCAACAGTTTTTTTCCGAATAATGAATTTTTATCCCTAATGTTGGAATCTTTGGGTTTGTCAAAGATTAGATTGCTATAGATGTACCCTTTTTTGTCCTTTGTATCTAATCTGTTCCACTGATCTACCGGTCTATTTCTTAGCCAATACCAAATGATTTTGGTGACTGCTGCTATATAATATAGCTTTAGATCAGGTACACTTAGACCACCTTCCTCTGAGTTTTTTTTTTTTTTTCATTAGTTCCCTTGCAATTCTCGACCGTTTATTCTTCCATATGAATTTTGTTGTTATTTTTTCTGGGTCATTGAAATAGTTTCTTGGGAGTCTGATTGGTATAGCACTAAATAAATAGATTAGTTTGGGGAGTATTGTCATCTTTATTATATTCACTCGGCCTATCCAAGAGCATTGAATGTCTTTCCAATTATTTAAATCTGATTTTATTTTTGTGGCAAGTGTTTTGTAATTTTTCTCATATAATTCCTGACTTTTCTTTGGTAGATGGATTCCCAAATATTTTATACTCTCAACATTTGTTTGGAATGGAATTTCTCTTTGTATCTCTTGCTGTTGCATTTTGTTAGTGATATATAAAAATGCCGAGGATTTATGTGGATTTATTTTGTATCCTGCCACTTTGCTAAAATTCTGAATTATTTCTAGTAGCTTTTTAGCAGAGTCTTTGGGGTTCTCTAAGTATACCATCATGTCATCTGCAAAAAGTGATAGTTTAATTTCCTCATTTCCTACTCTAATTCCTGGAATCTCTTTCTTGGCTCTTATTGCCGAGGCTAGCATTTCTAGTACTATATTGAATAGTAATGGTGATAGTGAGCAACCTTGTTTCACTCCTGATCTTACTGGGAAAGGTTGCAGTTTATTTCTATTGCATATTACGCTTACTGAAGGTCTTAAATATATGCTCCTGATTATTCTAAGGAATAGTCCATTTATTCCTATACTCTCAAGAGTTTTTAGTAGGCATGGATGTTGGATTGTGTCAAATGCTTTTTCTGCATCTATTGAGATGATCATATGGTTCTTATTAATTTGATTATTAATATGGTCAATTATATTAATAGTTTTCCTAATATTAAACCAACCCTACATTCCTGGAATAAATCCTACTTGATCATAGTGTATTATCTTGGAGATGATTTTCTGAAGTCTTTTTGCTAATATCTTATTTAAGATTTTAGCATCAATATTCATTAAGGAGATTGGTCTATAATTTTCTTTCTCAGTTTTCGATCTACCTTGTTTAGGTATCAGTACCATGTCTGTGTCATAAAAGGAGTTTGGTAGGACTCCTTCATCCCCTATTTTTTCAAATAATTTATATAACATTGGGGCTAATTGTTCTTTAAATGTTTAGTAGAATTCACATGTGAATCCATCTGGCCCTGGGGATTTTTTCCTGGAGAGCTGATTAATAGCTTGTTCTATTTCTTTTTCTGAAATGGGATTATTTAAGCAATTTATCTCCTACTCTGTTAATCTAGGGAGCCTATATTTTTGGAGGAAGTCATCCATTTCACTTAAGTTATCAAATTTATTGGCATAAAGTTGGGCAAAGTAACTCCTTATTATTTCTCTAATTTCCTCTTCATTGGTGGAAAGATCCCCCTTTTCATTTGTAAGACTATCAATTTGATTTTCCTCTTTCTTTTTTTTGATCAAATTTACCAAAGGTTTATCTATTTTATTGGCTTTTTCATAAAACCAACTCTTGGTTTTATTTATTAATTCAATAGTTTTTTTTACTTTCAATTTTATTGATTCTCCTTTTAATTTTTGTATTTCAAGTTTAATTTTTGGTTGGGGGTTTATAATTTGGTCTTTTTCTAGCCTTTTAAGTTGTAAGCCCAATTCGTTAATCTTCTCTTTCTCTATTTTCTTCAAATAAGCCTCTAAAGATATAAAATTTCCCCTTATTACAGCTTTAGCTGCATCCCACAGATTTTGGTATGATGCCTCATCATTGTCATTATCTTGGGTGAAATTGTTAATTGTTTCTATAATTTGCTCTTTCACCCAGTCATTCTTTAAGATGAGATTATTCAGTTTACAATTACTTTTTGGTCTATTTACCCCTAACTTTTTACTGAATGTAGCTTTTATTGCATTGTGATTTGAGAAGAAGGCATTTATTATTTCTGCCTTCCTACATTTAATTTTGAGATCTTTATGTCCTAATATATGGTCTCTTTTTGTATAGGATCCATGAACTGCTGAGAAGAAAGTATATTCCTTTCTATTGCCATTCAGTTTTCTCCAAAGGTCTATCATACCTACTTTTTCTAATGTTCTATTTACTTTTTAAATTTCTTTCTTGTTTGTTTTGTGGTTTGATTTGTCTAAATCTGAGAGTGCAAGGTTGAGATCTCCCACTATTATAGTTTTACTGTCTATTTCTTTTTGCAGTTCTCTTAACTTTTCCTTTAGAAAGTTAGATGCTATACCACTTGGTGCATATATGTTTAGTATTGATATGGCTTCATTATTTATGCTACCTTTCAGCAGGATATAGTTTCCTTCCTTATCTTTTTTAAGGAGATCTACTTCTGCTTTTGCTTGATCTGAGATAAGGATAGCTACCCCTGCTTTTTTGGCTTTACCTGAAGCATAATAGGCTCTGTTCCAACCTTTTACCTTTACTCTGTATGTATCTCCCTGGTTTAAGTGTGTTTCCTGTAGACAACATATTGTAGGGTTCTGCTTTTTGATCCAATCTGCTATCCGTCTCCGTTTGATGGGATCGTTCATCCCATTTACATTTACAGTTAAAATTACTAATTCTGTATTTCCTTCCATCGTATTATCCCCAGATTATGCTTTTTTTCCCTTGACCCCCCTGATCCCCCTCCCCGATATTTAATTTACAGACCCCCCTTGTGACGCGCAACCCTCCCTCTTTTTTTTTTTTTTTAGGATCCCTCCCCCCTCCCTCCAAGTCCCTTCACTTATTCTCCTTTTCCTTTTCCCTTTTCTTCTCCCCCCTTTTAATGAGGTGAGAGAAAATTTTCTGAAAAACAAATATGTTAATTATTTACTCTTTGAGCCTCTCCTGATGAGAGTAAGATTCACATAATGATTCTCCCCCTCACTAAGTTCCCTCAGATATGGTGTATTTTCTATGCCTCTTCCTGGGTTGTAGTTTCCCTCTTTTTATCATTCCTTCCACTTTTTCTTAACCGACCTCCTTCCCTTTACTACACCCCCCTTTTTTTCTTTTATATCAGTGAAATCAAATTATCCTTGAGTACTTTTTATATACCCACAACAGAGTTACAGTTCTCAAGGGTTCTGTGTACCTTTTTCTGTTTCTCTTCAGTCTTGTGGATGTAGATCAAATTTTTTGTTTAAGTCTGGTTTTTTTCTTAGAAACATATAGAATTCCTCTGTTTAATTGAATGACCATCTTCTTCCATGGAAAAAGATGCTAAACTTAGCTGGGTAGTTCATTCTTGATTGCAGTCCTTGATCTTTTGCCTTACAGAATATCAGGTTCCAGGCCCTTCTATCTTTTAATGTAGAGGCAGCCAGATCTTGGGTGACCCTTATTGTGGCACCTTGGTATTTAAATTGTTTTTTTCTAGCTGCTTGCAGGATTTTCTCCTTTGTGTGGTAATTCTGCACCTTAGCTACTATATTCCGTGGTGTTCTTTTTTTAGGGTCTATTTCAGAAGGAGTTCGATGAATTCTTTCCACATCTACTTTTCCTTCTGTTTCTATTATCTCTGGACAGTTCTCTTTGATAATTTCCTGTAAAATAGAATCTAGGCTCTTTTTTTGGTCATAGTTTTCTGGAAGTCCAATAATCCGCAGATTATCTCTCCTAGATCTATTTTCCAGGTCTATAGATTTTCCCAGTAAGTATTTGACATTGTTCTCTAGCTTCTCATTTTTTTTGTTTTGTTTGACTGATTCTTGGGTTCTCTGTGAATCATTCATTTCTATTTGTTCCATCCTGACTTTTAGGGAGTTATTTTCTTCTTTCACAGTTTTTAGTTCTTTTTGTAAATGCCCAATTTCGTTTTTAAATGAATTATTTTGCTCTATTGAATTTTTTTCCATTTCCCTAATTTTTTTTGAGAATTATTTTCTTTTTCCAATTCAGAAATTCTATTTTCTTGAGACTTTTTTATCTTTTCCAATTCAGAAATCCTACTTTCCTGTGTTTTTTTAACCTTTTCTAATTCATAAATTTTGTTTCCCTGCATCTCCTGTGAATTCTTTATTTTTTCCAACTCCAATTTCAGGACGTTGTTATTCTCTATCATTGCTTCCCTTTCCTTTCCCCATTTTTCTTCAATCTCCCTTAATTTTTTAAGAGTTTCTTCTAGGAGAGAGTTATGTGATGGGGGGCAGGAATCGTTCCCCTTTAGGTTGTTATCTGCTGACTCTCTGCTGTTAACTTCCTCGGGGTTGGATACCCGCTCTTTCTCTGTATAGAAGGAATCTATGGTTTTTCTTGGCTTTTTGCTCATACTTAAAAAATCTCTTGGGGTCTGTCCCTGGGGTAGGAAATTATTTATTTACTTCTTTACCAGCTTCCTCCCAGACCGGATGGATGCAGCGGCTCCTGTGCCTGAGCTAAGATAGAGCTCTGAGAGAGAGTTCCCCACCCCCTCCCTGGAAGTGCCTCAGAGGTGATTAGCACTGTTGTGCCCGAGGGCGTTGAATAGTAAAGACAGCACAAAGCCCAGCCTATGTGTCCGGGTGGGGCTTGGATGTCTGCAGCAGGTGACATGAAAAGCCCCTGCTCAAAATGGAAGTGTCTGCCAGAAACCGAGGTCCCTAGTTCAAAGGTTCCGCTTCTCTGGGACTTCCTGGAGCTGAGTTCCACTCCCTCCAGCTAAGCTAGGCAGTGTGTGTTGCCCTGGGCCGTATCCACCCACTTGTAAATCTCTTAACTATTCTCAGGAGGTAGCTGAGGCCACACCCCCTGGCGCAGAGATCTGCTGAGTCACCTCCAGGGTCCGGGGAAAATCTAATCTGAGTTTTAAAATATTTTGGCTTTCTCTTCTGAACTGCTAAATAATTAGCAGAGAAGAGCTAACAGCCTGTGCCAGATTCCTTTACCTCAGTGGCTTCTCTGATCCCAGAGCCCTTCCCAGCGCAATGGGCGCAGTATGCGAGCACCCAGCCGTCTGTGCTGGCCTCTCTTCTTCCTCCCCTGGGGACTGACCTTTAATGTTGAAACTCCAGATTCTCTTCTGCTGGTAAGTCGTGCTTCCAGTCCTTGTGGTATCTATCAGTCCTGGGCTAATTCTGAGACTTAATTTATCTAATTGGTTGTGAGGGAGTGAGGACGTTCACAGAGTCGTGTGTTTCTTCTCCGCCATCTTGGCTCCCCAGTCCCCTCTCACTTTTCAGTGAAGTGGAAGAAGTTTCACCATAAATCGAATATGTCTATTGATACCCATTATGTTCATCCCACTCCTTTCTTTCTCTCAGATATAATAGGTTACCTTTTCCTCTTCATGAGATGTAGTACCACCACTTTACCCTTTTTTATGATATAATTTCCTTTCTACCTCTAGTTTCCAGGACAAATTATACATGTGTTCTTTACATATCTTTATGGCAGAAATATAGTTTTCAAGATTTCTTTTTACCTTTTTAGAAATCTCTTTAGTTCTGTATTTGAAGATCAAACATTTTGTGTAGATCTGGTTTTTTCATCAAGAATAGATGGAATTCGGGGGCGGAGCCAAGATGGCGGAGAAGAAACACACTACTCAATGAACGTCCTCACTCCCTCACAACCAATTAGATAAATTAAGTCTCAAAATTAGCTCAGGACTGATAGATACCACAAGGACTGGAAGCACGACTTACCAGCTGAAGAGAATCTGGAGTTTCAACAGGAAAGGTCAGTTCTCAGGGGAGGAATAAGAAAGACCAGCACAGACGGTGGGGTAGGGGCACACTGCGCCCATTGCGCTGGGAAGGGCTCTGGGATCAGAGAAGCCACTGAGGTAAAGGAATCTGGCACAGGCTGTTAGCTCTTCTCTGCTAATTATTTAGCAGTTCAGAAGAGAAAGCCAAAATATTTTAAAACTCAGATTAGATTTCCCCCCCCCCCACCCTGGGGCAGACTCGGCACCAGGGGGTGTGGCCTCAGCTACCTCCTGAGAATAGTTAAGAGACTGACAAGTGGGTGGATACGGCCCAAGGCAACACACACGGCCTAGCTTAGCTGGAGGGAGTGGAACTCAGCTCCAGGAAGTCCCAGAGAAGCGGAACCTTTGAACTAGGGACCGCGGTTTCTGGCAGACACTTCCAGTTTGAGCGCAGGGGCTTCTCACGTCACCTGCTGCAGACGTCCACTCCCCACCCGGATACATAGGCTGAGCTTATTGCTGTCTTCACTATTCTACGCCCTCAAAGCACAGCAGTGCTAATCACCTCTGAGGCACTTCCAGGGAGGGGGTGGGGAACTCTCTCCCAGAGCTCTCTCTTAGCGTGGGCACAGGGGCCGCTGCATCCATCCGGTCTGGGAGGAAGCTGGTAAAGAAGTAAATAATTTCCTACCCCAGGGACAGACCCCAAAACATTTTTTAAGTATGAGCAAAAAAGCTAGAAAAACTATAGATTCCTTCTATACAGAGAAAGAGCGGGTATCCAACCCCGAGGAAGTTAACAGCAAAGATTCAGAAGATAACAACCTAAAGGGGAACGATTCCTGCCCCCCATCACATAACTCTCTCCTAGAAGAAGCTCTTAAGAAATTGAGGGAGATTGAAGAAAAATGGGGCAAGGAAAGGGAAGTTATGATAGAAAATAACAACGTCCTGAAATTGGAGTTGGAAAAAATAAAGAATTCACAGGAGATGCAGGGAAACAAAATTAGTGAATTAGAAAAGGTTAAAAAAACACAGGAAAGTAGGATTTCTGAATTGGAAAAGATAAAAAAGTCTCAAGAAAATAGAATTTCTGAATTGGAAAAAGAAAATAATTCTCAAAAAAAAAAAATTAGGGAAATGGAAAAAAATTCAATAGAGCAAAATAATTCATTTAAAAACGAAATTGGGCATTTACAAAAAGAACTAAAAACTGTGAAAGAAGAAAATAACTCCT
Source organism: Sminthopsis crassicaudata (assembly GCF_048593235.1). Taxonomy (NCBI): domain Eukaryota; kingdom Metazoa; phylum Chordata; class Mammalia; order Dasyuromorphia; family Dasyuridae; genus Sminthopsis; species Sminthopsis crassicaudata. The sequence continues at coordinate 452,205,484 of NC_133617.1, forward strand.
TAAAAGTCAGGATGGAACAAATAGAAATGAATGATTCACAGAGAACCCAAGAATCAGTCAAACAAAACAAAAAAAATGAGAAGCTGGAGAACAACGTCAAATACTTACTGGGAAAATCTATAGACCTGGAAAATAGATCTAGGAGAGATAATCTGCGGATTATTGGACTTCCAGAAAACTATGACCAAAAAAAGAGCCTAGATTCTATTTTACAGGAAATTATCAAAGAGAACTGTCCAGAGATAATAGAAACAGAAGGGAAAGTAGATGTGGAAAGAATTCATCGAACTCCTTCTGAAATAGACCCTAAAAAAAGAACACCACGGAATATTGTGGCTAAGCTGCAGAATTACCACACAAAGGAGAAAATCCTGCAAGCAGCTAGAAAAAAACAATTTAAATACCAAGGTGCCACAATAAGGGTCACCCAAGATCTGGCTGCCTCCACATTAAAAGATAGAAGGGCCTGGAACCTGATATTCCGTAAGGCAAAAGATCAAGGACTGCAACCAAGAATGAACTACCCAGCTAAGTTTAGCATCTTTTTCCACGGAAGAAGATGGTCATTCAATGAAACAGAGGAATTCTATATGTTTCTAAGAAAAAAACCAGACTTAAACAAAAAATTTGATCTACATCCACAAGACTGAAGAGAAACAGAAAAAGGTACACAGAACCCTTGAGAACTGTAACTCTGTTGTGGGTATATAAAAAATACTCAAGGATAATTTGATTTTACTGATATAAAAGAAAAAAAGGGGGGTGTAGTAAAGGGAAGGAGGTCGGTTCAGAAAAAGGGGAAGGAGTGATAAAAAGAGGGAAACTACATCCCAGGAAGAGACATAGAAAATACACCATATCTGAGGGAACTTAGTGAGGGGGAGAATCATTGTGTGAATCTTACTCTCATCAGAAGAGGCTCAAAGAGTAAATAATTAACATATTTGTTTTTCAGAGAATTTTCTCTCACCTCATTAAAAGGGGGGAGAGGAAAAGGGAAAAGGAAAAGGGGAATAAGTGAAGGGACTTGGAGGGAGGGGGGAGGGATCCTAAAAAAAAAAAAAAGAGGGAGGGTTGCGCGTCACAAGGGGGGTCTGTAAATTAAATATCGGGGAGGGGGATCAGGGGGGTCAAGGGAAAAAAGCATAATCTGGGGATAATACGATGGCAGGAAATACAGAATTAGTAATTTTAACTGTAAATGTAAATGGGATGAACGATCCCATCAAACGGAGACGGATAGTAGATTGGATCAAAAAGCAGAACCCTACAATATGTTGCCTACAGGAAACACACTTAAAGCAGGGAGATACATACAGAGTAAAGGTAAAGGGTTGGAACAGAGCCTATTATGCTTCAGGTAAAGCCAAAAAAGCAGGGGTAGCTATCCTTATCTCAGATCAAGCAAAAGCAGAAGTAGATCTCGTTAAAAAAGATAAGGAAGGAAACTATATCCTGCTGAAAGGTAGCATAAATAATGAAGCCATATCAATACTAAACATATATGCACCAAGTGGTATAGCATCTAACTTTCTAAAGGAAAAGTTAAGAGAACTGCAAGAAGAAATAGACAGTAAAACTATAATAGTGGGAGATCTCAACCTTGCACTCTCAGATTTAGACAAATCAAACCACAAAACAAACAAGAAAGAAATTAAAAAAGTAAATAGAACATTAGAAAAACTAGGTATGATAGACCTTTGGAGAAAACTGAATGGCAATAGGAAGGAATATACTTTCTTCTCAGCAGTTCATGGATCCTATACAAAAATTGACCATATACTAGGACATAAAGATCTCAAAATTAAATGTAGGAAGGCAGAAATAATAAATGCCTTCTTCTCAGATCACAATGCAATAAAAGCTACATTCAGTAAAAAGTTAGGGGTAAATAGACCAAAAAGTAATTGGAAACTGAATAATCTCATCTTAAAGAATGACTGGGTGAAAGAGCAAATTATAGAAACAATTAACAATTTCACCCAAGATAATGATAATGATGAGACATCATATCAAAATCTTTGGGATGCAGCTAAAGCGGTAATAAGGGGAAATTTTATATCTTTAGAGGCTTATTTGAAGAAAATTGAGAAAGAGAAGATTAATGAATTGGGCTTACAACTTAAAAGGCTAGAAAAAGACCAAATTATAAACCCCCAACCAAAAATTAAACTCGAAATACAAAAATTAAAAGGAGAAATCAATAAAATTGAAAGTAAAAAAACTATTGAATTAATAAATAAAACCAAGAGTTGGTTTTATGAAAAAGCCAATAAAATAGATAAACCTTTAGTAAATTTGATCAAAAAAAAGAAAGAGGAAAATCAAATTGATAGTCTTACAAATGAAAAGGGGGATCTTTCCACCAATGAAGAGGAAATTAGAGAAATAATAAGGAGTTACTTTGCCCAACTTTATGCCAATAAATTTGATAACTTAAGTGAAATGGATGACTTCCTCCAAAAATATAGGCTCCCTAGATTAACAGAGGAGGAGATAAATTGCTTAAATAGTCCCATTTCAGAAAAAGAAATAGAACAAGCTATTAATCAACTCCCCAGGAAAAAATCCCCAGGGCCAGATGGATTCACATGTGAATTCTACCAAACATTTAAAGAACAATTAGCCCCAATGTTATATAAATTATTTGAAAAAATAGGGGATGAAGGAGTCCTACCAAACTCCTTTTATGACACAGACATGGTACTGATACCTAAACCTGGTAGATCGAAAACTGAGAAAGAAAATTATAGACCAATCTCCTTAATGAATATTGATGCTAAAATCTTAAATAAGATATTAGCAAAAAGACTTCAGAAAATCATCTCCAAGATAATACACTATGATCAAGTAGGATTTATTCCAGGAATGCAGGGCTGGTTTAATATTAGGAAAACTATTAATATAATTGACCATATTAATAATCAAATTAATAAGAACCATATGATCATCTCAATAGATGCAGAAAAAGCATTTGACAAAATCCAACATCCATTCCTACTAAAAACTCTTGAGAGTATAGGAATAAACGGATTATTCCTTAGAATAATCAGGAGTATATATTTAAGACCGTCAGTAAGCATAATATGCAATAGAAATAAACTGCAACCTTTCCCAGTAAGATCAGGAGTGAAACAAGGTTGCCCACTATCACCATTACTATTCAATATAGTACTAGAAACGCTAGCCTCGGCAATAAGAGCCGAGAAAGAGATTCAAGGAATTAGAGTAGGAAATGAGGAAATTAAACTATCACTTTTTGCAGATGACATGATGGTATACTTAGAGAACCCCAAAGACTCTGCTAAAAAGCTACTAGAAATAATTCAAAATTTCAGCAAAGTGACAGGATACAAAATAAATCCACATAAATCCTCGGCATTTTTATATATCACTAACAAAATGCAACAGCAAGAGATACAAAGAGAAATTCCATTCCAAACAAATGTTGATAGTATAAAATATTTGGGAATCCATCTACCAAAGAAAAGTCAGGAATTATATGAGAAAAATTACAAAACACTTGCCACAAAAATAAAATCAGATTTAAATAATTGGAAAGACATTCAGTGCTCTTGGATAGGCCGAGCGAATATAATAAAGATGACAATACTCCCCAAACTAATCTATTTATTTAGTGCTATACCAATCAGACTCCCAAGAAACTATTTTAATGACCTAGAAAAAATAACAACAAAATTCATATGGAAGAATAAAAGGTCAAGAATTGCAAGGGAACTAATGAAAAAAAACTCAGAGGAAGGTGGTCTAAGTGTACCTGATCTAAAGCTATATTATATAGCAGCAGTCACCAAAACCATTTGGTATTGGCTACGAAATAGACCGGTAGATCAGTGGAACAGATTAGATACAAAGGACAAAAAAGGGTACATCTATAGCAATCTAATCTTTGACAAACCCAAATATTCCAACATTAGGGATAAAAATTCATTATTCGGAAAAAACTGTTGGGAAAACTGGAAATTAGTATGGCAGAAATTAGATATGGATCCACACTTAACACCATATACCAAGATAAGATCAAAATGGGTCCATGATTTAGGCATAAAGAGGGAGATAATAAATAGATTAGAGGAACAGAGGATAATCTACCTCTCAGACTTGTGGAGGAGGAAGGAATTTATGACCAGAGGAGAACTAGAGATCATTATTGATCACAAAATAGAAGATTTTGATTACATCAAACTAAAAAGTTTCTGTACAAATAATACTAATGCAAACAAGATTAGAAGGGAAGTAACAAATTGGGAAAATATTTTTAAAAACAAAGGTTCTGACAAAGGTCTCATTTCCAAAATATATAGAGAACTGACCATAATTTATAAGAAACCAAACCATTCTCCAATTGATAAATGGTCAAAGGATATGAACAGACAATTCTCAGAGGAAGAAATTGAAACTATATCCACTCACATGAAAGAGTGTTCCAAATCACTACTGATCAGAGAAATGCAAATTAAGACCACTCTGAGATACCACTACACACCTGTCAGATTGGCTAAGATGACAGGAACAAATAATGACAAATGTTGGAGGGGATGTGGGGAAATTGGGACACTAATGCATTGCTGGTGGAGTTGTGAAAGAATCCAGCCATTCTGGAGAGCAATCTGGAATTATGCCCAAAAAGTTATCAAACTGTGCATACCCTTTGAACCAGCAGCGCTACTACTGGGATTATATCCCAAAGAAATACTAAAGAGCGGAAAGAGACATATATGTGCCAAAATGTTTGTGGCAGCTCTTTTTGTTGTAGCTAGAAACTGGAAGATGAATGGATGTCCATCAGTTGGAGAATGGTTGGGTAAATTGTGGTATATGAAAGTTATGGAATATTATTGCTCAGTAAGAAATGACCAGCAGGAGGAATACAGAGAGGCCTGGAGAGACTTAAATCAACTGATGCTGAGTGAAATGAGCAGAACCAGAAGATCACTGTATACTTCAACAACGATACTGTATGAGGATGTATTCTGATGGAAGTGGAAATCTTCAACATAAAGAAGATCCAACTCACTTCCAGTTGATCAATGATGGACAGAGGTAGATACACCCAGAGAAGAAACACTGGGAGGGGAATGTAAATTGTTAGCACTAATATCTGTCTGCCCAGGTTGCATATACCTTCGGATTCTAATGTTTATTGTGCAACAAGAAAATGATATTCACACACATGTATTTTACTTAGACTATATTGTAACACATGTAAAATGTATGGTATTGCCTGTCGTCGGGGGGAGGGAATAAGGGAGGGGGGGTAATTTGGAAAAATGAATAAAATAAAAAAAAAAAATTAAAGAATGGATGAATAAATAGTGCTAAAAAAAAAAAAAAAAAAAAAAAAAGAATAGATGGAATTCATTTATTTCGTTAAATGTCCATCTTCTTCCCTGGAAAAAGATGCTCATTTTTGCTGGGTAAGTTATTCTTGTTTGCATACCAAGTTCCTTAGCCTTTCAGAATATCATATTCCAGACCCTTTGTTCTTTTAATGTGGATGCTGCTAGATCCTGTGTTATCCTTATAGTGGCTCCTCCATATCTGAATTGACTTTTTCTAGTAGCTTCCAGTATTTTTTCCATTGTCTGATGGTTCTTGAACTTGGGCACTATATTTCTTGGCATTTTGATTTTAGGGTCTCTTTCAGTAGATGATCAATGAATTCTTTCCAATGTCTATTTTACCGTCTGATTCCAAAATGTCTGGGCAGTTCTCTTTGATAATTTCCTGGAAAATAGTGTCCAAGGTCTTTTTTTCTTCACATTTTTCAGGGAGTCCGCTTATTCTCAAATTGTTTGTCCTGGATCTGTTTTCCAGGTCTGTTGCCTTTGCAATAAGGTACTTGACATTCTTTTCAATTGTTTTGTTTTTCTGGTTTTGCTTGATTACTTCTTGGTTTCTCCTTGAGTCATTCATTTCTACTTGTTCCATTCTAATTTTCAATAATGTGTTTTCTTCACTCACTTTTTAAAATATATTTTTGTAATTTTTTTTCCAAATGAGTTTTTATCTTCTATGCATTTTTTTTCCATTTTATCTATTTTATTTTTTAGAGAGCTGTTTTCTTTTTCCAGCTCACTAATCCTGTTTTCCTTGGAGTTGTTTACCTTTTCTAATTTATTAATTTTATTTCTCAATGATTTGTTTTCTTTATCCTCTCTGTCTTTAAATTCATGGAATGACTTCTCCAGGCTCTTTTGACAAGCTTTCCTTTCCTTTTCCCATTTTTCTTCTAGCTCTCTTGTGAGAGCCTTTTTGATTTCCTCTATGAGATTCTTTTGTATTGATGAGCAGAGCATATCCCCCTTAGGGGATTCTTCTGGAGACAATCTGCTTTTAGTCTCCTCAGTATTTGAATTCTGCTCTCTCTCCATACAGAAGCTGTCAATGGTTAGAGCCCTTTTAAAATTTTTTTTCATTTTGTCAGAGGGGGAATGGAAGAAAATAAATTGACAAGAGAAACAATTGGTCTGTTTTTTGGGGGATGGGGCTGGATGGTGTTAATGAGCTTCCTCTACAGACTGAGGGAGACAGCAGCGAGGCCCTTACAGAACATCAATGGCTGTGCTGTGTCTGCACTCTGAGGCTCTAAGAATGTACTGAGTCACTCCAGGTGGGGGTGGGGGTGGCTGGGTCCCAAGAGATGCTAGCTTTCTGGGGTTTTATTCTTTACCTCCGGTGTTTATGCATTCTCTGCTGCTCCTGGCTTGCTGCCAAGAGGGAACAGCCACACTGGGGTAAAAGTCTTTTTGCAGAAATGGCAGAGATCACAGCCCTCCCCCTCAGGTCTGCAGTGTGAGCTGCCTGTCTTGCTCTGGCTGCCTGCCCTCAGTCTGAGCCCAGTCTGTTCGTCCCCTCTGCCGAGCAAACCCAGACCTTCTGTGTCGAATTTCAAGGATGTCTTCTCTTGGTGATTATTTGTGGGTTTCTTTTCCGGTCAAGCATTAATTCTGAGGCTTGTCATGAAGTAAGTCCTGAGAGAAAATGGGGAGCTCAAGCAGCTGTCTGCCTCCATGCCGCTATCTTGGCCAGAAGTCCCATATCTGTGTCTTAAAAGGAATTTGGTAGGACTCCTTCATTCCCTATTTTTTTCAAATAGTTTATATAGCATTAGGGCTAATTTTTCCTTGAATGTTTGATAGAATTCACTTGTAAATCCATCTGGTTCTGGGGATTTTTTCTTAGGCAGTTGATTAATAACTTATTCTATTTCTTTTTCTGAAATGGGACTATTTAAGCAATTTACTTCCTCCTCTGTTAATCTGGGAAGGCTATATTTTTGGTGCTAGTCATCCATTTCACTTAGTTTATCAAATTTATTGGCATGAAGTTGGGCAAAGTAATTCCTTATTATTTCTCTAATTTCCTCTTCATTGGTGGAAAGTTCCCACTTTTAATTTTTAAGACTAACAATTTGATTTTCCTCTCTCCTTTTTCTAATCAGATTTACCAAAGGTTTGTCTATTTAATTGTTTTTTTCATAAAGCCAACTCTTAGTTTCATTTATTACTTCAATAGTTTTTTACTTTCAATATTATTAATTTCTCTTTTTAATTTTAGAATTCCAAGTTTAGTATTTGATTGGGGGGTTTTAATTTGGTCTTTTTCTAGCTTATTAAGTTGCAGGCCCAATTCATTGATCTTCTTTTTCTCTAGTTTCTTCAAGTGAGCCTCCAAAGATATTTCCCCTCATTACCGCTTGAGCTGCATTCCACAAAATTTGGTATGATGACTCATTATCTTAGCTGAAATTATTAATTGTGTGTATAATTTGCTGTTTCACCTAATCACTCTTTTTAAAAATTTAATTAAATTTAATATTTTTTACTTTTATAATTATAACATTTTCTTTGCCAGTACATATGCATAGGTAACTTTTTTTTTTTTTTTTTTTTTTTTTTTTTTTACATTATCCCTTGTACTCCCTTCTGTTCCCAGTTTTTTCCCTCCTTCCCTCCACCCACTCTTCTAGATAGCAGGCATTCCCAAACATGTTAAATATCTTATAGTATATCCTAGGTACAATATATATGTGCAGAACCAAATTTTGTTGTTGTTGTTGTTGCAAAGGAAAGATTGTATTTGGAAGGTAAAAATAATCTGGGAACAAAAACAAAGAAAACAAACAAACAAAAAAAAATGATCACAGTTTACAATCATTTCCCAGTGTTCCTTTTCTGGATGTAACTGATTCTGACCATCATTGATCAATTGGAATTGGATTAGCTCTTCTCTATGTTGAAGATATCCACTTCCATCAGAATACATCCTCATACAATATCATTGTGGAAGTGTATAATGATCTCCTAGTTCTGCTTGTTTCACTCAGCATCAGTTGATGTAAGTCTCTCCAAGCCTCTCTGTATTCATCCTGTTGGTCATTTCTTACAGAACAATAATATTCCATAACATTCATATACCATAATTTACGCAACCATTCTCCAATTGTTGGACATCCATTCATTTTCCAGTTTCTAGCCATTATGAAAAGGGATGCCACAAACATTTTGGCACATACAGGTCCCTTTCCCTTATTTAGTATTTCCTCAGAATGTAAGCCCAGTAATAATACAGCTGGATCAAAGGGTATGCACATTTTGATAACTTTTTGGGCATAATTCCAGATTGCTCTCCAGAATGGTTGGATTCTTTCACAACTCCACCAACAATACATCAGTGTCCTAGTTTTCCCACAGCCCCTCCAACATTCATTGTTATTTGTTCCTGTCATCTCAGCCAATCTTACAGGTGTGTAATGATATCTCAGAGTTGTCTTAATTTGCATTTCTCTGATCAATAGTAATTTGGAACACTCTTTCATATGAGTGGAAATAGTTTTAATTTCATCATCTGAAAATTGTCCGTTCTTATCCTTTGACCATTTATCAATTGGAGAATGGCAAGATTTCTTATAAATTAAAGTCAATTCTCTGTATATTTTGGAGATGAGGCCTTTATTAGAACCTTTAGCTGTCAAAATGTTTTCCCAATTTGTTACTTCCCTTCTAATCTTGTTTGCATTAGTTTTGTTTGTGCAGAAACTTTTTAATTTGGTGTAATCAAAATTTTCTATTTTGTGATCAGTAATGGTCTCTAGTTCTCCCTTGGACACAAACTCCTTCCTCCTCCACAAGTCAGAGTGGTAAACCATCCCATGTTCCTCCAATTTATTTATGATTTCATTCTTTATGCCTAAATCTTGGACCTATTTTGATCTTATTTTAGTATGTGGTGTTAAATGTGGGTCCATGCCTAGTTTCTGCCATACTATTTTCCAGTTTTCCCAGCAGTTATTGTCAAATAATGAATTCTTATCACAAAAGTTGGGATCTTTGGGTTTGTCAAACACTAGATTGCTATTTTTATTCACTATCTTGCCCTGTGAACCTTACCTATGCCACTGATCAACTAGTCTATTTCTTAGCCAATACCAAATGTTTTTGGTGACTGTTGCTTTATAACATAGTTCTAGATCAGCTACAGATAGACCACCTTCTTTTAATTTTTTTTTCATTACTTCCCTTGAAATTCTTGACTTTTGTTGTTCCATATGAATTCTGTTGTTATTTTTTCTAGGCCACTAAAATAGTTTCTTGGGAGTCTGATTGGTATAGCACTAAATAAATAGTTTAGTTTAGTGAGTATTGTCATCTTAATTATATTTGCTCGGGCTATCCAAGAGCACTGAATGACTTTCCAATTATTTAAATCTGACGTTATTTTCATGGCAAATGTTTTGTAATTTTGCTCATATAATTCCTGACTTTCCTTTGGTAGATATATTCCCAAATATTTTATACTATCGACAGTTATTTTGAATGGATTTTCTTTTTGTATCTCTTGCTGTTGGATTTTGTTGGTAATGTATAAAAATGCTGAGGATTTATGTGGATTTATTTTGCATCCTGCAACTTTGCTAAAATTCTGAATTATTTCTAATAGCGTCTTAGCAGAGTCTTTGGGGTTCTCTACGTATACCCTCATGTCATCTGCAAAGAGTGATAGCTTAATTTCCTCATTTCCTACTCTAATTCCTTGAATCTCTTTCTTGGCTCTTATTGCCGAGGCTAGTGTTTCTAGTACTATATTGAATAGTAATGGTGATAGTGGATAACCTTGTTGCACTCCTGATCTTACAGTGAAAGGTTATAGTTTATCACCATTACATATGATGCTTATTGATGTTGTTAAATAGATGCTACTGATTATTTTAAGGAAAAGTCCATTTATTCCTATACTCTCAAGTGTTTTTAATAGAAATGGAGTTTGGATTTTATCAAATGCTTTTTCTGCATCTATTGAGATGATTTTATGATTTTTGTTAATTTGATTATTAATATGCTTAAATATACTGATAGTTTTCCTAATATTGAACCAGTCCTGTATTCCTAGTATAAATCCTACTTGATCATGATGTGTTATCCTGGGGATGATTTTCTGGAGTCTTTTTGGTAATATCTTATTTAAGATTTTAGCATCAATATTCATTAGGTAGATTGGTCTATAGTTTTCTTTCTAAATTTTCAATCTACCTGGTTTAGGTATCAGTACCATGTCTGTATCATAGAAGGAATTTGGTAGGACTCCTTCAATCCCTATTTTTTCAAATAGTTTATATAGCATTGGAGTTAGTCTTTCTTTAAATGTTTGGTAGAATTCACATGTATATCCATCTGGTCCTGTGAATTTTTTTCTTAGGGAGTTGGTTAATAGCTTGTTCTATTTCTTTTTCTGAGATGGGACTATTTCGACTACTTACTTCGTCCTCTGTTAATCTGGGCAAGTTATATTTTTGAAGGTATTCTTCCATTTCATTTATCGAATTTATTGGCACAAAGTTGAGCAAAGTAACTTCTAATTATTGTTTTAATTTCCTCTTCCTTAGTGGTGAGTTCTCCCTTTTCATTTTGAAGACTAACAATTTGGTTTTTCTCTTTTCTTCTTTTAATCAGGTTTACTAAGGGTTTGTCTATTTTGTTGGGTTTTTCATAGAACCAACTCTTAGTTTTATTAATTAATTCAATAGTTTTTTTACTTTCAATTTTATTAATCTCACCTTTTATTTTTAGGATTTCAAGTTTCAGGTTTATCTAGGTGGTTTTAATTTGTTCCTTTTCTAGCAATTTTAGTTTTAAGCCCAAATCGTTGGCCCTCTCTTTCTCTATTTTGTGCAAGTAGGCCTCTAGAGATATAAAACTTCCTCTTATTACTGCTTTGGCTGTATCCCACACATTTTGGTATGAAGTCTCCTTATTGTCATTTTCTTGGGTGAAGTTATTAATTATGTCTGTGATTTGCTGTTTTACCCAATCATCCTTTGGTATAAGATTATTTAGTTTCCAATTATTTTTTGGTCTATTTTCCCCTGGCTTTTTATTGTATGTAATTTTGATTGCATTGTGGTCTGAAAAAGATGCATTTACTATTTCTGCCTTACTACATTTGATTTTGAGGTTTTTATGCCCTAATATATGATCAATTTTTGTATAGGTTCCATGAACTGCTAAGAAGAAAGTATACTCCTTTCTATCTCCATTTAGCTTTCACCAAAGATCTGTCATATCAAACTTTTCTAGTATTCTATTTACCTCTTTGACTTCTTTTTTAGTTATTTTGGGGTTTGATTTATCTAATTCTGAGAGTACAAGGTTGAGATCTCCTACTATTACAGTTTTGCTCTCTATTTCTTCTTGCAGCTCTCTTAATTTCTCTTTTAAGAATTTAGATGCTGCACTACTTGGTGCATATCTGTTTAATATTGATACTGCTTCATTATCTATGCTATCCTTTAGCAGGATATAATGCCCTTACTTATCTCTTTTAATTAGATCAATTTTTGTTTTTGCTTGATCTGAGATGAGGATGGCTACCCCTGCTTTTTTGGCTTCACCTGAATAATAGTAGATTCTGCTCCACCCTTTTACTTTTAGGTTGAATGTATCACCCTGTTTCAGATGTGTTTCCTGTAAACAACATATACTAGGATTCTGACTTTTAATCCAGCCTGCTAACTGCTTCCTCTTTATGAGGGAGTTTACCCCATTCACATTTATGGTTAGAATGACTAATTCTATAATGCTTGCCATCCTGTGTAGCCCTGCTTATGCTTTTCTCCTTTGCTTCCCTCTTGCACCCCTAACCAGGTATTAAACTGGTGAACACCACTTGCTTTTCACAGCCCTCCCTTTTTAGAATCCCTCCCCCACCTTAAAGATCCTCCCCTTATTTTGCCCCTTTTCCTCGAAATTACTGTATTCCCTTCCCCTTAGCTTACTCCTTCCCTTTCACTTTTCAATGAAGTGGAAGAAGTTTCACCATAAATAGAATATGTCTGTTGATACATGCTATGTTCATCTCCCTCCTTTCTTTCTCTCAGATATAACAGGTTACATTTTCCTCTTCATGAGATGTAGTACCACCACTTTACCCTTTTTTATGATATAATTTCCTTTCCACCTCTAGTTTCCAGGACAAATTATACATGTGTTCTTTACATATCTTTATGGCAGAAATATAGTTTTCAAGATTTCTTTTTACCTTTTTAGAAATCTCTTTAGTTCTGTATTTGAAGATCAAACATTTTGTGTAGATCTCTTTTTTTCATCAAGAATAGAAGGAATTCATGTATTTCATTAATGTCCATCTTCTTCCCTGGAAAACGATGCTCATTTTTGCTGGGTAAGTTATTCTTGTTTGCATACCAAGTTCCTTAGCCTTTTGGAATATCATGTTCCAGGCACTTCATTCTTCTCCTCCTCAAATTGCAAAAATGGATTACACTTGGGGAGAATACAGGCCTTTTAAACCAACAGGGCTGTGTCCAGTGCAAACAATTCCAATGTAATTGCCAGATGATGAGAAGAGATTTAAAAAGTGGTAAATAGAAGGAAATTAGATAGGTTGGCTGCCTGGGAGAGAGGGTTTGCTTGTATTTCTTCAGCAGGAGAAGGAATCAGATGGGTGCCAACGAGTCATATTCGCCTTGTCCACCAGAGAGAGACAGAAAAAGAGAAAGACCTCAAAATAAAGGAGAAGATCTAAGAAACATCTGACACTGAAAGAGCATGGATAATAAGAAGACTGTTAAAGAACTTTAAAAACCAGCAGGAATCATTGGACTTCCTCACACAAGATGAGACTAATGGACAATGGACTTATGGACATTTATAAATTTTCAATTTATGATTATGATTATGTTATATACTTCTAGCATGTGTTATGTTACTATGTTACTATGTGCTTATGTAATTTATGTAATTATCTGTAATACTTCCCATATTGATGGATTTATGTTTCAAGGTCATGACTGTCCTATGTTCTAAATCAAAAGAAAGGGGGAGATGTTAGGATTACTGAGTGAGAGCTGGGGTTGTCTGGATGGTGACAAGGTGAGAATTCAGGTTGTCTGGATAGTTACAAGGTGAGAACTCAGGTTGACTTGGTAGAAGGAGCAAGCCCATTGGCTGAAGTGGTTCTTCCCAGAAGCCCTTGCATTATCCCACGCCCATTCTCTGGGAGAATAAAAGAGAGGACTCTCAGAGAAAGAAAAAGACTCTCTGCATTACATCAGGCCTGACGGGGCTCTCTGCAGGAAGGGAAGTCACTTCTAAGGACAAGAGTTAACAGCAACTGCCTGGAGACAACGGTTCGTTACAGGAAGAAGAATCTGTCTGAGAGATTTGAGTAGACACAGCAGATCTCTTCCCAGAGAGCGATCCAGCAGCTTCTGGAGACGACAGCTCACTACAATTGGCGCCCAACGTGGGGCAAGGACTTTTGCTTATCCTGACAAGAGGAGCTAGACCAGACCTTTGCAATTTGGCGCCCGAACAGGGACAGACACAGTCCTGATTCCAGTGGAAAAGCTTCCGATCTAGATCTCAGTCTCTCTGACCCAGAACCGTGAGTAACGAGGAAACTTTGTTAAAGATTAAGAGAGCGTGCTAATAGATAAATAAGGAACTTAACTTGTTAAGGGCTAAACCAGGAATCTCTTATAGCTGAAATGGGGCAGATGTTAGCTATAAATGTGGACGCTGCTAGATCCTGTGTTATCCTTATTGTGGCTCCTCCATATATGAATTGCTTTTTTCTAAAAGCTTCCAGTATTTTTTCCTTTGTTTGCTGGTTCTTGAACTTGACCACTATGTTTCTTGGCATTTTGATTTTAGGGTCCCTTTCAGTAGGTGATCAATGAATTTTTTCAATGTCTATTTTACCCTCTGTTTCCAAAACATCTGGGCAGTTCTCTTTGAAAATTTCCTTGAAAATAGTGTCGAAGCTCTTTTTTTTCCTCACATTTTTCAGGGAGTCCGAATATTCTCAAATTGTCTCACCTGGATGTTTTCCTGGTCTGTTGTCTTTCTAATAAGGTACTTGAAATTCTTTTCAATTGTTTCATTTCTCTGGTTTTGCTTGACTACTTCTTGATTTCTCCTTGAGTCATTCATTTCTACATGTTAGAGTCTAATTTTCAATGAGGTATTTTCTTCACTCACTTTTTTTATATCTTTTTGTAATTGTCCAATTGTGTTTTTAAGTGAGTTTTTTTCTTATATGGAATTCTTTTCCATTTTATCCATTTTATTTTTTAGAGAGTTGTTTTCTTTCTTTTTTTTATTGTGTACAACATGCTGTTCCTTTTTTTTTCTTTTTCTTTTTTAAATTTTATTCATAAATTTTTTTGACATTATATATGCATGAGTAATTTTTTATAACATTATCCCTTGTATTCATTTTCCCAAATTATCCCCTCGCACCCTCTACTCCCTCCCCTTGATGACAGGCAATCCCATACATTTTACATGTGTTACAATATAACCCAGATACAATATATGTGTGTAAATTACACATGAAGTTTTAGATTCTGAAGGTATAAGTAACCTGGGTTGACAGACAGTAGTGCAAACAATTTACATTCACTTCCCAGTGTTCCTTCTCTGGGTGTAGTTGTTTCTGGCCATCTTTGATCAACTGGAAGTGAGTTGGATCTTCTTTATGTTGAAGATATCCACTTCCATCAGAATATATCTTCATACAACATTGAAGTGTACAGTAATCTTCTCGTTCTATTCATTTCACACAGCATCAGTTGATGTAAGTCTCTCCAAGGCTCTCTGTATTCATCCTGCTGGTCATTTCTCACAGAACAACAATATTAGATAACCTTCATATACCATAATTTACCCAACCATTCTCCAATTGATGGGCATCCATTCATCTTCCAGTTTCTAGCCACTACAAAAAGAGGTGCCACAAACATTTTGGCACATACAGGTCCCTTTCTCCTCCTCTGTATTTCTTTGGGATACAAGCCCAATAAGAGCAATGCTGGATCAAAGGGTATGCACAGTTTGATAACTTTTTGGGCATATTTCCAAATTTCTCTCTAGAATGGCTGGATTCTTTCACAACTCCACCAACAATGTATTAGTGTCCCAGTTTTCCCACATCCCCTCTAACATTCATTATTATTTGTTCCTGTCATCTTAGCAAATCTGATAGGTGTGTAGTGGTATCTCAGAGTTGTCTTAATTTGCATTTCTCTGATCATTAGTGATTTGGAACACTCTTTCATATGAGTGGATATAATTTCAATATCATCATCTGAGAATTGTCTTTTCATATCCTTTGACCATTTATCAATTGGAGAATGGTTTGCTTTCTTATAAATTAGGGTCAGTTCTGTGTATATTTTGGAAATGAGACCTTTATCAGAACCTTTGACTGTAAAAATATTTTCCCAATTTGTTACTTCTCTTCTAATCTTGTTTGCATTAGTATTGTTTGTACAGAAAATTTTTAATTTGATGTAATCAAAATCTTCTATTTTGTGATCAATAATTATCTCTAGTTCTCCTCTGGTCATAAATTCCTTCCTCCTCCACAGGTCTGAGAGGTAGACTATTCTCTGTTCCTCTAATCTATTTATGATCTCATTCTTTATGCCTAAATCATGGACCCATTTTGATCTTATATAGGTATATGGTGTTAAGTGTGGATTCATATATAATTTCTGCCATAATAATTTCCAGTTTTCCCAGCAGTTTTTTCCAAATAATGAATTTTTATCCCTAATGTTGGTATCTTTGGGTTTGTCAAAGATTAAATTGCTATAGATGTACCCTTTTTTGTCCTTTGTATCTACTCTGTTCCACTGATCGACTGGTCTGTTTCTTAGCCTATGCCAAATGGTTTTGGTGACTGCTGCTATATAATATAGCTTTAGACCAGGTACACTTAGACAACCTTCATCTGACTTTTTTTTTCATTAATTCCCTTGAAATTCTCGACCTTTTATTCTTCCATATGAATTTTGTTGTTATTTTTCCTAGGTCACTAAAGTTGTTTCTTGGGAGTCTGATTGGTATAGCACTAAATAAATAGTTTAGTTTTGGAAGTATTGGCATCTTTATTATATTCGCTTGTCCTATCTAAGAGCAGTGAATGTCTTTCGAATTATTTAAATCTAACTTAATTTTTGTTGCATTTAGTAATTTTTCTCACATAATTCCTGACTATTCTTTGGTAGATGGATTCCCAAATATTTTATGCTCTCAACATTTTTTTGAAATGGAATTTCTCTTTGTATTTCTAGCTGTTGAATTTTGTTGGTGGTATATAAAAATGCTGAGGATTTATGTGGATTTATTTTGTATCCTGCAACTTTGTTAAAATTCTTAATTATTTTTAATAGCTTTTTAGCAGAGTCTTTGGGGTTCTCTAAATATACCATCATGTCATCAGCAAAGAGTGATAGTTTGATTTCCTCATTTCCTACTCTAATTCCTTGAATCTCTTTCTCGGCTCTTATTGCCGAGGCTAGCTTTTCTAGTACCATGTTGAATAGTAATGGTGATAGTGGGCAACCTTGTTTCATTTCTGATCTTACAGGAAAAGGTTCTAGTTTTCGCTATTACATATGATGTTTACTGAGGGTTTTAAATATATGGTCTTCATTATATTAAGTAATAGTCCATTTATTTCTATACTCTCAATCATTTTTAGTAGGAATGGATGTTGGATTTTATCAAATGCTTTTTCTGCATCTATTGAGATGATCGTATGGTTTTTATTAATTTGATTATTAATAAGGTCAATTATACTAATAGTTTATCATTTTCATATATATATATATATATATATATATATATATATATATATATATATATATATATATATATACCTACTTGATCATAGTGTATTTATTATCCTGGGGATGATTTTCTGGAGCCTTTTTGCTAATATCTTATTTAAGATTTTAGCATCAATATTCATTAAGGAAATTGGTCTATGGTTTTCTTTCTCAGTTTTTGATCTACCTGGTTTAGGCATTAGTACCATGTCTGTGTCATAAAAGGAGTTTGGTAGGACTCCTTCATCCCCTATTTTTTCAAATAGTTTATATAACATTGGGGCTAATTGTTCTTTTAATTTTTGTTAGAATTCACATGTAAATCCATCTGGTCCTGGGGATTTTTTCCTGGGGAGTTGATTAATGGCTTGTTCTATTTCTTTTTCTGAAAGGGGACTATTTAAACAATTTATCTCCTCCTCTGTTAATCTAGGAAGCCTATATTTTTGGAGGAAGTCATCCATTTTATTTAAGTTATCAAATTTATTAGCATAAAGTTGGGCAGAGTAAGTCTTTATTGTTCCTTTAATTTCCTGTTCATTGGTGGAACGATCCCCCTTTTCATTTGTAAGACTAACAATTTGATTTTCCTCTTTCCTTTTTCTGATCAGATTTACCAAAGGTTTATCTATTTTATTGGCTTTTTCATAAAACCAACTCTTAGTTTTATTTACTAATTCAATAGTTTTTTTCCTTTCAATATTATTGATTTCTCCTGTTAATTTTTGTATTTCAACTTTGGTTTTTGGTTTGGGGGTTTTAATTTGGTCTTTTTCTAGCTTTTTAAGTTGCAGGCCCAATTTGTTAATCTTCTCTTTCTCTATTTTGTTCAAATAAGCCTCTATAGATATAAAATTTCCCCTTATTACAGCTTTAGCTGCATCCCACAGATTTTGGTATGATGCCTCATCATTGTCATTATCTTGGGTGAAATTGTTAATTGTTTCTATAATTTGCTCTTTCACCCAGTCATTCTGTAACATGAGATTATTCATTTTCCAATTACTTTTTGGTCTATTTACCCCTTACTTCTTACTGAATGTAGTTTTTATTGCATTGTGATCTGAGAAGAAGGCATTTATTATTTCTGCCTTCCTACATTTAATTTTGAAATCTTTATGTCCTAATATATGGTCAATTTTTGTATAGGATCCATGAACTGCTGAAAAGAAAGTATACTCCTTTATATCGCCATTCAGTTTTCTCCAAAGGTCTATCATACCTAGTTTTTCTAATGTTCTATTTACTTTTTTAATTTCTTTCTTATTTGTTTTGTAGTTTGATTTGTCTAAATCTGAGAGTGCAAGGTTGAGATCTCCCACTATTATGTTTTACTGTTTATTTCTTCTTGCAGTTCTCTTAACTTTTCCTTTAGAAAGTTAGATGCTATACCACTTGGTGCATATATGTTTAGTATTGATATGGCTTCATTTTTCATGCTACCTTTTAGCAGGATATAGTTTCCTTCCTTATCTCTTTTAATTAGATCAACTTCTGCTTTTGCTTGATCTGAGATAAGCATAGCTACCCCTGCTTGTTTGGCTTTACCTGAAGCATAATAGATTCTGCTCCAAACTTTTACCTTTACTCTGTATGTATCTTCCTGCTTTAGGTGTGTTTCCTGTAAACAACATATTGTAGAGTTCTGACTTTTGATCCAGTCTGCTATCTGTCTCCGTTTGATGGGAGAGTTCATCCCATTTACATTTACAGTTAAAATTACTAATTCTGTATTTCCTGCCATCATATTATCCCCAGATTATGCTTTTTCCTTGACCCCCCTGAACCCCTTTGCCTATATTTAATTTATAGACCCCACTTGTGACTTGCAGGCCTCCCTTTTTTTAGTATCCCTCTCCCCTCCTTCCAAATCCCTTCCCTTATTCCCCTTTTCTTTTTCCCTTTTTCTTCTCCCCCCTTTTAATGAGGTGAGAGAGAATTCTCTGGAAAACACATATGTCAATTATTTAGTCTTTGAACCTCTTCTGATGAGAGTAAGATTCACACAATGTTTCACACCCTCTCTAAATTCCCTCATATATGGAATATTTTTTATGCCTCTTCCTGGGAAGCAGTTTCCCTCTTTTTATCACTCCTTCCCCTTTTTCTGATATTACCCTTTCCTTTTACTACTGCCCCCCTTTTTTATATCAGTAAAATCAAATTATCCATGCGGACTTTCTATATATCCTCAACATAGATACAGTTCTCAATAGTTCTATTTACCTTTTTCTGTTTCTCTTCAGTCTTGTGGAAGTAGATCAAATTTTTTGTTTACGTCTGTTTTTTTTCCTTAGAAACAAATGGAATTCCTCTGTTTCATTGAATGACCATCTTCTTCCATGGAAGAAAATATTAAACTTAGCTGGTTAGTTTATTCTTGGTTGTAATCCTTGATCTTTTGCCTTTTGGAATATCAGGCTCCAGGCCCTTCGTTCTTTTAATGTGGAGGCAGCCAGACCTTTAGTGACCCTTATTGTGGCCCCTTGATATTTAAATTGCTTTTTTCTAGCAGCTTGCAATATTCTTTGTGTGGTAATTCTGCAGGTTAGCCACAATATTCCAGGGATTTTTTTTTTTTTTTTTTTTTTTTTAGGGTCTTTTTCAGAAGGTGTTTGATGAATTCTTTCCACGCCTATTTTCCCTTCTGTTTCTATTATCTCCAGACAGTTCTCTTTGATGATTTCCTGTAAATTAGAATCTAGGCTCTTTTTTTGGTCATAGTTTTCAGGAAGTCCAATGATCCTCAGATTATCTCTCCTAGATCTATTTTCCAGTTCTATAGATTTTCCCAGTAAATATTTGACGTTATTCTCCAGCTTTTCATTTTCTTTTGTTTGTTTTGTTTGACTGATTCTTGGATTCTCAATGAATCATTCATTTCTATTTGTTCTGTCCTGATTTTTAAGGAGTTATTTTCTTCATTTACAGTTTTTAGTTCTTTTTATATATGCCCAATTGACTTTTTAAATAGATTATTTTGCTCTATTGAATTTTTTTTCCATTTCCCTAATTTTTTTTAGATAATTATTTTCTTTTTCCAATTCAGAAACCCTACTTTCCTGTGATTTTTTGACCTTTTCTTATTCACAAATTTTGTTTCCCTGAATCTCCTGTGAATTCTTTTTTTTTTCCAACTCAAATAATAACGTCATGTTGTTATTCTCTATCATAGCTTCTCTTTCCTTTCCCCATTTTTCTTCAAACTCTCAACTTTTTAATAGTCTATTCTAGGAGAGAGTTATGTGATGGGGGGCAGGTATCGTTCCCCTTTAGGGTGTTATCTGCTGACTCTCTGCATCTTAACTTCCTCTGGGTTGGATACTCTCTCTTTCTCTGTGTAGAAGGAATCAATGGTTCTTTTTAGCTTTTAACTCATGGTTGAAAAATCTTTTGGGGTCTTTTCCTGTGGTAAGAAATTATTTATTTATTTCTTTACCAGCTTCCTCCCAGACCAGATGGATGCAGCCGCTCCTGTGCTTGAGCTAAGAGAGAGCTTTGGGAAAGAGTTCCTCTCCCCCTCCCTGGAATTGCCTCAGAGGTGATTAGCAGGGCTGTGCTTTGAGGGCGCTGTGTGTCCTAGAGACTTCCCTGAGGTTTAAGACTGAACAGTAAAGGCAACACAAAGCCCAGCCAATGTGTCCCGTGGGCGTGGATATCAGCAGCTGATGTGAAAAGCCACTGACGTGAAAAGCCCCTGCATTCAAACTGGAAGTGTCTGCCCAGAAACCATGGTCCCTATTTCAAAGGTTCTGCTTCTCTGGGACTTCCGCAGCTGAGTTCCACAGCCTCCAGCCAAGCCTGGCACTATGTGAATTAGATGTTGCCTTGGGCCGTGTCCCCGCTTTTCAAGCTCTTAACTACCCCCAGGTGAAGCCCCAGGCAGCAGAATGTGACTTCATAGCAGTGCTGAGATCTGTTAAGTCACTTTCGGATTGGGGTGATTCTAGTATCTGGCTTTATATTTTAAAGTGGCTTGATTTCTCTTCTGGACTTCTGTTTTATAAGCAGAGAAGAGCTAACAGCCTGTGCTGGATTCCTCTATCTCAGTGGTTTCTCTGATCCCAGAGCTCCCCCCAGCCCGATCGGCACAGTGTGCTAGCACCTCACCCTGTCTGTGCTGGCCTTTTTTCTTCCTCCCCTGGGAACCGACCTTTTCTGTTGAAACTCCAGATTCTCTTCAGCTGGTAAGTCGTGCTTCCAGTCCTTGTGGTTTCTATCAGTCCAGAGTTATTTTTGAGGCTGATTTAATTAATTGGTAATGAGGGAAGAAGGGAGCTCACAAAATCACATGTATCTTCTCTGCCATCTTGGCTTCGCCCCACAAGAGCTGTTTTCTTTATCCAGCTCACTAATCCTGTTTTCCTTGGAGTTGTTCACCTTTTCCAATTCACTAATTTTGTTTCTCAATGATTTGATCTCTTTATCCACTCTGGATAACTTCTCCAGGCTCTCTTGCCAAGCTTCCCTTTCCTTTTCCCATTTCTCTTCTACCTCTCTTGTGAGAGCCTTTTTGATTTCCCCTATGAGATTCTTTTGTATTGAGGAGCAGATCATATCCCCCTTAGGGGATTCCCCTGGGGACAGTCTGTTTTTAGTCTCCTCAGTATTTGAAGTCTGCTCTCTCTCCATATAGAAGCTGTCAATGGTTAGAGCCCTTTTGAATTTTTTGTTCATTTTGTCAGAGGGGGAATGGAAGAAAAGAAATTGACAAGAGAAACAATTGGTCTGTTTTTGGGGGGATGGGGCTGGATGGTGTTAATGGGATTCCTCTACAGACTGGGGGCAAGGGCAGTAGTGAGCCACTAACAGGATAGCGATGCCTGCGCTGAGTCTGCGCCCTGAGACTCTGAGAACTCGGAGTCACTCCAGATGGGGGTTGAGGGTGGCTGGGTTCCAAGAGACACTAGCTTTCTGGGGTTTTCTTCTTCACCTCCGGTGTTTACACCCTTTCAGCTGCTCCTGGCTTGCTGCCAAGTCAGAATATCCACACTGGGGTAAAAGTCTTTTTGCAGAAATGGCAGAGATCCTACCCCTCCCCCCTGTGGTCTGAGCTGTGTGAGCTGCCTGTCTCACTTTGGCTTGCCTGCCCTCAATCCGTGCCCAGTCTGTTTGACCCTCCCCTGAGCAAACACAGACCTTCTCTGGTGAATTTCAAGGATGTCTTCTGTTGGTGATTATTTGTCGGTTTCTTTTCTGGTCAAGCATTAATTCCAAGGCTTGTCATGAAATAAGTCCTGAGAGAAAACACGGAGCTCAAGCAGCTGTCTGCCTCCACACCGCCATCTTGGCCGGAAGTCCTCACCTAATCACTCTTTAACATGAAATTGTTTAGTTTCCAATTACTTTTTGGTCTATTTACCCCTAATTTTTTGTTGAATGTAGCTTTTATTGCATCATGATCTGAAAAGAAATCCTTTACTATTTCTGCCTTTCTGCATTTAATTTTGAGATCTTTATGTCTTAATATATGGTCAATTTTTGTACAGCTACTTATCATTTTAAAGAAAATATTAATTTTTCTTATGCTCTCTACTTCTTTGAACAGCAATGGGTGTTTTGTTTTATCCAATGCTTTTTCTGCCTCTATTGATGTAACTATGTTTACTGTAAATCCAGTTATTGACATTGTCAATTATGGTAATAATTTTCCTGTTACTGATCCAGCCCTTCATCCTGGTATAAATCCTACTTTTTCATAATGTATTTAGTATTGTCCTGATAATATCTTGATGTGATCTCTTTGCTAATATTATATTTAAGATTTTTGCATTAATTTTTCATTAGGCAAATTCATTTGTAACTGTCATTGTTTTGTCCCTTTCTGGTTGTGACATAAGCACTATATCTCTATCATAAATGGAATTTGGTATGACTCCTTTTCCTATTTTTCCAAATAGTTTGTCTAGTTCTGGAATTAATTGTTCTTTGAGTATTTTATTTTTTCTTAGGACGTTCATTGATAGCTTGGTCATTTTCTATTCCTAAACTATGATTACTTAAATAATATATTTCCTCCTTTGTTCATCTTGACAATCTATATTTTTATCATTATTTATTCATTTCTTTTAGGTTATCATTTTATTTGGCATATACGTAGGCAAAATAGCTCCTAATCAATACTTTTATTTTTTCTTCATTGGTTATAATTCAACCTTTTTTTTAAATTTTGTTACATTAGTTTTCTTCTTTCCTTTATCTATTTTTTTCATAAAACCAACGTTCAATTTTGTTTATTAGTTTAACAGTCTTCTTACTTTGGATTTCATTAAACTCCCATTTTATTTTCAGAATTTCAAATTTGGTAATTGTTTTAGAGTTTTTAATTTATTTTTTTCCTAGAATTTTATTTGCATTCCCAGTTCTTTGATCTTCTCATTCTCTATTGTATTCTTATAAGCATCTAAAGATATACAATTTCCCTCAAGAACTACTTTGGCTGAATTCTATAAGTCTTAATATGGTGTCTCATAATTTTCATTTTCTTGGATTAAATAATCTATTATTGTTATGGTTTGTTGTTTGACCTAGTTATTCTTTAGGATTAGATTATTTACCTTCCAATTAATATTTGCTCTATTTTTCAGGGCTCTGTAATCCATGTAATTTTTTATTGAATCATGATCTTAAAGGAATGCATTTACACTTTCTGCCTTTCAGCATTTGATTGCAAGATCTGTGTGTCCTAATGATCAATTTTTTCCATGTTCCACCAAAAGGAAAGTTTTATCCCCATTCAATTATCCCCTTTTTATCTCCATTCAATTTTCTCTCAAAGTTCTATCATCCCTAACTTTTCTAAAATTCTATTTACCTCATTAACTCCTTTCTTGTCTGTTTTGTGGTTGGTTTATTGATTTCTGAGAGAAGGAAATTAAGATTCACCATTAGCTTAGTTTTGTTGACTTACTCTTCTTGCAACTTTCTTAACTTCTGATTTAGGAATTTGGAAACTATGTCATTTGGTGCACATATATTTGTTATTAAATTGCTTCATTATGTATGCTACCCTTTATCAAGAGAGAGGTTCTTTCTTAATCTAATTTAGCTTTTGCTTTATGAGATCAGGATCGTTTTCTTGCTTTTTTTTTTTTTTTTTTTTTTTTTTTTTTTGATGTTAGAAGTGTAACATGTTCTGCTTCAGCCTTTTACCTGGATTTCTCTGCTTTAAATGTGTTTCTTTCTTGTTAAGACATACTACAGAATTTTGGCTTTTAATCTCCTCTGGTTCTGCTTCTTTTGTATGGGAGAGTCTATTTCAGTTAGATTGGCAAAATTTCTGCCATACAATAGAGCAAAATAGCTCTTAATTATTGATTTAATTTCTTTGTCATTATTTGGTGATAAGTTCACCCTTTTCATTTTTTATATTGGTGGGTTTTTTTTTCTTCCTTTTTTCCTGCAAAAAGATACATAATGTTCCTTAGTCCCATTTAATAAATCCAATTACAGTTTATCTAATTACTTACAAAATATCTCTCTCCCAAAATTAATAACAACTATGGAGAGTACTTATCTTTGGATTGTAGCAATAAAATGTCAAGAATTATATCTGCAAAAATCTTGTCACAGAGCCTAACATCTCATTATGAACAAATAGGTACTAGAAATTACTTGAATGATAATTTAAGAAATATTTCATATTTTTTCTTTCCTTTTTTCTGATGAAATTAACTAAAGGTTATCTATTTTGTTGTTCATTTTTTTCATAGAACCAGCTCAGTTTTATTTATTAGTTCAATAGTTTTCTTAGTTTCTATTGTATTAGTCTCTTTTAAGTCTCAGAATTTCTAATTTGGTGTTTATTGGGGATTTGTAATTTCTTCTTTTAGCTGCATTCCTAATTCTTTGCTCTCCTCTTTCTTTTATTCATGTAGCTATTTAGAAGTATAAAATTTTACCTAAGAACTTCTTTGTCTGTGTTACATAGGTTTTGGGATGCTGTCTCATTATTGTCATTCTCTTGAATAAAAAACATGGATTGTTTCTGTGATCTGTTGCTAGAACCACTCATTCTTTAGAATTAGATTGTTTAATTTCCAATTAGTTTTTACCATATATTTCCCTCAGCTTTTTTTTAAACATGATTTGTATTGCATTGTTGTCTTTAAAGGAAGTATTTCCCATTTCTTCTTTTCTGCATTTGATTGTGAGGTTTTAGTATCCTAATACATAGTCAATTTTTGTGTAGGTGCTATGTACTGCCAAAAAAAAAGTGTATTCCTTTCTATCCCTATTCAATTTTCTCCATTTATCCATCACATCTAGTATCCTTTTAACCTCCATAGTCTCTTTTTGGTTTATTTGTGGTTATATTTGTTTGATTATGAGAGGGGAAGGTTGAGATTCTCCACTAGGATAGTTTTGTTGTCTATTTTCTTTCTGTAATTAGCTTAAAATTTTCTCTAGGAATATCTGCTTTCTCACCTGATGCATACAAATATAGTATTATTATTACTTATTACTTCATTATTTGTGATATCCTTTTTAAAAATGTAGTTTCCTTCTTTATCTCTTTTAACAAGATCTATTTTTACTTTTGCTTTACCTGAGATCAGAATTTTTAGCCCCTGCTTTTTTTTTAACTTTAGCTGAAACACAATAAATTCTGTTCCAGCATTTTACCTTTATTCTGTCTCTTAGCCAAAAGTGTTGTTTTAAACAACATATTGTAGAATTCTATTTTTAATACACTCTGCTATTTGTTTCCATTTTATGGGAGAGTTCATTCAATTCACACTCACAGTTATGATTACTACCTGTGTATTTTCTTCTATCTTTATTTATATATGGAAAAAATAAGGTGGGAGAAAAATATATATATACACTATTGTTCTCTCTTTTCCATTCTATCCTCAATCCTGTTTTTATTACCCACCCCACTACCTTGTTGTCTATAAATCCTTTGTCCCTTCTGACTTTTTCCTTAGTGTTTCTGCCCTCTATCTAACCAGCCTCTCCCTTTTCTTTCCTCTTTCTACTCTTACTTCTTTATAGGATTAGATACATTTCTCCATCCAACTGAATGATTAAGTAATTCTCTCTTAAAGCCAAAATTAATGAGATCTAGATTGAAACAATGCTCATCTCTTTCCCATCTTTCCCTCAATTACAAAAGGTCTTTTGCATCTCTTCATGTAAACTAATTGCCCCATTATGCCTCCCCTTTCCTCTTTTTTCCAATAGAGACCTTTTTCCACCCCTTAATGTATTTTTCTTTTTTTTTTTTTTCTTTTTTTTTTTTTTAAAGAAACAAACTTTTATTAAACTTTTATCACATACAATGAGCAGCTAGATTGCTCAGTGGATAGAGTGCTAGGTCTGGAATTAGGACAGTCTGAGTTCAAATCCAGTCTCAGATACTAGCTGAGTAGCTCTGGGCAAGTCACTTAAACCTATTTGCCTCAGTTTCCTCATTTGTAAAATGAATTGGAGATAGAAATGGTAACTCCAAATGGGATTGCTAAAATCTGAAATGACTGAGCAATAATAACAAAATGTGCCATGTGACTGTGTACTAAGTTCTTTCCAAATATTGCCTCATTTGATTCTCACAACAACCCTGGAGCTTTTGTCATCCCCATATTACAGTTGAGGATTTTAGTGATTTGCTCAGGGGAAGTTTCTGAGACTGAATTTGAACTCAGATATTTCTAACGTCATTCTCAGTGTACCATCTGGATGTCTCAGGGAAGGGATGTTTCCAAGGCTGAAAATCTCCATGCACTGGAATTAGCTTATGTCAGTTCAGGATTCTATAGCATGATGAAGAAAATGGTTATATACACTTAATACATTCATATATAAATATGCATGTGACACACACACAGATATAGAGATAGATATATCCATTGCACAGTGGCTAAAGAGGCTACCTTGAGACTAGGAGCTTTAGGTGGTGAGTCAGACAAAGTTTTGGACCTGCAGCTGGCAAATCCTGAGTTCAAATCTTACCTCAGATGCTAGTTATGTGACATTGGGCAAGTAATTTAATTTTCCTCAACTGAGTTTAAGTAATAATACTTAGCTCCCCAGATTGTTGCGAGGATCATATGAAATAATATTTATAAATTGCTTGTCACAGAGCCTGGCATGTGGTAAATGCTTGATAAATGCATATTCTCTTTCCCTTCCCCAGAGACTTCTGTCTTCTTGCCTCTGACATACTCTGGCTTTGTGATTGGAGGACGTCATTAAGCTGAGCCTCTAAGTTGAAGAGAAAGTCCTATTTCACTTTGGTAAAGGGAGTGTCTTTGCCCAATAACTCCCTCTACAAGAAAACAACCAGTTTATCCATGTACCTTGTAGGTCCCTCAATCTCGTCATGGTGGATACACTCACTAGTGACAGAGATTTAAAGCAAGTTATGCCTTCCTACCTGTTGGGGTCCTGTCTGTGTGATGGCAGCAATATATTGCCCCAGGAAAATTAGGCTAATTTTTTCTTTTTTTTTTTTTTTTTTTTTTTTTTTTTTTTTTACCTATTTTTTTTTTATATTATATTTATATTTATATATATATATATTTATATTATATTATTTTATAATTATAACATTTTTTGACAGTACATATGCATGGGTAATTTTTTACAACATTATCCCTTGCACTTACTTCTATTCAGATTTTTTCCCTTCCTCCCCCAAACCCCTCCCCCAGATGGCAAGCAGTCTTATATATGTTAAATATATTACAGTATAATTTAGATACAATATATGTGTGTAGAACCGAATTTTTTGTTGCACAGGAAGAATTGGATTCAGAAGGTAAAAATAACAGTTTACATTCATTTCCCATTGTTCCTTTTCTGGATGTAGCTGGTTCTTTCCATCATTAATCAATTGGAATTGGATTAGCTCTTCTCTATGTTGAAGAAATCCACTTCCATCAGCATACATCCTCGTACAGTATCATTGTTGAAGTGTATAATGATCTTCTGGTTCTGCTCGTTTCACTCAGCATCAGTTGATGTAAGTCTCTCCAAGCCTCTCTATATTTCTCCTGTTGGTCATTTCTTATAGAACAATAATATTCCATAACATTCATATACCATAGTTTACCCAACCATTCTCCAATTGATGGACATCCATTCATCTTCCAGCTTCTAGCCACTATGAAAAGGGCTGCCACAAACATTTTGGCACATACAGGACCCTTTCCCTTCTCTAGTAGTTCCTTGGGGTATAAGCCCAGTAGTAGTATGGCTGGGTCAAAGGGTATGCACATTTTGATAACTTTTTGGGCATAATTCCAGATTGCTCTCCAGAATGGTTGGATTCTTTCACAACTCCACCAACAATGCATCAGTGTCCCAGTTTTCCCACAGCCCCTCCAACATTCATCGTTATTTGTTCCTGTCATCTTAGCCAATCTGACAGGTGTGTAATGATACCTCAGAGTTGTCTTAATTTGCATTTCTCTGATCAATAGTGATTTGGAACACTCTTTCATATGAGTGGAAATAGTTTTAATTTCATCATCTGAAAATTGTCTGTTCATATCCTTTGACCATTTATCAATTGGAGAATGGCTTGATTTCTTATAGATTAAAGTCAATTCTCTGTATATTTTGGAGATGAGGCCTTTATCAGAACCTTTAACTGTAAAAATTTTTTCCCAATTTGTTACTTCCCTTCTAATCTTGTTTGCATTAGTTTTGTTTGTGCAGAAACTTTTTAATTTGGTGTAATCAAAATGTTCTATTTTGTGATCAATAATGGTCTCTAGTTCTCCCTTGGACACAAACTCCTTCCTCCTCCACAAGTCTGAGAGGTAAACCATCCCATGTTCCTCCAATTTATTTATGATTTCGTTCTTTATGCCTAAATCTTGGACCCATTTTGATCTAATCTTAGTATGTGGTGTTAAATGTGGGTCCATGCCTAGTTTCTGCCATACTAATTTCCAGTTTTCCCAGCAGTTTTTGTCAAATAATGAATTCTTATCCCAAAATTTGGGATCTTTGGGTTTGTCAAAGATTAGATTGCTATTTTTATTCACTATCTTGTCCTGTGAACCTAACCTATGCCACTGATCAACTAGTCTATTTCTTAGCCAATACCAAATGGTTTTGGTGACTGTTGCTTTATAATATAGCTTTAAATCAGGTACACTTAGACCACCTTCCTCTGACTTTTTTTTCATTAGTTCCCTTGCAATTCTCGACCTTTTATTCTTCCATATGAATTTTGTTGTTATTTTTTCTAGGTCATTAAAATAGTTTCTTGGGAGTCTGATTGGTATAGCACTAAATAAATAGATTAGTTTGGGGAGTATTGTCATCTTTATTATATTCGCTCGGCCTATCCAATAACATTGAATGTCTTTCCAATTATTTAAATCTGACTTTATTTTTGTGGCAAGTGTTTTGTAATTTTGCTCATATAATTCCTGACTCTCCTTTGGTAGATATATTCCCAAATATTTGATACTATCGACTGTTATTTTGAATGGAATTTCTCTTTGTATCTCTTGCTCTTGGATTGTGTTGGTAATGTATAAAAATCCTGAGGATTTATGTGGATTTATTTTGTATCCTGCGACTTTGCTAAAATTCTGAATTATTTCTAATAGCTTTTTAGCAGAGTCTTTGGGGTTCTCTAAGTATACCATCATGTCATCTGCGAAAAGTGATAATTTGATTTCTTCATTTCCTACTCTAATTCCTTGGATCTCTTTCTCGGCTCTTATTGCCAAGGCTAGCGTTTCTAGTACTATATTGAATAGTAATGGTGATAGTGGGCAACCTTGTTTCACTCCTGATCTAACAGGGAAAGGTTCTAGTTTATCACCATTACATATGATGTTTACTGAAGGTTTTAAATATATGCTCCTTATTATTTTAAGGAATAGTCCATTTATTCCTATACTCTCAAGCGTTTTTAGTAGGAATGGATGTTGGATTTTATCAAATGCCTTTTCTGCATCTATTGAGATGATCATATGGTTTTTATTAATTTGATTATTAATATGGTCAATTATACTAATAGTTTTCCTAATATTAAACCAGCCCTGCATTCCTGGTATAAATCCCACTTGGTCATAGTGTATTATCCTGGGGATGATTTTCTGAAGTCTATTTGCTAATATCTTATTTAAGATTTTAGCATCAATATTCATTAAGGAAATTGGTCTATAGTTTTCTTTCTCAGTTTTCGATCTACCTGGTTTAAGTATCAGTACCATGTCTGTGTCATAGAAGGAATTTGGTAGGACTCCTTCAATCCCTATTTTTTCAAATAGTTTACATAGCATTGGAGTTAGTTGTTCTTTAAATGTTTGGTAGAATTCACCTGTAAATCCATCTGGTCCTGGGGACTTTTTCTTAGGAAGTTGGTTAATAGCTTGGTCTATTTCTTTTTCTGAGATGGGACTATTTAGACTACTTACTTCTTCCTCTGTTAATCTGGGCAAGCTATATTTTTGAAGGTATTCTTCCATTTCATTTAAGTTATCAAATTTATCGGCATAAAGTTGAGCAAAGTAGCTCCTAACTATTGTTCTAATTTCCTCTTCATTAGTGGTGCGTTCACCCTTTTCATTTTCAAGACTATCAATTTGCTTTTTCTCTTTCCTTTTTTTAATCAGGTTTACTAAGGGTTTGTCTATTTTGTTGGTTTTTTCATAAAACCAACTCTTAGTTTTATTAATTAATTCAATAGTTTTTTTACTTTCAATTTTATTAATCTCACCTTTTATTTTTTGAATTTCAAGTTTTGTGTTTGTCTGGGGGTTTTTAATTTGTTCCTTTTCTAGCAATTTTAGTTGTAAACCCAATTCGTTGGCCCTCTCTTTCTCTATTTTATGCAAGTAGGCCTGTAGAGATATAAAACTTCCCCTAATTACTGCTTTGGCTGTATCCCACACATTTTGGTATGATGTCTCATTATTGTCATTTTCTTGGGTGAAGTTATTAATTATGTCTATGATTTGCTGTTTTACCCAATCATTCTTTAGTATAAGATTATTTAGTTTCCAATTATTTTTTGGTCTATTTTCCCCTGGCTTTTTATTAAATGTTATTTTGATTGCATTATGGTCTGAAAAGGATGCATTTACTATTTCTGCCTTACTGCATTTGATTTTGAGGTTTTTATGCCCTAGTATATGATCAATTTTTGTATAGGTTCCATGAACTGCTGAGAAGAAAGTATATTCCTTTCTGTCTCCATTTAGCTTTCGCCAAAGATCTATCATATCAAACTTTTCTAGTATTCTATTTACCTCTTTGACTTCTTTCTTATTTATTTTGTGGTTTGATTTATCTAATTCTGATAGTGCAAGGTTGAGATCTCCCGCTATTATAGTTTTGCTATCTATTTCCTCTTGCAGCTCTCTTAATTTCTCTTTTAAGAATTTAGATGCTGCACCACTTGGTGCATACATGTTTAATATTGATACGGCTTCACTATTGATGCTTCCCTTTAGCAGGATATAATGTCCTTCCTTATCTCTTTTAATTAGATCAATTTTTGTTTTTGCTTGATCTGAGATGAGGATGGCTACTCCTGCTTTTTTGGTTTTGCCTGAAGCATAATAGATTCTGCTCCACCCTTTTACTTTTAGTTTGAATGTCTCATCCTGTTTCAGGTGTGTTTCCTGTAAACAACATATAGTAGGATTCTGACTTTTAATCCAGTCTGCTAACTGCTTCCTCTTTATGAGGCAGTTTGCCCCATTCACATTTATGGTTAGAAGGACTAATTCTATATTGCTTGCCATCCTATTAACCCCTGCTTATGCTTTTCCCCTTTCCTTCCCTTTTACCCTCCTATCCAGTATTAAACTGGTAAACACCACTTGCTTTTCACAGCCCTCCCTTTTTAGGATCCCTCCCCCACCTTAAAGATCCTCCCCTTATTTTATCCCTTTTCCTCGAAATTACTGTATTCCCTTCCCCTTAGCTTACTCCTTCCCTTTCACTTTTCAATGAAGTGGAAGAAGTTTCACCATAAATCGAATATGTCTATTGATACACGCTATGTTCATCTCCCTCCTTTCTTTCTCTCAGATATAATAGGTTACCTTTGCCTCTTCATGAGATGTAGTACCACCACTTTATACTTTTTTATGATATAATCTCCTTTCCACCTCTAGTTTCTAAGACAAATTGTACATATGTTCTTTACATATTTTTTTGACAGAAGTATAGTTCTCAAGATTTCTTTTTACCTTTTTTAGAAGTCTCTTGAGTTCTGTATTTGAAGATCAAACCTTTTATGTAGGTCTGGTTTTTTCATCAAAAATAGATGGAATTCATTTATTTCGTTAAATGTCCATCTTCTTCCCTGGAAAATGATGCTCATTCTTGCTGGGTAAGTCACTCTTGGCTGCATACCAAGTTCCTTAGCCTTTCGGAATATCATGTTCCAGGCCCTGCGTTCTTTTAATGTGGACGCTGCTAGATCCTGTGTTATCCTTATTGTGGATCCTCCATATCTGAATTGTTTTTTTCTAGCAGCTTCCAATATCTTTTCCTTTGTCTGATGGTTCTTGAACTTGGCCACTATATTTCTTGGCGTTTTGATTTTAGGGTCCCTTTCAGTAGGTGATCGATGAATTTTCTCAATGTCTATTTTACCCTCTGTTTCCAAAACGTCTGGGCAGTTCTCTTTGATAATTTCCTCGAAAATGGTGTCCAAGCTCTTTTTTTCCTCCCATTTTTCAGGGAGTCCGATTATTCTCAAATTGTCTCTCCTGGATCTGTTTTCCAGGTCTGTTGTCTTTCTGGTAAGGTACTTGACAGTCTTTTCAATTGTCTCATTTCTCTGGTTTTGCTTGACTCCCTCTTGGTTTCTCCTTGAGTCATTCATTTCTACTTGTTCCAGTCTAATTTTCAATGATGTATTTTCTTCACTCACTTTTTTTATATCTCTTTGTAATTGTCCAATTGAGTTTTTATCTTCTATGGAATTTTTTTCCATTGTATTTTTTAGAGAGCTGATTTCTTTTTCCAGCTCTCTAATCCTGTTTTCCTTGGAGTTGTTTACCTTTTCCAGCTCACTAATCTTGTTTCTCAATGATTTGATTTCTTTATCCATTCTGTCTTTGAATGCATGGGATGACTTCTCCAGGCTCTCTTGCCAAGCTTCCCTTTCCTTTTCCCATTTCTCTTCCAGCTCTCTTGTGAGAGCCTTTTTGATTTCCTCTATGAGGTTCTTTTGTATTGAGGAGCAGCTTATATCCCTCCCAGGGGATACATCTGGGGACATTCTGTTCCTAGTCTCTTCAGCATTTGAAGTCTGCTCCCTCTCCACACAGAAGCTGTCAATGGTTAGAGCCCTTTTGAATTTTTTGTTCATTTTGTCAGAGTAGGAATCAAAGAAAACAAACTGACAAGAGAAACAATTGGTCTGTTTTGCGGGGGATAGGGCTGGATGGTATTAATGGGCTTCCTCTACAGACTGGGGGTAGGGCAGCAGAGAGCCACTAATAGAACAGCAATGACTGTACTGAGTCTGCGCTCTGAGGCTCCGAGAACGCACCGAGTCAGTCCAGGTGGGGGTTGGGGGTGGCCGGGCTCTGAGAGACACTGGCTTTCTGGGGTTTTAATCTTCACCTCCAGTGTTTACACCCTCTCCACCGCTCCTGGCTTGCTGCCAAGACGGAGCATCCACACTGGGGCAAAAGCCCTTTCACAAAAACGACAGAGATCACACCCCTCCCCCTCCGGTCTGAGCTGTGTGAGCTGCCTGTCTTGCTCTGGCTGCCTGCCCTCAGTCTGCGCCCAGTCTGATTGACCCTCCCCCGAGCAAACACAGACCTTTTCTGGCGACTTTCAAGGATGTCTTCTCTTGGTGATAATTTGTGGATTTCTTTCTGGGTCAAGCATTAAGTCAGAGGCTTGTCATGAAGTAAGTTCTGAGAGAAAACGAGGAGCTCAAGCAGCTGTCTGCCTCCACGCCGCCATCTTGGCCGGAACTGTATTTTTCTTTGTTGTCATTATCTCAGAGTACAATTACTCCCTCTGTCCCTTCTATATTCCCCAGTGACAGAAACAGTACTCAAGAATTACAGATATTATTTTCCCATATAGGGAGGTAAACTGTTTAATATTTAATTAATATATATTCCCCCTTCCTGTTTATCTTTCTGTATTTCTGTGTTTCTCTTGAGTTCTGTGTTTGTAGTTTAAATTTTCTGTTTAGTTATGTTTTTTTTTTGTTGTTTTTTACAAAAGAAATTATTAAAAAGTCTCATTTCATTGAATTGCTATCAATTCTTCTGAAAGATGATGCTGAAAATTCTTGGTTGCAACTCTAACTCCCAGGGGTATGATATTCCAGGCCCTCTGATCCTTTATGATAAAAGCTGCCAGATCCTGGGTAATCCTGACTGTTGCTCCTTGATTTTTCAATTTCTTTTGTCTGGCAGATTACAATATTTTTTTTTCCCTTGAGATTATAGTTTTGGAGTTTTGGGCCTTTCCTTTGGGAACTCTTTCCAGTGCTGACTGATGGGTCCTTTCAATCACCATCTTCCCCTTTGTTTCTAGAATATTAGGATAATTTTCTTTAATGATCTCTTGTGGAATGCTTTCCAGACTTTTTTTTTTTGGTCATAGCCTTCAGGTAGGCCAATAATTTTAAAATTATCTCTCCTGGATCTATTTTCCAGGTTAGCCATTTTTCCAATGATTTATTTCACATTTTCTTCCATTTTTTAATTCTTTTTAGTTTTTTTTTTAACCAATTCTTGCTGAGTTACAAAGTCATTAGCTTCTATTTGTCCTATTCTAGTTTTTAATGTGCAATTTTTTTTAGTTAGTTTTTGTATCTCTTTTTTCATATGGTTAATTCTACTATTTAAGAAATCATTTTCTTCAAAATCCTTCAATTTTTTTCCTTCTTTTTTCCCAGCCTGTGATTCTCTCATATATACTTTTCATTTCTTTTCTCATTTTTAATACCTTCTTATTTGACTTTTAAAGTCTTTTATGAGCTGTTCCAATAAGTCTCTTTGGGCTTGAGACCAATTGATATCCCTCTTTGAAATTTCTTCTGTGGACACTTTATCCTTATCTGATTTTGTGTTTTGCATTGACCTATCACCACAGTAGCTTTCTATGTTCAAGATCCTCTTCTGTTTTTTTCTCATTTTCTTTCCTTTCTTTTAGTATTTCCTCTTTTCTTACTTATGGCTGACCTCTGCTTCTGGTATAAAGAGGGTGTTGTCCCAAGTTTCCTGTGCAGCTGTGATCCTTGGCTTTGAGCACAAAGCCAAAGTGTTTGTTGGGGGTGGATAGCTTTTTCTGCTCTTTTCAGGAAACAACCTGGTTTTCCAGAGTTTGCCTTCTAAGCTGAACTTGAAAGCTGTCCCACTAATTTACTAATCTACTGAGCCAGGACTGAGGATCTTAATTGCTGATTTGTTACAATTAAGACCCTCTCACAGAGCTATTGAGAGGGCTCTCCCAGAGTCTATCTCAGCAGGTTTGAACAACCTTTTCATCTTAGTGAGACTGAATTTTTTTTGTTTGACATTTTTCTAGTCTGTCTTGAGTTGGAGAAAGATTTTATCCTGTCAGACTGTTCACAGGCTTGGTTCCATGTAGTTTTTGAAGAAAACTGGGAGAGTTCCAGCAGCTTCCTGACTTTACTCTGCCGTCTTGGTTCCACCCCAGAATCTTATTTCATCTTTATCACCCCCATGAGGAAATAAATTAAAAAAAAAACTTAGATGGCATAAGTGATTACAACCATAAGTTGCAGAGAGATTTATCCCACATCACTTGTTTTAAGATTAATCAATATGAAATGTGAAGACCAAGTTAGCACTCTGGATGCCTTAGAATCAGCTGGAGTCAGGATAAGCAAAAGTCCTTGGTCTTTATTTTAAGTCTTTAGGGGTAGAAGTGAATTGGATGGACCCAGGATCTCCATGACCTTCCTTCTCTTTGTCTACCACCAAAAGTGACTCTGACTAGTCTTACTCACACCCTATTCCCTCCTACAATTCTCTGTATAAACCAAACAATTGAGCCAGCAAAGAATAGTGGGAAGGGCCATTTTCCGAGCATATTCTAAAAGAGTATTGGCCAATAAGTAATTGGCCTTAAGTGCTCAGTTGTCCAAGTGCACCTACTCAGAGTTTCAGCCCTTTACAATGAAAGGTCTTTTGAAGTTTTTTTTTTTTTTTTTTTTTTTTTTTAAAAGGATTCCCAACACAACTTTTTCTAATATGGAAACAAAACATCTCTACCCCAAGACCCTTCATAAAAAGATTCAAGGCATATTTTGTATAAATTATCTCATGTATGCTTCATAGTATTTGCTTTTCACACAAAAGTTGTAAAAATACATTTTTTATTGTTGTATATCATTTCATTTATGTGTCCCAATTAAAGTTTAGGAAACTGTAACATTTCTCTTTTAAATTACATTGGTGTGGAGTGAAAGGAAAAATGGAGCCAAAGTGAACTATGAAGCTTCTTGATTTTCTCTTTTAATTCTTTTTTTTTTCCTCTTCTCTCTCCCAGCTATACAATTGTTAAGGAAGATGTGCATATTGATCCAAAAAAGGAAACAAAAAATATATCTTATTGAATCCTTCAAGATAAAAATTAAATTCTCCAAAATTTCTTCAAAAAACTGATCTTTTGAGGAAATCTATCAGTTATTTGTTAAATATTATTTTTGTTTCTGTGTTTGTTTTTAATCAGCACAGAATTTAAAGAAATTTGATCCTATGCTTTATCTTCAATTTAACAATGTGCTTTCTGATTACAAATGCCTTACAGAAAGTTACGTAGGAGGAGAACACAGGATATTATAGTATTTTAAGTGGAAAATGACCTCAGAGATCTTCTGCTATAGCTCTCTCATTTTAAAGTGAAGGATACTGAGGTATAAATTAATCAATTTATTGATTAATTACTTAACCAAAATCACATAATCCAAGTAGCAGAGATGAAATGAAAATGTAAGTCTTTTTTTTTTTTTTTTTGTCAAATCCAGCCATTCATTATACCTGTACAAGTAGCATAATACATTCGTTTTGAAAAAAAAAAAAAAAAAAAAACATAGTTTAAAAGCCATGATTTAAATGGTAACGACTATTTGTATTTTGGTAAATTTGAAAAGAAAACATTCATTATTGTGAAGGACTGGATTTGTTGCTAATATATAACAGACTTGCATGGTTAGCATGCTTTACTATTTTTTTTTTTACTTTTTTTTTTTCTCTAAGTGACCTTCACTGGAACAGATGACACTCAAACCTTTGATCTTGGTTCATATTGCAAGGGCATCAAGACAAGAAAACTGCTTAAATAATGCAACTTGTGCAATCTCCTAGACAAATGGCAAACTAATCAGGCTCTGAATCCTTGTTTTTGAAGACTTGTGCATTTTTAAAGAAGATGGAGTAATTGTTCAGTGACTTGGTGCCATTGATTTTCATTATGGTCTGTTCCAGGTCATCTGGGAGAGATAGTCTTTGCATAGCTAAATATAATGGTGAGAGAGATACTTTCTGTTTCATATTCAAGAAGAAAAAATTCCAGTCCTTGAGAAAAGTTTTGTTTGACCTCTTAAAAAACAACTTTTGAAAACTGCATTATCTCAAGGAAATGATGAAAGCAACCCTCAGCATAGCTATCATCAGATTGCTTTAACTTCAAGAATTCCCACTTAGTAAAATTTTAAAAGGAACCGGAGTTAGCCATGAACAGAAATATTTTAAACTATCTGATAAAAATTCAAAGTGAATTTGGGAACTATGGTTGAATAGACAGAATATTTAATTCAAATGAATGCCAGTTGTTCCTGGTGGAGAGATAGATAAAAATTGTGTTGGTTTTCCTATCTTTCTTTTAAGATGTGGTATATGAAGGTTTTTTTTTAATCAATCAGAAAAATTAAGTACAGATTTGGTTGCAGTTAAGATACCTCTTTTAGTCTTCAGATAGCTAATTTTTAAATTTGTGGATAGGATTTTTATGTATCTGACATATCTATAAAATTGGCTCAAATATATTAAAAAAAACTCCTTCCTGTTTTTGTCAATTGGATTTAGGATTGATAATACTTTTCTTGACTGCCAATTTTGGCTTTACTTTGAAAACTCAATTAATCTTATTCCTGGGTAGTGGAGCCAAAATAGTGGAGAAGACACACATGCTTCTTTCTGATCTTCTCTTACAGCCCTCAGCTAATTACCAAATCCAGCCACTGAATTAGTTCTGGATTAGCAGAATACATGAATATTGGGAGTGCTACAAATTACCAGCAGAAGATAATTTCAAAGATCCCCAGAAAATATCTGTTTTGGTGGGCATGGAGGGAGATGACCAGGTGCAAGCAGGCTGAGCACAGTCGCCAGAGCACACTGTGCAGA
Organism: Sminthopsis crassicaudata; assembly: GCF_048593235.1. Classification (NCBI taxonomy): domain Eukaryota; kingdom Metazoa; phylum Chordata; class Mammalia; order Dasyuromorphia; family Dasyuridae; genus Sminthopsis; species Sminthopsis crassicaudata. Next base: position 452,243,971 of record NC_133617.1, read on the forward strand.
TCCAGGATAGGGTTCAGATTCTGAAGGGTGGTGCAGACTCCATGCAGTTGAGAATATAGGGGGAGGATTCTAAAGCAATGTTGCCTACTCTACCCTGGTTGCAAGCCAGGATAGATCAGCAGAAAGGTTATAAAACATACAACAAAAACACAAAAGGTAAATAGTGAACCCTGAAGCACTGGAATCTCATTTGACCTGGCCACGCCCACCCAGCATCAGGAATGAGTCAGCAGGAACCCAGGACAGCTGCTGCTCCTTTGCTGCCACTTGTAGAGACTATAGGGGGAGGATTCTAAAGCAATGTTGCCTACTCTACCCTGGTTGCAAGCCAGGGTAGATCAGCAGAAAGGTTACAAAACATACAACAAAAACACAAAAGGTAAATAGTGAACCCTGAAGCACTGGAATCTCATTTGACCTGGGCACGCCCACCCAGCATCAGGAATGAGTCAGCAGGAACCCAGGACAGCTGCTGCTCCTTTGCTGCCACTTGTAGAAGAAGTTTGGAAAACCTCCCTTTCCCTAAAAGCAGATCTTAGCTTTTTGTTGTTGTTGTTTTTATTGAGTAAAAATGCAAAGAGAACTCTTACCATAGATAGTTTTTTATGGTGAAAGAGAACAGATATCAAACTCTGAGGAGACTAAAAGCAGATCATCTTCAGATAAAGCCCCAAAGGTGTGACATATCACACAAGGCTCTCCTAGAAGAAATTAAGAAATTACAAAAGATCTAAAAAGAGAGCTGGAAGAAAAATGGGGAAAGGAAATTAGAACTTTACAAGAAAGATTGGAAAAGGCAATACAATATAGACTTAATGAATTGGAAAAAGCATATAACTTCTTAAAAGATAGATTTGACAAAATGAAAAAAGAAAACAGCTCCCAGAAAAAAAAATTATGAAATGGAAAAAGACAATACCTCCTTTCAAAAGCAGAATTTGTGAAATGGAAAAAAAATTCATACAACAAAACAAATCATTTCAAAACTCAATTGGAAAGACAAAAAGAGGTTAAAAAAAGTAAATGAAGAAAATAATTCACTAAATATCAAAACTGAGCAAATAGAAATTAATGACTCAATGAGACATTGAGAATCAATAAAGCAAACCAAAAAATGAAAAAAAAAGTAAAAAAACTACTTGGGAAAACAACTTACCTGGACAATAGATCTAGAAGAGCAATCTAAGCATTATTTGACTCCCTAAAATCTGTGATGAAAAAAAGAACCAAGACACTATTTTTCAGAAAATCTTCAAAGAGAACTGCCCTGTTGTCATAGAATCAGAAGGTAAAATAGCCATTGAAAAAATTGACCAAACACTTCCTAAAAGAGAACCCAAAATTAAAACTCCAAGGAATATTGTGGCTAAATTCCAGAACTATCACACCAAGGAAAAATATTACAAGCAGCCAGAAAAAAAAAAAAATTCAAACACCGAGGAGCCACAATGAGGATTACCCAGGACCTAGCAGTTTCCACCTTAAAGGACAGAAGGGCCTATAATCAACTATTCCAAAAGGCAAAGGAACTTGGAATGCAGCCAAGAATAAAGTACCCTCCTAAACTGAACATTTTTTTTCCAAAGAAGATGGGCATTCAATGAAGCAGGTGAATTCCATTTATTTCTTATAAAAAGACCAGAACTAACCAAAATATTTGATCTCCAAATATAGGAATAAAAAGAATTCTTGAGAACTATTATAGGTATACATGGAGAGAGCATGTTTAATTTGATTTTGCTGTTGTAATATAAAAAAAGAAACTAGAGGGGGAAAGGAGATTGTACCAGAAAAAAGGGAAAAATGGAGGGGAAAATGAGAGAAATTATATCTCAGGAAGAGGCAAAAACAAAAAAAAAACAACAGCTTAAATTGAGAGAAGGAAAATAGTGTGATGAATATTGTGTAAATTCTACTCTAATCAGATTTGGCTCAAAGAAAGAAACTTCTCTCACCTTTAAGAAAACTGGGAAGAGAAAGAAGAAAAGGGAAGGGGTTGGCTAAATAGAAGGGAAAACAGAAATAGTAGGGGAAAGATATAAGAAAGGGGGAGGATCTCTAAAGGGGGAGAACTATTTGAGGCAAGCAGTGCTCATGAGTAAAATACTGTGGAGGGGGCAAAGAGGAAAAGAAGAGAAAAGTATAATATGGGGTTATTAAGGTAGCAGGGAATACAGAATTAATAATTTTAACTGTAAATATGAATGGAGTGAACTCTCCCATGAAGTCTATGTGGATAGCATACTAGATAAAAAGTCAGAATCCTACAATATGCTGTTTACCAGAAACACCTTTAAATTAGAGTGATACATACAGAGTAAAGGTAAAAAGCTGGAAAAGAATCTATTATGCTTCAGCTGAAGTAAAAAACAACAACAACAACAACAACAACAACAATAAAACAGGGGTATCCATCCTGATCTCAGATCAAGCAAAAGCAATATTTCATCTAATTAAAAGAGATAAAGAAGAAAAACTATATCTTGCTAAAGGGTGCCATAGATAGTGAGGCAATATCAATAGTATATGAATAGGCATCAAGTGGCGTACAATCTAAATTCCTAAAGAAGAAGTTGAAAGTTGCAAGAAGAAATAGACAGCAAAATTATAATAGTGGGAAAATCTCAACCTTGCTCTTTCAGAACTAGATAAATCAAACCACACATTAAATAAGAAAGAAGTTAAAAAGGTAAATAGGATACTAGAAAAAGTTAGGTATGATAGAAATTTGAATGGAGCGAGAAAGGAGTACACTTTCTTCTTGGAAAATCATGGAATTTATACAAGCATTGACCATATATTAGGACATAAAAATCTCAAAACCAAATGCAGAAAGGCAGAGATAGTAAATGCACTTTTTTTCAGATTACAATGCAACAAAAATTACATTCAATAAAAAGTCAGGGGAAAATAGATCAAAAAGAAATTATAAACTAAATAATCTCATCCTAAAGAATGAATGGGGTGTGGAGCCAAGATGGCAGAGAAGATACACACCCATTTCTAAGCTCCCTTCTACCGTAACTACCAACTAGTTAAATCAGCCTCAAAAATAAAGCTGGACTGGTAAAAACCACAAGGATTAGAAGCACAACTTACCAGCTGAATACAATCTGGAATTTCAACAGAAAACGTCAGTTCCGAGAGGAGGAAAAAAAAGACTGGCACAGACAGGATTGGACTAGGTGCTAGCACATTATGCCAAATGGGCAGGGGAGAACTCTGGGATCAGAGAAGCCACTGAAATAGAGGAATCTGGCATAGGCTGATAGCTCTACTCTGCTTGTAAAACAGCAGATCAGAAGAGAAATCAAAGCCACTTTAAAATAAAAAACCGTAAAATATAACCACCTCAAACTGGAAGTGACCAAACACATATCCCAACATGACTGTGCAGTTGCCTGCTGCTGTGTGGGGCTTTTCCTTGGGGCAGTTAAGAACCTGAACAGCAGGGGACACAGAGCAAGGCAGCCTCTAATTCACATAGTGCAGGGCTCAGCCTGAGGCAGTGGAATTCTCCCAGTAGCAAAACTCCAGCAGCAGCAGAAATCCCTCAGCAGCATAACCACTGAAACAGGAACTGTGCTTTCTGGGCAGAGACTTCCAGTTTGAGCGCAGGGGCTTTTCACATCAGCTGCTAATATCCATGGCCCCATAGGAAGCTTTGGCTGGGGTTTGTGATGCTTTTACTGTTCAACCCCTAGCCTCAGGGCAGTTGCTAGGCCACACAGGGGGGGAGGTTTCCTTCACTGGGCACTCCTCCCAGTGAAGCCATGCTAACCACCTCTGAATCATTTCAGGGAAGGGGAGGGGAACTCTCTCCCAGGAGGCTTTCCTAGCCCAGTCACAGGATTGCTGCATCCTATCCTCAGTCCGGGAAGAAGCTGGTAAATTTCCTACCCAAGGCCAGACCCCTCGCCCCCACAGAGTATTAACAATGAGTAAGAAACTGAAGAAAAGGATTGACACCTTCCATACAGAGAAAGAGCAGGTATTCAACTCCGAGGAGACTAACAGCAGTTAGTCTCCAGATAACACCCTAAAGGAGAATGATACCTGCCCCCCATCACATAATTCTCCTAGAAGAGATTATTAAAAAGTTAAGAGAGTTTGAAGAAAAATGGGGAAAGGAAAGAGAAGCTATGATAGAGAATAACAATGTCCTGAAATTTGAGTTGGAAAAAATAAAGAATTCACAGGAGGTCCAGGGAAACAAAATTTTTGAATTAGAAAAGGTTAAAAAATCACAGGAAAGTAGGATTTCTGAATTGGGAAAGATAAAAATATTCCCAAGAAAGTAGGATTTGTGATTTGGAAAAAGAAAATAACTCAATAAAAAAATAGTGAAATGGAAAAAAATTCAACAGAGAAAAATAATTCATTTAAAAACTAATTTGGACATATACAAAAAGAACTACAAAATGGGAATGAAGAAAATAACTCATTAAAAATTAGGATTGAACAAATTGAAATGAATGATTCATTGAGAAACCAATCAGTCAAACAAAACAAAACAAAAATGAAAAGCTGGAGAATAACGTCAAATATTTACTGGAAAAATATATAGATCTGGAAAATAGATCTAGGAGAGTTAATCTGAGGATCATTGGACTTCCTGAAAATTATGATGAAAAAAGAGCCTAGATTCTATTTTACAGGAAATTATCAAAGGGAACTGTCCAGAGATAATAGAAACAGAAGGGAAAATAGGCACTGAAAGAATTCATTGAACACTTTCTGAAAAAGACCCTAAAAAAGAACTCCACAGAACATTGTGGCTAAGCTGCAGAAATATCAAACAAATGAAAAAAATATTGTAAGCAGCTAGGAAAAAACAATTCAATTATCAAGGTGCCACAATAAGGGTCACTCAAAATCTGGCTGCCTCCACATTAAAGAATCGAAGGGCCTTGAACCTGATATTCTGAAAGGCAAAAGAACTAGGATTGCAACTAAGAATAAACTATTTAGCATTTTCTTCCATGAAAGAAGATGGACATTTAATGAAACAGAGGAATTCCATTTGTTTCTAAGAAAAAAAAACAGACTTAAACAAAAAATCTGATCTATATCCACAAAAATAAAGAGAAACAGAAAAAGGCAAAAAGAACTCTTGAGAATTGTATCACTGTTGTGGATATACAGAAACTCCACATGGATAATTTGATTTTACTGACATAACATAAAAAAGGGAAGTAGTAAAGGGAAGGAGATAGTATCAGAAAATGGGAAAAGGGGAGATTAAAAAAAGGGAAAATGCATCCCAGGAAGAGAAAAAGAAAATTTACCATATGTGAGGGAATTTAGAGAGGGGGAGAAACATTGTGTGAATCTTACTCTCATCAGAGTAGGCTCAAAGAGTAAATAATTGACATATTTGTTTTTCAGAGAATTCTCTCTCACCTCATTATAAGGGGGAGAGGAAAAGGGAAAAGGAAAACAGGAATAAAGGAAGGGTACAAGAAAGGGGAAGGGACTTAAAAGGGGGAGCGATACTAAAAAGGGAGGGCTGTGCATCACAAGTGGGGTCCATAAATTCAATACTAAGAAAGGGGATCAGGGGGGACAAGGGGAAAAAACATAATCAGGGAATAATATGATGGCAGGAAATACAGAATTAGTAATTTTAACTGTAAATGTGAATGAGATAAACTATCCCATTAAAGGAATGCAGATAGCAGACTGGATTAAAAGTCAGAACCCTATAATATGTTGTTTACAAGAAACACATTTAAAGCAGGGAGATACATACAGAGTGAAGGTAAAACTTTGGAGCAGAATCAATTATGCTTCAGGTAAAGCCAAAAAAGCAGGGGTAGCCATCCTTATCTCAGATCAAGAAAAATCAGAAATTGATCTAATTAAAATTGATAAGGAATGAAACTATATCCTGCTAAAAGATAGCATAGACAATGAAGCTGTATCAATACTAAACATATATGAACCAACTGGTATAGCATCTAACTTCCTAAAGGAAAAGTTAAGAGAGTTGCAAGAAGAAATAACATCAAAACTATAATAGTGTGAGATCTCAACCTTGCACTCTCAGAATTAGATAAATCAAACCACAAAACAAATAAGAAATTAAAGAGGTAAATAGAACATTAGAAAAATTAGGTATGGTAGATCTTTGGAGAAAACTGAATGGTGATAGAAAGGAATACACTTTCTTCTCAGCAGTTCATAGAACCTATACAAAAACTGACCATATATTGGGATATAAAGATCTCAAAATTAAATGCAGGAAGGCAGAAATATTAAATGCCTTCTTCTCAGATTCAATAAGAAGTTAGAGGTAAAGAGATTAAAAAGTAATTAGAAACTAAATAATCTCATCTTAAAGAATTACTGGGTGAAACATCAAATTATAGAAACTATTAATAATGTCAGCCAAGATAATGACAACGATGAGACATCATACCAAAATTTGTGGGATGCAGCTAAAGCAGTAATAAGGGGAAATTTTATATCTTTAGAGGCTTATTTGAACAAAATAGAGAAAGAGAAGATTAATGAATTGGGCCTACAACTTTAAAAAGCTAGAAAAAGACCAAATTAAAAATCTCTAACCAAAAACTAAACTTGAAATTCTAAAATTAAAGTGGGAAATCAATAATATTGGAAATAAAAAAAAACTATTGAATTAATAAATAAAACTAAGAGTTGGTTTTATGAAAAATCCAATAAAATAGATAAAACTTTGGTAATTCTAATCAGAAAAAGGAAAGAGGAAAATCAAATTATTTGGTCTTAAAAATGAAAAGGGAGATCTTTCCAACAATGAAGAGGAAATTAGAGAAATAATAAAAAGTTACTTTGCCCAACTTTATACCAATAAATTTGATAACTTAAGTGAAATGGATGACTACATCCAAAAATATAGTCTTCCTAGATTAACAGAGGAGGATATAAAGTGTCCCATTTCAGAAAAAGAAATAGAACAAGCTATTAATCAACTCCCCAGGAAGAAATCCCCAGGACCAGATGGATTTATATGTGAATTCTACTAAACATTTAAAGAACAATTAGCCCCAATGTTATATAAACTATTTGAAAAAATAGGGGATACAGGAGTCCTACCAAACTCCTTTTATGACACAGACATGGTACTGATACCTAAATCAAGTAGATCAAAAACTGAGAAAGAAAACTAAAGACCAATCTCCTTAATGAATATTGATGCTAAAATCTTAAATAAGATATTAGTTAAAAGACTTCAGAGAATCATCCCCAGGATAATACACTATGATCAAGTAGGATCTATATCAGGAATGAAGGGCTGGTTTAATATTAGGAAAACTATTAGTACAATTGACCATATTAATAATCAAATTAATAAAAACCATATGATCATCTCAATAGATACACAAAAAGCATTTGATAAAAATCCAACTTCCATTCCTACCAAAAATGCTTGAGAGTATAGGAATAAATGGTCTATTCCTTAAAATAATAAGGATCATATATTTAAAACCGTCAGTAAACATCATATGTAATGGCTATAAACTAGAACCTTTCCTTATAAGATCAGGGCTGAAACAAGGTTGCCCACTATCACCATTACTATTCAATATTGTATTAGAAATGCTAGTCTTGGCAATAAGAGTCGAGAAAGAGATTAAAGGAATAAGAGTAGGTAATGAGGAAATCAAACTGTCACTCTTTGCAGATGATATGATGGTATATTTAGAAAACCCCAGAGATTCTAATAAAAAGTTATTAGAAATAATTCACAACTTTAGCAAAGTTGTTGGATACAAAATAAATTCACATAAATCCTCAGCATTTTTATACATCACCAACAAAATTCAACAGCAAGAAATACAAAGAGAAAACCCATTCAAAACAGATATAGAGAGTATAAATTGTTTGGGAATTCATCTATCAAAGACAAGTCAGGAATTATATGACCAAAATTACAAAACACTTGCCACAAAAATAAAGTCAGATTTAAATAATTGGAAAGACATTCAGTGCTCGTGGATAGGCCGAGCGAATATAATCAAGATGACAATACTCCCCAAAGTAATCTATTTATTTAGTGCTATACCAATCAGACTCCCAAGAAACTATTTTAATGACCTAGAAAAAATAACAACAAAATTCATTTGGATGAATAAAAGGTCAAGAATTTCAAGGGAATTAATGAAAAAAAAGTCAGATGAAGGTGGTCTAGGTGTACCTGATGTAAAACTATATTATGATTTAAAGCTATGATTACATCAAACTAAAAAGTTTCTGTACAAACAAAACTAATGCAAACAAGATTAGAAGGGAAGTAACAAATTGGGAAAATATTTTTACCTTTAATGGTTCTCATAAAGGCTTCATTTTCAAAATATTTAGAAAACTGACCCTAATTTATAAGAAATCAAACTATTCTCCAATTGATGAATGGTCAAAGGATATGAATAGACAATTATCAAATGATGAAATCCACTCATATGAAAGAGTGTTCCAAATCACTACTGATCAGAGAAATGCAAATTAAGACAACTCTGTGATACCACTACACATCTGTCAGATTGGCTAAGATGACAGGAACAAACAATGATGAATGTTGGAGGGGATGTGGGAAAACTGGCACACTAATGCATTGTTGGTCGAGTTGTGAAAGAATCCAGCAATTCTAGAGAGAAATTTGGAACTATGCCCAAAATGTTATCACACTGGGCATACCCTTTGATCCAGCAGTGCTTCTACTAGCCTTACATTCCAAAGAAATACTAAAGAGGGGAAAGAGACCTGTATATGCCAAAATGATTGTGGCAACTCTCTTTTTGTAGTGGCTAGAAATTGGAAAATGAATGGATATCCATCAATTGGAGAATGGTTGGGCAAATTGTGGTATATGAACGTTATAGAATATTATTGCTCTGTAAGGAATGACCAGCAGGATGAATACAGAGAGGTTTGGAGAGACTTACATGATCTGATGCTGAGTGAAATGAACAAAAACAGAAGATCAAGAATACTAATTCTGTATTTCCTGTCATCTTAATATCCCCTGATTATGCTTTTTTCACTTACTTCCCCAAACCTTTTTCCCAATATTAAATTTATGAGCCCCACTTGTGTCACACAGTCCTCCCTCTTTAGTATCTCTCCCTCCTCCCTTTAAATCCCTTTCCCTTTCTTGTTCCATTTCCTTATTGCTCTTTTCCTTTTCCCTTTTCCTCTCTCCCTTTTTAATGAGGTAAGAAAGAATTTTCTATAAAGCCAATATGTCAAGTATTTTCTCTTTCAGCCAATTCTGATGGGAGTAAGGTTCACACAATTTTTCTCCCTCTCTCTAACTTCCCTCAGATATGATAAGTTTTCTTTGTCTCTTTGTATGATGTAGTGTCCCTCTTTTTATCTCCCCTTTCCCCTTTTTCTGACACTATCCTCTTTCTATTTCTACTCCCCTCTTTTTTTGTCATATCATTAAAATCAATTTATACATGTAGTCTTAATGTATATCCACAACAGAAATACAGTTCTCAAGAGTTCTTTTTACCTTTTTCTGCTTTTCTTGAGTCCTACAATTGGAGATCAAATTTTTTGTTTAGATCTGTTTTTTTCCTTAGAAAACTTATGGAATTCACCTTTTTCATTAAATGTCCATCTTTTTCCACAGAAGAAAATGCTCAATTCTTGGCTGTATTCCAAGTTCTTTTGCCTTTTGGAATATCAGATTCCAGGTCCTTCTATCCTTTAATGTAGAGGCAGCTACATCTTGAGTGACCCTTATTGTGGCACCTTGTTATTTGAATTGTTTTTTCCTGGCTGCTTTTAATATGTTTTTCCTTAGTTTGGTAGTTCTGACATTTGGCCACAATGTTCCGTGGAGTTTTGTTTTGTTTTGTTTTGTTTTTAAGGGTCTTTTTCAGAAGGTGTTCAATGAATTCTTTCAATTTCTATTTTACCTTCTGGTTCTATTATCTCTGGGCAGTTCTCTTTGATGATTTCCTATAAAATAGTATCTAGGATCTTTTTTTCATCATAATTTTCTGGAAGTCCAATAATCCTTGATTGTCTCTCCTAGATCTAAGATCTTCTAGATCTTTCCAGGTCTGCCATTTTGGCAAGTAGATAGCTGACATTTTTCTGCAGATTTTCTTTTTTTTTTTTTTTTTGGCTTTTCTTGACTGATTCATGCTGTCTCGGTGAATCATTGATTTCTATTTGTTCAGTTCTGATTTTTAATGAGTTGTTTTCTTCATTAGCTTTTTAAACTTCTTTTTGTAGGTGTCCAATTGAGTTTTTAAATGAGTTGTTTTGCTCCATGGAGTTTTTTTTCCCATTTCACTAAATTTGTTTTTTAATGTGTTATTTACTTTTTCCAATTCACAAATCCTACTTTCTTGGGAATTCTTTATCTTTTCCAATTCACAGATCCTATTTTCCTGTGATTTCTTTACCTTTTCCAACTCCTTAATTCTGTTTCCCTGCACTTCCTGTGAATTCTTTACCTTTTCCAATTCACATTTCAGGAAGTTGTTTACCTTTTCTAATTCACCTTTCAGGATATTGTTATTCTCTAGCATAGCTTCTCTTTCCTTTCCCCATTTTTCTTCTAATTCTCTCTTTAGATTTTTAATAGTTTCTTCTAGAAGAGCATTATTTGGGTTATTGTCTGGAGGCTGTCTGCTATTATCCTCCTCAGGGCTGGAAACCTGCTCTTTTCCTGAATAGAAGCTGTCAATTGTTTTCTTCATTTTTATGCTCATTTTTAAAAAAAGCCTTCAGGGGCTGCCCTCAGGGCAAGGTGATTACCAGCTTTCTCTGCAGAGCAAGAATGGGTTTATGGACAGTAACTGCCCTCTCAGTAGGCTTCAAGGAATGCACGAGCTGCGGGAGGACTCTGGGAAGAGCTCCAAGTGGAAGTGAGTATGCCTGGGTATCATGGTAGGGCTGTGTAAGTGCCCTTGGAGGAGCCCGCTGTGAGGATTAGTGACTGCCTTGGGGCTAGAGGTTAAGGAGCAAAGGTATCACTGCCCCACCACAAATGCCTGCTTTGAGTATTAGGAGTTGCCCTTACTGCACAGTAAGTGTCGTTGCCTGGGGAGTGAAGTCAAGCTGGGGAAATTCCACTACCCCCGGCAAGCCCATCTCTGTGCAGATGAGAGGCTGCCCTGAGCTGTGTCCTGCTGTGTGTGACTGACCCCTACCAAGAAACCCTCGCTGCTGAATGCTGCAAAAAGCTGTGTTATGGTCTTTGCTAGGTCACATCCGGTCCTGGGTGAGTGCAGCCAGATCCTCTTGGGCTTTGGCATCCTTCAGAGTACCTTCTACTTCAGGCTCCAACTTCTCTAGCTGGTCCACTACTCTGCCACCAAAGCAAAGCAGTCAGGCTACAGCAGAGCGCAGCAACCGTCCAGTTCCAGTTTCTCTTTTTGCTCTGTGCTGGTGTGCTGGTTCACCTCAGGTGAAACCTTTTCTGGAGATATTCCAGATTCTCTTCCACTGGTAAGTTTTTGTATTTCCAATCTCCGTTGGTTTTACCTGTCAAGTGCTGCTTTTGAGGCAGAATTAAATAGTTAGTAGAAAGGGAATTAGAGAGCTTAGAAAGTTCTGTCTTCTCTGCCATCTTGGCTCTGCCCCCAATTATATGTATAATTGAATATATTCATGCATATTTATACAATTATCTTGCTGGACAATAAAAATCAAATCAAAAAGAAAAACATGAGAGTAAAATAAAATGCAAGCAAACAACAACAAAAAGAGTAAAAAAGCTATGTTGTAATCCACATTCAGTTCCCACTCTGGGTATAGATGACTCTCCAAATCAAAAGATCATTGGAGGAGCAGCTAGGTGGTGCAGTGAATAAAGCACCAAAACTGAAGTCAGGAGGACTTGAGTTCAAATCTGGAGTCAGGCACTTAACTTTTCCTAGCTGTGTGATCCTGGGAATTGGCTACCCCCAATTGTCTCAGTAAAAATAAAAAATAAATAAATAAAACACCATTGAGACTGGTCTGAATCACCTCCTTGTTGAAAAGAGCTACATCCATCAGAAATGATCATCATTTAATCTTCTTGTGTGTACAGTTATCTCCTGGTTCTTCTCATTTCACTTAGCTGTAGTTCATGGAAATCTTTCCAGGAATCTCTGAAATAATCCTGCTGATCACTTTTCATAGAACAATAATATTTCATAACATTTATTTACCATAACTTATCCAGCCATTCTCCAACTGATGAGCATCCATACAGTTTCCATTTTCTTGCCACTAAAAAAAATGGTTGCCACAAAAATTTTTACACATGTGGCTCCCTTTTTCCTCCTTTAAGATCTCTTTGCAATATAAGCCTAGTAGAAACACTGCTGGATCAAAGGCTATGCACATTTTGATAACCCTTTGGTCATAGTTCCAAATTGCTCTCCAGAATGGTTGGATCAGTTCACAACTCTACCAACAATGTATTAGTGTCCCAGTTTTCCCACATCCCCTCCAACATTCATCCTTATCTTTTTCTGTCATCTTAGCCAATCTGTCAGGTGCATAGTGGTATCTCAGAGATGACTTAATTTGCATTTCTCTCATCAATAATGATTTAGAGCACCTTTTCATATGACTAGAAATGGCTTCATTTTCTTCATCTGAAATTTGTCTATTCATATTCTTTGACCATTTATCAACTGGAGAAAAGGCTTTCTTATAAATGTGAGTCAATTATATATTTTAGAAATGAGGCTTTTGTCACAACCCTTAGATGTAAAAATATTTTCCCAGTTTATTGCTTCCATTCTAATCTTGTCTGCATTAGTTTTGTTGGTACAAAACTTTTTGAACTTATTTTAATCATTTTTTTTTTTTGATGAACAATGTTTTCCAGCTTTTCTTTGGCCACAAATTCTTTCCTTCTTCACATATATGAGAGGTAAACTATGTCATTCTTCTAATTTGTTTATAACATCACTCTTTATGTCTATATTCTGAACCTATTTTGACCTTATCTTGATATATAGTGTTAGGTTTGGGTCTGTGCCTAGTTTCTGCATGCTAGTTTCCAATTTTCCCAGCATTTTTTTAAAATAGTGAATTCTTATCCCAAAAGCCATGGGATTCATCACACATTAGATTACTATAAGTATTCATGATTTTGTGTTGTGAACATCATCTATTTCACTAATCAACTACTTTGTTTCTTAGCCAATACCAAACGGTTTTGAAAATCACTGCTTTAATTTAATATAGTTAGGCCACCTTCATTTGCACTTTTTTCATTAATTTCCCTGAAATTCTCGACATTTTGTTCTTCCAGATGATGAACATTATTGTTGTTATTATTATGTCTAGATCTGTGAAATAATTTCTTGTGAGTTAGTTTGGTATGGCACTAAATAAATAGATTAATTAGCTAGCAACTTTCATTTTTATCATATTTGCTCAGCCTATCCAAAAGCACTTCATATTTTTCCATTGAAGTAGATCTGACTTTATTTTTCTGCCAAGTGTTTTGTAGTTCATATAACTCCTGACTTTGCCTTAGCAGGTAGACTTCCTAATATTTTATACTATCCTTAGTTATTTTAAATGGAACTTCTTTTTGTATTTCTTGCTGTTAGAATTTGTTGGTAATATATAAAAATACTGATAATTTATGTGGATTTATTTCATATTCTGCATCTTTCCGAAAGTTGTGTATTGTTGCTAATAGGTTTTTTAGTTTTTTATCTAGGGTTCTCTAAGTATACCATCATGTCATCTGCAAAGAGTAATAATTTGGTGTCCTCATTACCTACTCTAATTCCTTTAATCTTTTTTTCTTCTCTTATTAGCAAAGTTATGATTTCTAATACTATATTGAATAGAAATGGTAATAGTGGGCAACCTTGTTTCAACCATCATCTTATTGGGAATGATCCTAGTTTGTCCCCATTATTTATGATGCTTGCTGATGGTTTTTAATAGGAGCTATTGATTAAATTTTTCAGTCCTTTTTAATTTTTACATTAGCTATTGCAAAACCTTCTGTTAAATTTCCCTCACCCTTCCCCCATGACATCCCTTTGTTGATAAGTAGTCCAATGTATATTAAACATGGTAGAAATATAGTTAAATCCAATATATGTGTACATATTTATACAATGAATGTGCTGAAAAAGAAAAATCAAATCAAACTAATGTTTTTTAAAGAAGCAAAATAAAATGCAAGCAAACACCAACAAAAAATAGTAAAAATGCTATTTTGTGAACCACATTCTGTTCCCACAGTCCTCTCACTGGGTGTAGATGGCTCTCTTCATCAGTGAACAATTGGACCTGGCTTGAATCATCTCAATGTTGAAGAGATCCATGTCCATCAAAAGTGATCACCATATAATCTTCTTGTTGCCATGTAAAATGATCTCCTGGTTCTCCTCATTTCATTTAGCATCAGTTCATGTAAGTCTTTTTATGCATTTCTAAAATCATTCACCTGACCATCCACACAACAATAATATTTATATGCCATAATATATTTAGCCATTCTACAACTTATGGACATCCATTTAGTTTCCAGTATTTTGCCACTAAAAAAAAAAAAAAAAAAAAAAAAAAAAAAAAAAAAAAAAAAAAAGCTGCAACAAACATTTTTTGTACATGTGGGTCCTTTCCCTCCTTTAATATCTTTTTGGGATATAAGTCTAGTAGAAATACTGCTGGATCAAAGGATAATCATAGTTTGGTAATTTTTAAGCGTAGTCCCAAATTTCTCTACAGAATGATTGGATCAGTTCACAGTTCCACCAAAAAATGTATGTGTCCCAGTTTTTCCACATCTTCTCCAACATTCATCATTATCTTTTCCTGTCATCTTCACCAATCTGAGAAGTGTGTAATGGTATCTCAGAGTTGTATTAATTTACATTTCTCCGATCAACAGTGATTTAGAGCACCTTTTCATATGACTAGATATAGTTTCAATTTCTTCTTCTGAAAATTGTCTCTTCATATTTTTGACCCTTGGAAAATAGCTTGAATTCTTAGAGTCAATTCTCTACCATCTTTGAATGTAAAAAATGTTTTCCCAATTTATTGCTTCCCTTCTAATCTTGTCTGAATTAGTTTTGTTTGTACAAAAAAATTTAAATTAATTTAATCAAAATTATCTATTTTGTGATCAATAATGATCTGCAGTTCTTTTTTGGTCACTAATTCTTTTCTCCTGAACAGATTTGAAAGGTCAACTATCCTATGTTCTTCTCATTTGTTTATAATTCACTCTTTATGTCTAGATCATGAACTCATTTTGACCTTATCTTGGTATACAATGTTAGGTGTAGGTCAATGCCTAGTTTTTGCTATTCTAGTTTTCAATTTTCCCATCAGTTTCTGTCAAATACATCAGTTATTATCCCAAAAGCTTGGGTCTCTGAGTTTTTCAAACACTACCATACAATAGTCATTGACTATTTCGTCCTGTGAGCCTAACCTCTTTCACTGATAGACTACTCTGTTTCTTAGCCAGTACCAAATGATTTTGATGATGATTGCTTTATAATATACTTTTAAATCTGGTACAGCTAGGCCACCTTCATTTGTTTTTTTTTTTTTTTTTTTTTTTTTTTGTTTTATTAATTCCCTTGAAATTCTTGACCTTTTGTTCTTCCAGATCACTTTTGTTGCATTTTTTTCTAGATTAATAATAAAATAGTTTCTAAGGAGTTGATTGGTATAGAACTAAATAAATAGGTAGTTTAGGTAGTATTGTCGTCTTTATCATATTTGACCTATCTAAGAGTATGTGATATTTTTCCAATAGTTTAGATCTGACTTTATTTGTATGGGGAGTGTTTTGTAGTTGTATTCATATTGTTCCTGATTTCACCTTGGCAGATAGATTCCAACCTACTGATTATTTTCAGGAAAATTCCATTTATTCCCTGAAATCTCTGGTGTTTATACTAAGAAGATTTCATAAAATACTCTTTTCTGCATTTGTTGAGATAATGATATGATTTTGTTACTTTGGTTATTGATATAGTCAATTGCTCTCAGTTTCCCTAATATTTAACCAGCCATGCATTCCTAGTATCCTATTTCATCATACTGTATTATCCTGGAGGTGACTTTTTGTAATTGCCTTGCGGATATTTTACTCAAGATTTTTGCATCAATCTTTATTTGGGAAATTAGTCCATAATTTATTTCTGTTTTCATCTATCTGATTTTGGTATCAGTGCCATATCTATGTCATAAAAGAAATTTGGTAGTATTCCTTCTTTCCCTAGTTTTTTTTTTTTTTTCAAATGGTTTGTATAGTATTGGAATTAATTGTTCTTTAAATTTTTGGCAGAATTTACATGTGATTCCATCTGTTCATGGAGATTTTTTTTCTTATGGGGTTTATTAATAGCTGTTCTATTTCTTTTTCTCAAATAGAATTATTTAAGTAATTTATTTCCTCTTCTATTAATCTGTGAAATCTATATTTTTTTAGATATTTCTCCATTTCATTTAGATTATCATATTTATTGATAAATATTTGGTCAAAATAACTACTAATTATTATGCTAATTTCCTCTTCATTGGTAAAAAGTTCTGCCTTTCATTTTTGATAGCAACAATTTGATTTTCTTCTTTCCTTTTTCTAATCAAATTAACTAGAGGTTTATTTATTTGCTTGTTTTAGTCGTAAAACCAATGTTTGGTTTTATTTATTTATTTGATAATTTTCTTACTTTCAATTTTATTAATCTCTCCTTTTATTTTCCAGAATTTAAAATATGGTATTTAATTAGTTTTTTTTTTTTTAGCTTTTTTAGTTGCATGCCCAATTCATTTATTGATCATCTCTTTCTCTATTTTATGCAAGTAAGCAGCTAGAGATATAAAATTTCCTCTAATAACTCTTTGCCTGTATCCCACAAATTTTGGTATGTTGTCTCATTGTTATTCTCTTGGATGAAATTTTTGAATGTGTTTATGATTTATTGTTTCACCCAGTCTTTCTTAATGCTCAGATTATTTAGATTCCAATTATTTTTGGTCTTTTTTGCCTTTATTGCATTATCATTTAAGAAAGATGCATTTACCATTTTTGCCTTTCTGCATTTGTTTTTGTAGTTTTTATGTGCTAATACACGATGAATTTTTGTATAGATTCCATGTACTGCACAGAAAAAGGCACATTCTTTTCTGGCTCCATTCAATTTTTTCCAAATGTCTATTATCCCTAACTTTTTTAGGATTTTATTTAACTCCTAACTTCTTTCTTATTTATTTTGTGGTTCGATTTATCTAGTTCTGAGAAAGCAAGGTTGAGATCCCCCATATAGTTTTGCTGTCCAATTCTTCTTGCAACTCTCTTAACTTCTTCCCCTAGGAATTTGGATACTATATCACTTGGAGCATATGTATTTAGTATTGATATTACTTCATTATCTATAGTATCTTTAAGCAGGATGCAGTTTCCTTCCTTATCTCTTTTAATTAAAAGTATTTTTTTTTCTTTTGCTCGATCTGAGATCAGATCATCAAATCTATACCATAGGGAGTTATATGCTTTTTCCATTTCACTGAAAGTATTTTGGAAGGAGTTTTATTCAGACAATTTCTATTTTCCTTTTACACATCCTCTTGCAAAGATCTCATTTCCTTTTCCTATTTTTTTTCCCTAACTCTCTTTTAAGATCCTTTTTGAGTTCTTCCTAGAGAGCCTTATGAAATAGGGACCAACTCATAGTACCTTGTGGGGCTTCTTTTGGAGCCTATAGGTACCACAGGGTTTGAAGTTTATATGGTCAGAGTTCCTTTTGCTTTTATGCTGATTTTTAAGGGTTGATGTCTGCAACAGCCACTTTTTTTTTGCCCTGGGGCAGTTCTGCTAACTGACTTCTGATTCGGGGTAATCATGTCCAGATTTGGCATTCTTCCTGATCTCAGTGGTTTACAATTTGCTATTTGTGTTTGCTTTTGTATGTTTTGCAGCCAATCTGCAAAATCAGCAGCTTGCAACCAAGACAAAGTAGCCCACTATTAAATAATCTTCTAATCCTGACAATAAAGCTCTCCTGCTTTGATTGTTATAAAGCAAACTCTTAAGCACACTCCTTGTTCTCTTTAAAGCAGACAGTAGATTAGACTCAGAAATAGACTTGGAATTTTTTTAGGTCTGAATCCAGTCAATTTTAAAATGATATTTAAATCAAAGGTTATTTCAGCTCAAATTGCTATTGACCTCTCAATTGGGATTTGGGCTGAAATAACTTTTGATTTTTTTTCAAAAAAAATTGAAAAATACAATCATCTTTTAAATTCTTCTAAAATTCTGATTTTGCATTCATTTTACATACATTACAATTGAATTGATATTAAATACTTTAACAAAAACCTACTATAAAGAATTATTTTGAATATAAACAAAAATATAAAGAGATATATTTTATTTTTCATGAAACAATAAAACATATTAGTGAAACAGTGTGGTATGGTAGACAATTAGATTTGGAATTAGAGAACCCTACTTTTAATGTTTATTCTATAAGTTTTCTTACTTTATTTAATAGAGGTATAAAGGGAAGTTATGATGACCTTGACAAATATCAACATGAAGATGACATCACCATGTCAGAATTGATTTGGTTTATCAGACCAATATGAAGTCAAAAGGCATTATTACAGGTCAGGCAATAATATTTTTAAGGAATATGTCTTGAACTTTGTATATCTCATACTTCTTTTGAGGGACTGTAATTGTACTTTTATAGAGGACAGTGCCTTTTTTGATGGTGGCTTACTATGCTAGGTAATCCTTTTTCAATGTCTCCTGTATTTCATAATCAATCCCAAAGTTCTTTAGAGAGATCTTGATAATGATTATCATGTCTTCTGCCCTGTGTGTGAGCACTTGTCTTGTGTGTACTTTTCATAAAATTATCTTTTTGGAAAACTTACATTTGTCAATTGAAAAACATAGCCAACTCATCTGAGTTGTGCCTGCTGTAGTAGGGTTTAAATACTTGGTAGTTTAGCTATAGAAAAGTTTTAGCTACCTTACTTTGCCAGGTGATCCTCATCTTCCCAAGACAATTCAAATTTAAGTAATTCAATTTCCTGTCCATGTCACTGTTATAGTGTCTATGTTTCATAGGCATACACAATTAGGTATATGTGTTAGGCAGCCTAATATCTCTTCTTTCCCACATTTTTCTTTGAAACCTCCCAAATGCTGGTATAGCTCTAACAATATATGAATCAATCTAATCATCTATGTGGACTTCTCTGGAATGTATAATACCTTGGCATTATATATGCTATTGATTAGTACAATTATATACATCATTTAAAATTTCTCCATTTGTAAAAATTCTTCCATGTATGGATAGTGCGATGCTAATGGAGGTGAATATATTTTCTTGGTGTTAATTACAAAATTAGCACAAGTGGCAGAGAATCAATCCATCATCTGTTGCAGAGGCTGCATCTGTGTGCATTATCATCTATGAACAAAAAAATGTGCGACAAACTCTCTCTCCATTTTAGCCTCTTTAGGTTAAATTATGTGCATTAGCTCACCTTGATGCTGTTTTTGTCTTCATTGATATTATCCAACAACATCACTGAAAACATCATATTAAAAAGAATGGAGACAAGCACACTGTCATCCTTCAGTCATCTGTTGACAGGGAAAGTGTGAAAGCATCATCTGTCATCCAGAATTTGTACAAGCATGCCACCATGAAGTTGCTATACATGACTGATGAAGTTTTGGCAACCAGACTTTGCCATTGTGCTCTCATGAGTCTCCATATCAAAATTTTTAAATCAAGTTATTGAAGTTTGTGTAAAGACCAATGTCCAACTCTTGGTATGTTTCCTGGAGTTGTTGAATAGCAAACACCATATTAACAAGTCTTTGGTCTTTTTTGGTGTTACATTAGCTCTGAGATAATTATTTTAGGTGAAGGATCAGCCAGGAGGACTCTGGGACAATTCTTACCATCAGTGACTAAGAGAGACCTCTCTTTTTGTCACAGGACAACTTATTTTCTCTCCTTTTATAAAAATGGATAATGGACACATAATTGATTTCCTTGGATTTAAATCTTCTTGCCACAAAATCCAGATTTTTATCAGTTTAATATGAGTAGTGGGCCTTCCCTTCCTCAAAAATTTCAGCTGGAATAGAATCAGTTGCAGGAGCTTAATGCATTCAAAATCTCTACTTCACTTGGAAGATCAGCTAGAGGGCAATTGATTGAGGTAAATTATCAATGATTGTAGCTCTGGTTGATGATAGTTTTTTGAAAACATTATAGAATTGTTCAGTCCATGTTTTATATTTTTAAGGAATTTATTTTTATTCATGTAGCTGCAAATATGAAATCAAATATAGTGCGACCTCATAATACTCTGGGAAGATCCCTTCCCTTTACTTTGGCTGGACTTCTTTCCCTCACCCTTCTGAACTTGAGAGGATTATCAAAGGAGGGACAGTTAGAAGTGTAGTTGGGCAGCTCCCTGGAAGCCTACCTCTCCAAGAGTGTTACTTTTTAAAGAAAACCAGACTTAGTGTTCACTATCTTCCCAAGTACTCTTTGTGATAATTTGGGGAGGATGAGCAGGGTGAATGGAGGAAGGGTAGAGACAGCAGGTGAACATGAGAATGAAGAAAACTGCATTGTTGAGTTCTAGAAGCCACAGAATGAAGAACACAACTTAAAAAAAAACACCTAACAAGTTGTATTCAGAGATCTATTGTGAATGAAGGAAAGATATAACCAGTTCTTGGGGGGAAGAAAGGATGGCACAAAAAGAAGGATTGGGGGAGGGGATCAATGGAGAGGAAATATCCCATCATTCCAAAGGAAAAATCACATGCTAAGGTAAACCAGCCAGGATTGGGGAAAATTGATAGCATTATTAAATCCCCCTTCTGCCTAGATCTTCTGAACATCAAAGAAGAAGATGAATCAGGTCCTCTCCCTTCTCCTTAGCTCAATTAATTCCTGACACCATAAGCTCCCATCCAATACCATTCTAATTTGATGCTCAGGAAATGCCATTGTGGAGAGTGAAGGAGGGGGAAAAGAAAGGGTTTGAGGTTCTCCCTTCCACTTCTAGAGAAAAATGTCAGCTCTCATTTCCTTCCTTGAAATCAATCTTGACTGTATAGAAGGTAGAAAGTAAGGGTAGTGGAGGTACAGAATATCTCCAGACATAAGTTGATTGAAATTGAGCTCTTGGGATCAAGATACTTGAACATCTGTCCTACCCTCAAATACTTTTGAATTAAGCTAGGGAAGGGCAGAGTAGGAAAACAAAAATCTAATTTCATTTCAGGGGACAGAGAAAAAGAAACAGGTATTGGCACCTTAACTTAGCTTAGGTCTAGGGAAGAAGGAATACCAAAAAAATTTAGTCCTGAGAAAGTGTAGGTGGGGTGATGAATAGATGGTAGATAGATGGATAGATGGATGTAGAAAGTGAGGAGAGGAAGGGAATTGCCCTAGAAGCTCTACCACCTGCTATCTGCTTCACCCTCTCCAGCACAACCCCATTCATAGTAGCCAGTATTAGTATGCATACACCCAAGGTGTGAATAGAGGAGTCATTTCCCTGGTTGAGTTATTATTTCTCTAACCAGTAGAACCAGGAAGGGAAGATTGAGGGAAAAAAGATGGGGGAAGAAAAATTGGGATTTAAAGATTAATGTTTTTTCTATCTAACCCTAGACTGAAAGGACCATTATCACTGTCATCACCATCAAGGGGAATAAGATAGCAAGATACAGGCAGACTTGGTGACTGCTCCTCCTCTGAAGACTCTTGGAATATACCCTCTTCTTTCTCTAGCTTTTTGGGCTTTGTTGCATAAATGCCCTTCAGGCCATCATAAAAGTCCTCTGGATTGCTACTATTACAATAAAAGTGAATTTCATCGGCCTTCTTACTGAGCCAATAATTCTTCATCTCTCTAAGATTCGCATGTACTTTGCTTTTAATGGAGTTAAAATGTCATCTTTTAGAGATGGACTAACTATAATGCTGGTAAATGGAGTGGAGTGTTCGTTTTTCATTTAGCAACTTCTAAATTCCCTCAACATTTTCTAATGCTAATAGCTAATACTAATGGCTGCGGTGTTTTAGCCTAGATGAATGAATGTGAGCCAGTGCAATAAATCTCAGAAAGCTACAAAAGCCTTTTCTGTTTTACTGTTATCAACATGTGTGTTCACTCAGTTTTTCCACCAAATTAGCAGACTAATTCTCAAGACTAATTCTCAGACTAACTCTCAGAGAAATTCTTCATATTAATTATACTTAGAAGTTGTCTTACTTTAAGGCTGTAATTTTTGTTAAATATTTATTTTTAATTTGGAGTGGAAAAATCTGTGACTAACCCAGTACTCTGTGGCACTTTAATATCCTATCCATTAGTCTATTAATTGTCATAAATTACTGGAACATGGATCCAATAATTCTCATTGTATTGCGGTAAGTGGAAGAGAGTATTGGTAATGAGAAGGTGATGAAACGCACAAGTTTTCTATTATTAGTGACTTCTGCTCTTCCTATTTTCAACTTTATTCTTGGCAAGGTTTCCCTCTGTCTGTGTTCATTCTACTGCTAACATCACCCAGAATTATGAGTTATCTTTGTTCAGCATATTAATAAGTTTTCCTAAAATTTTACTTTGACCTCAATTGGTTTCATCAAAGGTGAGAGCATATGCTTTAATGATGATGGCTTAGCACTGTCCTGAAAGTAATATTCTCATGGTCATAGGTTTGTTATTTACTCCTTTTGAGAGGCACCAGCCTTCTTGGTTAGATTAGATTTGATTAAAAAGCATACACTAATTTTACTGTACTCCCATAATGGCAATCACCTTAGAAAAACATGTATCAAGTTCTGACTTTGTTAAAACTGGTCTTTGTTTGCCAGACTTGTTTTATTTATGGCTGCTACTTGGAAATTATGCCTGCTGAGTTCTCTCCCAACAATATATGTTTATCTTTCAGTCGTACTTCATTTTGTGTTGTACATAAGCATTCACCCATTTTGTGTTTTACATAAGCATTCACACATTTTGTGGTGAGTAGAATCATCTTTGCAACCAGATTTGGACATTTTTTGGCTGTTCCAAGTAAAAAAGAGTTTCGCCACCTGAAGACAAGGGTTAAATTAGGCAAAGATTAAAATTTTAGGGTACCTTTTCTAGCCCCATCCTTACACTAAGAAGTGAGAAGTATACTTTTGTGGGGGGGGATGAAAGAATAAGTGGGATTGTTTGTTTGCTTTTAGTATTTTATTTTCCCCCCAGCTATGTAAAAAATATCTTTTTTATTTTTAAGACTTTGAATTCAAGATTCTCTCCCTTCCTCCTTCCCCCACTCTTTTATTAAGGATGCAAGATATTCAATATAGATTATGCAAAACACTTCCATAATTGTCATGTTGTGAAAGAAAGTATACATTCTTCCCCCCAAAAAAGATAAAAGCTTAAGAAAAATAAAGAACAATGCTTCAATATGACAGAAAAAAATGTTAGATTCAGAATGAGTTAAATAGCAGGGTTTTTTTATCCTCATTACTGCATTATTTTAAGCAAATAATTTACCCCATCCTGAGCCTCATCTAGAAAATGAAAGACTTAAAGAAAGTCTTTAATACCCTCTCCTGCTTTAAATCCTGTGATGACAATGACCACATACTACTGAGTCACAGAGAGCATATGCAAATAAATCAAATAGTATAGTTGGGACAAGAAGCTTTTCTTACTCTACTATTTAACTCTAGCTAATAAGCAAAGTTGACTTGAAAACAGAATTCTGTATTTTGGACACTTTTACTTTTAAATCACACCCTTTACCATAATCCCTTCCAAAGTGATGCATTAATGTGTCTCTTTCAAATAACAATAAAAAGTTCTATATGTGTATGGAGCTGAATTTTGTTGATCCAGAAATGAATTTAGACAACAAAATTGGCAAAAAGTGTCTGATTCTGCATTCAATTCTAACACAAAAGTAAGTCACATAAACTTATCACGTCTCAATTTCTTCAATTATAAATTTAAGAATCAGGTAAAAAAAATTCAATGAAGCAAATCAAACTGTTAGAAAAATACCCCTGAAAAATAAAAATTCCTCTTAAAAATGGATTAAAATTCTTTAGAACATGGTTCTTCAGAACAGAATTTTTCAATACAGTATGTTTTCATGTGGAGAATAAAGATCACACATAGTTATTTGATCCTTACAACACCACTGTAAAGTTGCCATTGTCATTATCCATATTTTGCTGATGGGAAAATTAAGGTTAATACATATTAACCTTATAGCTTATAGTCATAAAACTGGTAGGAGTCAAAATATAATTCAAACTCAGAATTTCATTTGATTCTGGGTCTAGCATCCTTTCTCTTCTGAGACATAGTTGCCTTCGTGTGTCACCATGATTCTAACATAGTTTCCCTGGGATTGACTTTCCTCTTTGAAAAATGAGGGAATTAAGGCAGCTAGATGGCACAGTAGATAGAGCAACAGCTCTGAAGCTAGGAGAACCTGAGTTCAATCAAGCCTCAGACATTTAATACTTTGTAGCTTATTACTTTATATCTTTATACATACTTTATAGTGTGATTCTGGGCAAATCACAACCCCAATTGCTTCAGCAAAAATAAACAAATAAATAGAAAATAAAGGAATTATATATGATATATTCTGAGGTCTTTCTTCCATTTCTAAATTTTCTGCATTGCCTCCTACAGCTCAATAATTCTGTGCCTCATACTTTTGTGTTTTTACCTCCTCTTTTTGTTCTATTTCAGCTTCATATCCATCATCTTCAAAGAGTTTAGTGCTGTTTTACTTTATAACTACTTTCCCTTTTAAGACATGATCCAATATACATTCTCACTAAATGTATTCATATTCACAAATGAAACAGAATGTAACCACAGAGTGGTTTTAATAATAAAGACTTATGATTTCCACATTCATTAGCAGATTATACAATATATGCATAAAAGAGACAAATCTGAGTTCGTTTACAGTAGCAATATTTGCAGTTAATACATTTGTCCTGTAGGAGTTATATATATATATATATATATATATATATATATATATATATATATATATATATATATATATATATATATATATATATATAAAACTTTCTTTAGGCAATACTAGCTTTTTTTTTTCAAAACTTTCTTAGGCAATACTAGCTACTTACCACTTCATTGATGCAGTTAACAAATTTTAATTTCTTAATTATAAACTTGTAGTTTATTTCTACTTTTTCTCCTTTATATTAAATTATTTTCCCTGAGTTTATTCTACAATGGGTGAGATATAGGCATGAGTGACAGAGAGTGAGAGACAGAGACAGAGAGATATATTTGTAAAATAATCTTCAATATTATTTCAGGAAATTAATATTCTGATTGAATTTATTTTTATAACTGTGATTCAGTTAATTTTTCATAGGCCAAATAAGAAAATGATTTGCTAGCAAACTATCTTCAAGACTTATATAACTGATTTTATTTAAAAAAAATAAAGGACATAATTAGACTATTTCAATCACACTAATTGATGATTCTTTTAAGTCATCTAGGTTATCTTCATTTGTAAATGAATATCTAGTTTAATACAATGATGGTCCTGCAGATGCATATTTGAATTTCCAGAGTGTATCTAAAAATATAAAAATGACAGGAAGATGTTGAGAGATGGAATGTATCTCTTTTCTGGGATTTTTAAAAATCTAATCAAATTAAAATGTGAATATAGAGACTGGCAGTGGAACCCTGGTACCCGCTAAATCTACCAGGAGAGTTTATTGTTAAATTTTCTTTAGTATTCTTATCTTAGAAACTGGAAAACCCAACAAATCAGGGTTTGACTTACTTGTTTTGTTGATTATGTGGACTTAAAGTGATAGAGAAATGGTACCAATGTAGATTACATTTAAAAGTGTTACACAAATTTTCAGAGAAACAGTTGTTAATCTCATTGACTGGATATTTGTCTTGAGATTTCATTGTGATAATGGCCTCCCAAATGAGGAAGCTCTCTCTACTAATACAGATCATCACCTTCTTTATAATCTTTAGTGTTTGAGAGTTGTCTATATCACTGAGAAGTTACATGATAATCACTATATGTGATTAAACTAAATTAAACTCAAGCCTTTCTGGTACCAAGGGCAGCGATCTGGTTAATATAAAATATATCAAGCCAGATACTAAGGAGACTATCAACTGCATTCTAGAAAGGGGGGAAAAATACATACATATATATATATATATATATATATATATATATATATATATATATATATATATATATATATATATATATATATATATGTATATATATATATACATATATATATATATATATATATATATATATATATATACATATGTTTACAAAAGATTGCTCTATTGATAAATTCACATAGATATTGAGGTATATTTATGATAGTTATCATGGAGAAAAATAAGTAGACTCAATTGCAGAGGACAGCATCAGGACTACTGAGTTAAAAAAAAATAGCTGAATTCAGTTTCATGTAAAAATGCCCTAATAATTCAAGCTGTTTTAAAATACAATGTGCTGTGTTAGTGGACTCCCCACTTTTTTTGAAAATTTTATTTTTTTTAAATTTTTATTTGAAGGATTAATGTTTATTTTGGGGCAATGTGAAAGAAAAGACTATTGTTTGGTATAGATTGAAATGGATATCTTATTAATTCCCTTATAATTCAAAACGTCTGTGGTTTATTGTTAGGCATCATTTAACTTTTAGTATAGCCAAAATAATAAAAGATAACATAAATAGTTAATTCTGTAAATACCATACAGGAATCATAGCAAACCAGTAAACAGTACACTGAGAATTTTAACAATGTTATCCATAAATATTAATAATAAAAATTAAATTTCAAAGTGACCTTAAAGATCGTGTAGTCCAGTCTTCATTAAACAGATGTGGGAAAGAGAAACAGTCATTCATTGAAAATCACATGGTTAAAAAGTTGCATAGCAGGAAATCAAGGCCTTGTCTTCTGACTTCACATTCATTATTCTTTCTATTTAACCTTGAGGCTTATTGGTGAAATGAATGACATGTTGTCCAAAGAATTTTGATGTTTTTGTTTGTTTTGCTTTATCTTTATTTGATGTGAATTGATTCATCTATGTTTTTAAAAAAAATTTTTTTTTGGAGTTTTTTGTCTTGGAGTATATAGTTACAAAATAGATATGTTTTGGGGGTGTGTGGTAGGTGGGGTTAGAGTTGGTGGCTGACTGAACAAAATAAAACTACCTGGAATATATAAGAATTACACTTATGATCTAGTCAATATAAATAATGCTTGATCCAACTGAGTTAAGTCAGAGACTCTAAATGTTGCCAAAACAAACCAGAGTCCATTTTTAGTGATTTTTTAATCTCATGTTCTCAGGCCTATTTAACTGACCCTGTTATTAATATGAAAGCCATTTGATATTGCCTGCATAAAACAAATGTTAATTGAACTCTTCGTTTCTTAATTATTTCAAATCATATTTTTTCTACTCATTATTTTGAGTATTTATATGATTTTGTTTTGATTTTAGATTCATATGGTTCTTTTTGCAAAAAAAAAAAAAAAAAAAAAAAAAAACTTTTGATAAACTTCCATTATCATCTTTTTTGCCTTATAATTACTTCTCAATAGATTCAGGAGAAGTTAAAGCAGACTAACAGGAAATGTTTTTCTGACAGTGTGACTAAGTCCACCAACTCATAATTTCTCACACTAGAGCAATATTCCAATCTCATACTATCTAATTGTTTTAAATAATCTAAAAAAAATATTGATTATTATGGCTGGCATATAGTTTTCATATTTTCCTCCTTTAATTAAATCTGTTTCAACTTCAACTTTTGAAAAGATGAATAATTACTATCCCTGCTTTTTTTCTAATGGATTTTATTCTACTCATCATTATCATGTTTGTGTGTATCTCATTTCCTATACCTGCTGACTCTTCTTCTTTACCTCTATCTTCTTGCTTAATTTACCCCTCCTCCAAGGATACTTTCCTTATCTCCCCACCCTTCCTTGCTTCTTTCCCACTAATCTACACACCTTTTTATACACCCCTCATCCTGTTCCTTCCCTTTGTTATCTCCTTCTCAGTTTAGATACTTTCTAGATTTATATGCATTGTTCCTTTGAATCATTCAGAATATGAGTAGGATTTTCCAATCACCAGACTTCTTCCCATCTAATTCTCTGTGTCAGTTCTTGCTCTCATATCTCATTTCAATAACATAATTATACATTTTATTTTTTCCTACATAATTTTTTTTTTTTTTAGTATCACATCACATCGGCTCTGCCCCAATCTTTCCTTTGAATTACACACTTACTAATAACAATCTTAGTCAGATATAAAACACAAATAATTGTGTTTTTTTGAGGTTCACTTTATATTTCTCTTGGATCTTATATGTCAATTTTTTTCTTTCAATTTCAAGTATTTTTGCAATACAATTGTGAAAGTCTGGCAATTCACTGAATGCTCTCCTTTTTTTGTCATTCAGGATGTTTAACTTTTCTGGGTATATTTTCTGCCACAACAGTAATTCTTTTGCTCTGTGATACATGGTATTACAAGATTTACATTGTTTTAATGTAGATACTGTTGGTTTCTTATGATTTCAATTGTGGCTTTGCAGTATGTGAAGTATTGTGTTTTTGTTTTTGTTCTTGTTTTCATAATATTTTCCTTCATCTGGGATTTTCAGAAATTGTCTATGCAATTCCTGCAAAATTGCTTTATAGGTTCTTTTCCACTGATCTTGTTTTTTTTTTTTTTTTTCTTTTTATTTGTACTTTCCCCTCTTGTTCTCACACTTAAGGGAAATTTTCTTAAATTATTTCTTGTATTATTGTATCATAACGTTTTACTATAATTTTCCAATTATCCTTCTTTTCTTGATTTGTTCTAAAGATCAATTTTTATATGATGGCTAGTAATACCTTCTGTGATTTATAATTATTTGTAATTTAGTTTGTTTTATTGTTTTTTAAATAATATTGCTGGTTTCTTCTTGTTCAATTCTAGTCTTAAAGGAATCATTTTCTTTCTTACAATTATGAATTTCTTTTTGTAATTGGTTGAATTTCTTTTCATAATCTTATATTTTTTAATGTAATTTTGTCTTCTTTTCATTTTTACTTATTCTCTATCATTTGATTTTTTTTATTATACCTTTTTATTTGCAAGATATATGCATGGATAATTTTTCAGCATTGACAATTGAAAAACCTTTTCTTCCAATTTTGTCCCTTCTTTCCTCCCCCCAGATGGCAGGTTGATCAATACATGTTAAATATGTTAAAGTATATGTTAAATACAATGTATGTATAGATGTCCATACAGTTACTTTGCTGTACAAAAAGAATCAGACTTTGAAATAGTGGACAATTAACCTGTGAAGTAAATCAAAAAGGCGGGGGGATTGGGAATTCTATGTAGTGGTTCGTGTTCATTTCCCAGAGTTCTTTCGCTGGAGGTAGCTGGTTCAAATCATTACTGCTCTATTGGAACTGATTTAGTTCATCTCATTGTTGAAAGAGTCAGGTCCATTAGATTTGATCATCATATATTATTGTTGATGAAGTAAATAATGATCTCCTGGTCCTGCTCATTTCACTCAGCATCAGTTGATGTAAGTCTCTCCAGGCCTTTCTGAAATCATCCTGCTGGTCACTTCTTACAAAAAAATTAATATTCCATAATATTAATATGCACAATTTATTCAGCCATTCTCCAATTGATGGGCATCAACGCAGTTTCCAGTTTCTGGCCACTACAAAGTGGGCTGCCAGAAACATTCTTGCACATACAGGTACCTTTCCCTTCTTTAAGATCTCTTTGGGATATGAGCCCAGTAGTAAAACTGCTGGGTAAAAAGATATGTACAGTTTGATAATTTTTTGAGCATAGTTCCAAATCATTCTCCAGAATGGCTGGATCTATTCACAATTCCACCAACAATGTATCAATGTCCCAGTTTTTGCACATCCCCTCCATCAGCATTATCTTTTCCTGTCATCCTACCTAATCTGAAAGGTGTGTAATGGTATCTCAGAGTTGTCTTAGTTTTCATTTCTCTGATTAATAACAACTTGGAGGATCTTTTCATATGGCTAGAAATAGTTTCAATTCTTTATCTTAGGATTGTCTGTTCACATCATTTGACCATTTGTCAACTGGAGAATAGCTTGATTTTTCATAAATTAGAATCAATTCTCTGTATATTTTGAAAATTAGGCCTTTGTCTGAACCTTTGACTAGAAAAATATTTTCCCAGTTTATTGATTCCCTTGTAATCTTGTCTGCATTACTGTATTACTTTTGGTTGTTTAAAAAAAAAACACAAAACTTTTCAATTTAATATAATAAAAAATTTCTATTTTGTGATCAATAATGATCTCTAGTTCTTCTTTGTTCATAAATTCCTTCCTCTTCCACAGGACTGAGAGATAAACTATTCTACGTTCTCTAATTTATTTATAATCTCATTCTTTATGC
Source organism: Sminthopsis crassicaudata (assembly GCF_048593235.1). NCBI lineage: Eukaryota > Metazoa > Chordata > Mammalia > Dasyuromorphia > Dasyuridae > Sminthopsis > Sminthopsis crassicaudata. The sequence continues at coordinate 452,274,497 of NC_133617.1, forward strand.
CTAAGTCATGAACCCATTTTGACCTTATCTTGGTGTATGATGTTAAGTGTGGATCAATATCTAGTTAATGCCATAGTAATTTCAAATTTTCCCAGAAGTTTTTGTCAAACAGTGAGTTCTTATCCCAAAAGCTGGGGCCTTTGGGTTTGCCAAATACTTGATTATTAAAGTGATTGACTATTTTGTCCTTTCAACTTAACTATTCCACTGATCAACTAGTCTATTTCTTAGCCAATACCAAATGGTTTTGATAACTGCTGCTTTATAATATAATTTTAGATCTGGTACAGCTAGGCCACCTTCATTTGATTTTTTTTTTTCATTACTTCCCTTGAAATTCTTGACCTTTTGTTTTTCCATATGAATTTTATTGTCATGTTTTTCTAGGTCATTAAAATAGTCTTTTGGGAGTCTGATTGGTATAGCGCTAAATAAATAGATTAGTTTAGGTAGTATTGTCATGTTTACTATATTTGTTCACCTTATCCAAGAGCATTTAATATTTTTTCAATTGGTTAGATCTGACTTTATTTGTGAGGAAAGTGTTTTGTAGTTTTGCTCATATAGTTTCTGATTTTCCTTTGGCAGATAGATTCCAAAATATTTTATACTATCGGTAGTTACATTAAATGGAATTCCTCTTTCTAACCCTAACTTTTGGATTTTGTCAGTGATATATAAGAATACTCCTGACTTATGTGGGTTATTTTGTATCCTGCAACTTTGCTAAAGGTGTGAATTATTCCTAATAGCTTTTCAGTAGAATCTCTGGGGTTCTCTAAGTATACCATCATATCATCAGCAAAGAGGGATAATTTGGTTTCCTCATTACATATTTTAATTTCCTTCATCTCTTTCTCAACTCTTATTACCAAAGATAGCATTTCTAATACAATATTAAATAGTAATGGTGATAGTGGGCAACCTTGTTTCACTCCTGATCTTATTGGGAATAGTTCCAGTTTCTCCCCATAACCTATGATGCTTACAGACAGTTTTTAATAAATACTCCTGACTATTTTAGGGAAAAGTCCATCTATTCTCAAGTGTTTTTAATAGGAATGGATATTAGATTTTATCAAATGTTTTTTTCTGCATCTATTGAGATTATCGTATGTTGTTAATTGGTTATTGATATGGTCAATAATACTAATTATACTAATTCTATGCTAATATTATACTAACAGTTTTCCTAATATTGTACCAGCCCTGCATTCCTGGAATAAATCCTACATGGTCCTGGTGTATTATCCTGGGGATAATTTTCTGTAGTCCTTTTGCTAATACCTTATTTAAGATTTTAGCATCAATATTGATTAGGGAGATTGGTCTATAATTTTCTTTCTCAGTTTCAACCTATCTGATTTAGGTACCAATACCATGTCCATGTAATAAAAGGAATTTGATAGGACTCGTTCATTCCATATTTTTTTCAAATAATTTATATAGAATTGGGGCTAGTTATTCTTTAAATGTTTGTTAGAATTCACATGTAAATCTAATTTTTATAGGGAGTTGATTAATAGCTTGTTCTATTTATTTTTCTGAAATGGGACTGTTTAAGCAATTTACTTCCTCCTCTGTTAATCTGGAAAGCCTATATTTTTGAGGGTCATCATCCATTTTATTTAGATTATCAAATTTTTTGGCATAAAGTTGGGTAAAGTAACTCATTATTGCCCTAATTTCCTTTTCACTGGTGGAAAGTTAGCCCTATTCATTTTTAAGACTAACAATTTGATTAAATGTCCATCCTCTTCCCTGGAAGAAAATGCTCAGCTTAGCCGCATAGTTTATTCTTAGCTGCATTTGAAGTTCTTTTGCCTTTTGGAATATCAGATTCCAGGCCCTTCAATCTTTTAATGTGGAAGCAGCTAAATCTTGAGTGATCCTTATTGTGGCTCCTCATTATTTGAATTTTTTTTTTTCTGGCTGCTTGAAATAATTTTTCCTTAGTCTGATAGTTCAGAAATTTAGCCACATTATTCCTTGGAGTTTTTATTTTAGGATCTTTTTCAGAAGGTGTTCAATGAATTTTTCAATGCCTATTTTACCTTCTGATTCTATTATATCTCTTTGATGATTTCCTGTAAAACAGTATCTAGGTTATTTTTTTTATCATAATTTTCAAGAAGTCCAATAATCCTCAGCTTATCTCTCCTAGATCTATTTTCTAGGTCTCTTGTTTTTCCAAGTAGATATTTAACATTTTATTCTAATTTTTTTTGTTTTGGTTGACTAATTCTTGATGTCTCAATGAATCATTCATTTTCTATTTGTTATGATTTTTAATGAGTTATTTGCTTCATTAGCTTTTTTTTAAACTTATTTTGCATGTGTCAAAAGTTTTTAAATGAGTTGTTTTGCTCTATGAATTTTTTTTCCATTTCACTTTTTTTTTTTTACTGAGTTATTATCTTTTTCCAACTCAGAAGTCCTACTTTCTTGAAAGTTCTTTATCTTTTCTAATTAATAAATCCTACTTTCCTGGGTGTTCTTTACCTTTTCCAACTCATATGTCAGAAAGTTGTTACTCTCTTGCATAGCTTCTATTTCCCTTTCCCATTTTTCTTCTAGGTCCCTTTTAAGATATTTTATAGTTTCTTCTAGGAAAACCTTGTGTGATGGAAACCAGGTAACATTCCCCCTTTGGGGTTTTGTCTGGAGATTGTATGCTATTAGTCTCCTCAGGGTTGAAAACTGTTCTCTTTCTGTATAAAAGCTATTGATGTTCCTTTTGATTTTTTACTCATTTTAAAGCTTTTAGGGTCTCCCTTCATGGCAAGGAGGTTACCAGCTTCCTCTGCAAAGCTGGGATAGATATATGGACAGTAGTTATCCTGCCAATGGGCTGCAAGGAGCATCTGAACTGCGGAAGTGCTCTGGGAAAAGCTTTGAACCATAAGTGACTCAGTCCTGGGTAGCACAGGCATCATAACAATATTTGTGGGATTCAGCTAAAGCAGTAACAAGGGGAAATTTTATATTTTTACAGGCTTACTTGAATAAAATAGAAAAACAGAAGACTAATGAATTGGGCTTACAACTTAAAAAGCTAGAAAAAGACCAAATTAAACCCCCCCAATCAAATACTAAACTTGAAATTCTAAAATTAAAAAGTGAAATTAATAACATTGAAAGTGAAAAAAAACCCCCAACAACTATTGGACTAAGAAATAAAACTAAGAGTTAGTTTTATGAAAAAAAAAATAACATAGATAAATATTTGGTAAATCTTATTAGAAAAAGGAGAGAGGAAAATTAAATTGTTAGACTTACAACTGAAAAGGGAGAACTTTCTATCAACTAAGAGGAAATTAGAGAAATAATGAGTTACTTTGTCCAACTTCATGCCAATAAATTTGATAACCTAAGTGAAATGGATGACTATCTCCAAAAATATAGGCTTCCCTGATTAACAGAGGAGGAAGTAAATTGCTTAAATAGTCCTATTTCAGAAGAAGAAATAGAACAAGCTAATAATCAACTCCCTAAGAAAAAATCCCCAGGAGCTGATGGATTTACATGTGAATTCTACAAAACATTTAAAGAACAATTAACCCCAATGCTATATAAACTATTTGAAAAAAAAAAAAAAAAAGGAATGAAGGAGTCCTACCAAATTCCTTTTATGACACAGACATGGTACTGATACCTAAACCAGGTAGGTTTAAAAAATAGAAATCAAATTATAAACCAATCTCCCTAATGAATATTGATGCTAAAATCTTTTTTTAAAATTGTAAACGGTTGTTAAAGGAATATATTTTGTATTATTATTATAGTTTTATATTGACAAAACATATGCATGGGTAATTTTTCAGCATTAAGCCTTGCAAAAACTTCTATTCCAACTTTTCCCATCCTTCCCTCCATGCCATTCCCTAGATGGCAGGCAGTCCCATGCATGTTAAACGAGTTAAACTACATGTTAAGTATAATATATATATATATATATATATATATATATATATATATATATATATATATATATATATATATATATATATGTATATTTATACATTTATCTTGTTGCACAAGAAAAAATCGGATTTAAAAAGAAGATAAAAATAACGTGGAAAGAAAAATAAAATGCAAGCAAACAACTACAGAAAGTGCAAATGCTATATTGTGATCCACACTCATTTCCCAATATTCTTTCACTGGGTGTAGCTGGTTCTGTTCATCATTAATCAATTGGAACTGATTTGCATCATTGTATCGTTGAAGATAGACACTTCAATCAGAATTGATCCTCATGCAGCATTGTTGTTGAAGTGTATAATGATCTGCTGGTTCTGAACATGTCACTTAAAATCTTTCATGTAGATCTTGCCAAGCCACACTGTATTCATGCTGCTGGTAATTTCTTACAGAACAATAATATTCCATAACATTTATTTACAGCAATTTACCCAGCAATTCTCCAATTGATGGGCATCCATCCAATTTCCAGTTTCTAGCCACTCTGAAAAGGGTTGCCACAAACATTTTTGCAGTGTGGCAATTTTTTGATACTACTTTCTATATAGGGATGTATATACATTTCTATGTATGCTTGCCTTCTAATCTTGTCAGCATTAGTTTTGTTTTTGTTTTTTACAAAATGTTTTAAATTGATATCAGTAAAATTTTCTATTTTGTGATAAATAATGATCTCTACTTCTTCTTCTGTCACAAATTCCTTCCCCCTCTATAGGTCTGAAAAGTAAACTTTCCCGTATTCTTCTATTTTATTTATAATCTCATTCTTTATGCCTAGATCATAAACCCATTTTGATCTTATCTTGGTGTGTCAATTGTGGATCCATGTCTAGTTTCTGCAATACTAATTTCCAATTTTATCAGCAGTTTTTGTCAATACTGAATTCTTATCCCAAAAGTTGGGGTCTTTGGATTTCTCAAACACTAGATTGGTATAGTTATTGACTATTTTGTCCTGTGATCCTAATCTATTCCACTGATCAACTATTCTATTTATGAGCTAATATCAAAAGGTTTTGGTGACTGCTGTTTTATAATATAGTTTTAAATAAGGTACAGCTAGGCCAGCTCCATTTGATTATTTTTTTTTCATTAGTTTCCTTGAAATTCTTGACCTTTTCTTCTTTCAGATGAATGTTGTTATATTTATAGTTTATTAAAATAGGTTCTTGGGGGTCTGATTGGTATAGTACTAAATAAATAGATTAGTTTAGGTTGTATTGTCATCATTATTATATTTTCTCGGCCTATCCAAGACCACTTGATATTTTCCTATTGTTTAGATCTGACTTTATTTGGGTGGAAAAAGTTTTGCAGTTTTTCTCATATATTTCCTAAATTTTATTTTTTATAACTTTTTTATTGACAGAACATATGCCCAGGTAACTTTTTACATTATCCCTTGCACTCAGATCTCTTCCAAATATTCCCTTCCTCCCTCCACCTAGCTTGCAAGCAGGCTTATACATGTTAAACATGTTACAATATATCCTATTTACAATATATGTGTGCAGAACCAAACAATTTCTTTTCTTGGTATAGCTGATTCTGTCCATCATTGATCAACTGGAACTGAATTGGATCTTTTCTTTTTTATAGAAGATATCTACTTCCATCAGAATACATCCTCATACAGTATCATTGTTGAAGTGTATAATGATCTCCTGATTCTGCTCATTTCACTTATCATCAGTTCATGTAAATCTCTCCAAGCCTCTCTGTATTTATGCTGCTGGTCATTTCTTACAGAACAATAATATTCCAAAACATACATATACCACAATTTATCTAACCATTCTCCAACTGATAAGCATCCATTCAATTTCCAGTTTCTAGCCACTACAAAAAGGGCTGCCACAAACATTTTGGCACATACAGGTTCCTTTCCTTTCTTTAGTATTTCTAATTTTGTTTGCATTAGTTTTGTTTGTACAAAGGTTTTTAATTTTATGTAATCAAAATTTTGTATTTTGTGATCAATAATGATCACTTGTTCTTCATTGGTCACAAATTCCTTCCTCTTCCAGAAATCTGAGAAGTAAACTATCCTATGTTCCTTTAAATTATTTATGATCTCCTTTATGCCTAAATCATGGACCCATTTTGATCTTAACTTGGAATATGGTGTTAAGTGAGGGTCCATGCCTAATTTCTGCTATACTAATTTCCAGTTTTCCCAGCAGTTTTTCATAAATAATGAATTCTTATCCCAAAAATTAGGATCTTTGGGTTTGTCAAACATTAGATTGCTATAGTTATTGACTGTTTTGGCCTTTGAAACTAACCTATTCCAGTGATCCACTAATCTAATTAATTTAATAGATTTTTTTACTTTTAATTTTATTGATCTCTCCTTTTATTTTTAGAATTTCAAATTTAGTGTTAGACTGGGGGTTTTTAATTTGTTCCTTTTCTAGCATTTTAGTTGCAAGAACAATTCATTGACCTTCCCTTTCTCTATTTTATGCAAGTAGGCCTCTAGAGATATGAAATTTCCCCTTATTATTGCTTTGGCTGCATCCCACACATTTTGGTATGACGTCTCATTGTTGTCATTTTCTTGGGTGAAGTTAATAATTATATCTATGATTTGCTGTTTCACCCAATCATTTTTACATGAAATTATTCCATTTCCATTTATTTTTGGTCTATTTTTTCCTAACTTTTTATTGAATGTAATTTTCATTGCATCATGGTCTGACAAGGACGCATTTACTATTTCTGCCTTATTGCATGTAATTTTGAGTTTTTTATGTCCTAATATATGGTCAATTTTTGTATGGGTTCCATGAACTGCAGAGAAGAAAGTGCACTCCTTTCCATTTACTTTTCTCCAAAGATCTATCATATCTAACTTTTATAGTATTCTACTTACCTCTTTGACTTCTTTCTTATTTATTTTCTTGTTTGATTTATCTAATTCTGAGAGTGCAAGGTTGAGATCTCACACTGTCATAGTTTTGTTGTGTATTTCTTCTTGCAGCTCTCTTAATTAATTTCTCTTTTAAGAATTTAAATGCTATATCACTTGGTGCATATATATTTAATATTGATATTGTTTTATTATATATGCTACTCTTTAGCAAGATATAGTACCCTTCCTTACATCTTTTAGTTAGATCGATTTTTTCTTTTGCTGGATCTGAGATGAGGATGGCTACCCCTGCTTTTTTTTACTTCACCAGAAGTATAGTAGATTCTGCTCCAATCTTTTGCCTTTGCTCTGTAAGTATCACCTTGCTTTAGGTGTGTTTCTTGCAAACAACATATTGTAGGATTCTGGCTTTTAATCCAGTCTGCTAACTGTTTCCTCTTTATGGGAAACTTTACCCCATTCACATTTATGGTTAAAATTACTAATTCTATATTACTTGCCATGTTGTTAACCCCTGCTTATGTTTTTCTTCTTTTCTTCCACCTTATGCCCCTCTCCAGTATTATACTTGTGAGTACCACTTGCTTATCACAACCCTCTTTTTTCAGTATACCTCCCCCCACCTTAAATTTACTCCCCCTATCTTATACCTTTTCCTCACAATTTCTGTGAGGAATTTAGCTTATTCCTTCCCGTTTCACTTTTCCTCTCCCACTTTTCAATGAGGTGGAAGAAATTTCACTATAAATCGTACATTTCGAATATTTTTCTCTTTAACCCAATTCTGATGGCTATGTTCATCACCCTCCATTCTTTCTGTCAGATATAGTATGTTTCCTTTGCCTCTTCTTTAGATGTAGTACTCCCATCTTACCCTTTTCTGGATACAATGTTCTTTCCACCTATAGTTTCTATAACAACGTGTACATTGTTCTACATTTATATATTTTTATAGCAGAAATATAATTTCCAAGATTTCTTTTTACCTTTTTAGTTTTCTCTTGAGTCCTATATTTGTAGATAAAACTTTTTGTTTAGTTCCATTTTTTTTTTTTGTCAAAAATAGATGAAATTCGCTTATTTGGTTGAATGTCCATCTTCTTCCCTGGAAAAAGATGCTCATTTTTGCTGGGTAAATTATTTTTGGTTGAATACCAAGTTTCTTAGCCTTTCAGAATATCATATTGCAGGCCCTTCAATCCTTTAATGTGGACCTTGCTATATCCTGGGTAATCCTTATCGTGTCTCCTCCATATTTGAATTGCTTTTTTTTTTTTTCCTAGCTTTGCAGTATTTTTTTTTTCATCTGATGGTTCTGGAATTTGGCCACTATTTTTCTTGGTGCTTTGATTTTAGGGTCCCTTTCAGTAGGAGGTCAATGGATTCTTTCAATTTCTATTTTACTCTCTGTTTCTATAACATCTGGACAGTTTTCTTTGATAATTTTCTGGAAAATAGTGTCCAAGTTCTTTCTTTCTTTCTTTTTTTTAATCATGTTTTTCAGGGAGTTCAATAATTCTCAGATTGTCTCTCCTGAATCTATTTTCCAGGTCTGTTGTTTTCACAAGAAGGTATTTGACATTTTTTCCATTGTTTCATTTTTTTCTGGTTTTACTTGATTGATTCTTGATGTCTCCTCAAGTTATTCGATTCCATTTGTTCAATTCTGATTTTCAATTAATTATTTTCTTCACTCACTTTTTTTATATCTTTTTCTAATTGTCTAATTGAGTTTTTAAGTGAGTTGTTTTGTTCTATGGAATTTTTTTTCCATTTTGTCAATTTTATTTTTTAGAGAGCTATTTTCTTTTTCCAACTCACCAATTCTGTTTTTCAATTATTTGATTTATTTATCCACTCTATCATTAAATGACTGGGATGACTTATCCAGACTCTCTTGCCAAGTTTCTCTTTCCTTTTCCCATTTTTCCTCTTGTGAGAGCCTTTTAAATTTCTTCTATGAGAATCTTGTGCATTGAGGACCAGATGATATACCCCTTTGGGGATTCATCTGAAGATAGTCTGCTCTCTATGCATATAGAAGCTATCAATAATTAGAGTGCCCTTAGTTTTTTTCTTATTTTCTGAAAGAAGAGTGAAAGAAAACAAATAACAAGAAAAACAAATTGTCTTTTTTTTGGTGGGGGGCTGGTTGGTATTACCCAGCTTCCTCTACAAACTGTAGGGGGCAGCAGCAAGGCACTAGCAGGAGAGGAATGGTTGTACTGCATCTGTGTTCTAAGACTCTGAGAGTTTGCTGAGTTGCTCATGGTAGGTGTGGCCAGATCCCAAGAGAGGCTAGTTTTTTGGGTTATAGTCTTCACCCCCTGCGTTTTTAATTTCTTTGCTTGTCTACTGGCTTGGTGCCAAGGCAAAGTAGCCAAGAATGTGTTAAAGCTCTCTCCACAGAAATTGCTGAGATCACAGCTCACGCCCCTTGGGTCTGTTCAGCTGTGAGCTGCCTGCCTTACTGTGTCTCCTGTGCTGCTGCTGCCTGCCTTCAATTTGTGCCTGATCTAAACCTGTCTCCACCTACTAGCAAGAACAGACTTTTTCTGGCTAATTTTGAGTATATGTTCTTTTGGTAATTATTTGTGTATGTGTGTGTGTGTGTGTGTGTGTGTGTGTGTGTGTGTGTGTGTGTGTGAATGTGTGTTTTTCAGTCAAGCACTAATTCCGAGTCTTCTCTTGAGATGAATTATTCTGAGAGAAAATGCGGAGTTTAAGCAGATGTGTGAGTCGTCTCTGCCATCTTGGCTGGAAGTCAGACACTAAAATCTTAAATAAGATATTAGGAAAATGATTACAGAAAATCATTCCCAGGATAATACACCACAATCAGGTAGGATTTATACCAGCAGTGCAAGGCTGGGTTTAATATTAGGAACAATATCAATATAATTGGCCATATTAATAACCAAATAATTTATGATTATGATAATCTCAATAGATGAAGAAAAACCATTTGATAAAATCCAACATCCATTTGCATTAAAACACTTGAGGACATAGGAGTAAATGGATTTTTGCTTAAAATAATCAGTAGCATCTATTTAAAACCATCAATAAGCATCATATGTAGTGGAGATAAACTGCAGCCATTCCAAATAAGATCAGGAGTGAAACAAGGTTGCCCACTACCACCATTACTATTCAATATTGTATTAGAAATGCTAGTTTTGGCAATAAGAGTTGAGAAAGAGATTAACAGAATTGAAGTAGGTAATGAAGAAACCAAATTATCACTCTTTGCTGATGATATGATGGTATACATAGAGAATCCCAGAGATTCTACTAAAAACTATTAAAAAGAATCCACACATTAAGCAAAGTTGCAGGATACAAAATAAACCCACATAAGTCATCAACATTCTTATACATCACTAAAAAAATTCAATAGTTAGAGTTACAAAGAGAAATTTCATATAAAGTAACTATTGATAATATAAAATACTTAGGAATCTATCTGCCAAGGGAAAATTAGGAATAAGGCGAACAAATGTAATAAAGATTATAATACTACCAAAATAAATCTATTTATTTACTGCTATACCAGACTCCCAAAAAACTGTTTTAATGACCAAGAAAAAATAACAACAAAAGGTCAAGAACTTAAAGGTAATTAATGAAAATAAAATCAAATGCAAAGTGGCCTGTACCAGATCAAAAATATATTATAAAGCTGTGGTTACCAAATCACTTAGTATTTGCTAAGAAATAGACTAGTTGTTGGCGAATTGAACCAGCTACACCCAGGAACAGTACTCTGGGAGATGACTATGAACCACTACTTAGAATTACCAATCCTTCTATTTTTGTCCACCTGAATTTTTGATTTCCTTCACAGGCTAATTGTTCACTATTTCAAAGTCAGATTCTTTTTCTACAGCAAAATAACTGTTTGGTCATATATACATATATTGTATTTAATTTATACTTTAATGGATTTAACATGTATTGGTCAACCTGCCATCAGGGGGAGGAGGTTGGGAGAGGGAGGGGAAAAATTGGAACAAAAGTTTTGGCAATAGTCAATGTTGTAAAATTACTTATGCATATATCTGGTAAATAAAAAGCTATAATAAAAAATGATTGACCATATCAATAACCAAATTAACAAAAAGCATATGATCATCTCAATAGTTGCAGAAAACCATTTGATAAAAATGCAACATCCATTCCTATCAAAAACTCTTGAGAGTATAGGAATAAGTGGACTTTTCCTTAAAATAATCAGTAGCATCAATTTAAAACCATCAGTAGGCATCATATGTAATGGGGATAAACTGGAACCATTCCCAATAAGATAATGAGTGAGGGTGAGGAGTGAGATAAGGGTGCCCACTATCACCATTCTTATTCAATATTGTATTAGAAATGCTAGCTTTGGCAATAAGAGTTGAGAAAGAGATTAAGGGAATTAGTATAGGTAATGAGTAAATCCAATTATCACTCTTTGCAGATGATATGATGGTATATTTAGAGAATCTAGTGATTCTACTAAAAAGTTATTAGAAATTACCCACACTTTTAGCAAATTTGCAGGATACAAAATAAATCCACATAAGTTATCAGCATTCTTATATATCACTAACAAAATCAAACAGAGTTACAAAGAGAAATTCCATTTAAAGTAACTATTGGTAACATAAAATATTTAGTAATCTGCCTGCCAAGGGAAAATTAGGAATGAGCAAAACTACAAAACACTTGCCACACAACTAAAGTCAGAACTAATCAATTGGAAAAACATTAAATGCTCTTGGATAGGGCGAGCAAATATAATAAAGATGACAATACTACCTTAACTAATCTATTTATTTAGCACAATACCAATCAGACTCCCGAAAACTATTTTAATGACTCAGAAAAAATAAAAAAATCCATATGGAAAAAAAAAAAGGTCAAGAATTTCAAGGGAACTAATGGAAAAAAATCAAGTTAAGGTGGCTTAGCTGTACCAGATATAAAATTATACAAATTATATAAATTATATTTTATATAAATTATATAAAATAATTATAATTCTAAAATATACTTTAATTATGAATTTATAAATTTATTTATAAATTTATAAAATTATACATTTAAAATATTTTAAAATAAAATTATATAAAATAATGTAATTATATAAAGTATATAAAATAAAATATTATATAAATTATATTATTATTTAAATTATATGAAATTATATAAAATAAAACAGCGGTTACCAAAACCATTTGGTATTGGCTAAGAAATAGACTAGTTGATCAGTGAAATAGGTTAGATTCAAAGGACAAAATAGTCAATAACTTTAATAATCTAGTGTTTGACAAACCCAAAGACCCCAGCTTTTGGGATAAGAACTCACTATTTGGCAAAAACTGCTAGGAAAATTTAAAATTAGTATGGCAGAAAGTAGGCATTGACCCACACTTAACACCATACACCAAGATAAAGTCAAAATTGGTTCATGATCTAGGCATAAAGAAGGAGATTATAAATAAATTAGAAGAACCTAGGATAGTTTACCTCTCAGACCTGTGGAAAAGGAATGTATATATGTCCAAAGAAGAACAGAGATCATTACTGATCACAAAACTGAAAACTTTGATTATATAAAACTGAAAACTTTTTGTACAAACAAAACTAATGCAGATAAAATTAGAAGGGAAAGAAAAAAACTGGGATAAAGGCCTCATTTCCAAAATATATAGAGAATTCACTCTAATTTATAAGAAATCAAGCCATTCTCCAATTGATAAATAGTCAAAGGATATCAACAGACAATTCTCTCTCAGACAATGAATTTGAAACTATTTCTCCCCATATAAAAAGATGCTCCAAGTCATTATATATCAGAGAAATGCAAATGAAGACAACTCTGAGATACCACTACACACCTGTCAAATTGACTAGAATGACAGGAAAAGATAATGCACAGTGTTGGAGGGGATGTGGGAAAACTGGGACCCTGATACATTGTTGGTGGAGTTGTGAATACATCCATCCATTTTGGAGAGCGATTTGGAACTATGTCCAAAAAGTTATCAAATTGTGCATACCCTTTGATCCAGCAGTGTTACTACTGGGCTTCTATCCCAAAGAGTTTTTAAAGAAGGGAAAGAGACCTGTATGTGCAAGAATGTATGTGGCAGCTAGCTTTGTAGTGGCCAGAAACTGGAAACTGAATGGATCCCCATCAATTGGCGAATGGCTAAATAAATTGTGGCATAGGAATGTTATGGAATATTATTGTTCTATATAAAATGACCAATGGTATTATTTCAGAAAGGCCTGGAGAGACTTACATCAACTGATCCTGATTGAAATGGGCAGGACCAGGAGATCATTATATCCTTCATCAACAATACTATATGATAATCAAATCTGATGGATCTGACCCCTTCAAAAATGAGATGAATCAAATCAGTTCCAATAGAGCAGTAATGAATTGAACCAGCTGCACCCAGAGAAAGAACTCTGGGGGATGACTATGAACCACTACATAGAATTTTTGTCCGCCTGCATTTTTTTATTTCTTTCACAGGTTAATTGAACATTATTTTATATTCTAGTACTATGTTGATGCCATGCTTTCCTAACAATATTGTAGATTCTCTTTCAAATTGACTATTGAGAAACTCAGGACTGATGAAAAGTAAAAATGACCTTGTTTAAATTTAAAAATCCACATTTATCTGTCTTTCTCATTGTATTTTTTCTCATTTCTGTCCAATTCATACAATTCAATAAATATACCTTGCTCTGCTTGTTTCTGCCTTTTTGTCTTCCATTAAAAAACTGTTCTCATTCTCAATGTCCTACCTTATGCCTAAGTGAATATTATTGTTCAAAGCAGAGAGCAAACATTATCTTCGTGAAACTTTTTCTTAACTACTGTCATTTCTTCCTTTCTTCAGCAATAGCCTTCTTTTTTTCTCCTTTTTTTCTTGTCTTTTTCCCTGTTGCTTCCCCTGTACCAGTCTTGTTTTTACAGGTAGAGTTTAATATTCTTAAGAACCAGAAAAATTTGTGTCTCAAATATTTTCTGGAATGGCCAGAAATTGAATAGTATTTACTTTCTTACTTTGACTTTTATTGTTAGAATTTAAATGAGTATCAAGAAAAAAATAATTTGCCATGTATCAAATATTTGAAAGTATTTTTAAGAATAAAAATGTGGATTTTATAACAGAGAAGGAAATTTGTAATTCAATTTTCACAGTGTGACTTTTCCACTATATAGCAAAATAAATAATAAAAGGAAGTATACAAGGAGTGAAGAAATAATCACCATTAAAGTTCTTTGAATAACTTTGAAGTTGATATATTTGTGTTTGTCTAATGGGAAACAACAGTGATAAACAAAAACATATACAAATAAGTGCTACATGATTTAATGTTGACAGTATCTAAAAGTTGAACATGAAAACCTTAATACATTTTAAAAACACAAACCATAAAATGTGACATTTCTAAACAAATTATTAGAGGGGTTAATATATGCAATTTTATTCATCCAGCATAAGAATAATTGTTTAAGAGACAGACAAGCAGAAAATATGTAGTTGAAGAAACCAATACACACATATATTCTTTAGTATTTGTGATAATAATTTTTCCACTAGTTGTAACTGGAGATTTTTTTTAATGAATTAGGGTCATTACACTTTGATGCTGACTAAACACTGATAATTAAAGTACAAAAATTACTTGGAGCAGGTTTCCTGGAATTTTTCAGCAACATAACAGCCAAGAAAAGATCTAATTATTATCTTAGCTTAGTTCAAACATTCAGAAATTTCATAGGCTTATGGACATTGAAACCCAGATTTTACATTTCCACTTATTAGTGATGAAGGTGAAAGAATGAGCTCCTCAGGTGAACATATGATTTATAATTTCTATTGGTGCTATCTTGAAAGGCTTCTGACAGTCGTCACATTCACATGCAAAACACCCCATTCTCAGAAGAGCACATTGCTCAGAAATGGCATCAGTTGCAGCTGCAGCAATTCTGAAAACATTTCAGCAATTCTGAGAACATTTCAGACTTCTGATGGCTGGAAAAACAACATAGAAATTATAATCACCAACATCTATCACTATCATTCCTTCACTTGATTACACAAGTCAACAGATCCTGGGCCAACAGACAGTAAAATATCCAATCTACTAAAGCAATGCTCCTTCCCTCTCCTCTGCATCATAGTTTATTTTCTTTACTCTTCTGCTCTTCTTTTTCCCTTTTCCTGATTCTTAGAAGCTATAATCATACTACTCTCTACTTTTATACTTTTACACAATCACTAAACAAAATATCACTAACAAAAGTATTAGATATTAGTCAAACTCTGCACTACATAGGGGAGCATTATGTTCATATAATTGACATGCTAATATTCTCAGCTTGGTTTTTGATGAGTAGTGACATTTTCCCACTTATTCTATAATTTATTCCTCCATGACTTTAAAGAATTTTAGAAGTCTATTTTCCTTTCTTTCTATAAAACTGTTCTGCCTGCTAGATATGTTATGCAATGAAAAGACTATAAAGATAGGTGACATTTTTCCCCTTTATATAGTGTAAAAGAAAAATAATCAATAAGGATATAAATTTGGAGTAATGTGATCTAAAGGAGAAAGTGGAAGATATAGAAATAAATGAGATAGCCAAGGGAGAGGAAAGGAAGCATCAAAGGGAAAATCTAAAAATTTGAAAAATAGAAAAGATTAAGACAAAAAATATTAAAAGAGAAACAGGAAAAGTTAGTGCAAAAAGAAAAAGGAGAGTCATGAGAAGTAAAACATAACTAGATATTAGAGAGGCCAAAAAAGCATTCAATTTGTTAATTAGGTTACTTAAAGTACATTTTTTTTTTTTTTGGTGGAGGGAGGCTATTGGGGTTAAATAACTTGTCCAGGGTCACACAGCTAGAAAGTGGTAAGTATCTGAGGACAATTTGAACTAATATCCTCTTGACTCCAGGGGCAGTGCCATTTGCTGTTTCAATATTCATTTTTAAGAAAATAAAAAGCAAATCTTAAGTATTCCAAAGATTAGGGATTGAGTTAATTTCACAGAATATAGGCAGAAAATGCAGACTATTTTTCAATAAGCTTTCAAAATGAAATAGAATTATTATACATTTGTTCAACATTAAAAAAAAATCCTAAATGTCTCCTCCATATAGTAGGTAACAAAAGTGTCATAAAGAACTATTTTTCCTTAATTTTTATAAAGTTTTTTTTTCATTTTAACAATATATGCACAGATAATTTGACAACATTGACCCCTGCATAGACTTGTACTTCATATTTTCTCCTCTCCCCCATTCCCTCCCCCAGATGGCAAGTAATCCAATATATTAAACATGTTAAAATATATGTTAAATCCAATATGTGTTATTAAGGGGCAGGTCAATTTTCTGAGAGCCTCCACAGCTGTGGATCATAGCATCTGAAGGAGCTGCAGGGCAACCTTTGCTGACACAGGTGTTGTGGATTGGGAATGAAATAAATTTGAGGCAGAGGGAAGAGGAGAGAGGTAAGGCAACACAATGGCCTCTCAGACAAAGAAGTCAGAGAATGAACAGCACTGCCTCTCAGTCTCCTTATATCATCCTCTTACACGAGGAGATACATTCTGCAGATCTGGGTTGGATCTCCAGCGGCCCCTGTCAGGTGGCTTCAACAATGTATAAACAGATTTATACAATTCTCTTGCTGCACAAGAAAAATCAGATCCAAAAAGAAAGTAAGAAAACAAAATGTAAACAAACAGTAACAAAAAGAGTGAGAACATTATGTTGTGATCCACATTCAGTCCTAACAGCCTTCTCTCTGGAAGTAAATGGCTCTCTTTATAACAATATCATTGGAACTGGCATCTCATTGTTGGGAAGTCACATTCATCAGACTTGATCATCATACAATATAATAAAGTTCTCCAAATGATGGGCATCCACTCAGTTTCCAGTTTCTTGTCATTACAAAAAGGGCTGCCGCAAACATTTTTGTACATATAGGTCCTTTTCCTTTCCTTCCTTGAAGAAGGCCCAATAGAAATGCTGCTGGGCCAAAGGGTATGCACAGTTTGATAACTTTTTGAATATAGTTTCAAATTGCACTCCAAAATGGCTGGATCCATTCAAAGTTCCACCAACAATGTATTAGTGTCCCAGTTTTCCCATGCAAAATTTATCCTTATGTTTTGCTTTCATCTTACCCAATCTGAGAAGTGTAATGTTATCTCAGAGTTATCTTAACTTGTATTTCTCTGATCAATAGTGATTTAGATCATCTTCTCATAGGACTAGAAATAGTTTCAATTTCTTCATCTGAAAATTGTCTATTCATATCCTTTGAACATTTATGAATTGAAGAATGGTTTGGTTTCTTATAAATTTGAGTCAATTCTCTATATATTTTAGAAATGAGGCTTTTATTGGAACCCTTAAATATAAAAATGATTCCCAAGCTTATTGTTTTCCCTCAGTTCTTGTCTGCATTAGTTTTGTTTGTACAAAAACTTTTTTTATCTTAATATAATCAAAATTATCTATCTGGTGTTTAATTATGAATTCCGGTTCTTCTCTGGACACAAATTTCTTCCTTTTTTCAGATCTGAGAGGTAAACTGGCACATGTTTTTCTAATTTGATTATAAAATCACTCTTTATGTCTAAATCATGAACTCATTTAGATCTTATCTTGGTATGTAGTGATAAGTATGGATAGAGCCCTAATTTCTTCCATACTAGTTTTCAATTTTCCCAGTAGTTTTTGTCAAATAGTGAGTTTTTATTCCAAAAGCTGGGATCTTTGGCTTTGACAAACACTAGATTGTTATATTTATTAACTATTGTGTCTTCTGATCCTAACCTATTCCACTGATCAACTACTCTATTTCTTAACCGCTACCAAATGCTTTTGATAAGCTGCTTTATAATGTAGTTTTAGTTCTGGCACAGGTAGGCCAGCTTCATTAGCATTTTTTCCATTAATTTCCTTGAAATTCTTGACTTTTTTTCTTCCAGATGAATTTTGTTACTATTTTTTTTAGATCTGTAAAATGATTTCTTGGGAGTTTGATTGGTATGGCACTAAATAAATAGATTAGTTTAAGTAGTATTGTCATTTTAATTATATTTCCTCGGCCTACCATGAGCACTTGATATTTTCCCAAATGATTAGATTTTACTTTATTTGTGTGGAAAGTGTTTTGTAGTTATGTTCATATTCCTGTATTTGCTTTGGCAGATAGACTCCCAAATATTTTAACCTCTAGACAATTATTTTGAATGGAATTTCTTTTTGTATCTCTTGCTGCTGGACTTTGTTGGTAATTTATAAAAATGGTGATGATTTATGTGGATTTATTTTGTATGCAGCAACTTTGCTAATATTGTGAATTGTTTATAGCAGTTTTTTAGTTGATTCTCTAAGGTTCTCTAAGTATACAAAAGAGGACTAATTTGGTTTCTTCGTGGCTTACTCTAATTTCTTTAATCTCTTTTTCTTCTCTTACTGCCAAAGCTAACATTTCTAATGCAATATTGAAGAGTAATGCCAATAGTGGGCAGCCTTGTTTTTACTCCTGATCTTATTGAAAATGGTTTTAATTTGTCCCCATTACATATGATGCTTGCTGATGGTTTCAAATAGATGCTACTGATCATTTTAAGGAAAAGTCCATCTATTCCTATACTCTCTAGTGCTTTTAATAGGAACGAGTGTTGTATATTGTCATCCCTTACTGGATTTCTATAAGATAAAAAAAAAATTACATAAATTTTAATGACTTTTATTAATCCCAGAGTAAAAATTTACTTCTTTGGATACAGAATTGTCTGAAGCCATTAATAAACTTCTGCTGTGACCAGCCGACCTGACTCCCATATCACAGGATATTTCTAGGGCTTATCAATCTCAGAACTCCAGGTGGCAGGATGTTTTCTTTCTCCCCCAAAGGCTGCCTTGAGACATGATGACCTTGAGGCGCCTAGAAGGACAATAAATTACCACAGACGTCTTCTTTCAAGTACAATAATTCTGAGGCTCTAGGAGAAGCAATAAGCCACAAATGTTTCCCTCTTTGAAGTCCCTTCCTCCTCTGCCACCCCCTCCCCACACCCCTGCTACCACATAGTCTTATCCTATATAACTTGAGCTGTTCCCAACAATAAACTGAGACTTGCTCCAACTGTATGCTGTCTCCCTCCTCTTTCTCGCCCGTAACTCTTTCAGGCTTGGTTCCCCTCGGTACCCCACGAATAACTAAGTCCTGGTGGATGGGACACAGAATCAATTTTTTGAAGGTAGTTATTAGTAATAAATCTATCCTGAGAAAAAGTAAGTTGTCAAAAGCAGTAGTAAAAACTGGATTGAGTGAAATCAAGTCTGAATTATATTTTGTCTTTCTATAAGTATATGGACAGTTGAATGAGAAAATAAATTTTTAAACTGGAATAAGACTTACTCAATCTTGGATATATATAAACTTGACCCAGAGTTGTTGAATTCATTTTGAGTAAAGTGGTCTGAAAGTAAACTCAGATGTAATAAAATGAACTGTTTTATATCTATATTTCAATAGATATAAATATTTGTTATTGAAGATAACCTTTAAATAAGATTGTCTCCTGCATATAATAAAAACAACTCATCTTCCCCCTGACTTTCTAAGTTTAACTCTTTTCTATGAAAATATACTGAATTATATGACTCTGTCTTATAGGGTTGATTGTTGACAGGCACTTGAGAAATAAGAGCTCTATTAAGATTACTGTCTTTTCTGTAGGGGTTATTTGCAAGTATGATATCACTTTTCTATTTTCTGTTTTTTCATTTTTTTAATTCTCTTTTATTTTTTCTTAACATCATAAAGTCATTAATTTCCATTTGCTCGATTCCAATTTTTAAGGAATTGCTTTCTTCAATGAGCTTTTGTATCTCCTTTTCCATTTAGCCAATTCTACTATTTAAAGAATTCTTTTCCCTTCAGTGAACTTTTGTGCCTTTTTTTTTTTTTCTTGAGGACTTGTTTAGGGTCATATAGCTACAAAATGCCAAGTGTATGAGGCCAGATTTGAACTCAGGCCCTCCTGACTTCAGGGCTGGTGTTCTATTCACTGTGCCACCTAGCTGCCCCCCTCTTTTTTTCTATTTGCCAAAATCTGCTTTTTTTTAATTTTTTTTAATTTTTAAAGCTTTTTATTTTCAAAACATATGCACAGATAATTTTCAATATTCACCCTTGAATAGCCTTGTGTTTCTGATTTTCCCCTCCTTCCCCCCACTCTCTCCTCTAGATGGCAAGCAATCCAGTATATGTCGTACATGTTAAAATATATGTTAAATTCAATATGTGTAAACATATTTATACAGTTCTCTTACTGGACATCACCTTTCTGATGTTATGGTTCTCTTTCAGAACAAAGGGCAAATCCAAAAAGGAAGTATAAGTAATATTCTGGCAATATGGTCATCAAATCATAAATCTGAACTTACTGGAATCTCTAAAGCTAAGAATTCCAAAACATCCCTTTTTAAGATGAGAAAAATAGGGAGACTTAGGAAAATTAAATGCTTTTTCAAGGTTGTGCAGGATGTTAGTATCAAAGTTGAGATGTGAACCCAGCATTTCTTATTATTTAACCATTGTTTTGCCATTATACTGTGGCATCTATTTTCCTACTTATCTACCTATTTATCTAACCCATTTGGTCTATCAATTATCTGTTTTATTTCTTGTCTATATTTAATAAAACAACTTGTTCATGGTCATATATTAATGGATTGGTCTCAAAAGATAGGGAGATCTTGGTTTAAGTCCTGACTTAAAACTAAATGGTTACATGATTTTAGCTAAGTTATTTAATGTTTTGGTATTTTAAGTAAATATCTAGCTATGTCTATCTATATAGGTAAAAGGAGTATCCTTATAGTATGAACATCCAAGTCCAGTTCCCATCATTGTAATGGATATAGTGACATCTTTTGATATTTACTCTGAATTTCCTGTATTTGAAAGGCAGTTCTATGATTTTTTTTAGTGCTGAATTCTTAAGCAGATTTTTTAAAATTCACTGAATAGCACAGTAGATATTGACACTAATTCTTGTCTTATTTGGAATTCTCATAAAAGCCTGCCAAGAGAATTTTCATTTGCCTTTGGATGTAGGCCTAAATTTGATCTTGCTTATGTAAAGTGTAAAGGAAAGTAGACTGGAAAAACATCTTCTGTTGTAAGACATGTTTTGTATTTGGCTTAGAGTCATCTATTTATAGCCAGAAGGGATATTAGAGACCATCAAGTTCAACCCTTTTATTATGCAGATGAAGACCAGAGAGGTTTAAACATCTGCCAAAATAACACAAGTAATAAATGTTTGGTGAGAGAAAATCTTTCTGCTTCCAAGTCCAATGCCTATGCTTTAGTGATGTCTTTAGCTATGTGTCCAGACAAAGGACATCTAAAACCAACAGTCACAGCTAATGGGAAGCATAATACTCAGATAAGCTTTTGTGGAAAGAGAAAAAAAAAAAGATTAATTAGTGGATAAGCTAGATAAAAACTCATTTTGGGTTGGATTGTTAAAAGGCAAGTGACAACAATTCCAATACCTATTTTTATTATTTATTTTCCTTAAGCATCTTAATAGCTGCATCACCTAGACCTTCAAATTAGATGACCCATCACTTGACATGGGCAGAAAGTGAATGTGAGTATAGGTTTAGGTTCAATGAGACATAAAGCTTCTCTGACAAATATACTTTTAAATTTGAGAAAGTTTTGGCAGTTCAGTAAGAGTATGTTTTCTGACACATTGCATTTGAAAATGTTAAGTTGAAGATTACCTAATGAACAATGGAGAGACACATTTTGAGTTGTGAGCAGTCTGGAATATAATATAAATGGGGAATTATGAAGATAAGTTATACGGAATGCAATACAAGGAATGCACATAAAAGAGTTGCTCACATTAAAGAATATAAGTAAAGACAAGAACAATTAGTAGGCATCCTCATGATTCTGAGAGAAAATAAGAATAGTCTTAGTATATTGAACGCATTTGGGGAAATTAAGAGGACAAAGTTGAGTCATACAAGATAGGGAGGCATGAAGGGGTTGAGATCTGTATACCTGGAGCCTACTAACGTGCTTCTACAGATTCATTGGAGTGTTCATAAGTATTAAACTGCAAAAATTCTTTCTAAGAAAATAAAATGGAATTCTGATTTTACTTCAGAGCTGTGGTTAGCCCTGTTATTATTTAATACTACATTTTAAATTCATGAAGAAAGTAACAGACAAGGAATTATAAGGCTTTCTAGGTTATCTGTAAAGATAAGTTCAAAGAATTCTCCTAACATTAAAATATGTAAATACTGACTTCTTCCCTGTAAGGTTAATTAACAATATCTTACAAAGATATTCATCTTTTCATATATATATAATATCAGAGTACATTGATTGGGTGCTCTTAATAAGATACTTTCTTTTTCTATTCTGGAATAGAACTGTTTCTATGGAATTGCTTTTATGGTGAAAATTTATTATATTAGACTATAGCTGTAAATTTTCTCCTGCTAATCCTATAGATTTTCTTTAAATATTTAATAGTTTATAACTGTAATTATTCTTGTGTGCCAACATTAAACTTTAAAAGTTTAATTTGGAGACAATTCAGGGATACTTATCTTTTTTACAGTCTCATAAATGGTCCTTTGATGAAATGAACAGAGGCTCTGTGCCTGCCCAAGCTGAATATACATGACATCAGATAGTCTCAAATTTATGGAGAGGAAGCAAATTCTTTTATATCTAAAGTAATCAGCTGATGATGATTAGTACAAAGGAGATAGAACGTGATCTGATTATAAGTGGGGAATCTTGGAGTACACCAGTTTTCCACAAACCAGTTCTAAGAATGAAAATAAATATGCAATGGTTTCACAATCCAAAGAATAGAACAAGCATTTATTACGTTGTTGTTTGCTCTTTATACTCAAGAAGAAGTACAACATTGGAAAGGTGTGGTCATGACATGCATGTGAATTGGACTGAAGTGAGGGACTGACATGAAGTGCAAAGTCACCAGAATCATTTTCTTCTCAAAACCCTTTGGATCCAGAGGCCAGATAAGGATCAATATTACTGAAGAAAGCCTGCAATGCAGTGGGATACCTTTTCCTTTTTTCAGCTAAAGTCTTTACTGGGACTCAGTTTGACTGAGGCAATGGTCAACCAGTGGGCAATGGTACATAAGAAATGAGGTAAATGCTGAAAAATTATCCATTCATATGTTTTGAAAATAAAAAGCATCAATAATAAAGGTGAATAGGTCAAGAAAAAGAAAATTTATTCAAGGGGAAAAATGAGGCATAGAATGGTCTGTCTTACTTAGTCCAAAAAATAATTAGTATGTGAGGAGAAGACGCTCAAGATTTCTAATCAAAACAAAAATGATTGCTATTTACATTTACTCTGAGCCAGTTAGAGCCCAAACAGTGACCATGTGGGGCTTGTCCTGGGTCTTTTTGTAGGCCGATCAATGAGAAACAGAGTGATTTGTATTTAAGGCATCTATCTTAACAAAGACATTTAGCTTGAAAACTTCAATATATCTTGGGAAGTTTCATAAACCAAAATTTCTATGCCTTTGGGAAGAGTACCTACAGATAAGGAACTGTTACCCTATGTGGACAAAGAGGGATTACAGGAGAGAACAGGAGAGGAAACTCATTAATTACCTACTATCTGCTAGTTATTATTATCCCTATTTTACAGTTGAGGAAACAGAGGTACAAAGAGGTTTACTGATTTATTCAAAGTTAAATAGCTTAAAGGTAAGAGGCTAGATATGAATCAAGATTTTATGTCTTCAGGATGAACACTTTTCTCCAGTGTCACTCAACCACTACTAGATCAGGGCTGTCCTTTGTTGTTTCACAAATATCTTTTTTAAAGAAACAACAGAACTATGTCATATTGTACAAAGCCCATAATGATTCTTTAGTTTAAAAGGCTGCATACAAATCCCATATCTGGTTATCACTGAAGTGGACATGAAAATATAAACAAATAACTTTGTTTTTTCTTAATCACAATTTCCTCATTTCTTAATATGGGGATAATAATATCCCTACTAATACTAGTATAACTTATAATTTTTATACACACATGTAATGTTCTGACTGCCTTTCTGGCAAGTCTTGGATCAGCAGAATAAACATCCTAAGAATGGTCAGGAATAGAGTCCAAAGACTTTATTGTCTTCTTCAGTCTCCCAGTCTGCACCACAGCAGTCTCAGTCAGTCAGCCAGTCTACAGTCAGCAGTATGCACAACTCAGTCTCTGCTCCAACTTCAGTCTGACTCTGATCTCTTAAGTACTCTTATTACAATTAAATCAATCATCATACTGAGTATAAGGCAATCATTATATCACTAGGGAATCAATTATCTCATCAACTTCCACTGAGTTAATAACTTGTTGTGGGATTAAATCAATCATATTGAGCCTTAAGTATACCTTTTCAGAGTTCCTTACCTCTACACATACACACACACACACACACACACACACACACACACACACACATTTACATATATGTATCATATATATCTTCATATAATACAGTATTATAATTTTGAAAATACTACAAAAATCAGTTATTATGAATATATCTGTAAAGGCACATTCAACAGCAATTTCTTATCAATATCAAGGAATCTGATGAAATATATTTTATTATTGCTTTAGATTTTCAAAAATATATACATGGTTGATCTTCAGCATTCACCCTTGTAAAAGCTTGTGTTTCAAATTTTTTTTTTCCCTCTCTTCCCCTCCCCTCCTCCTCTAGATGGCAAATAATGCAATATATGTTACACATGTGCATGTGTACAATATATACATATATATTTAAATTTTATTTTATTGTTTTAATTTTATTCTCTATACACCAAGGCTGGAAGGTCAGAGTTATTGAAAGACACATTTTAATAGTTACTTATATAAGAGCTTTTGACTTTGCCTATTTCTGATCTAAATTGGTTTGTCCCTCCCGCCCCCCTTAACTAATTGGGAAGCACTGCTTTCCTAAGAGTTACCAGAATAGTGTTAAACTTTCTGATGACACTCAGTTCAGTAGACTTAGTTTATTGAAGCTCAGAATTCCTAAAATCAAGCAATTCATCTGGTGTTAATTCCCTTAGAACCAAGAATTACAGGAATAAACCAATGTATCTAGCCCAATACTTTTTTAAAAAAATAAATAATTGGGGCAGCTAGGTGGTGCAGTGGATGGATAGAGCACCAGCCTTGAATTCAGGAGGACCCGAGTTCAAATCTGGTCTCAGACACTTAACACTTCCTAGCTGTGTGACCCTGGCCAAGTCACTTAACCCCAGCCTCAATCAATCAATCAATAATCAAAATGACATGCTGTTTCTAATAATTTTATTCCTACATTTTAGTTTGTGTAGCCATGGGCTATGAGAGGAAATTAAAAGGTTTGTTTATAAAGATGCAAAATTAAATATTAAAAATAAGTTTGGAGAAAAATAGAATGGAGGGGAGAAGAAAGTTTATTCTGTAGCAAGACTCAAATGACTTTTTAAAAAGCAATAAATAGACCCCAAATTAAGGAGGAGCCATGCTCAAAGAAAAAAATCCCAACAATGACAAACACAGATAATACTAATACCTAATTATTATTAGAAAAATAATTTTAAAAGCTTCTCCATCTCATGGAATTTTTCTCGAATGATACAAAAATGCCTTTTTATTTTAATAAGTATACAGTTCTTAGAATATAATAAAGAAAGAAAAAAAATTGAAAGATATAACAACAATAATAATAAGCATGGTATATATCATGTGCGAAACTCTCTAAGTTCTTTACAATTATTATTCATTTAATTCTTATAACAACTTCAGGTAGCAGGTGTTATTATTACCCTTATTTTACATTGAGGAAACTGGGGCAAACAAAGGTTAAGTGACTTGCCTAGAATCACATTAAGATTAAGAGTCTGAGGTCAGATTTCAACTTAAGTGTAAATGATTTCAGGAGCAGTGCTCTCTCCATATATTGCACCATCTATTGCACCATCTATTGCCAAATATTCAATCTAATGTTCAAATAAAACAAGTAAATAAAAGATATTCTTGTAGTTACATAGGTTAACTCCAGGCAAAATACATTAAGCATAATTCTATCAAAGAGGAAAAAAGTCTATTTTTGAGAAGAACCAAGTCTATCATAATTGATCATCATTCAATCTTGCTATTACTGTGTAAAATGTATTCCTGGTTCTACTTGTTTTGCTTAGCATCAGTTCATGTAAATTTTCCCAGGCCTTTCTAAAAGCAGCTAGTTCATCATTTTTAATGGAACATTAGTAATCCATTTCCTTCATATATGACAACTTATTCAGCCATTTTACAGTTGATGGGCATCTACTTATTGTTCAATTTTATGCTGCCACCAAAAGAACTGCTACAAACATTTTCCCTCCTTTATAATCATAAAGGATTATATCCTTGGGATACAGAATCAGTAGTGACACTGCTGGGTCAAAAGGTATGCACAGTTGGATAGCTCTTTGGGTATAGTTCCAAGTTGCTCTCCAGAATGGTTGGATCATTTCACAACACCATCAACAATGCTTTAGTGCTCCAGTTTTCCCATATCCCTTCCGACATTTATCATTATCTTTTTCTGTCATCTTAGCCAATCTGAAAAAAAAAAAACAAACAAAAAAACCCTACAGAATTGTTTTAATTTGTATTTCTCTAATCAATAGTGATTTAGAAAAATTTAATATGAATATAGATGGCTTTAATTTCTTTACCTGAAAATTGTCTTTTTATATATTTTGACCATCTATTAATTAGAGAGTGACTTGTATTCTTATAAATTTGATACAGTTCTATTTATATATTTAAAAATTGAGACTTTTATCAGAAACACTTGTAAGTTTTTTTCCCATCATTTAACTTCTGTTTTTCTTCTTGTTTTTGTTGGTTTTATTTCTGCAAAAACTTTTTTAACTTATTGTGATCAAAGTTGTCCATTTTGCCTTTCATAATGTTCTCTTGTTCTACTTTGGTCATAAATTTCTCCATTCCCTAAAATTCTTATAGGTAAATGTTCCCTGACTCTCCTAATTTGCTTATGGTATCCATGAAAGTAGTTTATTTCCAGATGATACATATGAAATAGCTAAGATTGAAAAATAAAATAAAAAGGACTACCTCCACATGAATACAACCAGTAATCTGTCAACAAACAATAATCTAGTAAATGCCCATGTTTAAGCAGAGTTTTATTATGGCAGTGAAAACATGATCATCACTACAAGAGAGCCATTATCCCATTGGTTATTTTGTAGAAATCTGGTGTTATTACCCAGTTAGGAGAGAAATCAATCTTATCTGATAGTGACAGGAAAGGGGCTTCGATAAGAAATGTGAGTGTTAGGGGGAAATTAAAACAACAAAAAAAAGGAGAATGGATTAAATGAGGCATAGTTAGAAGCAAAACAGATTAATACATTTTTGTGGAGGGAGAGAATAAAGAGACAGAGAAGGATAAACAGTAGAAAATTTGATGAAAGGATTTACCCAATTTTTTGTCAAACTTATTAATTGAAATGGAATGAGGTCATTAAAATATAAAATAATAGAAGAATGAATTTTTAAAATAGAATCCAACAATATGTTTATAAGAGATACACTTGAAACAGAATGATGCAGAGCTAAAATAAAAGCCTGAAAAAAATCTATTATGCTTCAGACAAGGATAGCAATCATGATCTCAATCAAAGAAAAACCAAAAAAATAGAGATAATTTTAAAGAAGTAATTGGGGAAACCTACATTTTCATAAAAGGTAGCATTAGACAAGTAATATAAAAACATTTTACAAAAAAAGTTTTACAAAAATATGTTTATATGTGTGTATGACTGGATGTGTTAGTGAATCAGATTTATGAATCTAAGAATAATTACCCAATATATAAATGGTCAAAGAATGTCAACAGAACAGTTTTCTTGAAAAAATAATTAAAAGGGGAGCAAAGATGAAATAGTAATCAGAAAGCTGCTTAAGGTCTCAAAGTTTCCTTTGAAAACCACATGGGGGGGCAGAGCTAAGATGGCAGAGAAGACACACACAAATTTCTAACCTCTCTCTTACCCTCAATATCAACTATTTAATGCAGCCGCAAAAATAGCACTTCACTGGTAAAAATCACAACTTATCAGCCAGAAGAGAATCTGGAATTTCATCAGAAAAGGTCTGTCCTGAGGGGTGGAGAAAAAGACTGATGCAGAGAGTGATAGACTAAAGGCTAGCATATTGTGCAGAGCAGGCTGGGGAGGCCTCTGGGGTTAGAAAAGCTACAGAGACTCTGGCATAGATTGCTCTACTCTGCTTGCATAACAGCAGATCAGCAAACAATTCAAGCCGCTCTAAAAAATACCAAAAAACCCCCAAAACATCTAGAAACTGCCTATAGCTACCCCAAACCGGAAGTGACTCAGCACAGATCACAGCATGGCAGTGCAGCCACCTTCTGCTGTCCTGGGCTTTTCCTTGAGGCAGTTAAGAATCTGCAAGACAGTGGGACACAGCCTAGGGCAGCCTCTAATCTGCACAATGGGGGGGTTCAGTCTGAATCAGTGGAACTTCCACAGCAGCGCAACTTCTGCAGCAGCAACTGTGCTTCCTGGGGCAGAGACACTTCCAGTCTGTATGCTGGGGGTATTCACTGGTCAGCTGCTAATATCCATGGCCCCACAGGAGGGGGGGAGGGCTTTGGCCTGGGGTTGTGACACTTTCACTGTTCAGCTTCTAGTCTCAGGGCAGTCGTTAGGCCACACAGCAGGGGTTCTTCACTTGGCACTCACCCAACCCAGCCATGCTAACCAGCTCTGAATCACTTCCAGTGTGTGTGGGAGGGGGACTCTCTCCCAGAGCATACTGGTACCTTTGCAGCCAATTCACAAGACAGCTGCCTTCCATAACTATAACTGTTCTGCAGTGAAAGCTGGTAACCTCATTACCCTGAAAGCAGACCCCATAGATTTTTAAAAATGAGTAAAAAAATGAGAATTATTGACAGCTTCTATACAGAAAAAGAGTGGGTTTCCAACCCTGAGGAGACTAACAGCAGACAGACTCCAGATAATATCCTGAAGGGGAATGTTACCTAGCCCCATCACATAACTCTCTCCTAGAAGAGACTATTAAAGACCTCAAAAGAGAGTTAGAAGAAAAATGGGCAAAGGAAAGATTGTTTTTTTCCTGGACTCGAATGGGGTGGGAGGGATACTAAAGAGAAAGAGCTGCTTGAGGCAAGCTTTGTCCATAACTTTAATACTGGGAAAGGAAGTAAGAGGGGGAAAGAAAAAGAAAAGCATAATAAGATAATAAGATGGCAGGAAATACAGAATTGGTAATTTTAACTATAAATGTGAATGGGATGAACTCTCCCATAAAGAGGAGGTGGATAGCAGACTGGATCAAGAGATAGAATCCTACAATATGTCATTTATAGGAAACACATTTTAAGCAGGGTGATTCACACAGAGTAAAGGTAAAAGGCTGGAGCAGAAGCTGTTATGCTTCATGTGAAGTAAAAAAAAAAAATTAATAAAATAAAAAGAGGTAGTCATCTATGATGTTCTTGTTCTCTAAATTGTAATCATTTTCTTGGTGGCAAGTTTCTTGGGGAGGCTTCTGGAGGCAGCCTTAGTTTCAGTTCAGTTCATTAATACCAAAATGCAGCCAGGAGTTAAAGTCCGAATCCTTTATTGTGTCCTTCAAAATCCTGAATCTTTTTCTGTATCTGGTTAGCTTTCATAGAGGCCTATCTCTCTCCTTGATTCCCGAGAGCTCTTGTCTGAATGAATCCAGCCTCTCGTCTTCCCAATGTCTCCAGCCAGCACAAAAGTCGCAGTGGGAATGAATTTGACTCTGCCTCCAAGAGTGTAGGATTGTAGGTTTCTGCCTTGTGAATCTCATGGAAGTCAATCCTAGTTCTGAATCTCCCTAAGTCCTCTTTGGCCCTGAATCTCCTGGAAGTCCATGAGCAGGTTTATCCTTTAGACTTGTAAATCTCCTGGAATTGCAAATCTCCCCTACTGAATCCTGGCTCGGAATCTCCTCCAGATTCCCTTGACTGAATCCTGGCTCTGAATCTCTTCCTTTCATATGTTCTCTAAAGGTGTGAAGTCTAATATTTGAACCAATGAGCAAACTTCTTTAAAGGTGTGAACTCCTTTAAAGTTTTGAACTCCTTTAAAGACATGAACTAAGTACATTATCTTGTTTTAAGTTCTGGCCCATAACATCTCCTTGTAGGATCAGATCAACCATAAGTATCCTAACTGTCAAGTCTCGGCTAGCTCCTTTGAAGGGCTCAGAATAAGTCCTTGCCCCACATTGGGCGCCAAAATGTAGATGTCCTGTCATCTCTCAATTATAATCCTTCTCTGGGAGGAGGTTTCTTTTCTGTAAATCCTTTTCTCTGTGAGCAGGTTTCTTGGGATGCTTCTGGAGCCTCCAGCCAGAGTGAAAGTAGACATGAGAATGAAACCTTGACTCTGAATCTCCTAGAGTGTGGGAATCAGACTTTGCCTCCAAGAGTGTGGGAAGTCTTCTCCTTGACCTTCACCAGAATGACCCTTCAAACTCAATGTTGCCTCTTTTTGCCCTCCCAGAGAATGGGCTTGTGGATACTCCCAGGGGCTTGTGGGAACTCCTACAACCAAGGAACTTGCTTCTTTAAAGGTGTGTAAACTCCTTTTCAAAACTCCTTTTAAAGGTGTGAACTAAAGGCATGAACCCTGTGCTAGAGAATTGTTAAGTACCAACTTAGCACCTAGTAAGAACCAAACACCTAACAGCCATCCCTATCTCAGATCAAGCAAAATCAAAAATTGATCTAATTAAAAAAGATAAGGAAGGAAACTATATCTTGCTAAAGGGTAGCATAGACAATGAAGCAATATAAATACTAAATATATGCACCAAGTGGTATAGCATCTAATGTCCTAAAGGAGAAGTTAAGCAAGAAGAAATAGACAGCAAAACTATAATAGTGGAACATCTCAATCTTGCACTCTCAGAACTGGATAAATCAAACCACAAAACAAATAAGAAAGAAATTAAAAAGGTAAATAGAATATTAGAAAGTTAGGTATGATAGATCTTTGGAGAAAACTGAATGGAGACAGAAAGAAGTACACTTCTCAGCAATTCATAGAAACTATAAGAAAATTGACCATATATTAGGACATAAAGACCTCAAATTAAATGCAGAAGGGCAGAAATAGTAAATGCATTCATTGGAGATCATGAGGCAATAAAAACCACATTCAACAAAAGACTAGGAGTAAATAGATCAAAAAGTAATTGGAATGGGTGAAACAGCAAATCATAAACACAATTAATAATTTCACTAAAGAGAATGATAACAATGAGACAACATACCAAAATTTGTAGGATGCAGCCAAAGTGGTAATAAGGAGAAATTTTATTATCTCTAGACGCTTACTTGAATACAATAGATAAAGACAAGATCAATGAATTGGGCTTGCATTTTTTAAAACTAGATAAAAAATAAATTAAAAAATTCCAATCAAAATACTAAACTTGAAATTCTAAAATTAAAAGAGAAATTAATAAAATTGAAAGTTAAAAAACGTATTAAATTAATAAATAAAACTAAGGGTTGGACTTATGAAAAAAAAAACAAAATAGATAAAACTTTGGTAAATTTGATTAGAAAAATGAAAGAGGAAAGTCAAATTGTTAGTCTTAAAAATGAAAAGTGAGAAGTTTTGACCAATGAAGAGGAAATTAGAGCAGTAATTAGGAGTTACTTTGATCAATTTTATGCGAATAAATTTGATAATCTAAGTGAAATGGATGATTACCTTCAAAAATATAGGCTGCCCAGATTAACAGTGGAGGAAGTAAATTGCTTAAATACTCCCATTTTAGAAAATTAAATAGAACAAGCTATTAACCAACTTCCTAAGAAAAAGTCTCCAAGATTAGATGGATTTATATGTGAATTCTACCAAATATTTTTTATTTATTTTTTTAATTTTTTTTATTTTTCTTTTTTTTCTTTCTTTTTCTTTTTTTTTCTTCTTTTTCTTTTTTTTTCTTTTTTTTTTCTTCATCTTTCTTTTTTTTATTATATATATATTTTTATAATATTATCCCTTGTATTCATTTTTCCAAATTATCGCCCCCTCCCTCTATTCCCTCCCCCCGATGACAGGCAATCCCATACATGTGTTACAATATAGTCTAGGTACAATACATGTGTGTGAATATCATTTTCTTGTTGCACAATAAACATTAGAATCCGAAGGTACATGCAACCTGGGCAGACAAATATTAGTGCTAACAATTTACATTCACTTCCCAGTGTTTCTTCTCTGGGTGTAGCTACCTCTGTCCATCATTGATCAACTGGAAGTGAGTTGGATCTTCTTTATTGTTGAAGATTTCCACTTCCATCAGAATACATCCTCATACAGTATTGTTGTTGAAGTGTACAGTGATCTTCTGGTTCTGCTCATTTCACTCAGCATCAGTTGATTTAAGTCTCTCCAGGCCTCTCTGTATTCCTCCTGCTGGTCATTTCTTACAGAGCAATAATATTCCATAACCTTCATATACCACAATTTACCCAACCATTCTCCAACTGATGGACATCCATTCATCTTCCAGTTTCTAGCTACAACAAAAAGAGCTGCCACAAACATTTTGGCACATATATGTCTCTTTCCACTCTTTAGTATTTCTTTGGGATATAATCCCAGTAGTAGCGCTGCTGGGTCAAAGGGTATGCACAGTTTGACAACTTTTTGGGCATAATTCCAGATTGCTCTCCAGAATGGCTGGATTCTTTCGCAACTCCACCAGCAATGTATTAGTGTCCCAGTTTCCCCACATCCCCTCCAACATTCATCATTATTTGTTTCTGTCATCTTAGCCAATCTGACAAGTGTGTTGTGGTATCTCAGAGTGGTCTTAATTTGCATTTCTCTGATCAGTAGTGATTTGGAACACTCTTTCATGTGAGTGGATATAGTTTCAACTTCTTCCTCTGAGAATTGTCTGTTCATATCCTTTGACCATTTATCAATTGGAGAATGGTTCGGTTTCTTATAAATTATGGTCAGTTCTCTATATATTTTGGAAATGAGACCTTTGTCAGAACCTTTGTTTTTAAAAATATTTTCCCAATTTGTTACTTCCCTTCTAATCTTGTTTGCATTAGTATTATTTGTACAGAAACTTTTTAGTTTGATGTAATCAAAATCTTCTATTTTGTGATCAATAATGATCTCTAGTTCTCCTCTGGTCATAAATTCCTTCCTCCTCCACAAGTCTGAGAGGTAGATTATCCTCTGTTCCTCTAATCTATTTATTATCTCCCTCTTTATGCCTAAATCATGGACCCATTTTGATCTTATCTTGGTATATGGTGTTAAGTGTGGATCCATATCTAATTTCTGCCATACTAATTTCCAGTTTTCCCAACAGTTTTTTCCGAATAATGAATTTTTATCCCTAATGTTGGTATCTTTGGGTTTGTCAAAGATTAGGTTGCTATATATGTATCCTTTTTTGTCCTTTGTATCTAATCTACCGGTCTATTTCTTAGCCAATACCAAATGGTTTTGGTGACTGCTGCTATATAATATAGCTTTAGATCAGGTACACTTAGACCACCTTCCTCTGAGTTTTTTTTTCATTAGTTCCCTTGCAATTCTCGACCTTTTATTCTTCCATATGAATTTTGTTGTTATTTTTTCTAGGTCATTGAAATAGTTTCTTGGGAGTCTGATTGGTATAGCACTAAATAAATAGATTAGTTTGGGGAGTATTGTCATCTTTATTATATTCGCTCGGCCTATCCAAGAGCACTGAATGTCTTTCCAATTATTTAAATCTGATTTTATTTTTGTGGCAAGTGTTTTGTAATTTTTCTCATATAATTCCTGACTTTTCTTTGGTAGATGGATTCCCAAATACTTTATACTCTCAACATTTTTTTTGAATGGAATTTCTCTTTGTATCTCTTGCTGTTGCATTTTGTTGGTGATATATAAAAATGCTAAGGATTTATGTGGGTTTATTTTGTATCCTGCCACTTTGCTGAAATTTTGAATTATTTCTAGTAGCTTTTTAGCAGAGTCTTTGGGGTTCTCTAAGTATACCATCATGTCATCTGCAAAAAGTGATAGTTTAATTTCCTCATTTCCTACTCTAATTCCTGGAATCTCTTTCTCGGCTCTTATTGCCGAGGCTAGCGTTTCTAGTACTATATTGAATAGTAATGGTGATAGTGGGCAACCTTGTTTCACTCCTTATCTTACTGGGAAAGGTTGCAGTTTATTTCTATTGCATATTATGTTTACTGAAGGTCTTAAATATATGCTCCTGATTATTCTAAGGAATGGTCCATTTATTCCTATACTCTCAAGAGTTTTTAGTAGGAATGGATGTTGGATTTTGTCAAATGCTTTTTCTGCATCTATTGAGATGATCATATGGTTCTTATTAATTTGATTATTAATATGGTCAATTATATTAATAGTTTTCCTAATATTGAACCAGCCCTGCATTCTTGGAATAAATCCTACTTGATCATAGTGTATTATCCTGGAGATGATTTTCTGAAGTCTTTTTGCTAATATCTTATTTAAGATTTTAGCATCAATATTCATTAAGGAGATAGGTCTATAATTTTCTTTTTCAGTTTTCGATCTACCTGGTTTAGGTATCAGTACCATGTCTGTGTCATAAAAGGAGTTTGGTAGGACTCCTTCATCCCCTATTTTTTCAAATAATTTATATAACATTGGGGCTAATTGTTCTTTAAATGTTTGGTAGAATTCACATGTGAATCCATCTGGCCCTGGGGATTTTTTCCTGGGGAGTTGATTAATAGCTTGTTCTATTTCTTTTTCTGAAATGGGACTATTTAAGCAATTTATCTCCTCCTCTGTTAATCTAGGGAGCCTATATTTTTGGAGGAAGTCATCCATTTCACTTAAGTTATCAAATTTATTGGCATAAAGTTGGGCAAAGTAACTCCTTATTATTTCTCTAATTTCCTCTTCATTGGTGGAAAGATCCCCCTTTTCATTTGTAAGACTATCAATTTGACTTTCCTCTTTCTTTTTTTTGATCAAATTTACCAAAGGTTTATCTATTTTATTGGCTTTTACATAAAACCAACTCTTGGTTTTATTTATTAATTCAATAGTTTTTTTACTTTCAATATTATTGATTTCTCCTTTTAATTTTTGTATTTCAAGTTTAATTTTTGGTTGGGGGTCTACCAAATATTTAAAAAACAATTAACTCCAATAGTACATAACGTGTTTGAAAAAAATAAGAAATGAAGGAATCCTACCAAATTCCTTTTATGACACAGACATTGTCCTGATACCTAAATCAGGGAGGTTGAAAACCGAGAAAGAAAAGTATAGACCAATAACCCTAATGAATATTGATGCTAAAATCTTAAATAAAATATTAGCAAAAAGATTTCAGAAAATATCCCCAGGATAACACACCAGGAATTCAGGGTTGGTTCAATATTAGGAAAACTATTAGCATACTTTACTATAATATACTTTGATTATAATAACCAAATTAATAAAAATCATGTGATCATCTCAATAGTTTCAGAAAAATCATTTGATAAAATCCAACATCCATTCCTATTAAAAACACTCAAGAGTATAGGAATAAATGGACTTTTCCTTAAAATAGTCAGGAGTATCTTTTTAAAACAGTCAACAAGCATCATATGTAATGTGGATAAATTGAAACCATTCCCAATAAGATCAGGAGTGAAACAAGGTTGCCCACTACCACCATTACTATTCAATATTGTATTAAAAATGCTAGCTTCAGCAATAAGAGTTGAGAAAGAGATTAAAGGAATTAGTGTAGGTAATGAAACCAAATTATCACTCTTTGCAAATGATATGATGGTATACCTAGAGAACCCCAGAGATTCTACTAAATCGCTACTAGAAATAATCTACTACTTGAGCAAAGTTGCAGGATACAAAATAAATCCACATTAATCTTCAGCATTTGTATACATCACTAATAAAATCCAGCAGCTAGAGATACAAAGAGACATTTTATTTAAAGTAAGTGACAATCTAAACTACAAAACACTTTCTACATAAATAAAGTCAGATCTAACCAATTGGAAAAATATTAAGTGCTCTTGGATAGGTCGAGCTAATATAATAAAGATGACAATACTACTTAAACTGATCTATTTATTTAGCGCTAAAACAATCAGACTCCCAAGAAACTATTTTTATGACCTAGGAAAAATAACAACAAAATTCATATGGAAGAAGAAAAGGTCAAGACTTTTAAGGGAAGTAAAGAAAAAAAATCAAATGAAGGTGGCTTAGCTGTATCAGATCTAAAAGTATATTATAAAGCAGTGGTCACCAAAACTATTTGGTATTGACTAAGAAAGAGACTAGTTGATCAGTGGAATAGGTTAGGTTCACAGGACAAAATAGTCAATAACTTTAATAATCTAATGTTTGATAAATCCAATGACTCAAGCTTTTGGGATAAGAATTTCAGGATAAGTTTGATAAAAACTGCTGGGAAAATTGAAAATTAGTATGGCAGAAACTAGGCATTTACCCACACTTAACACATATGCCAATTTAAGGTCAAAATGGGTTCATGATCTAGGCATAAAGAATGAGATTATAAATAAATTAGAAGAACATAGGATAGTTTACTGTTAGGTTCTTATTAAGTGCTAATGAGATAATGAGATATTAGGTTCTTACTAAATGCTAAGTCGGTACTTGAAAATTCTCCAGTTCCGGCCTTTACTGGGGAAGAGCTTGCATGCTTAGGAGGAGCAAGCTCATTGGTTGAAATACTTCTTCCCAGAAGCCCTTGCATTATCCCATGCCCTCCCATTCTCTGGGAGGATAAAGAGGGCAGCTCTGGAAGAAAAAGTTAGTCTCTGCTTTAGACCAGGCTTGACATGACTCTCTGCAGGAAGGGAAGTCACTTCTCTGGACAAGAGTTAATGGCACCTGTCTGGAGACAACGGTTCTCTATAGGAAGAAGAATCTGTCTGAGAGATTTGAGTTGACACAGCAGATCTCCTCCCAGAGAGCGATCAGCAGCTTCTGGAGACAACAGCATGTTACAATTGGCATTCACACGTGGGGCAAGGACTTATTCTGAGGCCTTCAGAGGAGCTAGCCCAGACCTTCGCAATTTGGCACCTGAACAGGGACAGACACGGTCCTGATTCCAGTGGAAAAGCCTCCAATCCAGATCTCAGTCTCTCTGCCCAGAACCGTGAGTAACAAGGAAACTTTGTTAAAGATTAAGTGAGTGTGCTAATAGATAAATAAGGAACTTAACTTGTCAAGGGCTAAACCAGCAATCTCTTATAGTGAAATGGGGCAAACGCCTTCTGTTCAAGGAAAATGTTTGGAGAGCATTATCAAGGTTATGAAAAGCCAAGGATTAATTATAATTTTGGAGGATATTACTGAACTTTTAAAAACTGTGAAGGTCATATGGTTAAAGCTAAGAGAGAAGGACAGGATATAAGTGATTTTATACATGCATATCTTGTGATTGAAAATATTGACTCTGTAGGTCATAAAAGGAGAAAATATGCACCTTTAGATTTGAATAAAATTAAAGATTTGAAAAAAGGTTGTACCCTTTATGGGGCTACATCAGCTTATGTTAAAATGTTACTGATGGTTTTTCTTATGAAGTCCTACCCCGAATGATTGGAAATCCATAGCAAGAACATGCCTGGAACTTGGAGAAAATTTGTTATGGCTTGCGGAGTTTCATGAATTATGTAAAATCCAAGTCAGATGCAATTTGGAAATAGGAGTTAACACAAAATTCACTTTTGAGCACTTAGCTGGTGAAGGTCAGTATGGAGAGAATTCAGAACAGATTAATTATACCATGATAATATATGAGCAAATTGCTAAAGCTGCAATAAAAGCTTGGGGTATCCTCCCTGGACAGAAAGATTGCAGAGAGGCTTTCACTAAAATAGAGCAAGGTCCCAATGAACCTTTTGCAGATTTTGTGGGACGTTTGCAAACTGCTGTCAAAAGAATATTGGAGAAAATGCAGCTACGGAAATAATGACCAGACATCTGGCTAAGGAAAATGCCAATGAGATTTGCAAAAGAATTATATGGGGATTAGACAAAGATGCTCCTTTAGAGGAGATCATAAGATGATGTACTACAGTGGGAACAAATGCTTTTTACACCCAGACTATGATGAACATGGAAAGACAGGGTCCCTCCTGGCAAGGGCCTTCTAGAGAAATTCGGCGATGTTTGCAATGTGGAAAAATTGGACATCTAAGAGCTCAGTGTAGATACAGAGATACAGTGAGAAGACAGGGTGAGAGAAGGCCTAAAACCCCATGTCCAAAATGCAACAGAGGACTCCATTGGGCATCAGAGTGTAGAATAATTCAGGGAAACGAGATGAGGGGCCCAGGTCCAGGGCCCTGGGCAAAAAAGACTTGGGGCATGATGGCAGCTGATGTTACACCCAAAGAGCCTTTAGAAGGTCAGGACTCTGATTTGATCAACCAGCAGAAAAGCAATCACATGGCAGAAAGGCATTACCTGATAAATCAGCCAAAAGGCAATCAGATTGCAAAAATGGATTACACTTGGGGAGAATACAGGCCTTTTAAACCAACAGGGCTGTGTCCAGTGCAAAAAACTCCAATGTAATTGCCCGATGATGAAAAGAGATTTAGAAAATGGTAAATAGAAGGAAATTAGATAGGTTAACTGCCTGGGGGAGAGGGTTTGCTTGTATTTCTTCAGATGGAGAAGGAATCAGATGGGTGCCAACAAGTTGTATTCGCCTTGTCCATTACAGAGAGACAGAAAAAGAGAAAGACCTCAAAACAAAGGAGAAAATCTAAGAAACATCTGACACTGAAAGAGCATGACTAATAAGAAGACTGTTAAAGAACTTTAAAAACCAGCAGGTATCAATGGATTTCTTAACACAAGATGAGACTAATAGACAATGGACTTATGGACATTTATAAATTCTCAATTTATGATTATTTGATCATGTTATTTGTTACATACTTCTAGCATGTGTTATGTGTTATGTTACTATGTTACTATGTGTTTACGTAATCTATGTAATTATGTGTAATGCCTCCCATATTGATGGATTTATGTTTCAAGGTCATGACTACCCTTTGTTCTAAATCAAAAGAAAGGGGGAGATGTTAGGTTCTTATTAAGTGCTATTGTGGTAATGAGATATTAGGTTTTTACTAAGTGCTAAGTTGGTACTTGAAAATTCTCTAGTTCCTGCCTTTCCTGGGGAAGAGCTTGCATGCTTAGGAGGAGCAAGCTCATTGGTTGAAATACTTCTTCCCAGAAGCCCTTGCATTATCCCATGCCCATTCTCTGGGAGGATAAAGAGGGCAGCTCTGGAAGAAAAAATTAGTCTCTGCTTTAGACCAGGCTTGACATGACTCTCTGCAGGAAGGGAAGTCACTTCTCTGGACAAGAGTTAATGACAACTGTCTGGAGACAACGGTTCTCTACAGGAAGAAGAATCTGTCTGAGAGATTTGAGTTGACACAGCAGATCTCCTCCCAGAGAGCGATCAGCAGCTTCTGGAGACAACAGCATGTTACAATTGGTGTTCACACGTGGGGCAAGGACTTTTCCTTATCCTGACAAGGACTTATTCTGAGGACTTCAGAGGAGCTAGCCCAGACCTTCGCAGTTTACCTCTCAGACCTGTGGAGGAGGAAGGAATTTGTGACCAAAGAAGAAGTAGAGATCACAAAATAGAAAAGTTTGATTATATGAAGTTAAAAAGCTTTTGTGTAAACAAAACTTAGGCAGCCAAGATTAGAAGGGAAGCAGTAAACTGGGAAGGTTCTGATTAAGGCCTAAAGGTTCTGATAAAGGCCTAATTTCCAAAATATATATAAAATTTACTCAAATTTATAAGAAATCAAATCCTTCTCCAACTGATAAATGGTCAAAGGATATAAACAATTTTTACATGATGAAATTGAAACCGTTTCTACCTCTATGAAAAGGTGTTCCAAATAATTATTGATCAGAGAAATGCACATTAATACAACTCTGAGATACCACTTCACACCGGTCAGATTGATTAATATGACAAGAAATGATAATGACAAATGTTGGAGGGGATGTGGGAAAACTGGGATACTGATGCATTATTGGTGGAACCGTGAATGGATCCAAACCTTCTCGAGAGCAATTTGGAACTATACTCAAATGTTGTGAAACCGTGCATACCTTTTAATTCAATAGTATTACTACTGGGCTTATATCCCAAAAACATCTTAAAGAAGGAAAAGGGACCTGTATGTGCAAAAAATGTTTGTGGCAGCCCTTTTTGTATAAAGTGGAAATTGAATGGATGCCCATCAATTGAGAATGGCTGAGTAAGTTGTGGTATATGAATTTTATGGGATATTATTGTTTTGTAAGAAATGACCAGAGGTGCTTGGAGTGACTTACATGAACTTATACTAAGTGAAATGAGCAGAACCAGGAGATCATTATACACTTCAACAACCATACTATATAAGGATCAATTCTGATAGAAGTGGCTATCTTAAATAATGAGAGGATCCAAATCAGTTCCAATTGATCAATAATGAAATGAGTGTGGACCACAGCATAACATTTCAAATCTCTCTCTTATTGTTTGCTTGCATTTTTGTTTTTCTTTTCAGGTTATTTTTACTTTTTTTTCCTAAATCCGATTTTTCTTGTGTAGCCAAAAATTGTATAAATATGTATATAAATATTGTATTTAACATATACTTTAACATATTTAACATGAATGGAACTACCTGTCCTCTAGGGGAGGGGATGGAGGAAAGGAGGGGAAAAGTTGGAACAGAAATTTTTGCAAGGGTCAATGTTGAAAACTTACCCATGCATATGTTTTGTAAATAAAAAGAAAAAAGAAAAGCAAAGATCAGGAGGATGATTTTAGAGAGGCCTGAAGAGATATACATGAATTGATGCTAAGTGAAAAGAGCAGAACCAAGAGATCATTGTACACTGCAACATCAATATTATGCAATGATCAGTTTTTAATGAATTTGACTATTTCCAACTATGAGATGATTCATGCCAGTTCCAATGATCTTGTGATAAAGATTGCTATCTCAATCTAGAGAAAAGACTGTGGGGACTGAATGTGGATCACAATATTTTGTTATTGTTTGCTTGCAATTTATTTTCTTTCTAATTTACTACTTTTTTAAATATTATTTTTCTTGTACAGCAAGAGAGTTGTACAGCAGGTTGGATTTAATACATATTTTAACATGTTAAACATATACTGCATTACCTGCCATCTAGGGGAGGTAGTGGGCAGGGGGAGGAGGAGAAAATCTGAAATACAAGGCTATATAAGGGTCAATGTTGTCAAATTATCCATTCATATGTCTTAAAAATATAAAGCTTTTTTTAAAAATGAGTTAATTCTTACCCCAGATGCTGAGTTCTTTAGTTTTGTCAAAAACTACATTATTATATTCGTTAAGTAGTTTGTCCTGTGAACCTAACTATTCCACTGATCAACTACTCTATTTATTAGACAATACCAAATTGTTTTGATGACCACTGCTTAGTAATATATTTTAAGTCTGGCATAGCTAGGCAATCTTCATTGACATTTTTTTTTCATTAAATCTCTCAAAATTATTGATCCTTTTTTTTCTTTGAGATGAAATTTGTTATTATTTTTCTAGATCTTTAAAATAATTTCTTGGGAATTTGATTGGTATGGTGCTAAATAAGCAGATTGATTAGGTAGTGTAGTCTGTTTTATTATATTAACATGAACTACCTATGAGCACTTCATATTTTCCCAATTGAGTAGGTCTACCTTTATTTGCACGGAAAGAGTTTTGTAGTTTTGTTCATATATATATATATATTTTGACTTTCCTTTGGCAAACAGGATTTCCAAATATTTTATAATATCAACAGTTATTTTGAATGGAATTTATCTTTGTATCTTTTTCTGCTGGATGTTGTTGGTAATATATAAAAATTCTGATAATTTATGCACATTTACTTTGTATCCTGCGACTTTGCTAAACTTATAATTGGTTTCTAGTTGATTTTTAATTGATTCTTTGGGTTCTCTAAGTATACCATCAAATCTTCTGGAAGAATCATAATTTGATTTTCTCATTATCTACTCTAATTCCTTTAATCCCTTTTTCTTCTCTTATTGCCAAAGCTAACAATACTAACAAAATATTGAATAGTAATCATGATAATGTGCTACCTTTTGCACTTCTGATCTTATTTGGAATGATTCTAGTTTGTTCCCCTTACATATGATGCTAGCTGATGTTTTTAAATAGATGCTATTGATTATTTTAAGGAAAACTCCATTTATTCTTATACGCTAAAGTTTTTAATAAGAAGGGATGCTGAATTTTATCTAATGCTTTATCTGCATTGAGATAATAATATAGTTTTTGTTAATTTGTTTATTTAGATAGTTAATTATGCTAATAGTTTTCCTAATATTGAACTAGACCTGCATTCCTGGTCTACTTCTACATAGTGTATTTTCCTGGGTATGACTTTCTGTAATTTTGATGCTAATATTTTATTTAATTATTTTAGATCAATATTCATTAGGACATATTTGCCTATAATTTTCTTTCTCTGTTTTCATCCTACCTTGTTTAGCTATCAGCATTATCATTAAAGGAATTTGGTAGGACTCCATCTGTTTATATGTTTTCAAATACTTTATATAGTATTGGAATTAATTGTTCTTTGAATGTTTGGTAGAATTCACATGTAAATTCATATGGTTCTGGAGATTTTTTTCTTAGGGAGCAATTTATATTTTTGTAGATATCCTGCCATTTCATTTAGATTATCAAATGTATTGACATAGAGTTAGGCAAAATAACTTCTAATTATTTCCTTAATTTTATCTTCATTGGTGGAAAGTTCTCCATTTTCATTTTCAAGGCTAACAATTTGATTTTCTTCTTTCCTTTTTCTAATCAAATTAACTAAAACTATCTATTTTGCTGTGTTTTTTCATTAAAAAAAACTCAGTTTTATTTATTAAAAAAATGTTTTCTTATTTTCAATTTTGCTAATCACTTTTATTTTCAGAATTTCAAATTTGGTATTTAAT
The DNA here is from genome assembly GCF_048593235.1 of Sminthopsis crassicaudata. Taxonomy (NCBI): domain Eukaryota; kingdom Metazoa; phylum Chordata; class Mammalia; order Dasyuromorphia; family Dasyuridae; genus Sminthopsis; species Sminthopsis crassicaudata. The sequence goes on from NC_133617.1 coordinate 452,317,644, forward strand.
TGAGGGTTTTTATTCGTAACTAGCTTTTTTAGTTATAAACCTAATTCATTGATCTGATCTTTCTCTGTTTTGTGCAAGTAAGCATCTAGAGATTAAAACATTTCACTTAATAACCACTTTGGCTGCATTCCACAAATATATTGGTATATTGTCTCAATATTGTCATTCTTCTGGATAAAATTATTGATTGTGTCTAGATTATTTAGTTTCCACTTAATTTTTGGTCTATTTTCCTCTGCCCTTTTATTGCATATGATTTTTGTTGCATCATTACTTGAAAAAAATGCATTTACTATTTCTGTATTTTTGGATTTGATTTTGAAGTTTTTATGTCATAATATATGCTAAATTTTTATATAGGCTCCATGAATTACCAAGAAAAAAGTATACTCCTCTCTGTCTTCATTCAATTTTCTCCAAAGATCTGTCTTAAATAACTTTTCTAAAATTTTGTTTACCTCCCTAACTTCTTTCTTATTTAGTTTGTGATTCTATTTAGTTCTAAAAGAGCAAATTTGAGATCCTATATTATAGTTTTAATGTCTATTTCTTCTTGTAGCTATCTTAGCTTCTCTTTTAGGAATTTCTGTGCTATAACACTTAGTTTATATATGTTAAAGTATTGATATCACTTCATTATTATGGTACCCTTTAGGAAGATATAATTAACTTTCTTATCACTTTTGATTAGATCTATTTATTTTTGCTTGAATGGAGATCAGGATTTCTGAACTTGCTTTTTTTTTTTTTTTTTTTTTTAACTTTACCTGAAGCATACTAAATTCTGCTCCAGCCTTTCACCTTTACTCTATATGTATCAATATGCTTTAAATATGTTTCTTGTAAACAGTATATTGTAGAATTCTGGCTTTTAATCCAATTTGCTATCCACTTCTGTTTTATGGGAGAGCCCAAGTCATTCAGATTCACAGTTAAAAATAACTACTTCTGTATTTCCTGTTATCTTATTTACCCTAAGTTAAGCTTTTGTTTCCTTTACTCCTCCTCTCCTCCTCATTATTTTGCTGAAACAACTCTGCCCCTTTAGAGCAACTCCTCCTTTCTTACACCTTTGCCTTTCTATTTTCCCTTTCTTTCCATTTATTTATTTATTTTCTTTCCTCTCCCACTTCTCTATAAAGTAAGATAATTTTCTCTGTGCAACTAAATATGTTTGATATTCTGTTTTTGAGTCAAATTTGATGAAAATAAGATTCACACATTACTCATCTCCCTCCCTTCTTTCCCTAATTTATAATAGGTCTTTTTTGCCTCTTCATAGGATATAATTTGCCTTATTTTAGCAGGTTTTTCCTTTTTTCCAGTACAATCCCCTTTCCACATCTAGTTCCTTTTTCATATTATCATAATAAAATTAAATTATACCCACACTCTCTAAGTATACCCATAATAGAAATATAGTTCTCAAGAATTATTTCCTTTTTACTTTTTTATTCTTCTTTTAAATTCCGTATTTGGAGAACAAATTTTTTTGTTCAGCTCTGATCTTTTCATAAAAAATAAATGAAAATCACCTATATCATTGAATGTCCATTTTCTTCCCTGAAAGATAATGCTCATTTTAGCTGGATAGCTTATTCGTGGCTATAATCCAAGTTGCTTTGCTTTTTGCAATATCAGATTCCAGACCCTTTGATACTTTAAAGTGAAAACTCTTCTGAGTAATTCTGATTATGGCTCCTTGGTATTAGAATTGTTTCTTTCTGGCTGCCTGTAATATCTTTTCTTTGGTGCAATACTTCTTGGAGTTTTTATTTTGAGGTCTCTTTCAGGTGGTGATCAGTGAATTCTTTCTATGACTACTTTTCCTTCTTGTTATAGTTCATCAGGTCAATTTACCTTGATGATTTCCTGAAAGATGATTTCTAGGCTCTTATTTTCATCATGGTTTTCAGGAAGTCCAATAATCCTTACATTGTCTCTCCTAGATGTCTAGGTTACTTGTTTTTCCATGGAAGTATTTCATGTTTTTTTCTATTTTTTTTTTCATTTTTAAAAAATTGATTCTTGAAGTCTTATTGAGACATTCACTTCAATTTGTTCAATTATTATTTTTATTGTACTATTTTTTTTCAGTTTTTTTAAGCTCCTTTTGAATTTGGTGAATTGAATCATTTTGTTCATTTATTTATTTTTTTCCATTTTGTAAATTCTGTTTTTCAATGAATTTGTATCTTTTTCATATAAATGTTGTCAGGAGTTATATGCTTTTCCCATTTCATCAAATCTATTTTTAAGGAGTTTCCTTCAGATAAATTCTGTTGTTCCTTTCCATACCCTCTTGCAAAGATCTCTTTTCCTTTCCCCATTTTTCTTTTAACTCACTTGGAATATCCTTTTTGAGATCTTCCAAGAAAGCTCTGTGAAATGGGGACCAGCTCATATCAGCCCTTTGGGGTTTCATCTGGAGTTGATTTGCCTTTAGGAATCTCAGGATTTGAGTTCTGTTCTCTCTCTCCATAATAGCTATGGTTTGAGTACTTTTTGCTTTTTTACTAATTTTTAAAGCTTTTTTTTTATTTTCACAATATATGCACAGATAACTTTTTTAATTGAGCCCTATATATCCTTTTTTTTCAAAATTTCCCCTTCTTTTCTTTCCCCCATCCTTACATGGCAAGCTATCCAATGTATATTATACTTGTTAAAAATATGTTAAATCCAATATGTGTAAACATATTTATATAATTCTCTTACTGCACAAGCAAAAGCAGATCAAATGGGAAAGAAAATGAGTAAGAAAACAAACTTCAAGCAAATAACATCAAATATAGTGAAAGTGTTATGTTGTGATTCACATTCAATTCCCACAGCTGTTAGCTGTTATTGGAAGAAAGATGTATAGCATAAACAACCACAGTTTTTGTTTGTTTGTGTGTTTGCAAATATTAATGTCTTTTTCTTTAATGACATTTTAAAGTACAAGGAAATCCTAGAAGGGATATATATGATATATATATATATATATATATATATATATATATATATATATATATATATATATATATATATATATATATATATGTATAGTAGATCAAGACATAAACTACACATATCAAGCTTTTGTCTTGATCTACACACTAATATTTCACTCATGCTTAAGCACAACAATATTTGACTTATGTATTTTTAATCTGACTAAATCAAGGGATCCAGATAATGTAAACACATTTATGTTTGGCCAATGATTGTCGGGAGCAGGCCAGTGCAGACAGGGAAGTAGAACACAGAAGCTAGCACACTGAGTGGAGAGGGGTGGGGGCAGTTTGTACGAATGGAGATTTTGAGGACTCTACAATGAGTTGGCTGATCTGCTTTGATTTCAAAGCAGTAGATCAGCAGAGAAGTTATAAAAAGGCCCAAAGTAGAGTGTAAGCCCAAAACCACCAGAATCTAACAGGATCTTACTACACCCACCCAGCACTGAAAGTGAAGCAGCATAGACCACAACACAGCTGTGCAGCCACATTCTGCAGCATGGAGCTTTTGCCCGGGGCAGCCACAAATCTGAAAAGCAGAAGAATTCTACCTGCAGTAATAGAATTTCTGCACCCATTTGCACTTCCCAGAGCAGAGACACTTTCAGTGCAGGGCTCTCTCCAGGGCACTTCTGCAGGTTGGCTAAACTTCACGGCCCTCTGGAGAGGAAGCTGGTAACCTCATTGCACTGAAGGCAGACCCTAAGGGCTTTTAAAAATAAGTAAGCTAACCATTGAAACTTCTATACAGAAAGAGAGCAGGTTTCCAACCCCAATGCTCTTCTAGAAGAAATTATAATATATTTTAGAAGAGAGTTAGAAGGAAAATGGGGAAAGGAAAAAGAAGCTCTGCAAGACAGAATGGAAATGGCATATAATTCACTTAAATAAAAATTTGATAAAGTGGAAAAAGAAAACAACTACCTGAAATGTAAATTGGAAAAGGGAAAAAAAAAACCTCCCAGGGAAACAGAATATGTAAATTAGAAAAGATAAATAACTCCCAGGAAAGTAGGATTTGTGAATTGGAAAAAAATAACTCAGTAAAAAAATTAGGGAAATGAAAAAAAAAAATTCCATAGAACAAAACAACTAATTTGAAAACTCAATTGGGCAAAAAGAAGTACAAAAAGATAATGAAGAAAATAACGCATTAAAATCAGAACTGAACAAATAGAAATTAATGATTCATTGAGACATCAAGAATCAGTCAAGCAAAACCAAAAAAGAATGAAAAAAAATGTTAAATATCTACTTGGAAAAACAACAGACCTAGAAAATAGATCTAGGAGACATAATCTGAGGAATATTGGATTTCCTGAAAATTATGATGATAAAAAGAGCCTAAACAATATTTTACACGAAATCATTAAAAATAATTGCCCAGACATAATATAATTAGAAGTTAAAATAGGCATTGAAAGAATTCTGAAAAAGACCCTAAACTAAAAACTCCAAGGAATATTGTGGCTAATTTTCAGATCAGATTAAGGAAAAATATTACAAGCATCCAGGAAAAAAAAAATTAATTCAAATACCGAAGAGCCACCATAAAGATCACTGAGGATCTACCTGCTTCCACATTAAAGGATGGAAGACCCTGGAATCTGATTCTGAAAGGCAAAAGAACTTGGAATGAAGCCAACAATAAACTACCCAGCTAAGGTTAGAATTTTCTTCTAGGGAAGAAGGTGGACATTTAATGAAACAAATGAATTCCACTCGTTTGTCAAGAAAAACAAAAAACAAACAAACAAACAAAAACAGCAACAACAACAACAACAACAACAAGACAGAATTAAACAAAAAAATTTGTCCCCAAGACTCAAGAGAAGCAGAAAGAGGTAAAAACAACTTTTGGGAACTGTACTTCTATTATTGACATACATAAAGAGTGCATGTATAATTTGATTGTGCTGATATAATATTAAAAAAAGGAAGTAGAAATGGAAAGTGATCATATCAGAAAAAGGACAAGGGGGGGAGGGAAACTACATCCCACATATAGGCAAAGGAAATGTATAATATCTGAAATTATCAATATTGCTCTCATCAGATTTACCACTATATCAGTAATATCAATATTAATCTCATCAGATTTGGCTCAAAAAAAATTAATTGACATATTGGGTTTCCAGAGAAAGTTATCTCACCTAATTAAAAAGTGGGAGAGGAAAAAGGAAAAGGAAAAGAGCAATAAGGGAAAGGTATAAGAAAAGAAAGAGATTGAAAGAAGGTAGGAGGGTTTCTAAACAGAGAGAGCTGTGTGAGACAAGTGGTACCAATAAGTTTAATACTGTAAGGTAGTAAGGGGGGGTAACAAAAAGAAAAGCATAATCTGGGGATAATAAGAAGGCAGAAAATACAGAATTATTCATTTTAACCGTAAATGTGAATGGGATCCCTAGAGGTGGATAGCAGATTGAATCAAAAGGCAGAATGCTACAATATGTTGTTTACAGGAACCACATTTAAAGCAGGGTGATACATATGGAGTAAAGTTAAAAGTCTAGAGCAGAATCTATTATGCTTCAGGTGAAGTACAAAAAGGAGAAGGAGCCGGCCTTCTCTCAGATCAAGCAAAAGCAAAAATTGATCTAATTAAAATAGATAAGGAAGAAAACAATATCTTGCTCAAGGGTAGCATAGACAATGAAGCCATATAAATACTAAACATATATGCAACAAGTGGTATAGCATCTAATTTCCTAAAGGAGAAATTAAGAGAGTTGCAAGAAGAAATAGACAGCAAAACCATAATATTGGGAAATCTCAACCTTGCACTCCCAGAATTAGATAAATCAGACTATAAAACTAATAAGAAAGAAGTTAAAGACATAAATAGAATACTAGAAAAGTTAGGTATGATAGATCTTTGTAGAAAAATGAATGTTCATGGAACTTCTAAAAAGTAACTATATAAACAGAAATAGCTATACCCAGAGAAGGAACACTGGGAAGTGAATGTAAATTGTTAGCATTACTGTCTATCTACCCAGGTTACTTATATCTTCGGAATCTAATACTTAATGTGCAACAAGAAAATGGTATTTACACACATATATTGTATCTAGGTTTTATTGTAACACATGTAAAATGTATGGGATTGCCTGTCATCAAGGGGAGGGAGTGGAGGGAGGGGGAGAATAATTTGGAAAAATGAATACAAGGGATAATATTATAAAAAAAATTACTCATGCATATATACTGTGAAAAAAAATTCTAAAAAAAAAGAATTCACTCCAGAAGCTGAAACCAACTGAGACTACTCAGTGGTTCTAGAGACATTTTCTGATGCTTTTGGCAAGAAAAGAGACTAACATAAGTGTAATGTACTGTTGTAAGGAATTACTAGACTACTGTTTGTTAGTCAAAGGTAAAGATTCCAATTGTTTTGAAAAAAAATACTATGTTGTCATCCACATTAAAAAAAAAAAAAGTAACCATATATTAGGACATAAAGAACACAAAACTAAATGCAGAAAGGGAGAAATAGTAAGTGCTTTCTTTTCAGATCATGAGGCAATAAAAACTACATTTAAAAAAAGCTAGGGGTAAAAAGGACAGGGGGGCGGAGCCAAGATGGCGGAGAAGAAACACACGACTCTGTAAAGGTCCTCACGCCCTCACAACCAATTAGATAAATCAGCCTCAGAATAAGCCCAGGACTGATAGATACCACAAGGACTGGAAGCACGACTTACCAGCTGAAGAGAATCTGGAGTTTCAACAAACAAGGTCAGTCCCCAGGGGAGGAAGAAGAGAGGCCAGCACAGACGGCTGGGTGCTCGCATACTGCGCCCATTACGCTGGGAAGGGCTCTGGGATCAGAGAAGCCACTGAGGTAAAGGAATCTGGCACAGGCTATTAGCTCTTCTCTGCTAATTATTTAGCAATTCAGAAGAGAAAGCCAAAATATTTTAAAACTCAGATTAGATTTTCCCCGGACCCTGGAGGTGACTCAGCAGATCTCGGCACCAGGTGGTGTGGCCTCAGCTACCTCCTGAGAATAGTTAAGAGATTGACAAGTGGGTGGATACGGCCCAAGGCAACACACACTGCCTAGCTTAGCTGGAGGGAGTGGAACTCAGCTCCAGGAAGTCCCAGAAAAGCGGAACCTTTGAACTAGGGACCTCGGTTTCTGGCAGACACTTCCAGTTTGAGCACAGGGGCTTTTCACATCACCTGTTGCAGACATCCACGCCCCACCCGGACACATAGGCTGGGCTTTGTGCTGTCTTTACTATTGAACGCCCTCGGGCACAACAGTGCTAATCACCTCTGAGGCACTTTCAGGGAGGGGGTGGGGAACTCTCTGCAAGAGCTCTATCTTAGCTCAGGCTCAGGAGCCGCTGCATCCATCCGGTCTGGGAGGAAGCTGGTAAAGAAGTAAATAAATAATTTCCTACCCCAGGGACAGAACCCAAAAGATTTTTTTAAAATATGAGCAAAAAAGCTAGAAAAACTATAGATTCCTTCTATACAGAGAAAGAGCGGGTATCCAACCCCGAGGAAGTTAACAGCAGAGAGTCAGCAGATAACAACCCAAAGGGGAACAATCCATGCCCCCAATCACACAACTCTCTCCTAGAAGAAACTCTTAAAAAATTGAGGGAGATTGAAGAAAAATGGGGAAAGGAAAGGGAAGCTATGATAGAGAATAACAACGTCCTGAAATTGGAGTTGGAAAAAATAAAGAATTCACAGGAGATGCAGGGAAACAAAATTTATGAAAAGGTTAAAAAAACACAGGAAAGCAGGATTTCTGAATTGGAAAAGATAAAAAAGTTTCCAGAAAATAGAATTTCTGAATTGGAAAAAGAAAATAATTCTCAAAAAAAATTAGGGAAATGGAAAAAAATTCAATAGAGCAAAATAATTCATTTAAAAACGAAATTGGGCATTTACAAAAAGAACTAAAAACTGTGAAAGAAGAAAATAACTCCTTAAAAGTCAGGATGGAACAAATAGAAATGAATGATTCACAGAGAACCCAAGAATCAGTCATACAAAACAAAAAAAATGAGAAGCTGGAAAACAACGTCAAATACTTACTGGGAAAATCTATAGACCTGGAAAATAGATCTAGGAGAGATAATCTGTGGATTATCGGACTTCCAGAAAACTATGACCAAAAAAAGAGCCTAGATTCTATTTTACAGGAAATTATCAAAGAGAACTGTCCAGAGATAATAGAAACAGAAGGGAAAGTAGATGTGGAAAGAATTCATCGAACTCCTTCTGAAATAGACCCTAAAAAAAGAACACCACGGAATATAGTGGCTAAGCTGCAGAATTACCACACAAAGGAGAAAATCCTGCAAGCAGCTAGAAAAAAACAATTTAAATACCAAGGTGCCACAATAAGGGTCACCCAAGATCTGGCTGCCTCCACATTAAAAGATAGAAGGGCCTGGAACCTGATATTCCGTGAGGCAAAAGATCAAGGACTGCAACCAAGAATGAACTACCCAGCTAAGTTTAGCATCTTTTTCCATGGAAGAAGATGGTCATTCAATGAAACAGAGGAATTCTATATGTTTCTAAGAAAAAAACCAGACTTAAACAAAAAATTTGATCTACATCCACAAGACTGAAGAGAAACAGAAAAAGGTACACAGAACCCTTGAGAACTGTAACTCTGTTGTGGTTATATAAAAAGTACTCAAGGATAATTTGATTTTACTGATATAAAAGAAAAAAAGGGGGGTGTAGTAAAGGGAAGGAGGTCAGTTCAGAAAAAGGGGAAGGAATGATAAAAAGAGGGAAACTACATCCCAGGAAGAGGCATAGAAAATACACCATATCTGAGGGAACTTAGTGAGGGGGGGAGAATCATTGTGTGAATCTTACTCTCATCAGGAGAGGCTCAAAGAGTAAATAATTAACATATTTGTTTTTCAGAGAATTTTCTCTCACCTCATTAAAAGGGGGGAGAGGAAAAGGGAAACGGAAAAGGAGAATAAGTGAAGGGACTTGGAGGGAGGGGGGAGGGATCCTAAAAGAAAAAAAAAAAGAGGGAGGGTTGCGCGACACAAGGGGGGGTCTGTAAATTAAATATCGGGGAGGGGGATCAGGGGGGTCAAGGGAAAAAAGCATAATCTGGGGATAATACGATGGCAGGAAATACAGAATTAGTAATTTTAACTGTAAATGTAAATGGGATGAACGATCCCATCAAACAGAGACGGATAGCAGATTGGATCAAAAAGCAGAACCCTACAATATGTTGTCTACAGGAAACACACTTAAAGCAGGGAGCTACATACAGAGTAAAGGTAAAAGGTTGGAACAGAGCCTATTATGCTTCAGGTAAAGCCAAAACAGCAGGGGTAGCTATCCTTATCTCAGATCAAGCAAAAGCAGAAGTAGATCTCGTTAAAAAAGATAAGGAAGGAAACTATATCCTGCTGAAAGGTAGCATAAATCATTAAGCCATATCAATACTAAACATATATGCACCAAGTGGTATAGCATCTAACTTTCTAAAGGAAAAGTTAAGAGAACTGCAAGAAGAAGTAGACAGTAAAACTATAATAGTGGGAGATCTCAACCTTGCACTCTCACATTTAGACAAATCAAACCACAAAACAAACAAGAAAGAAATTTAAAAAGTAAATAGAACATTAGAAAAACTAGGTATGATAGACCTCTGGAGAAAACTGAATGGCAATAGAACGGAATATACTTTCTTCTCAGCAGTTCATGGATCCTATACAAAAATAGACCATATATTAGGACTTAAAGATCTCAAAATTAAATGTAGGAAGGCAGAAATAATAAATGCTTTCTTCTCAGATCACAATGCAATAAAAGCTACATTCAGTAAAAAGTTAGGGGTAAATGGAACAAAAAGTAATTGGAAACTGAATAATCTCATCTTAAAGAATGACTGGGTGAAAGAGCAAATTATAGAAACAATAAACAATTTCACCCAAGATAATGACAATGATGAGACATCATATCAAAATCTTTGGGATGCAGCTAAAGCAGTAATAAGGGGAAATTTTATATCTTTAGAGGCTTATTTGAAGAAAATAGAGAAAGAGAAGATTAACGAATTGGGCTTACAACTTAAAAGGCTAGAAAAAGACCAAATTATAAACCCCCAACCAAAAATTAAACTTGAAATACAAAAATTAAAAGGAGAAATCAATAATATTGAAAGTAAAAAAACTATTGAATTAATAAATAAAACCAAGAGTTGGTTTTATGAAAAAGCCAATAAAATAGATAAACCTTTGGTAAATTTGATCAAAAAAAAGAAAGAGGAAAATCAAATTGATAGTCTTACAAATGAAAAGGGGGATCTTTCCACCAATGAAGAGGAAATTAGAGAAATAATAAGGAGTTACTTTGCCCAACTTTATGCCAATAAATTTGATAACTTAAGTGAAATGGATGACTTCCTCCAAAATATAGGCTCCCTAGATTAACAGAGGAGGAGATAAATTGCTTAAAAATCCCATTTCAGAAAAAGAAATAGAACAAGCTATTAATCAACTCCCCAGGAAAAAATCCCCAGGGCCAGATGGATTCACATGTGAATTCTACCAAACATTTAAAGAACAATTAGCCCCAATGTTATATAAATTATTTGAAAAAATAGGGGATGAAGGAGTCCTACCAAACTCCTTTTATGACACAGACATGGTACTGATGCCTAAACCAGGTAGATTGAAAACTGAAAAAGAAAATTATAGACCAATCTCCTTAATGAATATTGATGCTAAAATCTTAAATAAGATATTAGCAAAAAGACTTCAGAAAATCATCTCCAAGATAATACACTATGATCAAGTAGGATTTATTCCAGGAATGCAGGGCTGGTTTAATATTAGGAAAACTATTAATATAATTGACCATATTAATAATCAAATTAATAAGAACCATATGATCATCTCAATAGATGCAGAAAAAGCATTTGACAAAATCCAACATCCATTCCTACTAAAAACTCTTGAGAGTATAGGAATAAATGGACCATTCCTTAGAATAATCAGGAGCATATATTTAAGACCTTCAGTAAGCATAATATGCAATAGAAATAAACTGCAACCTTTCCTAGTAAGATCAGGAGTGAAACAAGGTTGCCCACTATCACCATTACTATTCAATATAGTACTAGAAACGCTAGCCTCGGCAATAAGAGCCGAGAAAGAGATTCAAGGAATTAGAGTAGGAAATGAGGAAATTAAACTATCACTTTTTGCAGATGACATGATGGTATACTTAGAGAACCCCAAAGACTCTGCTAAAAAGCTACTAGAAATAATTCAAAATTTCAGCAAAGTGACAGGATACAAAATAAATCCACATAAATCCTCGGCATTTTTATATATCACTAACAAAATGCAACAGCAAGAGATACAAAGAGAAATTCCATTCCAAACAAATGTTGAGAGTATAAAGTATTTGGGAATTCATCTACCAAAGAAAAGTCAGGAATTATATGAGAAAAATTACAAAACACTTGCCACAAAAATAAAATCAGGTTTAAATAATTGGAAAGACATTCAGTGCTCTTGGATAGGCCGAGCGAATATAATAAAGATGAGAATACTCCCCAAACTTATCTATTTATTTAGTGCTATACCAATCAGACTCCCAAGAAACTATTTCAATGACCTAGAAAAAAATAACAACAAAATTCATATGGAAGAATAAAAGGTCGAGAATTACAAGGGAACTAATGAAAAAAAACTCAGAGGAAGGTGGTCTAAGTGTACCTGATCTAAAGCTATATTATATAGCAGCAGTCACCAAAACCATTTGGTATTGGCTAAGAAATAGACCGGTAGATTAGATACAAAGGACAAAAAAGGATACATATATAGCAACCTAATCTTTGACAAACCCAAAGATACCAACATTAGGGATAAAAATTCATTATTCGGAAAAAACTGTTGGGAAAACTGGAAATTAGTATGGCAGAAATTAGATATGGATCCACACTTAACACCATATACCAAGATAAGATCAAAATGGGTCCATGATTTAGGCATAAAGAGGGAGATAATAAATAGATTAGAGGAACAGAGGATAATCTACCTCTCAGACTTGTGGAGGAGGAAGGAATTTATGACCAGAGGAGAACTAGAGATCATTATTGATCACAAAATAGAAGATTTTGATTACATCAAACTAAAAAGTTTCTGTACAAATAATACTAATGCAAACAAGATTAGAAGGGAAGTAACAAATTGGGAAAATATTTTTAAAAACAAAGGTTCTGACAAAGGTCTCATTTCCAAAATATATAGAGAACTGACCATAATTTATAAGAAACCGAACCATTCTCCAATTGATAAATGGTCAAAGGATATGAACAGACAATTCTCAGAGGAAGAAATTGAAACTATATCCACTCACATGAAAGAGTGTTTCAAATCACTACTGATCAGAGAAATGCAAATTAAGACCACTCTGAGATACCACTACACACCTGTCAGATTGGCTAAGATGACAGGAACAAATAATGATGAATGTTGGAGGGGATGTGGGGAAACTGGGACACTGATACATTGCTGGTGGAGTTGCGAAAGAATCCAGCCATTCTGAAGAGCAATTTGGAATTATGCACAAAAAGTTATCAAACTGTGCATACCCTTTGACCCAGCAGCGCTACTACTGGGATTATATCCCAAAGAAATACTAAAGAGCGGAAAGAGACATATATGTGCCAAAATGTTTGTGGCAGCTCTTTTTGTTGTAGCTAGAAACTGGAAGATGAATGGATGTCCATCAGTTGGAGAATGGTTGGGTAAATTGTGGTATATGAAGGTTATGGAATATTATTGCTCTGTAAGAAATGACCAGCAGGAAGAATACAGAGAGGCCTGGAGAGACTTAAACCAACTGATGCTGAATGAAATGAGCAGAACCAGAAGATCACTGTACACTTCAACAACAATACTGTATGAGGATGTATTCTGATGGAAGTGGAAATCTTCAACATAAAGAAGATCCAACTCACTTCCAGTTGATCAATGATGGACAGAGGTAGCTACACCCAGAGAAGAAACACTGGGAAGTGAATGTAAATTGTTAGCACTAATATTTGTCTGCCCAGGTTGCATGTACCTTCGGATTCTAATGTTTATTGTGCAACAAGAAAATGATATTTACACACATGTATTGTACCTAGACTATATTGTAACACATGTAAAATGTATGGGATTGCCTGTCATCGGGGTGAGGGAATAGAGGGAGGGGGGGATAATTTGGAAAAATGAATACAAGGGATAATATTATAGAAAATATATATATAATAATAAAAAATTAAAAAAAAAAGCTAGGGGTAAATAGGCCAAAAAGTAGTTGAAAATGAAGGAATCTTATCCTAAAGAATGATTCAAATAATAATTAGTTCCAATGTTATATAAACTTTTTTTTTAAAATAGGGAATGAAGGAGTCCTACCAAATTCCTTTTATGACACAGACATTGTACTTATACCAAAACCAGGTAGGTTGAAAATGGAGAAAGAAAACTATAGACCAATCTCCCTTAAAGGATATTAGCAAAAAACTACAGAAAATCATCCCCAGCATAATACACCATGATCAAATAGGATTTATACCAGGAATGCAGGGCTGGTTCAATATTAGGAAAACTATCAGTATAATTGGCCATATGAATAACCAAATTAAGAAAAATCATATGATCATCTCAATAGTTGCAGAAAAAGCATTTGATAAAATCTAATATCCATTTCTATTAAAAACACTTAAGAGTATAAGAATAAATAGACTTTTCCTTAAAATAATCAGTAGCATCTATTTAAAACCATCAATAAGAACCATAGGTAATGGGGAAAGATTGCAACAATTCCCATTAAGATTATGGGTGAAACAAGGTTGTCCACTATCACCATTACTATTTGATATTGTGTTAGAAATGCTAGCTTTGGCAATAAGAGTAGAGAAAGAGATTAAAGGAATTAGAGTAGGTAATGAGGAAACCAAATTATCACTTTTTGCTGATGATATGATGGTATACGTAGAGAACCCCAAAGATTCAACTAAAAAGTTGTTAGAAATAATCCACACCTTTAGCAAAGTTGCCAGATACAAAATAAACACACATAAAATCATCAGCATTTTTATATGTCACTAACAAAATCCAACAGTTAGAGTTACAGTGAGAAATTACAGTTAAAGTAACTACAGATAGTATAAAATACTTAGGAATCTAAATGCTAAGGGAAAATCAGAAATTATATAAGCAATACTACAAAACACTTTGCACACAAATTAAGTCTGATCTAGTCAGTTGGAAAAATGTTAAATGCTCTTGAATAGGCAAGCAAATATACTACCTAAATTAATCTATTTATTTAGTGCTATACCAATCAGACTCCCAAAAAATTATTTTAATGACCTAGAAAAAATAACAAAATTCATATGGAAAAAGGTCAAGGGAAGTAATGAAAAAAAATCAAATGAAGGTGGCCTAGCTGTACCAGATCTAAAATTATATTATAAAGCAGCGGTTACCAAAACTATTTGATATTTGCTAAGATATAGATTAGTTGATCAGTGATGGATAGGTTAGATCCAAAGGACAAAATAAGCAATAACTCTAATAACCTAGTGTTTGACAAACCCAAGGACCCCAGCCTTTGGGATAAGAACTCAACGTCTGACAAAAATTGCTGGGAAAATCTGAAATTAATATGGCAGAAATTAGGCACTGACCCACACTTAACCCCGTACACCAAGGTCAGGTCAAACTGGGTCCATGACCTAGGAATAAAGAATGAGATTATAAAAAAAATTAAAGGAACATAGGATAGTTTACCTCTCAGACCTGTGGAAGAGGAATGAATTTATGTCCAAAGAAGAATTAGAGATCATTTATTTATCACAAAGTAGAAAACTTTGATTATATCAAATTGAAAAGTTTTTGTACAAACAAAACCAGTGCAGATAAGATTAGAAGGAAAACAATAAACTGGGAAAACATTTTTACAGTCAAAGGTTCTGAGAAAGGCCTCATTTCCAAAATATATAGAAAATTGACCTTAATTTATAAGAAATCAAGCCAATCTCCAATCAATAAATGGTTAAAGGATATGAAATTCTCGGATAAAGAAATTGAAACTATTTCTCGTCATAAGAAAAGATGCTCCAAGTCATTATTAATCAGAGAAATGCAAATAATGACAACTGAGATACCACTACATACCTGTCAGATTGGTTAGAATGACAGGGAAAGGTAATGCAGAATGTTGGAGGGGGAAGACTGAGACACTGATACGTTGTTGGTAGAACTGTGAATACATCCAGTCACTCTGGAAAGTAATTTGGAACCATGCTCAACAAGTTATCAAACTGTGCATGCCCTTTGATCTAGCAGTGTTGCTACTGGATTTGTATCCCAAAGAGATCTTTGAAAGGGACCTGTATGTGCAAAAACGTTTGTGGCAGCCCTCTTTGGGATGGATGCCCATCAATTGGAGATTGGCTGAATAAGTTGTGGTATATGAATATTTATGGAATATTATTGTTCTGTTAGAAATGACCAACAGGATGATTTCAGAAAGACCTGAATAGACTTACATGAATTGATTCTGAGTGAAATGAGCTTGACCAGGAAATCCTTGTATACTTCAACAACAATACTGTATGATGATCAATTCTGATGGACGTGGCAATTTTCAACAATGAGATGAACCAAATCAGTTCCAATACAGCAGTAGTGAACTGAGACATTTACACCCAGCAAAAGAACTCTAGGAGATGAATATCAACCACTACATAGAATTCCCAATCCCTTTAATGTTGTCTGCCTGCATTTTGGATTTCCTTCACAGGTTAATTGTACAGTATTCCAAAGTCTGATTCTTTTTTGACAGCAAAACAACTGTTTGGATATGTATACATATATTGTATTTAATGTATACTCTAACATATTTAACATGTATTGGTCAACCTGCCATTGGGGTGGGGGAAGGAGGGGAAAAATTAGAACAAAAGGTTTGACAATTGTCAATGTTGTAATTGCATATATCTGGTAAATAAAAACTACTAAAATATATAAAAAAAAAGAATGATTGGGTGAAACAGCAAATCATAGGCACAATTAATAATTCCATCCAAGAGAATTACAACAATGAGACAACATACCAAAATTTGTGGGATGCAACCAAAGCGGAAATAAGGGGAAATTTTATTTCTCTAGAAGCTTACTTGAATAAAACAAAAAAAAGAGAAGATCAATGAATTTGGCTTACAACTTAAAAAGTTGGAAAAAGAACAAATTAAAAAAAAAAAACAATCAAATACTAAACTTGAAATTCTAAAATTAAAGAAGAATTTGATAAAATTGAAAGCAAAAAACGCTATTTAATTAACAAATAAAACTAAGACTTTGTTTTATGAAAAAAACAATAAAATAGATAAACTTTTGGTAAATCTGATTAGAAAAAGGAAAGAGGAAAATCAAATTGTTAGTCTTAAAAATGAAAAGGGAGAACTTTCCACCAATGAGGATGAAATTAGAGCAATAATAAGGAGTTACTTTGCCCAACTTTATGCCAATAATTTTTTTCTTTTTTTTCTTTTTTAATTAATTAATTAAATTAATTTTATAAACATAATATATAATCATTTTGTAATCATTAATTTTATAATCTTTTTTTCTGACAGTCCATATGCATGGGTAATTTTTTACAACATTATCCCTTGCACTCACTTCTATTCCAAAATTTCCCCTCTTTTCCTTCACCCCCTCCCTTAGATGGCAGGCAGTCCCATACATGTTAAATGTGTTATCTTGTGTCCTAGATACAACATATGTATGCAAAACCAAATTTCTCCTTGCACAGGAAGAATTTGATTCAGAAGGTTAAAATAACCTGGGAAGAAAAACAAAACTGCAAAGAGTTTACACTCATTTTCCAGTGTTCCTTCTCTACATGTAGCTGATTGATCATTGATCAATTGGAAATGAATGAGATCTTCTCTTTGTTAAAAATATCCACTTCCATCAGAATATCTCCTCATACAGTATTGTTGTTGAAGTGTATAATGATCTCGTGGCTCTGCTCATTTCACTCAGCATCAGTTCATGTAAGTCTCTCCAATCCTCTCTATATCCATCCTGCTTGTCATTTCTTACAGAACAATAATATTCCATAGCATATATACCATAATTTATCCAACCATTCTCCAATTGATGAACATCCATTCATTTTCCAGTTTCTAGCCAGTACAAAAAGGGTTGCCACAAACATTTTGGCACATACAGGTCCCTTTCCCTTCTTTCATATTTCTTTGGGATATAAGCTCAGTAGTAGCACTGCTGGATCAAAGGGTTTGCACAATTTGATAATTTTTTGGGCATAATTCCAGATTGCTCTCCAAAATGGTTGGATTCTTTCACAACTCCACCAAGAATGCATCAGTGTCCCAGTTTTCCCACAGCCCCTCCAACATTCATCATTATTTGTTCCTGTTATCTTAGCCAATCTGACAAGTGGTATCTCAGACTTGTCTTAATTTGCATTTCTCTGATCAATAGTGATTTGGAACACTCTTTCATATGAGTGGAAATAGTTTCAATTTCATAATCTGAAAATTTTCTGTTCATATCCTTTGACCTTTTATCAGCTGGAGAATGTATGCCAATAAATTTGATAACTTAAGTGAACTGGATGAATACCTCCAAAAGTATCGGCTTCCCAGATTAAAAGAGGAGGAAATAAATTGCTTAAATAGTCCCATTTCAGAAAAAGATTATAGAACAAACTATAAATCAACTCCCTAAGTAAAATCCCCAGAACCAGATGGATTTTCATGTGAATTCTACCAAATATTTAAAGAATTAACTCCAATTCTATATAAAGTATTTGAAAAAATAGGGAATGATGGAGTCCTAGTAAATTCCTTTTATGACACAGACATAGTACTAAGACATAAACCAGGTAGCTTGAAAACAGAAAAAGAAAAGTATAGACTAATCTCCCTAATGAAAATTGATGCTAAATTCTTTAAAAAATATTAGCAAAACAATAATAGAAAATCATCCCCATGATAATACATAAAGGCCAAATAGGATTTATACCAGGAATTCAGGGCTGGTTCAGTATTAGGAAGCAATAACATAATTGACTATATCAATAACCAAATTAACAAAAACCATATGATGATCTCAATAGATGCAGAAGAAGCATTTGATATAATCTAACATCCATTCTTAATAAAACCACTTGAGAATATAGGAATAAATGGACTTTTCCTTAAAATAGTCAGGAGCATGTATTTAAAACTGTCAGTAAGCATCATATTTAATGGAGATAAAATGAAACCATTCATCTTACTGATCAGGAGTGAAACAATGTTGCCCACTATCACCACTACTATCCAATAACTTCAGCAATGAGTTGAGAAAATGATTAAAGTAATAAGAGTAGGTAATGAGGAAACTAAATTATCACTCTTTGTAGATGATATGATGGTATACTTAGAGAACCCTAGAGATTTTATTAAAAAGCTATTAGAAATAATCCACACCTCTCACAACATTGCAGTTTACAAAATAAACCCGCATAAGTCATCAGCATTCTTATATATATCACTACAAAAATCCAACAGTTAGAGTTACAAAGAGAAATTCTATTTAAAGTAACTGCCATTAGTATAAAACATTTAATAATGTATGTGACAAGGGAAAGTCAGGTACTATATGAGCAAAAGTACAAAACACTTTCACCACAAACAAAGTGAGATCTAACCAATTGGAAAAATATTATGTGTCCTTGAATAGGTCGAGCAACTATAATTAAGATGACAATACTACCTAGACTAATCTATTTATTTAGTGGTATAACAATCAGATTCTGAAAAAACTATTTTCATGACCAAGAAAAATAACAACAAAATTCATCTGGAAGAACAAAAGATCAAGACTTTTAAGGGAACTAATTAAAAAAAAATCAAATGAAGGTGGCCTAGCTGTATCAGATCTTAAACTATATTATAAAGCAGCAATTACAAAACCATTTGGTAATGGCTAAGAAATAGACTACTTGATCAGTGAAATAGGTTAGGCTCAAAGGACAAAATAGTCAATAACTTTAATAAACTAGAGTTTGACAAACCCGAAGACCTCACCTTTTGGGATAAGAATTGACTGTTTGAGAAAAACTGCTGGGAAATTGGAAATGAGTATGGCAGAAACTTGGCATTGACTAATACTTAATACCATACACCAAGATAAGGTCAAAATGGGTTCAGTATCTAGGAATAAAGGATGAGATAATAAATTAATAAGAACGACATAGGATAGTGTAATAATGCAGTAAGGCAGAAATAGTAAATGCATCCTTTTCAGACCACAATGCAATGAAAATTACATTCAATAAAAAGCCAAGGGAAAATAGACCAAAAATAATTGAAAACTGAATAATCTTATACTAAAGAATGATTGGGTGAAACAGCAAATGATAGACATAATTAATAACTTCACCCAAGAAAATGACAATAATGAGAAATCATACCAAAATGTGTGGGATACAAGCCAAAGAAGCAATAAGGGGAAGTTTTATATCTCTAGAGGCCTATTTGCATAAAATAGAGAAAGAGTTGTTGAAAAATGTTGAAAAATTATGCATTTATATATTTTATAAATAAAATCTATAATATAAATGAAAAAAAGAAAAATAAATGGAAAATCACAATTTTACTGAATGTCATCTTCATCCTTAAGAAATAGTGCTTGATTTTGCTGGACAGTAGATTCTTGACTGCTTTTCAAGTATCTTTACCCTACATAATATCATCTTCCATACCCTTTGATCCTTTAAAGTGAAAACTGCTGGGTTTTGCATAGTCCTAATTTTGGCCCCTTGATAAGAATTGTTTCTTTCTGGCTGCTTGCAGTGTTTTCTCTTTTATATGATAAAGCTTAAATTTAGCTACAGTATTCCTTGGAAGATTTATTTTCATCTTTCTTTGAAGAGGTGATTGATGAATTTTTTAAATGGGTATGCTCTGGTTCAAGGATATCAGGGCAGTTTTCCTTGATGAACTTTTACTTTTTAATTTTTTTATAAAGCTTTTTATTTTCAAAACATATGCATGAATAATTTGGTAAGAATGACACTTGCATAGCCTTGTGTTTCAGATTTTCTCTTCCTTTCCCCTACCCCTAAAAGGCAAGAAATTCAATATGTGTTAAACTTATTAGAATATATTAAACAGTGCAATTGGTTACATTCACAGGACAAAATAGTGAATAACTATGGAAATGTAGTGTTTGACAAATCCAAAGATCCCAACTTTTGGGATAAGAATTCATTATTTGACAAAACTGTCAAACTGGAAATTAGTATGGCAGAAATTAGGCATGGACCCACACTTAACACCACATATCAAGGTAAGATGAAAATGGGTCCATGATTTAGGCATAAAGAATGAGATCAGAAATAAATTAGAGGATAGTTTACCTCTCAGACTTGTGGAGGAGAAAAAAATTTGTTACCAAAGGAGAACTAGAGAGATCATTATTGATCACAAAATAGAAAATTTTGATTACATCAAATTAAAAAGCTTTTGAACAAACAAAGATAATGTAAATAAGATTAGAAGGGAAGTAACAAACTGGAAAAACATTTTTACAGTTAAAGGTTTTGATAAAGGCCTCATTTCCAAAATATATAGAGAACTGACTCTGATTTATAAGAAATGAAGCCATTCTCCAATTGATAGTTAAAGGATATGAACAGATCATGAAATTGAAACTATTTCCACTCATATGAAAAAGTGTTGCAAATCCCTATTGATCAGAGAAATGCAAATTAAGACAACTCTGAGATACCACTACACACCTTTCAAATTGGCTAAGATGACAGCAAAAAAATAATGATGCATGTTGGAGGGGATGTAGGAAAACTGGGACACTGATGCAATGTTGGTGGAGTTGTGAAAGAATCTAACCATTCTGGAGAGCAATCTGGAATTATACCCAAAAAGGTATAAAACTGTGCATATCCTTTGATCCAGCAGTGCTTCTACTGGGCTTATATCCCAAAGAAATACTAAAGAAGGGAAATGGACCTGTATGTGCTAAAATGTTTTGGCAGCCCTTTTTGTAGGGGCTAGAAACTGGAAAATGAATGGATGGAGAATGGGTGGGTAAATTATGGTATATCAATGCTATGGAATATTATTGTTCTGTAAGAAATGACCAGCAGTATTAATATAGAGAGGCTTGGGGAGGCCTACATGAGTGAAATGAGCAGAACCTGGAGATCATTATACATTTCAATAACAATACTGTATAAGGATGTATTCTGATGGAAGTAGATATTTTCAACAAAGAGAAGATCTAATTCATTTCCAATTGATAAATGATGGACAGAATCAGCTACACACAGAGAAGGAACACTGGGAAATGAGTGTAAACTATTTGTATTTTTGTTTTTCTTTACCTTCTGAATCCAATTCTTTCTGTGCAACAAGAAATCCGGTACTGCATGCATATATTGTATCTAGGATATACTATAATATATTTAACATGTATGGGACTGCCTGCCATCTAGGGGAGGGGGTGGAGGGAAGGAGGGGAAAATTTGGAACAGAAGTGAGTGTAAGGGATGATGTAAAAAATTACCTATGCATATGTATCATCAAAAAAAGTTATAATTATAAAATTAGTAAAAAGAAAAGCGGAACAATCATAAAAATAAAATAAAATAACATATATGATAAATTCAGTATGTATCAACATATTTAAATATTCTGTTGCTTCACAAGATAAATCATATTAAAGAGAAAGTAAATGAGTAAGAAAAGCAAAATGCAAACAAACAACAACAAAAATATTATCTTATTATCCACATTCAGTTCCTACAATCCTCTCTCTGGATGTAAATGGCTGTCTTCATCACAAAATCATTTGAAATGGCATAAATAATCTCATTGTTGGAAAGAATCACATTCATCAGAATATATCTTCATGTAATATTGTCAATGATCTCCAGGTTCTGCTTACTTCACTTAGCATCAGTTCACATAAATCTCTCTAGGTCTTTCTAAAATCATCTTCCTGATCATTTCAGGACAACAGTAATATTCCATAACATTCATAAAACATAATTTATTCAGCCATTCTCCAATTGATGGACACCCATTCAATTTCCAGTTTCTAGACACTACAAAGAGGGCTGCTACAAACATTTTTGTACATATAAGTCCCTTTCTCTTTTTTAAGATCTCTTTGGGATATAAGCCTAGCAGAAACACTGCTGGATCAAAGGATATGCACTGGTTTATGACTTTTTGGGGATAGTTGCAAATTGTGCTTGGCTGGATACATTCACAATTCCATCATTCACAATTTGGATGGCTGGATACATTCACAATTGCACCAACAATATATTAGTGTCCCAGTTTTCCTACATCCCCTTCAACATTCTTCATTATCTTTTCCTATCATCTTAGCCAATCTGAAAAGTGTGCAGCGGTATCTCAAAGCTGCCTTAATTTATATTTCTCTGATCAGTAGTGATTTAGAATATCTTTTGATATGATTTTAAAATGATTTCCCAATCCATTGCCTCTCTTCCAATATTGTCTTTATTGGTTTTCTTTGTACAAATATTTTTAACTTAATATGATCAAAATTATATATCTGGTACTGTTATGAGTTCCAGTTCTTTTTGTACACAAATTCCTTCCTTCTGCAAAGATCTGACTCTTAAACTATTCTATGTTCCTCTAATTTGTTTGTTTGTTTGTTTGTTTTTGCCTGAGGCTGAGGTTAAGTGACTTGCCCAGGGTCACACAACTAGGAAGTGTTAAGTGTCTGAGACCAGATTTGAGCTCAGGTCCTCCTGAATTCAGGGCTGGTGTTCTATCCACCTAGCTGCCCCCTCCAATTTGTTTATAATATCACTTTTTATGTCTAAATCATGAACCCATTTAGATCTTATCTTGGTATGTAATTTTAGGTATGGCTTGAGCCCTAATTTCTTACATACTAGTTTCCAATTTCCCAGCAGTTGTTGTCAAATAGTAAGTTCTTATCTCAAAGCTGAGTTCTTTATGTTTGTCAAACACTAGATTACTACAGCAATTGCCTATTTTGTCCCATGATCCTAATCTATTGCACTGATAGCCTACACTATTTTTTAGCCAGTACCAAATGACTTTGATGACCACTGCTTTATAACATAATTTGAAGACAGGCACAGCTAAGCCACCTTTATTAGAATATTTTTCATTAATTCCCTTGAAATTCTTGACTTTTTGTTCTTCCACATGTACATTGTTACTATTTTTTTCTAGATGTGTAAAATATTTATTTTATTTTATTTTTTAAAGCTTTTTTATTTATAAAACATATGACTAGGAAAGTTTTCAACACTGACCCTTGCAAAACCTTCTGTTTCAAAGTTTCCCCTCCTTCCCATTACCCCCTCCCATAGATGGCAGGGAGTGCAATCTGTAAAATAATTTGTTGGGAGTTTGGTATGGCAATAAATAAGTAGATTAATTTAGGTAGTATTGTCATTTTTATTATATTTACTCAGCCTACCCATGAGAACTGGATATTTTTCCAACTGATGAGGTCTGACTTTGTGTGGAAAATATTTTGTGGTTTGTTTTGTTCTTGACTTTGCCTTGTCAGATAGATTCTCAAATATTTTATATTATTGACAATTATTTTGAATGGAATTTCTCTTTATATCTCTTGCTGCTGGTCTTTTTGGTAATATATAAAAGTCCTGATTATTTATGTGGATTTATTTTGTATCATGAAACTTTACTAAAGTTGTGATTTTTTTCTAGTAGTTTTTTAGTTAATTGTCTAGAGTTTTCTAAACATAATACCATATTATCTGAAAAGAGTGATAATTTGCTTTCCTCATGGCATACTCTAATTCCTTTAATTTATTTTTCTTTCTTTTATTGCCACAGCTAACATTTCTAATGCAATATTGAATAGTGATGGTGATATTCAGCAGTTTTGTTTTGCTCCTGATCTTATTGGGAATGGTTCTAGTTTGCTTACTGAGGGTTTTGTATTCAAAACTACTTAACATATTAAGATAAAGTCCATTTATTCCTATACTCTCTAATGTTTTTGAAAGTAATGGATGTTGGATTTTATTGATAGATGCTTTTATCTGCATCTATTGAGATAATCATATTTTTTTAGTTTGGTTATTGATATAGTTGATTGTGCTGATAGTTTTCCTAGTACTGAATCAGTATTCTGGTATAAATTCTACTTGATCATACTGTAATTTCATTGCATTAATATTCATTAGCACCATATCTCTCTCATAAAAGGAATTCAATAGGACTGCTTTTTTCACTATATTTTCAAAAAGTTTGCATAGTATTGTAATTAATTGTTCTTTGAATATTTTTTTAGAATTGACATATAAATCCATCTGATCATGGAGATTTTTGTAGAAGTACAATGAATCGTTGAGAAAAAAAAGTAAACTCCTTTCTGTCTTCATTCAATTTTCTCCTAAGATCTATCATGCCTAACTTTTCTAACATTTTGCTTACCTCCTTAACTTCTTTTTTATTTTATGGTTTGATCTATTTCTGAGAATGCAAGATTGAAATCCCTCAATAGTATAGTTTTGCTAAAGATTACTTCTTGCATCTCTGAACTTCTCTAATAGTAATTTGGATGTTATACAACTTAGTGCAAATATGTTTAACATATATTTTGTTGATCATCTACCTCAAGCAGTCATCCCCCTTTAGAGTCCCTCCCTCTTTTTATACCTTTTACCTAATACTTCTGCTTTCCCTTCTATTAGTATTTCCATTTCTTTTCCTCCTTTCCCCCCACTTTATTATAAGGTGAGACAAGTTTCTCTTAGAAACTAAATATGTCTGATATTCTCTCTTAGAAGCAAATCTGATGAGAGGAAGATTTATTTAAAGCTCATCACCCTCCCTTTTTTCCCTCAATTATAAAAGGTCTTCTTTGCCTCTTTGTAGATGTAATTTCCTTTTATTTTACTTCCTTTTTCCTCTTTTTTTCCAGAACAATCCCCTTTCCATCTCTGGTTTCTTTTTCATATTATCATAATAAAATCAAATTATCCTTCCATTTTCTAAGTGACTCATAACAGAAATATAATTCTCAAGAGTTCTGTCATTTTCAAATTTTTATACTTCTCTCAAGTTCTGTATTTGGAAATCAAATTTTTGTTCAGTTCTGATATTTTCATTAGAATTCAGTGAAATTCACCAATATGTCCATCTTGTTCCCTGAAAGATAATACTCATTTTTGGCTATAATCCAAGTTCCTTTGCCTTTCAGAGTATCAGATTTCAGGCTTTCAATCCTTTAAGTTGGAAGCTGCTATGTCCCGGGTAAAAATAACTGTGGCTGTTCAGTTTTTAAATTGTTTCTTTCTGGATACTTGCAATATCTTTTCCTTTGTACAGTAGTTCTGAAATTTAGTCACCCATATTCCTTGGGGATTTAATTTTGGGGTCTCAGGAGGCGATCTGTGAATTCTTTTGATTGCTATTTTATTTTCTTATTGTAAATTATCAGGGCAGTTTTCTTTTATGATTAACTATAAGATAATGCCTATGTTCTTTTTTTTTTCCTCTTGGCTTTCAGGAGTTCAATAATTCTTAGATTGTCTTTTCTAATCTATTTTCTAAGTCAGTTTTTTTTCTAGGAGACATTTTTTTCATTTTTTGTGCATGTTTCTTTGACTGATTCTTGAAGTCTCACTTTGATTTGTTCAGTACTAATTTTTAGTTTATTATTTTCTTCAATTTCCTTTTTTAGCTTCTTTTGTAATTGGCCAATTGAATTTTCATTGCATTCTTTTTCCATTTCACAAATTTTGTTTTTTTCAGTGAGTATGTATCTTTTTCATATCTCTTTTGAAGGCCATCATATGCTTTTTCCATTCTTTCTTACAATGATCTCATTTGATTTCCTCCTCCCTCCTTTTCTAACTCTCTTTTAAGATGCTTTATGCAATCTTTAAAGAAAGCCTTGTGAAATTGGGACTAGCTCACTTCTCCCTGCAGGGTTCATCTGGAATTTCTTTGCCTTTAGGAATCTCAGAATTTGAAATATGTTATTCTCTCTTTCCAATAAGTTCACCACAAAAACTCTATGGTGAGAGTTCTTTTTGGTTTTTATTCATTTTTTAAGCCTTGAGATCTGTTCAATGCAAAGGAGTGACAGCTGCTTTAATTTGCCCTGGGATTCTGCTGATTGATTTCCAGTGCTGAGTAATGGTGGCTAAGTCCAGAATTCTTCTGGGGCTCAGTGGCTTACAATTTGCTTTTTGTATCAAATCTCCCAAGTCATCTACTTGCAACAAGAACAGAAGAGGCTCACATTAGATTTCCAGGTGCATGGAAGTGGCAATTCTCTGGCTCCCCACCCCAGCTCCTTGCCCTGGTCTTCCTGTGCTGCTGTTTGGGCTCAGCAGATTGTCCTCCTGCCCATTTGAAATAGACCTGTTCTGAAGTTATTTCAAGGTATTTGCTTCTGGAAATGTGTTGTACTCCAAATATTTGTGCATTCAAAGACTCCAAAAAACAATTAGCAGCTTAATTTGCTGTTGGTTTCAGAGAAGGTCAGAGAAGGGCACAGAAAGTTGTGCCTTCTCTCTGCCGTCTTGGCTACACTCATGCCTTGAAGAACTTTTAAATGAGTTGTGTAGTTCATTGAAATATTGAAATTTTTTTTTCCATTTTAGAAATTGCTTTTCAAGGAGTTTTTTTTTTTTTCTATTTCACAAAAACTATTCTTTAGGGAGTTATTTTCTTAAGATAATTTCTATGTTTCCTTTTCCAGAGCTCAGATTTCCTTTCCCCATTTTTCTTCTAAATCTCTTGTAAAATCTTTTTTGAATGCTTTCAAGAGAACCTTGTGGACTTCCTGGGGAAGAACCAAGATGACAGAGATGACACACATTTCTTTTTTCCCTTCTCCTACAGCCCTCAAACTAATGACCAAATCCAGCCTCTGAATAAGTTCTGTACTGATAGAACCTACAAATATTGGGAGTATAAGAAATCACTAGCATAAAATAATTACAAAGATCATCAGAAAAGTTTTTTTTTTTTTTTATTGGAAACAGGAGGGAGGCAGACAGCACAAGAAGCTGAGCACAAACACTAACACAAACAGTGTGGAGTCAGGGGGCAGTGTGGACACCATGGGTTGATTGCAGGCTCCACATGACAGAGAATCTACAGAGAGGAATTTACAGCAGCAGTTTTGGCTGCTCTGCCCTGGCTGCAAGCCAGAAGATCATCAGCGAAGTTAGAAAACATCCAACACAATTCCAAAGGTAAATAGTGAACCCCAAAGCACTAGAATCTCCCAGCCCACCCAGCAGCAGCACTGAGATATCACTGACCCAGCAGAGTCGCTTTAAAAAGAAAGCTGGTGCTTGTACAAGAGGCTTTGAAAGCCTCCCCTGCTCTAAAAGCAGACTTTAACATTTATTTTTTAATGAGTAAAAAATAAAGAGAAGTCTGTCAATAGACAACTTCTATGGTGAAAGAGAAGAACATAAATCAAGCCCTGAAGAGACTAAAAGGCAGATTGTCTTCAGAGTAGCCCCAAAAGGTTATATAACCTGAAATCCATCATATAAGCCTCTCCCAAAAATATTAAAAATATCTTAAAAGAGACCTAAAATAAAAATGTGAAAAGTAAATGAGACCTTTGCAAGAGGGTTTGGAAAAGGCATATAGCTCATTAGAAGATAGATTGATATTTCTTCTTCCAACTCTCTTAACTTCTCCTTTAGGAAATTAAATGCTATACCACTAGGTGCATATATGTTTAATATTGATATTGCTTCATTGTCTATGCTGCCCTTTAGGAATATATAGTTTCCTTCCTTATCTCTTTTAATTAGATCAACACTTAACACGATACACCAAGATAAGGTCAAAATGGGTTCATTATCTAGGCATAAAGAATGAGATTATAAATAAATTAGAAGAACATAGCATAGTTTACCTCTCCGATTTGTGGAAGAGGAAGGAATTTATGACTATGGAAAAACTAGAGATCATTATTGATCACAAAATAGAAAAATTTGATTATATCACAGTGAAAAGTTTTTGTACAAATAAAACTAATGCAGACAAGATTAGAAGGGAAGCAATAAATTGGAAAAGATTTTTACAGACAAAGGCCTAATTTGCAAAATATATAGAAAATTGACTAATTTATAAGAAATCAAGCCATTCTCCAATTGATAAATTCTCAAAGAATATGAACACACAATTCTCAGATGAAGAAATTAAAACAATTTCTAGCCATTTGAAAAGATGCTCCAAGTCATTATTAATCAGAGAAATGGGAATTAAGGCAGCTTTGAGATACCACTATACACTTGTTAGATTGGCTAGAATGACAGGGAAAGATAATGGGGAATGTTGGAAGGGATGTGGGAAACCTGGGACACTGATGCATTTTTATTGGAGTTGTGAAAGAATCCAACCATTCTGGAGAGCAATCTGGAATTATGCCCAAAAAGTTATCAAAATGTGCATACCCTTTGATCCAGCAGTGTTATTACCGGGCTTATATCCCAAAGAGACTTTAAAGAAGGGAAAAGGACCTGTATGTGCAAGAATGTTTGTGGCAGCCCTCTTTATAGTGGCCAGAAACTGGAAACTTAGTGGATGGCCAGAGAATGCCTGAACAAATTGTGATATATGAATATTATGACATATTATTGTTCTGTAAGCAATGACCAGCAGAATGATTTCAGAAAGACCTGGAGGGACTTATGAACTTATGCTGAGTGAAATGAGGAGGATCAGGAGATCATTATATACTTCAACAACAATACTATATGATGATCAATTCTGATGGACATGGCCCTCTTCAACAATGAGATGAACCAAACCAGTCCACTAGAGTAGTAATGAATTGAACCAGCTACATCCAGCAAAAGAACTCTGGGAGATGACTATGCACCACTACATAAAATTCCCAATCCCTCTATTTTTGTCCACCTGCATTTTTTATTTCCTTCAAAGGCTAATTGTGCACTATTTCAAAGTCCGATTCTTTTTGTACAGCAAAATAACTGTATAGGAGATATATTGTATTTAACTTATACTTTAATGTATTTAACACGTATTGGTCAACCTGCCATCTGGAGGAGGGGTTGGGGGGAATGAAAGGAAAAGTTGGAACAAAAGCTTTGGCAACTGTCAATGCTGAAAAATTACCCATGCATATATCTTGTACGTAAAAAAGCTATTTAAAAAGATAGATTGATAAAATGGAAAAAGAAACCAACTCCCATAAAAACAGAATTTGTGAAACAGAAAAAGAAAATTAGTCCTTAAAAACAGAATTTGTGAAATGGAAAAAATCCCATAGAACAAAATAACTCATTTAAAAATTCAATTGGACAGTTACAAAAAGAAGTTAAAAAAGTAAATGTAGAAAATAATTCACTAAAATCCAGAAATGAACAAATGGAAATGAAGGACTGAGACAACAAGGATCAGTCAAGCAAAACTAAAAAAATAAAAAATTAAATGTAAAATACCTAATTGGGAAAACAACTGACCAGGAAAGTAGATCTAGGAGGGACAATCTAAATATTATTGGACTCCCTGATACACATGATGAAAAACAGAGCATAGACACTACTTTTCAGGAATTGATCAAAGAGAACTGATTGGATGGCATAGAATCAGAAAGTAAAATGACAATTGAAAAAGTTTACCAAACACATCTTGAAAGGTACCCCAAAATTAAAACCCTGAGGAATATCATGGCTAAATTTCCGAACTATTTGACCAAGGAAAAAATATTAAAAGTAGCCAGAAAAACAAATCAAACATCAAGGAACCAAAATAAGGATAACTCAGGACCTAGACATTTCCAGTTTAAAGAATTGAAGACCTGGAATCTGATATTCCAAAAGGTGAAGGATCTTGGAATGCAGCCAAGAATAATTTATCCTGCTAAACTGAACATTTTCTTTCAGGGAATAAAATGGACATTCAATTAAACAGAAGAATTCCATGTATTTCTGATTAAAAGATCAGAGCTAAACAACAAAAACAAAAAAATGACCACCAAATGTAGAACTCAAAAGAAGCAAAAAAAGGTAAAAAGAAAAAAAAAAATTTATTTTGAATTTTTTTCCACAGTATATATGCATGAGTAATTTTTTTTTATAATATTATCCCTAGTATTCATTTTTCCAAATTATACCCCCTCCCTCCACACCCTACCCCCGATGACAGGCAATCCCATACATTTTACATATGTTACAATATAACCCAGGTACAATATATGTGTGTAAATACCATTTTCTTTTTTTTATTTATTCATCTTTCCAAATTATCCCCTCCCTCCCTCCACTCCCTCCCCCCGATGGCAGGTAATCCCATACATTTTACATGTGTTACAATATAACCTAGATACAATATATGTGTGTAAATACCATTTTTTTGTTGCACATTAATTATTAGCTTCCAAAGGTATAAGTAACCTGGGTAGATAGATTGTTAGTGCTAACAATTTACATTCGCTTCCCAGTGTTTCTTCTCTGGGTATAGCTATTTCTGTCCATCATTGATCAACTGGAAGTGAGTTGGATCTTCTTTATGTTGAAGATTTCCACTTCCATCAGAATATTTCCTCATACAGTATTGTTGTTGAAGTGTATAGTGATCTTCTGGTTCTGCTCATTTCACTCAGCAACAGTTGATTTAAGACTCTCCAAGCCTCTCTGTATTCCTCCTGCTGGTCATTTCATACAGAGCAATAATATTCCATAAACTTCATATACCACAATTTACCCAACCATTCTCCAATTGATGGACATCCATTCAACTTCCAGTTTCTAGCTACAACAAAAAGAGCTGCCACAAACATTTTGGCACATACAGGTCCCTTTCCCTTCTTTAGTATTTCTTTGGGATATAATCCCAATAACAGCAATTCTGTGTCAAAGGGTATGCACAGTTTGACAACTTTTTGGGCATAGTTCCAAATTGCTCTCCAGAATGGCTGGATTCTTTCAAAACTCCACCAACAATGTATCAGTGTCCCAGTTTTCCCACATCCCCTCCAATATTCATCATTATTTGTTCCTGTCATCTTAGCCAATCTGACAGGCGTGTAGTGGTATCTCAGAGTGGTCTTAATTTGCCTTTCTCTGATCAGTAGTGATTTGGAACACTTTCATATGAGTGGAAATAGTTTCAATTTCATCATCTGAGAATTGTCTGTTCATATCCCTTGACCATTTATCAATTGGAGAATGGTTTGGTTTCCTATAAATCAGGGTCAGTTCTCTATATATTTTGGAAATGAGACCTTTGTCAGAACCTTTAAATTTAAAAATATTTTCCCAATTTGTTACTTCCCTCCTAATCTTGTTTGCATTAGTATTGTTTGTACAGAAACTTTTTAGTTTGATGTAATCAAAATGTTCTATTTTGTGATCAATAATGATCTCTAGTTCTCCTCTGGTCATAAATTCCTTCCTCCTCCACAGGTCTGAAAGGTAGACTATTCTCTGTTCTTCTAATCTATTTATAATCTCATTCTTGATGCCTAAATCATGGACCCATTTTGATCTTATCTTGGTATATGGTGTTAAGTGTGGGTCCATATCTAATTTCTGCCATACTAATTTGCAGTTTTCCCAACAGTTTTTTCCAAATAATGAATTTTTATTCCTAATGTTGGTATCTTTGGGTTTGTCAAAGATTAGATTGCTATAGATGTACCCTTTTTTGTCCTTTGTATCTAATCTGTTCCACTGATCTACAGGTCTATTTCTTAGCCAGTACCAAATGGTTTTGGTGACTGCTGCTATATAATATAGCTTTAGATCAGGTACACTTAGACCACCTTCCTCCGACTTATTTTCATTAGTTCCCTGGCAATTCTCGACCTTTTATTCTTCCATATGAATTTTGTTGTTATTTTTTCTAGGTCATTAAAATAGTTTCTTGGGAGTCTGATTGGTATAGCACTAAATAAATAGATTAGTTTGGGGAGTATTGTCATCTTTATTATATTCGCTCGGCCTATCCAAGAGTACTGAATGTCCTTCCAATTATTTAAATCTGACTTTATTTTTGTGGCAAGTGTTATGTAATTTTTCTCATATAATTCCTGACTATTCTTTGGTAGATGGATTCTCAAATACTTTATACTCTCAACATTTGTTTGGAATGGAATTTCTCTTTGTATCTCTTGCTGTTGCATTTTGTTGGTGATATATAAGAATGCTGAGGATTTATGTGGATTTATTTTGTATCCTGCCACTTTGCTAAAATTCTGAATTATTTCTAATAGCTCTTTTAGCAGAGTCTTTGGGGTTCTCTAAGTATATCATCATGTCATCTGCAAAGAATGATAGTTTGATTTCCTCATTTCCTACTCTAATTCCTTGAATCTCTTTCTCGGCTCTTATTGCCGAGGCTAGAGTTTCTAGTACTATATTGATTAGTAATGGTGATAGTGGGCAACCTTGTTTCACTCCTGATCTTACTGGGAAAGGTTGCAGTTTATATCTATTGCATATTATGCTTACTGAAGGTCTTAAATATATGCTCCTGATTATTCTAAGGAATAGTCCATTTATTCCCATACTCTCAAGAATTCTTAGTAGGAATGGATATTGGATTTTGTCAAATGCTTTTTCTGTATCTATTGAGATGATAATATGGTTTTTATTAATTTGATTATTAATATGGTTAATTATACTAATAGTTTTCCTAATATTAAACCAGCCCTGCATTACTGGTATGAATCCTACTTGATCATAGTGTATTATCCTGGGGATGATTTTCTGAAGTCTTTTTGCTAATATCTTATTTAAGATTTTAGCATCAATATTCATTAAGGAGATTGGTCTATAATTTTCTTTCTCAGTTTTCGATCGACCTGGTTTAGGTACCAGTATGTCTGTGTCACAAAAGGAGATTGGTAGGACTCCTTCATTCCCTATTTTTTCAAAAAGTTTATATAGCATTGGGGCTAATTTTTCTTTAAATGTTTGGTAGAATTCACACGTAAATCCATCTGGTCAAGGGAATTTTTTCCTGGGGAGTTGATTAATAGCTTGTTCTATTTCTTTTTCTGAAATGGGACTATTTAAGCAATTTATTTCCTCCTCTGTTAATCTAGGAAGCCTATATTTTTGGAGGAAGTCATCCATTTCACTTAAGTTATCAAATTTATTGGCATAAAGTTGGGCAAAGTAACTCCTTATTATTTCTCTAATTTCCTCTTCATTGGTGGAAAGATCATTTGTAAGACTAACAATTTGATTTTCCTCTTTCTTTTTTTCTGATCAGATTTACCAAACGTTTATCTATTTTATTGGCTCTTTCATAAAAACAGCTCTTAGTTTTATTTATTAATTCAATAGTTTTTTTTTTTACTTTCAATATTATTGATTTCTCCTTTTAATTTTTGTATTTCAAGTTTAATTTTTGGTTGGGGGTTTTTAATTTGGTCTTTTTCTAACCTTTTAAGTTGCAAGCCCAATTCGTTAATCTTCTCTTTCTCTATTTTCTTCAAATAAGCCTCTAAAGATATAAAATTTCCCCTTATTACTGCTTTAGCTGCATGCCACAGATTTTGGTATGATGTCTCATCATTGTCATTATCTTGGGTGAAATTATTAATTGTTTTTATAATTTGCTCTTTCACCCAGTCATTCATTAAGATGCGATTATTCAGTTTCCAATTACTTTTCGGTCTATTTATCCCTAACTTTTTACTGAATGTAGCTTTTATTGCATTGTGGTCTGAGAAGAAGGCATTTATTATTTCTGCCTTCCTACATTTAATTTTGAGATCTTTATGTCCTAATATATGGTCAGTTTTTGTATAGGATCCATGAACTTCTGAGAAGAACGTATATTCCTTTCTATTGCCATTCAGTTTTCTCCAAAGGGCTATCATACCTACTTTTTCTAATGTTCTATTTACTTTTTAAATTTCTTTCTTGTTTTTTTTGTGGTTTGAGTTGTCTAAATCTGAGAGTGCAAGGTTGAGATCTCCCACTATTATATTTTTACTGTCTATTTCTTCTTGCAACTCTCTTAACTTTTTCATTAGAAAGTTAGATGCTATAACACTTGGTGCATATATGTTTAGTATCGATATGGCTTCATTATTTATGCTACCTTTCAGCAGGATATAATTTCCTTCCTTATCTCTTTTAATTAGATTAACTTCTGCTTTTGCTTGATCTGAGATAAGGATAGCTATCCCTGCTTTTTTGGCTTTACCAGGATAAATTCTGCTCCAACCTTTTACCTTTACTCTATATGTATCTCCCTGCTTTAAGTGTGTTTCCTGTAAACAACATATTGTAGGGTTCTGGTTTTTGATCCAGTCTGCTATCCATCTCCGTTGCATGGGAGCGTTCATCCCATTCACATTTACAGTTAAAATTACTAATTCTGTATTTCCTGCCATCATATTATCCCCAGATTATGCTTTTTCCTTTGACCCCCCTGAACCCCTTCCCCAATATTTAATTTATAGACCCCCCCTTGTGACGCACAGCCCTCCCTTTTTTTTTTTTAGTATCCCTCCCCCCTCACTCCACGTCCCTTCCCTTATTCTC
Source organism: Sminthopsis crassicaudata (assembly GCF_048593235.1). Taxonomy (NCBI): domain Eukaryota; kingdom Metazoa; phylum Chordata; class Mammalia; order Dasyuromorphia; family Dasyuridae; genus Sminthopsis; species Sminthopsis crassicaudata. The sequence goes on from NC_133617.1 coordinate 452,352,242, forward strand.
CTTTTCCTTTTCCCTTTTCCTCTCCCCCCTTTTAATGAGGTGAGAGAGAATTCTCTGAAAAACAGATATGTCAATTATTTACTCTTTGAGCCTCTTCTGATGAGAGTAAGATTTATACAATGATTCTCCCCCTCTCTAAATTCCCTCAGATATGGTTTATTTTCTATGCCTCTTCCTGGGAGGCAGTTTCCCTCTTTTTATCACACTCTCCCCTTTTTCTGTTACTACCCCCTTCCCTTACTACACCCCCTCCTTTTTTTTTTCTTTTATATCAGTAAAATCAAATTATCCATGTGTACTTTCTATATACTCACAACAGAGATATAGTTCTCAAGGGTTCTGTGTACCTTTTTCTGTTTCTCTTCAGTCTTGTGGATGTAGATCAAATTTTTTGTTTAAGTCTGGTTTTTTTCTTAGAAACATATGGAATTCCTCTATTTCATTGAATGACCATCTTCTTCCATGGAAAAAGATGCTAAACTTAGCTGGTTAGTTTATTCTTGGTTGTAATCCTTGATCTTTTGCCTTTTGGAATATCAGGTTCCAGGCTCTTTTTTTTTTTTTTTTTTTTTTTTTTTTTTAAATGTTTGTTTATTATTATTTTCACTGCACTTAATAAATGAGAGCAGAGTATTTTTTTTTTCTTTTTTCTGAGGCTGGGGTTAAGTGACTTGCCCAGGGTCACACAGCTAGGAAGTGTTAAGTGTCTGAGACCAAATTTGAACTCTGGTCCTCCTGAATTCAGGGCTGGTGCTGTATCCACTGCGCCACCTAGCTGCCCCGCCCTTCTATCTTTTAATGTGGAGGCAGCCAGATCTTGTGTGACCCTTATTGTGGCACCTTGGAATTTAAATTGTTTTTTTTCTACCTGCTTGCAGGATTTTCTCCTTTGTGTGGTAATTCTGCAGCTTAGCCACAATATTCCATGGTGTTCTTTTTTTAGAGTCTATTTCAGAAGGAGTTCGATGAATTCTTTCCACATCTACTTTCCCCTCTGTTTCTATTATCTCTGGACAGTTCTCTTTGATAATTTCCTGTAAAATAGAATCTAGGCTCTTTTTTTGGTCATAGTTTTCGGGAAGTCCAATGATCCGCAGATTATCTCTCCTATATCTATTTTCCAGGTCTATAGATTTTCCCAGTAAGTATTTGACGTTATTCTCCAGCTTTTCATTTTTTTTTTTTTTTGTTTGACTGATTCTTGTGTTCTCTGTGAATCATTCATTTCTATTTGTTCCATCCTGACTTTTAAGGAGTTATTTTCTTCTTTCACAGTTTTTAGTTCTTTTTGTAAATGCCCAATTTCATTTTTAAATGAATTATTTTGCTCTATTGAATTTTTTTCCATTTCACTAATTTTTTTTTTTGAGAATTATTTTCTTTTTCCAATTCAGAAATCCTATTTTCTTGGGACTTTTTTATTTTCTCCAATTCAGAAATCCTACTTTCCTGTGATTTTTTAACCTTTTCTAATTCATAAATTTTGTTTCCCTGCATCTCCTGTGAATTCTTTATTTTTTTCAACTCCAATTTCAGAACGCTGTTATTCTCTATCATAGCTTCCCTTGCCTTCCCCCATTTTTCTTAAAACTCTCTTAACTTTTTAATCGTCTCTTCATGGAGAGAGTTATGTGATGGGGGGCAGGAATCGTTCCCCTTTAGGTTGTTATCTGCTGATTCTCTGCTGTTAACTTCCTCGGGGTTGGATACCCGCTCTTTCTCTGTGTAGAAGGAATCTATGGCTTTTTTGGGCTTCTTGCTCATACTTAAAAAATCTTTTGGGGTCTGTCCCTGGGGTAGGAAATTATTTATTTATTTCTTTACCAGCTTCGTCCCAGACAGGATGGATGCAGTGGCCCCTGAGCCTGAGCTAAGAGAGAGCTCTGGGAGAGAGTTCCCCAACCTCCCCTGGAAGTGCCCCAGAGGTGACCAGCACTGCTGTGCTCTGAGGGCGCTGTGTTTTAGCGGCTTCCCTGAGGTTGAGACTGAACAGTAAAGGCGACTCAAAGCCTAGCCTATTTGTCCCGGTGGGGCGTGGATGTCTACAGCAGGTGATGTGAAAAGCCCCTGCGTTCAAACTGGAAGTGTCTGCCAGGGACCACGGTCCCTAGTTCAAAGGTTCCGCTTCTCTGGGATTTCCGTTCCACAGCCTCCAGCCAGCCCAGCCAGGCACTATGAGTTACCGCCCCGCCCACTCTTCAATCTCTTAACTACCCAGAGGTGAAAGCCTGGATTGCCTATGTCGGCCACACCCCTAGTGCCGAGATCTGCTGTGTCACCCCTGGGATTAAGGAAGATCCAATCTAGTTTTAAATTTTAAAGTGGCTTATATTTCTCCTCTGAACTGCTGTTTTATAAGCAGAGAAGAGCTAACAGCCTGTGCCAGCTTCTTTTATCTCGGTGGATTCTCTGATCCCAGAGCCCTCCCCAGTTTGACCAGCGCAGTGTGCCACTACCCCACTGTCTGCACTGGCCTCTCTTCTTCCTCCCCTGGGAGCTGACCTTTCCTGCTGAAACTCCAGATTCTCTTCAGCTGGTAAATCGTGCTTCCAGTCCTCGTGGATTCTATCAGTCCAACGCTATTTCTGAGGCTGATTAAATCTAGTTGGTTGTGAGGGAAGAAAGGAGCTTACACAGTGGCTTGTATCTTCTCCGCCATCTTGGCTCTGCCAAATACCATTTTCTTGTTGCACATTAAGTATTAGATTCCGAAGGTATAAGTAACCTGGGTAGATAGACAGTAGTGCTAACAATTTACATTCACTTCCCAGTGTTCCTTCTCTGGGTGTTGTTATTTCTGTCCATCATTGATCAACTGGAAGTGGGTTGGATCTTCTTTATGTTGAAGATATCCAGTTCCATCAGAATACATCTTCATACAACATTGAAGTGTACAACGATCTTCTGGTTCTATTCATTTCACTCAGCATCAGTTGATGTAAATCTCTCCAAGCCTCTCTGTATTCCCCCTGCTGGTCAATCTTACAGAGCAATAATATTCCATAACCTTCATATACCACAATTTACCCAACCATTCTCCAATTAATGGGCATCCATTTAACTTCCAGTTTCTAGACACTATGAAAAGAGCTGCCACAAACATTTTGGCACATAAGGTCACTTTCCCCTCCTCAGTAATTCTTTGGGATATAAGCCCAATAGCAGCAATGCTGGATCAAAGGGTATGCACAGTTTGATAACTTTTTGGGCATAGTTCCAAATTGCTCTCCAGAATAGCTGGATTCTTTCACAACTCCACCAACAAGGTATCAGTGTCCCAGTTTTCCCACATCCCCTCAAACATTCATCATTATCTTTTCCTGTCATCTTAGCCAATCTGACAGGTGTGTAGTGGTATCTCAGAGTTGTCTTAATTTGCATTTCTCTGATCAGTAGTGATTTGGAACACTTTTTCATATGAGTGGATATACTTTCAATTTCATCATCTGAGAATTGTCTGTTCATATCCTTTGACCATTTATCAATTGGAGAATGGTTTGATTTCTTATAAATTAGGGTCATTTTTCTATATATTTTGGAAATGAGACCTTTGTCAGAACCTTTAAATTTAAAAATATTTTCTCAATTTGTTACTTCCCTCCTAATCTTGTTTGCAATAGTATTTTTTGTACAGAAACTTTTTAGTTTGATGTAATCAAAATGTTCTATTTTGTGATCAATAATGATCTCTAGTTCTCCTCTGGTCATAAATTCCTTCCTCCTCCACAGGTCTGAAAGGTAGACTATTCTCTGTTTCTCTAATCTATTTATTATCTCATTCTTTTATGCCTAAGTCATGGACCCATTTTGATCTTATCTTGGTATATGGTGTTAAGTGTGGATCCATATATAATTTCTGCCATACTAATTTCCAGTTTTCCCAACAGTTTTTTCCAAATAATGAATTTTTATTCCTAATGTTGGTATCTTTGGGTTTGTCAAAGATTAGATTGCTATAGATGTACCCTTTTATGTCCTTTGTATCTAATCTGTTCCACTGATCTACCGGTCTATTTCTTAGCCAATACCAAATGGTTTTGGTGACTGCTGCTATATAATATAGCTTTAGATCAGGTACACCTAGATCACCTTCATCTAACTTTTTTTTCATTAGTTCCCTTGCAATTCTCGACCTTTTATTCTTCCATATGAATTCTGTTGTTATTTTTTCTAGGTCATTAAAATAGTTTCTTGGGAGTCTGATTGGTATAGCACTAAATAAATAGATCAGTTTGGGGAGTATTGTCGTCTTTATTATATTCGCTCAGCCTATCCAAGAGCACTGAATGTCTTTCCAATTATTTAAATCTGATTTTATTTTTGTGGCAAGTGTTATGTAATTTTTCTCATATAAATCCTGACTATTCTTTGGTAGATGGATTCCCAAATACTTTATACTCTCAACATTTGTTTGGAATGGAATTTCTATTTGTATTTTTTGCTGTTGCATTTTGTTGGTGATATATAAAAATGCTGAGGATTTATGTGGATTTATTTTGTATCCTGCCACTTTGCTAAAATTCTGAATTATTTCTAATAGCTTTTTAGCAGAGTCTTTGGGGTTCTCTAATTATACCATCATGTCATCTGCAAAGAGTGATAGTTTGATTTCCTCATTTTCTACTCTAATTCCTTGAATCTCTTTCTGGGCTCTTATTGCCGAGGCTAGCGTTTCTAGTACTATATTGAATAGTAATGGTGATAGTGGGCAACCTTGTTTCACTCCTGATCTTACTGGGAAAGGTTGCAGTTTATGTCTATTGAATATTATGCTTACTGACGGTGGTAAATATATGCTCCTGATTATTCTAAGGAATAGTTCATTTATTCCCATACTCTCAAGAGTTCGTAGTAGGAATGGATGTTGGATTTTGTCAAATGCTTGTTCTGCATCTATTGAGATGGTAATATGGTTTTTATTAATTTGATTATTAATATGGTAAATTATACTAATAGTTTTCCCAATATTAAACCAGCCCTGCATTCCTGGTATAAATCCTACTTGATCATAGTTTATTATCCTGGGGATGATTTTCTGAAGTCTTTTTGCTAATATCTTATTTAAGATTTCAGCATCAATATTCATTAAGGAAATTGGTCTATAATTTTCTTTCTCAGTTTTCGATCAACCTGGTTTAGGTATCAGTACCATGTCTGTGTCTAAAAGGAGTTTGGTAGGACTCCTTCATCCCCTATTTTTTCAAATAGTTTATATAGCATTGGGGCTAATTGTTCTTTAAATGTTTGGTAGAATTCACATGCAAATCCACCTGGTCCTGGGGATTTTTTTCTGGGGAGTTGATTAATAGCTTGTTCTATTTCTTTTTCTGAAATGGGACTATTTAAGCAATTTACTTCCTCCTCTGGAAATCTAGGAAGCCTATATTTTTGGAGGAAGTCATCCATTTCACTTAAGTTATGAAATTTATTGGCATAAAGTTGGGCAAAGTAACTCCTTATTATTTCTCTAATTTCCTCTTCATTGGTGGAAAGATCCCCCTTTTCATTTGTAAGACTAACAATTTGATTTTCCTCTTTCTTTTTTTCTGATCAGATTTACCAAACGTTTATCTATTTTATTGGCTCTTTCATAAAAACAGCTCTTGGTTTTATTTATGAATTCAATAGTTTTTTTTTTTTTTTTTTTACTTTCAATATTATTGATTTCTCCTTTTAATTTTTGTATTTCAAGTTTAATTTTTGGTTGGGGGTTTTTAATTTGGTCTTTTTCTAGCTTTTCAAGTTGCAGGCCCAATTCATTAATCTTCTCTTTCTCTATTTTGTTCAAATAAGCCTCTAAAGATATAAAATTTCCTCTTATTACCGCTTTAGCTGCATGCCACAGATTTTGGTATGATGTCGCATCATTCTCATTGTCTTGGGTGAAATTATTAATTGTTTCTATAATTTGCTGTTTCATCCAGTCATTCTTTAAGATGAGATTATTCAATTTCTAATTACTTTTTGGTCGATTTACCCCTAACTTCTTACTGAATGTAGCTTTTATTGCATTGTGATCTGAGAGGAAGGCATTTATTATTTCTGCCTTCCTACATTTAATTTTGAGATCTTTATGTCCTAATATATGGTCAGTTTTTGTATAGGATCCATCAACTGCTGAGAAGAAAGTATATTCCTTTCTATTGCTATTCAGTTTTCTCCAAAGGTCTATCATACCTACTTTTTCTAATGTTCTATTTACTTTTTAAATTTCTTTATTTTCTTTATTTGTCTAAATCTGAGAGTGCAAGGTTGAGATCTCCCACTATTACAGTTTTACTATCTATTTCTTCTTGCAATTCTCTTAACTTTTCCTTTAGAAAGTTAGATGCTATAACACTTGGTGCATATATGTTTAGTATCGATATGGCTTCATTATTTATGCTACCTTTCAGCAGGATATAATTTCCTTCCTTATCCCTTTTAATTAGATCAACTTCTGCTTTTGCTTGATCTGAGATAAGGATAGCTACCCCTGCTTTTTTGGCTTTACCAGGATAAATTCTGCTCCAACCTTTTACCTTTACTCTGTATGTATCTCCCTGCTTTAAGTGTGTTTCCTGTAAACAACATATTGTAGGGTTCTGACTTTTGATCCAGTCTGCTATCCGTCTCCATTTGATGGGGCGTTCATCCCATTCACATTTATAGTTAAAATTACTAATTGTGTATTTCCTGCCATCTTATTATCCCCAGATTATGCTTTTTCCCTCGACCCCCCTGAACCCCTTCCCCGATATTTTACTTATGATGCTGAGTGAAATGAGCAGAACTAGGAGGTCATTATACACTTCAACAATGATACTGTATGAGCATGTATTCTGATGGAGATGGATATCTTCAACATAGAGAAGAGCTAATCCAATTCCAATTGATCAATGATAGACAGAATCAGCTGCACCCAGAAAAGGAACACTGGGAAATGAGTGTAAACTGTGAGCTTTTTTTTGTTGTTTGTCTTCCCAGATTATTTTTATCTTCTGAATACAATTTTTCTTTGCAACAATAACAACAACATTCTATTCTGAACATATATATATATATATACATATATATATATATTGTACCTAGGATATACTATAAGATATTTAATATGTATGGGAATGCCTGCCATCTAGGGGAGTGGTGGAGGCAAGGAGGGGAAAAATTTGGAACAGAAGGGAGTACAAGGTATAATGTAAAAAAAAAAAAAAAAACCTATGCATATGTACTGTCAAAAAAAAGTTATAATTATAAAATTAATTAAATAAAAATGTATTCTCTATGTATACTCATAACAGAAATAGTTCTTAAGATTTTCTTTTGAGGGTGGAGCCAATATGGCGGAGAAGATACAGGCGATTTTTTGAGCTCCCTTCTTCCCTCAATACTAATTAGTTCAATCAGCCTCAAAAATACCACTGGACTGATAGAAACCACAAGGACTGGAAGCACAACTTATCAGCTGAAGAGAAACTTGAGTTTCAACAGAAAATAATGTTACCCAGGGGAGGAAAAAAAAATAGGCCAGCACAGATGGTTGGTAGCACACTGGGCCAATCATGCTGGGGAGGGCTCTGGGATCAGAGAAGCCACTGAGAAAGAAGAATCTGGCACAGGCTGTTAGCTTTTCTCTGCTCATAAAACAGCAGTTCAGAAGAGAAATCAAGCCACTTTAAAATATAAGCTAGATACTAGAACCTCCCCAATACCGGGAAGTGACTCAGAAGATGTTGGCACTGTAGGTGTGGCCGACTTAGGCTGTCCTGGCTTTCACCTGGGGGTACTTAAGAGATTGAAAAGCAGATGGACAGGGCCCAAGGAAACACACAGTGCCTTGCTTGGCTGGAGGCTATGGAACTCAGCTCCGGGAAGTCCCAGAGAAGCAGAACCTTTGAACTAGGGACTGTTGTTTCAGGGCAGACACTTCCAGTCTGAGTGCAGGGGCTTTTCACATCAGCTGCTGACGTTCATGCCCCATGGAACACATCAGATGGGCTTTCTGTCGCCTTTACTGTTTAGTCTTAAACTTCAGGGAAGTCACCAGGACACTCAGCGCCCTCAAAGCACAGCCCTGCTAATCACCTCCCAGGCACTTCCAGGGAGGGGGTGGGGAACTCTCTCCCAGAGCTCTCTCTTAGCTCAGGCACAGGAACCGCTGCATCCATCCTGTCTGGGACGAAGATGGTAAAGAAATAAATAAATAATTTCCTACCCCAGGGACAGACCCCAAAAGATTTTTTAAGTATGAGTAAAAAGCAAAAAAAAAAACCATTGACTCATTCTACACAGAGAAAGAGCGGGTATCCAACCCCGAGGAAGTTAACAGCAGAGAGTCAGCAGATAACATCCTAAAGGGGAACGATACCTGCCCCCCATCACATAACTCTCTCCTAGAAGAGACTATTAAAAAATTAAGAGAGTTTGAAGAAAAATGGGGAAAGGAAAGAGAAGCTATGAAATTGGAGTTGGAAAAAATAAAGAATTCACAGGAGATTCAGGGAAACAAAATTTTTGAATTAGAAAAGTTTAAAAAAACACAGGAAAGTAGGATTTCTGAATTGGAAAAGATAAAAAAACTCAAGAAAGTGGGATTTATTAATTGGAAAAGATAAAAAAGTCTCAAGAAAATAGGATTTCTGAATTGGAAAAAGAAAATAATTCTCTAAAAAAAATTAGGGAAATGGAAAAAAATTCAATAGAGCAAAAAATCACGGATTGCAACCAAGAATAACCTACCCAGCTAAGTTTAGCATTTTTTTTTCCCATGGAAGAAGATGGTCATTCAATGAAATAGAGGAATTCCATGTGTTTCTAAGAAAAAAACCAGACTTAAACAAAAAATTTAATCTACATCCACAAGACTGAAGAGAAACACAAAAAGCTACACAGAACCCTTGAGGACTGTATGTCTGTTGTGGATAAATAGAAAGTCCGCATGGATAATTTGATTTTACTGATATAAAAAAACAGGGGAGATGTAGTAAAGGGAAGGGGGTAGTATCAGAAAAAGGGGAAGGAGTGATAAAAAGAGGGAAACTACATCCCAGGAAGAGGCATAGAAAATATACCATATCTGAAGGAATTTAGAGAGGGGGAGAAACATTGTGTGAATCTTACTCTCATCAGAAGAGGCTCAAAGAGTAAATAATTGACATAGTTGTTTTTCAGAGAATTCTCTCTCACCTCATTAAAAGGGGGGAGAGGAAATGGAAAAAGAAAAAGAAGAATAAGGGAAGGGACTTAGAGGGAGGAGGGAGGGATACTAAAAAAAAGGAGGACTGTGCATCACAAGTGGGGTCTATCTTGAACTTGGCCACTATATTTCTTGGTGTTTTGATTTTAGGGTCCCCTTCAATAAGTGATCGATGAATTTTTTCAATGTCTATTTTACCCTCTGTTTCCAAAACGTCTGGGTAGTTCTCTATGATAATTTCCGCGAAAATAGTTTCCAAGCTCTTTTTTTCCTCAATTTTCTCAGGGAGTCCGATTATTCTCAAATTGTCTCTTCTGGTTCTGTTTTCCAGGTCTGTTGTCTTTCTAATAAGGTACTTGACATTCTTTTCAATTGTTTCATTTCTCTCAATTGGAGAATTTTTTGATTTATAAATTAGGGTCAGTTCTCTATATATTTTGGAAATGAGACCTTTGTCAGAACCTTTAACTTTAAAAATATTTCCCCAATTTGTTATTTCCCTTCTAATCTTGTTTACATTAGTATTGTTTGTACAGAAACTTTGTAGTTTGAAGTAATCAAAATCTTCTATTTTGTGATCAATAATGATCTTTAGTTCTTCTCTGGTCATAAATTCCTTCCTCCTCCACAGGTCTGAGAGGTAGACTATTTTCTGTTTCTCTAATCTATTTATTATCTCATTCTTTATGCCTAAATCATGGACCCCTTTTGATCTTATCTTGATATATGGTGTTAAGTGTCGATACATATCTAATTTCTGCCATACTAATTTCCAGTTTTCCCAACAGTTTTTTTTCCAAATAATCAATAGACATATTCAATTTATGGTAAAACTTCTTCCACTTCATTGAAAAGTGGAAGGGAAGGAAAAGGCTAAGGGGAAGGAATACAGAAATTGTGAGGGAAAAGGGTAAAATAGATAGAGGAACTTTAAGGTGGGGGAGGGACACTAAAAAGGGAAGGCTGTGAAAAGCAAGTGGTGCTCACAATTTTAATACTGGGGAGGGTGGTAAGAGGGAAGGAAAGGAGAAAAGCATAAGCAGGGGTTAACAGGATGGCAAGAAATATAGAATTAGTCATTCTAACCATAAATGTGAATGGGGTAAATTCCCTCATAAAGAGGAAGTAGTTAGCAGACTGGATTAAAAGCCAGAATCCTACTATATGTTGTTTACAGGAAACACACCTGAAACAGGGTGATACATTCAAACTAAAAGTAAAAGGATGGAGCTAAAGTGTTGCATAGATAATGAAGCAGTATCAATATTAAACACATACACACCAAGTGGTACTGCATCTAAATTCTCAAAGGAAAAATTAAGAGAGCTGCAAGAAGAAATAGACAACAAAACTATAATGGTGGGAGATCTCAACCTTGCACTCTCAGAATTAGATCAATCAAACCACAAAACAAATAAGAAGGAAGTCAAAGAGTTAAATAGAATAGTAGAAAAGTTTGATGTGATAGATCTTTGGCGAAAGCTAAATGGAGATAGAAAGGAATATACTTTCTTCTCAGCAGTTCATGGAACCTATACAAAAATTGTTCATATACTAGAACATAAAAACCTCAAAATCAAATGCAGTAGGGCAGAAATAGTAAATGTATCCTTTTCAGACCACGATGTAATGAAAATTGTTTTCAATAAAAAGCCAGGGGAAAATAGACAAAAAAGTGATTGGAAACCTAATAATCTCATACTAAAGAATGACTGGGGAAACAGCAAATCATAGACATAATCCATAACTTCACCCAAGAAAATAACAATAATGATACATCCTACCAAAATGTGTGGGATACAGCCAAAGCAGTTAATAAGGGGAAGTTTTATATCTAGAGGCCTACTAAATGGCCTTACAACTAAAATTGCTAGAAAAGGAACACATTAAACACGCCCAGACAAACATGAAACTTGAAATTCTAAAAATAAAAGGTGAGATTAATAAAATTAAAAGTAAAAAAAAAATTATTGAATTAATTAATAAAACCAAGAGTTGGCTCTATGCAAAAACCAACAAAATAGAAAAACCTTTAGTAAATCTGATTTAAAAAAGGAAAGAGGAAAAGCAAATTGATGGTCTTTAAAAAGGAAATGGAGAATTCACCACTAATGAAGAGGAAATTACAAGTATAGTTAGGAGCTACTTTGCCCAGCATTATGCCAATAAATTTGATAAATTGAATGAAATGGAAGAATGTCTTCAAAAATATACCTTGCCCAGTTTAACAGTGGAAGAAGTGAATAGTCTAAATAGTCCCATTACAGAAAAAGAAATAGAACAAGCTATTAACCAACTCACTAAGAAAAAGTCCCCAGGACCAGATGGATTTATATGTGAATTCTACCAAACATTTAAAGAACAAGTAACTCCAATGCTATATAAAGTATTTGAAAAAGTAGGAATTGAAGGTGTCATACCAAATTCCTCTTATGACATAGACATTGTACTGATACCTAAACCAGGTAGACTGAAAATAGAGAATGAAAATTATAGACCAATATCCCTAATGAATATTGATGCTAAAGTATTAAATAAAACATTAGCAAAATGACTACCGAAAATCATTCCCAGGATAATATACTATGACCAAGTGGGATTTATATCAGGAATGCAGGGTTGGTTCAATATTAGGAAAACTATTAGGATAATCGACCATATCAATAACCAAATTAACAAAAAACATATGATCATCTCAATAGATACAGAAAAAGCATTTGATAAAATCCAACATCCATTCCTACTCTTCCTACTATATTCCTATAGGAATAAATGGACTATTCCTTAAAATAATAAGGAGCATATATTTAAAACCTTCAGTAAGCATCATATGTAATGGTGATAAACTGGAATCTTTCCCAGTAAGATCAGGAGTGAAACAAGGTTGCCCACTATCACCATTACTATTCAACATTGTACTAGAATTGCTAGCCTTGGCAATAAGAGCCGAGAAAGAGATTCAAGGAATTAGAGTAGGTAATGAGAAAATCAAACTATCTTTCTTTGCAGATGACATGATGGTATACTTAGAGAATCCCAAATACTATGCTAAAAAGCTATTAGAAATAATTCAGAAATTTGGCAAAGTTGCAGGATACAAAATAAATCCACATAAATCCTCAGCATTTTTATACACACAATCCAACAGCAAGAGAAACAAAGAGAAATTCCATTCAAAATAACTGTCGATAGTATAAAATATTTGGGAATATATCTACCAAAGGAAAGTCAGGAATTATATGAGTAAAATTACAAAACACTTGCCACAAAAATAAAGTCAGATTTAAATAATTGGAAAGACATTAAGAGCTCTTTTATAGGGTGAGTGAATATAATCAAGATGACAATACTCCCTAAACTAATCTATTTATTTAGTGCGATACCAATCAGACTCCCAAGAAACTATTTTAATGACTTAGAGAAATAAAAACAAAATTCATATGGAAGAACAAAACGTTGAGAATTTCAAGGGAACTAATGAAAAAAAGTCAAATGAAGGTGGTCTAGCTGTACCTGGTTTAGAACTATATTGCAACGCAACTGTCACCAAAACCATTTGGTATTGGCTAAGAAATAGACTAGTTGATCAGTGGAATAGGTGAGGTTCACAGGGCAAGATAGTGAATAAAAATAGGAATCTAGTGTTTGACAAACCCAAAGATCCCAACTTTTGGGATAAGAATTCATTATTTGACAAAAACTGCTGGGAAAACTGGAAATTAGTATGGCAGAAACTAGGCATGCACCCACAGTTAACATCACATACTAAGATATGATCAAAATGGGTCCATGATTCAGGCATAAAGAACGAGATCATAAATAAATTAGAGGAACATAGGAAAGTTCATCTCTCAGACTTGTGGAGGAGGAAGGAATTTGTGTCCAAAGGAGAACTAGAGATCATTATTGATCACAAAATAGACAATTTTGATTACACCAAATTAAAAAGTTTCTGCACAAACAAAACTAATGCAAACAAGATAGAAGGGAAGTAACAAATTGGGAAAACATTTTTACAGTTAAAGGTTCTGATAAAGACCTCATCTCCAAAATATGCAGAGAATTGACTCTAATTTATAAGAAATCAAGCCATTCTCCAATTGATAAATGGTCAAAGGATATGAACAGAGAATTCTCAGATGATGAAATTGAAATCATATCCACTCATATGAAAGAGTGTTCCAAATCACTATTGATCAGAGAAATGCAAATTAAGACAACTCTGAGATACCACTACACACCTGTCAGATTGGCTAAGATGACAGGAAAATATAATGATGAATGTTGGAGGGTATGTGGGAAAACTGGGACACTATTTCATTGTTGGTGGACTTGTGAAAGAATCCAACCATTCTGGAGAGAAATGTAGAATTTTCCCAAAAAAGTTTTCAAGCTGTGCATACCCTTTGATCCAGCAGTGCTACTACTGGGCTTATATCCCAAAGAAATACTAAAGAAGGGAAAGGGACCTTTTTGTGCCAAAATGTTTGTGGCAGCCCTTTTTGTAGTGGCTAGAATGAATGGATGCTCATCAGCTGGAGAATGGTTGAGTAAATTTTGGTAATGAATGTTATGGAATATTATTGTTCTATAAGAAATGACTAACAGGAGGAATACAGAGAGACTTGGAGTGACTTACATCAACTGATGCTGAGTGAAATGATTAGAACTAGGAGATCATTATACACTTCAACAATGATACTGTATGAGGATGTATTCTGATGGAAGTGGATATCTTCAACATAGAGAAGAGCTAATCCAATTCCAATTGATCAATGATGGACAGAATCAACTACACCTGGAGAAGTAACACTGGGAAATGAGTCTAAACTGTTAGCATATTTTTTTGTTTTTCCCCTCAGGTTATTTTTACCTTCCGAATCCAATTCTTCTTTTGCAACTACAACAACAACAAAATTTGGTTCTGCATATATACATTGTACCTAGGATAACTTCTTTAATGTGTATGGGAATGCCTGCCATTTAGGGGAGGGGGTGGAAGGAAGGAGGGGAAAAATTCGGAATAGAAGGAGTACAAGGGATAATGTTGTAAAAATTACCTATACTTATGTACTGTCAAAAAATGTTATAATTCCAAAATTAATAAAAAAACAAACAAAAAAAAACAGAAAAAAGATATAGTTTCCTTCCTTATATCTTTTGATTAGATCACCTTTTGCTTTTGCTTGATCTGAGATAAGGATGGCTACTCCTGCTTTTTTGACTTCTCTTGAAACATAATGTATTCTGTTCCAATCTTTTACTTTTACTCTCTACATACCTTTCTGCTTAAAAGGTGTTTTCTGTAAATAACATATTGCAGGGTTCTCACTTTTGATCCAGTCTGCTATCTGTCTCTGCTTAATGGGAGAGGTCATCCCATTCACATTTACAGTTAAAATTACTAATTCTGTATATCCTGCCATCATATTATCCCCAGATTATGCTTTTTTCCCTTGCACCCCAAACTCCTTCCCCCGTATTAAACTTATGAGCCCCATTTGTGTCTCAAATTCCTCCCTCTTTAGTATCCTTCTCTCCTCCCTTTAAGTCCCTTTTCCTTTCTTGTTCCCTTTCCTTATTACTCTTTTCCTTTTCCTTTTTCCTCTCCCCCTTTTTAATGAGGTGATGGAGAGTTTTCTGTAAAACAATATGTCAATTATTTTCACTTTGAAGCAATTCTGATGAGAGTAAGGTTCACACAATGTTCCTCCCCTTCTCTAACTTATCTCAGATATGATATGTTTTCTTTGCCTCTTCCTGGGATGCAGTTTCCCTCTTTTTATTTCCCCTTTTCTCTTTTTCTGACACTATCCCCTTTTTGCATTTCTACTTCCATCCCCACCTTTTTTTTGTTATATCTTTAAAATCAAATTATAAATGTAGTCTTAATGTATATCCACAACAGAAATACAGTCCTCAAGAGTTTCTTTTACTTTTTTCTACTTCTCTTGAGTCCTATGATTGGAGATCAATTTTTTTTTTGTTTAGATCTCATTATTTTCCTTAGAAACATATGGAACTCATCTGTTTCATTAAATGTCCATCTTTTCCATGGAACAAAATGCTCAAGCTTAGCTGTGTAGTTTATTCTTGGCTGCATCCCAAGTTCTTTTGCCTTTGGGAATATTAGATTCCAGGCCCTTTGATCCTTTAATGAGAGGCAACCAGATCTTGAATGACCCTTATTGTGGCACCTTGGCATTTAAATTGTTTTTTCCTGGCTGTTTGTAATATTTTTTTCCTTAGTCTGATAGTTCTGAAATTTGGCCACAATGTTCCGTGGAGGTTTTTTTGTTTGTTTGTTTTGTTTTGTTTTGTTTTTGTTTTTAGGGTCTTTTTAAGAAAGTGTTTGATGAATTCTTTCATTGCCTATTTTACTTTCTGGTTCTATTACCTCTGGGCAGTTCTTTTTGATGATTTCCTGTAAAATAGTATCTAGGCTATTTTTTTCATCATAATTTTCAGGAAGTCCAATAATCCTCAGATTATCTCTCCTAGATCTATTTTCCAGGTCTCTTATTTTGCCAAGTAGATAATTGACATTTTTCTCCAGATTTTCATTTTTCTGGTTTTGCTTGACTGATTCTTGGTGTCTCAATTAACCATTCATTTCAATTTGTTCAATTCTGATTTTAAGTTATTTTTTTTTCATTAGCTTTGTTTACTTCTTTTTGTGTGTCCAATTGAGTTTTTAAATGAGTTGTTTTGCTCTATGGAATTTTTTTGCATTTCACTAAATTTGTTTTTTAATGAGTTATTTTCTTTTTCCAATTCAGAAATCCTACTTTCTTGGGAATTCTTTATCTTTTTCAATTCACAGATCCTACTTTCCTGTGATTTCTTTACCTTTTCCAATTACCTAATTTTGTTTCCCTGCACTTCCTGTGAATTTTTTACCTTTTCCAATTCACATTTCAGGAAGTTGTTTGCCTTTTCTAATTCAGGTTTCAGGATATTTTTATTTTCTTGCATAACTTCTCTTTCCTTTCTTTTTTAGATTTTTTTATAGTCTCTTCTAGGAGAGTGTTATTTGGGGTATTGTCTGGAGGCTGTCTGCTGTTAGTCTCCTCGGGTTTGGAAACCTGCTCTTTTTCTGCATAGAATCTGTCAATCATTTTCTTCATTTTTTTGCTCATTTTTTTAAAGCTCTCAGGGTCTGCCTTCAGAGCAAGGAAGTTACCAGATTCCTTTGCAGAGCAAGGCTGCATCTATGAACAATATCTGTCCTCTCAATGGGCTGCAAGTAATGCCTGAGCTGTGGGAGGGCTCTGGGAAGAGCTCCAAGTGGAAGTGAATATGCCTAGGTATCTCTGACCAGGCTGTGTAAGTGCCCTATCAGGAGCCCCGCTGTGAAGATTAGTGACTATCTTGGGCTAGAGGTTAAGGAACAAAGGTATCACTGCCCCCCCCCCCCTCCAAACGCCCGCTTTGAGTATTCGCAATTGTCCTAACCCTCACCACCCCAGAAGTGTCTCTACCTGGGGAGAGCAATCAAGCTGGGGAAATTCCAGTACCCCAGGCTGAGCCCCTCACTGTGCAGATGAGAGGCTGCCCTGGGATGTGCCCCTGCTGTATGTGACTGCCCCCCACCATGAGCCCCTCACTGCAGAATTTCATGAAGATATGTGTTATGGTCTGCTCTGAGTCAATTCTGGTCATGGGTGGGCACAGCCAGATCCTGTCAGGCTGTGGCATCCCTCAGAGCACCCACTACCCTAGGCTCCAACTTCTCTTCTGGTCCACTATTCCACCACCAAAACAAAGCCATCTGGCTATGGCAGAGAGCTCTATGTAAACCTTCCAACTGCAGAGGCTGCCCCACTTCCATTTCTATCCCTGCTCTGTGCTTGCCTGCTCCCACCTCCTCAGGTCAAACCTTTTCTGGTGATATTACAGATTCTCTTCCACTGGTGAGTTTTTGTGCTTCCAATCTTCAAGGGCTTCAACTGTCAAGTGCTGTTTTGTAGGCTGAATGAAATAGTTGGTAGAAAGGGAATGAGAGAGAGCTTAAAAAGTTCTGCCTGGCTTCTCCGCCATCTTGGCTCCTCCTTTTGAGTTCTCTTTTAGAAGGTGATTTGTGAATCATTTCAATGGCTACTTTTTGTTCTGGTTCTAAGGTATCAGGGAAGATTCCCTTGATGATTTCTAGGTTATTTTTTTATCGTGGTTTTTAGGTAATCCAATAATCCTTAGATTATCTCTCCTAGATCTGTTTTCCAGATCATTTGTTTTTCTAATTAGGTATTTCACATTTTCTTCAATTTTTTTTTGGTTTTGTTTTACTGATTCTTGAAGTTTTATTGAATAATTCCCTTTCCTTTGTCCAGTTCTTATTTTTAGTAAATTATTTTCTTCAGTTACCTTCTTAGCTTTTTTGTATTTGGCCAATTGTATTATTAATTTATTAATTCATATATTTTTTGATCATTGAATTTTTTCCATTTCCCAAATTTCATTTTTCAGCAAACTGGTTTCCTTTTCATTTCTGTTTTGTAAGGAGTTATATGCTTTTTCCATTGTACTAAATTTATTTTAGAGGGGTTATATGCTTTCCTATTTCATCATAACTATTTTTAAAGAGGTTTCTTTACATATTTGCTGTTTTTCCTTTTTCATTCCCTCTTGCAAATAGCTTATTTCCTTCCCCAATTTTTCTTCTAGCTTTCTTTTAAGAACCTTTGTGAAATCTTCCAAGAAAGCCTTGTGAAAGAGACCATTTCATATCATCCTTCGGGCTTTATCTGGATATGATTTCCTTTTAGGGATCTCAGGATTTGAGGTATGTTCTCTCTCTTCATAAAACTTGTCTATTGTCAGTTCTTCTTGCTTTTTTGCTCATTTATTTAATGGTGAAATCTGCTCTTAACTTAAAAATGCAACACCTGCTTTACTTTGCTGTAGGGAAGTCCTGCTGATTGACTTTCTTATTGGGAAATATTGGTCAGATCCTGAGTTCTTCTGGAATTCAACGGCTTACCATTTGCTTTTTGCATTTGCTTTTGGGAGTTTTGCCACAAATCTGCTAAATCCCCAGATTTCAACCAGATCAGAGTAGTTTAAGGGCCTCACAGAAAATTCCCAGGTTTGCAGACACTGAAAAACTGTGCCTCTCTGCCCTATCTTTTTACCCCAGGCTTTCTATGCTACAGTCTGGATTTGGCAGACTGTCTCTTTGCCCAAATTGATACAGAACTGTTCTGAACTTCCTCCAAAGTATCTTTTTCTGGAAATGTATTGTACTCCTAATATTTGTGACTTCTATCACCCCTAAAGCTGTTTAGGCTTATTCTGTTATTGATTTCAGAGAAGGTCAGAAAAGGTCCAATAACAGTGTTCTCTTCACCGTTTTGGCTCTCTCACCTAGGACAATTATTTTTTTTTTCTGTATTATTGTATCAATTCTTTTTTTATCAAAATTTTCAAGTAGTCCAATAATTCTTATGTTTCTACTTCTTAATATCTTCTCTAAATAATTTGTTTGTTTGTTTGTTTTCTAATGATATGTCTCACTTTTTGACTGTTTTTATTTGCTTAATTATTTCTTGATCTTATAATTTTGCTGGCTTAACCTTGCTCTATTATAGTTTTCAAGGAGTCATTTTCTTCCTTAAGATTATGGATCTCCTATTCTTTTTAGCTAACTTTGTTTTCATGATGTATTTTTTTTCCTTGGATTGTTCTTATTTTGTTTATTTTTTTCTCAATATCTCACACTTGATTTTTTTAAATCTTTTTTTAAGTTTCTTTTATGAATTATTTTTGGGCAAGTGACCATTTACTTTTACAGTCTGGGGTAGGAGAGGTTTATTTTTTTACTTTACTATCCTCTTCTGAAAATGAACTTTTGTCTTCTTTATTCTTATAACAAATGTCTAACCTTCTGTGGTTGGGTTCTTTCAGCCTTGCCTGCTTATTTAATAAAAAATAAACTATTATTGGTATAATCACCTCTAGTCAAGGAGAAAGCTGCATCCACTCTATTCCTAAAAAGGGATGCTATATATACAAAAAGAACACGATCAAACATGGGGTATGGAGATGATGCCTCTGGCCTCAGTTCTTCTTTCAGTTCTCCTCTCTAGCCTGGAACCCAAAAAGAAAAACACTACCTCACTTAAAGTGCCCATAGTGGAAGTGTTCATTCCCCACTGCTTTTGCACTTACTGGGGAACGTTCTGATTCCTTCTTTTCCAGAGTCATATTGTAGCACAAATAGACCTTCCGTCTATTAACAGCAGAATTTCCTTCAGTCTTCCCCTAGTCAGACTTCTGAGTCTCTACACTGTGAGGTGAAAATTCCTGTTGCTAGAACAAGACTACCGTCCAATCCAGTTACCCTCAAAGCTTGTTACTTGTTATTTCAATGGAACTACTTTGGAGATGCTTGTGCATTACAGGGGTCAAACCTCTCTCTTGCTGTCTTTCTCTGAGTCTTCTCTAGTTATATCAGGAGAAACTCTATTCTGCCCTAATTCTAATTTGTTATACTGTTCTACATTGGCCCTGAAGAACAATTTTGTTTCATTTGTGGGAGTAATCTGGAAAGGTTGTAATTTTCTGATGTACTCCACCTTCTTAGCAGAATCTTCCCTTTTGTAGTTGAGTTTTAAGGGTGAAAAGATACATGGATTGTGAATGCTAACCATAGGAGTAACAGTTGAATTATAATGCTCACAGTATTGTTGATGCTTCAGGAGAAAAGTCTGGGCCTCTGAACTTTGAACTTTGTTGCTGGAGAAGAAGAAGCTATTAGGTATAGTGAAGGAATTCTCCATACTTTAGTCTCCACACTTGTTTGTCCACCTAAGGGGGAGGAGAGCAGAGCTGTACCAAAATAGTATTGCAGAAAAAAGTAATAATCAATGTCATGACCATTGGCTTCTATATTTCCAATGTCTCCATATCAAATATACTGTGTACTTAATATAAATTAGTAAAACATGTATAAAAGATCTCCTATTCACAGACATCATTCACACAATTAAAATTGACAGACATTAAGGACCTGCTTTACAACAAATATTGTGCTAAGATGTGGGTATTAAAAGAAAGACAAAATACAGTTTCTGATTTTAAGCAGCTTTTTTTTTTAAAGCAGTTTTATGGTGAGACAATGTGTAAAGAAATATGCCTCATTCATGCAAAAATGAATGTGGAAACAACCATGTTATTCCCTGAATTATCCATGCCACCATATCAATGCTTTGTTTGCTCAATTGCCTTTTGCTGTGGAAAGATAATATATAATTTGGGATATGTAGTTTACCCTAGGGAAGGAGAAAGCTGCATCCACTCTAATCCTAAAAAATATGGAAAGGGATGCTATACAAAAAGAACACAATCAGACAAATGAAATGACTAAAGTCAGGGACAGAGACTAAACTGGTGATAACATTTACTTAGAGAATATTCACTTGAGCAAATTTTTTCTATCTCTTCTGCAATCTAAGAAGTGTCACTAGAGCATGTGAATTATGAGTCATTACTCATAAAGTAAAATTAACATTATGCATGACACACAGTAGTTTCTTGGATTCAGTGTGCTTCACATGTAGAAGAATCAGTTTAGTGAAAAGACAACTAGGTTTGGAGTCAGAATTCCTGATTTACAATTTCAAATATAGAATTTATTATGTTTTTGATTTAGATAAGAGACTCAATGTTCTTATCTAAAACGTGAAAAATTATAGAGTTGGACTAAATATTTGATGTTAAAAGGTCCCATCCAGCTTTATCTCGTCATTAAACAAGTAATAAGAAAAAAAATCAGCATTTTCTTTTCTTTTTTTTTTAATTTTCTCTGTCCAACAACTGGTTTTTTATCTATTTTTAGCATTTTTTTCTTATAGCTTTTTTATTGACAAAATATATGCATGGGTAATTTTTCAACACTGACCCTTGCAAAAACTTATTCCAATATTTTCACTCCTTACCTCCATCCCCCATAAGGCAGGAAGACTCATACATGTTAAATATGTTAGAGTAAATGTTAAATAATATATATATATATATATATATATATATATATATATATATATATATATATATATATATATATATATGTGTATATATATATATATATGCATATATATGTATATATGTGTGTATACATATATGTATGTATATGTATGTGTATATATACACATACATATACATATATACATATACATATGCATATATATGTGTGTATATATGCATATATATGTATATATGTGTGTATACATATATGTATGTATATGTATGTGTATATATACACATACATATACATATATACATATACATATGCATATATATGTGTGTATATATGCATATATATGTATATATGTGTGTATACATATATGTATGTATATGTATGTGTATATATATACACATACATATACATATATACATACATATATACATATACATATGCATATATATGTGTGTGTGTGTATATATATATATATATATATATACACATACATACAAAATTGTCTTGCTGCACAAGAAAAATTGGATTTAAAAAGAAAGTAAAATACCATAAGAAGAAGAACAAAAATGCTATGCTATGTTGTGGTCCACATTCATTTTCTTTTTCTGTTTTTTTTTGTTTTGTTTTGTTTTTTTTAATTTAGAAATTTTTTTCACAATATATATGCATGAGCAATTTTTTAAAATAATATTATCCCTTATATTCATTTTTTCCAAATTATCCCCCACTCCCTCCATTCCCTCCCCCCGATGACAGGCAATCCCATACATTTTACATATGTTACAATATAACCCAGATACAATATATGTGCGTAAATACCATTTTCTTGTTGCACATTAAGTATTAGATTCCGAAGGTATAAGTAACCTGGGTAGATAGACAGTAGTGCTAACAATTTACATTCACTTCCCAGTGTTCCATCTCTGGGTGTAGTTATTTCTGTCCATCATTGATCAACTGGAAGTGAGTTGGATCTTTATGTTGAAAATATCTACTTCCATCAAAATACCTCTTCATACAGCATTGAAGTGTATAGCGATCTTCTGGTTCTATTCATTTCACTCAGCATCAGTTGATGTAAATCTTTCCAAGACTCTCTATATTCCTCCTGCTTGTCATTTCTTACAGAACAATAGTATTCCATAACCTTCATATACCATAATTTACCCAACCATTCTCCAATTGATGGGCATCCATTCAACTTCCAGTTTCTAGCTACAACAAAAAGAGTTGCCACAAACATTTTGGCACATACAGGTCCCTTTCCCTTCTTTAGTATTTCTTTGGGATATAAGCCCAGTAGTAGTACAGCTGGGTCAAAGGGTCAGAGTTTGATAACTTTTTGGGCATAGTTCCAAATTGCTCTCCAGAATGGCTGGATTCTTTCACAACTCCACTAACAATGTATCAGTGTCCCAGTTTTCCCACATCCCCTCCAACATTCATCATTATTTGTTCCTGTCGTCTTAGCCAATCTGACAGGTATATAGTGGTGTCTCAGAGTTGTCTTAATTTGCATTTATTTCTCTAATCAGTAGTGATTTGGAACACTTTCATATGAGTGGATATAGTTTTAATTTCTTTATCTGAGATGTGTCTGTTCATATCCTTTGACCATTTATCAATTGGAGAATGGTTTGATTTCTTATAAATTAGGGTCAGTTCTCTATATATTTTGGAAATGAGACCTTTGTCAGAACCTTTAAATTTAAAAATATTTTCCCAATTTGTTACTTGCCTTCTAATCTTATTTGCATTAGTATTGTTTATACAGAAACTTTTTAGTTTGATGTAATCAAAATCTTCTATTTTGTGATCAATAATGATCTCTAGTTCTCCTCTGGTCATAAATTCCTTCCTCCTCCACAGGTCTGAGAGGTAGACTATTTTCTGTTTCTCTAATCTGTTTATTATCTCATTCTTTATGCCTAAGTCATGGACCCATTTTGATCTTATCTTGGTATATGGTGTTAAGTGTGGATCCATATCTAATTTCTGCCATACTGATTTCCAGTTTTCTCAACAGTTTTTTCCAAATAATGAATTTTTATCCCCAATGGTGGTATCTGGGTTTGTCAAAGATTAGATTGCTATAGATGTACCCTTTTTTGTCCTTTGTATCTAATCTGTTGCACTGATCTACCGGTCTATTTCTTAGCCAATACCAAATAGTTTTGGTGACGGCTGCTATATAATATAGCTTTAGATGAGGTACACTTAGACCACCTTCATCTGACTTATTTTTTTTTTCATTAGTTCCCTTGCAATTCTCGACCTTTTATTCTTCCATATGAATTCTGTTGTTATTTTTTCTAGGTCATTAAAATAGTTTCTTGGGAGTCTGATTGGTATAGCACTAAATAGATAGATTAGTTAGGGGAGTATTGTCATCTTTATTATATTTGCTCGGCCTATCCAAGAGCACTGAATGTCTTTCCAATTATTTAAATCTGACTTTATTTTTGTGGCAAGTGTTTTGTAATTTTTCTCATATAATTCCTGACTATTCTTTGGTAGATGGATTCCCAAATACTTTATACTCTCAACATTTTTTTGGAATGGAATTTCTCTTTGTATTTTTTGCTGTTGCATTTTGTTGGTGATCCGCAGATTATCTCTCCTGGATCTATTTTCCAGGTCTATAGATTTTCCCAGTAAGTATTTGACGTTATTCTCCAGCTTTTCTTTTTTTTTGTTTTTTTTTTGTTTTTTTTTTTTTTGTTTTGTTTGACTGATTCTTGGGTTCTCAATGAATCATTCATTTCTATTTGTTCCATCCTGAATTTTAAGGAGTTATTTTCTTCATTCACAATTTTTAGCTTTTTTTGTAAATGTCCAATTTTGTTTTTAAATGAATTATTTTGCTCTATTGAATTTTTTCCATTTCCCTAATTTTTTTTAGAGAATTATTTTCTTTTTCCAATTCAGAAATCCTATTTTCTTGAGACTTTTTTGTCTTTTCCAATTCAGAAATCCTATTTTCCTGTGATTTTTTTAACCTTTTCTAATTCACAAATTTTGTTTCCCTGAATGTCCTGTGAATTCTTTATTTTTTCCAACTCCAGTTTCAGAATGTTGTTATTCTCTATCATAGTTTCTCTTTCCTTTCCCCATTTTTCTTCAAACTTTCTTAATTTTTAATAGTGTCTTCTAGGAGAGAGTTATGTGATGGGGGGCAGGTATTGTTCCCCTTTAGGTTGTTATCTGCTGACTCTCTGTTGTTAACTTCCTTGGGGTTGGATACCTGCTCTAGAAAGTTCTCTGTGTAGAATGAGTCAATGTTTTTTTTTTTTTTGCTTTTTACTCATACTTAAAAAATCTTTTGGGGTCTGTCCCTGGGGTAGGAAATTATTTATTTTTTTCTTTATCAGCTTCGTCCCAGACAGGATGGATGCAGAGGCTCCTGTGCCTGAGCTAAGAGAGAGCTCTGGGAGAGAGTTCCCCACCCCCTCCCTGGAAGTGCCTGGGAGGTGATTAGCAGGGCTGTGCTTTGAGGGCGCTGAGTGTCCTGGCGACTTCCTTGAAGTTTAAGACTAAACTGTAAAGGTGACAGAAAGCCCAGCCTATGTGTTCCATGGGGCATGGTTGTCAGCAGCTGATGTGAAAAGCCCCTGGAAGTGTCTGCCCTGAAACAACAGTCCCTAGTTCAAAGGTTCTGCTTCTCTGGGACTTCCTGGAACTGAGTTCCATAGCCTCCAGCCAAGCAAGGCACTGTGTGTTTCCTTGGGCGGTGTCTGCCCACTTCTCAATCTCTTAACTACTCCCAGGTGAAAGCCAGGACAGCCTACTTCGGCCACACCCACAGTGCTGAGATCTGCTGAGTCACCCCCAGGCTCAGGGAAAATCCAGTCTCTGGTTTTAAATTTTAAAGTGGCTTTGATTTCTCCTCTGAACTGTTGTTTTATAAGCAGAGAAGAGCTAACAGCCTGTGCCAGATTCTTCTATCTCAGTGGCTTCTCTCATCCCAGAGCCCTCCCCAGCACGTTGGTGCAGTGTGGCAGCATCCAGCTGTCTGTGCTGGCCTTTCTTCTTCCTCCCCTGGTAACTGACCTTTCCTGTTGAAACTCCAGATTCTCTTCAGCTTGTAATTCGTGCTGCCAGTCCTTGTGGATTCTATCAGTCCAGTGCTATTCTTGAGGCTGATTTTATCTAATTGGTATTGAGGGAAAAAGGGAGCTCACAGAGTTGCGTGTATCTTCTCCGCCATCTTGGCTCCTCCCCCCCCACATTCATTTTCAAGTTCTCTTTTACTGGGTATAGCTGGTTCTGTTCATTACTGATCAATTGGACCTAATTTGGATCCTCTCAATGCCAAAGATAGCCACTTCCATCAGAATTGATCCTCATAGTATTGTTGTTGAAGTGTATAATGATCTCCTGACTCTACTCATTTCACTTAGCATCAGTTCATGTAAGTCTCTCCAAGCTTCTATGTATTCATTCTGCTGGTCATTTCTTACAAAACAATATTATTCCGGGGGGATGGAGCCAAGCTGGTGGAGAAGGCACACACTCTTTAAGCTCTTCTCATGCCCTCACTACCAATCTTTGAATTCAGGCTCAAAAATAATGCTTGACTGGTGAAATTCATGAAGATTAAAGGTAGGAAAACTTACCAGCTGAAGATAATTTGGAAGACCACCTGTCTTGAGGGGCAGGAATGGACCAGCTGCAGGCAGGAAGATGGGAACTGGTGTCTTGAGCGGACCAGGGACAAGGGTAGCCTCTGTGGATAGAAGAGTAGTGGAAAAGACCTTGCCATAGGCTGACTGCTTTGCTTTGATTGTAAAGCAGTGGACTAGCAAAGAGTTTAGAGGCAGAGGTACAGGGTACTCTAAAAACACCAGAACTGCACAACCCCCAAACCAAAAGGGACTCAGCATAGACCAGCACAGCTGTGCAGCTGCACACTGAAGCATGGCCATGGCAGCTGCAAATCTACACAGCAGGGGGGTGCAGCCCAGTGCAGCCTCTAAACTGCAGATTGTGGGGCTCAGCCTGGGGAAACAGAATTTCTGCAGTGGGACTGAGCTACCAGGGCTGAGACACTTGCAGGCTGTGCAGGGCAATTCAGCTGTTCAGCTGCTAATACCCACAGCCCCACAGCTGACTTTGGGCTGGGGTAATGACACTTTTACTGCTCAGACTCTTGCCTCAGAGCAGGCGCTAATCTGCACATCTGGGTTCTTCACAGAGCATCCCTTCAGCTCGGCCTTGCAGGCCAGAGTCACTTCCATTGGGGAACTATTCCCAGAGCACTCACACATCTGGCCTCTCTTTGTAGCCATACAACTATCCCTGTTCTGCAGAGGAAGCTGGTAACTTCCTGGCCCTTAAGGCAGACCCTAAAGGCTTTTTAAAATGAGTAAAAAAATTAAAAGGATGATTGATAGTTTCTATACAGAAAGAGAACAGGTTTTCAACCCTGAGTAGATTAATAGCAGACAGTCTCCAGACAATTGTTGGTGCCCAACATTAAAGGCTCTCCTGGAAGAGACTAATAAAAATCTTAAAAGAGAGCTAGAAGAAAAATGGGGAAAGGAAAGAGAAGCTATGCAACTTCCTGAAGTGTGAACTGGAAAAGGTAAAGAACTCACAGGAAAGTAGGATTTGTGAATTAGAAAAAGAAAATAACTCACTTTAAAAAATTAGTGAAATAGAAAAAATTCCATAGAGCAAAACAACTCATTTAAAAACTCAATTGGACATATACAAAAAGGTTAAAAAAAGCTAATGAAGAAAATATCACATTAAAATGAGAACTAAACAAATTGAAATGAATGATTGTCTGAGACATGAAAAATCAGTCAAGCAAAACCAAAAAACTGAAAAAAATAGAAAGAAATATTACTTATCTACTTGGAAAAACAAGGGACCTGGAAAATACATCCAGGAAAGATAATATGAGGATTATTGGACTTCCAGAAAATTATGATGAAAAAAAGAGCCTAGATAATATTTTACAGGAAATCATCAAAGAGAATGGCCCAGAGGTAATAGAACAAGAAGAGAAAAAATATTACAAGCAGCCAGGAAAGAACAATTCAAAAACTGAGGTGACACAATAAGGGCTACTCAAGATCTGGCTGCATCCACATTAAAGGATTGAAGGGCCGGGAATCTGATATTCTGAAAGGCAAAAGAACTTGGAATGAAACCAAGAATAAACTACCCAGCTAATCTGAGCATTTTCATCCATGGAAGAAGATGAACATTTAATGAAACAGATGAATTTAATTTGTTTCTAAGGGAAAAAAAAAAACAGATCTAAACAAAAAGGAATCCAACCAAAGGAATCAAGAGAAGTAGAAAAAGGTAAAAGGAACTCTTGAGAATTATATTTCTGTTGTGAATATACATAAAGTCTACATGTATAATTTGATTTTACTGATATAACACAAAAAAGGGAGTAAAAATGGAAAGCGGATAGTGTCAGAAAAAAAAAAAAGGAAAAGAGGAGATAAAAAGAGGAAAACTACATTCTATGAAGAGGCAAAGAAAACCTATCATAGCTGAGGGAAGTTATACAGGGGAGGAACATTGTGTGAATCTTATTTTCATGAGAGTTGAGTCAAAGAGAAAATAATTGACATATTTGTTTTACAGGGAATTCTCTCACACCTCATTAAAAAGTGGGAGAAAAAAAGGGAAAAGGAAAAGAGTAATAAGGGAAGGGTGCAAAAAAAGGGAAGGGACTTAAAGGGAGGATGGAAGAATAGTAAAAAAGGAGGGCTGTGCGACACAAGTTGGGCCCATAAGTTTAATACTGGGGAAAGGGTTGAGGGGAGGGACAAGGAAAAAAAAAAGCATAATTCATAATGCTGTAAGGAAATACAGAAGTAGTCATTTTCACTGTAAATGTGAATGGGATGAACTCTCCCATTAAGAGGAGGTGGAAAGCAGACTGGATCAAAACTCAGAACCCTACAATATGTTGTTTACAGGAAACACATTTAAAGCAGGGAGATACAGAATAAAGGTAAAAGGCTAGAGCAGGCTCTATTATGCTTCAGGTGAAGTAAAAAAACCAGGCGTAGCCATCCTTATCTCAAATGAAACAAACAAAAATTTGATCTAATTAAAAGAGATAAGGAAGGAAATTATATCCTCTTAAAGGTAGCATAGACAATGATGCAATATCAATACTAAACATATATGCACCTAGTGGTATAGCATCTAACTTCCTAAAGGAGAAGTTAAGAAAATTCCGAGAAGAAACATTTAAGGAACAATTAACCCTAGTGTGATATAAACTATTTGAAAAAATAGGGAATGAAGAAGTCCTACCAAATTCCTTTTATGACACAGACATGGGACTGATGCCTAAACCAGATAGGTTGAAAACTGAATAAAACTATAGACCGATCTCCTTAAGCCTACAGAAAATTATTCCCAGGATAATACACCATGATCAAGTAGAATTTATACCAAGAATGGAAGGCTGGTTTAATATAATGAAAACTATTAGTATAATAGACAATATTAATAATAAAATTAACAAGAACCCCATGATAATCTCAATAGATGCAAAAAAGCATTTGATAAAATCCAACATCCATTCCTACTAAAAACACTTGAGAGTATAGGAATAAGTGAGGTTTACAGGACAAAATAATGAACAACTAGAACAATCTAGTGTTTGACAAACTCAAAGATCTCAACTTTTGGGATAAGAATTCATTATTTGACAAAAACTTGTGAAAAAACTGGTATGGCAGAAATTAGGCATAGACCCACATGTAACACCACACATCAAGATAAGATCAAAATGGGTCCATGATTTAGGCATAAAGAACAAGATAATAAAAAAATTAGAATAGAATAGCATAGTTTAACTCTCAGATTTGTGGAGGAGGAAGAAATTTGTGACCAAAGGAAAACTAGATATCATTATTGATCACAAAACAGAAAAAATTTGATTACAACAAATTAAATTTTTTTCTACAAAAAAAAGAAAAAAAAAACTTGTACAAACACAACTAATGCAAACAAGACTAGAAGGGAAGTAACAAATTGGGAAAATATTTTTAAATTTAAAGATTCTGATAAAGGCCTCATTTCCAAAATATATAGAGAAGTAACTCTAATTTATAAGAAATCAAGCCATTATCTAATTGATAAATAGTCAAAGGATATGAACAGACAATTTTCAGATGATGAAATTGAAATACAAATTAAGACAACTCTGAGACACCACTACACATCTGTCAGATTGGCTAAGATGACAGGAAAAAATAATGATGAATTGAAAGGGCTGTGGGAAAACTTAGACACTGATACATTGTTGGTGGAATTGTGAAAGAATCCAATCATTTTGGAGAGCAATCTGGAATTATGCCCAAAAAGTTATCAAACTGTGCATACGCTTTGATCCAGCAGTGCTACTACTGGTCTTATATCCCAAAGAAATACTAAAGAAGGAACAGGGACCTGTATGTGCCAAAATGTTTGTGGCAGCCCTTTTTGTAGGAGCCAGAAACTGGAAAATGAATGGACGCTCATCAATTGGAGTTGGATAAATTATGGTATATGAATGTTATGGAATATTATTGTTCTATAAGAAATGACCAGCAGGGGGGGCGGAGCCAAGATGGCGGAGAAGAAACACACGTCTCTGTGAATGTCCTCACTCCCTCACAACCAATTAGATAAATTAAGTCTCAGAATTAGCTCAGGACTGATAGATACCATAAGGACTGGAAGCACGACTTACCAGCTGAAGAGAATCTGGAGTTTCAACAGGAAAGGTCAGTTCCCAGGGGAGGAATAAGAGAGACCAGCACAGACGGTGGGGTAGTGGCACACTGCGCCCATTGTGCTAGGAAGGGCTCTGGGATCAGAGAAGCCACTGAGGTAAAGGAATCTGGCACAGGCTGTTAGCTCTTCTCTGCTAATTATTTAGCAGTTCAGAAGAGAAAGCCAAAATATTTTAAAACTCAGATTAGATTTTCCCCAGACACTGGAGGTGACTCAGCAGATCTGGGCACCAGGGGGTGTGACCTCAGCTACCTCCTCAGAATAGTTAAGAGATTGACAAGTGGGTGGATACGGCCCAAGGCAACACACACTGCCTAGCTTAGCTGGAGGGAGTGGAACTCAGCTCCAGGAAGTCCCAGAGAAGCGGAACCTTTGAACTAGGGACCGGGGTTTCTGGCAGACACTTCCAGTTTGAGCAAAGGGGCTTTTCACATCACCTGCTGCAGACATCCACGCCCCACCTGACACATAGGCTGGGCTTTGTGCTGCCTTTACTGTTCAGCGCCCTCGGGGCACAGCAGTGCTAATCACCTCTGAGGCACTTCCAGGGAGGGGGTGGGGAACTCTCTCCCAGAGCTCTATCTTAGCTTACACATAGGAGCCGCTGCATCCATCCGGTCTGGGAGGAAGCTGGTAAAGAAGTAAATAAATAATTTCCTACCTCAGGGAAAGACCCCAAAAGATTTTTTTAAATATGAGCAAAAAAGCTAGAAAAACTATAGATTCCTTCTATACAGAGAAAGAGCGGGTATCCAACCCCGAGGAAGTTAACAGCAGAGAGTCAGCAGATAACAACCCAAAGGGGAACAATCCCTGCCCCCCATCACATAACTCTCTCCTAGAAGAAACTCTTAAAAAATTGAGGGAGATTGAAGAAAAATGGGGAAAGGAAAGGGAAGCTATGATAGAGAATAACAACGTCCTGAAATTGGAGTTGGAAAAAATAAAGAATTCACAGGAGATGCAGGGAAACAAAATTTATGAATTAGAAAAGGTTAAAAAAACACAGGAAAGTAGGATTTCTGAATTGGAAAAGATAAAAAAGTCTCAAGAAAATAAAATTTCTGAATTGGAAAAAGAAAATAATTCTCAAAAAAAAATTAGGGAAATGGAAAAAAATTCAATAGGGCAAAATAATTCATTTAAAAACGAAATTGGGCATTTACAAAAAGAACTAAAAACTGTGAAAGAAGAAAATAACTCCTTAAAAGTCAGGATGGAACAAATAGAAATGAATGATTCACAGAGAACCCAAGAATCAGTCAAGCAAAACAAAAAAAATGAGAAGCTGGAGAACAACGTCAAATACTTACTGGGAAAATCTATAGACCTGGAAAATAGATCCAGGAGAGATAATCTGCGGATTATTGGACTTCCAGAAAACTATGACCAAAAAAAGAGCGTAGATTCTATTTTACAGGAAATTATCAAAGAGAACTGTCCAGAGATAATAGAAACAGAAGGGAAAGTAGATGTGGAAAGAATTCATCGAACTCCTTCTGAAATAGACCCTAAAAAAAGAACACCACGGAATATAGTGGCTAAGCTGCAGAATTACCACACAAAGGAGAAAATCCTGCAAGCAGCTAGAAAAAAACAATTTAAATACCAAGGTGCCACAATAAGGGTCACCCAAGATCTGGCTGCCTCCACATTAAAAGATAGAAGGGCCTGGAACCTGATATTCCATAAGGCAAAAGATCATGGACTGCAACCAAGAATGAACTACCCAGCTAAGTTTAGCATCTTTTTCCATGGAAGAAGATGGTCATTCAATGAAACAGAGGAATTCTATATGTTTCTAAGAAAAAAACCAGACTTAAACAAAAAATTTGATCTACATCCACAAGACTGAAGAGAAACAGAAAAAGGTGCACAGAACCCTTGAGAACTGTAATTCTGTTGTGGGTATATAAAAAATACTCAAGGATAATTTGATTTCACTGATATAAAAGAAAAAAAGGGGGGTGTAGTAAAGGGAAGGAGGTCGGTTCAGAAAAAGGGGAAGGAGTGATAAAAAGAGGGAAACTACATCCTAGGAAGAGGCATAGAAAATACACCATATCTGAGGGAACTTAGTGAGGGGGTGAGAATCATTGTGTGAATCTTACTCTCATCAGGAGAGGCTCAAAGAGTAAATAATTAACATATTTGTTTTTCAGAGAATTTTCTCTCACCTCATTAAAAGGGGGGAGAGGAAAAGGGAAAAGGAAAAGGAGAATAAGTGAAGGGACTTGGAGGGAGGGGGGAGGGATCCTAAAAAAAAAAAAAAAAAGAGGGAGGGTTGCGCGTCACAAGGGGGGTCTGTAAATAAAATATCGGGGAGGGGGATCAGGGGGGTCAAGGGAAAAAAGCATAATCTGGGGATAATACGATGGCAGGAAATACAGAATTAGTAATTTTAACTGTAACTGTAAATGGGATGAACGATCCCATCACACTGAGACGGATAGCAGATTGGATCAAAAAGCAGAACCCTACAATATGTTGTCTACAGGAAACACACTTAAAGCAGGGAGATACATACAGAATAAAGGTAAAAGGTTGGAACAGAGCCTATTATGCTTCAGGTAAAGCCAAAAAAGCAGGGGTAGCTATCCTTATCTCAGATCAAGCAAAAGCAGAAGTAGATCTCGTTAAAAAAGATAAGGAAGGAAACTATATCCTGCTGAAAGGTAGCATAAATAATTAAGCCATATCAATACTAAACATATGTGCACCAAGTGGTATAGCATCTAACTTTCTAAAGGAAAAGTTAAGAGAACTGCAAGAAGAAATAGACAGTAAAACTATAATAGTGGGAGATCTCAACGTTGCACTCTCAGATTTAGACAAATCAAACCACAAAACAAACAAGAAAGAAATTTAAAAAGTAAATAGAACATTAGAAAAACTAGGTATGATAGACCTTTGAAGAAAACTGAATGGCAATAGAAAGGAATATACTTTCTTCTCAGCAGTTCATGGATCCTATACAAAAACTGACCATATATTAGGACATAAAGATCTCAAAATTAAATGTAGGAAGGCAGAAATAATAAATGCCTTCTTCTCAGATCACAATGCAATAAAAGCTACATTCAGTAAAAAGTTAGGGGTAAATAGATCAAAAAGTAATTGGAAACTGAATAATCTCATCTTAAAGAATGACTGGGTGAAAGAGCAAATTATAGAAACAATTAACAATTTCACCCAAGATAATGACAATGATGAGACATCATATCAAAATCTTTGGGATGCAGCTAAAGCAGTAATAAGGGGAAATTTTATATCTTTAGAGGCTTATTTGAAGAAAATTGAGAAAGAGAAGATTAACGAATTGGGCTTACAACTTAAAAGGCTAGAAAAAGACCAAATTATAAACCCCCAACCAAAAATTAAACTTGAAATACAAAAATTAAAAGGAGAAATCAATAAAATTGAAAGTAAAAAAGCTATTGAATTAATAAATAAAACCAAGAGTTGGTTTTATGAAAAAGCCAATAAAATAGATAAACCTTTGGTAAATTTGATCAAAAAAAAGAAAGAGGAAAATCAAATTGATAGTCTTACAAATGAAAAGGGGGATCTTTCCACCAATGAAGAGGAAATTAGAGAAATAATAAGGAGTTACTTTGCCCAACTTTATGCCAATAAATTTGATAACTTAAGTGAAATGGATGACTTTCTCCAAAAATATAGGCTCCCTAGATTAACAGAGGAGGAGATAAATTGCTTAAATAGTCCCATTTCAGAAAAAGAAATAGAACAAGCTATTAATCAACTCCCCAGGAAAAAATCCCCAGGGCCAGATGGATTCACATGTGAATTCTACCAAACATTTAAAGAACAATTAGCCTCAATGCTATATAAACTATTTGAAAAAATAGGGAATGAAGGAGTCCTACCAAACTCCTTTTATGACACAGACATGGTACTGATACCTAAACCAGGTAGATCGAAAACTGAGAAAGAAAATTATAGACCAATCTCCTTAATGAATATTGATGCTAAAATCTTAAATAAGATATTAGCAAAAAGACTTCAGAAAATCATCTCCAAGATAATACACTATGATCAAGTAGGATTTATTCCAGGAATGCAGGGCTGGTTTAATATTAGGAAAACTATTAATATAATTGACCATATTAATAATCAAATTAATAAGAACCATATGATCATCTCAATAGATGCAGAAAAAGCATTTGACAAAATCCAACATCCATTCCTACTAAAAACTCTTGAGAGTATAGGAATAAATGGATTATTCCTTAGAATAATCAGGAGTATATATTTAAGACCGTCAGTAAGCATAATATGCAATAGAAATAAACTGCAACCTTTCCCAGTAAGATCAGGAGTGAAACAAGGTTGCCCACTATCACCATTACTATTCAATATAGTACTAGAAACGCTAGCCTCGGCAATAAGAGCCGAGAAAGAGATTCAAGAAATTAGAGTAGGAAATGAGGAAATTAAACTATCACTTTTTGCAGATGACATGATGGCATACTTAGAGAACCCCAAAGACTCTGCTAAAAAGCTACTAGAAATAATTCAAAATTTCAGCAAAGTGGCAGGATACAAAATAAATCCACATAAATAATCAGCATTTTTATATATCACCAACAAAATGCAACAGCAAGAGATACAAAGAGAAATTCCATTCCAAACGGGAATCCATCTACCAAAGAAAAGTCAGGAATTATATGAGAAAAATTACAAAACACTTGCCACAAAAATAAAATCAGATTTAAATAATTGGAAAGACATTCAGTGCTCTTGGATAGCCCGAGCGAATATAATAAAGATGACAG
The DNA here is from genome assembly GCF_048593235.1 of Sminthopsis crassicaudata. Lineage (NCBI taxonomy): Eukaryota > Metazoa > Chordata > Mammalia > Dasyuromorphia > Dasyuridae > Sminthopsis > Sminthopsis crassicaudata. Next base: position 452,386,944 of record NC_133617.1, read on the forward strand.
TACTCCCCAAACTAATCTATTTATTTAGTGCTATACCAATCAGACTCCCAAGAAACTATTTCAATGACCTAGAAAAAATAACAACAAAATTCATATGGAAGAATAAAAGGTCAAGAATTGCAAGGGAACTAATGAAAAAAAACTCAGAGGAAGTTGGTCTAAGTGTACCTGATCTAAAGCTATATTATATAGCAGCAGTCACCAAAACCATTTGGTATTGGCTAAGAAATAGACCGGTAGATCAGTGGAACAGATTAGATACAAAGGACAAAAAAGGGTACATCTATAGCAATCTAATCTTTGACAAACCCAAAGATTCCAACATTAGGGATAAAAATTCATTATTCGGAAAAAACTGTTGGGAAAACTGGAAAGAGTATGGCAGAAATTAGATATGGATCCACACTTAACACCACATACCAAGATAAGATCAAAATGGGTCCATGATTTAGGCATAAAGAGGGAGATAATAAATAGATTAGAGGAACAGAGGATAATCTACCTCTCAGACTTGTGGAGGAGGAAGGAATTTATGACCAGAGGAGAACTAGAGATCATTATTGATCACAAAATAGAAGATTTTGATTACATCAAACTAAAAAGTTTCTGTACAAATAATACTAATGCAAACAAGATTAGAAGGGAAGTAACAAATTGGGAAAATATTTTTAAAAACAAAGGTTCTGACAAAGGTCTCATTTCCAAAATATATAGAGAACTGACCATAATTTATAAGAAACCGAACCATTCTCCAATTGATAAATGGTCAAAGGATATGAACAGACAATTCTCAGAGGAAGAAATTGAAACTATATCCACTCACATGAAAGAGTGTTCCAAATCACTACTGATCAGAGAAATGCAAATTAAGACCACTCTGAGATACCACTACACACCTGTCAGATTGGCTAAGATGACAGGAACAAATAATGACAAATGTTGGAGGGGATGTGGGGAAATTGGGACACTAATACATTGCTGGTGGAGTTGTGAAAGAATCCAGCCATTCTGGAGAGCAATCTGGAATTATGCCCAAAAAGTTATCAAACTGTGCATACCCTTTGACCCAGCAGCGCTACTACTGGGATTATATCCCAAAGAAATACTAAAGAGCGGAAAGAGACATATATGTGCCAAAATGTTTGTGGCAGCTCTTTTTGTTGTAGCTAGAAACTGGAAGATGAATGGATGTCCATCAGTTGGAGAATGGTTGGGTAAATTGTGGTATATGAAGGTTATGGAATATTATTGCTCGATAAGAAATGACCAGCAGGAGGAATATAGAGAGGCCTGGAGAGACTTAAATCAACTGATGCTGAGTGAAATGAGCAGAACCAGAAGATCACTGTACACTTCAACAACAATACTGTATGAGGATGTATTCTGATGGAAGTGGAAATCTTCAACATAAAGAAAAACCAACTCACTTCCAGTTGATCAATGATGGACAGAGGTAGCTACACCCAGAGAAGAAACACTGGGAGGGGAATGAAAATTGTTAGCACTAATATCTGTCTGCCCAGGTTGCATGTACCTTCGGATTCTAATGTTTATTGTGCAACAAGAAAATGATATTCGCACACATGTATTGTACCTAGATTATATTGTAACACATGTAAAATGTATGGTATTGCCTGTCGTCGGGGGGAGGGAATAGAGGGAGGGGGGGCAATTTGGAAAAATGAATACAAGGGATAATATTATAAAATATATATATATATATATATATATATATATATATATATATATATATATATATATATATATATATATATATATATATATATATATATATATATATATATATATATATATATATATATAAAAAGAATCCAGCCATTCTGGGTAGCAATCTGGAATTATGCCCAAAAAGTTATCAAACTGTGCATACCCTTTGACCCTGCAGAGCTACTACTGGGATTATATCCCAAAGAAATACTAAAGAGCGGAAAGAGACATATATGTGCCAAAATGTTTGTGGCAGCTCTTTTTGTTGTAGCTAGAAACTGGAAGATGAATGGATGTCCATCAGTTGGAGAATGGTTGGGTAAATTGTGGTATATGAAGGTTATGGAATATTATTGTTCTGTAAGAAATGACCAGCAGGAGGAATACAGAGAGGCCTGGAGAGACTTAAATCAACTGATGCTGAGTGAAATGAGCAGAACCAGAAGATCACTGTACACTTCAACAACAATACTGTATGAGGATGTATTCTGATGGAAGTGGAGATCTTCAACATAAAGAAGATCCAACTCACTTCCAGTTGATCAATGATGGACAGAGGTAGCTACACCCAGAGAAGAAACACTGGGAAGTGAATGTAAATTGTTAGCACTAATATCTGTCTGCCCAGGTTGCATGTACCTTCGGATTCTAATGTTTATTGTGCAACAAGAAAATGATATTCACACACATGTATTGTACCTAGACTATATTGTAACACATGTAAAATGTATGGGATTGCCTGTCATCAGGGGGAGGGAATAGAGGGAGGGAGGGTAATTTGGAAATATGAATACAAGGGATAATATTATAAAATATATATATATATATATATATATATATATATATATATATATATATATATATATATATATATATATAATAGAAAGCTGAAAAAAAATGACCAGCAGGATGAATACAGAGAGATTTGAAGAGACTTACATGTACTGATGCTCAGTGAAATGAGCAGAACCAGCAGATCATTATACACTCAACAACAATACTGTATGAGGATGTATTCTGATGGAAGTGGATATCTTCAACAAAAAAAAGATCTAATTCAGTTCCAATTGATCAATAGAATCATCTATATCCAGAGAAGGAACACTGGGAAATAAGTGTAAACTGTTTGCATTTTTGTTTTTCTTCCCAGGTTATTTTTTCCTTCTGAATCCAATTCTTCCTGTGTAACAAGAAATTAGGTTCAGCACACATATATTATATCTAGGATATACTATAACACATTTAACATGTATGGGACTACCTGACATCTAGAGGATAGGGTGGAGGGAAGGAGGGGAAAATTCAGAATAGAAGTGAGTGCAAGGGATAATGTTGTAAAAAAAATTACCATTGCATATGTACTGTCAAAAAAGTTATAATTACATAATTAATAAAAAATAAAGTATAATAAAAAAGAACACTATTATTCCATAACAATCATATACCACAATTACTCAGCCATTTGCTAATTGAGGTTATCTATTCAATTTCTAGTTTCTAGCCACTAGAAAAAGGGCTACCACAAATATTTTGGCACATACAAGTACCTTTCCCTTCTTTACTATCCCTTTGGGATATTATCCCAGTATTAACACTTCTGGATCAAAGGGTATGCCCAGTTTGACAACTTTTTGAACATAATTCTAAATTGCTCTCCAGAATGTTTGTATCCTTTCAAAACTCCATCAACAATGCATCAGTGTCCCAGTTTCCCCACATCCCCTCGAACATTCGTGACCACCTTTTTCTGTCATCTTAGCCAATCAGAGCTGTTTGTAGAGGTATCTCAGCATTGTCTTAATTTCCATTTCTCTTGTCAATAAAGATTTGGAAGACCTTTTCATATGTGTAGAAATGGTTTCAATTTTATCATCTGAAAATTGTCTGTTCATATCCTTTAATCATTTATCAAATGGGAAATGGCTTGATTTCTTATAAATTTGAGTCAGTTCTCTAAATATATTTTGGAAATGAGGATTTTATCAGAACCTTAAACTGTAAAAATGTTTTCCCAGTTTATTGCTTCCCTTCTAATCCTGTCCACATTACTTTTATTTGGACAAAAGCTTTTTAATTTAATATAATCGAAATTTTCTATTTTGTGATCAATAATGACTTCTAGTTCTTCTTTGGTTACAAATTCCTTTCTCCTCCACATGTCTGAGAGGTCAACTATCCTAAGTTCTTCTAATTTATTCATAATTTATTTATTTATTTATTTATGTATTTATTTATTTATAATCTCACACTTTATGCTTAGATCATGAACGCATTTTGATCTTATTTTGGTGTTAAGGTGTTAAGGATAGTTTCTGTCATACTAATTTCGAATTTTCCCATCAGTTTTTTGTCAAATAGTGCACTCTTATCCCAAATGTTGGGCTCTTTGGCTTTCTCAAACATTAGATTGCTATAGTTATAGACTCTTTTGTCATGTGAATGTAACCTATACCACTTATCAAGTAATAAATTTTTTACCCAATAGCAAATGATTTTGGTGACTGCTGTTTTATAATATAGTTTTAAATCAGGTACAGCTAGGCCATTTTACTTGATTTTTTTTTTCATTAGTTCCCTTAAAATTTTAGGCCTTTTGTTTATCCAGATGAATTTTATTGTTATTTTTTTCTAAGACATTAACATACTTTCTTGGAAACCTGATTAGCATAGCACTAAATAAATAGATTAGTCTACATAGTACTTTCATCTTTATTATATTTGTCGACATATCCAAGAGCACTTAATATTTTTTTTCCAGTTGTTTAGATCTGACTTTATTTTTGGGGAAAGTGTTTTGTAGTTTTATCATATACTTCCTGCGTTTTCCTTGGCAGATAGATTCCCAAATATTTTATATTATTACAATTATTTTAAATAGAAATGATCTTTGTATTAATGTTGGATTTTGTTAGTGATGTTTAAAAATGCTGATGATTTATGTGGGTTTATTTTGTATGCTAATTTGTGAATTATTTCGGATAACTTTTTTAATAGAATCTGTGGGATTCTCTAAGTGTACCATCATATCATCTGCAAAGAGTGATAGTTTGGTTTCTTCATTACTTACTCTAATTCCTTTAATCCCTTTCTCGACTTTTATTGCTGAAGCTAGCATTTCTTTTCTTTTCTTCATTTTTTCTTTTATTTTTTTCTTTAATAATTATAACTTTTTTTGACAGTGCATATACAGGGGCAATTTTTTACATTATCCCTTGCACTCACTTCTGTTCTGATTTTTCGCTTCCTTCCATCCACCCCTTCCCCTAGATGGCAGGCAGTCTTATACATGTTAAATATGTTATAGTATATCCTAGATATAATATATGTTTGCACAGGTAGAATTGGATTCAGAAGGTAAAAATAACCTAGCAAGAAAAATAAAAATGCAAACAATTTACACTCATTTCCCAGTGTTACTTCTTTGGGTATAGCTGATTCTGTCCATCACTGATCAATTGGAACTGAATTAAATCTTCTTTTTGTTGAAGATATCCACATTCATCAGAATACAACCTCATACAGTATTGTTGTTGAAGTGTATTATGATCTCCTGGTTCTGCTCATTTCACTCAGCATCAGTTCATGTAAGTCTCTCCAAGCCTCTCTGGAATTCATCCTGCTGGTCATTTCTTATAGAACAATAATATTCCATAACATTTATAGAACACACTTTCCCCAACCATTCTCTAATTGATGGGCATCCATTCATTTTCCTGTTACTAGCCCCTACAAAAAGAATTGCCTCAAACATTTTGGCACACACAGGTCCCTTTCCCTTCTTTAGTATTTCTTTGGGGTGAGCCAAGATGGCAGAGAAGGCACATGTGATTTTCTGAGCCTTTTTCATATCCTCATGATTAGTTATTAAGTTTAGCCTCAAAAGTAGTGCTTGACTGGTAAAATTCACAAAGATAAGACATGCAACAATTCGGGAATCGAAGATAATCTTGAAGACTGCCAAAAAAGGTTTGTCATGAGAGGCCACAGAAGACCATTATCTAGCATTATCTATGCTACCCTTTAGCAGGATATAGTTTCCTTCCTTATCTCTTTTAATTAGATCAATTTTTGCTTTTGCTTGATCTGAGGATGGCTACCCCTGCTTTTTTGACTTCACTTGAAGCATAATGGATTCTGCTTCAGCCTTTTACTTCTACTCTATGTATCTCCCTGCTTTAAATCTGTTTCCTGTAAACAACATATTGCAGAGTTCTGACTTTTGATCCAGTCTGCTATCCTTCTCCACTTAATGGGAGAGTTCCTCCCATTCACATTTTCAGTTAAAATTACTAATTCTGTATTTCCTGCCATCATATTATCCGTGATTATGCTTTTTTCCTTGCCCCCTCTGAACCCCTTCCTCAGTATTAAACTTATGGGCCTCACTTGCATCATGCAGCCTTCCCTCTTTAGTATCCCTCTCTCCTCCCTTTAAATCCCTTTCCCTGTCTTGTACACTTCACTTATTACTCTTTTCCTTTTCCCTTTACCTCTCCCCCTTTTTAATGAGGTGAGAGAGAATTCTATGTAAAACAAATATGTCAATTATTTTCTCTTTGAGACAATTCTGATGACTGTATGATTCACACAATGTTCCTTCCCCTCCCTAAATTTCCTCAGAAATGAAAAGTTTTCTTTGTCTCTTCCTGGTTTCCCTCATTTTATCTCCCTTTTTGCTGTTTTCTGACACTATCACCTTTCCATTTCTACTTCCCTTTTTTATGTTATATCTGTAAAACCAAATTACACATGTGGACTTTTTGTATATCCACAACAGAAATACAGTTCTCAAGATTTCCTTCTTCCTTTTTCTGCTTCTCTTGAGTCCTGTGGTTGGAGATCAAATTTTTTGTTTAGATCTGTTTTTGTTTTTTTTCCTTAGAATCAAATGGAATTCATCTGTTTCATTAAATGTCTATCTTCTTCCATGGAAGAAAATACTCCGCTTAGCTGGGTAGTTTATTCTTGGCTGCATTCCAAGGTTTTTTGCCTTTCAGAATGTCAGATTCCATGTCCTTCAATCCTTTAATGTGGAGGCAGCCAGATCTTGAGTGACACCTCGGTATTTGAATTGTTTTTTCTGGCTGCTTGTAATATTTTTTCCTTAGTGTAATAGTTCTGTAGTTTGGCCACAATATTCCCTGGAGTTTTTTTTGTTTGTTGTGTTTTTGTTTTTGTTTGTTTTTTAGGGTATTTTTCAGAAGTTGTTTGATGAATTCTTTCAATGCTTATTTTACCTTCTGGTTCTATTATCACTGGGCAGTTCTCTTTGATGATTTCCTGTAAAATAGAATCCAGGCTCTTTTTTTTTTTTTTCATCATAATTTTCAGGAAGTCCAATAATCCTCAGATTATCTCTCCTAGATCTATTTTCCAGGTTTGTTGATTTTCCAAGTAAATATTTTACGTGTTTCTCCATCTTTTTTTTTTTTTTTTTTGGTTTTCCTTGACTGATTCTTTGTATCTCAGTGAATCATTCATTTCTTTTTGTTCAGTTCTAATTTTAATGAGGTATTTTCTTCATTACTTTTTTTACTTCTTTTTGGATATGTCCAATTGAGTTTTTAAATGAGTTGTTTTGCCCTATTGCATTTTTTCTATTTCACTAATTTTTTTTAAGTGAGTTATTTTATTTTTCCAATTCACAAATCCTATTTTCTTGGGAATTCTTTATCTTTTCCATTTCACAAATACTACTTTCCAGTGATTTTTTAACCTTTTCCATTTCACAAATTCTGTTTCTCTTCACTTCCTGTGAATTCTTTATCTTTCCCAATTCACATTCAGGACATTGGTACTCTCTTGCATAGCTTCTCTTTCCTTTCCCCATTTTTCTTCTAACTCACTTTTGAGGTTTTTAATAGTCTCTTTTAGAAGAAAGTTATGTGATGGGGGCCACATAGTATTCCCCTTCAGGGTGTTATCTGGAGACTATCTGCTATTAGCAAACCTCCTCACTTTCTGAATATAAGATAGCGATCATCCTTTTAATTTTTTTACTCATTTTTAAAAACATATAGGGTCTGCTTTCAGGGCAAAGAGGTTACCAGCTTCCTCTGCAGAACATGGATATATCATATATATATATATATATATATATATACACAGAGAGAGAGAGAGAGAGAGAGAGAGAGAGAGAGAGAGAGAGAGAGAGCAGCTGCAAATTGCAGTGAATGGGCTGCAAAGGTACGAGTATGCTCTGGGAGAGAGTTTCTATCCCCCCACTGGAAGTGATTCAGAACAGGTTAGCATGGGCTGGGCTGCAGAAGTGCCCAGTGAACCCCCACCCCCAACCCCGTGTGGCCTTGCGAACTGCTCTGAGGCTAGAGGCGGAACAGTGAAAGTGTCACAACCTCACTCTAAAGCCCACTTTGGGGCTGTGGATATTAGCAACTGACCAGTGAATTGCCTCAGTACACAGAAGGAAAGTGTCTCTGCCCTGGGAAGCACAGTTGCTGCTGCAGAAGTTTAGCTGCTGTGGAATTTTAGCTGCTGTGGAAGTTCCACTGCCTCAGGCCGAGCCCCCCTTCTATACAGATTAACGGCTGCCCCAGGCTGTGCTCCCCTGCTATGCAGGTTCTTAAGTGCCCCAAGGAAAATCCCTGTACAGCAGAATGGGGCTGCACAGCCGTGCTGTGGTCTATGCTGAGTCACTTCTGGTTTGGGGTAGCTTTAGGCAGACTATATTTTCTGTTTTTTTTTTTTTTTTAAGTGGGTTTGATTTCTCTGCTGATCTGCTGTTTTGCAAGCAGAGTGGAGTAATCAGCCTATGCCAGAGTGATCTGTCTCTGTTGCTTTTCTAACCCCAGAGGCCTCTACAGCTTGTTCTGCACAATATGCTAGCCTAGTTCTATCATTGTCTCCGCTAGTCTTTTCATGCCCCTGGGGACAGATCTTTTCTGAAAAAATTGCACATTCTCTTTGACTGGTAAGTTGTACTTCTAATCTTTGTGGGCTTTACCAGTCAAGGACTATTTTTGAAGGTGAATTAAATACTTGGTAGTGAGGGCATGAGAGAGCTTAGAAAGTCACATGTGGCTTCTCTGCCATCTTTCCTTAGGGAGCTGATTAATAACTTGTTCTATACATCCAGCCATTCTGGAGAGCAATTTGGAACTATGCTCAAAGAGCTAACAAACTGTCCATACCCTCTGATCCAGCAGCGTTACTACTGGGCTTATAATTCCAAAGAATTTTAAAGAAGGCAAACTCACCTACATGCTCAAGAATGTTTGTGACAGCCCTCTTTGTAGTGGCCAGTAACTGGAAACTGAGTGGATGCCTATCAATTGGAGAATGACTGAATAAATTGTGGCATATGAAAATTATGGCATATTATTGTTCTGTAAGAAATAACCAACAGGATGATTTCAGAAAGACCTGGAGAGACTTACGTGAACTGATGGTGAATGAAATGAGATCATGATATACTTCAACAACAATACTATATGATGATCAATTCTGATGGACGAGGCCCTCTCTAACTATGAGATGAACCAAATCAATTCCAATAGAACAGTGATGAACTGAACCAGCTACTTCCAGCAAAAAAACTCTGGGATTTTACTATGAACCACTACATAGAATTCCCAATCCCTATATTTTTGTCTGCCTACATTTTTTATTTCCTTCACAGGCTAATTATACACTGTTTCAAAGTCCGATTCTTTTTGTACAACACAATAACTGTTTGGACATGTATAAGTATATTGTATTTAACTTATAGTTTAACATATTTAACATGCCAACCTGCCATCTAGGGGAGGGGGTGGGTGGAAGGAGGGAAAAAGTTGAAACAAAAGGTTTTGTAGTTGTCAATGCTGGAAAATTACCTATGCATAAATTTGTTGTAAAAATTAATTAAATAAATAAATTGATTAATTAAAAAAGTAATAACTTGTTCTATTAGTTTTTGTAAAATGGCACTATTTAACCAAGTTACTCCTCCTTCTCTTAATCTAGGCAACCTATACTCAACCTACATTTTTGAAGGTATTTATTCATTTCATTTAAGTTTTCAAATTTATGGCATAAAATTAGGTAAAGTAACTCCTAATTATTGATCTAATTTCCTCTTCATTGGTGGAAAGTTCTCCCTTTTCATTTTTAAGACAAACAATTTGATTTTCCACTTTCCTTTTTCTAATCAAATTACCAAAGTTTTATTTAATTTGTTGTTATTTTCTGGTTTTGAATCCAATCTGTTATCCTCCTCTGCTTTATGGGGGAATAAAAATTACTAAATCTGTTTTTCCTGCCATCTTGTTAGTCCCAGATTATGCCTTTTTCTCTCTTTTTCCCCTTATCCCTCTCCCCAGTATTAGACTTATAAGCACCACTTGACTCATGCAGCTCTCCCTCTTTAGGATCGCTCCCCTTAGAGTCTCTTCCCCTTTTTTAACATTTCCCTTTCAATTTCTGTATTCCCTTCTATTTAGCCTATCCCTTGCCCTTTTGCTTTTCCTGTACCACTTTTCAACGAGGTGGGAGAAGTTTCTCTGTAAACTGAATATGTCTAATATTTTTTCTTTGAACCAATTCCAATGAAAGTAAGATTTGCACTATGATTATCCCCCTCCCTTCTCATTCTCATATAGCCTTCCTTTGCCTCTTTGTGATGTATAGTTTCCCTCTTTTTACCTCTACTTTTCCCTTTTTCTGGTATAATTTCCTTTCTACCTCTAGATCTTTTTATATATTATAACAGTAAAGCAAATTATACATGTACTATTTTTTAATGTTTTTTAAAATTAATTTTATAATTATAACTTTTTTTTAACAGTGCATATGCATGGGAAATTTTTTACAACATTATCCCTTGCACTTACGTCTATTCCGAATTTTCCCTCCTTCCCTCCACCCCCTCCCCTAGATGGCAGGCAGTCCCATACATGTTAAATATGTTATAGTATATCCTAGATACAATATATGTGTGCAGAACCGAATTTCTTGTTACACAGGAAGAATTGGATTCAGAAGGAAAAAATAACCTGAGGGGAAAAACAAAAATGCAAACACTTTACACTCATCTTCTAGTGTTCTTTCTCTGGGTGTAGTTGATTCCGTTGATCAATTGGAACTGAATTAGATCCTCTCTGTTGAAGATATCCATTTCCATCAGAATATATCCTCATACAATATCGGTGAAGTATACAACAATCTCCTGGATCTGCTCATTTCACTCAGCATCAGTTCATGTAAGTCTCTCCAATCCTCTCTGTATTGATCCTGCTGGTCATTTCTTACAGAATAATAATATTCCATACCATTCATATACCATAATTTACCCAACCATTCTCCAATGGATGGGCATTGATTCATTTTACAGTTTCTAGCCATACAAAAAGGGCTGCCACAAACATTTTGGCACAAACAGGTCCCTTTCCCTTCTTTAGTATTTCTTTGGGATATAAGCCCAGTAGTAGCACTGCTGGATCAAAAGGCATACAGAGTTTGAAAACTTTTTGTACATAATTCCAGATTGCTCTCCAGAATGGCTGGATCCTTTCACAACTCCACCACCAATATATCAGTGTCCTAGTTTTCCCACATTCCCTCTAACATTCATCATTATTTCTTTCCTGTTTTCTTAGCCAATCTGACAGGTGTGTAGTGGTACCTCAGAGTTGCATTAATTTGCATTTCTCTGATCAATAGTGATTTGGAATACTCTTTCATATGAGTGGAAATAGTTTCAATTTCATCATTTGAAAATTGTCTGTTTATATCCTTTGACCATTTATCAATTGGAGAATGGCTTGATTTCTTATAAATTAGAGTCAATTCTCTGTATATTTTGGAGATGAGGCCTTCATCAGAACCTTTAACTGTAAAAATATTTCCCCAATTTGTTACTTCCCTTCTAATCTTGTCTGCATTAGTTTTGTTTGTACAAAATCCTTTTAATTTAATGTAATCAAATCAAATTTTCTATTTTTTGACCAATAATGATCTTTAGTTCCTTCTTCCTCCACAAGTCTGAGCGGTAAACTATCCAATGTCCCTCTAATTTATTTATGATCTCGTTCTTTATGACTAAATCATGGACCCATTTTGATCTTATCTTGGTATGTGGTGTTAAATGTGGGTCCATGCCTAATTTCTGCCATACTAATTTCTAGTTTTCCCAGCAGTTTTTGTCAAATAATGAGTTCTTATCCCAAAAGTTGGGATCTTTAGGTTTGTTAAACACTAGATTGCTATAGTTATACACTATTTTATCCTGTGAACCTAACTTATTCCACTGATCAACTAGTCTTCCTTAGCCAATACCAAAAGGTTTTGGTGACTGCTGCCTTATAATATAGTTTTAGATCAAGTACAGCTAGGCCACCTTCATTTGATGTTTTTTTTTTTTTTTTTTTTTCATTAATTCTCTTGAAATTCTCAACCTTTTGTTCTTCCATATGAATTTTGTTGTTATTTTTTCTAGGTCATTAAAATAGTTTCTTGGGAGTCTGTTTGGTATAGCACTAAATGCATAGATTAGTTTAGGGAGTATTGTCATCTTTATTGCATTCGCTTGGCCTATCCAAGAGCACTTAATATTTTTCCAATTATTTAAATATGACTTTATTTTTGTGGCAAGTGTTTTGAAATTTTGCTCATACAATTCCTGACTTTCCTTTGGTAGATAGATTCACAAATATTTTATACTATCGACATTTATTTTGAAAGGAATTTCATTTTGTATCTCTTGCTATTGGATTTTGTTGGTGATGTATAAAAATGCTGAGGATTTATGTGGATTTATTTTGTATCCTGCAACTTTGCTAAAGTTATGAATTATTTCTAATAGCTTTTTAGCAAAATCTTTGGGGTTCTCTAAGTATACCATCATATCACCTGCAAAGAGTGATAGTTTGGTTTCCTCATTAACTACTCTAATTCCTTTAATCTCTTTCTCAACTCTTATTGCCGAGGCTAGCATTTCTAATACAATATTGAATAGTAATGGTGATAAAGGCCAACCTTGTTTCACTCTGTTGCAGCCAGATCTTTAGTGACATTTATTGTGGCACCTCAATACTTAATTTTTTTTTTTTCCTGGCTGCTTATAATATTTTTTTCTTAGTGTGATAGTTCTGAAATTTGGCCACTGTATTCCATGGAGTATTTTAATGTCTTTTTCAGAAAGTGTTCAATGAATTCTTTCAATGCTTATTTTCCCTTCTGGTTCTGTTACCTCTGGGCAATTCTCTTTGATGATTTCCTGTAAAATAGTATCTAGGTTCTTTTTTTTCATCATAATTTCTGAAAGTCCAATAATCATCAGATTACCTCTCCTAGATCTATTTTCCAGGTCTGTTGTTTTTCCAAGTAGATATGTAATATTTCTTTCTATTTTTTTCTTTTTTTTTTTTTTGGTTTTGCTTGACTGATTCTTGATGTTTCAGGGAATCATTCATTTATATTTGTTGAGTTCTGATTTTTAATGAGTTATTTTCTTCATTAACTTTTTTTACTTCTTTTTGTAATTTTCCAATTGAGTTTTTAAACGAGTTATTTTGCTCTATGGAATTTTTTTTTCCATTTCAATAATTTTTTTTAGTTAGTTATTTTCTTTTTCTAATTCACAAATTCTACTTTCCTGGGACTTTTTTTTTACCTTTTCCAATTCACAAATTCTGTTTCCCTGCACTTCCTGTGAATTTTTTACCTTTTCCAATTCACCTTTCAGGAAGTTCTTTACCTTTTCCAGTTTGCCTTTCAGGAAGTTGTTGCTCTCTTGCATAGCTTCTCTTTCCTTTCCCCATTTTTCTTCTAGCTTGCTTTTAAGATTTTTAATAGTCTCTTCTAGGAGAGCCTTTTTTGGGGGTGACCAAAATTGTCTTGAGATTGTCTGCTCTTAGTCTCCTCAGGGTTGAAAACCTGCTCTCTTTCTGGATAGAAGCTATCAGTTGTCCTTTTAATTTTTTTGCTGATTTATAAAAACCTCTAGGTTCTGCCTTCTGTGCCAGTAAGTTACAAGCTTCCTCTGCAGAGCAGGGATAGGTGTATGCACAGTCTGTCAAACAGCTACAAGGAATGGACAGATATGGGAGTGCTCTGGGAAATAGTTCCCCAATGGAAGTGACTCAGGTCTGCACAGCCCAGCTATGGGGAATCTCCTGCTAAGAACCCTGCTGTGTGGATTAACAACTGCTTTGAGGCAAGAGTATGAGTAGTGAGAGTGGCACTGCTCCAATCCAAAGCTGCTCTAAGACTGGGGGTATTAGAAGCTGACCAGCTGAATAGCCCTGCTTGGACCAGAAGTGTCTCTGCCCCAGAAGCACAGTCTTGCTGTGGAGGTTCTGTTGCTTCAGCCTGAGCCCCCCACTATGCAGATTAGAGGCTGTCCCAGGCTACACCTCCCTGCTGTGTAAATTTGTAGTTGCCCTGGCAGTGCTTCAACGTGTAGCTTCACAGTTGTGCTGGTCTATGCTGAGTCACTTCCAGTTTGGGGGAGGGGGTTCAATTCTAGCGTTTTTAGAGTACCCTGTACCTCTGGTTCTAATTTCTATGCTGCTTTGATGCTTTACAAATAAAGCAACGCAACCAACCTATGGCAGGGTTGTTTCCACTACTCTTCTAGACACAGAGGCTACCCCTGTCTCTGGTCTGCTCAGGATGCCAGACTTTCCTATTCCCTGCCTGCTGCTGGTCTTTTACCATCCCTCAGGACAAACCTGCTCTGGTGGTCTTCCTGATTAGTTTCAGTTGGTAAGTCATTGCACCTTTAATCTTCATGAATTTCACCACCATTTTTGAGGCTAAATTCAAAGATTTGTACTGAGGGCAAGAGAGAAGCTTAAAGAGCATGTGCCTTCTCCAACATCTTGGCTCTGCCTGTCTTTGTATGTACTCTTTACATAACAGAATTACAGTTCTCAAGAGTTCTTTTAACTTTGTATGCTTCTCTTGAATCCTATATTTTGGTGGTCAAACTTTTTGTTTAACTCTAGTTTTTTCATCAGAAATGTATGAAATTCACCTATTTCATTTAATGTCCATCTTCTTCCCTGGAAGAAAATGCTCAGTTTAGCAGGGTAGTTTATTCTTGGCTTCATACCACATTCCTTTGCATTTGGGAATATCAGATTCCAGACTCTTCGATTCTTTAATGTGCAAGCTGCTAAATCCTGAGTGATTCTTATTGTCACTCCTAGGTATTTGATTTTTTTTTTTTGGCTGCTTTTAGTATTTTTCCTTTGTCTGATAGTTCTGCAATTTAGCCACAATATTTCTTGGAGTTTTGATTTTGGGATCTCTTTCTCTATGTGATCAATTAATTCTCAATATCTATTTTACCTTGTTTTTTTCCTGGAAAAAGTGTCTAGGCTCTTTTTGTCATCATGTATTTCAGGAAGTCTAATAATCCTTATATTGTCTCTCCTATATTGATTTTTCATGTATATATATATATATATATATATATATATGTGTGTGTGTGTGTGTGTGTGTGTGTGTGTGTGTGTGTGTGTGTGTGTGTGTGTATGTGTGTATGTTTTCTATGTTTTCTTTTTTTTTTGGTATTCTTGACTGATTCTTGTTGCCTTATTGAGTCATTCGTTTCTATTTGTTTAATTCTGAACAAATTCTGTTCAATTCTGAATTTTAGCATGTTATTTTCTTCATTTACTTTTTTTTAAACTTCTTTTTGTACTTGTCCAATTGAATTCTTGAATTAGTTGTTTTGTTCTATGGAAATATTTTTTTTCCATTTCACAAATTCTGTTCTTAGGGAATTATTTTCTTTTTCCATTTCACAAATTTGGTTTTTGAGGAAGTTATTTTCTTTTTCTGTTTCACAAATTCTGTTTTTCTGGGAGTTGTTTTCTTTTTCCAGTCTACCAAATAGATCTTTTAATGATTTATATACTTTTTTTTTTTTTCTATTTCACTATTTCTATTTTGCGTTGCCTTTTCCAGACTATGTTTCATTTCCTTTTCCCATTTTTCCTCTTTTAAGATCCTTTCTAAGTTCTTCTTGGAGAGTCGTGTGGCATGAAAACCAGGTTATTTTATCCCTTGGAGTTTCATCTGGAGTCAATCTTCTTCCTTTAGTCTCCTCAGGATTTGAAATCTGTTCTTCTCTTTCACCATAAAAGCTGTCAATTGTTGGTAGTCTTTACTTTTTTACTCCTTTTTTTTCCCCCAAGTTAATTAAGGTCTGCCTTTAGGGCAGGAGAGGTTTTCCAAGCCACCACGGCTGGGCTGGGTCAGTGCTGATTCACTCCTGGTGATGGCTCTGCCAAGTGGAGTTGGAATCATTAGCAAAGCCCCGGGGCTTTGTTCTGTCTGCCCTGGTGTTTGTGACTGGAGTCTGCTCAGGTACCCTGCAATTGTACTGCTCCCACACTCTGAGCTGTCTATGCTGGCCCTTTTGAGGTCAGCTGTTTGTGCTTCATTGTTTCTCTCCCCTTTCTGATTTAAAGGATAAATGGATGGAGGCAGGGGGGATGAAAGTAAGAAAGAAGGAAGGAAGGAAATAAGAATGAAAGGAAGGCAAGAAGGAAAGAAGGAAGGAAGGAAGGACAGAAAGAATGAAAGAAGGAAGGAAAGAAGGAAGGAAGAAAGAAAAGAAGGAAGGAAGGAAGGAAGGAAGGAAGGAAGGAAGGAAGGAAGGAAGGAAGGAAGGAAGGAAGGAAGGAAGGAAGGAAGGAAAATAGTAGATAGGAAAGAACTCTAAAAATTTTGAATAGGCAGTTTTTACATGATAAATGCAATTGTTTAATGGATTTGGTAGAATTTTGGGAAATGATTAAGGTTTAATAAGATACAATAAGGCATTAAAATACCTTAATAAAAAATAGAAACAAAAAGTTGATTTCAACAATACTACATTACAGTATCAGAGAATAAGAAAAGCGCTCATGATCTTGGGCACTAGCTATAAGAGAAGAAAGTATGAGGTTTGAGAAGTAGCATACTTCAGAATTCTATTTAATATTCAATGAAGATATTTCTAAAATGTCAGGTTCCACTCTTTAAATTTTTATGGCACATCTGCCCTTTTTTTGCCCTTTAAGAGGCTGATTCAATAACATTTTTAGCTCTAAAGAACCAAATTCACATCCCTACATAGGTCACTGGTTTTAAAGAAGAGGGAGAAGGTATCTTGCTCCCATTGAGACATATTCAGCAAACTACCCCAGCATTTGACAATCACAAGCTGAATATAGTTTCAGAGCTAGATTGAATAAAAGTCATTCTGGGAACTTCCTAAGATTGAATAATTTGATGTTTCCATAATAACATAACTGAAATACAAATTCATTTCACTTTTAGATCTTAAGGCATATATCCCCTTCCCACAAAAAAATCATTTTAAATTTTGCTTTCAAAATTAGTGTCAAAACATGTATACATATATTGTATTTAATTTATACTCTAACATATTCAACATGTATTGGTCAACCTGCCATCTGGGGGGCGGGAAGGAGGGGAAAAATTAGAACAAAAGATTTGGCAATTGTCAATGTTGTAAAATTACCCATGTATATATCTGAAAAACTATTATAACATATATATACACACACACACACACACACACACACACACACACACACAAACACACACACACATATATATATATATATACATATACATATATACATACATATATATAAAGTAATAATCACCAAAATTAGTGTAAAAATACAATGTTTACATAATATCCTTTTAAATTTAATATTTAAATAGTCACAAAACCATTCAAGTAAATAATTATTATAAAGCTTTTCTATAACACATCTCAAGGTCTGTTTCTTTTGTATTAATCACACAGAAAGACAGATTAAGAGTGGATAGGAGGGTCTTAGAGTCAGGAAATTAACAGTTGAAGTTCTTCCCATGACACTACTTATGAGAGCATTGGTGAATCTTTAGTCTCTCAAGGTCACTAAATTACACTAAAATCTGTAGGAGTAGATAATATTCCCAGAAATGAAGAAATGACACTTATTAAAAATAAATAAATTTAGTTAAATTTATTTAAAATTGTCAGTCAGAGAGGATGGTGATGAGGGAAAATGTGTGATACCGCTGGTTATTTCCAATTATTTCAAGAGTTGTCATAAAATTCTCCCAAAATGCACATTCTATGACTCAAAACACAGTGTCCTAAGAATGTGTTTCTAGACTTCCTTCCTTCAGCAAATCAATTCACTTTTCTAAGTCTTTATTTCCTCACTTGTAAAAGGAAAGAATTGGATTAGTTGACCTATCTTTAAAGTTCCTTCTAGTTGTGAATCTCACCTCTTTATTTTACAGATATTCTCTCAAGAAAATTGGGTGACTAGTGGACATTGAAATTGGATAAGCATCCCTCAAAAGTGCTTAACAAATCTTCAGAAATTGCAGCATGATTAGGAGCAATATCCAAGTAAATTCATTCAAAAGATCAGTTAAATCACTTTGAGGGTAATCCTAAATTCATCAAATAGTTAGGAGAAAATCCCAAACATGTGAAGACTTCCCCAGTGCAATGGGTGGATGAGAACAATTTGTTTCACTATTCATGAAGACTACTGAAGCAGGCATAGTTGAAGTATTTATTTCAAATAACTTGGTCAGATAGAAAAAGCCAAGTTCATCCACTGCATCCCAATTGCCAGTCATTTTTAATTTTATCTTGCCTTTAAATGTTGATGATTGGAAAAGTGAAATTGATGACTTTGTACAACTCTGCCTTGCTTAAATCCAATTCACATGCAAGTCAAAACATTTTCAATGATGTCCCTTTCAGAAATAAAGACCAAACAACAACAACAACAACAACAATAAAAACAACAACAACAACATTCTCTTAAGACTTCTATTTTAAACAACTTACCCAAGATTGCAAATTTTTGCAGAACAAGAACCTGGAGTCAAATTATCTGATTCTTTACCCACGTCTTTTTTTTTTAATATTTATTTACTTTGCTTTTAATTTTTGTATAAAATAAACATTTTATAACATAGTATAAAAGCTCTAGAGATGGCTACCATTTAGACACATACAGACTCGTAAACACACACATATGTGTGTGTATAAAGTTACTCTTTATTTTTATATTTCAGTTCTTTCTCTGATGCAAATATTATTTTATATGTATTTTATAATTAAGTTTAACTTCTTTTCCTAATATAATTTAATCTGTCATATAGTAGGTGCTTAATAAGTACTTGTGGATTGCTTGAGAGGTGGGTTTTTTGTTTTTTTTTTCCCCAGTGAAATATTTGTATGATACCTAGAAAGCTCTGTCTCTAAAATATTTTTTGGGAATATCAGAGTAAAAAGGGGGAAAATTGTACTTATTTAGCTTCATCTGTAAAAAAGATAAGGTAAGACCAGATACTTTCTAACGTCTCTTTACGTAACAAAGTGCTCTACAACATTTATATTCCCTCAATGCAGATTTTTTTGGCCAACTTAGCTAATGATTCGAATTAAATACAGGGAAGACAAAATTGTGACAGGGCAAGGGAATAGTAGGAAAATATCTGATTTTAAATATACATTTTAATTGTCATCAATGGATGAACATCATCCTTTAACATCCCATAATAAATCATATCTGTAGCTATACACAGAGAGTTATATTTCTGGGTTCGTTAGTAAATTAATAACTTTTTAAATCCATAATATGTGCTAGAGGATATTGTGCAGATATGAAGAGACAAAAGCTAATTTCTTCCTTTAAGGAGTTCATAGGTTAATGGATGAAACAGCAAGCAATGAAAGATAAATGGAAAATAGATAGGAAATAATTAAGAAAGGGAAAACACTAGAACTAAGAGAAGTTGTAAAATCTACCTTAAGAACATGGGATTTTAGTGGAGACTTAAAGGAAGCCAGGAAAAGCTTTAAGAGGAGATAATAAAGGAAAGCATTACAGATCGAGATGGACAATAGGCAAATAAAATGTCTGGAGCCAAGAGATGTGGTGTTTTTTTCATGGATTATCAAGGAAGTCAGTGTTATTATATTGAAAAGTATATGATAGGGAAGAAGATGTTTTTAAAAAAGAAAAGAAGAGGAGGGTGGAACCAAGATGCTGGAGAGGACACACGTGTTTATCTAAGTTCTCCTTTACCCTCAGACTATTTTTTAATGAAACAGTGTCAGAATCAGTGCTTGACTGTCAAAACCCAAGAATATTGGGAGTACAACACATTACCAACAAAAGATAATCTCAAAATTCACCAGAAAAAAGGGTCTGTTTTTGCTCATAGGCAGGGATGGCTAGGCCAGGCAAAGAATTCAAGCAAGTAGATAGTAAGAACATGGAAAACAGCTCATGCTGAGCAGACCAGAGTGGGCTGGGGTGTGTTCTCAGCCTGTGGAAAATTTGCAGAGAGAACTTTACCACATTGTTTAGAAACCCTGCTCTGGCAGCAAGCCAGTAGATCAGTAGAGAAGCTATACAAACAAAGGGTAAAGATTATAACCCCCAAACATTAGAGTCTCTCTGGACCTGACTGTTATGGTCTAGAACTCTGAAACAAGGATTCTTACAAGGTGTTAAGTCAGTGGAATTGATATCTAGTTTAGCATGGTGCTTAATACTTCTCTTGTTCAGTACATGTACTTAGTACTTAATATAGTTCTACAAGTTTCACACCTATGATAATATAATTATAAGAGAGCATATAAGCTGGGAGCCTCAGCCAGAGCCAGAACCAGAGAAAACAAGAGGACTGGAGCCAGGAGCTCAAACTCTTAGAGCCAAGGAAAAAGATTCATTACATCTTTGGTCAGGCTCCTGGTAGCTGGCCTAGCCTCTTGCACTTCCACCACTGAGACCAAGGTTCAGCCGAAGCCAAAAAAGCTATCTGAGCACCAGACAAAGGAGACAAAAAAGACTTTGCACTTTAACACCTGGCTATTCATGTGGTGATTACTCTACTGAAAGGAAGGCTGCTCCAAGATCTTCAGAAAACCAAATGAGAACATTACATCTGGCCACACCCACCCAGCATTGGGAAGGACTCAGCACAATATCAGCACACAACCACTGATCACAGGGCAGATGATGACCACAGCATAGATGCTATTCCTAAGGCAGAAGCTGATCCCAACACAGTCACTGCTGTTTCACTATTGCTTCACTGCTACTTCCTGTGGTCTGTTGAGGAAGCCTGGTAACACCACTTTGCCTCAAAAACAGACTGCAGTTTTTGTTTGTTTGTTTGTTTTGTTGTTTTTGTTTTTGATTTTCAAAGGGCAAAGTGGGCTCTAACTATAGATAGCTTTTATACCGAAAGAGAGCAGATTTCAAACACTGAAGAGACTAAAAGCAGAATGTCTCTAAATGAAGCCCCAAATTGTGATGTAAACTGGTCCCCATTACCAAGGTTCTCATAGAAGAAATTAAAAAGGCTCTTAAAATAGAGCTAGAAGAAAAATGGGGAAAGGCAAGGAAAGCTTTGCAAGAGGGTCTGAATAAGTCATGTAACTCATTAAAAGACAGAAGGCTTAAAGAAATCAACTCCCTGAAAAAACGAATTAGTGAACTGGCAAGAGGAAAAGAAAAGTTCTCTAAAAACAAAATTGAGGAAATGGAGAAAAATTCCATAGAACAAGACAACTCATCTAAAAACACAATTGGAGGACTTGAAGATGGCGGAGAGGACACACACATGTATTTAAGCTCTGTTTTTCCTCTCAGAATACTTTATTTCATGACAAGTACTCTGAATTAGTGCTTGACTAGAAAAAACCACAAAAAATTACCAACAGAATATATCCTCTAAATTCACCAGAAAAGGTCTGTTTTTGCTTGAGGATGTGGACATACAGATCGGGCAGGCAGTGAGAATATAGCACACTGAGCAGACTGAAGTGGGGTGGGGTGTGATCTCACCCATATTTGCTGGGAGAACTTTACCACAGTGTGGCTACTTTGCCCTGGCAGCAAGCAGACAAACTATAACACAGGAGGTAAAGACTATAACCCTGGGACCTGGCCACACCCACCTGGCATGTCTCAGCATGCTTTCAGAAACTCAAGAGTGCAGATGTAGCCCACCCATTGCTGTCATGCTAGTGCCTCATGGTTACCCTTGCAATCTGTAGAGAAAGCTCTGTTTGTATCCAGTGCCTCTCCAAAAATAGTCAGACTACATTTGTTTCATTGCTGTTGTTATTAGTTCATTTTCTTTGATTCTTCTTTGAAAAATGAGCAAAAAATTGAAATGGGCTCTAACTATTGATAGCTGATATATAGATATAGAGCAGATTTTAAACCCTGAGGAGACTAAAAATGGATTGTCTCCAGGTGAATAGCCAAAGGGGGATACGATCTGGTCCTCAACACACAAGACTCTTCATAGAAGAAATTAAAAAGCTTTTCACAAGAGAGCTAGAAGAAAAATGGGAAAAGGAAAGGGAAGCTTGGCAAGAGAGTCTGGATAAGTCATCCCATTCATTTAAAGATACAGTGGATAAAGAAATCAATTCCTTGAAAAACAGGATTAGTGAATTGGAAAAGGTAAACAATTCCAAGGAAAACAGAATCAGTGAATTGGAAAAAGAAAATAGCTCTCTAAAAAAAATAAAATAAAATTGGGGGTAGCTAAGTGGCACAGTGGATAGAGCACCAGCCTTGAATTCAGGAGGACCTGAGCTCAAATCTGGTCTCAGATACTTAACACTTCCTAGCTGTGTGACCTTGGGCAAGTCACTTAACCCCAGTCTCAGAAAAATAAATAAAATAAAATAAAATAAAATAAAATAAAATAAAATTGGTGAAATGAAAAAAAATTCCATAAAACAAAACAAATCACTTAAAAACTAAATTGGACAATTAGAAAAAGATATATAAAAGTGAGAGAAGAAAATAATTCATTAAAAAATCAGAACTGAACAAATGGAATTGAATGACTCAAGGAGACACCAAGAATCAGTCACCCAAAACCAAAAGAATGAAACATTGGGGAAAAAAAGCCAAATACCTTCTTGGGAAAACAACAGATCTGGAAAATAGATCAAGGAGAGATAATCTGAAAATTATTGGACTTCCTGAAAAATATGATGAAAAAAGAGCCTGGACACTATTGCCCAGATGTTATAGAAACAGTGGGTAAAATAGACATTGAAAGAATACGTAGATCACCTACTAAAAGGGACCCCAAAATCAAAACTCCAAGAAATATGGTGACTAAATTCCAGAACTATCAGATGAAGGAAACACTATGACAAGCTGCAAGAAAAAATTAATTCAAATGTAGAGGAGCCACAATAAGAATTACTAAGGATTTAGTAGCCTCCACATAAAAGGAGCAAAGGTCCTGGAATCTGATATTCTGAGAAGCTAAGGAACTTGGTATGCAGCCAAAAATAATTTACACAGCCAAAATGAGCAATTTTTTTTTTCTTTTTCCTGGAAAGAAGATGGCATTCAGTGAAATAGGTGAATTTAACCTATTGCGGATGAAAAAGCAGAACTAAACAAAAAGTTTGAGCTCTAAATATAGGACTCAAGAGAAACCTGAAAAGGTAAAAAGAAATCTTGGGAACTATGTTTCTGTTATAAAGATATATAAAAAACACATCTATAATTTGTTGTAGAAACTGGAGGTGGAAAGGAAATTGTACCAGAAAAAAAGAGTAAAGTGGGGGTACTACATCTAATGAAAAGGCAAAGGAAACCTATGATATCTAAGAGGAAGAATGGAAGGGAATGAATATAGTGTGTATCTTACTCTCATCAGAATTGTTTTAAAGAGAAAATATTAAACATATTCAATTTATGGTGAAACTTCTCCCACCTCATTGAAAAGTGGGAAGGGAAAAGTGAAAAGGGAAGGAATATGCTAAGCACTAGCGAATACAGAAATTGTGAGGAAAAGGGATAATATAGAGGGAGGAACTCTAAAGTGGGGGGAAGGGATAGTAAATAGGGAGGGCTGTGAGAAGCAAGCTGTGCTCACAACTTTAATACTAGGGAGGGGAGGAAGGGGGAAGGAAGGGGGAAAAATGCATAAGAAGGGGTTGACAAGAGGGCAGGTAATACAGAATTAGTCATTTCAGATATGAATGTGAATGGAATAAAACCCCCCATAAAGAAGAAGCAATAAGTAGATTGGATTAAAAGCCAGAATCCTACAATATGTTGTTTACAGGAAACACACTTGAAGCAGGGTGATCATACAGAGTACAAGTAAAAAGTTGGAGCAGAACCTACTATGCTTCAGGTGAAGTAAAAAAAAACAAAACACGGCTACCCATCTTGATCTCAGTTCAAACAAAAGCAAAAATTGATCTAATCAAAAGAGATAAGGAAGGAAACTATATCTTGCTAAAGGGTAGCATAGACAATGAAGCCATACTAAACATAAATCCACCAAGTGGTATAGCATCTAACTTCCTAAAGGAGAAGTTAAGAGAGTTGCAAGAAGAAACAGACAACAAAACTAAAATAGTGGGAGATCTCAACCTTGCACTCTCAGAATTAGATGAATCAAATAAGAAAGAAATTAAAGTTGTAAATCGAATATTAGGAAAATTAGGTATGATAGATCTTTGGAGACAACTATTCAGTTTAATAGTGACAGAAAGGAGTATACTTTCTTCTCAGCAGTTCATGGAAATTATACAAAAATTTTTTTTTAATTTTAATTTTATTTTATAATTATAACATTTTTTTGACAATATATATGCATGGGTAATTTTTTACAACATTATCCCTTGCACTTTCTTCTATTCAGATTTTTTCCCTTCCTCCCCCAACCCCCTCCCCCAGATGGCAAGCAGTCTTATACATGTTAAATATATTACAGTATATTCTAGATACAATATATGTGTGTAGAACCGAATTTTTTGTTGCACAGGAAGAATTGGATTCATAAGGTAAAAATAAGAGTTTACATTAATTTCCCAGTGTTCCTTTTCTGGATGTAGCTGGTTCTGTCCATCATTAATCAATTGGAATTGGATTAGCTCTTCTCTATGTTGAAGAAATCCACTTCCATCCGCATACATCCTCGTACAATATCATTGTTGAAGTGTATAATGATCTTCTGGTTCTGCTCGTTTCACTCAGCATCAGTTGATGTAAGTCTCTCCAAGCCTCTCTGTATTTCTCCAGTTGGTCATTTCTTATACAACAATAATATTCCATAACATTCATATACCATAGTTTACCCAACCATTTTCCAATTGATGGACATCCATTAATCTTCCAGCTTCTAGCCACTATGAAAAGGGCTGCCACAAACATTTTGGCACATACAGGTCCCTTTCCCTTCTTTAGTAGTTCCTTGGGGAATAAGCCCAGTAGTAGCATGGCTGGGTCAAAGGGTATGCACATTTTGATAACTTTTTGGGCATAATTCCAGATTGCTCTCCAGAATGGTTGGATTCTTTCACAACTCCACCAACAATGCATCAGTGTCCCAGTTTTCCCACAGCCCCTCCAACATTCATCGTTATTTGTTCCTGTCATCTTAGCCAATCTGACAGGTGTGTAATGATACCTCAGAGTTGTCTTAATTTGCATTTCTCTGATCAATAGTGATTTGGAACACTCTTTCATATGAGTGGAAATAGTTTTAATTTCATCATCTGAAAATTGTCTGTTCATATCCTTTGACCATTTATCAATTGGAGAATGGCTTGATTTCTTATAAATTAAAGTCAATTCTCTGTATATTTTGGAGATGAGGCCTTTATCAGAACCTTTAACTGTAAAAATGTTTTCCCAATTTGTTACTTCCCTTCTAATCTTGTTTGCATTAGTTTTGTTTGTGCAGAAACTTTTTAATTTGGTGTAATCAAAATGTTCTATTTTGTGATCAATAATGGTCTCTAGTTCTCCCTTGGACACAAACTCCTTCCTCCTCCACAAGTCTGAGAGGTAAACCATCCCATGTTCCTCCAATTTATTTATGAATTCGTTCTTTATGCCTAAATCTTGGACCCATTTTGATCTAATTTTAGTATGTGGTGTTAAATGTGGGTCCATGCCTAGTTTCTGTCATACTAATTTCCAGTTTTCCCAGCAGTTTTTGTCAAATAATGAATTCTTATCCCAAAATTTGGGATTTTTGGGTTTGTCAAAGATTAGATTGCTATTTTTATTCATTATCTTTCCCTGTGAACCTAACCTATGCCACTGGTCACCTAGTCTATTTATTAGTCAATACCAAATGGTTTTGTTGACTGTTGCTTTATAATATAGCTTTAAATGAGGTACACTTAGACCACCTTCCTCTGACTTTTTTTTTTCATTAGTTCACTTGCAATTCTCGACCTTTTATTCTTCCATATGAATTTTGTTGTTATTTTTTCTAGGTCATTAAAATAGTTTCTTGGGAGTCTGATTGGTATAGCACTAAATAAATAGATTAGTTTGGGGAGTATTGTCATCTTTATTATATTCGCTCATCCTATCCAAGAACATTGAAAGTCTTTCCAATTATTTAAATCTGACTATTTTTGTGGCAAGTGTTTTGCAATTTTGCTCATATAATTCCTGACTCTCCTTTGGTAGATATATTCCCAAATATTTTATACTATCGACTTTTATTTTGAATGGAATTTCTCTTTGTATCTCTTGCTGTTGGATTGTGTTGGTAATGTATAAAAATCCTGAGGATTTATGTGGATTTATTTTGTATCCTGCGACTTTGCTAAAATTCTGAATTATTTCTAATAGCTTTTTAGCAGAGTCTTTGGGGTTCTCTAAGTATACCATCATGTCATCTGCGAAAAGTGACAATTTGATTTCTTCATTTCCTACTCTAATTCCTTGAATCTCTTTCTCGGCTCTTATTGCCGAGGCTAGAGTTTCTAGTACTATATTGAATAGTAATGGTGATAGTGGGCAACCTTGTTTCACTCCTGATCTTACAGGGAAAGGTTCTAGTTTATCACCATTACATATGATGTTTACTGAAGGTTTTAAATATATGCTCCTTATTATTTTAAGGAATACTCCATTTATTCCTATACTCTCAAGCGTTTTTAGTATGAATGGATGTTGGATTTTATCAAATGCTTTTTCTGCATCTATTGAGATGATCATATGATTTTTATTAATTCGGTTATTAATATGGTCAATTATACTAATAGTTTTCCTAATATTAAACCAGCCCTGCATTCCTGGTATAAATCCCACTTGGTCATAGTGTCTTATCCTGGGGATGATTTTCTGAAGTCTATTTGCTAATATCTTATTTAAGATTTTAGCATCAATATTCATTAAGGAAATTGGTCTATAATTTTCTTTCTCAGTTTTCGATCTACCTGGTTTAGGTATCACTACCATGTCTGTGTCATAGAAGGAATTTGGTAGGACTCCTTCAATCCCTATTTTTTCAAATAGTTTACATAGCATTGGAGTTAGTTGTTCTTTAAATGTTTTGTAGAATTCACCTGTAAATCCATCTGGTCCTGGGGACTTTTTCTTAGGAAGTTGGTTAATAGCTTGGTCTATTTCTTTTTCTGAGATGGGACTATTTAGACTACTTACTTCTTCCTCTGTTAATCTGGGCAAGCTATATTTTTGAAGGTATTCTTCCATTTCATTTAAGTTATCGAATTTATCGGCATAAAGTTGAGCAAAGTAGCTCCTAACTATTGTTCTAATTTCCTCTTCATCAGTGGTGAGTTCACCCTTTTCATTTTCAAGACTAACAATTTGCTTTTTCTCTTTCCTTTTTTTAATCAGGTTTACTAAGGTTTTGTCTATTTTGTTGGTTTTTTCATAAAAACCAACTCTTAGTTTAATTAATTTAATAGT
The DNA here is from genome assembly GCF_048593235.1 of Sminthopsis crassicaudata. Classification (NCBI taxonomy): domain Eukaryota; kingdom Metazoa; phylum Chordata; class Mammalia; order Dasyuromorphia; family Dasyuridae; genus Sminthopsis; species Sminthopsis crassicaudata. The sequence continues at coordinate 452,414,384 of NC_133617.1, forward strand.
TTTTTTTTACTTTAAATTTTATTAATCTCACCTTTTATTTTTTGAATTTCAAGTTTTGTGTTTTTCTGGGCGTTTTTAATTTGTTCCTTTTCTAGCAATTTTAGTTGTAAGCCCAATTTGTTGGCCCTCTCTTTCTCTATTTTATGCAAGTAGGCCTGTAGAGATATAAAACTTCCCCTTATTACTACTTTGGCTGTATCCCACACATTTTGGTATGATGTCTCATTATTGTCATTTTCTTGGGTGAAGTTATTAATTATGTCTATGATTTGCTGTTTTACCCAATCATTCTTTAGTATAAGATTATTTAGCTTCCAATTATTTTTTGGTCTATTTTCCTCTGGCTTTTTATTAAATGTTATTTTGATTGCATTATGGTCTGAAAAGGATGCATTTACTATTTTTGCCTTACTGCATTTGATTTTGAGGTTTTTATGCCCTAGTGTATGATCAATTTTTGTATAGGTTTCATGAACTGCTGAGAAGAAAGCATATTCTTTTCTGTCTCCATTTAGCTTTCGCCAAAGATCTATCATATCAAACTTTTCTAGTATTCTCTTTACCTCTTTGACTTCTTTCTTATTTATTTTGTGGTTTGATTTATCTAATTCTGAGAGTGCAAGGTTAAGATCTCCCGCTATTATAGTTTTGCTATCTATTTCCTCTTGCAGCTCTCTTAATTTCTCTTTTAAGAATTTAGATGCTGCACCACTTGGTGCATATATGTTTAATATTGATACTGCTTCATTATTGATGCTGCACTTTAGCAGGATATAATGCCCTTCCTTATCTCTTTTAATTAGATCAATTTTTGTTTTTGCTTGATCTGAGATGAGGATGGCTACTCCTTCTTTTTTTGGTTTTGCCTGAAGCATAATAGATTCTGCTCCACCCTTTTACTTTTAGTTGGATGTCTCACCCTCTTTCAGGTGTCTTTCCTGTAAACAACATATAGTAGGATTCTGACTTTTAATCCAGTCTGCTAACTGCTTCCTCTTTATGAGGCAGTTTGCCCCATTCACATTTATGGTTAGAAGGACTAATTCTATATTGCTTGCCATCCTATTAACCCCTGCTTATGCTTTTCCCCTTTCCTTCCCTTTTACCCTCCTATCCAGTATTAAACTGGTGAATACCACTTGCTTTTCACAGCCCTCCCTTTTTAGGATCCCTCCCCCACCTTAAAGATCCTCCCCTTATTTTACCCCTTTTCCTCGAAATTACTGTATTCCCTTCCCCTTAGCTTACTCCTTCTCTTTCACTTTTCAATGAAGTGGAAGAAGTTTCACTATAAATCTAATATGTCTATTGATACACGCTATGTTCATCTCCCTCCTTTCTTTCTCTCAGATATAATAGGTTATGTTTGCCTCTTCATGAGATGTAGTACCACCACTTTACACTTTTTTATGATATAATCTCCTTTCCACCTCTAGTTTCTAAGACAAATTGTACATATGTTCTTTACATATTTTTTTGACAGAAGTATAGTTCTCAAGATTTCTTTTTACCTTTTTAGAAATCTCTTGAGTTCTGTATTTGAAGATCAAACCTTTTATGTAGGTCTGGTTTTTTCATCAAAAATAGATGGAATTCATTTATTTCGTTAAATGTCCATCTTTCATCTTCTTCCCTGGAAAATGATGCTCATTCTTGCTGGGTAAGTTATTCTTGGCTGCATACCAAGTTCCTTAGCCTTTCAGAATATCATGTTCCAGGCCCTGCGTTCTTTTAATGTGGATGCTGCTAGATCCTGGGTTATCCTTATTGTGGATCCTCCATATCTGAATTGCTTTTTTCTAGCAGCTTCCAATATCTTTTCCTTTGTCTGATGGTTCTTGAACTTGGCCACTATATTTCTTGGCGTTTTGATTTTAGGGTCCCTTTCAGTAGGTGATTGATGAATTTTTTCAATGCCTATTTTACCCTCTGTTTCCAGAATGTCTGGGCAGTTCTCTTTGATAATTTCCTCGAAAATGGTGTCCAAGCTCTTTTTTTCCTCCCATTTTTCAGGGAGTCCGATTATTCTCACATTGTCTCTCCTGGATCTGTTTTCCAGGTCTGTTGTCTTTCTGGTAAGGTACTTGACATTCTTTTCAATTGTTTCATTTCTCTGGTTTTGCAGACTACCTCTTGGTTTCTCCTTGAGTCATTCATTTCTACTTGTTCCAGTCTAATTTTCAATGATGTATTTTCTTCATTCACTTTTTTTATATCTCTTTGTAATTGTCCAATTGAGTTTTTAATTTCTATAGAATTTTTTTCCATTTTATCCATTTTATTTTTTAGAGAGCTGATTTCTTTTTCCAGCTCACTAATCCTGTTTTCCTTGGAGTTGTTTACCTTTTCCAGCTCACTAATCCTGTTTTCCTTGGAGTTGTTTACCTTTTCCAGCTCACTAATCTTGTTTCTCAATGATTTGATTTCTTTATCCACTCTGTCTTTGAATGCATGGGATGACTTCTCCAGGCTCTCTTGCCAAGCTTCCTTTTCCTTTTCCCATTTCTCTTCCAGCTCTCTTGTGAGAGCCTTTTTGATTTCCTCTATGAGGTTCTTTTGTATTGAGGAGCAGCTTATATCCCTCCCAGGGGATACATCTGGGGACAGTCTGTTCCTAGTCTCCTCAGCATTTGAAGTCTGCTCCCTCTCCACACAGAAGCTGTCAATGGTTAGAGCCCTTTTAAATTTTTTGTTCATTTTGTCAGAGCAGGAATCAAAGAAAACAAACTGACAAGAGAAACAATTGGTCTGTTTTGTGGGGGATGGGGTTGGATGGTATTAATGGGCTTCCTCTACAGACTGGGGGTAGGGCAACAGAGAGCCACTAACAGAACAGCAATGACTGTACTGAGTCTGTGCTCTGAGGCTCCGAGAATGCACCGAGTCAGTCCAGGTGGGGGTTGGGGGTGGCCGGGCTCTGAGAGACGCTGGCTTTCTGGGGTTTTAATCTTCACCTCCAGGGTTTACACCCTCTCCGCTGCTCCTGGCTTGCTGCCAAGATGGAGCATCCACAATGGGGCAAAAGCCCTTTCAAAGAAATGGCAGAGATCACACCCCTCCCCCTCCAGTCTGAGCTGTGTGAGCTGCCTGTCTTGCTCTGGCTGTCTGCACCCAGTCTGATTGACCCTCCCCCGAACAAACACAGACCTTTTCTGGCGACTTTCAAGGATGTCTTCTCTTGGTGATTATTTGTGGATTTCTTTCTGGGTCAAGCATTAAGTCAGAGGCTTGTCATGAAGTAAGTTCTGAGAGAAAACAAGGAGCTCAAGCAGCTGTCTGCCTCCACGCCGTCATCTTGGCCGGAAGTCCCAACTTATACAAAAATTGACCATATATTAGGACATAAAGATCTCAAAATTAAGTGCAAGAAGGCAGAAATAGTAAAGGCTTTCTTTTCAGATCATAATGCAATAAAAAGTACATTAACAAAAAGTTAGGGGTAAAAAGATAAAAAATGAATTGGAAACTAAATAATCTCATCTTAAAGAATGACTGGGTGAAACAGCAAATTATAGACACAAGTAATAATTTCACTGAAGAAAATGACAAAGATGAGATATCATAACAAAATTTGTGGGATGCAGCTAAAGTGGTAATAAGGGGAAATTTTATATCTTTGGAGGTTTACTTGAAGAAAATAGAGAAAGAGAAGGTCAATGAATTGGGCTTGCAACTTAAAAAGCTAGAAAAAGACCAAATTAAAAAACCCCAATCAAATACTAAACTTGAAATTCTAAAATTAAAAGGAGAAATTAATAATATTGAAAGTAAAAATACTATTGAACTAATAAATAAAACTAAGAGTTGGTTTTATGGAAAAACCAATAAAATAGATAAACCTTTGGTAAATCTGGTTAGAAAAAGGAGATAAGGAAATCAAATTGTTAGTCTTAAAAATGAAAACTGGGAACTGTCCACCAATGAGGAGGAAATTAGAGAAATAGTAAGGAGCTACTTTGCCCAACTTTATGCCAATAAATTCTATAACCCAAGTGAAATGGAGGACTACCTCCAAAAATATAGGCTTTCCAGATTAACAGAGGAGGAAGTAAATTGTTTAAATAGTCCCATTTCACAAAAAAAGAAATAGAGCAAGCTATTAATTAATTCCCTAAGAATCTCCAGGACCAGATGGATTCACAGGTGAATTCTACCAAACATTCAAAGAACAATTAGCTGCAATATATAAACTATTTGAAAAAATAAGGAGTGAATGAGTCCTATAAAATTCCTTTTATGATAGACATGGTACTGATACCCAAACCAAGTAGGTTGAAAACGGAGAAAGAAAACTATAGACCAGTCTTGCTAATGAATATTGATGCTAAAATCTCAAATAAGATATTGGCAAAAAGACTACAGAAAATCATCTCCAGGATAATACATCATGATCAAGTAGGATTTATACCAGGAGTGCACGGCTGGTTTAATATTAGGAAAACTATCAGTATAATTGGCCATATTAATAATCAAAATAACAAAAAGCATATGATCATCTCAATAGATGCAGAAAAAGCATTTGATAAAATCTAACATCCATTTCTATTAAAAACACTTGAGAGTATAAGAATAAATGGAATTTTCCTTAAAATAATCAGTAGCATTTATTTAAAACCATAAATAAGGATTATATGTAATGGAGAAAGATTGCAACAATTCCCATTAAAATCAGGTGTGAAACAAGTTTGTCCAATATTACCAATACCATTCAATACTGTATTAGAAATGCTAGCTTAGGCAATAAGAGTGGAGAAAGAGATTAAAGAAATAAGAGTAGGTAATGAGGAAACCAAATTATCACACTTTGCTGATGATATGAGGGTATACATCGAGAACTCCAAAGATTCAACTAAAAAGCAACTAGAAATAATTTACACCTTTACCAAAGTTGCAGGATACAAAATAAACCCACATATATCATCAGCATTCTTATATGTCACTAACAAAATCCAACAGTCACAGCTACAGAGAGAAATTCCATTTAAAGTAACTACCGATAGTATAAAATATTTAGGAATCTCTCTGCCAAGGGAAAATCAGAAACTATATGAGCAAAACTACAAAACACTTTCCACACAAATTAAGTCTAATATAACCAATTGGAAAAATATTAAGTGCTCTTGGAAAGGGCAAGCAAATATAATAAAGATGACAATACTGCTTAAACTAATCTATTTATTTAGTGCTATAACAATCAGACTCCCAAAAAACTATTTCAATGACCTAGAAAAAATAACAACAAAGTTCATGTGGAAAAACAAAAGATCAAGAATTTCAAGGGAATTAATGAAAAAAAAAAATCAAATTAATTTGGCTTAGCTGTACCAGGTCTAAAATTATATTATAAAGCACTGGATACCAAAACCATTTGGTATTGGCTAAGAAATAGTCTAATTGAGCAGTGGAATAGGTTAGGTCCAAAGGATAAAATAATCAATAACTCTAATAACCTAGTGTTTGACAAACCCAAGACCCTAGCTTTTGAGATAATAACTCAATGTTTGACAAAAATTGTTCGAAAAATTGGAAAGTAATATGGCAGATTAGGCATTGATCCACACTTAATACAGTACACCAAGATCAGATCAAAAATGGCTTCATGACCTAGGAATAAAGAATGAGATTATAAATAAATTAGAGGAATATAGTATAGTTTACCTCTCAGACCTGTGGAAGAGGAATGAATTTATGTCCAAGGGAGAACTAGAGATCATTATAGCTCACAAGGTAGAAAACTTTGATTATATCAAATTGAAAATTTTTGTACAAACAAAATCAATGCAAATAATTTTAGAAGGGAAACAATAAACTGGGAAAACATTTTTACAGTCAAGGGTGAACCCTTGATAAAGGCCTCATTTCCAAAATATATAGAGAATTGACTCTAATATATAAGAAATCAAGCCAATTTCCAATTGATAAATGGTCAAAGGATATGAACATACAATTCTCAGATAAAGAAATTGAAACTATTTCTAGTCATATGAAAAGATGCTCCAAATCATTAATAATCAGAGAAATGCAAATTAAGAAAACTCTGAGATACCACTACACACCTGTCAGATTGGCTAGAATGACAGGGAAAGGTAATGTACAATGTTGGAAGGAATGTGGGAAAACAGGGACACTGATATATTGTTGGTGCTACTGTGAATACATCCAGCCATTCTGGAGAGCAATTTGGAACTATGCTCAAAAAGTTATCAAACTGTGCATACTCTTTGACATAGCAGCTTTGCTACTGGGTTTGTATCCCAAAGAGATCTTAAAGAAGGGAAAGGGACCTGTATGTGCAAGAATGTTTTTGGCAGCCCTCTTTGTGGTGATCAGAAACTGGAAACTACATGGATACCCAACTTTTGGAGATGGGCTGAATAAATTGTGGTATATGAATAGAATGGAATATTATTGCTCTGCAAGAAATGACCTACAGGATGATTTCAAAAAGGTCTGGAGAGACTTATATGAACTGATGTTGAGTGAAATGAACAGGACCAGGAGATCATTATATACTTCAACAACAATAATGTATGATGATAAATTCTGATGTATGTGGTCCTCTCCAACAATGAGATGAAGCAAATCCTTTCCAACAGAGCAGTAATGAACTTAACCAGCTGCACCCATCAAAAGAACTCTGGGAGATGACTATGGACCACTACATAGAATTTCCAATCCTTCTAATTTTGTCCACCTGCATTTTGGATTTCCTTCACTGGGTAAATGTACGATATTTCAAAGTCTGATTCTATTTGTTCAGCAAAATAACTGGTCATGTATACATATATTGTATTTAATTTATACTCTAACATATTTAACATGTATTGGTCGACCTGCCATATTGGGGGGGAGGAAATTGGAAAAAAAAGTTTTGGCAATTGTTAATGTTGTAAAATGACCTATGCAAATATCTGGTAAATAAAAACATATTATTAAAAAAAGAAATAATATGAACAACTTTTAATTAAATACAAAAGAGAATTCTCTCTAACCTCATCAGAAAAAAAAATGAAAAGGAGAATTTGCCACTAATGAAGAGGAAATTACAGCAATAATTAGGAGTTACTTTGCCAAACTTGATGCCAATATATTCAATAACTTAACTGAAAGGAAAGAATACCTTCAAAATATAGCTTGCCAAGAATAACAGAGGAAGAAGTAAATTGGTAAAACCATCCCATCTTAGAAAAAGAAATAGAAAAAGCTATTAATCAACTCCCTAACAAAAATTGCCAAGGACCGGATAGATGTACATGTGAATTCTACCAAACATTTATTTATTTATTTATTTTTATAGGAGATATTTTTTTTATTTTATTTATAATTTTTGACAGTATATATGCATAAGTAATTTTTAAATAACATTATGCCTTGTATTAATTTTTCCAAATTATCCCCTCCATCCCCTTTATGACAGGCAATCCAATACATTTTATATGTGCAACAATATAACCTAGATACAATATATGTGTGTAAATACCATTTTCTTGTTGCACATTAAGTATTAGATTCCGAAGGTATAAGTAACCTGGGTAGATAGACAGTAATGCTAACAATTTACATTCATTTCCCAGTGTTCCTTCTCTGGCTGTAGTTGTTTCTATCCATCATTGATCAACTGGAAGTGAGTTGGATCTTCTTTATGTTGAAGATATACATTTCCATCAGAATACATCTTCATACAACATTGAAGTGTACAACGATCTTCTAGTTCTATTCATTTCACTCAGCATCAATTCATGTAAGTCTCTCCAAGCCTCTCTGTATTCCTCCTGCTAGTCATTTCTTACAAAGCAATAATATTCCATCACATTCATATACAATAATTTACCCAACCATTCCTCAATTGATGGACATCCATTCATCTTCCAGTTTCTAGCCACTATGAAAAGAGCTGCCACAAACATTTTGGCACATACGGTCCCTTTCCCCTCCTCAGTATTTCTTTGGGATATAAGCCCAATAGCAGCAATGCTGGATCAAAGGGTATTCACAGTTTGATAACTTTTTGGGCATAGTTCCAAATTGCTCTCCAGAATGGCTGGATTCTTTCACAACTCCACCAACAATGTATTAGTGTCCCAGTTTTCCGACATCCACTCCCACATTCATCATTATTTGTTCCAGTCATCTTAGCCAATCTGACAGGTATGTAGTGGTACCCCAGAGTTGTCTTAATTTGCATTTCTCTGATCAGTAGTGATTTGGAATACTCCTTCATATGAGTGAATACAATTTCAATTTCATCATCTGAGAATTGTCTGTTCATATCCTTTGACCATTTATCAATTGGAGAATGATTTGATTTCTTATAAATTATGGTCAGTTCTCTATATATCTTGGAAATGAGACCTTTATCAGAACCTTTAACTTTAAAAATATTTTCCCAATTTGTTACTTCCCTTCTAATCTTGTTTGCATTAGTATTGTTTGTACAGAAACTTTTTAGTTTGATGTAATCAAAATCTTCTATTTTGTGATCAATAATGATCTCTAGTTCTCCTCTGGTCATAAATTCCTTCCTCTTCCACAGGTCTGAGAGGTAGACTATTTTCTGTTTCTCTAATCTATTTATTATCTCCTTCTTTATGCCTAAATCATGGACCCATTTTGATCTTATCTTGGTATATGTTGTTAAGTGTGGATCCGTATCTAATTTCTGCCATACTAATTTCCAGGTTTCCCAACAGTTTTTTCCAAATAATGAATTTTTATCCCTAATGTTGGTATCTTTGGGTTTGTCAAAGACTAGATTGCTACAGATGTACCCTTTTTTGTCCTTTGTATCTAATCTGTTCCACTGATCAACCAGTCTATTTCTTAGCCAATACCAAATGGTTTTGGTGACTGCTGCTATATTATATAGATCAGGTACACCTAGACCACCTTCATCTGACTTTTTTTTCATTAATTTTCTTGAAATTCTCGACCTTTTGTTCATCCATATGAATTTTGTTGTTATTTTTTCTAGGTCATTAAAATAGTTTCTTGGGAGTCTGATTGGTATAGCAATAAATAAATAGATTAGTTTGGGGAGTATTCTCATCTTTATTATATTCGCTCAGCCTATCCAAGAGCACTGAATGTCTTTTCCAATTATTTAAATCTGACTTTATTTTTGTGGCAAGTGTTTTGTAATTTTGCTCACATAATTCCTGACTATTCTTTGGTAGATGGATTCCCAAATACTTTATACTCTCAACACTTGTTTGGAATGGAATTTCTCTTTGTATTCCTTGCTGTTGCATTTTGTTGGTGATATATAAAAATGCTGACGATTTATATGGATTTATTTTGTATCCTGCCACTTTGCTAAAATTCTGAATTATTTCTAATAGTTTTTTAGCAGAGTCTTTGGGATTCTCTAATTATACCATCTTGTCATGTGCAAAGAGTGATTGTTTGATTTCCTCATTTCCTACTCTGCTTCCTTGAATCTCTTTCTCGGCTCTTATTGCCGAGGCTAGCGTTTCTAGTACTATATTGAATAGTAATGGTGATAGTGGGCAACTTTGTTTCACTCCTGGTCTTACTGGGACAGGTTCCAGTTTATTTCTATTGCATATTATGTTTACTGATGGTCGTAAATATATGCTTCTGATTATTCTAAGGAATAGTCCATTTATTCCTATACACTCAAGCGTTTGTAGTAGGAAAGGATGTTGGATTTTATCAAATGCTTTTTCTGCATCTATTGAGATGATCATATGATTTTTATTAATTAGGTTATTAATATGGTCAATTACGGTAATAGTTTTCCTAATATTAAACCAGCCTTGCATTCCTTGTATAAATCCTACTTGATCATAGTGTATTATCCTGGGGATAATTTTCTGAAGTCTTTTTGCTAATATCTTATTTAAGATTTTAGCATCAATATTCATTAAGGAAATTCGTCTATAATTTTCTTTCTCAATTTTTGATCTACCTGGTTTAGGTATCAGTACCATGTTTGTGTCATAAAAGGAGTTTGGTAGGACTCCTTCATCCCCTATTTTTTTTCAAATAGTTTATATAACACTGGGGCTAATTGTTCTTTAAATGTTTGTTAGAATTTACATGTAAATCCATTTGGTCTTGGGGATTTTTTCCTGGGAAGTTGATTAATAGTTTGTTCTATTTCTCTTTCTGAAATGGGATGATTTAAGCAGTTTACCTCCTCCTCTGTTAATCTAGGAAGCCTATAGTTTTGGATGTAGGCATCTATTTCACTTAAGTTATCAAATTTATTGGCATAAAGTTGGGCAAAGTAACTCTTTATTATTTCTCTAATTTCCTCTTCATTGGTGGAAAGATCGCCCTTTTCATTTATAAGACTAACAAATTGATTTTCCTCTTTCTTTTTTCTGTTCAGATTTAACAAAGATTTATCCATTTTATTGGCTTTTTCATAAAACCAACTCTTGGTTTTATTTATTAATTCAATAGTTTTTGTTACTTTCAATATTATTTTTTTCTCCTTTTAATTTTAGAATTTCAAGTTTAGTTTTTGGTTGGGTGGTTTTAATTTGGTCTTTTTCAAGCTTTTTAAGTTGAAGGCCCAGTTCATTGATCTTCTCTTTATCTATTTTATTCACTTAAGCATTTAAAGATACAGAATTTTCCCTTATTACTGCTTTAGCTGCATCCCACAAACTTTGGTATGATGTCTCATCATTCTCATTGTCTTGGGTGAAATTATTGTTTCTATAATTTGCTGTTTCACCCTTTAAAATAAACCCTGTTTATTCTTTAAAATAAGATTATTATATTATTATTATTATAAGATTATTCAGTTTCCAATTACTTTTTGGTCAACTTCTTATTGAATGTAGTTTTTATTGGATTGTGATCTGAGAAGAAGGCATTTAGTATTTCTGCCTTCCTGCATTTTATTTTGAGATCATTATGTTCCAATATATGGTCAATTTTTGTATAGGATCCATCAACTGCTGAGAAGAAAGTATACTCCTTTCTATCACCATTCAGTTTTCTCCCAAGGTCTTTCATACCTAGTTTTTCTAATGTTCTATTTACCTCTTTAATTTCTTTCTTATTTGTTTTGTTGTTTGATTTATCTAATTCTGAGTTTGCAAGTTTGAGATCTCCCACTATTATAGTTTTGCTGTCTATTTCTTCTTGCAACTCTCTTAACTTTTCCTTTAAGCAGTTAGATGCTATACCAATTGGTGCATATATGCTTAGTATTGATATGACTTCATTTTCTATGCTACCTTTTAGCAGGACATAGTTGCCTTCCTTATATCTTTTAATTAGATCAATTTCTGCTTTTGCTTTATCTGAGATAGGATTGCTACCCCTGCTTTTTTGGCTTCACCTGAAACATAATCGATTCTGCTCCAACCTTTTACCTTTACTCTGTATGTATCTCCCTGCTTTAAGTGTGTTTCCTGTAAACAACATATTATAGGGTTCTGACTTTTGATCCAGTCTTCTATCTGCCTCCATTTAATGGGAGAGTTCATCCCATTAACATTTACAATTAAAATTACTTATTCTGTATTTCCTGCCATCATATTATCTCCTGATTATGCATTTTTCCCCCTTTTCCCCCATGAACCCCTTCCCCAGTATTTAATCTATGGACCCCACTTGTGATGCACTGCCCTCCCTTTTAGTATCCCTCCCCTCTCCTTATAAGTCCCTTCCCCTTTCTTATTCCCTTCCCTTATTCCCCTTTCCCTTTTCCCTTTTCTTCTCCTCCCTTATAATGAGGTGATAGAGAATTCTCTGAAAAACAAATATGTCAATTATTTACTCTTTGAGCCTATTCTGATGAGAGTAAGATTCACACAATATTTCTCCCTCTCTCTAAATTCCCTCAGATGTGGTATATTTCCTGGGATGTAGTTTCCCTCTTTTCATTTCTCCTTTCCCTTTTTCCCATACTATCCCCTTCCCTTTACTACTTCCCTTTTTTATGTTATATCAGTAAAATCAAACTATCCATGTGGACTTTTGTGTATATCCACAACAGAGATACAGTTCTCAAGACTTCTTTTTACATTTTTCTGCTTCTCTTCAGTCTTGTGGGTGTAGATAAAATTTTTTGTTTAACTCTGGTTTTTTTTCTTAGAAACAAATAGAATTCCTCTGTTTAATTAAATGACCGTCTTCTTCCATGGAAGAAAATGCTAAACTTAGCTGGGTAGTTTATTCTTGGTTGCAATCCTTGTTCTTTTGCCTTTCAGAATATCAGGTTCCTGGCTCTTCGATGCTTTAATGTGGAGGCAGCCAGATCTTGTGTGACCCTTATTGTGGCACCTTGATATTTGAATTGTTCTTTTTTTTTAGCTACTTGCAGTATTTTTTCCTTAGTTTGGTAGTTCTGCACCTTAGCCACTATGATCTGTGGAGTTCTTTTTTTAGGGTGTTTTTCAGAAGGTGTTCATTGAATTCTTTCAAAGCCTATTTTCCCTTCTGTTTCTATTATCTCTGGATAGTTCTTTTTGATGATTTCCTGTAAAATAAAATCTAGGCTCTTTTTTTCATCATAATTTTCTAGAAGTCCAATGATTCTCAGATTATCTCTCCTCGATCTATTTTACGGGTGTATACATTTTCCCAGTAAATATTTGCCATTATTCTTCAGCTTTTCATTTTTTTTTTTGTTTTGTTTGACTGATTCTTGGTTTCTCAATGAATCATTCATTTCTATTTGTTCAGTCCTGATTTTTAATGAGTTATTTTCTTCAGTCACATTTTTTAGTTCTTTTTGTGTATGCCCAATTGAGTTTTTAAATGAATTATTTTGCTTTGCTGAATTTTTTTCCATTTCACTAATTTTATTTTTTATTTTTTTTAGTGAGTTATTTTCTTTTTCCAAATTCTACTTACTTGGGAATTTTTTATCTTTTCCAATTCAGAAATCTTACTTTCCTGTGATTTTTTAACCTTTTCCAATTCACAAATTTTGTTTCCCTGCACCTCTTGTGAATTCTTTAATTTTTCCAACTCAAATTTCAGGATGTTGTTATTCTCTAGCATGGCTTCTCTTTCCTTTCCCCATTTTTCTTCAAGCTCTCTTAACTTTTTAATAGTCTCTTCTTGGAGAGAGTTATGTGATGGGGGGCAGGTATCATTCCTCTTGAGGGTGTTATCTGGAGATTGTCTGCTGTTAGTCTCCTCTGGGTTGGATACCTGCTCTTTCTCTGTATAAAAGGTGTCAATAGTTGTCTTCAGCTTCTTACTCATTGTTACCATACTGTGGGGCCTGTCTGCTCTTGGGTAAGAAATTTATTTACCAGCTTCCTGCCAGACCAAATAGATGAAGCAAGTCCTGTGCCTGACCTAAGAGAGAGCTCTGGGAGAGAGTTCCCCTTCCCCCTCCCAAGAAAGGACTCAGAGGTGGTTAGCACTGCTGTTCTGAGAATAGTGCCTAGTGGGGAACCCTGCTGTGTGGACTACTGACTGCCCTGAGGTTTAAGGCTGAACAGTGAAAGCATCACAAACTCCAGCCCATGCCTCCCGTGGGGCCGTGGATATCAGCAGCTGACGTGAAAAGCCCCAGGGCTCAAACTGGAAGTGCCTGCCCAGAAACCTTTGTCCCTACTTCAAAGGTTTCGCTTCTCTGGGAATGCTGCTGCCGCTACAATTCCATTGCCTCAGGCTGAGCCCCACACTATGTGGATTAGAGGCTGCCTTGGGTTGTGTCCCCACTGTTCAGGCTCTCAACTACCTCAAGGAGAAGCCCCAGACAGCATAAGGCAGCTGCACAGCCATGCTGAGATTGGTGCTAGGCCACTTCCAGATTGGGTTGGATCTAGGATCTGGGTTTGTATTTTAGAGTGGCTTGATTTTCCTTCTGATCTGTTATTTTATAAGCAGAATAGAGCTATCATCCTGTGCCAGATTCTTCTATCTTAGTGGCTTCTCTGATACCAGAGTTCTCCCCAGCTTGCTTGGCACAGTGTGCTAGCACCTAACCCTGTCATTGCTGATCTTTTTTTCCTCCCCTTGGAACCGACCTTTTTTGTTGCAATTCCAGATTATCTTCAGCTGGTAAGTTGTGCTTCTAATCCTTGTGGTTTTTATCGGTCCAGCATTATTTTTGAGGCTGATATAACTAGTTGGTATTGGGGGAAGAAAGGAGCTTACAAATTCACACATATCTTCTTCCCCATCTTGGCTCCGCCCCCCCCATCGTTGTTATTATCTTGAGGGAAATTATTACTTGTGTCTATAATTTGCTGTTTCACCCAATCATTCTTTAAGATGATTAAGATTATTTAGTTTAGTTTCCAATTACTTTTTGGTCTATCTAACTTTTTGTTGAATGTAGTTTTTTTGCATTGTGATCTGAAAAAAAAAAAAAAAAGCATTTACTACTTCTACCTTTCTGCATTTAATTTTGAGGTCTTTTTGTCTTAATACATGGTCAGTTTTTTATAGGTTCCATAAACTGCTGTCACTATTCAAAAATCTATTATACCAATTTTTTCTAATATTTTATTTACCTCCTTAATGTATTTCTTATTTGTTTTGTGGTTTGATTTGTCTGATTCTGAGAGTGCAAGGTTGAGATCTCCCATTATTATAGTTTTTCTGTCTATTTCTTCTTGCAACTCTCTTAACTTCTCTTTTAGGAAGTTAGAGGCTATACTACTTGGTGAATATATGTTTAGTATTGATATTGCTACATTGTCTATGATACACTTTTTTTTAGCAAGATATAGTTTCTTTATCTCTCTTAATTAGATCAATTTTTGCTTTTGCTTGATGTGAGATAAGATTGGGTACCTCTGCTTTTTTGACTTCATCTGAAGCATAATAGATTCTGCTCCAGCCTTTTACCTTTACTCTGTATTGTATTATGATTTTAAAGAAAAGTTTGGATTCTCTCCTATAAATGACACTCTCAAGCTCAATTAAAAAATGAAAATAAAAAGTTTTAATCAAACAAGACAAAGTACAGACAATTTAGATTTACACAACAAAACAAATAGAAATAAGAACAATTAACAACATGACAATTATAGCAGATAGAGGAAGAGAATATATCACCAATTCAAGGGAACCTCAAAAACTCAAATGGCTGGGAGTCCCGTTTCAGCCTCAATCAACTTGAATTGTGTAAAGATTTTTCCAGGCAAAGCGTCCTCCCCACAGATGAGCCTCAGTAGAGAGGTAGGACTCTTAATTTTATATACCCCTCTTAGACAAAGAGGGCTTTCAGCCAAGAAGTCTGGCATGTGTGACCATTTAGTATTTTGACTCACTTCATATACCATCTTGACATATGTATGTATCAAATATGTAGTATTTTGACTCACTTCACCTATCATCTTGACATATAAAATAGTGACCATCTAGTGTTTTGACTCATTCCATATGTCTTACCTTGATGTGTTTCCTTAGTAATTGTATATGCTCAGGGAGGAAGCCACCCAGCCCTAAGCATAAACATTTCCAGGAATGGCTAGTTCCTGGTATCTATTGTCAAAGACATATAGAGTTCATGGAATGGTCAAATTCCCATAATATAGAAGATCAGGCCTGTTAGATTTGAGTGAACTCACAATTCTAATATGAAATTTTAATTTCTTATTCATGTATGTACGATTCTGAGGCACTCATTATCCACCTCCATTTTATGGGAAAGTTCATCTCATTCATCTTTATGGTTTAAATTGCTAATTCTGTATTTCCTGCCATCTTATTATCCCCAGATTATGCTTCTATTTTTCTTTTTCTTCCTTACCCCCTTTTCCAATATTAAGCTTATGCGTACCACTTGTGTCACATAGCTCTCCCACTTTAGGATCCCTCACACCCCCTCTGAATCAATTTCCCTTTTTTGTTGCCTTCCCTTATTATTCTTTTCCTTTTCCATTTTCCTCTCCCACTTTTTATTGAGGTGAGAAACGTTTCTCTGTACACCAAATATGTCAATTATTTTCTTTTTGGGCCAACTCTGATGAGAATAAGATTCACACAATGTTCCTCCACCTCTCTAAATTCCCTCAGATATAATAGGTGTTTTTTTTCTCTTAGTGGGATGTAGTTTCCCTCTTTTTATGTTCCCTTTTCCCTTTTTCTGACACTATCCTCTTTCCATTTCTACTTTCTTTTTTTATCTTATATCAGTAAATTAAATTATACATGTACTCTTTATGTATATCCACAACAGAAATACAGGTATCAAGATTTCTTTTTACCTTTTTCTCCTTCTCTTGAGTTCTATGGTTGGAGATCAAAATTTTTGTTTACATATGGTTTTTTCCTTAGAAACAAAGGAAATTCATCTGTTTCATTAAATGTCCATCTTCTTCCAAGGAAGATTATGTTCATCTTAGCTGGGTAGTTTATTCTTGGATGCATTCCAAGTTTTTTTTTTTTTCCTTTCAGAATTTCAGATTCCAGCCCCTTGGTTCCTTTAATGTGGAGACTGCCAGATCTTGAGTAATCCTTATTATGTCACCTCAGTATTTGAATTGTTTTTTTTTTTTTTTTTTTCTGGCTGCTTATAATATTTTATTTTTCCTTAGTCTGATAGTTCTGAAATTTGGCCACCATATTCCTTGGACTTTTTATTTTAGGGTCTTTTTCAGAAAGTGTTTGAATGGGGGGTGGGGCAGAGCCAAGATGGCAGAGAAGATACACGTGAATTTGTAAGCTCCCTTCTTCCCTCAATACTGATTAGTTAAAACAGCATAAAAAATAAAGCTGGACTGATAAAAACCACAAGGATTAGAAGCACAAATTACCAACTGAAGAAAATATGGAATTTCAACAGAAAAGGTTGGTTCCGAGGGGAGAAAAAAAAGATCAGCAATGACAGGGTTAGGTGCTAGCACATTATGCCATTTGGGCTAGGGAGAACTCTGGGATCAGAGAAGCCACTGAGATAGAGGATTCTGGCACAGGCTGTTAGCTCTTCTCTGCTTATAAAACAGCAGTTCAGAAGAGAAATCAAGCCACTTTAAAATATAAAGCCTCGATCCTAAATCCATCCCAATCCGGAAGTTTCCTAACAGATCTCAGCACGGCTATGTAGCCACCTTCTGCGGCCCAGGGTTTCTCCTTGGGGTAGTTGAGAGCCTGACACAGCCTGACAGAAGCCTCTAATCCACATAGTGTGGGGCTCAGCCTGAGGCAGTGGAATTGTAACAGCAGCAGAATTCCCAGATAATCAGAACTACCAGAAAAGTGGATCCTTTGAATTAGGGACTGCGGTTTTCAGGCAGATACTTCTGGTTTGAGCGCATCATACCAAAAATGAGACATCATACAAAAATTAGTGGGATGCAGCTAAAGCAGTAATAAGGGGAAATTTTATATCTTTAGAGGCTTATTTGAACAAATTAGAGGAAGAGAAGATTAATGAATTGGGCCTGCAACTTAAATCTAGAAAAAGACCAAATTAAAAACCCCCAACCAAAAATTAAACTTGAAATAATAAAATTAAAAAGAAAAATCAATAATATTGAAAGTAAAAAAAAAAAAAAAACTATTGCATTAATAAATAAAACTAAGTGTTGGTTTTATGAAAAAGCCAATAAAATAGATAAACCTTTGGTAAATCTGATCAGAAAAAAGGAAAGAAGAAAATCAAATACTTAGTCTTACAAATGAAAAGGGGATCTTTCCACCAATGAAGAGGAAATTAGAGAAATAATAAGGAGTTACTTGGCCCAAATTCATGCCAATATTGATAATTTAAGTGAAATGGATGACTACCTCCAAAACTATAGGCTTCCTAGATTAGCAGAGGAGATAAATTGCTTAAATAGTCCCATTTCAGAAAGAGAAATAGAACAAGCTATTAATCAAGTCCCCAGAAAAAAATCCCCAAGACCAGATGGATTTACATGTGAATTCTCCCAAACATTTAAAAAAAATTAGCCGCACTGCTATATAAATTATTTGAAAAAATAGGGGATGAAGGAGTCCTGCCAAATTCCTTTTATGACACAGACATGGTACTGATACCTAAACCAGGTAGGTTGAAAACGGAGAAAGAAAACTATAGACCAATTTCCTTATTGAATATTGATGCTAAAATCTTAAATAAGATATTAGCAAAAAGACTTCAGAAAATCATCTCCAGGATAATACAATATGATCAAGTAGGATTTATACCAGGTATGCAAGCCTGGTTTAATATTCTGAAACCTATTAGTATAATTGACCATATTAATAATCAAATTAACAAAAACCACATGATCATCTCAATAGATACAGAAAAAAGCATTTGATAAAATCCAACATCCATTCCTACTAAAAATCCTTGATAGTATAGGAATAAATGGACTATTCCTTAAAATAGTCAGGAGCATATATTTAAGACCATCAGTAAGCATAATATATAATGGAAATAAACTGGAACCTTTTCCAGTAAGATTAGGAGTGAAAAAAGGTTGGCCATCATCACCATTACTATTCAATATTGTATTAGAAATGCTAGCCTCGACAATAAGAGTCAATAAAGAGATTAAAGGAAATGAGGAAATCAAACTGTCACTCTTTGTAGATGATAAGATGGTACACTTAGAGAACCCCAGATATTCTAATAAAAAGTTATTAGAAATAATTCAGAATTTTAGCAAAGTGGCAGGATACAAAATAAATCCACATAAATCCTCAGCATTTTTATACATCACCAACAAAATTCAACAGCAAGAGATACAAAGAGAAATTCCATTCAAAACAGCTATTGAGAGTATAAAATATTTGGGAAGGCATCTACCAAAGAAAAGTCAGGAATTATATGAGCAAAATTACAAAACACTTGCCACAAAAATAAAGTCAGATTTAAATAATTGTAAAGACATTTAGTGCTCGTGGATAGGCCGAGCGAATACAATAAAGATGACAATAGTCCCAAACTAATCTATTTATTTGGTGCGATACCAATCGCACTCCCAAGAAACTATTTTAATGACCTAGAAAAAAATAACAACAAAATTCATCTGGTAGAATAAAAGGTTGAGAATTTCAAGGGAATTAATGAAAAAAAGTCAGATGAAGGTGGTCTAGGTGTACCTGATCTAAAGCTATATTATATAGCAGCAGTCACCAAAACCATTTGGTATTGGCTGAGAAATAGACCAGTCGATCAGTGGAACAGATTAGGTACAGAGGACAAAAAAGGGTACAACTATAGCAATCTAGTGTTTGACAAACCCAAAGATACCAACATTTGGGATAAAAATTCATTATTTGAAAAAAATGTTGGGAAAACTGGAAATGAGTATGGCAGAAATTAGATATGGATCCACACTTAACACCATATCCTAAGACAAGATCAAAATGGGTCCAGGATTTAGGCATAAATAATGAGACCATAAATAGATTAAAGGAACAGAGGATAGTCTACCTCTCAGACCTGTGCAGGAGGAAGGAATTTATGACCAGATGAGAACTAGAGATCACTGTTGATCACAAAATAGGAGATTTTGATTACATCAAACTAAACAGTTTCTTTACAAAATAAACTAATGCAAACAAGATTAGAAGGGAAATAACAAATCCGGAAAATATTTTTACACTTAAAGGTTCTGATAAAGGCCTCATCTCCAAAATATACAGAGAATTGACTTTAATTTATAAGAAATCAAATCATTCTCCAATTGATAAATGGTCAAAGGATATGAATAGACAATTTTCAGATGATGAAATTAAAACTATTTCCACTCATATGAAAGAGTGTTCCAAATCACTATTGATCAGAGAAATGCAAATTAAGACAACTCTGATATACCTCTACACACCTGCCAGATTGGCTAAGATGACAAATAATGATGAATGTTGGAGGGGATGTGGGAAAACTGGGATACTAATTCATTGTTGGTGGAGTTGT
This sequence comes from Sminthopsis crassicaudata, assembly GCF_048593235.1. Lineage (NCBI taxonomy): Eukaryota > Metazoa > Chordata > Mammalia > Dasyuromorphia > Dasyuridae > Sminthopsis > Sminthopsis crassicaudata. The sequence goes on from NC_133617.1 coordinate 452,434,185, forward strand.
GAAAGAATCCAACCATTCTGGAGAGCAATTTGGAACTATGCCCTAAAAGTTATCAAACTGTGCATACCCTTTGATCCAGCAGTGCTACTACTGGGCTTATATCCCAAAGAAATACTAAAGAGGGGAAAGGACCTGTATGTACCAACATGTTTGTGGCAGCTCTTTTCGTAGTGGCTAGAAACTCGAAAATGAATGGATATCCATCAATTGGAGAATGGGTGGGTTAATTATGGCATATGAAGTTTATGGAATATTATTGTTCTGTAAGAAATGACCAGCAGGATGATTACAGAGAAGTTTGGAGAGACTGATGCTGAGTTAAATGGGCAGAACCAGAATGTCACTATACACTTCAACAACAATACTGTATGAATAAATATTCTGATGGAAGTGGATATCTTCAACATAAAGAAGATCCAACTCACTTCTAGTTGATCAATGATGTACAGAAACAACTACCCCCAGAGAAGGAACACTGGGAATTGAATGTAAACTGTTAGCACTACCCTCTATCTATCCTGGTTACTTATACCTTTGAAATCCAATTCTTTATATGCAACAAGAAATTGGATTTACACACATATATTGTATCTAGGTTATACTGTAACACATGTAAAATGTATAGGATTGCCTGTCATCTAGGGGAGAGAGTAGAGGGAGGAAGTGGAAAATTTGGAAAAATGAATACAAGGGATAATGTTATATAAAAAAAATTACTCATGCATATGTACTGTCAAATTTTTTTAATTATAAAATTAATTTAAAAAGCTATAGAAAAAAAGAAAGTGTTTGATGAATTCTTTCAATGCTTATTTTACCTTCTGAATCTATTACATCTGGGCAATTCTCTTTGATGATTTCCTGTAAAATCATATCTAGGCTCTTTTTTTCATCATAATTTTCAGGTAGTCCAATAATCCTCAGATTCCCCCTCTTAGATCTTTTTTCCAGGTTTGTTGCTTTTTCCAATTAAATATTTAATATTGTTTTCTAATTTTTCACTTTTTTGGTTTTGTTTACTGATTCTTGATGTCTTAATGAATCCTTCATTTCTATTTGTTCAGTACTGATTTTTAATTATTTATTTTCTTCATTAGCTCTTTTTTATTTCTTTTTTTATATGTCCAATTGAGTTTTTAAATGAGTTGTTTTGCTCCATGGAATTTTTTTTTCCATTGCACAATTTTTTTTTCCAATTCACAAATCCTACTTTCTTGGGAGTTCTTTATCTTTTCCAGTTCAGAAATCCTTCTTTCGTTGGAGTTCTTTACTTTTTCTAATTCAAAAATATTGTTTCCCTGCATTTTCTGGGAATTCTTTACCTTTTCCAATTCATATTTCAGGAAATTGTTACTCTCTTGTGTAGCTTCTCTTTTCTTTCCCCATTTTTCTTCTAGCTCTCTTTTAAGATTTTTATAGTCTTTTCTATGTGAGCCTTGTGTGATGGGGGCCTAGTTACATCCCCCTTTTGGGTATTATATGGAGACTCTTTGCTATTAGTCTCCTCAGGATTGAAAACCTGATCTATTGATGTATAGAAGCTATAAATCTGTCCTTTTTATTTTTTTACTCATTTTTTTTTATAAAGCCTGTACATCTGCCTTCTGGCCATGGAGGTTACCATCTTCCTCTGCAGAACAGTGATAAATATATGGATAGCAGCTGTCCTGCAAATGGGCTGCAAAGAGTAGTAAGGTATGGGAGCGCCCTGGGGAAAAGTTCCCCACCAGAAGTGACTGAGGTCTGGGTATTATGGTTGAGCTGTGGAAGTGCCCAGTGAAGAACCCTGCTGTGCCGATTAGCGACTGCCCTGGGGCTAGAGGCTGAACAGCCAAAGTGTCACTACTCCAAGCCAAAGCCCACTGTGGGACTATGGGTGTTAACAGTTGATCAGCGAATAGCCTTGCATAAGCCAGAAGTGTCTCTTCCTAGGGAAGCACATTAGTGCTGGTGAAGTTCTATTGTCCCAGGCCAAACCCCCACTGTGCAGATTAGAGGTTGCCCTGGCCTTCGACCCCCTTCCATGAAGATTTGTGACTACCTCAGCCTGTGCTGCAGAATGCAGATGCATAGCTGTGCTATGATCTGTGCTGAGTCACTTCTGGCTTTGGCTGATTATAGCCAGATCTTGTTAGGTTCTGGAATTTTGTAGAATACCTTCTGCCTTTGGCTTTAATTTCTCTGCTGGTCTACTGCTTTGCAACTAAGGCAGAGCAGTCAGCTTATGGCAGAACAGTCTCTGTAAATTTTCTAATCATAGAGGCCACCCCTGCCTGGTTTGCTCAATATGCTAGTCACTAGTTCTATAAACAACATATTGGAGGATTCTGGCTTTTAAGCAATCCAATCTGTGATCCACTTCCATTTTATGGGAGAAGTTATTCCATTCACATTTCCAGTTAAAATAACTAATTCTGTATTTCTTGACATCTTATTTAACTTACATTATGCTTTCTCTTTCCTTTCCCTCTTCTCTCTTCCCCAGTATTATGCTTTTGATGACTATCTACCTTAAACAGTCCTCTCCCTTTAGAGCATCTCTCCTTTTCCCTTTCTTTTCCCTTTTCCCCTCCCACTTCCCTATAAGGTGAAACAAGTTTCTCTGTGAAACCAAATATGCCTGATGTTCTCTTTTAGAATCAAATCTGATGACAGTAAAATTCACATGATGCTCATCCCCCATCTTCTTCCCCTCAATTATAATAGTTTTTTTGACTCTTTGTGAGATGTTATTTCCCATATTTTATCTTCTTTTTCCTCTTGTTCCAGTTCAATCCCCTTTCCACTTCTAGATTCTTTTTTTCATATTATCAAAATAAAATCAGATTATACTTGCATTCCCTACATATACTCATAACAGAAATATAGTTCTCAAGACTTCTTTCCTTTTTAAATTTTTATGCTTCATTTCAGTATTTGGAGATCAAATTTTTTGTTCACTTCTGGTCTTTTCATTAGACATAGGTGAAAATCACCTATATCATTGAATTTCCATCTTCTTTCCTGAAAAATGTTGCTCATTTTAGCTGAATATCTTGTTCATGGCTGTAATCCAATTTTCTTTGCACTTCAGAATATCTGATTCCAGGCCTTTTAATCTTTTAAGGGAGGAACTTCTTGGAAGGTCTTGAGTATTTCTAATTGTGGCTCCTTGGCATTTAAATTATTTCTTTCTAGTTGTTTACAATATCTTTCCCTTGGTTTGATAGTTCTGAAAATTAGCCACAATATTCCTTAAGGATTTAATTTTGCAATCTTTTAGGAGCTGATTAGTGAATTCTTTTAATGACTATTTTACCTTCTGATTCTAAGTTATCAATGCATTTTTATAATTTTCTGTAAGATAGTGTTTAGGTTCTTTTGTTTCATCTTGGCTTTCAGGAAATCCAATAATCCTTAGATTGTCTCTCTGTTTTCTCTAATTGTCTCTATTTTCCAGGTCAGTTGTTTTTCCTAGGAGATATTTCATATTTTCTTCTATTCTTTTTCATTTTTTTGCTTTTTTTGTTTGAGTTTTGAAGTCTTGTTGAGTCATTAACTTTCATTTGTTCAATTCTATTATTTTCTTCAGTTATCTTTTTTAGCTCCTTTTGTAATTGGCCAATTGAATGTTTTTATTTGCATTCATTTTTCATTTAACAAATTTTATTTTTCAGTGAATTGGTGTCTTTTTCATATACCTTTTTTAAGGCAGTATATGCTTTTTCAAATCCTTCTTGCAATGATCTCATTTAATTTACCCATTTTTCTTCTAACTCTTTTCTAAGATTATTTATGCAATCTTCCAAGTAAGCCTTTGGGGCTTCATCTGGAGTTGCTTTGCCTTTAGAAACCTTAGTATTTGAGATCTGTTATTCTCTCTCTCCATAAAAGCTGACTATGATGAAAGTTTATTTATTTATTTTTTTTTTTTAAGTTTTTTTAAAGCTTGAGGTCTGTTCAATTCAAAGGAGCAACAGCTGCTTTAATTTGCACTGGCACAGTTCTGCTGATTGATTTCTGGTGCTAAGTAATCTTGGTTAGGTCCAGAGTTCTTCCAGGGCTCAGGGGTGTCAATTTACTTTTTACAAAAGGGAAATATGCCAAACCAGCTGCTTGCAACAAGGATAGAGTAGCCTAACAGGCTCACAGAAGATTCCCATGTGCATGGAAGCTGGAATGCTCTGACTCCCATCCTTAACTTTTTGCCCCAGTCTTCTTGTGCTGCGGTCTGGGCTCTGCAGACTCTTTCCCTGCCCTTTTGAAACAGACCTGTTCTGAAGTTTTTCCAAGGTAACGTCTTCTAGAAATGTATTGCATTCCAAATATTTGTGGATTTTTTTGACTCCTAAACCAGTTTAGAAGCTTAATATGCTGTTGGTTTGAATGAAGGTCAGAGGAGGTCATAGTCATGTCTGCTCTCCACCATCTTGGCTCTGCTCTCTTTTTGATGATTTCATTAGTTCCAATAAGTTCAATTACCAACTCTATCAAAATGTTTTCCAGAGATATATATTCTTCCCTAATCTCTCTCTCCTGAGGATCAACACCAATAAATTTCCCTATAGCTATGCAATCAGTGTAAATAAAAGGCTTTCTTTTCATCATCTTTGACAAAGAAATCCTTTTGCCCTATTTACTTTTTAATCATCATTAATGCCTTGACAAACTCCAAAATATCACATAAATGCTGTTATTATTACTTGCTTTAAGACTTTTAGATATAGATAATTTCATCTCCTGAATAATCTCAGGAGAATTAGAGATTTTTAAAATATCAGCATAAAATGAAAATCAATAAAATCAAGCAATGATGATCATTTTGGTTTGTAATATTATGAAATTCATATCTGAAATATAAATATCTTTCTTCAATTAACAATATTTTCAATCTTGGAAATACAACTTGGAAGTTTGTGATATTCATAGATTTGTAAACAAGTCACTGACAAGTTTACAAGGAATTTGACCTCTGCAATTCAAGGTTATTATTTTTTCTTCCATCTATAAAGGGAGGATAAAACCACTATACATCTTTCGTGAAGATTAAACTCTTAATATGTGTCAAATGCTTTAAAATCTTTGCTGCAAATTCTTTTCTTTTTTTTTTAATTCATTTTTCCAAATTATCCCCCCCCTCCCTCCACTCCCTCCCCCTGATGACAGGCAATCCCATACATTTTACATGTGTTACAAAATAACCAAGATACAATACATGTGTGTAAATACCATTTTCTTGTTGCACAATAAGCATTAGATTCCGAAGGTACATGTAACCTGGGCAGACAGATATTAGTGCTAACAATTTACATTCACTTCCCAGTGTTTCTTCTCTGGGTGTAGCTACCTCTGTCCATCATTGATCAACTGGAAGTGAGTTGGCTCTTCTTTATGATGAAGGTTTCCACTTCCATCAGAATACTTCCTCATACAGTATTGTTGTTGCAGTGTACAGTGATCTTCTGGTTCTGCTCATTTCACTCAGCATCAGTTGATGTAAGTCTCTCCAAGCCTCTATGTATTCTTCCTGCTGGTCATTTCTTACAGAGGAATAATATTCCATAACCTTCATATACCATAATTTACCCAACCATTCTCCAACTGATGAACATCCATTCATCTTCCAGTTTCTAGCTACAACAAAAAGAGCTGCCACAAACATTTTGGCACATACAGGTCTCTTTCCGCTCTTTAGTATTTCTTTGGGATATAAGCCCAGTAGTAGTACTGCTGGGTCAAAGGGTATGCACAGTTTGATAACTTTTTGGGCATAGTTCCAAATTGCTCTCCAGAATGGCTGGATTCTTTCACAACTCCACCAACAATGTATCAGTGTCCCAGTTTTCCCACATCCCCTCCAACATTCATCATTATTTGTTCCTGTCATCTTAGCCAATCTGACAAATGTGTAGTGGTATCTCAGAGTTGTCTTAATTTGCATTTCTCTGATCAGTAGTGATTTGGAACACTCTTTCATATGAGTGGATATAGTTTCAATTTCTTTATCTGAGAATTGTCTGTTCATATCCTTTGACCATTTATCAATTGGAGAATGGTTTGGTTTCTTATAAATTATGGTCAGTTCTCTATATATTTTGGAAATGAGACCTTTGGAAATGAGAGCTGAGTTCCACACCCTCCAGCTGAGCTGGGCAGTGTTTGTTGCCTTGGGCTGTATCCACCGCCTTCTCAATCTTTTAACTATTCTCAGGTGGGAGCTAGGGGCCACACCCCCCAGTGCCTAGATCTGCTGAGTCACCCCTAGGATCCAGGAAGATCTAATCTATCTTTGAATTTTTTAAATAGTTTAGCTTTCTCCTTTGAACTGCTATATTATAAGCAGAGAAGAGCTAACAGCCTGTACCAGATTCCTTTATCTCAGTGGCTTCTCTGATCCCAGAGCCCTTTCCAGCGCTATCGGCGCAGTATGCTAGCACCTGGCCGTCTGTGCTGGCCTTTCTTCTTCCTCCCCTGGGAACTGACCTTTTCTGTTGAAACTCTAGACTCTCTTCAGCTGGTAAGTCGTGCTTCCAGTCCTTGTGGTATCTATCAGTCCAACGCTATTTCTGAGGCTGATTTATCTAATTGGTTGTGAGGGAGTAAGGACATTCACAGAGTCGTGTGTTTCTTCTCCGCCATCTTGGCTCCGCCCCCGCAAATTATTTTCTGTGTGCATATTAAGAACAAAAACCAGCTTAGGTTTCCTTTTCCCAAAATGCTACATTCAAAAAGGGGGAAAGTACAATATTTGGGTTACATAAGTTTTGAAGGTTATTTTTTCATTTTAAACTTCCAGCTGTTTTTTTTTTTCTCTATTGTATTCTTGCCACTGCCATTTTTTAAAGTTCAGTACTTCATTTGCATTAATATCTGAAAGGAAGAGGTATATTCCATTCAAATTACTGACACATTACACATTTTAACTGCAATTTAAAAAAAAAAAAAGCCATTCCATCCTAATGGGCTATGCAGATTCCCAGAGCTCAAAAATATTTGTGATTGTTATGTGACTTTAAGATGGTGGAGAGGACACATACACCTATTTAATCTCCATCTTTGCTCTCAGAATTGATTTCATGACAAGCCTCAGAATTAGTATTTGACTGGGAAAAAAATCCACAAATAATTACCAACAGAAGACATCCTTGAAATTCACCATAAAGGTCTGTTTTTGCTCAGGGATGGGGTCAACCACATCAGGAGCAGGCAGGCAGCCACAGTGTGGTAGCTCACAGTGTGAAGACCTGAGCAGGTAGGGGTGTGATCTCTGTCATTTCTGGAGAAAGACCTTTAGCATAGTGTGAATATTCTGTCTTGCCAGCAAGCCAGGATCAGCAGAGAAGCTGTAAATACAAGAGGTAAAGACTATAACCCCGAAAGTTAGAGTCTCTCATTTCCAAGATATAGAGAATTGACTCTAATATATAAGAAATCAAGCCAGTCTCCAATTGATAAATGGTCAAAGGATATGAACATTCAATTCTCAGATGAAGAAACTGAAACTATTTCTAGCCATATGAAAAGATGATCTAAATCATTATTAATCAAAGAAATGCAAATTAAGACACACCTGCCAGATTGGCTAGAATGACAGAGAAAGATAATGCACAATGTTGGAGGGGATGTGGGAAAACAGGGACACTAATACATTGTTGGTGGAATTGTAAATACATTCAGGCATTCTGGAGAATGATTTGGAACTATACTGAAAAGGTTATTAAAATGTGCATACCCTTTGATCCAGCAGTGTTATTACTGTGCTTATAACCCAAAGAGATCTTAAAAAGGGAAAGGGACCTGTATGTGCAAGAATGTTTGTGGCAGCCCTTTTTGTAGTGGCCAGAAACTGGAAACAGAGTGGATGCCCATCAATTGGAGATTGACTGAATAAATGGTGGTATATGAATAGTATGGAGTATTATTGCTCTGTAAGAAATGACCAACAGGATGATTTCAGAAAGGCCTGGAGAGACTTACATGAACTGATGCTGAGTGAAATGAGCAGGACCAGGAGATCATTGTATACTTCAACAGCAGTACTATATGATGTTCAATTCTAATGGATATGGGTTTATCAAAAAATATGGATATGTCAACAATGACATGAACCAAATCAGTTCCAATAGAGCAGTAATGAACTGAACCAGCTACCCCCCAGGGAAAGAACTCTGGAGATGACTATGAACCACTACATAGAATTCCCAATCCCTCTATTTTTGTCCTCCTGCATTTTGGATTTCCTTAACAGGCTAATTGTCCACTATTTCAAAGTCTGATTCTTTTTGTACAGCAAAATAACTGTTTGGACATATATTGTATTTAATTTATATTTTAACATATGTAAGATGTATTGCTTAACCTGCCATCAAGAGTGGGGGGGAGGGAAGGACGGGAAAAATTGGAACAAAAGGCTTGGCAATTGTCAATGTTGTAAAATTAACCACGCATATATCTTGTAAATAAAAAGCTATATAAAAAAGAATGATTAAGTGAAACAGCAAATTATAGACACAATTAATAATTTTACCAAAGATAATGACATTGATGAGACCATATACCAAAACTTGTGGGATGCAGCCAAAGCAGTAATAAGGGCAAATTTTATATCTTTAGAAGCTTATTTAAATAAAATCGAGAAAGAGAAAAACAATGAATTGGGCTTGCAAATTAAAAATCTAGAAACAGACCAAATTAAAAATCCCTATTCAAATATTAAACTTGAAATTGAATAAAGTGTGGTATATGAATATTATGGAATATTCATATTCCATATGATTTCAGATGGCCCTGGGGAGACTTACATGAACTGATGCAGAGCGAAATGAGCAGGACTAGGAGATCGTCATATACTTCAACAACAATACTATATGATTATCAATTCTGATGGACGTGGCCTTCTTCAACAATTAGATGAACTAAATCAGTTCCAATAGAACTGTAATGAATTGAACCAGCTACATCTAATGAAAGAACTCTGGGAAATGAATATAAAGCACTACATAGAATTCCCAACCCCTCTGATTTTGTCTGCCTACATTTTTGATTCTCTTCACAATTATACACTATTTCAAAGCATGATTCTTTTTGTATAGCAAAATAACTCTATGGACATGTACACACATATTGTATTTAACATATACTTTAACATATTTAACATGTATTGGTCAACCTGTCATCCAGAGGAGGGGGTTAGGGGAAGGAGAGGAAAAATTGGAACAAACAGTTTTACAATTGTCAGTGCTGAAAAATTCTCCATACATATGTCTTGTAAATAAAAAGGTATAGTAAAACAAATAAAATACATATAAAAAAGAAACAATAAAGCAAAACCAAAAAGAATGAAAAAAAAAATAGAAAACAATATGGAATATCTCAGTTGAAGAAACAACTGACAAAGCCAATATAATAAAAAGGATCTTAGATATCCTCTTTCAAGTAATTATCAAGACATCTGTCCTGATGTTCAAGAACCAGAGGATAAAATAGAAATTTGGGAATGACTTCCCAAATCACCTCTTGAAAGAGATCTCAAAATGAAACCTCCCAGGAATATTATAGCCAAATTCTGGAACTCCCAGGTCAAGAAGAAAATATTGCGAGCATTCTGAAAGTAACATTTCAAGTATAGTGCAGCCACAGTCAAGATAAGACAAGATTTAGCAGAATTGGAATTTGAGAAATGAAATATGATATTCCAGAGATTATAACTATGAATCAGCTACCCAGCAAAACTGAATCTATTCCTTCACGGGAAAATATAAATATTCAATGAGATGCAGAACCTTCAAGTATTCATGATAAAAATGCCAGAGCTAAATAAAAAATTAGATTTTCAAATACAAGACTCAGGAGAAGTATAAGAAGTTATTCAGGAAAGGGAAATCAAAGGAACTTAACAAGGTTTATATGTTTACATTTTTATGTGTCACATAGTAGTTGCTATATGAATGCTTATTCTTTTCTCTTTTTCAACCATGATGAATAACAATGAAGTTCATTTTTGGTATTAATATTTGATGAATTTGCATAGTATTTAAGATGATAGTGTCAAGAAAAAACTTTTCTGTTAGCTTTGACTTAATTATTCTATTACTAAAAATCTTTCATTTGCTGAAATCAAATTCTTTACTTTAATTTTTACATCTGTAGCATGAGTGATTTATTTTTCTGAAACTGATCTTGTTGTGTTTAAGAATTTATTTAAGAATTTTGATTTTATTTGTTTTTCAAGTTGGTAAAAGGCTTATGATATAATTGACCATATTAATAATATAATTGACCATATTAATATATAATTGACCATATTAATGTATAATTGACCATATTAATAATCAAATTAATAAAAACCATATGATCATCTCAATAGATGCAGAAAAAGCATTTGACAAAATCCAACATCCATTCCTACTAAAAACTCTTGAGAGTATAGGAATAAATGGATTATTCCTTAGAATAATCAGTAGCATATATTTAAGACCATCAGTAAGCATAATATGCAATAGAAATAAACTGCAACCTTTCCCAGTAAGATCAGGAGTGAAACAAGGTTGCCCACTATCACCATTACTATTCAATATAGTACTAGAAACGCTAGCCTCGGCAATAATAGCCAAGAAAGAGATTCAAAGAATTAGAGTAGGAAATGAGGAAATCAAACTATCACTTTTTGCAGATGACATGATGGTATACTTAGAGAACCCCAAAGACTCTGCTAAAAAACTATTAGAAATAATTCAGAATTTTAGCAAAGTGGCAGGATACAAAATAAATCCACATAAATCCTCAGCATTCTTATATATCACCAACAAAATGCAACAGCAAGAGATACAAAGAAAAATTCCATTCCAAACAAATGTTGAGAGTATAAAGTATTTGGGAATCCATCTACCAAAGAATAGTCAGGAATTATATGAGAAAAATTACAAAACACTTGCCACAAAAATAAAGTCAGATTTAAATAATTGGAAAGACATTCAATGCTCTTGGATAGGCCGAGTGAATATAATAAAGATGACAATACTCCCCAAACTAATCTATTTATTTAGTGCTATACCAATCAGACTCCCAAGAAACTATTTTAATGACCTAGAAAAAATAACAACAAAATTCATATGGAAGAATAAAAGGTCGAGAATTGCAAGGGAACTAATGAAAAAAAAAAAAAAAACTCAGAGGAAGGTGGTCTAAGTGTACCTGATCTAAAGCTGTATTATATAGCAGCAGTCACCAAAACCATTTGGTATTGGCTAAGAAATAGACCGGTAGATCAGTGGAACAGATTAGATACAAAGGACAAAAAAGGGTACATCTATAGCAATCTAATGTTTGACAAACCCAAAGATAACAACATTAGGGACAAAAATTCATTATTCGGAAAAAACTGTTGGGAAAACTGGAAATGAGTATGGCAGAAATTAGATATGGATCCACACTTAACACCACATACCAAGATAAGATCAAAATGGGTCCAGGATTTAGGCATAAAGAATGAGATCATAAATAGATTAGAGGAACAGAGAATAGTCTACCTTTCAGACCTGTGGAGGAGGAAGGAATTTATGACCAGAGGAGAACTAGAGATCATGATTGATCACAAAATAGAAGATTTTGATTACATCAAACTAAAAAGTTTCTGTAGAAACAATACTAATGCAAACAAGATTAGAAGGGAAGTAACGAATTGGGAAAATATTTTTAAAAGTAAAGGTTCTGACAAAGGTCTCATTTCCAAAATATATAGAGAACTGACCCTGATTTATAGGAAACCAAACCATTCTCCAATTGATAAATGGTCAAGGAATATGAACAGACAATTCTCAGATGATGAAATTGAAACTATTTCCACTCATATGAAAGAGTGTTCCAAATCACTACTGATCAGAGAAATGCAAATTAAGACAACTCTGAGACACCACTACACACCTGTCAGATTGGCTAAGATGACAGGAACAAATAATGATGAATGTTGGAGGGGATGTGGGAAAACTGGGACACTGATACATTGTTGGTGGAGTTGTGAAAGAATCCAGCCATTCTGGAGAGCAATTTGGAACTATGCCCAAAAAGTTATCAAACTGTGCATACCCTTTGACCCAGCATTGCTGTGATTGGGATTATATCCCAAAGAAATACTAAAGAGTGGAAAGGGACCTGTATGTGCCAAAATCTTTGTGGCAGCTCTTTTTGTTGTAGCTAGAAACTGGAAGTTGAATGGATGTCCATCAATTGGAGAATGGTTGGGTAAATTGTGCTAAATGAAGGTTATGGAATATTATTGCTCTGTAATTAATGACCAGCAGGAGGAATACATAGAGAGACTTAAATCAACTGTTGCTGAGTGAAATGAGCAGAACCAGAAGATCACTATACACTTCAACAACAATATTGTATGAGGAAGTCTTCTGATGGAAGTGGAAATCTTCAATATAAAGAAGATCCAACCCACTTCCAGTTGATCAATGATGGACAGAAATAACTACACCCAGAGAAGGAACACTGGGAAGTGAATGTAAATTGTTAGCACTACTGTCTATCTACCCAGGTTACTTATACCTTCGGAAGCTAATAATTAATGTGCAACAAGAAAATGGTATTTACACACATATATTGTATCTACATTATATTGTAACACATGTAAAATGTATGGGATTACCTGTCATCGGGGGGAGGGAGTGGAGGGAGGGAGGGGATAATTTGGAAAAATAAATAAAAAAAAAGGCTTATGAGTTCATTAGCACAGAAAAATTTCTGCATTATTCCAATGCAAATCAATAATAGTTTTATAACTTAGAGTGTTACAGAATTTTCTAGTCAAAAGTCACAGAAATTGGAATTGAAGACAGAATTTTCTGACTATAAATTTGTTATTTTATACTCTATACTAGACATTCTCTCAGTCCCTTAACTCTGTTAAAAGTTACTTCCTAACAATGAGCTTCATTCTCAAACTTATAAGACCTCTCATAGAATATGCTAATGCATAAATAGAAAAAAATTTATAATGTCATGCTTTTTTTCTTTTCAAAATTAAAATTTTCTTTTATTTATTTTATTCTTCTATTTATTTTATTTTTTGCACATATTTTTAATTAATTAATTTATAATTATAACATTTTTGACAGTATATATGCATGGGTAATTTTTTGCAACATTATCCCTTGAACTCACTTCTGAATTTTCCCCTCCTTCCCTCCACCCTTTCCCCTACATGGCAGGCATTCCCCTATATGTTAAATATGATATAATATATCCCAGATACAATATGTGTGTGTGCAGAACCAAATTTTTGGTTGCACAGGAAGAATTGGATTCAGAAGATAAAAATAATCTGGGAAAAAAACCAAAAATGCAAACAGATTACACTCATTTCCCAGGGTTCCTTCTCTGGGTGTAGCTGATTCTGTCCATCATTGATCACTTGGAACTGAATTAGATCTTCTCTTTGTTGAAGATATCCACTTCCATCAGAATACATTCTCATAAAGTATTTTTGTTGAAGTATATAATGATCTCCTGGTTCTGATCATTTCACTCAACATCAGTTCATGTAAGTCTCTCCAAGTCTCTCTGTATTCCTCCTGCTGGTCATTTCTTACAGAACAATAATATTCCATAATATTCATATACCACAATTTACCCACCCATTCTCCAATATATAAGCCCAGGAGTAGCACTGCTGGATCAAAGGGTATGCACAGTTTGATAACTTTTGGGGCATAATTGCATTTCTCTGATCAGTAGTGATTTGGAACACTCTTTTATATGAGTGGATAAATATTTTCCCAATTTGTTACTTCCCTTCTAATCTTGTTTACATTAGTATTGTTTGTACAGAAACTTTGATCTTATCTTTGTATATGTTGTGAAGTGTGGATCCATATCTAATTTCTGCCATACTAATTTCCAGTTTTCCCAACAGTTTTTTTCAAATAATGAATTTTTATCCCAAATGTTGGTATCTTTGGGTTTGTCACACACTAGATTGCTATAGATGTACCCTTTTTTGTCCTTTGTACCTAATCTGTTCCACTGATTGACTAGTCTATTTCTTAGCCAATACCAAATGGTTTTGTTGACTCCATGCATATGCTTTTTATATAAAAATAAAAAGCTATAATAAAAATAAATTTTAAAAAAAGAAAAAAAAATACAGTTGGCCAAATGCAAAAAGGAAAAAAAAACCTGGAAAAACTATTCTTTACAAACACAGTAGACTAAATGAAAAAAAAATTACATTGAAGAAAACTACGCTTAGAAAAATAGAAAAGACATACAAAAGCTAACAGAAGAAAATCACATATTAAAAACTAGAAAGGGGCAAATGGAAGCTCTACAAGACATCAAAAATCAGTTGATCAAATGTAAAAGAATGAAAAAGTGGAAGAAAATATAAAATACATGATTGGAAGACAATTGAACTGGACAATAGATTCAGGAGAGATAATTTAAAAATTATTTATCTACCTGAAGGCTGGGAACAAAAAAGGAGCACGGATAACATTTTTCAAGAGATAGTTAAGGAAAACTTCTCTACAATGCTTCAATCAGAGAATGCTTCAATCAGAGAGGGAAATAATCATTGATAGAATTCATTGACTACCACCAGAAGAGATCTTACAGGGAAAACCCTAAGAAATAGTAATGCAAAACTCTAGAACTATAATCTTGAGAAAAAATACTGCAACCTAACATACAAAAACAATTCCAGTACAAAGAGATTATCCAGAATCTGGGAGCTTCTACAATAAAAGTTCAGAAGATCTGAAATATCATATTTAAGATGACAAAGGACCTGTTTTACAATCAAGAATTAACTACCCAGCTAGACTGAGTTTCATCTTTCAGAGGGTAATTGGATCTTCAATGAAATAAGAGACTTTCAAGTATTCAATAGAACCTACACAGAAGATTTTATTTTCTAACAACAGGACTAAAGAGAATCATAGAAAGCTAAACAGGGAAAAACACACGCACACACACAAATATATATCTATATCTATATATATACATATATATATATATATTTAAATAAATAATGTATTTATGTAATAGTTTATGCAATAATAAATGGCTAATAAAATAATATAACAAATATTATAATATATCATATTAAATAAATAATTTAATATTATTAATTTATAGTAATACAATTATAATATAATATATAAATAATTTATTGTTTAAGCAAAATAAATAAATATTTTGATATGATATGATTAAATAATCAATTTAATAATATAATAAATATATATATATATATATTTGCGTGTGTGTTTTTCCCTATATATTGTTTTTTATTATACATTTATTTTTATCATATTATTTAATTTATTATTTGATCATATCATAAAAATATTTATGTATTTATTTTGCTTAAACAATAAATTATTTATATATAATATTATATATTATTATATTATAATTGTATTACTATAAATTAATAATATTAAATTATTTATTTAATATGATATATTATATTACAATATTTGTTATATTATTTTATTAGCCATTTATTATTGCATAAACTATTACATAAATAAATACATTATTTAGTTAAATATATATATATATATATATATATATATATATATATATATATATATATATATATATATATATACACATGTGTATAAATGTATAATAAAAAACAATATACAGGTTTAACTGTATGCATTCCTTGATGGGACTTGTAAGTCTTGAGAACTGTATATGTTATTGGAGCAGTTAGAAGGAGCATAGATAGATGGAAGGTGTGATTGGATATGAATGGACTCTGATGTGATGATACTAAAGATAAATACGGGACATAGAGGGGAAAGAACTGCAATAGGAGAAGAGAAAAGGGGTGGTAAAGTTGGACAAATTAGATTACATGAAGAGGCACACAAAAAAACTATTACAATAGAGGAAAAGTTTTTGTCCACCTGCATTTTTGATTTCCTTCACAGGCTAATTGTATACTATTTCAATGTTCAATTCTTTTTGTACAGCAAACTAACTGTTTGGATATGTATATATATTATATTTAACTTATACTTTAACATATTTAACATGTATTGGTCAACTTGCCATGTGGGGGAAAGGCTAGGGGGGAAGGAGGGGAAAAGTTGTAATAAAAGGTTTTGCAATTGTCAATGCTGAAAAATTACCTATGCATATATCTTGTAAATAAAAAGCTATAATGAAAAAAAAAAACAGGGAAAAAAAAACAATAGAGGGAAAGAAGTAAGAAGGAAGAACACTGTCTAAAGCTTAATTTCATCAGTTTGGGATTAAAGAGGAAATAAGATAATCATTCATTTGGGCATAGAAATCTTACCTTATAATAAAGAAGGAGGAGAAAAGTGAAAGAAAAGGGAGGATGGGATAGAAGGGAAAGCAGAAATAGAGCAGGGTGGGTTAAAAACAAATCACTACTATAGAAAGAGAAGGTGGAAAGAGAGAACAAAAAGACATACGAAGTAAAAAATACAGTGAAGGGAAAAATAGAAATGGTAATCAAAACTGTGAATATAAATGGAATGAACCCTGCTATAAAATCCTCTCTCTCGTTGCAGATAACTCTCTTCTTCTCAAGATCACTGGAATTGGTCTGAATCATCACATTTTTGAAGAGAGCCATGTCCATCAAAATTGATCATGTCTAATCTTGCTGTTGCCATATATAATGATTACCTAGTTCTGCTCATTTTACTTAACAGGAGATCATGCAAGTCTCTCTAGGTATCTCTGAAAATATCCTGTTGATAATTTCTTAGAGAACGATACTATTCCATAAGATTCCTATTGTTAAGGACCATGCCTAAAGTGAAGGGGCAGGTCAATTCTCCAAGTCTTTACAGCTGTGAATCCTAACACTTGAAGGAGTTGCAAAGCAGCCTTTACTAACACATATGTTCCTTATGGATTGGGAATGAAATAAATTGGAGGCAAGAGGGAAGAGGAGGGAGGTCAGAGAATGCAACTGCTTCTCATTCTCCTTGCATCATTATCATCACCATCATCCTCTCACATGAACACATCCATTCTACATTTCTGAGTTAAACCTCCAGGAGCCACTGGCAGGTGGCTCCCGTATGACAATATCATATACTATAACTTATTCAGCCATTCTCCAATTGATGGACATCCACTAAGTTTCTAGTTTTGACACTACAAAAAGAGTTGCCAAAAACATTTTTTGTGCATTCTTGTGTCTTTGGGATACAAGCCTAATAGAAACATTTCTGGATCAAAGAGTATGCACAGTCTGATAACCTTTATAGCATAGCTCCAAATTGTTCTCCATAATTATTGAATCAGTTCACAATTCCCACTACATTGTACTACTATCTCAATTTTCCCACATCCCCTTCAATATTCCTCATTATCTTTTCCTGTAATTTTAGCCAACCTAAGAGAACCAATCTGTAATGATAACTAAAAGTTGTCTTAATTTACATTTCTCTAAACAATGGTGATTTCGAGCACCTTTTCAGATGTCTAGAAATGGTTTCAATTTCTTCATATAAAAATTGACTGTTCATACCCTTTGACCATTTATCAATTGAAGAATGACTTGATTTCTTATAAATTTTAATCAATTTTGTATATATTTTAGAAATGAGGCCTTCATCAGACCAGTTGAATGTAATTTTTTCCCAGTTTTTACTTCCCTACTAATTATGCCTACATTGGTTGTTTTTCTACAAAAAAATGTTTAATTAATATGATCAAAATTATCTATTTTGCATTCATATTTACAATAATATACTAAAATGATATACCCCACAGATCTGAAAAGTAAACTATCTTTTCTTGTTCTATTTTTTTATAATTCTTTGAGTATATAGCATGAACTAATTTCAAGCTTATCTTGGTATTGGATATAGGTATGGGTCAATGCCTAGTTTCTCTCATACTAATTTCCAATTTTCTTGGCAGTTTTTGACAAATAGTGAGTTCTTATCCCAAATGATGGGGTCTTAGGGTTTGTCAAATATTAAATTACAGTAGTTATTGACTGTTTTGTTCTGTGAAGCTAACCTGTTCCATTGATCAAGTACTTTACCACTTAGTCATTACCAAATGGTTTTTGATGACTGCTGCTTTATATGTTATAGTTTTAGATCTGATACAGTTGGCCATATTAATTTGCATTTTTCATCAACTCCCTTGAAATTTGTGACATTTTTTCCTTGTGAACTTTGTTATTATTTTTTTCTACCTCTGTAAAGTAATATCTTGGGAACCTGGTGAGTATGGCACTGAATAACTAAAATAATTTCGTTAGTATTGTCACTTTCATTATATTACCTTGGCCTACTAATGAGCATTTGATACTTTTCAGTTGGTTAGATTTGACATGATTTTTGTGAAATGTTTTGTAATTGTGCTTATATAGTTTCTGACTTTGCCTTGGCAGGAGACTCTCAAAAATTTTATATTATCAACAGTTATTTTAAATGGAATTTCTCTTTATAGCTCTTATTGCTAGATTGGGGAAAAATCATTTATTCCTATGTAGTTTAATGTTTTAATAGGAATGGGTGCTGGATTCTGTCAAATGTTTTTCTGCATCTTTTGATATAATCACATGATTTTTCTTAATTTTGTTATTGATATAGTCAATTATGCTAATAGTTTTCCTAATATTTAACCATTTCTGTATTCCTGGTATAAATCTTATATGTTCATGGTGTATTATCCTGGGGATAATTTGCTGTAATTTCATTGCTAATATTTTATGTAAGATTTTTTCATCAATACTAATTAGAGAAATTGGCCTATAATATTCTTTCTCTATTTTAACACTACATGATTTAGGTATCAATACCATATCTGTGTTATAAAACTAATTTGCTAGAACTCTTCCTTTCCCTTTTTTCAAAATAGTTTGCATATTGGAATTAATTGTTCTTTAAAATTTTGGCAGAATTCACATGTAATTTTTTTATTATAGCTTTTTATTTACAAGATATATGCATGGGTAATTTTACAGCACTGACAATTGCCAAGCCTTTTGTTCCCCTTTTTCCCCTCCTTCCCCCTACCCTCTTCCTCCAGATGGCAGGTTGACCAATACATGTTACATATGTTAAAGTATAAATTAAATACAATATATGTATACATGTCTAAACAGTTATTTTGCTGTACAAAAAGAATCGGACTTTTAAATAGTTTACAATTAACCTGTGAAGGAAATAAAAAATGCAAGTGGACAAAAATAAGGGTATTGGGAATTCTATGTAGTGGTTCATAGCCATCTCCCAGAGTTCTTTCGTTGGGTGTAACTGGTTCAGTTCATTACTACTCTATTGGGACTGATTTGGTTCATCTCATTGTTGAAGATGAACACATCCATCAGAATTGATTATCATATAGTATTGTTATTGAAGTATATAGTGATCTCCTGGTCCTCACTCAGCATCAGTTCATCACATGTAATATTAAACTACCTGCCATCTAGGGGAGAGAATGGGGGGAAGGAGGGGAAAATTTGAAACAGAAAGTTTTGCAAAGATCAGTGTTGAAAAATTATCCATGCATGTGTTTTGTAAATAAAAAACTTTAATAAAAAAATAAAATCAGCAAATAGCATTTAATTTATTGTTTCATTAATTGTCTGGATGCAAGCAATAGTGAAACTAATAATCCAGATTAAATTTTAAAGGTTTTACTTGCATCAACAAGTAAATCAAAGAGGGAGAACCTGCTAAGCATTTACCAGCACATCACTTAATGACACATACATATTAATACATGTAAATTTATATGGATGTGGAGATTTTTTTCTTAGAAAGTTGATTAATACTATCATGTTCATTTTTTTCTTCGAAAATGGGACTATTTAAATAATTTATTTCCTCTTCTGTTAATTTGGGCAATCCATTTTTAAGTAGTCCTCAATTTCCCTTAGATTATCAGATTTATTCACATATAGTTGATCAATATAACTCCTAATTATTGCTCTAATTTCAGTTTCATTGGTGGAAAGTTCTTCCTTTTCATTTTTGATATTAACAATTTAATTTTCTTCTTTTCTTTTTCTAATAAAATTAAATGAAAGGTTAGCTATTTTGTTTTTTCAAAACAATTCTTACTTTTGTGTATTAATTCAATAGTTTTCATACTTTCAATTTTATTAATCTCATCTTTTATTTTCAGAATTTCAAATTTGATATTTAATTGGGTGGGTTAAATTTGTTCTTTTACTATCTTTTCTAGATACATTGCCAATTCAATAAGTATTCTCTTTCTCTATTTTATTCAAATAAGCATGTAGAGATATAAAACTTCCTCTAAGAATAGCTTTGAATCCATCCCACAAATTTTATTATGTTGTCTCATTATTGTCATTTTCTTGCATAAAATTATTGATTGTGTTTATGATTATGTTGTTTAACCCACTCATTATTTTAGGATCAGATTATTTTCCAATTAATTTTTATTCTATTTTCCCATGGCCTTTTATTGAATGTAATTTTTATTGCATCGTGATCTGAAAAATGTATTTACTATTTGTACCTTTTGGCATTTGATTTTGAGATTTTTATGGCCTAATGCATGGCCAGGTTTTTTTTTTTGTATAGGTTCCATGCATTTCTGAGAATAATGTATATATTTTTTGTCTCCATTTAATTTACTTCAAAAATCTATCATACATAATTTTTTCTAGCATTCTACTTACCTTCTTAATTTCTTTTTTGGCTATTTTTTCTTTCCAGTTTTCTAACTCTGAGAGAGCAAGTTTTTGATTCCCCCAAGTATTTTGTATTTTTGTATTTTGTGATGTAATTCTTCTTTTAGCTCTTGAATTCTCCTCTAAGAATATAGATGCCATACCATTTGGTACATCTATGCTTACTATTGATATTACATCATTATGCATGGTAACTTTTAGCAAGATGTATTTTTTCCCTTATTTTTCCTTATCTCTTTTAATTAGTTCTACTTTTGCTTTTGCTTGATCTGAGATCAGGGTTGCTACCCCTGATTTTACTTATTTTTTATTTTTATTTTATTTTATTCCAGGAATGCAGGGCTGGTTTAATATTAGGAAAACTATTAATATAATTGACCATATTAATAATCAAATTAATAAGAACCATATGATCATCTCAATAGATGCAGAAAAAGCATTTGACAAAATCCAACATCCATTCCTACTAAAAACTCTTGAGAGTATAGGAATAAATGGATTATTCCTTAGAATAATCAGGAGTATATATTTAAGACCGTCAGTAAGCATAATATGCAATAGAAATAAACTGCAACCTTTCCCAGTAAGATCAGGAGTGAAACAAGGTTGCCCACTATCACCATTACTATTCAATATAGTACTAGAAACGCTAGCCTCGGCAATAAGAGCCGAGAAAGAGATTCAAGGAATTAGAGTAGGAAATGAGGAAATTAAACTATCACTTTTTGCAGATGACATGATGGTATACTTAGAGAACCCCAAAGACTCTGCTAAAAAGCTACTAGAAATAATTCAAAATTTCAGCAAAGTGGCAGGATACAAAATAAATCCACATAAATCCTCGGCATTTTTATATATCACTAACAAAATGCAACAGCAAGAGATACAAAGAGAAATTCCATTCCAAACAAATGTTGATAGTATAAAATATTTGGGAATCCATCTACCAAAGAAAAGTCAGGAATTATATGAGAAAAATTACAAAACACTTGCCACAAAAATAAAATCAGATTTAAATAATTGGAAAGACATTCAGTGCTCTTGGATAGGCCGAGCGAATATAATAAAGATGACAATACTCCCCAAACTAATCTATTTATTTAGTGCTATACCAATCAGACTCCCAAGAAACTATTTTAATGACCTAGAAAAAATAACAACAAAATTCATATGGAAGAATAAAAGGTCAAGAATTGCAAGGGAACTAATGAAAAAAAACTCAGAGGAAGGTGGTCTAAGTGTACCTGATCTAAAGCTATATTATATAGCAGCAGTCACCAAAACCATTTGGTATTGGCTAAGAAATAGACCGGTAGATCAGTGGAACAGATTAGATACAAAGGACAAAAAAGGGTACATCTATAGCAATCTAATCTTTGACAAACCCAAAGATTCCAACATTAGGGATAAAAATTCATTATTCGGAAAAAACTGTTGGGAAAACTGGAAATTAGTATGGCAGAAATTAGATATGGATCCACACTTAACACCATATACCAAGATAAGATCAAAATGGGTCCATGATTTAGGCATAAAGAGGGAGATAATAAATAGATTAGAGGAACAGAGGATAATCTACCTCTCAGACTTGTGGAGGAGGAAGGAATTTATGACCAGAGGAGAACTAGAGATCATTATTGATCACAAAATAGAAGATTTTGATTACATCAAACTAAAAAGTTTCTGTACAAATAATACTAATGCAAACAAGATTAGAAGGGAAGTAACAAATTGGGAAAATATTTTTAAAAACAAAGGTTCTGACAAAGGTCTCATTTCCAAAATATATAGAGAACTGACCATAATTTATAAGAAACCGAACCATTCTCCAATTGATAAATGGTCAAAGGATATGAACAGACAATTCTCAGAGGAAGAAATTGAAACTATATCCACTCACATGAAAGAGTGTTCCAAATCACTACTGATCAGAGAAATGCAAATTAAGACCACTCTGAGATACCACTACACACCTGTCAGATTGGCTAAGATGACAGGAACAAATAATGACAAATGTTGGAGGGGATGTGGGGAAATTGGGACACTAATACATTGCTGGTGGAGTTGTGAAAGAATCCAGCCATTCTGGAGAGCAATCTGGAATTATGCCCAAAAAGTTATCAAACTGTGCATACCCTTTGACCCAGCAGCGCTACTACTGGGATTATATCCCAAAGAAATACTAAAGAGCGGAAAGAGACATATATGTGCCAAAATGTTTGTGGCAGCTCTTTTTGTTGTAGCTAGAAACTGGAAGATGAATGGATGTCCATCAGTTGGAGAATGGTTGGGTAAATTGTGGTATATGAAAGTTATGGAATATTATTGCTCAGTAAGAAATGACCAGCAGGAGGAATACAGAGAGGGTTGGAGAGACTTAAATCAACTGATGCTGAGTGAAATGAGCAGAACCAGAAGATCACTGTATACTTCAACAACAATACTGTATGAGGATGTATTCTGATGGAAGTGGAAATCTTCAACATAAAGAAGATCCAACTCACTTCCAGTTGATCAATGATGGACAGAGGTAGATACACCCAGAGAAGAAACACTGGGAGGGGAATGTAAATTGTTAGCACTAATATCTGTCTGCCCAGGTTGCATGTACCTTCGGATTCTAATGTTTATTGTGCAACAAGAAAATGATATTCACACACATGTATTGTACTTAGACTATATTGTAACACATGTAAAATGTATGGTATTGCCTGTCGTCGGGGGGAGGGAATAGAGGGAGGGCGGGTAATTTGGAAAAATGAATACAAGGGATAATATTATAAAATATATATATATAAAAAAAAAAAAAAAAAGAATAGAGAAGTTGAACACCTTAAATGATTTCCAAAAATTAATAGGAGATATCCAATGGATGCGTCCCATGTTAGGCTTGACTACCTGTCAATCGCAACCATTATATGACATTTTAAGGGGAGATATTCACCATGCCAGCTTACAAAAGAAGCTCAAGAGGCTTTGAGACAAGTTGAACTGGCTTTTTCCAAGAGTCACTCAAAAACCCTTGGAAATATCAGTTTTTGCTACACAAGAGGCACCCACAGCAGTCCTTTATCAAGGAGACAGTGTGATAGAGTGGATGAATCTCCCAGCACAACCAGAACAAAGCTTTATTCCTTACCCAGTACTTGTGGCTAGAATTTTATTAAAGACCATTAAGCGGGCAGTACAATTATCTGGGATAAGACCTGACAAAATATATACCTTTTATACTAATGCACAAGTTAATGTGTGCTGTGAAACCACCCCAGAGTGGCAAATTTATTAGCCATGGCTCCAAATTTTACACATGGGTCTCCATTAAAGATAAGTAGACTGTTACATAATTGGCGATAGAAGAAAAAATTTCTAAAGTTTCTCTTAAAGGACCTTAAAAGTTCCTCTTAAAGTTCCTCTTAAAGGATGTATGCATCTTTACAGAACTCCTTTTCAGTCCACTCAGCCAAATGAATTGTATGCAATGGCTCTTACTTATTATCGGGGAGACATAAATACAATATCTGATTTGGCCTATTCAGTAGATGTGGTACAAAGAATTGCCACAGCCCAAATAAAATTTGTAGCCTCCAATATATATATCAGCACTTTAAGGAACTTCAGGAACAAGTGAGAAAGCATCCAGGTAATATTTATATCTTGCCTTTCTTGATGCACTGGCTCTGGCAGACAGGTTTTATAACCCACCGGAAGGACAGTGTCCAGTGTGAACAGCTCCACTGTCTTTAGATAATTGCCAGGTGTTGTGGAGAGACCCAGAAAGTGGTGAATGGAAGGGACTATATAGGTTAACTGCTTGGGGGAGAGGGTTTCCTTGTATCTCCACAGATGGAGAAGGAATTAGATGGGTGCCAACGAGCTGTATTCACCTTGTCCATTGGAGAGAAACAGAGCAAATCCTTGAACCGAAGGAGAAGACCCAAGAAACATCAGGTGGTTCTGTTGCTTACTGTGTCCACCACTGAAAGAACCTGGCAGTTATGGCGTTTGACTCATGGACATCAAAAATTGTTGGACTTGAAAATCCTCTGGAATCATTGGATTCTCTGAGATGTGATAAGACTGTTATAGGACTTGAAAAGTGCTCAGGAATCATTGGATTCTCTGAGACATCATAAGACTATTGTAGGACTTGAAAAGTGCTCAGGAATCATTGGATTCTCTAACACATCATAAGACTGTTGTAGGACTTCAAAAACCTGTAGGGATCATTGGATTCCCTAACATATAAAAAGACTGATGTGAGACTTCAAAAACTTGTGGGGATCATTGGATTCCCTAACACGTGAAGCGATGGACAATAGATTGGTTTTGGACTATCTCTTAGTTGCTGAAGAAGGCGTATGTGTGACTGATGTTTACATACCCTCCTTCTATGACTTCTGGAAATCTTTTACAAAACCGTGTTGATTTATATTGTTTGTTATATCACCACTTATATGTACAATTCATATTTGTTACACCACATCAAGCCTGCACTGACTGTGGGGAGAGTCATCACTAATAGCTTCTGCGTTATTGCTATATGCTTGTGTAATTACTCTAATAAGACCCTTCAACCCAGAAACCCGCTAGCAATCCCCACCTCCCTTTGGTGCTTTTCATCTCCTTTAGTGAGATGCCAGGGAGGGTGTGATTATCTCCTTTTTAGTGCTTTCATCTCCCCTCCTGAGAAGTCAAGGGAGGGGCGTGATCACCTCCTTTTTGCGGTTCTCACCTCCCTGAAAAGTCAGGGATGGTGTGACCATCTGTGTTCTAAAACAAAAGAAAGTAGGAGATGTAAAGGGCTAGAACTGATCAAATACACTTGGATAATGGAGCATGTGAAACTAATTGCCAATTGGATGGTTCTCTATTAACTTGTTTGAAGGTTGGCCCTCCCCAGCTGTTCTGTGCTGACTTAATTGGTGGGACAAAAAGGGGGAAGTGACATGTGTGGGGAGAGTTGGAGGAGGAAATTGAGGCACTTGCTTTCATGGAGGTGGATAGAAGAGGGTAGTGTAGAGATTACTAGATCTAATCCCCTAACCAAGAATAAAGATTTTTGATTATCCTGACTCCAGCTGATTTCTTGGAAGATAGAGTTCCAGCATAATTTACCTCTTTTAAATCTATTTTCCTCTTCTTTCATTTCAATCACCTTTCCTCCTCTAGCTTTTTTTTTAATATCATCACAATAAAATCAAAATATACCTGAACCATCTAAGGATATCCATAACAAAGATACAGATCTCAAAAGTTAAAAATACCATCTTCCCATATATGTATATAAGCTTTTTAACTTTTAAAAGAATGTTACTTTTTTATTTCCATTTTATGCCTCTCTTGGGTTCAGTATTTGAAGATAATTTTCTGTTCAACTCTGTTATTTTCATTAGAAGTGAATGAAATTCACCCATTTCATTGAAAGTCCAACTTGTCCTCTGAATGATAATGTTTAATTTTGCTGGGAATTTGATTGTAGGCTACTATCCAAGTTCCTTTGCCTTTTGTAATATCAGATTCCAAGTCCTTTGATCCTTTAAAGTGGAAGTTACCAGGTCCTGGATAATCTTTTTTTTTTTTTTTTTTTTTTTTTTTAGGCTGGGGTTAAGTGACTTGCCCAGGGTCACACAGCTAGGAAGGGTCTGAGACCAGATTTTAACTTGGGTCCTCCTGAATTTAAGACTGCTGCTCTATCCACTGTGACACTGCCCCCTAAAATTTACCCTTCTTTGGTATTTTTTTTTCGGCTGGGGTTAAGTCACTTGCCCAGAGTCACACAGCTAGGAAGTATTAAGTGTCTGAGACCAGATTTGAACTTGGGTCCTCCTGAATTCAGGGCTGGTGCTCTATCACTGTGCTACCTAGCTGCCTTGGTCCTGGATAATCATGATAGTGGCTCCTTGATATCTGAATTATTTCTTTTGGGATATTTGCAATACTTTCTCCTTGATCTGATCATTCTGAAATTTAACGACAATGTTCCTTGGCATTTTCATTTTGAGCTATCTTTTAGGAGGTAATCAGTGAATTCTTTCAATGGTTCTTTTACCCTCTGGTTCTAGTACATTAGTATAGTTTGATGATTTCCTGAAAAATTAAATCTGGGTTCTTTTTTTTGTCACAGTTTTCAGGAGTCCAATAATTCTTTCCTTGATTCATTTTCCAGGTTGGTTGTTTTTTCAATGAAGTATTTTACATTTTCTTCTATTTTTTTTCATCTCATTGAGTCATTCATTTCCATTTCTTTAGTTCTAATTTTTAATGAATTACTTTCTTCCTTTGGCTTTTCTACCTCCTTTGCATTTGGATAATTAAATTTCAAATTAGATGTTTTGTTCATTGATTTTTTTCCCACTTCACAAGTTCTCTTTTTCAAAGAATTCATTTTTTTAAAATCTATTTTAAGGGGTTGTGTGCTTTCCCCCCATTTCATTAAATCTACTTTTTAAGGAGTTATTTGATTTTATCCATTTTGTCAAATTTATTTTCTAAGGAATTATATGATTTTTCCTTTTCATCAAATCTATTTTAGGGACTTTTCTTTAAATAATTTCTGTGCTTCCTCTCTCAAACTCTCTTATAAAGTTCTCATTTCTTTCCCCCATTTTTCTTCTAACTCTCTTTTAAGATCCAAGAAAGCCTTTTAAGCTGGGGATCACCTTTGGGCCTTCATCTGGAGATGATTCACCTTTAGGCTTCTCAGGGATTGAGATCAGTTCTTCAATTTCTCCCTAAAAGGTATCCATACTCAGTGTTCTTTTTGCTTTTTTGCTCTTTTTAAAAACATATAAAGGTTGAGGTGTGCTCATAGGTAAAGGGAAGATTGTCCCAAGCTTTTTCTACTGATGATAAGAACTTTAGGCTGCTCTTGGTTGGTCTGGCAGATCCTTCTGGGGCTATATGAATGTGACTCTTTCCAACAATTAGAAGATTGATGCTAGTTCCAATGATCTTGTGATGAAGAGAGCCATCTACACCTAGACTGAGGATTGTAGGAACTGAATGTAGATCACAACATAACATTCTCTCTTTTTCTTGCTTGCTTGCATTTTGATTTCTTATTCATTTACTTTATTTTGTTGACCTTATTTCTCTTGTTCAGCAAGAGAATTGTATAAATATGTTTTCATATATCAGATTTAACATATATTTTAACATGTTTAGCTTATATTAATTTGTTTGCTATTTAGGGGAGAGGGTGGGGAGAAGGAGAAAATCTGAAACCCTAGGCTGTGCAAGGGTCAATGTTATCAAATTATCTGTAAAATTATAATAATAATAGTATATATCTGTATAATAATCTTTTGAAAATAAAAAGCTTTATTTAAAAAAAGTTAAGGTAGGAAATCTGGAATAAGGAATAATGTTGAGGAAGAAGAAAGGGTTGCATACTCTCTAGAAAATGATGAGGTTCAAGAGTTGGCTCATACAGAAATATGCAATAGGAGAGCAAAAAGAGGAAATTGTGAAGGAGAAAGGGGAATTCTATAATTTCATGATAAAGTCATTTCCCGTGATGGTGAGGTGTTAGATGGGACCATTGATTGTCCCATGGGTTGCTCAGGCAGAGTACTAGGAAAAGTCATTGACATTAAGCAGATTGATGAACTTCAATGATCGGGTTTTAGATAGGTCCTCAATATCCTCTCCTTTGGGACAACTTCTTTAATCACGTGGGTTGGAAGAAATCTTTTCTTCTTTTTAACTTCTTATGTTTCTTTTTTATTATTTGTTCCTCAATTAATTTATTCCACATGTACAAAAAATTGTATTGGATTTCATCAACTACTTTGTGTTGTAGCTATTTATCTCCTTCTATCTCCTAACAACCAAAGGCAAAAACAGATTACTTCTGTGTAAAATGTTATTAAATACTAAATACTTAAAAATACTGTAGAAAAACTATTAAAGGCTGTGAATTCCAAGAAATGGTAACATTGCAATCATTCCACTGATAAAGAACAAATCACCTAAATAACAAAAGATACCTAGTAATAGCAATGATAGTGGCTAGTATTTATATAGCACTTTCAGGTTTGCAAAATGTTTTACACAAATAAGGAAAGGAAGTAAACAAACATATATTTAAGTGCACATAGCAAGTGTCAAGTACTGTGATAATTTTTATAACTAACATCTCATTTTATCCTCACAACAGTCCTTGGAGGAAGGTGTTTTTATTATTCAGTTTCTATGGTTTGGTAAAAGGAGGCAGACAGAATAAATGATTTTCCTAAGGTAACACAGCTAGTCATTTCTGAGGTTTCATTTACACAGTCAAGTCTTCATGATTTCAGAGTCAGTCTCTTATCCACTGTACTACCTAACTGCCTCTGTATAACACTATGATTATTCTAATATATAACTTACACATAGCATGTGTGCAGGTATATCTGTGAATGCATTCCTAACTATATATGTTCACAACCATTTTCTTTCCTTCTCTTGTCTCCCTCTCTCTGTCACACACACTAGAAAAATAGTTGAATAGATAAATGACCACATTCTGGCTAATGATGTTATAAAGAAGAAGAATAAAAACATGTATGAATTATTCTTCTAGTTTTCCTTTAGCAACAGAAACTTAAGTGAGTTTGTTTCATTTTTTGTTCATAATGTTTCATTCTTTGTTCATCAATATTAGAACATGAATGAACTGAAAGAGTTTAAATTCTTATTGTGAAATATAAATATCCTCTCCTTTGGGACAACTTCCTTAATCACGTGGGTTGGAAGAAATATAAATATATACCAGGTAATATATTAATAATCACAAATAGTTAACAATAAAATCATCTTTTTTTTTCTTTCATTGATCTGATGATTACTTGAAATGCAAACAGTAGTTATTACATTTAATTTCTGTTCTTCTATGATGAAGATGGTTAGTAATTATAAAGACAATATAAATATATGTAACTTGGATATTATAATAAAGAAAAATATATGGAAATATGATAAACTTGGAACATGAAGTACTTTCACTAACAGTGGATAGATTTATGTTTACCCCTGTCTACAGGTTGACTGAAGGTAAATAGGTGGTACTGTGGATAGAGCATCAAGCCTTTAATCAGGAAGACTCACATTCCTGAGTTCAAATCTTACCTCAGATATTTGCTAATGATTTGACCCTGGACAAGTACTTAGCTTGGTTTGTTTTAGTTTCTTATAAAGAAAATGAGCTGGAGAACAAAATAACAAACCATTTTTGCCAAAAAAACACCAAGTGTAGTCACAAAAAATAGGACACAACTAAACAATTGAACAACAGCAGCAACAGAATTATAGTCACAATTAAAGTAATTCTGTGATTTAGGGTTGAAAGGAATAATAAAGATCAAATTTCCTTGTTTCTCTGATGAGGAAGAAAGCTGAGGTCAAAATAGTTAAGATGACTTTTTTTTCTAAAGTTACATTTTAACTGACTTTAAGTAACAGAGTTAGAATTTGACCCCATATTCCTTAATTTCAAATCTAGCCTTCCTGTTCGTCCAAACAATAACAAAATGCATTTTTCTACCTAAATACTCAATAAAATCAAGGTCCTCATGTACTTTAGTCATGTCTAATGTGTATTTCAAATCCACAACTGTTTTCTTGATGAAAGAAAGATATATTTTGAAATGTAGTTCAAACCAAACAATATAACCTTTCTGTAACAGACACATTTTTCTAGAAACAAGAAACAGTAAACATAGATTTTTTAACTGAAACATAGAAATCAAATCAAACAAAGGAAAAGACATAGAAGACAAAAACATGACTATTCTGTCAATATCCTATAAAAGAGAATTTGAATTTTCTTTTTATCTAATTTCCATGAAAGATGTCATATTATATTATGGGAGTAGCATCTTGTATCATAGCTATAACTTATATAGTTACAGGTTCTATGCACATAGAAAGTGCTAATAATAGGTATAGAATGAATGAATGAGTGAATGTAAGTTCTTCCTGGTTTCCTTAATATTGGCTTTTAGGTAATTGCTGGAACTTATTTTTTTCATTTTTTATTAATTTTATAATTATAATTTTTTGACAGTATATATACATGAGTAATTTTTTTACAACATTATCCCTTGTATTCATTTTTACAAATTGTCCCCTTCCTTCCTTTACTCTTTCTCCTAGATGACAGGCAATCCCATACATATTAAATGTGTTACAATATAACCTAGATACAATATATGTGTGTAAATCCAATTTTCTTGTTGCACGTTAAGTATTGGATTCCGAAGGTATAAGTAATCAGGATAGATAGAGAGTAGTGCTAACAGTTTATATTCAATTCCCAGTATTCCTTCTCTGGGTGTAGCTGTTTCTGTCCATCATTGATCAACTGGAGTGAGTTGGATCTTCTTTATGTTGAAGATATCCAGTTCCATCAGAATGTATCTTCAAACACTATTGTTGTTGAAGTGTATAGTGATCTAATGGTTCTGCACATTTCACTCAGCATCAGTTCATGTAAGTGTCTCCAAACCTTTCTGAATTCATCTTGTTGGTCATTTCTTACAGAGTAATAATATTCCATAACATTCGTATACCATAATTTACCCAACCATTTTCCAATTGATGGACATCCATTCATTTTCGAGTTTCTAGCCACAATAAAAAGACCTGCCACAAACATTTTGGCACATACAGGTCCCTTTCCCTTCTTTAGTATGTCTTTGGGATATAAGCCCAAGAGTAGCACTGCTGGATCAAAGGGTATGCACATTTTGATAACTTTTTGGTCATAGTTGCAAATTGTTCTCCAGAATGGCTGTATCCTTTCACAGCTCCATCAACAATGCATAATTGTCCCAGTTTTCCCACATCCACTCCAATATTCATCATTATCTTTTCCTGTCATCTTAGCCAATCTGACAGGTATGTACTAGTATCTCAGAGTTGTCTTAATTTGCATTTCTCTGATCAGTAGTGATTTGGAACACTTTCATATGAGTACACATAATTTCAATTTCATCATCTGAAAATTGTCTGTTCATATCTTTGCCCATTTATCAATTGGAGAATGGTTTGATTTCTTATAAATTAGGGTCAGTTCTCTATATTCTTTGGAGATGAGGCCTTTATCAGAACCTTTAACTGTAAAAATATTACCCCAATTTGTTACTTCCCTAATAATCTTGTTTGCATTGCTTTTGTTTGTACAAACATTTTTAATTTGATGTAATCAAAATCTTCTATTTTGTGATCAATAATGATCTCTAGTTCTCCTCTGGTCATAAATTCCTTCATCCTCCACAGATCTCAGAGGTAGACTGTTCTCTGTTCCTCTAATCTATTTATGATCTCATTCTTTATGCCTAAATCATGGATGTATTTTGATCTTATCTTGGTATATGGTGTTAAGTGTGGATCCATATCTAATTTCAGCCATACTAATTTCCAGTTTTCCCAACAGTTTTTTTTTCAAATAATGAATTCTTATGGCAAAAGTTGGTATCTTTGGGTTTGTCAAACACTAGATTGCTACAGTTGTACCCTGTTTTGTCCTGTGTAACTAATCTGTTCCACTGATCGACTGGTCTATTTCTTAGCCAATACCAAATGGTTTTGGTGACTGCTGCTATATAATGTAGCTTTAGATCAGGTACACCTAGATCACCTTCATCTGACTTTTTTTTTTCATTAATCCCCTTGCAATTCTCGACCTTTTATTCTTCCATTTGAATTTTGTTGTTATTTTTTCTAGGTCATTAAAATAGCTTCTTGGGAGTCTGATTGGTATAGCACTAAATAAATAGATTAGTTTGGGGAGTATTGTTATCTTTATTATATTCGCTCAGCCTGTCCAAGAGCACTGAATGTCTTTCCAATTATTTAAATCTGACTTTATTTTTGTGGCAAGTGTTTTGTAATTTTTCCTCATATAATTCCTCACTATTCTTTGGTAGATGGATTCCCAAATATTTTATACTCTCAACATTTGTTTGAAATGGAATTTCTCTTTGTATCTCTTGCTGTTGCATTTTGTTGGTGATATATAAAAATGCTGAGGATTTATGCGGATTTACTTTGTATTCAGCAACTTTGCTAAAGTTGTGAATTATTTCTATTAACTTTTTATTAGAATCTCTGGGGTTCTCTAAGTATACCATCATATCATTTGAAAAGAGTGATAGTTTGATTTCCTCATTACCTACTATTATTCCTTTAATCTCGTTCTTGACTCTTACTGCCAAGGCTAGCATTTCTCATAAAGTATTGAATAGTAATGGTGATAGTGGGCACACTTCTTTCACTCCTGATCTTACTGGGAAAGGTTCCTGTTTATCTCCATTACATATTATGCTTACTGAAGGTCTTAAATATCTGCTCCTGCCTATTTTAAGGAATAGTCCATTTATTCCTATACTCTCAAGTGTTTTTTGTAACGAGCTGTCGTCTCCAGAAGCTGCTGGATCACTCTCTGGGAAGAGATCTGCTGTGTCTACTCAAATCTCTCCAACAGATTCTTCTTCCTGTAACGAACCGTTGTCTCCAGGCAGTTGCTGTTAACTCTTGTCCAAAGAAGTGACTTCCCTTCCTGCAGAGAGCCCCGTCAAGCCTGATGCAATTCAGAGTCTTCCTTCTCTTGAATACTGGCTCTGAATCTCCTCCAGCTCTTATCCTTCTCCAGGCCGATCTGCTCTCTGAGCCCAGTGCTATCTCTTTTATCCTCCCAGAGAATGGGCGTGGGATAATGCAAGGGCTTCTGGGAAGAACCACCCCAGCCAATGAGCTTGCCCCCTCTATCAAGTCAACCTGAGTTCTCACCTTGTAATTGTCCAGAAAACCTGAATTCTCACCTTGTCACTGTCCAGACAACCTCAGTTCTCACTTAGTAATCCTAATATCTCCCCCTTTCTTTTGATTTAGAACATAGGACAGTCATGACCTTGAAACATAAATCCATCAATATGGGAAGTATTACAGATAATTACATAAATGACCTTGAAACATAAATCCATCAATATGGGAAGTATTACAGATAATTACATAAATTACATAAGCATATAGTAACATAGTAACATAACACATGCTAGAAGTATATAACATAATCATAAATTGAAAATTTATAAATGTCCATAAGTCCATTGTCCATTAGTCTCATCTTGTGTGAGGAAGTCCAATGATTCCTGCTGGTTTTAAAGTTCTTTAACAGTCTTCTTATTATCCATGCTCTTTCAGTGTCAGATGTTTCTTAGATCTTCTCCTTTATTTTGAGGTCTTTCTCTTTTTCTGTCTCTCTCTGGTGGACAAGGCGAATATGACTCGTTGGCACCCATCTGATTCCTTCTCCTGCTGAAGAAATACAAGCAAACCCTCTCTCCCAGGCATTTTACCTATCTAATTACCTTCTATTTACCACTTTCTGAATATCTTCTCATCATCTGGCAATTACATTGGAGCTGTTTGCACTGGACACACCCCTATTGGTTTAAAAGGCCTGTATTCTCCCCAAGTGTAATCCATTCTTGCTATCTGATTGCCTTTTGGCTCACTGATTGGGTAATCCCTTTCTGCCATGTGATTGCTTTTCTGCTGGTTGATTAAATCAGAGTCCTGACCTTCTAAAGGCTCTTTAGGTGTAACATCAGCTGCCATCATGCCCCAAGTCTTTTTTGCCTGGGGCCCTGGATCTGGGCCCCTCATCCTATTTCCCTGAATTAGTTTACACTCTGATGCCCAATGGAGTCCTCTGTTGCATTTTGGACATGGGGTTTTAGGTCTTCTCTCACCCTGTCTTCTCACTGTATCTCCATACCTACACTGAGCTCTTAGATGTCCAATTTTTCCACATTGAAAACATCGCCGAGTTTCTCTAGAAGTCCCTTGCCAGGAGGGACCCTGTCTTTCCACATTCATCATTGTCCGGGTGTAAAAAGCATTTGTTCCCACTGTAGCACAGCGTCTTATGATCTCCTCTAAAGGAGCATCTTTGTCTAATCCCCATATAATTCTTTTGCAAATCTCATTGGCATTTTCCTTAGCCAGATGTCTGGTCATTATTTCTGTAGCTGAATTTTCTCCAATAGTTCTTTTGACAGCAGTTTGCAAACGTCCCACAAAATCTGCAAAAGGTTCATTGGGACCTTGCTGTATTTTAGTGAAAGCCTCTCCGCGATCTTTCTGTCCAGGGAGGACACCCCAAGCTTTTATTGCAGCCTTAGCAATTTGTTCATATATTGTCATGGTATAATTAATCTGTTCCGAATTCTCTCCATACTGACCTTCACCAGCTAAGTGCTCAAAAGTGAATTGTGTGTTAACTCCTATTTCCAAATTGCATCTGACTTGAATTTTACATAATTCATGAAATTCCGCAAGCCATAATAAATTTTCTCCAGGTTCCAGACATGTCCTTGCTATGGATTTCCAATCATTCGGGGTTAGGACTTCATAAGACAAACCATCTAGTAACATTTTGACATAAGCTGATGTAGCCCCATAAAAGGTACAGCCTTTTTTCAAATCCTTAATTTTATTCAAATCTAAAGGTGCATATCTTCTCCTTTTTTTACCTACAGATTCAGTATTTTCAATCACAGGATATGCATGTATAAAATCACTTATATCCTGTCCTTCTCTCTTAGCTTTAACCAATGCTTTTTCTAATCTTGTCATAGGCTTAGGCTGCTTCACAGGCAAATCTGTTTGTGTTTCTGCCTCTTCCCCTCCTCCTTCTTGCTCCACCCCTGAAGGGTTAATTGAGGGAGGAGATGGGAGGTGCTCCTGTTGCTGTTGCTCAGAATTGTACTTAACTTCATTGTTATCTGATTCATCCTTTTCACCTAGTTTAGTTGACACCTCCCCATTTTGCTCCTTCATCTCTTCCTTTAGAATAACATTTTTAAAGCCATTTGGATTAAATTGTAGGTATGAATTGTATCTTTGGAAACTGAGTTTGGTCTTGAACCAAAGGGTAAAATGTCACAAAGGCAATTGTAGTGTTCACCTAATTGCTCTCCTACTAATTTCCACTCATCTGGATCCAATTCTTTTTCCAGAGAAAAACAAGGATATATGACCTTCACAGTTCTTAAAAGTTCAGTAATCTCCTCCAAAATTATAATCAATCCTTGGCTTTTCATAACCTTAATGATGCTCTCTAAACATTTTCCTTGAACAGAAGGTGTTTGCCCCATTTCACTATAAGAGATTGCTGGTTTAGCCCTTAAGTTAAGTTCCTTATTTACCTATTAGCACGCTCACTTAATCTTTAACAAAGTTTCCTCGTTACTCACTGTTCTGTGTCAGAGAGACTGAGATCTAGATCGGAAGCTTTTCCACTGGAATCAGGACCGTGTCTGTCCCTGTTCGGGCGCCAAATTGCGAAGGTCTGGTCTAGCTCCTCTTGTCAGGATAAGCAAAAGTCCTTGCCCCACGTGTGGACGCCAAATGTAGCGAGCTGCCGTCTCCAGAAGCTGCTGGATCGCTCTCTGGGAAGAGATCTGCTGTGTCTACTCAAATCTCTCAGACAGATTCTTCTTCCTGTAACGAACCGTTGTCTCCAGGCAGTTGCTGTTAACTCTTGTCCAAAGAAGTGACTTCCCTTCCTGCAGAGAGCCCCGTCAAGCCTGATGCAATTCAGAGTCTTCCTTCTCTTGAATACTGGCTCTGAATCTCCTCCAGCTCTTATCCTTCTCCAGGCCGATCTGCTCTCTGGGCCCAGTGCTATCTCTTTTATCCTCCCAGAGAATGGGCGTGGGATAATGCAAGGGCTTCTGGGAAGAACCACCCCAGCCAATGAGCTTGCCCCCTCTATCAAGTCAACCTGAGTTCTCACCTTGTAATTGTCCAGAAAACCTGAATTCTCACCTTGTCACTGTCCAGACAACCTCAGTTCTCACTTAGTAATCCTAACAGTTTTTAGTAGGAAAAAGTATTGTATTCTATCAAATGCTTTTTCTGTATCTATTGAGATGATCATATGTTGTTTTAATTTGATTATTAATATGGTTAATTATACTAATAGTTTTCCTAATATTAAACCAGCCCTGCATTCCTGGAATAAATCCTACTTGATCATAGTGTATTATCTTGGAGATGATTTTCTGAAGTCTTTTTGCTAATATCTTATTTAAGATTTTAGCATCAATATTCATTAAGGAGATTGGTCTATAATTTTCTTTCTCAGTTTTCGATCTACCTGGTTTAGGTATCACTACCATGTCTGTGTCATAAAAGGAGTTTGGTAGGATTCCTTCATCCCCTATTTTTTCAAATAGTTTATGTAACATTGGGGCTAATTGTTCTTTAAATATTTGGTAGAATTCACATGTAAATCCATCTGGTCCTGGGGATTTTTTCCTGGGGAGTTGATTAATAGTTTTTTTCTGTTTCTTTTTCTGAAATGGGACTATTTAAGCAAAATGCTTTCTTGTTCATCTAGGAAGCCTATATTTGTGAAGGTAGTCATCCATTTCACTTAAGTTATCAAATTTATTGGCATAAAGTTGGTCAAACTAATTCCTTATTATTTCTCTAATTTCCTCTTCTTTGGTGGAAACATTCCCCCTTTTCATTTTTAAGACTTACAATTGGATTTTCCTCTTTCCTTTTTCTGATCAGATTTACCAAATGTAAATTTATTTTATTGGCTATTTTATTGGCTTTTTCATAAAACCAACTCTTAGTTTTATTTATTAATTCAATAGTTTTTTTTTTTTCTTTCAACATTATTGATTTCTCCTTTTAATTTTAGAATTTCAAGTTTAGTTTTTGGTTGGGGGGTTATAATTTGGTCTTTTTCTAGTTTTTTAAGTTGCAGGGCCAATTCTTTGATCTTCTCTTTCCCTATTTATTCAAGTAAGCCTCTAAAGATATAAAATTTCCCCTTATTACTGCGTTAGCTGCATTCCATAAATTTTGGTATGATATCTCATCTTTGTCATTATCTTGGGTGAAATTATTAATTGTTTCTATAATTTGCTATTTCACCCAATCATTCTTTAAGATGAGATTATTTAGTTTCCAATTACTTTTTGGTCTATTTGCCCCTAATTTCTTGTTGAATGTAGTTTGTATTGCATTGTGATCTGAGAAGAAGGCATTTATTATTTCTGCCTTCCTGCATTTAATTTTGAGATCTTTATGTCCCAATAAATGGTCAGTTTTCGTATAGGTTCCATGAACTGCTGAGAAGAAAGTATACTCTCTTCTATCACCATTCAGTTTTCTCCAAAGACCTATCATACCTAGTTTTTCTAATGTTCTATTTACATCTTTAATTTATTTCTTATTTGTTTTGTGGTTTGATTTATCTAATTCTGAGAGTTCAAGGTTGAGATCTCCCACTATTATAGTTCTGCTGTCTATTTCTTCTTGGAATACTCTTAACTTCTCCTTTACGAAGTCAGATGCTATACCCTTGGTACATATATGTTTAGTATTGATATGTCTTCACTGTCTATGTTACCTTTTAGCAGGATATGGTTTACTTCCTTATCTCTTTTAATTAGATCAATTTCTGCTTTTGCTTGATCTGAGATAAGGATGGCTACCCCTGCTTTTTTTTTTGGCTTCACCGAAGCATAATAGATTCTGCTTCAATCTTTTACCTTTACTCTGTATTCATCTCCCTTCTTTAAATGTGTTTCCTGTAAACAATATATTGTAGGATTCTGACTTTTGATCCAGTCTGCTATCCACCTCCTTTTAATGGGAGAGTTCATCCCATTAACATTTACAGTTAAAATTACTAATTCTGTATTTTCTGCCATCATAATATCCCCTGATTATGCTTTTTTTCCCCTTGTCCCCCATGACCCCTTGCTCAGTATTAAATTTATGGACCCCACTTGTGATGCACAGCCCTCCCTTTTTAGTATCCCTTCCCCCTTCTGTTAAGTCCCTTCCCCTTTCTTGTCCCCTTCCCTTATTCCTCTTTTCCTCTTCCCTTTTCCTCTTCCCCCTTACAATGAGGTGAGAGAGAATTCTCTGGAAAACAAATATGTTAACTATTTACTCTTTGAGCCCACTCTGATGAGAGTAAGATTCACATAATGTTTCTCCCCTTCTCTAAATTCCCTCAGATGTGGTAGATTTTCTATGCTTCTTCCTGGGATGTAGTTTCCCTCTTTTTATATCTCCTTTCCCTTTATCTGATAGTATTCCTTTCCTTTTACTACTTCCCTTTTTTATGTCATATCAGTAAAATCAAACAATCCATGTGGACTTTCTGTATATCCACAACAGTGGAGTTCATTTTACCTTTTTCTGCTTCTCTGGAATCTTGTGGATGTACATCAAAATTTTTGTTTGAGTCTGTTTTTTTTTTCTTAGAAACAAATGGAATTCCTCTGTTTTAATAAATGTCCATCTTCTTCCATGGAAGAAAATGCTAAACTTAGCTGGTTAGTTTATTCTTGGTTGCAATGCTAGTTCTTTTGCCTTTTGGAATATCAGGTTCCAGGTCCTTCGATCCTTTAATGTGGAGGCAGTCAGATCTTGAGTAGCCCTTATTGTGGCTTGATATTTGAATTATTTTTTCCTAGCTACTTGCAATATTTTTCCTTTGTTTAGTAGTTCTGCAGCTTAGCCACAATGTAATGTGGAGTTCTTTTTTTAGGGTCTTTTTCAGAAGGTGTTTGATGGATTCTTTCAAAGCCTATTTTCCCTTCTGTTTCTATTATCTCTGGAGAGTTATTTTTGATGATTTCCTGTAAAATAGAATCTAGGCTCTTTTTTTGATCATAGATTAGAGGCTGCCCTGAGCTGTGTCCCCCTCTGTTCAAGTTCTTAACTACCTCAAGGAAAACCCCTGGACAGCAGAAGGTGGCTGCAAATCCATGCCGAGATTTGTGTTAGGTCACTTCCAGTTCGGGTGATTATATTTTCTGGCCTTTTATTTTAAAGTGGCTTTGATTTCTCTTCTGATCTGCTGTTTTATAAGCAGAGTAGAGCTTTCAGCCTATGCCAGATCCCTCTATCTCATGGTTTCTCTGATCCCAGAGTTCTTCCTAGCCTGTTTGGCACAGTGTGCTAGCCCCTAGTCCTCCCCTGTCTGTGCCGGACTTTTTTTCCCCTCCCTTCAGAACTGACCTTTTTTTGTTGAAATTCCAGATTCTCTTTGGATGATAAGTTGTGCTTCTAATCGTTGTGGTTTTTATCTGTCCAGCATTATTTTTGAGGCTCATTTAACTAGTTTGTATTGAGGGAAGAAGGGAGTTTAGAAATTCAAGTGTATCTTCTCTGCCATCTTGGCTTTGCTCCCTGCCTGAACTTTTAAAGTAAATTAACACCTCTTATGGAATGATTGGATTCACCAATGCATTTTTGTGTTAGCTATTTATGGTCTGAATATTTTTCAATTTTATTTTTCATGTTTTCTAATTTGCAACATTATGACATAAATTCACATTATCACAGAGGTGGGAACAGTTTGGGAACAAGGCAATACTAACACAGAAAGTTTTATGTTATGTAAAAAGCAGAATTTTGTGATCACAAGAACTGCAAAATCAACTATAGATTACTTCTTCTGCATCCCTTGATGTCTTTAAAAGTAGAATACACACTTATTACTGGTTAGCAGCCAGGTTGTCTGGAGTCATTGTGATCTATAGATCCCTCAAGACTTGTGAAATCATCTAATATTTCAGGTGGGAGAATATATTTGTACCCACAGTTTTCATTTCTATTAAGAGCTTTACTAAATGCTAAGTAAAGTACCAAAGAAACAAAACTTCATTTGTTAGTCCAGGTGCAAAAATATTTATAGTAAAAATACAATTCATTTTTGCATAAAAAAACAATGATAACAGCAATAAACTATTTAAAGCCCCCAAATCTTTTTTTCTTTGCAATTATCTAAATACTTTAAGAAAATAAAACTTATTTTGGCTTATTATACTATCTGGAAATTCCCTAAATTCTACAGTTCATCTTGCAATTTATACATTTATTTAATATAATGTCATCTAATTCACAAAATACATTGAAGGATGTAGCCTTATGCAAGGTCTTATGCAAAGAATACTGAAAAAACAAAATACTTTCAAATTGTGAAGTGAAGAGTGGTGAGGTCTTCAAGGACTTCCCATTCTATTTTAGAAGACAGCAAATAAGAAAATTAAGTATTTTCATGCAATTCTTGTCTTCTGTTCAACCCTACCCTTCACATAAAAGTTTCTTTAATTTTTACCTGACTTCCTTACCCTCGATTCTGCAAGTAGCTTTTCCTAGGCTAACTCAGCATTTTTCTCTTGGAGATCATAAAGGGCTGAAACTGAGTTGCATTGAGTCTAAGCACTTGAGGTTAATTACCAATTGGACAATACTCTATTAGTATATGGTTGGAGAATGAA
Organism: Sminthopsis crassicaudata; assembly: GCF_048593235.1. NCBI lineage: Eukaryota > Metazoa > Chordata > Mammalia > Dasyuromorphia > Dasyuridae > Sminthopsis > Sminthopsis crassicaudata. The sequence continues at coordinate 452,475,150 of NC_133617.1, forward strand.
TGGCATAGCCCACCATCCTGTGCTGGATCATTTGTGGGTGTATGCAGTAAATGAAAAGAGGCATCGGAAGGTGGAGTAGGACAAGCAGAAATAATTTTTTTGGCAGTGGAGAGAGAGAAAGAAGGTGTGAAGATTCCTATATCTATTCCCCTGACAGTGACCCCAAAAAACCAACAATAAAGATCAAGGACTTTTGCTTATCCTGACTCCTGCTGATTCTAAGATATCCAGGGTGCTAACGGGATCATTACACAGATTATTCCTATTTTGTCCTTTGTCTGTCTTATTCATAAAACTAGTTTGCATACTATCCCCTGTTAGTCTATGAACTTAAAAATAGGTATTGTTTGTTGTTTGTTTGTTTATTTCTTATCTTTCTTTAGATTTCTGGAGCGTGGTACAGTGACTGGCATATACTGCAAACATAATAAATGTTTCTTGCTTTTGCTGATTTGATGCATTTTAATTTGAGTACTAACAATTACGATAATACTACTGAATAATGGTGTCTGAAATGTCTCACAAGATGGATATTTATTCAAAAATAATGTTTTCTTATGATTTTTTTTGTCATTTAGGAACACTTGTCAATGCCTCAATACCTTAAGTAATAAGAAAAATGGAATCCATTATTTTTATGTTCTTTCATCTTTAAAGCAAAGTTTATTAAAAATCAATATTTTACTCAAATCTGATAATCCCTTCCCTTTGAGACCAAATTACTTATTCTAGGGAGGATAAAAAAACCCTTGACTTCTACTTTCACATTTTCAAATGAAAAAGATATCTCAAGTCATTGTAAAACATCTTAATTGCTTCATTATAGTTTTATAGAGCACCTGAATTGCTTGGACACTTCAATTAAAATTGTGCTTATTTAATAGTTAACAGAAATGCAGAAAGCTCATGTCAGCACCATCAATCATATTTCTTACTCTCCCATTTTTTGCTTTTTTCCCTTTCTTGCACTCTCAATGAATATAGAGACACATTAATAAAACACTTAAATGTTAAAGTGTCATTAGAAATTAGATACATGCATGTTCTGGGACCCAGATTTCTCATAAACTTTAACATGTCCTACAAGAGACTACTACCTCTTTTACTTTTTTTAATTATACCTTTTTATTTACAAAACATATGCATGGGTAATTTTTCAACCTTGTCCATTGCAAAACCTTCTGTTGCAACTTTTCCCTCCTTCACCCCCCCACCCTCTTCTAGATGGCAGGTAGTCCAATATATGTTTAATATGTTAAAATATATGTTAAATCCAAGATATGTATACATATTTATATAGTTATCTTGCTTTACAAGAAAAATTGGATCTAGAAAGAAAGAAAAAAAAACTAAGAATGAAAACAAAAATGCAAGCAAACAATAACATAAAGAGTGCAACATAACATTGTGGTTCATCATCATTTCCCGTAGTTCTTTCTCTGGGTATAACTGATTCTCTTCATTACTGAACAATTGGAAGTGATTTGAATTATCTCATTGTTGAAGAAAGCCATGTCCATCAGAATTCATCATCATATAGTATTGTTGTTGCCCTGTAGAAGATCTCCTGGTTTTGCTCATTTCACTTACTATCAATTCATGTAAGTTTCTCCAAGCCGCTCTGAAATTATCATGCTGGTCATTTCTTAGAGAACAATAATATTCCATAACATTCATAAACCACAGTTTCTTCAGCCATTCTCCAGTTGATGGGCATCCATTCAGTTTTCAGTTTGTAGCAACTACAAAAATGGCTGCCACAAACATTTTGGCACATGTGGTTCCCTTTCACTTCCTTATGATCTCTTTGGGAAATAAGCCTAGTAGTAACATTGCTGGATCAAAGGTTATGCATAGCTTGACAACTTTTTGAGCATAGTTCCAAATTGCTCTCCAGAATGGTTGGATTCATTCATAATTCCATCAACAATGTATCAGTTTCCCAGTTTTCCCACATCCCCTCCAACATTCATCATTATCTTTTCCTTTCATTTTACACAATCTGAGAGGTTTGCAGTGGTATCTTAATTTGCATTTTTGATCAATAATTATTTGGAGCACCTTTACATATGACTAGAAATAGTTTCAATTCCAATTGATGAATAATCAAAGAATATAACGAGATATATTTGGATGATGAAATTAAAACTATTTCTACTCATATGAAAATGTGTTCCAAATCATTATTGATCAGAGAAATGCAAATTTTAAGATAACATTGAGACACCACTACATATTTGTAAGATTGACTAAGATGACAAGAAAAGACAATGATGAATGTTGGAGGAGATGTGGGAAAACCGGGATACTGATTCAATGTTGGTGGAATTTGAATGGATCCAAGCATTCTGGAGAGCATTTTGGAATTATATTTAAAAAGTTACCAAACCGTGCATATCATTTGATCCAGAAGTGTTACTACTGGGCTTATATGCCAAAGAAATATTAAAGAAGGGAAAGCAACCTGTATGTGCAAAAATATTTGTGGCAGCCCTCTTTGTAGTGACTAGAAATTGGAAACTGAATGGATGCCCATAGAGAATGGCTGAACAAATTTTGGTATGTGAATGTTATGGAATATTATTTCTGTAAGATATGACCTGCAGGATGACTACAAAGAGGCTTGGAGAAATTTAGATGGACTGATGCTAAGTGAAATGAGCAGAACCAGGAGATCATTATATACTTCAACAACACTACTAGATGAGGATCAATTCTGATGCGAGTAGCTATGTTTGGCAATGAGAGAATCCAAATCAGTTACAATTGATCAGTGATGATCAAGAACCAGCTATATCCAGCAAAAAAATAGTAGGAAATGAATATGGACCACAATATAGCATTTGCACTCTTTCTGTTGCTGTTTGCTTATTTTACTGTTTTTCTCCCCAGGTTATTTTTACATTTATTCTAAATCCAATTTTTCTTGTGCAGCAAGATAACTGCATAAATATGTATACATATATTGTATTTAACCCTTGCAAAACCTGCTGTTCCAAATTCTCCCATCCTTCCCCCAACCCCCTGCCTTAGATGGCAGGTAGTCCAATACATGTTAAATATGTTAAAGTATACGTTAAATATAATATATGTATACATATTTATACAGTTATCTTCCTGCATAAGAAAGATCAGATCTAGAAAGAAGGTAAAAAATCCTGAGAAGGAAAACAGAAATGTAAGCAAACAATACAAAAAAGAGTAGAAATGTTATGTTCTTGTCCACACTCACTTCCCATAGTTATCTCTCTGGATGTAGCTGAATCTCTTCATTATTGAACAATTGGAACCAGTTTGGTTCATCTCCTTGTTGAAGAGAACCATGTCCATCAGAACTGATCATCACATAGTATATTGTATAGTATATTGGTTCTGCTCATATCAGTAAGCCTAAGTTCATGTATATCTCTCTGGGCCTCTCTGAAATTATCCTGCTGGTCATTTCTTACAGAAAAATAATATTCCATAACATTCATATGCAACAATTTATTCAGCCATTCTGCAATTGGTGGATATCCATTCAATTTTCAGTTTCTAGCCACTACAAAAAGGGCTGCCACAAACATTTTTGGAGCCTCTTATAATGACTTTATTGGATGTTTTAAATAATATTAACACAGAGTAGATAGTTATAAAAGTGTTACATTAGAGGAAATTCCTCATGAGACTTTGGTTACTGTGAACATTTCTGTTTTTCAATCATAATTATTTCCTAATTCCCACCTTACATTAAACATGTCCTTATAACAAAGAAAAACATTCAAGTAAAACCAATTGAATAACTGATTGTTTTTGTTAACATAAGTAAGAAGAAATCATATGTCCAAAGAATTAGACTTTTTAATTCCAGAACCCCTGCCATAGGCCTCAAATGCCCCAGTAACATTCTCTTTGCTAAGTACCATGTGCCCTTATGTCTAGGAACTTGGTATTTCTCATTTAACTTCCTGACCATGATCTTACCAACCATGTTGTTACCATGTGCTTATCGTTCTCCCCTCTGCTTCCTACTTTTGGAACTATCATCAAAGCAATACTGTCATTGTTATTGAAAGATATATGTCACTAACTCCATTTACAATCTTGTGACTTTCTTTTTTTTTTAATTAATAGTTTTTATTTAGCAGATATATGCATGGGTAATTTTACAAGACTGACAATTGCCAAAATTTTTGTTCTAATTTTTCCCCTCCTTCCCCCATCAGATGGCAGGTCAATACATGTTAAATATGTTAAAGTATAAGTTTAAAACAATATATGTATACATGTCCATATAGTTATTTTGCTGTACAAAAAGAATCAGACTTTGAAATTGTGTATAATTAGCCTGTGAAGGAAATTAAAAATGAAAACAGACAAAAATAGAGGGATTGGGAATTTTATGTAGTGGCTCATACTCATCTGCCAGAGTTCATTCACTGCATATGGCTGGTTCAATTTATTACTGCTCTATTGGAACTGATTTGGTTCATCTCATTGTTGAAGAGGGTCATGTCCACCAGAATTGATCATCATATAGTATTGTTGTTGAAGTATATAATGATCTCTGGGTCCTACTCATTTAACTCAGCATCAGTTCATGTAAGTCTCTACAAGCCTGTCTGAAATCATCTTGCTGGTCATTTCTTACAAAAGAATAACATTCAATAATATTAATATAACACAATTAAATTGCCCAATAGATGGGCATTCACTCTGTTTCTAGTTTTCTGGCCCCCTTTGTAGTGGGATGCTACAAATATTCTTATATGTACAAGTCCCTTTCCCTTCTTTAAGATTTCTTTGGGATACAAACCCAGTAGTAATCCTGCTGGATCGAAGCATATGCAGACCCCTAATGAATATTGATGGTAAAATCTTAAATAAAATAAAATATTAGCAAAAACACTCCACTAATGAAGAGGAAATTAGAGAAATAATTAAGAGTTACTTTGCACAACTTTATGCCAATAATTTAGATAACAAATGAAATGCAAGAATACCTTCAAAAATATAGATTTCCCATGTTAACAGAGGAAGAAGTAAATAGTCTAAACAGTCCCATTTTAGGAAAAGAAATAGAACAAGCTATTAACTAACCCCCTAAGAAAAAAATCCCCAGGAGCAGTTGGATTTACAAGTGAATTCTACCAAACATTTAAAGAACAATTAAATCCAATGCTATATAAGCTATTTGAAAAAACAGGGATTGAAGGTATCCTACCAAATTCCTTTTATGACACACACATGGTACTGCTACCTAAACCAAGTATGTTGAAAACAGAGAAAGAAAATTATAGAGTCATCTCCATAATGAATATTGATGCTAAAATCTTAAATCAAATATTAACAAAAAGATTACAAAAAATCATCCCAAGGATAATACAGTATGACCAAGTAGGATTTATACCAGGAATGCAGAGCTGGTTCAATATTAGGGAAACTATTAGCATAATTGACTATATCAATAACTAAATTAACAAAAACCATATGATCATCTCAATAGATGCAGAAAAATCATTTGATTAAATCCAACATCCATTCCGAATAAAAACACTTGAGAGGATTGGAATAAATTGACATTTCCTTAAAATAGTCAGGAGCATCTATTTAAAACTATAAGTAAGCATCATATGTAATGGGGATAAACTGGAACTTTTCCAAGTAAGATCAAGAGTAAAACAAGCTTTCTTACTATCACCATTATTATTCAATATTGTATTAGAAACGCTAGCCTCAGCAATAAGAGTTGAGAAAGATCAAAGGAATTAGAGTAGGTAATGAGGAAACCAGTTGTAGATGATATAATGTTATACTTAGAGAACCTCAGAGATTCTACTAAAAGGCTATTAGAAATAATTAATAACTTTAACAAAGTTTCAGGATACAAAATAAACCCACATAAATCCTCAGCATTTTTATACATCACCCAAAAAATCCAACAGCAAGAGATACAAAGAGAAATTTTATTCAAAATAACTGTCGATAGCATAAGATACTTGGGGATCTATCTACCAAAGGAGAGTCAGGAATTATATGAGCAAAATTACAAAACATTTTCCACACAAGTCCAATTTGAATAATTGGAAAAATATTAAGTGCTCATGGATAGGACAAGAGAATATAAAAAAGATGACAATACTCCCAAAACTAATCTATTTATTTGGTGCTATACCAATGAGACTCCCAAGAAACAATTTTAATAACCTAGAACAAAAACTACAAAATTGATATGGAAGAAAAAAGGTTGAGAATTTCAAGGGAATTAAGGGGAAAAAAAATAATCAAATGAAGGTGGCCTAGCTGTACATAATCTAAAACTATATTATGAAGCAACAGTCACCAAAACCATTTGGTATTAACTAAGAAATAGATTAGTTGGTCAATAGAATAGATTAAGATTCACAAGACATAATAGTCAATAACTATGGCAATCTATTCTTTGACAAACCCAAAGACTCTAACTTTTGGGATAAGAATTCATTATTTGACAAAAACTGGTAGTAAAAATAAAAATTAGCTTGGCAAAAAATTAGGCATTACATACACAACAACATATACCAAGATAAGATCAAAATGGGTCCATGATTTAGGCATAAAGAACAAGATCATAAATAAATTAGAGGAACATAGGATAGTTTACCTCTCAGACTTATGGAGGAGGAAGGAATTTGTGACCTAAGAAGAACTATAGATTATTATTGATCACAAAATAGAAAATTGTGATTACATAAAATTAAAAAGTTTCTGCACAAACAAAACTAATGCAAACAAGATTAGAAGGGAAGTAACAAATTGGAAAAATATTTTTATATTTAAGGTTCTGATAAAGGCCTCATTCCTAAAATCTATAGATAACTGACCCTAATTCATAAAAAATCAAGCCATTCTCTAATTGATAAATGGTCAAAGGATATGAACAAACAATTTTCAGATGATGAAATTGAAACCATATCCACTAATATGAAAGAGTGTTCCAAATCCCTACTGATCAGAGAAATTCAAATTAAGACAACTCTGGGATTTGGAATTATGCCTAAAATGTTATTAAACTATGCATCTCCTTTGATCCACTTTGATACCAATTTGATCTACTACTAGGCTTATGTCCCAAAGAAATACTAAAGATGAGAAAGCGACCTGTATGTGCCAAAATGTTTGTGGCAGGTCTTTTTGTAGTGGCTAGAAACGTGTAAATGAATGGATGTCCATCAATTGGAGAATGGTTGGGTAAATTATGGTATATGAATGTGATGGAATTTTATTGCTCTGTAAGAAATTATCAACAGGAAGAATACAGAGAGGCTTGGAGAGATTTACATGAACTGATGCTGAGTGAAATGGGCAGAACCAGAAGATCATTATACACTTCAACAACAATACTGTATGAAGATATATTCTGATGGAAGTGGATATCTTCAACATAAAGAAGATCCAACTCATTTCCAGTTGATCAATGATGGATAGAAACAGCTACAACCAGAGAAGGAACATTGGGAATTGAATGTAAACTGCTAGCACTACTGTCTTTCTACCCAGGTTACTTATACTTTCAGAATCCAATTCTTATCATACAACAAGAAAATTGGATTTACACACATATAGTGTATCTACGTTATACTGTAACACATTTAATATATATAGGATTGCCTGTCATCTAGGGGAGGGAGTAGAGGGAGGGAGGGTAAAATTTAGAAAAATGATTACAAGGGATAATGTTATAAAAAATTACTCATGCATATGTACTGTCAAAAAATGTTATAATTATAAAATTAATTAAAAAAATAAAAAGTCTTTGTACAAGCAAAACTAATGAAAATAAAATTAGAAGGGAAGCAACTGGGAAAACACTTTTACAGTTAAAAGTTCTAATAAAGGCCTCAATTCCAAAATATATAGAGGATGGACTCTAATTTATAAGAAATCAAGCCATTCCCCAATTGATAAATAGTCAAAAGATATGAACAGACAATTTTCAAATGATGAAACTGAAACTCTTTCCACTCATATGAAATAATGTTCTAAATCACTATTGATCAGAGAAATGCAAATTAAGACAACTCTGGGATATCACTATACAACTTTTATATTGGCTAAGATAACAGCAAAAAATAATGATGAATGTTGGAGGGAATGCAGGAAAATTGGGACATTGATTCTTTGCTGGTGGAGTTCTGAATGAATCCAACCATTGTGGAGAGCAATCTGGAATTATGCCCAAAAAGTTATCAAAATGTGCATACCCTTTGATCCAGCAGTGCTACTACTGGGCTTATATTCCAAAGATATACTAAAGAAGAGAAAGGGACCTGTATGTGCCAAAACGTTTGTTGCAACCCTTTTTGTAGTGGCTAGTAACTGGAAAATGAATGCATGCCCATCAGTTGGAGAATGGTTGGGTAAATTTTGGTATATGAATGTTATGGGATATTGTTGGTCTGTAAGATGAATACAGAGAGGCTTAGAGGGACTTACATGAACTGATGCTAAGTGAAATGAGCAGAACCAGGAGATCATTATACACTTCAACAATGATACTGTATGAGGATGTATTCTGATGGAAGTTGATATCTTTCACAAAGAGAAGATCTAATTCAGTTGTAATTGATCAGTGATGGACAGAATCAGTTACACCTAGAATAGGAACACTGGTAAATATGTCTAAACTGTTTGCATTTTTGTTTTTCTTCTCAGGTTATTGTTTCCTTCTGAATCTAATTCTTCCTGTGCAAGAAGGGAACTGTTTGGTTCTGCACATATATATAGTATATATCAAGGATATACTATAGAATATTTAACATATATAAGACTGCTTCCCATCTAGCGGAAGGGGTGGAGGGAGGGAAGGAAAAAGTCTGAATAGAAGTGAGTGCAAGGGATAATGTTGCAAAAAATTACTCAGGCATATGTTTTGTCAATAAAAAGTTATAATTAACAAAAAGAAAGTATTTACTATTTCTGCCTTACTGCATTTATTTTTGTGGTCTTTAAGTCTTAATATATGGTCAATTTTTGTATAGCTTCCATTAACTGCTGAGAAGAAAGTATTTAGTTCTTTCTGTCACCATTCAATTTTCTCTGAAGATCTATAATACCTAATTTTTTCTAATATTCTACTAACTTTTTAATTTCTTTCTTATTTGTTTTGTGCTTTTATTTATCTAATTCTGAGAGTGCAAATTTGAGATCTGCCACTACTATAGTTTTGCTGTCTATTTCTTCTTGCAACTCTTTTCCCTTCTCCTTTAGGAAGTTACATGCCATACCACTTGGTGCATATATATTTAGTATTGATATTGCTTCTTTGTCTATGCTACCCATTAGCAAGATATAGTTTCCTTCCTTATCTCTTTTAATTATATCAATTTTTCCTTTTGCTTGATCTGAGATAAGTATGGCTTCCCCTGATTTTTTTTTTTTTTACTTCACCTGAAGCATAATAGATTCTGCTCCAGCCTTTTACCTGTACTCTGTAAATATCCCCCTGCTTTAAGTGTGTTTCCTTTCAGCAACATATTGTAGGATTCTGACTTTTGATATAATCTGCTATCTCCCTCTGCTTTATGGAAGAGTTCATTCCATTCACATTTACAGTTAAAATTACTAAATCTGTATTTCCTGCCATCTTATTATCCCCAGATAATGCTTTTCTTTTTCTTGCATCCCTTACCCCCTTCCCAGTTTTAAACTTATGAGCACCACTTGTGTCACTCAGCTCTCCCTCTTTAGCATCTTCCCAACCCCTCTAAATCCCTTCCTCTTTCTTGTGCCCTTCCCTTATTACTCTTTTTCTTTTTCCCTTTTTCTCTCCCACTTTTTAATGAGGTTAGAAAAGTTTCTCTGTACACCAAATATGTCAATTATTTTCTCTTTAAGCCAACTCTGATGAGAGTAAGATTCAAACAATTTTCCTCCCCCTGTATAAATTCCCTCAGATATGATATGTAATTGCCTCTTTGTGCAATGTAGTTTCCATTTTTTTAATCTCCCCTTTTCCCTTTTTTCTGACACTATTCCCTTTCCATTCCTGCTTTCCTTTTTTATATCAGTAAAATCAAATTATACATGTATTCTTTATGTAGATCCACAACAGAAATACAGTTCTCAAGAGTTCTTTTTACCTTTCTTTGTGTCTCTTGTATCCTATGGTTAGAGATCTAATTTTTTGTTTAAATCTGGTTTTTTCCTTAGAAACAAATGAAATTCATCTGTTTCATTACATGTCCATCTTCTTCCATGAAAGCAAATATTCAGCTTAGCTGGGTAGTTTATTCTTGATTTCATTCCAAGTTCTTTTGCCTTTTGAAATATCAGATTCTAGGCCTTAGATCTTTTAATGTGGTAGCAGTTAGATCTTGAGTTATCCTTATTATGGCTCCTCAGTATTTGAATTGTTATTTTTTTTTCTGGCTGCTTGTAATATTTTTTTCCTTAGTCTTATAGTTCTGTAATTTGGCCACAATATTCCTTGCCATTTTTTATTTTAGAGTCTTTTTCAGAAGGTGTTCAATGAATTCTTTCGATGCCTATTTTACCTTCCAAATCTATTACATCTGCGCAGTTCTCTTTGATCATTTCTTGTAAAATAATATATAGGCTCTTTTTTTCATCATAATTTTCAGGAAGTCCAATAATCCTCAAATTATCTCTCCTAGATCTATTTTTCAGGTATGCTATTTTTTCCTAAATAGATATTTAAGATTTTTTTCTAATTTTTCATTTTTTTTTTTTTTTTGGTTTTCCTTGACTGATTCTTGATGCCTCAATGAATCATTCATTTATATTTGTTCAGTTCTGATTTTTAATGAGTTATTTTCTTCATTCACTTTTTAACTTCTTTTTATGTCCAATTGAATTTTTAAATGAGTTGTTTTGCACTATAGAATTTTTTTCCATTTCACTAATTTTTTTTTAATTACTGAGTTATTTTCTTTTTCCAATTCACAAATTCTACTTTCTTGGGATTTCTTTATCTTTACCAGTTCACAAATTCTACGTTCATGGGAGTTCTTTACCTTTTTTAATTCACAAATTCTGTTTCCCTGAACTTCCTGGGAATTCTTTACCTTTTCTAATTGCATAGCTTCTTGCTTAGCTTCTCTTTCCTTTCTCCATTTTTCTTCTACCTCTCTTTTAAGATTTTTTTATAGTTTCTTCTAGGAGAGCCTTGTGTGTGTGTGTGTGTGTGTGTGTGTGTGTGTGTGTGTGTGTGTGTGTGTGATGGGGATCAGGTTATATCCCCCTTTGGGGTATTATCTGGAATTTGTCTGCTATTAGTCTCCTTGGGGTTGAAAACCTGCTCTCCTTCTGTATAGAATTTTTTGCTAATTTTTTTAAAGCCTTTGGGGTATCCCTTTAGGATAAGGGGGTTACTAGCTTTCTCTGAAGAGCAAGGATAGCTATATGAACAGTTTCTGTCCTGCAAATAGCCTGTAAAGAGTGATGGTGCTGCAAAAGTGCTCTAGGAAAAGCTCCACACCAGGAGTGACTCAGATTTGGGTAGCACAGGAAGAACTGTGGAAGTACCCTGTGAAGAGCTCTGCGTGCAGATTAACAACTGTCCTGGGGCTAGAGGCTGAGTAGTGGAAATGTTACTACCCCACACAAAAGCCCCCTGTGGATATTAGCAAGTGTCCTGCCCCACACAGCACTGGAAGTGTCTCTGCCCAGGGGAGCCCCAGGCCAAGCCCCTCACTGTGCAGCTTACAGGCTTCCCTCAGCTGTTTCCCTCTTCCATGCAGATTTGTGACTGCCCTGAGCAAGTCCCATGCTGCAAAATGGGGCTACACAGCTGTGCTCTGGTCTGTGCTAATTCACTCTTCTGGTTATAGATGGGAATAGCCAGATCATGTAAAGTTCTGGTGTTTTTTAAGAGTACCCTCTACCTTTGGCTTTAATTTCTTTGCGAGTATACTTTTTTCCAACCAAAGCAGAGCAGCCAACCCATGGTAGAGTTCTCTCTGTAAATTTTCCAACCAAGGAGACCATCCCCACCAGGTCTGCTCAATATGCTAGGCTTTGGCTCTATCCCTGCTTGTGCTGGCCTGCTTCCACTGTTCAGGACAAACCTTCTCTGTTGATCTTCCAGATCATCTTCATCTGGTATATTGTTGCACTTCCAATCTTCTTGCATTTTACCAGTCAATCACTATTTTTGAGGTTGAATTTAATGATTAGTAGTGTGGGTGTAAGAGTACCTCAGAAAGTCCCATATGTCTTCTCTGCCATCTTGGCTGCACCCTTAGAATTAGTTATTTTAACTGTGAATGTGAATGGGATGAACTCTCTCATAAAATGGAAGATAGACTAAATTAAAAGCCAGAATTCTACAATATGCTGTTTGCAAGAAACACATTTAAGGTAGAGTGATACATTCAGAGTGACGATAAAGGACTGGAGCAGTATTTATTATGCTTCAGGTGAAGAAAAAATAGGGGTAGCAATCCTGATCTCAGATCAAGTAAAACCAATTACAGACCTAATTAAAAGAGATAATTACTGAAACTGTCTATTGTTAAATAGTGATGAAGCAATATTAATACTGAACAAATATACACCAAGTGGTATAGCATCCAAATTCCTACAGGAGAAGTTAAAGAGCTGCAAGAGGCAATACATAGCAAAATTATACTAGTAGGGGATCTCAACCTTGATCTCTGAAAATTAGATAAATCAAACCACAAAATAAATAAGAAAGAAGATAAGGAGGTAAACAGGAGGTTAGACAAGATAAGTATGATAGATCTTTCTCAGTTTTCATGGAACAAATATAAAAACTGACCATATATTTGATGATAAAACCTCAAAAATCAAATGCAGAAAGGCAAACATAGTAAATGTTTTTGTTTTTGTTTTTTTTTTTTTCTTTCAGATCATGATTCAATAAAAATCACATGCAATAACAAGCCAGGTGAAAAGAGACCAAAATCAATTGGAAGCTAAATGATCTAATCCTAAAGAATGAATAGTTTAAACAACAAATCATAGATGCAATCAATAGCTTCATCCAAGAAATTGACAATAATGAGACAACCAACCAAAATTTGCTGAATGCAGCCAAAGCAATTATTAAGAGAATTTTATTTCTCTAGGTGAATACTTGCATAAAATATAGAAAGAGAAGATCAGTGAATTGAGCATACAACTAAAAAAGCTAGAAAAAGAATTGTTAAGGACCATGCCTAAGTGTGAATGAAGGGGCAGGTCAATTCTCCTAAAGCTTCCACAGCTATGAATCATAACACATTTGAAGGAGTTGCAAATCAGCCTTAACTGATACAGATGTTGTTGTCATTGGGAATGAAATAAATTGGAGGCAAAAGAGAAAAGGAAGTAGGTCAGAGAATGTGGCTGTGAGTCTCATTGTTTTGTTATCATCCTCTCACATGAATGGATTTATTCTGCTAGTTAGAAGTAGATCCCTAGCAGCCACTATCAGGTTACTCCTGTAACAACTAAAGAGCAATGTGGGGCACAAGGAACCAAAAAAACAAAGAAGCAGCAACACTTCAGAGCTGTTTGTGAGGGACTTCCGGCCAAGATGGTGGACAGGAGGCACATAGCTGCTTGAGCTCCACATTTTCTCTCAGAAGAAAAAAAAACCTATAAATAATTAACAACAGAAGACATGTTTGAAATTCACCAGAAAAGGTCTGTGTTTGCTCAGGGGAGGGGATGAACAGCCTGGGCCCAGGCTGAGGGCAAGCAGCAAGAGCGAGGCAGGCAGCTCACACTGCTTAGACCTGAGGGGTGTGGGGTGAGATCTCTGCCATATCTGCAGAACAACCTTTACCCCAGTGTGGATATTCTATCTTGGCAGCAAGCCAGGATCATCAGAGAAGGGGTAAACGCAGGAAGTAAAGAATAAAACCCCAGAAAGCTATCATCTCTCAGGACGCGGCAACCCCCACCCCCACCCGGAGTGATTCAGCCTGTTCTTAGACCCTCAGAGCACAGACTCAGCACAGCCATCGCTGTCCTGTTAGTGCCTTGCTGCTGTCTTCTGCAGTGTGTAGAGGAGCCCAGTAACACCATACAGCCCCATTCCCCCCCAGAAACAGACCAATTGTTTCTCTTGTCAATTTGTTTTCTTCCATTCCACTCTAACAAAATGAACAAAAATTTTAAAAGGGCTCTAACCATTAACAGCATCTGAATGATTAGAGAGCAGACTTCAACCCCTGAGGAGATCAAAAGCAGATTGCCTCCAGAGGATTTGCCTAGGGGGATATGAGCTGCTCCTCAATACACAAGACACTCATAGAGGAAATCAAAAAGGCTCTCACAATAGAGCTAGAAAAGAAATGGGAAAAGGAAAGGGAAGCTTGGCAAGACAGCTTGGAAGTCATCCAGAGTGGATAAAGAGATCAAGTCATTGAGAAATAAAATTAGTGAGTTGGAAAAAGAAAACAGCTCTCTAAAAATTAAAATTGATGAAATGGAAAAAAATTCCATAGAAGAAATAAACTCACTTAAAAACTCAATTGGACAATTACAAAAAAGATATAAAACAAGTGAGTGAAGAAAATACATCATTGAAAATCAAAATCAAACAAGTAGAATTGAATGACTCAACTAGGTAGTGGTCAAGCAAAAGCAGAAAAATGAAACAATTGAAAAGAATTTTGAGTACCTTATAGGGAAGACAACAGACCTGGAAAACAGACCCTAGAGAGACAATTTGAGGATAATCATTCTCCCTGAAAAATGTGAGGAAAAAAAGAGCCTGGACACTATTTTCCAGAAAATTATCAAAAAGAACTGACCAGATGTTTTAGAAACAGAGGGTAGACATTGAAAAAATTCATCAATCACCTACTAAAAGGGACCCTAAAATCAAAACGCCAAGAAATATACTGGCCAAGTTCAAGAACCATCAGAGGAAGGAAAAAATGTTGGAAACTGCTAGAAAAAAAAGCAATTCAGATATGGAGGAGCCATAGTAAGGATAACCCAGGATCTAGCAGCATCCACATTAAAGGAATGAAGAACAGAATATTATATTCTGAAAGTCTAAGGAACTTGGTATACAGCCAAGAATAACTTACCCAGCAAAAATGAGCATCTTTTTCCAGGGAAGAATATGGACATTTAATGAAATAAATGAATTACATCTATTCTTGATGAAAAAACCCAATCTACACAAAAAAGTTTGATCTTCAAATACAGAACTCAAGATATTTCTAAAAAGGTAAAAAGAAATCTTGAGAACTATATTTCTGCCATAAAGATATGTAAAAAACACAAGTATAATTTGTCCTAGAAACTAGAGGTGGAAAGGAAATTATATCATAAAAAAGTGTAAAGTGGTGGTACTACATTTCATGAAGAGGCAAAGGTGACCTATTATATCTGAGAGAAAGAAAGGTGGGAGATAAACATAGTGTGTATCAATAGACATATTTGATTTATGGTGAAACTTCTTCCACTTCATTGAAAAGTGAGAGGGAAGGAGTAACTAAGGGGAAGGGAATACAAAAATTGTGAGGAAAAGGGGTAAAATAGGGGGAGGAACTTTAAGGTGGGGAGGGCTACTAAAAAGGGAGGGCCGTGAAAAGCAAGTGGTGCTCAAAAGATTAATACTGGGCAGGGGGGTAAGAGGGTAGGAAAGGAGAAAACCATAAGAAAGGGTTAACAGGATGGCAAGCAATATAGAATTAGTCATTTTAACCATAAATGTGAATGGGGTAAACTCCCTCATAGAGAGGAAGCAGTTAACAGCCTGGATTAAAAGCCAGAATCCTACAATATGTTGTTTACAGGAAACACACCTGAAACAGGGTGATACATTCAAAATAAAGGTAAAAGGGTGGAGCATAATCTACTATGCTTCAGGTGAAGCCAAAAAAGCAGGGGTAGCCTTCCTCATCTCAGATCAAGCAAAAACAAAATTTGATCTAATTAAAAGAGATAAGGAAGGGTTTTTATATCCTGCTAAAAGGTAGCATAGATAATGAACAGTATCAATATTAAAGATATATGCACCAAGTGGGGCAGCATCTAAAATTTCAAAAAAGAAATTTAGAGAGCTTCAAGAAGAAATAGACAGCAAAACTATAATAGTGGGAGATCTCAACCTTGCACTCAAAGAATTAGATAAATCAAACCAAAAAATAAATAAGAAAGAAGTCAGAGAGGTAAATAGACTACTAGAAAAGTTTGATAGGATAGATTTGTGGCAAAAGCAAAATGGAGAATGAAAGGAGTACACTTTCTTCTCAGTAGTTCATGGAACCTATATAAAAATTGATCATATACTAGGACATAAAAAGCTCAAAATCAAATGCAGTAAGGCAGAAATAGTAAATGCATCCTTTTCAGACCACAATGCAATGAAAATTATATTCAATAAAAAGCTAGGGAAAAATAGACCAAAAATAATTGGAAACTAAATAATCTCTTACTAAAGAATGACTGGGTGAAACAGCAAATCATAGACATAATTAATAACTTTCCCCAAGAAAATGACAATAATGAGACATCGTACCAAAATGTGTGGGATACAGTCAAAGCAGTAATAAAGGGAAGTTTTAGATCTTTATTGTATTACTTGCATAAAATAAAGAAAGAGAGGGTCAATGAATTGGGCTTACAACTAATATTGCTAGAAAAGGAACAAATTAAAAACCCCCAGACAAACCTGAAACTTGAAATTCTAAAAATAAAAGGTGAGATTAATAAAATTGAAAGTAAAAAAAAACAAAAACTATTGAATTAATTAATAAAACTAAGAATTGGTTCTATGAAAAAACCAACAAAAATAGACAAACCCTTAGTAAATCTGATTAAAAAAAAGGAAAGAGAAAAAGCAAATTGTTAGTCTTGAAAATGAAGAGGAAGAACTCACCACTGATGAAGAGGAAATTAGAACAATCGTCAGGAGCTACTTTGCTCAACTTTATGCCAATAAATTCGATAACTTAAATGAAATGGAAGACAACCTTCAAAAATATACCTTGCCCAGATTAACAGAGGAAGAAGTAAATAGTCTAAATAGTCCCATTTCAGAAAAAGAAATAGAAGCTATTAACCAACTCCCTAAGAAAAAATCCCCAAGACCAGATGGATTTACATGTGAATTCTACCAAACATTTAAAGAACAACTAACTCCAGTGCTATATAAACTATTTGAAAAAATAGGGATTAAAGGAGTCCTGCCAAATTCCTTTTATGACACAGACATGGTACTGATACCTAAACCAGATAGGCTGAAAACAGAGAAAGAAAATTATAGACCAATCTCCCTAATAAATATTGATTCTTAAATAATTATCTTAAATAAAATATTAGCAAAAATACAGAAAATCATCCCCAGGATAATATGACCAAGTGGGCTTTATACCAGGAATGCAGGACTAGTTCAATATTAGGAAAACTATTAGCATAATCAACTATATCAATAACCAAATTATCAAAAAACATACGATCATCTCAATAGATGCAGAAAAAGCATTTGATAAAATCCAACATCCATTCCTATTAAAAACACTTGAGATTATAGGACTAAATGGACTATTCCTTAAAATAATAAGGAACATATATTTTAAACCATCAGTAAATATCATATGTAATGGCCATAAACCGGAACCTTTCTCAAGTAAGATCAAGAGTGAAACAAGGTTGCCCACTATCACCATTAATATTCAATATTGTACTAGAAACACTAGCCTCGGCAATAAGAGCTGAGAAAGAGATTAAAAGAGAGCTGTTTGTGAGAAGTATTCTCCCAGGAGACTTCCTTCAGTAACTCATAATGAAGGAAAAGAGGAAGAGATTAAGTAAGACTTTTTCAGTCAAGGTAATTAAAATGGGACAACACATCCAAGGGTCCAGCCAGCAGGCTGATGAGGGACTTATGAAAAATGCCTACTTTGACTACAATCCCTCTTCTCCTCATGACATCTCAAAAGATTCAACACCTGCTATAGGTGTTGCTATAGTGTCTCATCCTACAACCATTCAGAGGACTAGAACAGAAAACACGTTGATAGTGTTATTTGCATTCCTCAGCATGGGGAGTCAGATAACAGCTGCTTCACAATATTGGACAAACTTACTGACCATGTTGTTGCGGGGGCAGGTTGGGGTTATCGTGTTCCCATAAAATAAAAAATGGGGAATTGTTAAGGACCATGTCTAAGTGTGAAGGGGCAGGTCAATTCTCCAAAGTCCCCAGCTGTGAATGATAACTCCCACAGCTTTTATTGATGCAAATGTTTCTTATGGATTGGGAATGAAACATATTGGAAGCAAGAGGGAAGAGGAAAAATAACAGAGAATGCAACTGCCTATAAATCTCCTTGTATCATTACCATAATCTCCCATAAAGGAATCTATTATGCTGCAACTAGCAACTGGCTGCCATAACACCCAGCAGCAAAGGGTGTTTGCTGCTTAACAAAGAACAAATTAAAAATCACCAACTAAATACCAAATTTGAAATTCTGAAAATAAAAGGGGAGATTAATAAAATTGAAAAATAAGAAAACTATTTAATAAAACGAAGATTTGATTTTATGAAAAAAAAACAACAAAATAGATAAACCTTGAGTTAATTTTATTAGAAAAAGGAAAGAAAAAATCAAATTGTTAGTATCAAAAATGAAAAGGGAGAATTTGCAATAAAGAAGAGGAAATTGAAACAATAATTAGGAGTTACTTTGTCCAACTTTATCCAATAAATTTGACAATCTAAGTGAAATGGAGGAATGTATCTAAAAATATAGATTGCCCAAATTATCAGAATAAAAAATAAATTACTTAAATTTTCCCCTCTGAAAAAAAGAAATAAAACAATTTATTGGCCAACTGTCTAAGAAAAAATCTCCAGGGTCAGATGGATTTAATTGCAAATTCTACCAAATATTTAAAGAAAAAATAATTCCAATTCTATATAAACTATTTGAAAAACAGGGAAATAAGACACCTACCAAATTCCTTTTATGACACTGATATGGTGCTGATATCTAAACCAGGTTGTATAAAAGCAAAGAAAGAAAATCATAGAGCAATTTTACTAATGAATATTGATGCACAAATATTAAAAATAATATTAACAAAGAAATTACAGAAAGTCATCCCTAGGATAATACACTATGACCAAGAAGGATTTATACTAGGAATGAAGTCTGGTTCAATATTAGCAAAACTATTAGCATAATTGACTATATCAATAACCAAACTAACAAAAATTATATATCATTATCTCAATAGATGCAGAAAAAGCATTTGATAAAATCCAACACTCATTCCTATTAAAAACACTAGAGAGTATAGAAATAAATGAATTTTTACTTAAAATGAACAGTAGTATTTATTAAAAACCATTAGCAAGCATCATATGTAATGGAGACAAATTAGAAAGATTCCAGTAATATCAGAAGTGAAACAAGATTGCCCACTGTCACCATTACTATTCAATATTGTATTAGAAATCTTAGCTTTGATAATAAGAGAAGAAAAAGACATTAAAGGAATTAGAGTAGGTTATGAGGAAACCAAATTATGACTCTTTGCAGATAAGATGATATTATTATAGAACCCCAGAGAATCAACTATAAACTACTCAAATAATTCACAACTTTAGCAAAGTTGCAAGATACAAAATAAATCCATATAAATTATCAGCATTTATATATATATATATATATATATATATATATATATATATATATATATATATATATATATATATATATCACTAACAAGTCCAGCAATAAGAGATATAAAGAGAAATTCCATTCAAAATAACTGTCGATATTATGAAATATTTGGGAATCTACCTGCCAAAGGAATGTCAGGAAGTATATGAACACACAGTAAAACTTTCCACACAAATAAAGTCAGATCTAGTAAGTTAGAAAAATATTAAATGCTCATGGGTAGGTCAAGCTAATATAATACTACCTAACTTAATCTACTTATTTAGTGGCATACAAATCAAATTCTCAAGAAATCATTTTACATATCTAGAAAAAATAATAACAAAGTTCATCTGGAAGAACAAAAGGTCAAGAATTTGAAAGGAATTAATGAAAATATACCAAGATATGGTCAAAATGGGTTCATGATTTAGATACAATGAATGATATTAAAGAAAAGCAGAAAAACATAGGATAATTTATCTTTCAGATCTGTAGAGAAAAAAAAATTTGTGACAAAAGAACTGGAATTCATAAGTGAACATCAAATATATTTTAATTATATTAAGCTAAAAATTTTTTGTACAAACAAAACCAATGCAGACAAAATTAGAAGAAAAACAAATTGGGAAAACATTTTTACATTCAAAGGTTCTGATAAAGCCCTCATTTCTAAAAAAAAAATATAGAGAATTGCCTCAAATTTATAAGAATTCAAGCTATTCTTGAATTGATTAACATGAAAGTATATGAACAGACAATTTTCAGATGAAGAAATTGTAATTTCTTGTCATAAGAAAAGGTGTTCTAAATTACTATTGATTAGAGAAATGAAAACTGTCAATTCTGAAATACCACTATACAGCTCTCAGATTGACTAAGAAGAGAGGAAAAGATAATGACAAATGTTGGAGGGGATGTGGGAATACTGAGACACTAATACATTGTTGGTACAATTGTGAATGGATCCAACCATTCTGAAGAGCAATTTGGAAATGTTCTCAAAAATTTATCAAACTTTGGTCCAGAAGGTCCTAGGCCTATATCCCAATAAGATCTTAAAGATGGGAAAGCTTCCTATATGTACCAAAAAAACAGTAGTAGTAGCCCTTTTTGTAGTGGCAAGAAACTGTAAACTTAGTGGATTTCCATTAGTTAGAAAATGGTTGAATAAGTTATGGCATATGAATGCTATGGAATATTATCCTTCTATAAGAAATGATCTGCAGGATGATTTCAGAGATGCTTGGAGAAAGTTATGTGTATTTGGAATCCATTCTCTTCTTCCTTTTCCCTCTAGTAATGCTCTATATTAAAAGAACTCAGTTAAATCCTTTTAAAAAATGGAACCTCCTCTGACTATTCCATTACCATTCTTTTTTTTTTTCTTCACTTATTTCCCTTTGAAGCAAATAGTAAGAGATTTCTCCTTCTTTTATATTGCCCACAGTGCAAACTATTACCCAAATATTTCTAAGAACTTTATATTCAAGAATTTCAAATGAATAAAACTGAGCTAAATCCTTACTCTTTTAGTATTCCTGAATGAAAAGTCAGTATCTTCAGAATGCCCTTTCACTAATTCCAATTGAAAATTTAAATTGGTCTGCAAAATACACAATTATTTGATACTGCTTAGACATTTTACAAGTATCACTTTTTTTCTACCTTTCTATTCATTATATTTATGGCATGGAGTGATAGTGTATTATAGTAGAAAAACCTTAGCTATCATAATTAAAAGAAAAAAAGAAAAAATTCTTTAGTTCCAATCCTATATGATTTCTTAGCTCTAAGATGTTGGACAAATTATTTAATCCCCTCTATTTCTGTTTCTTCACATGCAATTAAATTTATACAGTTATAGTTCCGATCTTCCATCTAATTGTTGGATGAAAAAAACAGATTTTGTGACTAAATTGACATTTGAATGTAGGTGGTGCATCCCCAAAATTAGCAAACTAAAACTATTAGTACCATAAGGATTTCTGTATCTAAAATTGATATTGTTTGTCACCCCCTTTGGCATTTTTCTTTACAAAGATACTAGAGTGGTCTGACTTTCTCTTCTCCAGCTCTATTTACAGATAAGGAAACTAAGGCAAACAGTGTCAAGTGATTTGCCAAGTAAGGAACTGCCACCTACCCAATTGTCAGCTCAATCCGTCGTTGCAAAATCTGTATCATTGCTGATAAATAACAGGGACAAAGATCATAGCTTGCTATTTCTTATCTCATTGTCTCTGAAGACTGAACACTGGCATTTTGAGGGAAAATGAGCTTAAATTGCAGGAATAATATAAAAGCCCCTGAGAAACTGTAAATATGAAAACACATGGTAGCATTGTTACAATCTTTAATTTTGATTTTTATTTTGATTAGATCTTTAGATCAGAATCCCAATTGATATTAGCACCCAAGAAATGGTGCTGTAGTGTAGTAAAACAATTTTGTTGTCATTTCTGGAAAATTCTTAAAAAACTTTCTTAATTTCTAAACTAGATCAAAGGTTAAAAGATTCTAGATAGTTTGTATCCTTGAGCAATAAACATTGACACTAGCAAAGAGAATTACATTGTCCCAAATGTCCATAGACAACTAGAGAAAGATATAAAGGTCAGTGAGAAAATTGTTAAGAATACAATTAGACACTTGTTACTTTTTGGCCTCATACATTTGTGAACAATAGCAAAAATGCATTCCATTTGTTGGTGTGCATTTGGAACTCTGAATAAGATTGCATGTGTAGAAATGAGACAATTATTCAAATCTTTGAATTATAACTGTAGAACTTGAAACCCATGGAGAGAGAGATCACCAAATACAATGTTTTTTCATTTTATAGGAAAGAAAGTTGAAAATTAGATAAGTCAAGTAAGGTCACAGTCACACAGGCAACAAATAAAATAGAAGAGACAGGATTCGATCTCTGCTCTTTTGATTTCAATTTCGTCATTGTTTTCACTTCCTCCTCTCTCTATTTGAGGCAAACATTAGTGACTTCAGTTATCTAATAATTTCTTTATAACAAGCTTTACTTTTACCATTTTAAACAATTGTTTATTAAATTATAGCCTCTTTTTCTCATTCTGAGTGCTGGAAAATAAAATTTGTAGTAGAAGAAATATTTTCTATTTTTAGGCTGATGAAATCTTATAGGAATATGGCATTTTAATGGCTTTCATAATCAGGATTTTTGAAAGGTTGAATTCATCTCTTAAATAATATTAGTAATACTAAAAATAATTTCATAGAGAAAATAGAAATTCCAGGTACATATCTTCAATTCATTAAGATTTCCTTTTTAGAAATTATTTACTGGGGCAGTTAGGTGGTGCAGTGGACAGTGGATAGAAATTATTTACTACACTTAGTTATACCTAATTAAATATGGTGAATGGTTCTCTCCTAAGGGGATAAACTAAATTAAACCAGAAAGGAACCAAATCTAATTGTATTGCATTTTGTATAATCAAGCAGCAGGAATTCATAATCTGTGATGGTGTTTTTGTTTTTGTAACACTTGTGATTTGTCTGTATGGATGTTTTTGCATTTTCTAAGGGGAAAAGATAATAAACATTGAAAAAATAGAGCATTTTTAAAGACAATTTATTTTTGTTGTGATTTGTTATATTAAAAAAAAATCTGGAGCCTAAATGAAACTCTTTAACAAGAGCTTTTTCCAAATGAGGGTACAGAAATAGTTTTCTTTATTTTCCCTGTCTGTGATGAGGTAACAAAAATGATGAGGTTTAGATTTGGGATACCCAAATGAAATTAGGGTTACTGGTGGTCAGGGAGTTAAATGAGATCTAGTGGTGGTGCAAGAGTCCCCTGTAAAGGAATTTGCAGATGAAAACTTAGATTGATAAAAGAGGTTTATTGTGGGGATTGGAAGTAAGGTTCAAGTCTAGTTAGTAAAAAATGTTAGGTAAAGAGAGGAGGGCACTGGAAGCAGTATTCCAGTGGGCAGAGAGTCCTTGGGGTGCCAGGCATGGTGCTGGCATGTTTGGACCCTCTGCAAAGAGAGGATTTTAGTTTGGCTCCTTTTATAATGAGAGATTTGGCTAAAGGGGTCTGTGGGCGGAGTCCCAAGTTGGCTCCTCTCTGGGTTTCAGCTAGGGCTAGAATTTGCTTGGTAGGGGTTGGGAAACCTGAGCAGATCATTAGAATGGGGACTGGGACAGGCCAGTTTAGTTTCAGGATAAACTGCCTCTAAGACTGTGTTGTATTATGAAATTGGTAAAATACAGTAATTTCAATTAAAAAGGAAACTTTGTGAAAAAGTTCTTTTTCAACTTTTCAAAATTAGTTTTGGTTTTGGTTTTTGGTTAACTACAAGGTCCAAGGACCTTTCCATGATAATTTTTACTCTAGAGAATGAACTCATTAATAACTCTTTCTAATAATTGCCAAGATAACTTGTCTCACATCACTTCCTACTTGTCCAAGCTAAAGTTCTCAAGGAGCAAATAGAAATAAAGACAACTCTAGCAAAGTCAGTATTTGTAATGTCATTCTTTATTACCTTATAAAAACTTTTTTTCAAAGAAAACCTTAATGGCTAAATTTACTAAACATAGTTTATTTAGGAAGTTTTCATGGTTCAATAAAAGAACTAGATTTCAAATCTGAGAATCTGGATTTAAAACTCAACTTGTTAGTACAGTGGCATACTGGTAAATGTTTAATAGCTGGCTCTCTGGGGGGGGAGAATAAGCCCACTATAAAATTGAAAGTTCAATCTGCATTATTCTTCATCACTATCTTAAATCTAGACAACGAACCAAATAGTAATTCAAGCCGTGATTTGTAGTGTTTATTCACTACAAATTTATAATGGGCCCTCATTACATGAATTGGCTCCAGCACATTTGTATTTACAACTCACCTGACACTGAATAGGTCTTTAACCTATCAAGTTTTCAATTTCCTCATCTATAAAATGAAGTTCTAAGATTAGATGATTTGTAGGTTCTTTTGGAATATAAATTTTGTAAGATTTTTTTCTTTATTTAGTTATAGTTGGATTTTATCACCATGCTTGGAAAAACTTAGAAAATAATAATAAATGAACTGCTAAAAAACCTTTCTATTTTAATTAGAAAGCTTAACCTTCACAAAATTAAGAAATCTCAATAAATCATCTCTTATGGATCTCCTTAGTTATAATGTAATATTGAGGCAAATAAATAGGCAGCAAAGATTTTTAGAAAAGGGAGAAGAATACAAGTGAATTATATTGAAAAAATTGGGGATAAGGATGTAGACCCTGGAGGAGAATGAAGAGAAAATAAGAACTATCTTCAAGGGCTGTCATGTAGAAAAGCATAAGATTTAATTGGAAATTTGATGAAAGAAGCCAAGAAACAAAATGAAAGTAGCCAAGTTGTGAAATAGGAATAGGGCTAGCCATTATTTAAAGGCAAATGGTCTCCCTCATTGCCTCTTTCTTCCTTGTTCACTATGACCAGATGAGACTTTCTAGCATCTAAGCAAGAGGCATACTATTTGTTTCAGTGCTAAACTTACTTTGACTAAGAACCCATATCCAGATGGTGAAATTTTTTTTCCTTTCTCCCATCTCTTTCTGTTCCAGGAAGGCAGTTTTTATAACCAAAGTTTTCTTGACTTTTAAAATTTCATCTATATTTTCTATTTAATTTGTCTTGTGTGGTATGGCAAATCCAATTTATAAATACTCAGGATATCTCAAGTGAAGAATATAAGTGTTTATTTTAGAATTTTGCAAGAAGTGAACATTTTTCCTTTGGAGTTCCACCAATGGAGAGAGGTTAATTTCCACAGAAATTGAAGTGAGTTTCATAGTCATGACCACAAAAATCCATGACATCCTTCCATCCCCTTATCTGGTCTATTTTCACTACCTCACTTAATGCTTGGAAGTAACATGAACTTGTTAAATTTTGACCTGAATTTTATGATGGTTTGTTTCACAAGGTTTACAACTGTTTGCAGGTATGTTTTATGGTGGTCAGTTTTGCAACTGTTTACAACTCTTTTACTTTAGCCAATATAAGCACCCAATTTTATTTTCCCCAATTCCCCAGATAAACTGAATCTGTTATAAGTTCAATCTACCTTAGTTAATGATTTTATAAGAAATCATATAATCCCCCCACAAAGAGGAGATTTGTTTAGAGGTAAGTAGTCTATTAAGCTAGAATAACCAAAGAGACTTTATTTACCTCAGGCTTCCTCAATTAACAGAGATTAGCCAGTTTATAGACTCCTTAGAACATCTCCAGGCCATTAAATAGTTTGATTCTTCTCTAAGCAGTTAAGTAAAGGTCCAGAAGATCACTTCAGATATTTCTACTAGAAGAGCAAGCCTTATGTTCTCCTTCTCAGAGCCTAAATAATTAACATACCTTTGAAACTGGGTCTGGAATTATCAAGTGACTACTCTAAGAAGTCCTCAGTTTCCCCTTACACTCAGTCTGAATGACAATTAGATAAAATTTGGTCTAGCATAACTGTTTCTGATCTTTCTGATTCACTGTTGTTAATGGAAAGTCAGAAGAAATGAGGTTTGTGAAAACAAAGAATAAAGATGAAAAACTGAGCAGAGATTTGTGCTTTCTGTCTACACTATCCAGATATTTTTTTTTCAGTTGGGGCATCAAGAGTTATATGCAAGAGAATCTTATTGACTTTTGAATTTTTTTGGAATGTTGAATTTATCTGTTTAATATTTTCCCAATTACATTTAAAACATTTTTACTTTGTTTAAAAGTTTTAAGTTGTAGGTTTTCTTCTTTATCCCCATCCCAAGAAATCTACATTTGAAGATATTTACATAAAAGGCATGTCATGAAATAAAACATATCTGTTATTCTAATGAAAAAAAAATCCTCAAGAAAAATAAAGTTAAAGGAGAGAGAGAGAGAGAGAGAGAGAGAGAGAGAGAGAGAGAGAGAGAGAGAGAGAGAGAGAGAGAGAGGGAGAGGGAGAGAGAGAGAGAGTCTGTATCAAGGCAAAATTACTTCTTTCTCTGAGTATGTATAGAATTTTTCAGCATAAGTTCTTCAGAGTAGTTGTGCATCATTGCACAGTTGAGAATAACAAAGCTATTTACAATTGGTCATCTCAAAATTATTACTATTACTTTGTACACAATACATTTCACTTTGCTTGAATTCATGGAGGACTTTCAGAGTTGTTTATATGCCTTTCCTGAAAGTATCCTACTTATCATTCCTCATATAGTGATAATATTGCATCACAAATACATACCACACTTTTTTGAGCCATTCCCCAATTGATATGGAGTAGGTAGGTGTTACAATGGATAGAGAGTCAGGCCTGAAATCAGGAAAACTCATTTTCCTGAGTTCAAATTTTCCATTGGACACTTACTAGCTGTGTGACCTTGAGCAAGCCACCTAACATTTTTGCCTCAGTTTCCTCATTTATAAAAATGAACTGAAAAAGGAAATGTCCAAAACTTCTTACTGGAGGTGACTTTGCCAAGAAAATCCAAATGGGGTTACGAAGAATCCTATAGGATTGAACCAATTAAACAAAGACATGTAAACTTAGAATTTCTCCTGGAAATAAATAAATTAATACAGAAGAAAGGTTTAGAGCTGAAGAATACATTAAGCATGTAACTCTTTCCAAGTTGGTATCTGAGTATAGGTGGAGGAGAATTATAAACTAAGGGAAAATTCTATATTTAGTGCTGAAAAGAAGAGCAATTGAGAAAGAGAGATTCGTTTATGTAAAGGTGATAGTGGTGGTAGTGGGGAGGATCTGGAAAATGTTCTCCTTATCTAAATATCCTTAACTCTTTCCACTGATTCAATTTCATGGTTGGAATTAAGAATCACAGAATCACAGATTAACTTGACCAGATAATCACTTATCTTGGAGTGTATAAAGCACTGGGTTTGGAATCTGGAAGACTCATTCACATGATTTCAAATTTGATCTCAGGAACTAGATATATTTATATGATCCTGGATATAACTCTGTTTGTCTCAATTACTTATCTGTAAAAATGACTTAGAGAAAGAAATGGCAAACAATTCCAGTGCCTTTGCCAAGAAAACTACAACTTGGAGCAACATAGAATCTGTCACAAACTGAAATTATCCAGCAATCAAAATATGCAAACTAGGGGGCACTTGATAGCATGGACCTGATGGAAATGAAGAAATATTAGGGAACAGGAGTTTGACATCTCACTTTTATTGGGTTTTGGGGGACAGATTAACTCTAATCTGTGTCACTTTGGGGTTAATATATTAACATATCCAATTCATCTTAAATTTGTCAGTAAAATTTTAAAGTTAACATATTCATTCAAAATTTCAGCTAATTTTAGTGGCCTTGCTACAGATGCCTGGAATTTGTCTGAAACAGATCCAAATATAGGACCCAAAGGCCCTAATAGCAAAGCCTAAATGGCTTCCCCTAATTCAGACTACAATCCCAGTATATGTTATGATTTCTCAGTTATGGTCTTTTAATCTTTTGGACAGTTTGTAGGTAATTCTAGATTCCCTTTTGCAAAATTGTTCCTTACTGTTGACACTTTTTACTGACTACATATAAACTTATTATATTGGCTAGGAGTGAAGTGTCACCAGGGAGCCAGAACATGATACGATTTTATTTTATTTTAATTTTTTTTAAAGCTTGTTATTTTTATTTTTAAAACGTATACTTAAATAGTTTTTAGCATTTACTTTTGCAAAATCGTGTGTATCATTTTTTTCTCCCTTCCCTTCACCCTCTACCCTAGACAACAAGTAATCTAATATATGTTAAACATGCAATTTTCTATACATTTTCCCACAATTATCATGCTCTACAAGAAAAATCAGATCATTAAAGGGAAAAAATGAGAAAGAAAACAAAATTTAAGGAAACAAAAACCAAAAAGGAGAAAATACTATATTGTGTTCTCTACTCAGTCCCCACAGTCTTCTCTCTGCATGCAGATGACTCCTTCCATCACAAGTCCTTTGGACCTGGCCTGAAACATTGATCACATTGCTGTTGAAAAGATTCATATCCATCAGAATTGATCATTGTATAATCTTGTGGTTGCTGTGTACAATATTCTCTTGGTTCTACTCACTTCACTTAGCATCAGTTCTTGTAAGTCTCTCCTTTCTCATGTAAAGTCTCTTCTGAACTCACATGATATGATTTTAACACACTTAGGGAAACTACTTCTATTTGCTTCAATTTTCTCTACTGTAAAATGGGGATAGAATTAGTGCCCACCTCATAATAATAAAATCAGATCTAAAAAAATGGAAAAATATCAATTGCTCATAGCTAGTTCAAGCTAATATAATAAAAATGACAATTCTGCCTAAATTGGTCTATTTGTTCAATCAACTGCCATACTAATTATATTGCCAAAAATTTATTTGGTAAAACCAGAAAAAAAAATAATAACAAAATTCATCTGGAAGAACAAAAAGTCAAGAATATCAAGGGAATTAATGGAAAAAAAAACAACTTAAAAGAGATGGCTTAGCAGTACCCAATCTAAAAATGCATTATAAAGCAACTGTCATCAAAACCATTTGGTACTGGCTAAGAAGCAGAGAAGTGGAATAAGTTAGATATAAACAACACAGTAATCAATGAATAGAATAATCTATATTTGCTAAATTCTCAAACTGCAGTTTTTGGGATAAGAATTCACTATTTCAAAAAAATTGCTTGGAAAACAGAAAAATAATGTCAGAAACTCAGCATAGACCTACATCTCACATGTCATGCCAAAATGGGTGTGAAACTTGGGCATAAAGGATAATACTATATGCAAATTAGTAGAGCAAGGGATAATTTATCTATCATATTTTTCGAAAAGGGAGGAATTTGTGACCAAAGAAGAAGTAGAGAACATTATAAAATACAAAATGGACAACTTTGATTACATCAAATTTAAAAAATTTTGCACAAACAAAACCAACACAAACAAGATTAAAAGGGAAATACAAAGTTGGGGTAGGGGGAAATTACTGCCAGTGTTTCTGATCTCATTTATAAATTATAAAAAAACTGTGTCGAATTTATAAGAATGCAACTACTTCCCTAACTGACAAATGGTCAAAGATATAAATAGATACTTTTCAGATGAAGACTCTAAAGCCATTTATAATCATATGAAAAAATACTCTAAATCACTATTGATTAGAGAAATACAAATTAAAATATCTCTGAGGTACCACATTACACTTCTCAGAATGGCTAAGATGACAGGAAAACATAATGATAAATGTTGGAGGGGATGTGGGTAAACTGGGACCCTAATGCATTGTTGGTGGAGGTGTGAAATGATTCAACTGGAGAGCAATCTGGAATTATGCCCAAAGGGCTATAAAACTATTCATATGCTCTGACCCAGAAGTGATACTACTGGAAATCATAAAGGAAGGTAAAGGACCCACATGTGCAAAAATGTTTTACCAGCTCTTTTTTTGATAGCAAGGAATTGGAAAAGGAGTGGATACCCTTCAATTGGAGAATGGCTGAATAAGTTGTGATATAGGAAAGTAATGTAATATTATCAGTCTATAAAATATGATGAACAAGTTGATTTTAAAAAGGCCTGGAAAGATTTAGAGGAACTAATACTGAGCAAAATAAGCAGCAGGAATGCATTGTTCACAATAATAAAAATTATGTGCAATGATCCACTATGAGAAATTTTGTTCTTCTCAGTGGTTCAGCTATCCAAGGCAATCCCAATGAACTTTAGATAGAAAATGCCATCTGCATCCAGAAAAATAACTGTGGAAATTAAATATAAATCAACACATGCTTTGTTCACTTCTTTTTTTCTGTTGTTGATTTTTTTCTCTTCCATGGTTTTCCCCTTTTCGTCTGATTTTTATCTCCCAACATAATTCATAAAGAAATGTGCATTAAAAAGAAAATAAAAATAAAAGGGATAAAAATAAACCAATCAAAACAAACAAACAAACAAAAAACTAAAAAGTGAAACAAAGATTGTTAAGACTAGAATGGTTTCATTAGCAGATCAGAGTTCAAATCTAATATCAGATACTTTTTTTTCTTTTGTAGCTATTTAGCAAACATCTCTTGTATGATTTTTTTCTTTTATATAATAATTAAAGCTTTTTTTAAATTTTCAAACCATATGCATACATAATTTTCAATATTCACCCTTGCAAAACCTGGTGTTTCAAATTTTTCTCCTTCCCATTCCCTTTACCCTTTCCTGAGACAGCAAGTAATCCAATACATGTTGAACATGTGCAATTCTTTTATACATATTACCACAATTATCATGCTACATAAGAAAAATCAGATCAAAAGGGAGAAAAATGAGAA
This sequence comes from Sminthopsis crassicaudata, assembly GCF_048593235.1. Classification (NCBI taxonomy): domain Eukaryota; kingdom Metazoa; phylum Chordata; class Mammalia; order Dasyuromorphia; family Dasyuridae; genus Sminthopsis; species Sminthopsis crassicaudata. The sequence continues at coordinate 452,506,113 of NC_133617.1, forward strand.
AGAAAACCAAATGCAAACAAACAACAACAACAAAAGAAATGAAAATGCTATCTTGTGTTCTATACTTAGTTCTTATAGTCATCTCTCTAGATGTAGATGGTTCTCATAATCACAAGATTATTTGAACAGGCCTAAATCATTTCATTTTGAAAAGAGCAAAATTCATCACAGGTGATCATCATACAGTCTATTTGTTGCTGTTTACAATGAAATACTGGTTCTGCTCATTTCCCTTAACACCAGTTCATGTAACTCTCTCCAGGCTTCTCTAAAAACATCCTTGCTGATCATTTCTTATACAACAACAATATTCTTTAACATTCATATACCATAACTTATTCAGGTATTCACTTAGGTTCCAGGTTCTTGCCATTACAAAAAGGGCTGCCACTAAGATTTTTTGTACATGTGAGTCCCTTTCCATCCTTTTAAGAACTCTTTGGGATATAAATCCAGTATAACCACTGCTGGGTTTGATAACTTTATGAGCATACTACCAAATTGCTCTCCAGCATGGCTGAATCCATTCACAATTCCACCAAAAATGTATTGTTATCCCAGGTTTCCCACATCCCCTCCAACATTCACGATTATTTTTTTCCTATCACCTTAGACAATCTGAGAGGTGTGTAATGGTACTTCAGATTTGTCTTAGTTTGCATTTCATTCTTTAATTAATAGTGATTTAGGGCACCCTTTCATACAACTAGAAATGGTTTTGATTTCTTCACATGAATATTGTCTGTTCATATCCTTTGACTATTTATCAATTGGAGAATAGCTTGATTCTTATAAATTTGAGTCAATTTTTTTAATTTTAGAAATAAGGCTTTTATCAGAACCCTTAATGGAAAAATATTTCCCTAATTTATTGCTTCCCTTCTAATCTTGTCTGCAATAATACTATTGCAGTACAATACTATTGTTTCTACAAAACCTTTTTAAATTAATATAATCAACATTATTTATTCAGTGTTCTATAATGTTTTCATTCTTATTTGGTCACAAATCCCTTCCTTCTCCACAGATATGTGAGGTAAACTATCTGATATTGTTCTAATTTGCTAATAATATCATTCTTTATGTCAAAATCATGAACACGGTCAATGCCTAGTTTCTGCCACACTAGTTTCCAATTTTCCCAGTAGTTTTTGTCAAATACCAAAGCCTAGAGTCTTTGAGTTTGTCAAACACTAAATTGAAATAATTATTGACTATCCTATGATCCTAACCTATTCCACTGATTGACTACTCCATTTCTAAGCTATTACAAAATTGTTTTAATGACTATTGCTTTACAATATAATTTTAGGTCTGTCACAGCCAGTTCACCTTCATTGGCAGTTTTTTCATTAATTCCCTTGAAATTCTTGACCCTTGAGGAATGCAGGCCAACATGGAGGAGAGGACACACACATCTGCTTAAGCTCCACGTTTTCTCCCAGTGACAGTAATTTATCTTGTGACAAACCTCAGAATTAGTGCTTGACTGGAAAAAACACCACAAATAATTGCCAAAAGAAGACAACCTTGAAATTCGCCAGAAAAGGTCTGTTTTTACTGGGGGGAGGGAACATCCAGATTGGGCGCAGGCTGAGAGCAGGAAACTGGAACTTGGCAGGTAGCTCATACTGTGCAGACAAGAGGAGGGAGGGGTGCAATCTCTGCTGTTTCTGTGGAAAGACCTTCACCACAGTGAGGACATTCTGTCTTGGCAGCAAGCCAGGAACAGCAGAGAAGCTGGAAACACAAGAGGTAAAGACTATAACCTCCGAAAAGCTAGCTCAGGACCTGGCCACCTGCACCTGGAGTGTCTCAGCACATTCTTAGAGCCTCAGAGTCTCAGAGCACAGACACAGGGCAGCCTTGCTGTCCTGCTAGTGCCTTGCTGCTGTCCCCTGCAGTCTGTAGAGGAAGCCTGGTAACACCATCCAACCCCCTTCTGCTTCCCCCCCCCCAAAAAAAAAGCAGACTGAATTTGTTTTTCTTCTTAGTTTGCTTTCTTTGATTCTTCTCTGACAAAATGAGCAAAAAATTAAAAAGGATTCTAACCATTGATAGCTTCTATATGGCTAAAGAGCAGACTTTAAACCCTGAGGAGACTAAAAAATTAAAAAACTAAAAACAGACTATCTCCAGATGAATCCCCAAAGGGATATATAATCTGCTCCTCAATGCACAAAACTCTCATAGAAGAAATCAAAAAGGCTCACACGAGAGAGCTAGAAGAAAAATGGAAAAAGGAAAATTAAACTTGGCAAGAGAGTCTGGATGAGTCATCCCACTCATTTAAAGATAGAGTTGATAAAGAAATCAAATACTTAAAAAAGAAAATTAGTGAATTTGAAAAAGAAAATAGGTCTCTAAAAAATAAAATTGGAGAAATGGAAAAAATTCCATAGAACAAAACAATTCACTTAAAATCTCAATTAGACAATTAGAAAAAAATATTAAAAAGTGAGGAAAATACTTCACTGAAAATCAGAATTGAAAAAATAGAATTGAATGCCTCGAGGAGGCACCAAGAAACAGTCAAGCAAAACCAGAAAAATAAAATAATGGGGAAAAATATCAAATACGTTCTTGGGAAAACAACAGACCTGGAAAATGGATACATGAGAGACAATATGAGAATTACTGGACTCCCTGAAAAATATGATAAAAAAAAGTGCCTGGACACTATTTTCCAAGAAATTATCAAAGAAAACTTCCTAGATGTTTTAGAAACAGAGGGTAAAATAGACACTGGAAGAATTCATCGATCACCTACTGAAAGGGAACCTAAAAGCAAAACACCAAAAACTACAGTGGCCAAATTCCAGAAGCATCAGACGAAGGAAAAATACTGCAAGCTGCTAAAAAAAATCAATTCAAATATGGAGGAGCCATAATAAGGATTACCCAGGATCTAGAAGCATTAAAGGATCAAATGGCCTGGAATATGATATTTCAAAAGGCTAAGAAACTTGGTATGAAACCAAAAATAACTTACCCTGCAAAAATGAGCATCTTTTTGCAGGGAAGAATATGGACATTCAACAAAGTAAGTGATCTCTTCTTGATGAAAGAAACAGATCTAAAGAAAAAGTTTGATCTCCAAATATAGAAGTCAAGAGATTTGTAAAAAGGTAAAAAGAAATCTTGAGAACTATATTTCGATCATAAAGATATATAAAGAACATATGTATAATTTGTTCTAGAAACTAGAGATGGAAAGGAAATTGTACCAGAAAAAGGGCAAAGTGGTGGTAATAGATCTTACGAAGAGGCATATGTAACCTATTACATCTAAGAGAAAGAATGAAGGGGGATGAACATAGTGTGTATCATATTCTCATTAGAATTGGGTTAAAGAGAAAAATATCAACTTATTTGATTTATGGTGAAACTCCTTCCACTTCATTGAAACCTGGGAGGGGAAAAGTGAAAAAGGTAGGAGTAAGCTAAGTGGAAGGGAATACAGAAATTCTGAGGAAAAGGGGTAAAATAGGTGGAGAAACTCAAAGGTGGGGAAGGGATACTAAAAAGGGAGAGCTGTGAGAAACAAATGGTGCTCACAATTTTAATACTAGGGAGAGGGGGAAGGGGGAAGAAAAGGAGAAAAGCAAAAGCAGGATTAACAAGATGGCAAGCAACACAGAATTAGTAATTTTAACCATAAATCTGAATGGGGTAAACTCCCCCATAAAGAGGAAGCTGTTAGCAGACTGGATTAAAAACCATAATTCTACAATAAGCTGTTTACAGGAAACACACCTGAAACAGGGTGATACAAACAGAATAAAGGTAAAAAGTTGGAGCAGAATCTACTATGCTTCAGGAAAAGACAAAAAAGCAGGGGTAGGAATTCTGATCTCAGATCAAGCAAAAGCAAAAACTGATCTAATTAAAAGAAATAAGGAAGGGCACTATATCTTACTAAAGGGTAGCATATACAATGAAGCAATATCAATATTAAATATATGCACCAAGTGGTGGAGCATCTAAAATCTTAAAAGACATATTAAGAGAGCTGCAAGAAGAAATAAACAGCAAAACTATAACAGTGGGAGATCTTAACTTTGCAATCTAAGAATTAGATAAATCAAACCACAAAATAAATAAGAAAGAAGTTAAAGAAGTAAATAGAATACTATAAAAGTTAGATATGATAGATCTTTGGAGAAAACTAAATGGAGACTGAAAGGAGTACACTTTCTTTTCAGCAGTTCATAGAACCTATACAAGAATTGACCATATATTAGGACATACAAACCTCAAACTCAAATGCAGTAAGGCAGAAATAGTAAATGCATTCTTTTTTAGATCACGATGCAATGAAAATTACATTCAATAAAAAGCCAGGGGAAAATAGACCAAAAAATATTTGGAAACTAAATAATCTCATCCTAAAGAATGATTGGGTGAAACAGCAAATCATAGACATAATTAATAACTTCAGCCAAGAAAATAACAATAATGAGATGTCGTACCAAAATGTGAGGCATACAGCCAAAGCAGTAATAAGGGGAAGCTTTATATCTCTAGAGACCTACTTGCGTAAAATAGAGAAAGAGAAGGTCAATGAATTATGATTGGAACTAAAAATGCTAGAAAAAGAATAAATTAATGCCCCCAAGACAAACACTAAACATGAAATTCTAAAAATAAAAGGAGAGATCAATAAAATTGAAAGTAAAAAAAAAAAAAAAACTATTGAATTAATTAGTAAAACTAAGAGTAACTTTTTTTTTAATGCATTTGTTTATTTGTCCATTTTTGTTTGCTTAGTAGAAAGAACCAGAAGCACTTTAACATAGTTTGGTTGGGAATAGCCTGCCTCTTCTGGAGTTTTTGCTCCTGATTTTGTTTCCCATTTTTCTCTTCTCTTTTGGCTTGTGATAAGAGCAATTACCTCTGGTTCCTACATGTTCCTTCCCATCTGGTAGCCCTAATGATAGATTTCCTTTCCTCCTTGTTGGTTGAAGAGGAAGTTAGAACAATAATTAAAAGTTACTATGCCCAACTTTGTGCTAATAAATAGGATAACTTAAAAGAAATGGAACAATTCCAAAAATATAGCTTGCCCAGATAAACAGAGGAAGAAGTAAATTGGTTAAACAGTCCCATCGTAGAAAAAGAAATGCAACAAGCTATCAACCAAGTCCCTAAGAAAAATCCCCATTACCAGATGGATTTATATATGAATTCTACCAAACATTTAAAGAACAATTAACTCCAATGTTATATAAATTATTTGGAAAAAATAAGGACTGAAAGAGTCCTACAAAATTCCTTTTATGGCACAGATATGGTACTGATATCTAAACCAGGTAGGTTGAAAACAGAGGAAGAAAATTATAGACCAATCTCCCTAATGAATATTGGTGCTAAAATCTTAAATAAAATGTTAGCAAAAAGACTTCAGAAAAGCATCCCCAGGATAATACAGTATGATCAAGTAGAATTTATAACAGGAATATAGGGCTGATTCAATATTAGGAAAACTATTAGCCTAATTGACTATATCAATAACCAAATTAACAAAAAAACATAAGATTATCTCAATAGATGCAGAAAAAGCATTTGATAAAATCCAACATCCATTCCTACTAAAAACACTTGAGAGTATAGCAATAAATGGACTATTCCTTAAAATAGTCAGGAGTATATATTTAAAACCATCAGTAGGCATCATATGTAATGGAAATAAACTGGAACCTTTCCCAGTAAAACCAGGAGTGAAACAAGGTTGCCCTCTATCACCATTACTATTCAAGACTGTAGTAGAAACAGTAGCATTGGCAATAGCAGTAGAGAAAGAGATGAAAGGAATTAGAGAAGGTAATGAAAAAAACAAACTATCACTCTTTGCAGATGATATGATGGTATACTTAAAGAACCCCAGAGATTCTACTAAAAAGCTATTGTGTAAAAGGTCCTGTCATCTCTAGGTTATCCTTCCAGTCTGCCATCTCAACTCACTCCCAGACTAGATTCTCTCCTTGCCCTATTGCCCTCCTCTTTTATCCTAGCAGAGAATGGGCATGTGAGAACTCAGGGGCTTGTGGGAAATATACTGCAATCAATGAACTTGCTCCTTTTTAAGGGGCATACTCCTTTAAACATGTAAACTCCATCTCAGAAGTCCAAAGTTGTAAACTCCCTTCAAAGGCTTGAATCAAAGATGTGAACTAGAGAATTATTAAGTACCAACTTAGCACTTAGTAAGAACCTAACATCTCCCCCTTTCTTTTCATTTAGAACATAGGGTGGTCATGATCTTGAAACATAAATTCATCAATATGGGAGGTATTACACATAATTACAGAAATTACATAAATACATAGTAACATAACACATGCTAGAAATGATATAACAAATAACATGATCATAAATTGAGAATTTATAAATGTCCATAAGTCCATTGTCCATTAGTCTCATCTTATGTTAGAAAATCCATTGATTCTTGCTGGTTTTAAAGTTCTTTAACAGTCTTCTTATTAGCCATGCTCTTTCAGTGTCAGATGTTTCTTAGATTTTCTCCTTTGTTTTGAGGTCTTTCTCTTTTTTCTGTCTCTCTCTGATGAACAAGGAGAATACAACTCGTTGGCACCCATCTGTTTCCTTCTCCATCTGAAGAAATACAAGTAAACCCTCTCTCCCAGGTCCCATCTAATTTCTTCCTATTTACCACTTTCTAAATCTCTTCTTATCATCTGGCAATTATATTAGAGCTGTTTGCACTGGACACTGCCCTGTTGGTTTAAAAGGCCTGTATTCTTTCCAAGTGTAATCCATTTTTGCTATCCAATTGCTTTTTGGCTGACTTACCAGGTAATCCCTTTCTGCCATGTGATTGTTTTTCTGCTGGTTGATCAAATCAGAATCCTGACCTTCTAAAGGCTCTTTGGGTATAACCTCAGCTGCCATCATGCCCCACCTATTTTTTGATTGATATCTTGGAGCTGGGCTTCAACTCTCATTTCCCTGGAACAATCTACATTGGAAGGCCCAGTGGAAGCCCTTGTGACATTTTGGACATGGGGTTTTAGGTCTTCTCTCATCCTGTCTTCTCACTCTATCTCCATATTTACACTGAGCTCTTACATGTCCAATTTTTCCACATTGAAAACATCGCCGAATTTCTCTAGAAGTCCCTTGCCAGGAGGGACCCTGTCTTTCCATGTTCATAATAGTCTGGGTATAAAAATCATTTGTTCCTACTGTAGCACAGTGTATTATGATCTCCTCTAAAGAAGCATCTTTGTTTAGTCCCCATATAATTCTCTTGCAAATCTCATTGGCATTTTCCTTAACCAGATGTCTGGTCATTATTTCTGTAGCTGCATTTTCTCCAATAATTCTTTTGACAGCAGTTAGCAAACGTCCCACAAAATCCAGAAAAGGTTTATTGGGACCTTGCTCTATTTTGGTGAAAGCCTACCCCCAATATTTCTGTCCAGGGAGAGAACCCCAAGCTTTTATTGCAGCCTTAGCAATTTGCTCATACACTGTCATGGTATATTTAACCTGTTCTGAATTCTCTTCATACTGACCTTCACCAGCTAATTGCTCAAAAGTGAATTGTGTGTTAACTCCTGTTTCTAAATTGCATCTGACTTAGTTCTTACATAATTCATGAAACTCCGCAAGCCACAACAGATTTTGTCAAGGTTCTAAACATGTCCTTGCTATGGATTTCCAATCACTTAGGGTTAGGACTTCATAAGACAAACCATCAGTAACATTTTAACATAAGCTGATGTAGCCCCATAAAAGGTACAACCTTTTTTCAAATCTTTAATTTTATTCAACTCTAAAGGTGTATATCTTCTCCTTTTCTGACCTATAGAATCAATCTCTTCAATCACAGGATATGCATGTATAAAATCACTTATATCTTGTCCTTCTCTCTTAGCTTTAACCAATGCTTTTTCTAATCTTGTCATAGGCTGCTTAACAGGCAATTCTGTTTGTGTTTCTGCCTCTTCCCCTCCTCCTTCTTACTCCATCCCTGAAGGGTTAATTGAGGGAGGAGATGGGAAATGCTCCTGTTGTTCAGAATTGTACTAAACTCCATTGTTATCTGATTCATCCTCTTCACCTAGTTTAGTTGGATCCTCCACCTCTGGCTCTTTCTTCTTTTCCTTTAGTATAACAATTTTTAAAGCCACTTGGATTAAATTGTAGGTATGAAGTGTATCTTTGGAAATTAAGTTTGGTTTGGAATTGTAGTGTTCACCTAATTGCTCTCATTGCACTAATTTCCACTCATCTGGATCCAATTCTTTTTCCAAAGAAAAACAAGGACATATGACCTGCACAATTTTTAAAAGTTCAGTAATCTCCTCCAAAATTATAATCAATCCTTGGCTTTTCATAACCTTGATAATGCTCTCTAAACATTTTCCTTGAACAGAAGGCATTTGCCCCATTTCACTGAAATTCTACTTTAGCTCTTTAACAAAGTTTCCTTATTACTCACATTTCTGGGTCAGAGAGACTTTTCCACTGAGATCTGGATCAGAGGCTTTCCCACTGGAATCAGGATCTTGACAGTCCCTGTTCAGATGCCAAAATGTGAAGGTCTGGGCTAGCTCCTCTGAAGGGCTCTGAATCAGTCCTTGTCAGGATAAGCAAAAGTCCTTGCCTCACATTATGGGTGCCAAATTGTAGGTTATCCTTCCAGTGTGCCATCTCAACTCACTCCCAGACTAGATTCTCTCCTTGCCCTATTGCCCTCTTCTTTTATCCTAGCAGAGAATGGGCATGTGAGAACTCAGGGGCTTGTGGGAAAAATAATTCAACCAATGAACTTGCTCCTTTTAAAGGGGCATACTCCTTTAAACATATAAACTCCACCTCAGAAGTCCAAAGGCATAAACTCCCTTCAAAGACCCAAACCAAAGTGTGAAGTAGAGAATTGCTAAGTACCGACTTAGCACTTAGTAAGAACCTAACACTATTGGAAATAATTCACAACTTTGCAAAGCTGCAGGATATAAAATAAATCCACAGAAATCCTGAGCATTTTTATACATCACCAACAAAATCCAACAAGAGATACAAAGAGAAATTCAAATATAACTTCAAAATAACTGTTGATAGTATAAAATATTTGGGAATCTATCTACCAAAGGAAAGTCAGGAATTATGTGAGCAAAATTACAAAACATTTGTCAGAAAAATAAAGTCAGATTTAAATAACTGGAAAGACATTAAGTGCTCTTGGATAGGCTGAACAAATATAATAAAGATGACAATACTCACTAATCAATTTATTTAGTGCTATTCCAATGAGACTCCCAAGACACTATTTTAATGACCTAGAAAAATAATAACAAAACTCATACGCAAGAACAAAAGGTCTAGATTTTCAAAGGAATTAATGAAAAAAAATCAAATGAATGTGGCCTAGCTGTACCCAATCTAAAACTATATTATAAAGCAGCACTCAACAAAAACATTTGGTATTGTCTAAGAAATAGATTACTTGATTAGTGGAATAGGTTAAGTTCACAAGACGAAATAGCCAATAACTATAGAGATCTAGGGTTTGACAAACCCAAAGATTCCCAACTTTTGGGATAAGAATTCATTATTTGACAAAAAACTGCTGAGAAAACTGGAAATTAGTATGGCAGAAATTAGGCATGAACCCACTTAACACCACATACCAAGATAAAATCAAAATATGTCCATGATTCCATGATTTAGGCATAAAGAATGAGATCATAAATAAATTAGAGGAATATAATATAGTTTACCTCTGAGACTTGTGCACAAGGAAGGAATTTGTGACCCAAGAAGAACTAGAGATCATTATTGATCACAAAAAAAGAAAATTTTGATTACATCAAATTAAAAAGCTTTTATACTAATAAAACTAATGCAAACAAGATTAGAAGGAAAGTAACAAACTGGGAAAAAATATTTTTACAGTTAAAAGTTCTGATTAAGGCCTCATTTCCAAAATTATAGAGAACTAACTCTAGATTATAAGAAATCAAGCCATTCTCCAATTGATAAATGGTCAAAGGATATGAACAGACAATTTTCAGATGATGAAATTGAAACTATTTTCACTCATATGAAAGAGTGATCCAAATCACTATTGATCAGAGAAATGCAAATTAAGACAACTCTAAGATACCACTACACACCTGTCAGATTGGCTAAGATGACAGGAAAAAATAATGATGAATGTTGGAGGGGCTGTTGGAAAACTGGGACACTGATGCATTACTGGTGGAGTTGGGAAAAAATCAACCTTTCTGGAGAGCAATCTGGAATTATGCACAAAAAGTTATCTGTACATACCCTTTGATACAACAGTGGTACTTCTATTAAAAGTTATTTATCTAGATGATATTATTGTAAGGTGTAAGCAAACTATGTATTACTGTTTTGATATTCCCAAGACCTTTATATTAAATATCAGTTCCATAATAAACATACATAGACGAGAGGGAAAAAAAAAACTTTATTTGAATACCACAGCATAAGTCAGAGAAAGCACACAGATAAAACGAGGTAACAGCTCAGCCAAGATGGAGTCTTATTTGTGACCCAAGAGGAAACTCCTTAAAGTCTCTAGTTTAACAAGCTAAAATAAAGATAGAGTCATGAGAGAGGTTCCTAGTTAGTTTTATGTCAGCTACTTTCCACAGTCTTTTTCTTCAACAACCTAAACTGAAGTTGACATCTTCCATCTTATGTCTCAAAGCTGAAAATGAGAAGCACATGAAATGTAAAGAGACTAAGCAACTCAAAGAAAATTGAAAAACTAAAGGAAAATTCAAACAATGTTCTAAAAAGATTAGAAGAGCCTGTATCTTTCCTGTTCATGTTCTGCCCTTTGCTCATGGAGGGCATTCATCTCTGCCAGTGTGGAGTCTCATATCAGTAGTCTTTGGGGATACAAACATATACATGCATACACTTATATGAACACAAAAGAGTATTTTTATAACGTGAATTTTTATTTCATGCTGTTTTATTTTTAATTTGTAGATTAAATTCAAAATAATAACAGAACTGCCCTACTTATCCATGTCCTTCTGAACTATCCTTAAACATGCTTATATTAAATTATTCTTTACTCAAACCTTATTCAATTCCCCATCAATTTCAGCAGCAGAAGATAAAGCAAAAATTAAGAAATTAAGTTAGTGTTTTCAATCAGGAGTCAACAAGGGGACTTCCAGGAAACAGAAATAGCTCATTACAAATGCCAGCCAGTCCTAGGGTGGTGCAGTCTTCCTTCGGTGGTGCAGACTGAGTGGCAGAGAATCTAGGGGGAGGAATTTACAGCAGTGTTGGCCACTCTGCCCTGGTTCCAAGCCAGTAGATTAGGAGAGAAGTTATAAAACATCCAACACAAACAGAAATGATCAATAGTGAGTCTCAAAACATTAGAATCTCAGGGGACCTGGCCATGCTCACCCAGAATTGGGAGTGAATCAGCTTTGACTCAACTCAGCTACAGCTGCTTGGAAAACCATCCCCAATCTAAAGGCAGATCTTAACTTTTTAAAAATGAGTAAAAAGTAAAGAGAACTCTGACAATAGATAACTTTTATGGCAAAAGACAAGAATAGATTTCAAACCCTGAGGAGACTAAAGGCAGATTGTCTCCAGATGAAGCCCCAAAAGGCGATATAACCTGGCTGACATTACATAAGGCTTTCCTAGAAGAAATTAAAAAGACTCTTTAAAAAAAGCTAGAAGAAAAATGGAGAAAGGAAATAAACATTTACAAGAGGGTTTGGAAAAGGCAAAAGAGAATCTATATGAAGAAAATTCACTACAAAATAGACTTAGTGAAATGCAAAAATCATGTAATTCATTAAAAGGTAGATTTGATAAAATGGAAAAAGAAATCAACTCCTAGAAAAACAGAATTTGTGAAACAGAAAAATAAAATAACTCCTTAAAAATAGAATTTGTGAGATTGAAATAAAAACTTAAAAATACAATTTGTGAAATGGAAAAAAAAATCATAGAACAAAATAACTCATTTAAAAATTCAATTGGACAAATACAAAAAGAAGTTAAAAAGTAAATGAAGAAAATAATTCAATAAAAATCAGGATTAAAGAAATTGGAATGAATGACTCCATGAGTCAACAAGAATCAGTCAAAGCAAAATTTATATATATATGAAAAAAAATGCAAAATGCCAAATTGGGAAAACAACTGATCTGGAAAATAGATCTAGGAGAGACAATCTAAGGATTATTGAACTCCCTGAAATACATGATGAAAAAAAGAGCCTAGACACTATCTTTCAGGAAATCATCAAAAAGAACTGTTTGGATATTATAGAAACATAAAGTGACCATTGAAAGTATTTACCAAACACCTCCTGAAAGAGTCCCCAAAATTAAAACCCCAAGGAATATCGTAGATAAATTTCAGAACTATTGTACCAAGGAAAAATATTACAAGCAGCCAGAATGAAACAATTCAAATCCCAAGAAGCCACAATTAGGATTACTCAGGACCTAGAAGCTTCCACTTTAAAGGACTGAAGGGCTTCAAATCCTATATTCCAAAAGGTGAAGGAACTTGGAATGCAGCCAAGAATAAATGACCCTGCTAAAGTGAGAATTATTTTTTTCAGGGAAGAAAATGAATATTTAATGAAACTGGTGAATTCCATTTATTTTTGATGAAAAGACCAGAGCTAAACAAAAAAATTAATCTCCAAATATAGAACTCAAGAAAAGCATAAAAGGTAAAAAGAAAAAAAATCTTGTAAACTGTATTTCTGTTATGGGTATACATTGAGAATACATGTATAATATGATTTTACTCATGATATAACAAAGAATTTAGAGGTGAAAAGGAAATTATAATAGAAAAAAGGGGGAAAGTAGAGCTAAAATGAAGGAAATGACATCTCGGGAATAGGCAAAGAAAACATTATAATTGAGAGAAAGAAGGGGAGTGAAGAATATTGTGTGAATCTTATTGTTATCAGATTTGGCCCAAAGAAAGAATATTAGATATATTTGGTTTCACTGAGAAACATATATTATAGAAACCTGGGAGTGAAAAGACAAAAATGGAAGGGGAAGGCTAAATAGAAGGGAAAAAAGAAATAATAGGAAAAAGGTATAAGAAAGGGGGAAGGTTTCTAAAGGGGAAGGACTGCTTGAGGCAAGTAGTACTTATAAGTAAAATACTGGGGAAAAGGGAAAGGGAAAGACAAAAATATAATTTGGGGTTAATACAATGGCAGGAAATACAGAATTAGTAGTTTTAACTGTAAATGAGAATGGGATGAATCCTCTCATTAAAAAAAAGTGAATAGCAGACTGGATTAAAAGCTGGAATCCTATAATATGTTGTTTGCAAGAATCACATTTTAATCAGAGCAATACATACAGAATAAAGATAAAAGGCTGAAGCAGAATTGATTATGCTTTAGGAGAAATAAAAAAGCAGGGGTTGCCATTCTGATGTCGGATCAAGCAAAAGCAAAATTTTATTTAATCAAAAGAGATAAGGGAGAAAACTATATCTTGCTAAAGGGTGCCATAGAAAATGAAGCAGTATCAATATTAGAAATTTATGCACCAAGTGGTAGAGCATTTAAATTCCTAAAAGAGAAGTTAAGAGAGTTGTAAGAAGAAATAGGTAGCAAAACTATAATAGTAGGAGATGTCAACCTTGCTCTCTCAGCACTAGATAAATCAACCCAAAAAATAAATAAGACAGAAACTAAAAGAGGTAAATAATATATTAGAATAAAGATATATGTAGCTCTTTGGAGAAAATTGAATGGAGACAGAAAGGAGTACACTTTAATCTCAGCAGTTCATGGAATGTATATAAAAATTGATGATATATTAAGATATAAAGACCTCAAAATCAAATGCAGAAAGGCAGGAATAATAAATGCATTTTTCAGATCATAATGCAATAAAAATTACATTCAATAAAATGCCAGAGAAAAATAGACCAAAAAGAAATGGGAAACTAAATGCTCTCATCCTAAAGAATGAATGGGTGAAACAGCAAATCATAGACACAATCAATAATTTCATCCAAAATAATGATAGTAATGAAAGAACATGCCATAATATGAGGGATTCACCCAAAGCAATAATAAAGGGAAATTTTATATCTCTAGAGGTTTACTTGCATAAAATAGAGAAAGAGAAGATAAGTAATTTGGGCTTGCAATTAAAAAAGCTGGAAAAAAAACAAATTAAAAAATCCCAATCAAATACCAAACTTGAAATTTTAAAATTAAAATGAGAAATCAACCAAATTGAAACTAAAAAAAATATTGAACTCCCTTAGAAAAAAATCCCCAGGACCAGATGCATTTACCTGTGGATTCTACCAAACATTTAAAGAACAATTAATGCAATACTATATAAATGATTTGAAAAAAATAGAGAATGAAGGATTTCTACAAAATTTCTTATATGACTCAAACATAATATTCATACCTAAACCAGGTAGGACAAAAATAGAGAAAGAAAAATATAGACCAATCTTCTTAATGAATATCGATGCAAAAATCTTAAATAAAATATTAGCAAAGACATTACAGATAATCATCTATTATGGGCCAGAACTATGAACTTGAAACAAAGGATTCTTACAAGATATTAAGTCAGTGGAATTGACAGAGACAACAGTTATCTAATTTAGCATGGCTCAGCATGATTGATTTAATCCTACAAGGAGATGTCATGGGCCAGAACTTGAAACAAGGTACTAAGTGGAATTGAGGAGACAATGGTTAAACCTATTTTAGCATTGATTTAATCTTATAACAAATAATGGTTTCATAGTAATAGTGTACTAGTCTATACTCTATGGGGCATATAAGCAAATAAGCAAGAAACTCTCAGGGCCAGGAAAGACAAGTTTCACTAAAAGCTCTCAGAGCCTCAGAAAGGATTCAATTGGGGAGATTCAGAAGCCAGAACTCAAACTCTTGGAATCAAGACTACAGAGGGCCCCTAAGAAAGCTAACCAGGCTCCAGGAAAGGAGACAAGACTTGGAAAGAGAAAATAAAGGATTTGAACTTTAATACCTGGCTTCATTTGGGGTAATTACTGAGCTGAAAGGAAGGCTGCCCCCAGAAGCACTCCAAGAAACCTGCTCCCAGAGATTATATTTAATTTTATTTTTCTTATTATAGCTTTTTATTTACAAGATATAAGCATCGGTAATTTTTCAGCATAGACAATTGCAACTTTTGTTCCAACTTTTCCCCTCCTTCCCCCCATCCCTTCCCCTAAATGGCAGGTTGACCAATGCATTTTAAATATGTTAAAGTATATGTTAAATACAATATATGTATACATGTCCATAAAGATATTTTGCTGTACAAAAAGAATTGGACTTTGAAATAATGTACAATTAGGAAATAAAAAATGCAGGGGAACAAAAATACAGTGATTGGGAATTCTATGTTGTGGTTCATAGACATCTTCCAGAGTTCTTTCACTGGGTGTACCTGCTTAAATTCATTACTGCTCTATTGGAACTGATTTGGTTCATATTATTGTTGAAGAGGGCCTCAACCATCAGAATTGATCATCATATAGAATTGTTGTTGAAGTATATACTGATCTCCTAGTCCTGCTCATTTCACTTAGCATCAATTCATGTAAGTCTCTCCAGGCCTTCCTGAAATCATTCTGCAGGTCAGTTCTTACAGAACATTATACAAAATATTCCAAAATATTTATATACTACAATTTATTTAACCATTCTCCAATTGATGGGCATCCACTCATTTTCCAATTTCTGGCCACTACAAAGAGTGCTGCCACAAACACTCTTGCACATACAGGTCTCTTTCCCTTCTTTAAAATCTCTTTGGGATATAAACCCAGTAGTAACACTGCTAGATCAGAGGTTATGCACAGTTTGATAACTCTTTGAGCATAGTTCCAAATCACTCTCCAGAATGGCTGGATGTATTCAAAATTCCAACAAAAATGTATAAGTGTCACAGTTTTCCCACCTCCCCAACAGCATTCCACCTTATCTTTCCCTGACATTTTAGCCAATCTGACAGGTGTGTATCTCTAGTATCTCAGAGTTGTCTTCATTTGCTTTTCTCTGATTAATAATGGCTTGGAGCATGTTTTCATATGGCTGGAAATAGTTTCAATTTCTTTGTCTAAGAATTGTCTATTCACTTGACCATTTATTAGTTGGAGAATGGCTTGATTTCTTATAAATTAGAGTCAATTCTCTATATATCTTGGAAATGAGGCCTTTATCAAAACGTTTGACTGTAAAAATGTTTTCCCAGTTAATTGCTTCCTTTCTAATCTTGTATGCATTACTTTTGTTTGTACAAAGCCTTTTCATTTTGTTATAATCAAAAATTTTCTATTTTGTGATCAATAATGATCTCTAGTTGAGAGAAGAATGCTAAAACATCCCCAGGAAAATAGATCACTATATTAGGATTTACACTAGGAATGCAGAACTTGTTCAATATTAGGAAAACGATTGGTATAATTGACTATGTCAATAACGAAATTAACAAAAAACATACGATTATCTCAATAGATGCAGAAAAAAGCATTTGAGAAAGTCCAACACCCATTCCCTTTTTTTAAACTAATTTTATAATTATAAATTTTTGGCAGCACATATGCATGGGTAATTTTTTTTTTACAACATTATCCCCTGTATTCACTTCTTTTCCAAATTTTAACCTCCCTCCCTCTACTCCTTCCCCTAGATGACAGGAAATCCCATATATGTTAAATGTGTTACACTATATCCTAGATACAATATATGTGTGTAAAACCAAATTTCTTGTTGCACGATAAAAATTAGATTCCAAAAGTAAACGTACCCTGGGTACAAAGACAATAGTGCAAAGAGTTTACACTCAATTCCCAGTGCTTCTTCTCTGGATATAGCTGTTTCTGTCTATCATTTATCAACTGGAATTGAACTGGATCTTCCTTATGTTGAAGATATCTACTTCAATCAGAATACATCCTCATACAGTATCATTGTTGAAGTGTATAATGATCTCCTGGTTCTGCTCATTTCACTCAGCATGTTTATGTAAGTCTCTTCAAGCCTCTCTGTATTCGTCCTGATGATCATTTCTTACAGAGCAATGATATTCCATAACATTCATATACCATAATTTACCCAACCATTCTCCAATTGATGGGTATCCATTCATTTTCCAGTTTCTAGCCACTAAAAAAGGGCTGCCACAAATATTTTGGCGCATACAGGTCCCTTTCCCTTCTTTAGTATTTCTTTGGGAAATTAGCCCAGTAGTAGCACTGCTGGATCAAAGGGTATGCACAGTTTGATAACTTTTTGGGCATAGTTCCAAATTGCTCTTCAGAATGGTTGGATTCTTTCACAACTCCAGCAACAAGGCATCAGTGTCCCAGTTTTCCCACAGCCCCTCCAAAATTTATCATTATTTGTTCCTGTCATCTTAGCCAATCTGACAGGTGTGTAGTAGTATCTCAGAGTTGTCTTAATTTGCATTTCTCTGATCAATGGTTATTTGGAAGACTCTTTCATATGAGTGGAAATAGTTTTAATTTCATCATCTGAAAATTGTCTGTTCATATATTATTTGACTATTTATCAATTGGAGAATGGTTCGATTTCTTGTAAATTAGAGTCAGTTCTCTATATATTTTGGAAATGAGGCTTTTATCAGAACCTTTAACTGTAAAAAATATTTTCCCAATTTGTTACTTCCCTTCTAATCTTGTTTGCATTAGTTTTATTTCTATAAAACCTTTTTAATTTGATATAATCAAAATCTTCTATTTTGTAATCCATAATGATCTCTAGTTGTCCTTTGGTCATAAATTCCTTCCTCCTCCACAAGTCTGAGAGGTAAACTATCCTATATTTCTACAATGTATTTATGCCTAAATCATGGACCCATTTTGATCTTATCTTGGTATATGGTGTTAAGTGTGGGTCCATATCTAATTTCTGCCATACTAATTCCCAGTTTTCCCAAAAGTTTTTTTTTCAAATAATGAATTCTTATGCCAAAAGTTGATATCTTTGGGTTTGTCAAACACTAGGTTGCTATAGTTATTCACTATTTTGTCCTTTGAACCTAACCTATTCCACTGATCAACTAGTCTATTTCTTAGCCAATAGCAAATTATTTTGGTAACTTCTGCTTTATAATATAGCTTTAGATCAGGTACAACTAGACCACCTTCATCTGACTTTTTTTTCATCAATTCTCCTGAAATTCTCGACCTTTTGTTCATCCATATGAATTTTGTTGTTATTTTTTCTAGGTCATTAAAATTGTTTCTTGGGAGTCTGATTAGTATAACACTAAATAAATAGATTAATTTAGGGAGTATTGTCATCTTTATTATATTTGCTCAGTCTATCCAAGAGCATTTAATGTCTTTCCAATTATTTAAATCTGACTTTATTTTTCTGGCAAATATTTTGTAATTTTACTCATATAATTCCTGACTTTTCTTCAGTAGATGGATTCTGAAATATTTTATACTCTCGAAAGTTGTTTTGAAAGGAATTTCTCTTTCTATCTCTTGCTGTTGGAAATGGTTGTTGGTGATGTATAAAAATGTTGAGAATTTATGTGGATTTATTTTGTATCGAGCAACTTTGCTAAAGTTGTGAATTATTTCTAATAACTTTTTATTAGAATTTCTGGGGTTCTGTAAATATACGATCATATCATCTACAAAGAGTGACAGTTTGATTTCCTCATTACCTGCTCTAATTCCTTTAATCTCTTTCTCCACTCTCATTGCCAAAGCTAGCATTTCTAATTCAATAATGGTGATAGTGGCCAACCTTGTTTCATTCCTGCTCTTATTGTGAAAGGTTCTAAGTTATCCCCATTACTGACGGTTTTAAATATATGCTCCTGACTATTTTAAGGGACAGTCCATTTATTCCTATACTTTCAAGTGTTTTTAGGAGGAATGGATATTGTATTATATCAAATGCTTTTTCTGCATCTATTGAGATGATCATATGGTTTTTGTTAGCTTGATTATTAATATGGTCAATTATACTAATAGTTTTCCTAATATTAAACCAGCCCTGCATTCCTGGTATAAATCCCACTTGGTCATAGTGTATTATCCTGGGGATGATTTTGTGAAGTCTTTTTGCTAATATCTTATTTAAGATTTTAGCATCAATATTCATTAGGGAGATTGGTCTATAGTTTTCTTTCTCAGTTCTCAATCTACCTGGTTTAGGTATCATTACCATGTATGTCTGAGTAATAAAAGGAGTTTGGTAGGACTCCTTCATTCCCTATTTTTTCAAATAGTTTATATAATATTGGGTGGGAGTAATTGTTATTTAAATGTTTGGTAGAATTCACATGTAAATCCATCTGGTCGTGGGGAATTGATTAATAGCTTTTTCTATTTCTTTTTCTGAAATGGGACTATTTAAGTATTTTACCTCCTCCCCTGTTCATCTAGGAAACCTATATTTTTGGAAGTAGTCATCCATTTCACTTAAGTTATCAAATTTATTGGCATAAAGTTGGGCAAAGTAACTCCTTATTATTGCTCTAATTTTCTCTTCATTGGTTAAAAGATCCCCCTTTTCATTTTTAAGAGTAACAATTTGATTTTCCTCTCATCTTTTTCTGATCAGATTTACCAAAGGTTTATCTATTTTAATTGGCTTTTTCATAACACCAACTCTTAGTTTTATTTATTAATTTAATATTTTTTTTACTTTCAATATTATTGATTTTTCCTTTTAATTGTAGAATTTCAAGTTTAGTATTTGTTTGGGGGTTTTAATTTGATCTTTTTCTAACTTTTTAAGTTGCATGCCCAATTCACTGATCTTCTCTTTCTCTATTTTATTCAAGAAAGCCTCTAAATATATGAAATTTCCCCTTATTTCCATTTAAGCTGCAACCCACAAATTTCGGTATGATGCCTCATACTTGTCATTATCTTGGGTGATATTTATTATTTTTTATTATCTCTTTTTTATTAATTTTTTTAATTTTTAAAAATTTTTTATTAAATTTTATTTTTTTATTAATTTTATAATTATAATTTTTTATTTTGTTTTTTATTAATTTTTATAATTATAACATTTTCTTTGACAGTAGATGTGCATAGGTAATTTTTTTTTTACAACATTATCCCTTGTACTCCCTTCTGTTCTGAGTTTTTCCCCTCCTTCTCTCCACCCCCTCCCCTAGATGGCAGGCATTCCCATACATATTAAATATCTTATAGTATATCCTAGGTACTATATGTGCAGAACCGAATTTTGTTGTTGTTGTTGTTGCAAAAAAAGGATTGTATTCAAAAGGTAAAAATAATCTGGGAAGAGAAACAAAACAAAACAAAACAAAAAAAAAAAACAATGCTTACAATTTACACTCATTTCCCAGTATTCCTTTTCTGGATGTAGCTGATTCTGTCCATCATTGATCAATTGGAATTGGATTAGCTCTTCTCTATGTTGAAGATATCCACTTCCATCAGAATATATCCTCATACAGTATCATTGTTGAAGTGTATAATGATCCCCTAGTTCTACTTGTTTCACTCAGCATCAGTTGATATAAGTCTCTCCAAGCCTCTCTGTATTCCTCCAGTTGGTCATTTCTTACAGAACAATAAGATTCCATAACATTCATATACCATAATTTATCCAACCATTCTCCAATTGATGGATATCCATTCATTTTCGAGTTTCTAGCCACTACGAAAAGAGCTGCCACAAACATTTTGGCACATACAGGTCCCTTTCACTTCTTTAGTATTTCCTTGGGATATAAGCCCAGTAGTAGCACTGCTGGGTATAAGGGTATGCACATTTTGATAACTTTTTGGGCATAATGCCAGATTGCTCTCCAGAATGGCTGGATTCTTTCACAACTCCAGCAACAATGCATCAGTGTCCCAGTTTTCCCACAGCCCCTCCCAAATTCATCGTTATTTGTTCCTGTCATCTCAGCCAATCTGACAGGTGTGTAATGATATCTCAGAGTTGTCTTAATTTACATTTCTCTTATCAATAGTGATTTGGAAAATTATAAATTTTTGACAGTATGAGTGATTTTTAAATAACATTATCCCTTTTATTCATTTTTCCAGATTTTCCCCTCCCTCCTTCTACTCCCTCCCCTAGATGACAAGCAATCCCATAAATTTTGCATGTGTTACAGTATAACCTAGATATAATATATGTGTGTAAATCTAATTTTCTTGTTGCACGTTAAGTATTGGGCTCCAAAGGTATAAGTAACCTGGGTAGATAGACAGTAGTGCTAATATTTTACATTCAATTCCCAGTGTTCCTTCTCTGGGTGTAGTTGTTTCTGTCCATCATTGATCAGCTGGAAGTAAGTTGGATCTTCATTATGTTGAAGATATCCACTTCCATCAGAATACATCTTCATACAGTATTGTTGTTGAAATGTATAGTGATCTTCTGGTTCTGCTCATTTCCCTCAGCATCGGTTTATGCAAGTCTCTCCAAGTCTTTCTGAATTCATTCTGCTGGTCATTTCTTACAAAGCAATAATATTCCATAGCCTTCATATACCATAATTTATTGCATGACATCATTAATTGTTCCTATAATTTGCTGTTTCACACAATCATTCTTTAAAATGAGATTATTTAGTTTCCAATTATTTTTTGGTCTATTTATCCCTAACTTCTTGTTGAATGTAGTTTTTATTACATTGTGATTTGAGAAGAAAGCATTTACTATTTCTTCCTTCTTGCATTTAATTTTGATTTTTTTTAATGTACTAATATATGGTCAATTTTTGTATAGGTTCCATGAACTGCTGAGAAGAAAGTGTACTCTTTTATATCACCATTCAGTTTTCTCCAAAGAGCTATCATACCTAATTTTTCTAATGTTCTTTTTACATCTTTAATTTCTTTCTTATTTGTTTTGTGGTTTGATTTATCTAAATCTGAGAGTGCAAGGTTGAGATCTCCCATTATTATAGTTTTCTTTCTATTTCTTCTTGCAACTCTCTTAACTTCTCCTTTAGAAAATTAGATGCTATACGACTTGGTGCATATATGTTTAGTACTGATATGGCTTCACTGTCTATGCTACCCTTTAGCAGGATATAGCTTCCTTCCTTATCTCTTTTAATTAGATCAATTTCTGTTTTTGCTTGATCTGAGATAAGGATGGCCATCCCTACTTTTTTCACTTCACTTGAAGAATAATAGATTCTGCTCCAGCCTTTTTTTTTTTTTTTTTTTTTTTTTTTGTGGCCAACTTTCAGAACTATCAGATTAAGGAAACAATATTAAAAGTACCCATATCATATCCACTGAAAAAGTATATCTTTTGTTTCCCAAATACCAAAAGTAATCCTATAAGATATCATATCTACTATGAACAAACAATTCTCAGATGTAGAAATTGAAACTATTTCTAGCCATATGAAAAGATCTTCCAAGTCATTATTAATCAGAGAAATTCAAATTAAGACAACTCTGAGATACCACTACACACCTATCAGTTTGACTGGAATGACAGGGAAATATAATGCGCAATGTTGGAGGGGTTCTGGGAAAACAGGGACACTGGTACATTGTTGGTGGAATTGTGAATACATCCAGCCAATATGAATGTCAATTTGGAACTATGCTCAAAAAGTTGTCAAACTGCACATACCCTTTGACCCAGCAGTGTTACTACTGAGCTCATATCCCAAAGAGATCTTAAAGATGGGAAAGGGACCTATATGTGCAAGAATGTTTGTGGCAGTCCCCTTTGTAGTGACCAGAAACTGGAAACTAATTGGATGCCCATCAATTGGAGAATGGCTGAATAAAATGTGGTATATGAATATTACAAAATATTGTTCTGTAAGGAATGACGAACTGGATTATTTCCGAAAGGTCTGGAGAGACTTACATGAACTGATGCTGAGTGAACCAAGAGATCATTACATGCTTCAACAATACCACATGATGATCAATTCTGATGGACATAGCCATCTTCAACAAGGAGATGAACCAAATCAATTCCAATAGAGCAGTAATGAACTTAACCAGCTACACCCAGTGAAAGAACTCTGGGAGATGACTATGAACCACTACAAAGAATTCCCAATCCCTCTATTTTTGTCTGCCTGCATTTTGGATTTCCTTCACAGGCTAATTGTACACAATTTCAAAGTATTTTGTACAGCAAAACAAGCACAGTCTTTTTGTACATCAAAACAACTTTTTGGACATGTATACAGATATTGTATTTAATTTATACTTTAACATATTTAACATGTATTGGTCAACTTGTCATTGTTGGGGGGGGTGAAGGAGGGGAAAATTGGAACAAAAAGTTTGACAATTGTCAATGCTGTAAAACTTCCTATGCATATATCTGGTAAATAAAAACTATAATTTTAAAAATAAATAAATAAATAAATAAATAAATAAATAAATAAATAAAATGTTCAATTAGAATTAAAAAAAAAAAAAAAAAGATATATCTACAGACACCAAAGTGATTAATTATTGTATGACTCAATAGTGCATCTTTATTACTGTGAAATTATTTTAGAAGTATTTATTAGAGTTTAATATTAATTTACCAAATATCTATACTTACAACATTCAAATTAGTTCTTCATTTGGTGAAATAGTGTATGACTAATAGGGTTAATGTGGTGTCTTATAAAATATCTTTTATATATTACCACAGAAAGTAAGCGCTCATATAATGTGTATCAATTAATTATTTGCAAATTCATGTTTCATCAACATAAATACCATAGTGTCAGGTATTCTACTCTTGTAGAGTATATACCACTATGGTATTAATGTATTTTTTTATTTTATTATTATGGTATTTATTTTATTATTATGGTATTTATTAATGATTTCTCACAGACTACATAGAATTAAGAAATAGCTAAAAAATGAGAAATTAAGTAAAGGGAATGACAATCTAAAGGTTTTTGGAATATCAGGACTTCTGATAAGTCTGAAAAGAATGCAATCTTATTTCATTTACACTGATTGTCATAGCCATGGAAATGCCCTTTTAATACCATTTAAATCAAACTGGAAAAACAGACTGGAAAAACTTTTGAAAGTGAGTGAATTAAAAGAATACAGCCCTTTGCAAAGTAGGTCATCCCTCAAAAGCCTTCAAAAGCTTTGGTGTCTGAGAAAGCAGGAGGGCTATAAATCCTTAGTTTTTTTTTTTTTTTTTTTTTTTTTTTTGCTAAGGACTCTGGGTCCTGAGAATCAAATCAGCACTCTCTAAGAGAGAGAGAGAAATGTAAGTTCTTTGTTTACTGCCTTTGATGTTTCAATTATGAGTGCTTGCTTACTTGGCTAAAGGAACATCCAGGAGAAGTCTATTACATGAACCAATGTGTTAATTATGAACTGTGGTAAACTGGAAAGACAAGCAAAAAGACATATGGCATTCTAAGAAAAAGAGCTATTTGCGAAGAATGCCAGCTGGTAAATATCCTCAGCATAATGATGTACTTTAAAATATTTTGCATTCTAAGCAATTTGGTGGTTTGCATGATAAATGTATAACAAGTTTTTTTTTTTTTTCTTTCCCACTGGGTTATTTATAAAGGTCATCAAGTGTAAAAAGAAATGGGAAGGGGGGAAGGTCATTGTATCTTTAAATCAAAATAGAGACAAACCAGAAACTTACTTCATATTAATTCAAGGAAAGAAATGCTAAATATGACAAAAGAATGGAAGGCCATAATACCATAATACATATATACACATATATAATATGATGGATTGTAATATTTTCTTTTCTATTGAGGTTTTCTTAGGGTCTCTGGAGGCAGCCTTCATTTCACTTCAGTAATCACCAGACGAGTAGCCAGGGGGTTAAAGTACAAATCCTTTATTGTCTCTTTCAAAGTCTTGTCTCTTTTCCTGGAGCCCACTTATCTTTTTAATGGTACAGATCCTTTATTATCTCCTTCCTAGGGCTGGGAAGCTTTCTGGAGAGCCTTCTGAAGTGTTGGTTTCAGTGGAGAAGTGAAGGAGGAGAGCCTGCCACCAAGGTGGTGTGAGATGGGATGAATGAATGTGTCTGTGAGTTCCCGCTTATATGCTCCACACTGAGTATACACCAATCATTATATTACTAGGAAATCATTATTTCTTGTAGGATTAAATCAATGTTAAACTAGATTTAACCATTGTCTCCTCAATTCTTAGTACCTTGTTTCAAGTTCTGGCCCATAAAATCTCTTTGTAGGATTAAATCAATCATACTGAGCTATGCAAAATTAGATAACTATTATCTCTATCAATTCCACTGACTTAGCTTCTTGTTTCAACTTCAGAGTTCTGACTCATAACAATGTATATTGTATATCTTCTTTGAAACAGTTAAAATGAATTTACTACTTCTGGAAGATATGAAAAAATATTTTTCTATATTCTGAAGTTTTTGGAAATTTACCATAAATAATATCAAATACTTTTGATTATATTGTTCTGTCTGCATAAGACTGCATTTTTGTCTTTAGGCAATTATCCTACCCCTCCCCAGGGAATGCCTACATTTAAGTTACACCTGAAAAGACCAAAATATTATTTCTCTCCTACCCAATTAATATCAATTTTAAATGTAGCTTGACCCCAGTGGCCTATAAGAAACATGTGAACAGAGAACTCATTTGATGTTCTTTTGTATTTCCCGATAACCTAGCATTGTGCCAGACACATAGGCCTCATGGGTTAACATGTATTTTTATTCATTTGTTACATCCTATTTTATGTTATTGTTATTTAACAATCTAGATCATGCAAAATTTAAACTAACTACCATTTTAACTAATACAGTTGTCTGTATATAGTATAAAGCAAGGAATAAGAACAATAAAAAATTCAGTGAAAAAAGACCCTGCCAAATAAAATCTATAACATTCCAATATAATATGATATTCATTTTATTTTTAATGCTATTGAACACTTTATCATTATCAAATTTGAACATTTTATATAAAATAACAGAAAAATTAAAACTACAAAACACTTTTCACACAAATTAAGTCTGATCTAACCACTTGGAAAAATAGTAAATGCTCTTGGATAGGGCGAGCAAATATAATAAAGATGACAATACTGCCTAAACTAATCTATTTATTTAGTGCTATGCCAATCAGACTCCCAAAAAACTATTTTAGTGACCTAGAAAAAATAACAACAAAGTTCATATGGAAAAACAAAAGGTCAAGAATTTCAAGTGAATTAATGAAAAAAATTCAAATGAAGGTGACCTAGCTGTACCAGATCTAAAATTATATTATAAAGCAGTGATTACCAAAACCATTTGGTACTGGTTTAGAAATAGACTAATTGATCAGTGGAATAGGTTAGGTACAAAGGACAAAATAATTAATAATTCTAATAACCTAGTGTTTGACAAACACAAGGACCCCAGCCTTTGGGATAAGAACTCAATGTTTGACAAAAATTGCTTGGAAAATTGGAAATTAATATGGCAGAAACTAGTCATTGACCCACACTTAACACCATACACAAAGGTCAGGTCAAAATGTGTTCATGACCTAGGAATAAAGAATGAGATTTTAAATAAATTAGAGGAACGTAGGATAGTTTACCTCTCAGACCTGTGGAAGAGAAATGAATTTATGTCTAAAGAAGAACTAGAGATCATTATTGATCACAAAGTAGAAAACTTTGATTTTATCAAATTGAAAAGTTTTTGTACAAACAAAAGTAATGTAGATAAGAATAGGAGGGAAATAATAAACTGGGAAAACTTTTTTACAGTCAAAGGTTCAGATAAAAGCCTCATTTCCAAAACATATAGAGAATTGACTCTACTTTATAAGAAATCAAGCCAATCTCCAGTTGATAAATGGTCAAAGGATATGAACAAACAATTCTTGGATGAAGAAATTGAAACTATTTCTAGTCATATGAAAAGATGCTCCAAGTCATTCTTAATCAGAGAAATGCAAATTAAGGCAACTCTCAGATACAACTACACACCTGTCAGATTGTCTGGAATGACAGGAAAAGATAATGCAGAATGTTGGAGGGGATGTGGGAAAACAAGGAAACTGATACATTGTTGGTGGAATTGTGACTATATCCAGCCATTATGGAGAGAAATTTGGAACTATGCTCAAAGAGTTGTCAAACTGTGCATATTCTTTGACCCAGCAGTGCTGCTACTGGGTTTGTATTCCAAAGAGATCTTAAAAAAGGGAAGGAAACCTGTATGTCCAAGAATGTTTGTGTCAGCCCTCTTTGTGGTGGCCAGAAAATGGAAACTACGTGGATGCCCATCAATTGGAGATTGGCTAAATAAATTGTGGTATATGAATATTATGGAATATTATTGTTTTCTAAGAAATGACCAACAGGATGATTTCAGAAAGGCTTGGAGAGACTTACATGAACTGATGTTGAGTGAAATGAGCAGGACCAGGAAATCATTGTATACTTCAACAACAATCCTATATGATGATCAATTCTTATGGATGTGGCCATTTTCAACAATGAGATGAATCAAATCAGTTCCAATAGAGCAGTAATGAACTGAACCAGCTACCCCCCAGTGAAAGAACTCTGGGAGATGACTATGGACCACTACATAGAATTTCCAAATGTCTACCTGCATTTTGGATTTCCTTCACAGGCTAATTGTACACTATTTCAAAATCCTATTTTTTTTTTTTTTTTGTAGAGCAAAACAACTGTTTGGACATGTATACATATATTGTATTTAATTTATACTCTAACATATTTAACATGTATTGGTCATCCTGCCATCTGAGGGGAGGAAGGAGGAGAAAAATGAGAACAAAAGGTTTGGCAATTGTCAATGTTGTAAAATTACCGGTGCATATTTCTATTAAATAAAACTATTAATATATTAAAAAATAAATAAATAAAATAACATAAAAGGGAATTGGACATAAACACACAAATTTCTGCAAAAGACACCTTGAATTTTAAAGATATATAAAAGTGCAACATTTTTCTTTCAAAGGTTTTGTATTTATCTATATCTCCTTCTAAACCACCATTTATTTTATTTAATATATTTAAAATATTGCAATGAGGTATGCCCCCATTGGTATTTAACCCAATTTCTCTCATAAAAATCCTACTTTCATTGAATAAATATAGCCTAGGAAAAAAGAAAAAAAGTATGCATACAGGTGCTACAAAAATGCATATTCTATCATTCAAATCATTTTATCAGTAACATGATAATGTGCTTCAGCACTGGTTTTCTGAGTGTTTGATTTTTGCATTGTCCAGAATTCTTAAGCTTTTAAAGGTTTTTAAATTTTATTTTTGCTTAGTTTTTTTTTTCAATATTGGAGTTATTGTATAGGAATGGTTACAAAGTGAAGTTAGTAGAAACAAGAGAGCAATTTATACAATAAATATAACACTGAATTTTATCTTGTATAATTCTTTTATCCTTTTGTCATGAATTCTTCCCTTAGTCCTAGTCCCAGTAGCTATCACACTCTTTACTTTTCTAATTTGTTTGTGACAAATATTTATACATTTTATATGTAGTCTAATATCTACTTGAAAATTATCCTGTTATTTGTCAAAAACTGTTTCTGTAAGCATTATTTTGCCTGAATATTTTCCATATTTGTTTATAATTTAAAACAAAATAATGAATATATAATTTAGTAGTTGGAAGTTTTTGGAGTTTTGGGGTTTATTGACCACTTCATTACTAAACTCATTTTGTTTTATATATTATATGCATAATTTCTTTCATTAATCAAGATTTCTGTTTTCATTTTTTTGTAGCTGTTGAGTCACACTGTCATGTCTGACTCTTTATGACCCCATTATGGGTACTTTTTTTATTTTTGGTAGAGATAATGGAGTGGCATGCCACTTGATTCTCTACACAATTAAGGCAAAAATTATTTAAATTACTTGCCCAGAGCCATTCAGCTAATATCTGAGACTATATTTAAACTCAGATTTTCCAACTCCACCCTCAGCACTCCCACTGATCTATGTAGCTGTCTCCTACTTCTTTCGCTCTTTTTTATAATTAGTATCAGATATTTTGATAATTACTGCTTCAAAATTCAGAATGAAAACTGAATTAGCTCCCCTAATTTTGCACTCCGCAAACCATTATTTACTTAGAATTACTTGTTCTTTTATTACTTTAGATGAATTTTGTTATTATTTATTCTTTTTTTGTAGAGCAGTTTAATTAATATGACACTGAAAAAATAAGTTAAAGTAGCAGTGCTATCATTTTTATTATAGTCATTTCCTAATCTTGACTAATTAATATTTTTCCAGATACTTAGTTTTTTTCTTAGTTTATGTAATGATATTTATTTTGTACATATGTTCATATCATTCCATTGTTTTTCTTTGTAGGTGAAATCCTGAATATTTTTAATATTCTGCATTTATTTTGAATATGACTTCTCATTTTTCTACTGAGATTTTTTTCTTTTTTTTTAATTAAAGCTTTTTATTTACAAAACATTTGCATAGGTAATTTTAGAACATTGACCCTTACAAACCATTTGTTCAAAATTTCCCCCTCTTTCCTCCTTCCCTCTCCCCTAGCTTACAGGTAGTTCAATACAAGTTAGATTATGTGTTAAAATAAGTGTTAAATCCAATATATATGTATATATATATATATATATATATATATATATATATATATATATATATATATATATATATATATATATATATATATATATATATATATATATATATAAATACAATTATCTTGCTGCGCAAGAAAATCAGATCAAGAAGGAAGAAAATAAAACTTAGAAAGAAAACAAAATGCAACCAAACAACAACAGAGAAAGTAAGAATGCTATGTTGTGGTCCACAATCAGTTCCCATGATATTCTCTGGCTCTCTTCATCACTGAACAAGTGTCATTGGTTTGAATCATCTGATTATTGAAGAGAGTCATGTCCATTAGAATTGATGGCTGTATAGTCTTATTGTTGCCATATATAACAATCTCCTGGTTCTCCTCATTTCATTTAGCATCAGTTCATGTCTTTCCAGGCCTCTCTGAAATCATCCTGGTTTCTTATAAAACAATAATATTTGATAACATTGATATATCATTATTTAGCCATTCTTCAATTAGTGGGCATCCACTCAGTTTCTAGTTTCTTGCCACTACAAAAAGGGGTGGCACAAACACTTTTTGCACATGCAGTTCCCTTTCCCTTCTTTAATATTTTTTTGGAATATAATCTCAGTAGAAACACTGCTGAATCAAAGGGTATGCACACTTTGATAGCTTTTTGAGTATAGTTCCAGATTGCTCTCCAGAATGGTTGGATCCGTTCACAGTCCCACCAACAATGTATCAGTGTCCCAGTTTTCCCACATCCCTTCCAACATTGGTCATTATCATTTCCTGTCATCTTAGCCAATCTGAGAGACAGGTAGTGGTATCTCAGAGTTGTCTTAATTTGCATTTATCTGATTAATAGTGACTTGGAGCCCTGTTTCACATGACTACAAATAGTTTCAATTTGTTCATCTGAAAATTGTCTGTTCATTTACTTTGAACATTTATCAATTGGAGAATGGTTTGAATCAATATAAATTTGAGTCATTTCTCTATATAATTTACTAATGAGGCATTTATCAGAATGTTTGAATATAAAAATGTTTCCCAGTTTTTTGCTTCCCTTTTAATCTTGTCTGAATTAGTTTTGTCTGTACCAAAACATTTTAACTTAATATAATCAGAATTTTTTTTTGATCAATAAAGATCTCTGGTACTTCTTTGGTTGCAAATTCATTCCTCCTCCACAAATCTGAAAGGTAAACTATTTTATGTGGTTTTTTTCCTAATTTATTTATTATTCTTTATATCTGGACCATGCTGTTCTGATTCTATGACATCCTGGCAGTTCTCTTGGATAATTTCCTGAAAAATAGTATGTAGGCTCTTTTTTTTCATCATATACTTTTCAGGGAATGCAATAATCCTTAGATTGTCTTTCCTCCATCTATTTTCTAGTTCAGTTGTTTTCCCAATTAGGAACTTTACATTTTATTCTATTTCTTTCCTTATTTTTGGCTTTGTTTGACTGACTCTTTTTGTCTCACTGAGTCATTCATTTCCATTTGAACAGCTCTGAATTATAATGAATTATTTTCCTAATTTCCTTTTTTATTAATTTTTATAATTATAACATTTTCTTTAACAGTACATATGCATAGGTAATTTTTTTTTACAACATTATCCCTTGTACTCCCTTCTGTTCCGAGTTTTTCCCCTCCTTTTCTCCACCCCCTCCCCTAGATGGCAGGCATTCCCATACATATTAAATATCTTATAGTATATCCTAGTACAATATATATGTGCAGAACTGAATTTTGTTGTTGTTGTTGTTGTTGCAAAGGAAGGATTGTATTCGAAAGGTAAAAATAATCTGGGAAGAGAAACAAAACAAAACAAAACAAAACAAAACAAACAAACAAACAAAATAAAAAAAAAAAAAACAATTCTCTCAGTTTACACTCATTTCCCAGTGTTCCTTTTCTGAATGTAGCTGATTCTGTCCATCACTGATCAATTGGAATTGGATTAGCTCTTCTCTATGTTGAAGATATCAACTTCCATCAGAATACAGCCTCATACAGTATCATTGTTGAAGTGTATAATGATCCCCTAGTTCTGCTCGTTTCACTCAGCATCAGTTGATGTAAGTCTCTCCAAACCTCTCTGTATTCCTCCTGTTGGTCATTTCCCTAATTTACTTTTTAAAATTCTTTTTATATTTGTCCAAGTAACTTTTATAATGAGTTGTTTTGTTCTATGGGATTTTTTTTCCCATTTTACAAATTATGTTTTTTAAGGAGTTACTTTCTTTTTCTGTTTCACAAATTCTGTTTTTCTGGGAGTTGTTTTCTGTTTCCATTTTATCAGATCTATCTTTTAATAATCTTGCAAAGTTTTCATTTCCTTTCCTCATTTTTCTTCTAGCTCTCTTTTTAAAATTTCTTCTAGGAGAGCCTTGTGTGGGGATCAATTTATATCACCTTTTGGGGCTTCATCTGGAGACAATTGGCTTTTAGTCTCCTCAGGGTTTTAAATCTGTTTTTCTCTTTCACTACAGAACTGTCTATTGTCACAGTCCTCTCTGTTTTTTTACTCATTTAAAAAAAAAAAAAAAAAAGTTAGGTATGCTTTTAGGACAGGGGAGGTTTTCCAAGCTTCCTCTATTCCTGGTGGTTTCCTCTCAACTGTGCTCAGTAGTACCTGTGGCCAGGTAATGTAAGATTCTGGTATTTCAGGTTTACTAATTGCCTTTTGTGTTTGTTTTGGATGTTTTAAAACTTTTCTGCTGAACTCCTGGCTTGCAACCAGAGCAGAGTTGTCAACAGTGCTGTAGATTTCTCCCTGTAGATTCTCTACCACACAGAGTCTGCAGAGCCTCACGGAGTCCACATGCTTTGGAACTCTGTGTCCTGGTGTCTGTGCTCAGCCTTCTTGCACTTTGCCTGCCTCTCTCCCTTCCCAATTAAAACAAACCTTTTCTGGCAATCTTTGAAATTATGTTGTGCTGGTAATTTCTTGCACTCGCAATATTTGTGGATTCTGCCAGTCCAGAGCTAATTCAGAGGCTAGATTTGCTAATTAATCTGAGGGTTATAGGAGAAAGTCAGAAATATATGTCCTCTCCACCATCATGACTCCACTCTCCCCCTTACTGCATTTTGCAGGTAATATAGAGAAATGCTGATCATAGGATTCTGATCTATTGGATTCATTTCATATCTTTCAATTTTTTATGAAATTATTAACTTTCATTTTATCTTTAGTTGTTTTTCTAGGGTTTGATAAGTAAGTATTAATATTCTATATAAAAGGGAAATTCCTCATTTCCTGTGTCTATTTACTCAATTTCTTTATTTTGTTTTAATGCTATAATTTGAATTTCTAGCACTACATAAAATAACAATTAAAATTATATATATCCTTGTTTTGCCCTTAACCTGTTTGGAATGGATTTTAGCTGAGTTTCATTACATTAAATGCTTATTCTTGCAATTAGATAGATAGTCATTTAACACATCCATTTATTTTTATGATTTTAATGTTTTTAGCAGATATATGTATTGCATGTAGTTCATTTATTGATATCATGATGTTTTATTATACACGTTATTAATATGCTAAAATATAGTTATAGTTTTACTAATATCAGAGCATTTCTCAATTCCTGGTGTAAATTAATCACCTCAAAGTATATATATTTTTCTTTTATTGCCATAGCCTTTTTTAGTATTTGATTTCACACATTTTTATTGATATTAATTTAGCATAATGGTTTATAGTTTCATTTCTTCCAAGTTAAGTCATAAGGATCCCATTTGTATCATAAATATTTAGTAATATTCCTCATTTATCATTTTTACAAAGATTTCATGTAATATTAAAATTGTTCTTAGGTACAATATCTAAATCTATCTAATCTTGTTCTTGTTTTTCTTATTGTTGTTGATAATGATAAGGATGGAGGTAGTAATGTTGGTGGAAATTTTGTATTATATTATACTTACATTTACAGGCTGGCTCATTTTTATTCACCCTGAGTTTGAATTCACTAAGTTTTATGTTTCTTATTCTGTCAACCTGAACACTTTATATATTTGCAAATGCTTACTCATTGCACTTAAATTAATTTTATTAGTACATAATTGGGCAAAATAGTTTCTAATAATGTCCTTTATTTTATCTTTATTTTGGGGGAATTATATTTGTTTTCATATTATCTCAACTATAATAAGTTACTTGAGAGCAGGGACTGTCTTTTATCTTTCTTTGCTTAGCACATGGTAGATACTTAGTAAATAATTGTAGACAAATTGGCTGAATGAATTCTCTTTTTAAAATGTTTATTCTGAAAATTTGGTTTTCATTTTCTTTTAAAAATCAAATTAATGGGGACAGCAAAATAGCACAGTGAATAAAGCACCAGCCCTGGAGTCTGGGGGACTTGAATTCAAATCCACCTCAAATACTTGACAGTCTCTAGGTGTGTGACTTTGAACAAATTATTTAACTTCAACTGCCTTACAAAAGTAAGTCAATAAAATTTTAAAAATCAGGTTATTTAATAGTTTATCTATTTTAAAATTCTAAAATTGTTTTTAGTTTCAGATCAATTTTTATTTTTTATTAATATTTTTTACTTTATAATTATAACTTTTTTTTGACAGTACACATGCATGGGTAATTTTTTACAACATTATCCCTTGCACTCACTTATGTTCCAAATTTTCCCTTCCTTCTCTCCATCCCTTCCCCTAGATGGCAGACAGTTTTATACATGTTAGATATAATATGTTCAAGATACAATATATGTGTGCAGAATCGAATTTCTTGTTGCACAGGAAGAATTGGATTCAGAAAGTAAACATAACCTGGGAAGAAAAACAAAAATGCAAACAGTTTACACTCAGTGTTCCTTCTCTGGGTGTAGTTGATTCTGTCATCATTGAGCAATTGGAACTGAATTAGATCTTCTCTTTGTTGAGGATATCCACTTCCATCAGAATACATCATCATACAGTATTGTTGTTGAAGTGTATAATGATCTCCTGGTTCTGCTCATTTCATACAGCATCAGTTCATGTAAGTCTCTCCCAGCCTCTCTGTATTGATCCTGCTGGTCATTTCTTACAGAACAATAATATTCCATAACATTCATATACCACAATTTACCCAACCATTCTCCAATTGATGGGCACCCATTCATTTCCCAGTTACTAGCCACTATAAAAAGAGCTGCCACAAACATTTTGGCACATACAGATCCCTTTCCCTTCTTTAGTATTTCTTTGGTATAAAAGCCTAGTAGTAGCACTGCTGGATCAAAGGGTATGCACAGTTTGATAACTTTTTATGCATAATTCCAGATTGTTCTCCAGAATTGTTGGATTCGTTCACAACTCGACCAGTTGTGTCCCAGTTTTCCCACAGCCCCTCCAACATTCATCGTTATTTGTTCCTGTCATCTTAGCCAATGTGACAGGTGTATAGTGGCATCTCTCAGAGTTGTCTTAATTTGCATTTCTCTGATCAATAGTGATTGGGAACACCTTTTGCCACATAAAAACTGCTTAATATTTACACACACACACACACACGCACACACACACACACATTAAACTCATTAAGCAATGGTATGACTCTAGTCTGCTAGAACCGTAATTGAACTCCCATGAAACACTGGGCTGTTTCATACAAATGAAACCAAAAAGTGATATTTGCATCATGTATTTTCTTTTTATTTATTTATTTAAAAATTTTTTCACAGTATGTATGCATGAGTAATTTTTTTAAATATAATATTATCCCTTGTATTCATTTTTCCAAATTATCCCCTCCCTCCCTCTACTCCCTCCCCTTGATGACAGGCAATCTCATACATTTTACATATGTTAAAATATAACCTAGGTACAATATATGTGTGTAAATACCATTTTCTTGTTGCACATTAAGTATTAGATTCCAAAGGTATAAGTAACCTAGATAGATAGACAGTATGCTAATAATTTACATTCACTTCCCAGTGTTCCTTCTCTGGGTGTAGCTATTTCTATCCATCATTGCATCATGTATTTTCTAGGACAGACCATTTTCATCTCATTGAATTTTATGCCAAATTGAGTTGTACTCACCTGTTGTTTAAAAACAATTCATTTATCTTCAGTTCTTTTTACTTGATCAGCTCTTTCAAGCATCAGCTTTATTTCAAAGTAATCACAATTGCTGATATTGACTGAATGAGATACTACTGAATTAGATGATTGCAATAACTGAACCAGTTTTCCCTTTCTTTGAGGGAAATGTGAATTCCCTTAAGAGTGGGTAAAGCTAGTCAGTTTTTACATTTAAATCAGATGGATTTTTTAAAGAAAGGGATTTTTCAGTATACTATATTCAGTAAAAAAAAAATGTAACAAATTTACTGGATTAAGATTACATTGTGCCATATAATTTAATATAACTTCAGAATTGATGGGCGTCACATAGAAAGGAAATACTATTGCCTATATTTTCCTAATAAAAAAATTATCAGGTTCTTTTGGAGCTTGACCTGCCTAATTATTTCTCCCCTAAATAATGCAGTCTGAGTTCACATTTATTAGCTCACATCTTCAGAGATTGGAAGTCTGTGTAAAAGTCCAATTAAAGCTATAATTTTCTGAAAAATTGGATCAATTCATTATGCTGAATAATATGAAAAGCCTGTTGCAGAAAGTCATTATCATAAACTTTTCCATAAGTTTATATTAGCTTCATACTCTTTTTGTTTATGTAATATCAGATTTTAATCCTTCTCTGCTGTTGTTATAACTTTGCTCAATAACAAGGACCTCTGGTTCCATAATATTCCTTGATATCACATTAACCTTGCATCAAATAAACTGGTACATCAAATACTGTGGTTAATACAGTTGGATGTGAATATTGTGCATGATATTAGAATAGAAACATGAAAAATCCAGGACATTAGAAAACTATATACTAGAAAACCTTGTTCCATGAAAATGGTTTACTTTTAATACATCTAGTCCCTTAACAACTATTTGTTAGAAAGGAATCTGCTATTTGGTTTTACACATAGAGAAATGTTATCTATTAAAATATTATTTTATAACCCTTAATGCTTTTGCCCTTTTTAGGCTATTGGATAATTATTTTTAACAGATGAAAGAGATCCACAATATTCATAAGTATTTGAAAGATTTTTTTTCTAAGACAGCTATAATCAACAAAATTGAATCTTTTTTCTCATTGTTGTTTTATTTGTTTGTTTTTATCCAGTGTTTTATTAGCCAGTCATAATATGTTTGAAGGTTCTGTTTTAAAGTTAATTGAAAATAAAACAAAATAATATAAGATGTTTATTAATAAAATATTTATTTCAACATTTAGTGTTTTAATTGCTTTGGATCATCAATGATGACAATAACTTTATTACTATTGATTTTAGAGAGTTGCATAACATCCAAACTAGCAACGTTTCTTCAAACCTATTTTTCAGAGAACAGATAATAGTGTTTACAGATTATTCCATCACCAATCCCATATCTGAAATTTGATATTAGTGCTTGAATTACAAAGTCAGAACTCAAAACCATGGTGAGAAGCTGAGGTATGGCTTTAACAGAAAAGGAAAAAAAGAATAATGCTTATTTTTAATTAGTTTGAAGACTTTTATATCAACATATTTGTTTTATCCTATTCATCAATGTGAAAGACCATTTAAAAAACCTACATTTCCAAGTTTTACTATAATTCTCCTTTCTCCCTCCCCATACTGACATTTAAATGAAATTCATGGAATCAGAATTTCATCCTAAAACTGGTAGACAGAAGTCACAAATACTTATAAACACAAGACAAGGATGAAAAGTATAGGAGGCAAGTTTATTACTTAATTGATCATGTTTACTAGTTACTGTGGTAAATACCAAGAATACAAAGAGAGGAAATAACAGACCCTGCCCTTAAGGATCTCAGTCTAATGAGGAAACATTATACAAACAACCATGTATAAGCAATATGTAAACAATATCTTATATACATATATGCATATATATATATACATATATATGTATATATATATATATACATATATATGTATATATATATATATATATACATATATGGATAGATGTAGAGCATAAAGTGTCTTGTTTAAGAAAGTGTAAAGTTCATGTTACTGTTTATAGAGTACTTGGAGAGAAATCTGGTATAAAAATACTGGGAAGATAGTGACTAAACTATGAGGAGCTTTAAAATCCAGATAGAGGGTTTTATACTACTTAATTTTGGACACAATTGAAAGCCACTGAAGTCAATTGAATGGGAGGAGGAATGGGATGAACTTGAACTTGAACTTAGACTTGAACTTAGGAAGATCATTTTGATAGATGAGAGTAGGATGAAGTAAAAATGGACTTAGGGAGGAAGAATGATCAGAAAGTTATTGAAATACACCAGGCTTGAGTGTATGGTACTGTCAGAGCAAAGAAAGGGTAAAAATGAGAAATGTTTCAAAGTTAGAACTGCCAGATCTTGACAAGACAACAGATTGAAAATGAAAGGACAGTATGACCGGAAAAGTAGTGTTATCCTTAACAAAAATAGGCAAGTTAGGGGAAAGAGAAATTTTTGCAAAAGTTAGTGTATTCAGTTTTGAATGTATAGAATTCAATCCAGAATTCCACATATAGACTATGGGTTTGGTACTTCAAAGTATCTGTTCATTCTTTATAATGATCAAATCACAATGTTTTCCTACATTCTCATCTAGTGTGAATCTAGTTCATGTCATGTTATAAATCCTTCTAAGTGGATGAATTATAAATGATTATAGTAATCATGTATCAGGCAGGTGTAAAATTTTTAGCTTTTGGGATAAGAATTCATTATCTGGTAAAAAAACAAAAGCAAAAACAAAACAAAACAAAACAAAAAGAAAACTTCTGAGAACACTGGAAAGCAGTTTGTCAGGGACTAAGCATAGACAGATGTATAGAATAGTATTCTTATGGAAATAAGAAAAGATGGGATTGTTGACTTAAGAAAAACATGAAAATGTCTTTAGAAATAATATAATATGAAATAATAAAAAGTGAAATGAGCAGAACCAAGGAAATGTTGTATGCACTAACAACACTTTTAGACAAACAACTGTGACTATAAGTAACAAAGTTATTTTGATTATTATATATACACAAATCAGCCACAAAAGATCTATAAAGGAGATACTATCTATCTCAAAGTGGGGGAATAAGCCCAAACCAATTGATGAATACTAATGTGTATTGTTTCACACACATATGTATACACACATATATGTGTCTAATGGTGGCCATCTTTTATGGATTAGAGAAGGAGGGAAAATTATATAATTCACAGAAGAGAACAAAAATGTTAGAAGAAAGCACAGAGAAGCAGAATACATTTGAAAATGATATGTAGGTTTTATTTTTTTTATTTTAAAGCTTTTTTATTTTCACAACATTTGTCTAGTTTTCGACATTCAATCTTTTTTTAAAAATTAATTAATTTAATTAATTTTTACAAAAATTGTATGCATAAGTAAGTTTCCGGCATTGACAATTGCAAAACCTTTTGTTTCAACTTTTCCCCTCCTTCCTCCCACCCCTTTCCCCAGATGGCAGGTTGACCAAATACATGTTAAATATGTTAAAGTATAAGTTAAATACAATATATGTATAAATGTCCAAACAGTTATTTTGCTGTACAAAAGGAATTGGACTTTGAAACAGTGTACAATTAGCCTGAGAAGGAAATCAAAAATTTAGGCAGACAAAAATATAGGGACTGGGAATTCTATGTAGTAGTTCATAGTAAACTCCCAGAGTTCTTTCTCTGGGTGTAGCTGGTTCAGTTCACTACTGCTCTATTGCAACTGATTTGATTCATCACATTATTGGAGAGGGCCTTGTCCATCAGAATTGATCATCATATAGTATTGTTCAACATTCACTCTTGTAATATCTTGTGTTCCAACCTTTTTTCTCTTTCCTCTCACCCATCCCCACCTCTAGATGGCAAGTAATCCAACATATTTTAAACATGTATAGTTCCTCTATACATATTTCTACAAGTATTGTGCTACCAGAACAGAGAGACTTCCGGCCAAGATGGCGGCGTGGAGGCAGACAGCTGCTTGAGCTCCGCGTTTTCTCTCAGGACTTACTTCATGACAAGCCTCAGAGTTAATGCTTGACCAGAAAAGAAACCCACAAATAATCAACAAGAGACGTCATCCTTGAAATTCACCAGAGAAGGTCTGTGTTTGCTCGGGGGAGGGTCGAACAGACTGGGCACAGATTGAGGGCAGGCAGCCAGAGCAAAACAGACAGCTCACACAGCTCAGACCTGAGGGGGGAGGGGTATGATCTTTGCCGTTTCTGCAAAAAGACTCTCACCCCAGTGTGGATATTTCGTCTTGGCAGCAAGCCAGGAGCAGCAAAGAGGGCGTAAACACCAGACGTGAAGATTAAAACCACGGAAAGCTAGCATCTCTCAGAACCCGGCCACTCCCAACCCCCACCTGGACTGACTCTGCGCCTTCTCAAAGCCTCAGAGCTAAGACTCAGCGCAGCCAAGGCTGTTCTGTTAGTGTCTCCCTGCTGCCCTACAACCAGTCTGTAGAGGAAGCCCATTAACACCATCCAGCCCCAGAAGATAAAAACACAATTGGACAATTACAAAAAGATATTTTAAAAAGTGAGTGAAAAAAAACATTATTAAAAATTAGACTTGAACAAGTAGAAATGAATGACTCAAGGAGAAACCAAGAGGTAGTCAAGCAAAACCAGAGAAATGAAACAATTGAAAAGAATGTCAAGTACCTTATTAGAAAGACAACAGACCTGGAAAACAGATCCAGGAGAGACAATTTGAGAATAATCAGATTCCCTGAAAAATGTGAGGAAAAAAAGAGCTTGGACACTGTTTTAGAGGAAATTATCAAAGAGAACTGCCCAGACGTTTTGGAAAAAGAGGGTAAAAAAAACATTGAAAAAATTTATCGATCACCTACTGAAAGGGACCCTAAAATCAAAACGCCAAGAAATATAGTGGCCAAGTTCAAGAACCATCAGACAAAGGAAAATATATTGGAAGCTGCTAGAAAAAAGCAATTCAGATATGGAGGATCCACAATAAGGATAACCCAGGATGTAGCAGCATCCACATTAAAAGAACAAAGGGCCTGGAACATGATATTCCAAAAAGGCTAAGGAACTTGGTATGCAGCCAAGAATAACTTACCCAGCAAAAATGATCATCGTTTTTCAGGGAAGAAGATGGACATTTAACGAAGTAAATGAATTTCATCTATTCTTGATGAAAAAACCAGACGTACATAAAATATTTGATCTTCAAATACAGAACTCAAGAGATTTCTAAAAAGGTAAAAAGAAATCATGAGAATTATACTTCTGCCATAAAAATATGTAAAGAAAATATATATATAATTTGTCCTAGAAACTAGAGGTGGAAAGGAAATTATATCATAAAAAAGTGTAAAGTGATGGTACTACATTTCATGAAGAGGCAAAGGTAATCTATTATATCTGAGAGAAAGAAAGGAGGGAGATGAACATAGTGTGTATCAATGGACATATTTGATTTATGGTGAAACTTCTTCCACTTCATTGAAAAGTGAGAGGGAAGGAATAAGCTAAGGGGAAGGGAATACAGAAATTGTGAGGAAAAGGGGTAAAATAAGGGGAGGAACTTTAAGGTGGGAGAGGGATACTAAAAAGGGAGGGCTGTGAAAAGCAAGTGGTGTTCACAAGTTTAATACTGGGTAGGGGGGTAAGAGGGAAGGAAAGAGGAAAAGCATAAGCAGGGGTTAATAGGATGGCAAGCAATACAGAATTAGTCATTTTAACCATAAATGTGAATGGGGCAAACTGCCTCATAAAGAGGAAGCAGTTAGCAGACTAGATTAAAAGTCAGAATCCTACTATATGTTGTTTACAGGAAACACACCTGAAACTAAAAGTAAAAGGGTGGAGCAGAATGTACTATGCTTCAGGCAAGGCCAAAAAAGCAGGGGTAGCCATTCTCATCTCAGATCAAGCAAAAACAAAAATTAATCTAATTAAAAGAGATAAAGAAGGGCATTATATCCTGCTAAAAGGCAGCATCAATAATGAAGCAGTATCAATATTAAACATATATGCACCAAGTGGTGGAGCATCTAAATTCTTAAAAGAGAAATTAAGAGAGCTGCAAGAAGAAATAGACAGCAAAACTATCATAGTGGGAGATCTCAACCTTGCACTCTCAGAATTAGATAAATCAAACCACAAAATAAATAAGAAAGAAGTCAAAGAGATAAATAGAATACTAGAAAAGTTTGATATGACAGATCTGTGGCGAAAGCTAAATGGAGACAGAAAGGAGTATACTTTCTTCTCAGCAGTTCATGGAACCTATACAAAAATTGATCATATATTAGAGCATAAAAACCTCAAAATCAAATGCAGTAAGGCAGAAATAGTAAATGCATCCTTTTCAGACCACAATGCAATCAAAATTATATTCAATAAAAAGCTAGGGAAAAATAGACCAAAAAATAATTGGAAACTAAATAATGATTTAGAATGATTGGGTAAAACAGCAAATCATAGACATAATTAATAACTTCACCCAAGAAAATGACAATAATGAGACATCATACCAAAATGTGTGGGATACAGCCAAAGCAGTAATAAGGGGAAGTTTTATATCTCTACAGGCCTACTTGCATAAAATAGAGAAAGAGAGGGCCAACAAATTGGGCTTACAACTAAAATTACTAGAAAAGGAACAAATTAAAAACCCCCAGACAAACCTGAAACTTGAAATTCAAAAAATAAAAGGTGAGATTAATAAAATTGAAAGTGAAAAAACTATTGAATTAATTAATAAAACTAAGAGTTGGTTCTATGAAAAAACCAACAAAATAGACACACCCTTAGTAAACCTGATTAAAAAAAGTAAAGAGAAAAAGCAAATTGTTAGTCTTGAAAATGAAAAGGGAGAACTCACCACTAATGAAGATGAAATTAGAACAATAGTTAGGAGCTACTTTGCTCAACTTTATGCCAATAAATTCGATAACTTAAATGAAATGGAAGAATACCTTCAAAAATATCCCTTGCCCAGATTAACAGAGGAAGAAGCAAGTAGCCTAAATAGTCCCATCTCAGAAGAAGAAATAGAACAAGCTATTAACCAACTTCCTAAGAAAAAATCCCCAGGACCAGATGGATTT
This sequence comes from Sminthopsis crassicaudata, assembly GCF_048593235.1. NCBI lineage: Eukaryota > Metazoa > Chordata > Mammalia > Dasyuromorphia > Dasyuridae > Sminthopsis > Sminthopsis crassicaudata. The sequence continues at coordinate 452,548,928 of NC_133617.1, forward strand.
ACATGTGAATTCTACCAAACATTTAAAGAAAAACTAACTCCAATGTTATATAAACTATTTGAAAAATTAGGGATTGAAGGAGTCCTACCAAATACCTTTTATGACACAGACATGGTACTGATACCTAAACCAGGTAGATCGAAAACTGAGAAAGAAAACTTTAGACCAATTTCCTTAATTAATATTGATGCTAAAATCTTAAAGAAGATATTAGCAAAAAGATGTCAGAAAATCATCCCCAGGAAAATACACTATGACCAAGTGGGATTTATACCAGGAATGCAGGGCTGATTTAATGTTAGGAAAACTATTAGTATAATTAACCATATTAATAATCAGATTAATAAAAACAATATGATCATCTCAATAGATGCAGAAAAAGCATTTGATAAAATCCAACATCCATTCCTACTAAAAACGCTTGAGAGTATAGTAATAAATGGACTATTACTTAAAATAATAACGAGCATATATTTAAAACCGTCAGTAAACATCATATAAACTAGAACCTTTCCCTGTAAGATCAGAAGTGAAACAAGGTTGCCCACTCTCACCATTACTATTCAATATAGTACTAGAAACTCTAGCCTCGGCAATAAGAGCCGAGAAAGAGATTCAAAGAATTAAAGTAGGAAAAGAGAAAATCAAACTATCACTCTTTGCAGATGACATGATGGTATACTTAGAGAACCCCAAAGACTCTGCTAAAAAGCTATTAGAAATAATTTAGAGTTTTAGCAAAGTTGCAGCATACAAAATAAATCCACATAAATCCTCAGCATTTTTATACCTTACCAACACAATCCAACAGCAAGAGATACAAAGAGAAATTCCATTCAAAATATCGGTCGGTAGTATAAAATTTTTGGGAATATATCTACCAAAGGAGAATCAGGAATTATATGAGCAAAATTATGAAACACTTGCCACAAAAATAAAGTCAGATTTAAATAATTGGAAAGACATTCAGTGCTCTTGGATAGGATGAGCGAATATAATAAAGATGACAATACTCCCTAAACTAATCTATCTATTTAGTGCTATACCAATCAGACTCCCAAGAAATTATTTTAATGACCTAGAAAAAAATAACAACAGAATTCATATGGAACAACAAAAGGACGAGAATTTCAAGGGAAGTAATGAAAAAAAAAATTAAATGAAGGTGGTCTAGCTGTACCTGATCTAGAACTGTATTATAAAGCAACAGTCACCAAAACCATTTGGTATTGGCTAAGAAATAGACTAGTTGGATCAGTGGCATAGGTTAGGTTCACAGGCAAGATAGTGAATAAAAATAGCAATCTAGTGTTTGATAAACCTAAAGATCCCAAATCTTGGGATAAGAATTCATTATTTGACAAAAACTGCTGGGAAAACTGGAAATTAGTATGGCAGAAACTAGGCATGGGCCCACATTTAACACCACATACTAAGATAAGATCAAAATGGGTTCAAGATTTAAGCATAAAGAATGAAATCATAAGTAAATTGGAGGAACATGGGATGGTTTACCTCTCAGACTTGTGGAGGAGGAAGGAGTTTGTGTCCAAGGGAGAACTAGAGACCATTATTGATCACAAAAAAGAAAATTTTGATTACACCAAATTAAAAAGTTTCTGCACAAACAAAACTAATGTAAACAAGATTAGAAGGGAAGTAACAAATTGGGAAAATATTTTTACAGTTAAAGGTTCTGATAAAGGCCCCATTTCCAAAATATACAGAGAATTGACTTTAATTTATAAGAAATCAAGCCATTCTCCAATTGATAAATGGTCAAAGGATATGAACAGACTATTTTCAGATGATGAAATTGAAACTATTTCCACTCATATGAAAGAGTGTTCCAAATCATTATTGATCAGAGAAATGCAACTTGAGACAACTCTGTGATATCACTACACACCTGTCCGACTGGCTAAGATGACAGGAGCAAATTATGATCAATGTTGAAGGGGATGTGGGAAAACTGGGAAACTGATGCATTCTTGGGGGAGTTGTAAAAGAATCCAGCCATTCTGGAGAGCAATTTGGAACTATGCCCAAAAAGTTATCACACTGTGCCTACCCTTTGACCCAGCAGTGCTCCTACTGCGCTTATATCCCAAAGAAATACAAAAGAAGGGAAAGGGACCTGTATGTGCCAAAATGTTTGTGGCAGCCCTTTTTGTAGTGGCTAGAAACTGGAAAATTAATGGATATCCATCAATTGGAGAATGGTTGGGTAAATTATGGTATATGAATGTTATGGGATATTATTGTTCTTTGAGAATGAACAACAGGAGGAATACAGAGAGGCTTGGAGAGACTTATATCCACTGATGCTGAGTGAAACGAGTAGAACTAGGGGATCATTATACACTTCAACAATGATACTGTATGAGGATATATTCTGATGGACGTGGATATCTTCAACATAGAGAAGAGCTAATCCAATTCCAATTGACCAATAATGGACAGAATCAGTTACACCCAGAAAAGGGACACTGGGAAATGAGTGTAAACTGAGAGCATTGTTTTTTTTTGTTTTGATTTGTTTTGTTTTGTTTTGGTTCTCTTCCCAGATTATTTTTAGCTTGTGAATACAATCCTTCCTTTGCAACAATAACAACAAAATTTGGTTCTGCACATATATAGTGTGCCTAAGATATACTATAAGATATTTAATATGTATGGGAATGCCTGCAATCTAAGGGAGGGGGTGGAGGGAAGGAAGGGAAAAACTCGGAACAGAAGGGAGTACAAGGGATAATGTTGTAAAAACAAACAAACAAAAAAACTACCTATACATATGTACTGTCAAAGAAAATGTTACAATTATAAAAATTAATTTAAAAAAAGCTTAAAAAAAAGAAAAAAATTATTGTGCTACATAAGAGAAATCAGATGAAAGAGAAAAATGGGAAAGAAAATGAAAAACAAGAAAATAACAAAAAATGTTATAACTCACACTCAGTCCCTACAAATCCTTTCTCTGGGTGAAGATGTCTTTCTTCATCACAAGACCTTTGTAACTGGCCTGAATCATCTTACCTCGCTTACATAAATTTTTTAAATTAAAGTGTGAAATAGAGATTCAAGGTTTCTTATTTAATCATTTTCATGTGGCTTTTTGTATATGAAAATTGTTTTATCTTTTTCTATTTCAGTTCAAAATGAGTGAAAATATTAAAGAGTTTCTGAAATATGCTGATTTTTCTCTTCTGTTTTTGCATATCATGAGTACCATAAAGGTTATATATTTCTCTGTTCTCCTTCCATGTATTTTTATTCTGTATCATTGTTTAATCAAATTTTTTCTGACTTTGTGTCATAGTAAGGATACCCATATTAATATCAATTATGTCCCAAAAGTGTATTGATTGGTCATTGAACAAATATGTAACATGTAGGGAAACCCCAATTATGCTAATGGTAAAGTATGGTTGAAAAATTATCTGAAATATTGGACAAATTAAAAAATCTCTTTCTGTATTGTGCTATTATATAAACAAAAGGGAGTACACAAATAGTTGTGCCATTTTACATTGTCCTTTTTCTTACAGATTATTTTGACTAAGGGAGATTTCCCATACCAAGCTAAGTATATGCTTGTAAAACAAGCACAATTTGCTGCTGGAACCATTACAAAGGCATTCATCAAACCATCCATAAAAACTGAAGAGGGGTAATCAAAACAAAACAATGGTAATAAAACTCCAGGGAACATACAGTTAAAAGTAGAGCAGAAGATCTTGGTAACTGGGGTTTAACTGTCACAGAGAGCCTTTTTTGTATATTTCCTATTAGATCAAGAACTAGTTCCACACAAGTTTTGCTTCTGATATTCTAGTATATGCAAATGATTTGACACATTTCTATGCAACAGGAAGGCGGATATATGAGTATGGTAATGAATGAATGCGGAATGAATATATAAAGCATTATATGTTTCCTATGTGTAAAACCTTGTATTAACTGCTTCAGTCACAAATAGAAAAAAAAGTAAGACAGTCTCCTCTTAAAAAGAACTCACATTCTAATGGAAGAAGACAACATATGAAACGAAGGTTTCAGGTGCAAGTCAGATGAAATGATCTCATGGTTTTTAAGGTACAGCAACAAAGCTGATGTTAATATCTCTTCTTTAATGTTTCTATTGATAAAATCCCACTGGTTTGTGATATTGAACTGTTTGAAAGTGAAAAAATCTTTAGCAGCAAGAATTTTATTTTCTGGTTCTAGTGATGAATAGACAGAAGATAAAACTCAGCCTAATAATATTTCACTATTTAAATAAACAGTTTGATATATCTTTTAATAAAACAATTCCTTAAATTATCTTGTTAGATAGGGAGCTAGCTTTTGATGTAGGAAGACATGGTTCTGACACATTTTTAAATGACCCTTGCAAAGTCACTTAACTGATCAATACTTTAGCAATTTCTCTAACTAAAGAAAATACAGAGACAGTCATTTTGTGCTGGTAGCAAGTTTCTTCATCTAGGGATGTCTAAAGTCAATGAAAGAATATTTTCAGACCCTATTTCTATTCCAGAGAAAATGACCATTTTCTTTTCAAGAATATTATTTTCTGTAAAAGATCTCTATCATATTGAACTAAGATTGAGTTTAAATGCTGATTTTCTTAATTCTTTCATTTATTTCCAATGACAGATGGCCATTGTTTCATTATCCTGCTTCTTTATGAGTCAGGGAAGTGAATTTTCCTTCTCAGTGGCTTTGCTGTTAATATATAAATCTAAACGATTTAAATCTGAAATATAGATTTGGGTGAAACTGTGTATCTTTTATGCAATACATTTATAACCCTAAAAAAAATCACACAGCAAAATATTAAACTATGTTTCTCTAGTGGAATTTGTCCATTTAAAAGCTGCATAATATTATTCCTGGATCTACTTTCTTCAGAAGGTTTGCAATGTTGTGCTCATATATATTCTCTTATTTTGGGGGGAGTTTGATTAAATTGCTAATAATTTCTCTGATTTCTTTTTGGTCCTTTAAAAAATAATTGCAGTACATACCAATGAGTATTCACTACAACTAGCATTTTTCTTCTTCGAGGTCCCACTTGCTTTAAGCCAACTAGGATAAAAATCTTGCAATCATCTGCAAGTTCACATCAATCTAACAAACCAAAATTCTATAATGGACCAGAAACCAGATATAAAGATGAAAACAATTAATCTTTGCTCTCAAGGAGCTTATATTATATACATATTGAAAAAAATTGTAATAAATAGACATTTATCTCTATCTATCTCTACATCTACTTCCATTTCTATATATTAATATAGATATATAGGTACATGTAGACTATATAGATTTAGATATGTAGTTACACATAATGATATAAATATATGTATGTGTTTTTGTTCAGTTGTTTCAGTCATGATGTGACTCTATGTGTCCCCATCTGAAATTTCTTCACAAAGATACTGAAGTGGTTTTCTATTTCCTCTTTCAGATCATTTTACAAATAAAGAAACTGAGGCAAATGGTTTTAAGTGACTTGGCCAGCATCAAACAATTGATATGTCTGTACCTAAGGCTATATTTGAATGCAGGAATGTGTGTGTGTATATATATAGATTTTTTATATATATATCTATATATATCTATGTCTATATCTATCTATATATATATATCTATATATATATATAGATATATATATATATATAGATATAGACATAGATATATATATACACACACATATATGTACAAACATACATGCATATGCACATAATGTAAACATATACATATATATTCTTAACTCTGGGCATTGTCACTGGCTGTTCCCATGCTTTGTGCCTCCTATGTTTTCTGGATTATTTTAGACCTAGCTAAATTCCAATTTTGATAAGCAGTCTTTACTAATCCTTCTTAATTCTAGAGCTTAATCTTTATTTGTTATTTCCTATTTATTGTATATAGCTTGTTTGTATATAGTCATTCTGCATATTGTCTCTAACTTTAGATTTGAGTTTTTGTAGCGAGCTGTCATCTCTAGAAGCTGCCAGATCGCTCTCTGGGAAGAGATATGCTGTGTCTACTCAAATCTTTCAGACAGATTCTTCTTCCTGTAGCAAACCATTGTCTCCAGGCAGTTGCTGTTAACTCTTGTCCAGAGAAGTGACTTCCCTTCCTCATTTACTGCAATTTCATGTCCAGTTTTAAAGAATTCAAGCATTGTCACAATGTCATGATTGATGGAATTTTGCAAAAGCCTTGGAAATTTTTGTTTTAGTTTCCTCCTTAATGGCTGAATTGCTGGCATCATTTCTGGAACACTTACATAAAAATCCGCCTGGATTTCATCATCCAAAATCTTCTGAATCAGTGCAGATCCTCCTGCAAATGCAGCTCCATTTTCTTCTGCGATTTTAATATCTGAATCTTTCTCTGTAATCTTTCTCGGTAGAGCATGGGATTCTTAATCCCAGGGTCGTGGGTTCGGGCCGATCTGCTCTCTGGGCCCAATGCTGTCTCTTTTATCCTCCCAGAGAATGGGCGTGGGATAATGCAAGGGCTTCTGGGAAGAACCACTTGCTCTTTCTATCAAGTCAACCTGAGTTCTCACCTTGTAATTGTCCAACCTGAATTCTCACCTTGTCACTATCCAGACAACCTGAGTTCTCACCTAGTAATCCTAACAAGTTTTAAAGAAGCAATGACTCTTTTGCCTGACTTTCTATCTCCAGCATTTAACATAGTGCCTGGCACATAGTAAGTGTTTAATAAATGTTTACAAACTAATTGACATACATATATGTCTATGCAAGACCATGTAGTAGCATTATGGTTATTATATATAATATTTAACATATTATTTATCACATTATATAATTATACATATGCAATTATATTATAATAGGTGAATATTAAATATAAACATAGTAAAGGAAAAGACAAACAGGAAAGACTTCGTACAAAAGTTGGCATTTCATCTAAGCAAGTAGAAAACATTCTGGAAATGGGGCATGGCTTATACAAAAATACTGAGACAGAAGATGGAATGTTATATTTAGAAACAGCCAGGAAGCCAGTAACTTTCTGTATAACAAAACATTTTGCTTATAATGACCCTGTGAAGGCAATACAAGCATTGTTGCATGCATTTGTGTAGATGAAGGATTTCTCTAGATGGAGAAACAGAGATGCAAAAATGTTAAGGTATATGTCTGCCATTCCAGATGATGACCAGTCAAAGCATGGACTGTTGTCCAGATCTCTTGTTTCTTGAGGCCATTGCTTTGTTTATTACATCACACTAGGAGTCACCCTCATTACTGAAGCACTATTTTTTAAAGTGGTCATCTTAATGCTACATTTTCTCTTTTTCACAAATGCTTGTTCCACAGAGTGGTCTAGGATTACTCTAGTTCCTAGTACCCTCCTTTACAAAAGTAATTTATATTTACTTTGTATATATTCCTCTTATACTTACATATACTTACATATACTTACATTGTCTCATGCATTAAAATATAAACATCTTGACAATCAAGACATCTTTCCTTTCCTCTCCTAATCCTCAGCACCTAGCTCTATACCTGGCACGTAGGAGAAATAAATGCTTATTGATTGATTTAGCTTTCTAAAACATCCTTTCATCTTTCATTATAAAACATTCCCACTTAAAAGTCAATAATAACTCCCTGTTTAAGTACTACATTATCATAGAATTATAGACTTTTATTGAAATGATCCAGTCTAAAATCCTGATTTTCTAAATGAGGAAATTGAAAGCCAGAAAAACAAGTTGATTTGCTTAAGGTCACACAATTAATTAGTTGCACTGTCAGAATTAGAACCCATGTCTTCAAAAACTCTATCCATACTTCTAACATATTTTAAGACCCTACCCATGTGCAAAGTACCATATTAGCCACTGGAGAATAATTACTTTGGTAGTCAAAGGAAAAAAAAAAAAAAGAAATGAGGTGGAAATTCCATAGGTTCATGTCTGTAACACCTATCTCATAGGGGTATTCTGAAATTCAAAAAGGATATTAAGATTTTGAAAACTTTAACAAGCAACATAAACATAAGCTATCCTTTCTTTGCCTTTGCCAGAACATATCTGGAACTCATTCAACTTCATTTTAAGAATAATATTGAAAAATCTTTGTTGAAAATAGAATAGCAAGAATAGTGAGAACATCATCCCAATTAGTTGTTCTTGGAACATCAAATTATTCTTAATTGAGCTTGTTATATAATCTTAAAGCTGTAAGAAATCTTAGCTGTACCAGATCCAAAACTATATTATAAAGCAGTGGTCACCAAAACCACTTAATATTGACTAAGTAATAGACTAGAAGATCAGTGGAATAGATTAGTTTCAAAGGACAAAATAGTCAATAAGCTTAATCATCTAATATTTGACAAACCAATCCAGCTTTTGGGATAAGAATTCACTGTTTAACAAAAACTGCTGGGGAAATTGTACACCATGATAAGGTCAAAATGGATTCATGATCTAGGCATAAAGAATGAAAATATAAATAAATTAGAAGAACATAGAATAGTTTACTCTCAGACCTGTGGAAGAGGAAGGAATTTGTGACCAAAGAAGGAGTAGAGGTTATTATTGATCACAGAATAAAAATTTTTGATTATATAAAATTGAAAAGCTTTTATACAAATAAAACTAATGCAGATAAGATATTAGAAGGGAAACAATAAACTGAAAAAACATTTTTAAAGTCAATAGTACTGATAAAGGCCTCATTTACAAACTATATAGAGAACTGAATCTAATTTATAAGAAATCAAGCCATTCTCCAACTGATAAATGGTCAAAGGATATGAATAGACAATTGTCAGATGAAGAAATTGAAACTATTTTTAGCCATATGAAAAAATGCTCCAAGTCATTATTAATCAGAGAAATGCAAATTAAGACAACTCTGAAATAGCACTACACACCTGTCACATTAGCTAGGATGAGAGGAAAAGATAATGCTGAATGTTGGAGGGAATGTGGGAAAATTGGGACACTTATGCATTGTTGGTGGAGTTGTGAATACACCCAGACGTTCTGAAGAACGATTTGGAATAATGCTCAAAAAATTATCAAACTGTGCATACCCTTTGATCCAGGAGTGCTACTGCTGGGCTTATATCCTAAAGAGATCTTAAAGAAGGGAAAGGGACCTGCATGTGCAAGAGTGTTTGTGGCAGCCTTCTTTGTAGTGGCCAAAAACTGGAAACTGAGTGGATGCACATCAATTGGAGAATGGCTAAATAAATTGTGGTATATCTGTGATATGGAATATTATTGTTCTTTAAGAAATGACCAGCAGGAGCATTTCAGAAAGGCCTGGAGAAACTTTATATGAACTGATTCTAAGTGAAATGAGCAGGACCAGGAGATCATTATGTACTTTAACAACAATACTATATGATGATCAATTCTGATGGCTGAGGCCCTCTTCAACAATGAGATGAACCAAAACAGTTCCAATAGAGCAGTAATGAACTGAACCAGCTACACACAGGGAAAAAACTCTGGAAGATGACTATAAACCACTACATAGAATTCCCAATCCTTCTATTTTTGTCCGCCTGGATTTTTGATTTCTTTCACAGGCTAATTGTGCATTGTTTCAAAGTCCAATTCTTTTTGTGCAGCAAAATAACTGTTTGGACATGTATACATGTATTGTATTTAATTTATACTCTAACATATTTAACATGTATTGGTCAACCTGTTATCTTGGGTGGGGGAAGGAGGGGAAAAGTTGGAACAAAAGGTTTTGCAATTGTCAATGCTTAAAAATTACCCATGCACATATCTTGTAAATAAAAAGCTATATTAAAAAAGAAAGAAAGAAAGAAAGAAATCTTAGGTACAAAAGACATACCTGAAACAGAGATCTTTTGATCTTTCATTCATTCGTTCAACATAAGTTTCTTGAATGTTCACCATTTTCCAGCCAGTTTCTCTTCTCTTGGTATCTGTTATGGTAGAAATTAAATTGTATCTTTTAAAAATAATGTATTTATATATGTATGCACATGTATGTATATACATTGGAAAGTGAGTGAAAGGTATGGATGAATGCATTTGTCAATTGATGTATGGGTGTTTTCTAGGTGCCTAGACTGGTTCCTTCTCTATGAAGGGCATTGTAGCTTACTGAAGTGTCATTTTTAACAAAAAGGTCAGAAAAATGTAGCCCTAAAGAGTCCTCACACTTTGCACAGTTTTTATAAATTTACTTCTATGACTTATGCTGTGTAGTAGATAATATTTTATTTCTCTTTTCCTTTAATGATGTAGCCATTTTCCCTGGATAGAAATAAAATCTTGAGATAGTGAACAGACTGGCTACAACCTTGTGGTGGATAGAATGAGAATGATCTGTGAACAGTGGGATTTGTGAAGTAGCAAGAGACCTTCATTTGTGAACAGTTTCTAATGTGGCACATTTCTAATTAGGACTGAAAACTTTCAGCCATCAGATTTGTAGATTTAATAAAATACTCTGCATTGAACTATTGTACTGCTTTCTCCCAATTTATTTCTAATTTATGGGTATTTTAAATTTATATCTAGGTTCTCTTTTTAAATACTGTCTAGCACAAAAATATTCTTAAAATTAAATGCGCAGCAATTTTCTCGGTTTAGCCAAAACTAAAGTTTCATCTTATTTCCAATAGTGAGATTGGAATTATGTTTTATTATGCAGAACTACAGCCTAGGGAGACAAAAAATCCAGTGTTTTCATTAAATGATGGCCCAGTACTTCTAGTTAACAGGAAAGCTGATTCATCAAACAATTTTGATCAAGACAATATTAATTAAGACCTGCAGTAGAAAGAGAATATTGAGGAGGGTGGAAAGGAAGATACCTGTTCTGTATCATGTAATTATGAGTTAGGTAAAATTCACAGATTTAGACAGAAACCTATTTCTAAGATGAACTCAGATTCACTGAAAATTTGCAGTAAATAATCCAGTTACTGTTTTCCATTTCAATAATTTCAATTGCTAGTGATTTAAATAAAATATATTCATATTTGAATTTTCTTCTTTTGAACTGAAAAAACTAATTTAAGAAAAAAATTCTGCTTTTAGATTCACAAATAAAACTTTCTGACCCATCCAGGAGAGAAAAGAACTCTGATTATACCAAGGAGTTCATGGCCTAATGAACATCTACGAGTGATTAAGTTTCATAAAAAGGAAGTTTTATGGGGGCACTAGTGAAACTATCAGTGAGACAAGTAATAATTTATTTTCTCCTGGTTTATTTTCACTTGTAAATATTAAAAGCTAAGCTTCTACCTCCTAGAAAGATAATAACATATACAAAAAAAAAGAATAAACACACACATACATATGTATATATATATATACATATATATATATACACATATGTAAGCAGTATATGTATATGCATATATGCATGTATGTTTATATGTATATTGAATAGCTAGGTGGTGCAGTGAATAGAATGCAGAGCCAAGAATGGAGGAGACTCATCTTCGTGTATTTAAATTTTTCCTCAGACAGTATTAGCTATGTGACCTGGGCTAGTCACCTAATTCTATGTCAGTTCTTCAACTGTAAAATGATCTGAAGAATACAAATGCCTCCAGTAATTTTGCCAAGAAAACCTCAAATGAGAATAGGAAAAGTCAGACATGACTGAAAAACAATGTTTGAGAAAAGATAAATAGAAAAATAATGTTTTTTTTGTTTGTTTGTGTATGTGTGTGTGTGCATGTGTATGTGTGTTCTTTATAGTAGAATTTTAAATAAGAGAGACTGGAAATCACTTCGTGAAATCAATCATTTTACAAAGAAAGACATTGAGCATAAGTATCAAAGTCATAGGTCTAGTTAGCAGCAAAACTGTGGCTAGAATCTAGATTTCTAGCCTCCTAATCAAATATCATTTATGCTATGTAAGCTACTTTGTGACTTATCAGTTTGATGCTTCTATTATTCTATTTTGCAACCCTCCAAAAAGTATGTGCTTAATGAATGTTGTTTAATGAATTAATTTATGTTGTATTTATATTGGGAAAAATATAAAGATCCTGAAAGATTCTTCATCTTTTCAATGAAAGTTGAAAATTGCATACAGAACAAATTTATTAAAAACTCTAGCTTCTAGAGGACCGTATGTAATATCATCAGAAAAAAGCATCTCTTCAAATGCCTCCTCTCCAGGAAAATAAGTTGGTTAGATAAAAAATTGTGTTGGCATTAATAAAGTCTGGAAAGTATATACTGAGTTTTTTGCCATCCAAAATAATTTAAAATTTGGCAGTAAAAAGTATTGTTAACTTTTAGTAGAATTTTTAACAAACTGAAGTTTAAATAAATCATATTTATACCTCTTGAACTTAATATTCCAAACTGTGATAAGAAACACAAAATAGTACCTTTTTTATCAAAAGAAATTTTCAGGGGGGCCAAGCCAAGATGGGAGAGAGCATACATGACTTTATGTAATCTCCTCTGATTTTCTCTCAAACCAACAGAACATTAAGCCTCTAAACAGGTTTTGAAATTAAAGAATCCACAAATATTTGGAGTACCTTCCCATAAGAAGATACCTTGGAAGAACTTCAGAAAAAGTCTATTTCAAAAGGACAAGGGAAAAGTCTATGGACTCCAGACCACAACACAGGGAACCTGGGGCAAAGAGCTGAGACTGGGAATCAGGGCGCTGTAGCTTCCATGCACCTGGGAATATTCTGTGACCCTCTTAGGCTACTCTGTCCGGTTTGCAAACAGGAGTTAGCAAATTTGCTATAAAAGGCAAATTGTAAACCTCTGAGGCCTAGAAAAATATCAGACCTCACAATAATTTTTTTTAATTCATTTTTCCAAATTATCCCTTCCCTCCTTCCACTCCCTCCCCCCGATGGCAGGTAATCCCATATATTTTACATGTGTTACAATATAACCTAGATACAATATATGTGAGTAAATACCATTTTCTTGTTGCACATTAATTATTAGCTTCTGAAGGTATAAGTAACCTGGGTAGATAGAGAGTAGTGCTAACAATTTACATTCGCTTCCCAGTGTTCCTTCTCTGGGTATAGTTATTTCTGTCCATCATTGATCAACTGGAAGTGAGTTGGATCTTCTTTATGTTGAAGATTTCCACTTCCATCAGAATACATCCTCATACAGTATTGTTGTTGAAATGTATAGTGATCTTCTGGTTCTGCTCATTTCACTCAGCAACAGTTGATTTAAGTCTCTCCAAGCCTCTCTGTATTCCTCCTGCTGGTCATTTCTTACAGAGCAATAATATTCCATAGCCTTCATATACCACAATTTAACCAACCATTGTCCAATTGATGGACATCCATTCAACTTCCAGTTTCCAGCTACAACAAAAAGAGCTGCCACACACATTTTGGCACATACAGGTCCCTTTCCACTCTTTAGTATTTCTTTGGGATATAATCCCAATCACAGCAATGCTGGGTTCAAAGGGTATGCACAGTTTGACAACTTTTGGGGCATAGTTCCAAATTGCTCTCCAGAATGGCTGGATTCTTTCACAACTCCACCAACAATGTAATAGGTGTCCCAGTTTTCCCACATCCCCTCCAACATTCATCATTATTTGTTCCTGTCATTTTAGCCAATCTGACAGGTGTGTAGTGGTATCTCAGAGTTGTCTTAATTTGCATTTCTCTGATCAGTAGTGATTTGGAACACTCTTTCATATGAGTGGAAATAGTTTCAATTTCTTCCTCTGAGAATTGTCTGTTCATATCCCTTGACCATTTATCAATTGGAGAATGGTGTGGTTTCCTATAAATCAGGGTCAGTTCTCTATATATTTTGGAAATGAGACCTTTGTCAGAACCTTTCCTTTTAAAAATATTTTCCCAATTTGTTACTTCCCTTCTAATCTTGTTTGCATTAGTATTGTTTGTACAGAAACTTTTTAGTTTGATGTAATCAAAATCTTCTATTTTGTGATCAATAATGATCTCTAATTCTCCTCTGGTCATAAATTCCTTCCTCCTCCACAGGTCTGAGAGGTAGACTATTCTCTGTTCCTCTAATCTATTTATTATCTCCCTCTTTATGCCTAAATCATGGACCCATTTTGATCTTATCTTGGTATATGGTGTTAAGTGTGGGTCCATATCTAATTTCTGCCATACTAATTTCCAGTTTTCCCAACAGTTTCTTCTGAATAATGAATTTTTATCCCTAATGTTGGTATCTTTGGGTTTGTCAAAGATTAGATTGCTATAGATGTACCCTTTTTTGTCCTTTGTATCTATCTAATCTGTTCCACTGATCTACTGTTCTATTTCTTAGCCAGTACCAAATGGTTTTGGTGACTGCTGCTATATAATATAGCTTTAGATCAGGTACACTTAGACCACCTTCCTCTGACTTTTTTTTCATTAGTTCCCTTGCAATTCTTGACCTTTTATTATTCCATATGAATTTTGTTGTTATTTTTTCTAGGTCATTAAAATAGTTTCTTGGGAGTCTGATTGGTATAGCACTAAATAAATAGATTAGTTTGGGGAGTATTGCCATCTTTATTATATTCGCTCGGCCTATCCAAGAGCACTGAATATCTTTCCAATTATTTAAATCTGACTTTATTTTTGTGGCAAGTATTTTGTAATTTTTCTCATATAATTCCTGACTATTCTTTGGTAGATGGATTCCCAAATACTTTATACTCTCAACATTTGTTTGGAATGGAATTTCTCTTTGTATCTCTTGCTGTTGCATTTTGTTGGTGATATATAAAAATGCTGAGGATTTATGTGGATTTATTTTGTATCCTGCCACTTTGCTAAAATTCTGAATTATTTCTAATAGCTTTTTAGCAGAGTCTTTGGGGTTCTCTAAGTATACCCTCATGTCATCTGCAAAGAGTGATAGTTTAATTTCCTCATTTCCTACTCTAATTCCTTGAATCTCTTTCTCAGCTCTTATTGCTGAGGCTAGTGTTTCTAGTACTATATTGAATAGTAATGGTGATAGTGGGCAACCTTGTTTCACTCCTGATCTTACTGGGAAAGGTTGCAATTTATTCCTATTGCATATTATGCTTACTTAAAGTCTTAAATATATGCTCCTGATTATTCTAAGGAATAATCCATTCATTCCTATACTCTCAAGAGTTTTTAGTAGGAATGGATGTTGGATTTTGTCAAATGCTTTTTCTGCATCTATTGAGATGATCATATGGTTTTTATTAATTTGATTATTAATATGGTAAATTACACTAACAATTTTCCTAATATTAAAGCAGCCCTGCATTCCTGGTATGAATCCTACTTGATCATAGTGTATTATCCTGGGGATGATTTTCTGAAGTCTTTTTGCTAATATCTTATTTAAGATTTTAGCATCAATATTCATTAAGGAAATTGTTCTATAATTTTCTTTCTCAGTTTTCGATCGACCTGGTTTAGGTATCAGTACCATGTCTGTGTCATAAAAGCAGTTTGGTAGAACTCCTTCATTCCCTATTTTTTCAAATAATTTATATAGCATTGGGGCTAATTGTTCTTTAAATGTTTGGTAGAATTCACATGTAAATCCATCTGGTCCAGGTGATTTTTTCCTGGGGAGTTGATTAATAGCTTGTTCTATTTCTTTTTATGAAATGGGACTATTTAAGCAATTTATTTCCTCCTCTGTTAATCTAGGAAGCCTATATTTTTGGAGGCAGTCATCCATTTCACTTAAGTTATCAAATTTATTGGCATAGTAACTCATTTTTTCTCTAATTTCCTCTTCATTGGTCGAAAGATCCCCCTTTTCATTTGTAAGACTAACAATTTGATTTTCCTCTTTCTTTTTTCTGATCAGATTTACTAAAGGTTTATCTATTTTATTGGCTTTTTCATAAAACCAACTCTTGGTTTTATTTATTAATTCAATAGTTTTTTTTACTTTCAATATTATTGATTTCTCCTTTTAATTTTTGTATTTCAAGTTTAATTTTTGGTTGGGGGTTTTTAATTTGGTCTTTTTCTAGCCTTTTAAGTTGCAAGCCCAATTCGTCTCTTTTTCTATTTTCTTCAAATAAGCCTCTAAAGATATAAAATTTCCCCTTATTACTGCTTTAGCTGCATCCCAAAGATTTTGGTATGATGTCTCATCATTGTCATTATCTTGGGTGAAATTATGAATTGTTTCTATAATTTGCTCTTTCACCCAGTCATTCTTTAAGATGAGATTATTCAGTTTCCAATTAATTTTTGGTCTATTTACCCCTAACTTCTTACTGAATGTAGCTTTTATTGCATTGTGATCTGAGAAGAAGGCATTTATTATTTCTGCCTTCCTACATTTAATTTTGAGATCTTTATGTCCTAATATATGGTCAATTTTTGTATAGGATCCATGAACTGCTGAGAAGAAAGTATATTCCTTTCTATTGCCATTCAGTTTTCTCCAAAGGTCTATCATACCTAATTTTTCTAATGTTCTATTTACTTTTTTAATTTCTTTCTTGTTTGTTTTGTGGTTTGATTTGTCTAAATCTGAGAGTGCAACGTTGAGATCTCCCACTATTATAGTTTTACTGTCTATTTCTTCTTGCAATTCTCTTAACTTTTCCTTTAGAAAGTTAGATGCTATACCACTTGGTGCATATATGTTTAGTATCGATATGGCTTCATTATTTATGCTACCTTTCAGCAGGATATAGTTTCCTTCCTTATCTCTTTTAACTAGATCAACTTCTGCTTTTGCTTGATCTGAGATAAGGATAGCTACCCCTTCTTTTTTGGCTTTACCTGACGCATAATAGATTCTGCTCCAACCTTTTACCTTTACTCTGTATGTATCTCCCTGTTTTAAGTAAGTTTCCTGTAAACAACATATTGTAGGGTTCTGATTTTTAATCCAGTCTGCTATCCGTCTCCTTTTGATGGGAGCGTTCATCCCATTCACATTTACAGTTAAAATTACTAATTCTGTATTTCCTGCCATCATATTATCCACAGATTATGCTTTTTCCCTTGACCCCCCTGAACCCCTTCCCCAATATTCAATTTATAGACCCCCCTTGTGACGCACAACCCTCCCTTTTTTTTAAATATCCCTCCCCCCTCCCTCCACGTCCCTTCACTTATTCTCCTTTTCCTTTTCCCTTTTCCTCTCCCCCCTTTTAATGAGGTGAGAGAGAATTCTCTGAAAAACAAATATGACAATTATTTACTCTTTGAGCCTCTTCTGATGAGAGTAACATTTACACAATGATTCTCCCCCTCTCTAAATTCCCTCAGATATGGTGTATTTTCTATGCCTCTTCCTGGGATGTAGTTTCCCTTTTTTATCACTCCCTCCCCTTTTTCTGATACTACCCCCTTCCCTTTACTACACCCCCTCCTTTTATTTTTTCTTTTATATCAGTAAAATCAAATTATCCATGCATACTTTCTATATACCCACAACAGAGATATAGTTCTCAAGGGTTCTGTGTACCTTTTTCTGTTTCTCTTCAGTCTTGTGGATGTAGATCAAATTTTTTGTTTAAGTCTGGTTTTTTTCTTAGAAACATATGGAATTCCTTTATTTCATTGAATGACCATCTTCTTCTGTAAGGGGCCTTTAAATGGGTGCCAGAGTGCATCAGGAGATTGAGGCTCGGAAGTAATTTCTGTGGATATTAGGACTGCCCTTGGGCGGGATCCTGACCATATTGAGATAGCTTCATAATGGGTGACTCTCTCGCTGATTGGCTGTGTGTGTGACCTCACAGGCCCTATGTAAGCCCACTGCAGGCAGCAGGCGGTCCTCTTTAACCTGGCCTTCTTCACCTTGGCTTCCCAGCCTGGGTGGCCAAGCCAAGATGGATAGCCAAAAGAGGTAAGGGTTTTGGTAGTGAACACATGGGTCTTCTGACCAGGTGTTCACTCGGGAACCAACAAGTCAGGGCATCAGTTAGGGCATTATGTGAGTAGGTATAATAAAGGCTTTTAAGATTACATGTGGTTGTTCTTGAGTGCGCTACTGGTTATTAAGCTATAGATTCAAGAGATTGTGGCCAGAGACCTTAGAAGGACTCAGAGGAGGCGAGCCGGGTAGAGTTCACACTGCAAAGGACAGTGGTCAAAGGTACTCTGGTGGGTCTAGGACAGACTAGTAATTGTAACTGCCAGGAGAGCATGTTACAAATGGCACTCGACGTGGACGCATCAGAAATTATCAGGTTTTGAAAATATTTAATATTCAGAATTAAGATTCTGAAAGATCCGGTAGAAATGCCACTTAAGAGGGAAGACAGAGAAGCAATATGGACCCAGGTAAATCTGGGATCAGGCTCAAGGACACAGCTGAACATAATGCTTATATAAAAAGGTTAAAGAGCCAGATGGAAGATCTTTTAACAAAGATCACCACTGAAGAATAGCAGGAAGCTTGTAATCAAGCTCCACAAAGGCTATCCCCACACCCATTAAATATAGATCTGAGAGGGAGCAACCTAGAGCTAGTGCGTATGTATGATAGTATAGAGTACAGAATGCCACAGCAAGAGTTGCTGGAATTGCAGGTTAAACTACAGGTGGAGATAAAGAAGAAAAAGCTAGGTTACTACAGATAGAACAGGAAGAGTTCAAACCAGTGGCTGAAACTAAGGAAGGAAATAAACGAACCACATGGATTAAAGTTGTAGAAATTCTTCTTAGAGTTTTGTTGGTTTACCTAGTGCATTGTTGTTTTAAGGAATTTATTGATTACTCTTTCATTGAGAAGTAGTTTAGTTCTTTTTATGTGCAAAGCTCAGGTTTGATTTTAAATCAGCCTTTGGGGAATTTTCCAATTCTTCTTCCCTATGCCTCACCTTCTTGGGCCAAGGGAGAAGGGGAGGAGGAAAAGGAAGGGAGATAATACTATCACCACTGCCCATTAATCCATTCAAAACTCCTGGGTCTTCATTTGAAAGGACTGGAGTAGGCTTTATGCCCCAAGGCAAAAAGGAATTGTGGGGTATTGAGTATAATCAGAAAAATTTTAAAAATACAGTTCAGTTAATTTCTAAGAAACCTTACAGGGATAAGACCTTGCAGTTAGAGAGAGTGGAGTTTTATACTTGTAAAACTGCTAGGATAGTCTTTGGAGAGTTGGAACTCCTCTTTTCTTACCTCGTGGATTTTTCACTTCCACAGGTGGGCTTGATTTCCCAACCCCCTACGAGTATTTATAAAACAGTGTTTATGTCTATAATGGGTTGGAAAATTGCTGTTTTAATCACTAGAATAAATAGACAGTGTGTGATCTTTGACCCAGGAGGAAAAGTAATATCAGATTTATTGATTCACACTCCTGGAGTACAATTCGGTATCAGAAACTCAAACTTTGATTTTTAGGCAAAATAATTCAGGGATATAGCCGAGTGTTCCTTTTTCATTAACTGTATGAGTGGATGTTTTAAGACCAATGGACATTATGGTTCCATTCCAATCTGGAGAAGCAGCTAGACATGTGATCAACCATTTTTCTATTGTAGAAATTTCACATGCATTTAAGACAGTTTATGGATTGGCTTACAAACACTTTGCCTTTAGGTGTTTTTGCATTGAATTTGATTTTGCACATTCCATTGGCATTTCTTATAATCCTATTAGTAAAGTCATTACTGCACAGACTGTATCCCCAAGATCTTCTCTTCTAAACAAGAGAAGGGAATTTTGGGATATGTACAAGATGTGGCAATACGTATATGTGATTGCTTGCAATTTTAAAATTTTGATTTTACATTTTTAAACACTTTTGATTTTTCATCTTCAAAGTATTTTGATTTTACATTTTAAAGTTATTTTGGTTTTATATTTTTAATCTATTTCGGTTTTACACTTTTAAATTATTTTGGTTTTACATTTTTAAATTCTTTGCCTTTTACCTTAGCAATGCACTTCGGGCATACACAGAAAGTGCAGCTAAGTGACAGACTGACTAACTTTTGTCTGACTTTTGTTAATCTTTTTGACAACAACTTTGTTTCCACTGTGATGTGGAAAGGCCTGGATGGCATTTGGAAAGGCCCAAGTTGGGCCCCGGGGACATTCCTTCCTAGGTGCAGATCCAGCAGCAGAGTTCATCCCCACCATTTGTAACCTGGGGATCCAAGAGAAGGACCAGACAACAGTCCAGAGAGACCAGCCAGATGTCCGCAGCCCTTCAGACGCTGATGGCAGCGATGCCCCTCCTGACTGTGACACCAGAGACACCAGACACAGTTCCAGTGTTGCAGCTGAAATGGATTGTTTTGGGTGATATGCAATATAAAGACTGTAAATGGACAATGGGCCTGCTTGCTTCTCCTGTGGCTACTTGCCATATGGTGGCCTGGGAAGAGGCTTTGCCCTATGCTTTCTATTGAAGGACTATGTGTTTAAATTAGTGGGTGAAAAACCAACACACCCACCTGCTGTTGTTATTGAGACAATGTTATTGGACATGACTTTGCTTATGTGCACCTGTGAAACTAGAATTGCTCTAGTATTGTGAAAAGTGCAATAGAGAATTGTGATAAGCTAGAATTGTTCTAGAATTGTGAAAAGTGCAATTGAGAACTGTGATAAGCTAGAATTGTTCTAGGATTGTGAAAAGTGCAATTGAGAATTGTGATAAGCTAGAATTGTTCTAGAATTGTGAAAAGTGCAATTGAGAACTGTGATAAGCTAGAATTGTTCTAGGATTGTGAAAAGTGCAATAGAGAATTGTGATAAGCTAGAATTGCTCTAGGATTGTGACAAGTGCAACAGAAAATTGTAAGAAACTAGAATTGGTCTAGAACTGTGATAAATGTAACTAGAATTGTGACAACCGACTTCACTGATATTTAATTGTTAACTAGAATTGTGATGTTTTACCTTGTTGACTTCCCACCTCAGTGTTGACATCCTACCTCATTGGCATCCTACCTCATTGGCATATTATATCGAGTATGACTTTGATGAATGGGTTGAACACTTGGGCCACTGTTGAGCCTGGTTCTTATTGTCATACTTCTGTTTACTGATCTGCTGCTTTGTACCTCCTTGGGCATAACACTGTCATCTCATGGATCAAGTGAACTATAGCTGGTGCTAAAAGTTTAGCTTGGTGAGATGTGCGGTTCCACAAAACAAGAGAAAGGGAATTGTAAGGGGCCTTTAAATGGGTGCCACAGTGCATCAGGAGATTGAGGCCCGGAAGTAATTTCTGTGGATATTAGGACTGCCCTTGGGCGGGATCCTGGCCATATTGAGATAGCTTCATAATGGGTGACTCTCTCGCTGATTGGCTGTGTGTGTGTGACCTCACAGGCCCTATGTAAGCCCACTTCAGGCAGCAGGCGGTCCTCTTTAACCTGGCCTTCTTCACCTTGGCTTCCCAGCCTGGGTGGCCAAGCCAAGATGGATAGCCAAAAGAGGTAAGGGTTTTGGTAGTGAACACATGGGTCTTCTGACCAGGTGTTCACTCGGGAACCAACAAGTCAGGGCATCAGTTAGGGCATTATGTGAGTAGGTATAATAAAGGCTTTTAAGATTACATGTGGTTGTTCTTGAGTGCGCTACTGGTTATTAAGCTATAGATTCAAGAGATTGTGGCCAGAGACCTTAGAAGGCCTCAGAGGAGGCGAGCCGGGTAGAGTTCACACTGCAAAGGACAGTGGTCAAAGGTACTCTGGTGGGTCTAGGACAGACTAGTAATTGTAACTGCCAGGAGAGCACGTTACAAAACATTTTACACACTTTTGTGCACAGTATAAGATTTTACACACCACGGGCATACCCTTTAATCCTCAAGGGCAGGCAATAGTAGAGAGAAGAAACAGAGATATTAAGACACTCCTCCAAAAACAAAAGAAAGGGGGAGCCACGGGTAACCCTAGAGAACTTCTAAATTTAGTTCTCTATACCATTAATTTTTTAATTTTTGACAAAGATGCACTGGCTCCAGCAGACAGGTTTTATAACTCACCGGAAGGGCAGTGTCCAGTGCGAGCAGCTCCACTGCCTTTAGATAATCGCCAAGTGATGTGGAGAGACCCAGAAAGTGGTGAATGGAAGGGACCAGATAGGTTAACTGCTTGGGGGAGAGGGTTTGCTTGTATCTCTACAGATGGAGAAGGAATCAGATGGGTGCCAACAAGCCATATTCGCCTTGTCCATCGGAGAGAGACAGAGCAGACCCTTGAAACGAAGGAGAAGGCCCAAGAAACATCGGGTGGTTCTGTTGCTGACTGTGCCCACCACTGAAAGAACCTGGCAGTTATGGCATTTGACCCATGGACATTAAAAACTGTTGGACTTGAAAATCTTCAGGAATCATTGGATTCTCTGAGACATCATAAGACTATTGTAGGACTGAAAGTCCTCAGGAATCATTGGATTCTCTGAGGCTTCATAAGACTGTTGCTGGACTTCAAAATCTTGTGGGGATCATTGGATTCCCTAACATATAAAAAGACTGATGTGGGATTTCAAAAACTTGTGGGGATCATTGGATTCCCTAACAGTGAAGCAATGGACAATAGATTGGTTTTGGACTATCTCTTGGTTGCTGAAGAAGGGGTATGTGTGTCTGGTGTTTACATACCCTCCTTCTAGGACTTCTGGAAATCTCTTACAATACCATGTTGATTTATATTGTTTGTTATATCACTACTTGCATGTACAATTCCTGTTTGTTACACCACATCGAGTCTGCACTGACTGTGGGGAGAGTCACCACTAATAGCCTCTGCGTTATTGCTATGTGCTTGTGTAATAACTCCCATGCTGATGGGTTTGTGCATACTTGTCTCTAATAAGGCCCTTCAATCCAGAAACCCGCTAGCAAATCCCCACTTTTCTTTGGTGCTTCTCATCTCCCTTCCTGAGATGTCAGGGAGGGCGTGATTATCTCCTTTTTAGTGCTTTCATCTCCCTTCCTGAGAAGTCAGGGGGGGGGCGTGATCACCTCCTTTTTGGGGTTCTCATCTCCCTGAAAAGTCAGGGATGGGGCGACCTCCTGTGGTCTAAAACAAAAGAAAGCGGGAGATGTAAAGGGCTAGAACTGAGCAATGCACTTGGATGATGAAGCACGTGAGACTAATTGCCAATTGGACGGTTCCCTATTAACTTGTTTGAAGGTTGACCCTCCCCAGCTGTTCTGTGCTGACTTGATTGGTGAGACAAAGAGAGGGAAGTGACTTGTGTGGGAGGAGTAAGAGAAACTTGGGTGGTGGAACTCACACTCACTTGCACTCGTGACCTGGCGTTGGAGGGGACGGAAAAGATCTACAATAAAGACATTTAGTGATCCTGACTCCTGCTGATTTCTGGAAAGATAGAGTTCCAGCATTCTTCCATGGAAAAAGATGCTAAACTTAGCTGGGTAGTTTATTCTTGGTTGCAATCCTTGATCTTTTGCCTTTCGGAATATCAGGTTCCAGGCCCTTCTATCTTTTAATGTGGAGGCAGCCAGATCTTGGGTGACCCTTATTGTGGCACCTTGGTATTTAAATTGTTTTTTTCTAGATGCTTGCAGGATTTTCTCCTTTGTGTGGTAATTCTGCAGCTTAGCCACAATATTCCGTGGTGTTCTTTTTTTTAGAGTCTATTTCAGAAGGAGTTCGATGAATTCTTTCCACATCTACTTTCCCCTCTGTTTCTATTATCTCTGGACAGTTCTCTTTGATAATTTCCTGTAAAATAGAATCTAGGCTCTTTTTTTGGTCATAGTTTTCGGGAAGTCCAATGATCCGCAGATTATCTCTCCTAGATCTATTTTCCAGGTCTATAGATTTTCCCAGTAAGTATTTGACGTTGTTCTCCAACTCCTTATTTTTTTTTTTTTTTGTTTTGTTTGACTGATTCTTGGGTTCTCAATGAATCATTCATTTCTATTTGTTCCATCCTGACTTTTAAGGAGTTATTTTCTTCTTTTACAGTTTTTAGTTCTTTTTGTAAATGCCCAATTTCGTTTTTAAATGAATCATTTTGCTCTATTGAATTTTTTTCCATTTCCCTAAATTTTTTTTGAGAATTATTTTATTTTTCCAATTCAGAAATCCTATTTTCTTGGGACTTTTTTATCTTCTCCAATTCAGAAATCCTATTTTCCTGTGATTTTTTTTACCTTTTCTAATTCACAAATTTTGTTTCCCTGAGTCTCCTGTGAATTCTTTATTTTTTCCAACTCCAATTTCAGAACGTTGTTATTCTCTATCATAGCTTCCCTTTCCTTTCCCCATTTTTCTTCAAACTCTCAACTTTTTAATAGTCTCTTGTAGGAGAGAGTTATGTGATGGGGGGCAGGAATCATTCCCCTTTAGGTTGTTATCTGCTGACTCTCTGCTGTTAACTTCCTTGGGGTTGGATACCCGCTCTTTCTCTGTGTAGAAGGAATCTATGGTTTTTTTGGGCTTCTTGCTCATACTTAAAAAATCTTTTGGGGTCTGTCCCTGGGGTAGGAAATTATTTATTTATTTCTTTACCAGCTTCCTCCCAGACTGGATGGATGCAGCGGCCCCTGCACCTGAGCTAAGAGAGAGCTCTGGGAGAGAGTTCCCCACCCCCTCCCTGGAAGTGCGCCAGAGGTGATCAGCACTGCTGTGCCCTGAGGGTGCTGTGTTTTAGCGGCTTCCCTGAGGTTGAGACTGAACAGTAAAGGCGACTCAAAGCCTAGCCTATGCATCCCGGTGGGGCATGGATGTCTGCAGCAGGTGATGTGAAAAGCCCCTGAGCTCAAACTGGAAGTGTCTGCCAGGAACCGCGGTCCCTAGTTCAAAGGTTCCGCTTCTCTGGGATTTCCGTTCCGCAGCCTCCAGCCAGCCGAGCTAGGCACTATGAGTTACTGCCCCGCCCACTCTTCAATCTCTTAACTACCCCGAGGCGAAAGCCTGGATTGCCTATGTAGGCCACCACCCCCCCATGCCAAGATCTGCTGAGTCACCCCTGGGATCCAGGAAGATCCAATCTAGTTTTAAATTTTAAAGTGGCTTAAATTTCTCCTCTGAACTGCTGTTTTATAAGCTTAGAAGAGCTAACAGCCTGTGCCAGATTCTTTTATGTCAGTGGATTCTCTGATCCCAGAGCCCTCCCCAGTGCGACCGGCACAGTGTGCCACTACCCCACCGTCTGCGCTGGCCTCTCTTCTTCCTCCCCTGGGAGCTGACCTTTCCCACTGAAACTCCAGATTCTCTTCAGCTGGTAAGTCGTGCTTCCAGTCCTTGTGGATTCTATCAGTCCAACGCTATTTCTGAGGCTGATTAAATCTAGTTGGTTGTGAGGGAAGAAAGGAGCTTACACAGTGGCGTGTATCTTCTCTGCCATCTTGGCTCCCTCAGACCTCACAGTGATTCCCCAGCACTGGAAATCAATAATCAGAACTGCCCCAGGGCAAATTAAAAAACTCTCACTGCTTTGCATTGAACATTCCTTAAGCCTTAAAAAAATGAATAAAACCCTCAAAGGAATGCTCACCATAGACAGCTTTTAAGGAGAAAGAGAAGAACACACCTCAAATTCTGAGGTTTCCTAAAGAAAAGGCAGCTCCAGATGAAGCCCCAAAGGGAGACATAAGCTGGTCCCCATTTCATAAAGTTTACTTGGAAGATTGCATAAAAAATCTTGAAAGACTGTTAGAAAAAAAATAAGGAAATGAAATGAGATCATTGTTCAAAGGAATGGAAAAGGCATATAATGATGTACAAAAGAGACATGAAAAAGACACCAATTCACTGAAAAACAAAATTTCTGAAATAGAAAAAAGAATGCAATTAACAAAAAATTCAATTGGCCAATTACAAAAAAGAGCTAAAAGGTAACAGAAGTAAATAATACACTAAAAATCAGAAATGAACAAATGAAATTGAATGACTAAATAAGAATTCAAGAATCAATCAAACAAAAACAAAAAAAAAAGAAAAAAATAGAAGAAAATAGGAAAAACCTGGAAAATACATCTAGGAAGACAATCTAAGGATTATTGGACTTCTTGAAATCCATGATGAGAAAAAGAACTTAGACATTATCTTACAGGAAATCATAAAGGAAAAATGCCTTGATATTTTAGAATCAGAAGGTAAAATAGCCATTGAAAGAATTCACCAATCACCTCCTGAAAGAGATCCCAAAATTAAATCCCCAAGAAATGTTGTGGCTAAATTTCAGAAAGGTCATACCAAGGAAAAGATATTGCAAGCAGCTAGAAAGAAGCAATTTAAAAACCAAGGACCCACAATTAGGATTACCTAGGACCTAGCAGCTTCTACCTTAAAGGAAGGAAGGTCATGGAATCTGATATTCTGTAAAGCAAAGGAACTGGGATCATAGCCAAAAGTAATCTATTCAGCTAACATAAGCATTATCTTTCAAGAAAGAAGATGGATATTAAATGATATAGGTGAATTTCACCTATTTCTAATGAAAAGACCATAAAGAAAAAGTTGATCTCCAAACACAGAACCCAAGAGAAGCATAAAAAGGTAAAAGAAAAGAACTTTTGAGCACTATATTTATATTACAGTTATACTTTGAGAATATGGGTATAATTTGATTTTATTATGATAATATATGAAGAAATTAGAAGTGGAAAGGGGATCATACTGGAAAAAAAGAGGAAAAATGAGGTAAAATAAAGGAAATCATATCTTGTGAAGAGGCAAAAGAACAAAACAAAACAAAAAACAAAAACAAACCAACCCTATTATAATTCAAGAAAAGAAAGGAAGGAGATGAGCATTATGTGAATCTTACTCTCATCAGATTTGGCTCTAAGAGAGGATATCAGACATATTTGGTTTGACAAAGAAACTTGTCTCATTTTATTGGGAAGTGGGAGGAAAAGGGTAAGAAATGGAAAGACTAATAGAAGGGAAAACAGAAGTATTAAGGGAAAGGTGTAAAAAAGGGAGAAGGGCTCTAAAGGGGGAGTACTATGTAGTACTATGTAGGCAAAATACTAGAGAGGAGGAGAGAGGGAAAGGAAAGAAAAAAAATATAATGTAGAGAAAATAAAATGGCAAGAAATACAGAATTAGTTATTTTAACTGTGAAAGTGAATGGGATGAACTCCCCCATACAATGGAAATGGATGACAGACTGTATTAAATGCCGGAGTCCTAGAATGTTGTTTTCAAGAAACACATTTAAAACATAGCGATGTGTGTAGAGTGATTAGAATTTGTTATGTTTCAAGTGAAATAAAAAAGCAGTGATAGTAATCCTGATAACCAACCAAGAAAAAGCAAAAGTACATCTAATTAACTTTTAATAAAGTTATATAATATAATATATATATACATATATTTATATATAATATATTTATATATTATAAAGATAAAGAAGGAAACCATATATTACTAAGAAAGGTAAACAAAATATTAGAAAAGTTAGATATGATAGATCTTTGGAGAACATTGAATGAAGACAGGAGTTTAATTTTTTTTTTCTCACTGGTTCATGGCACTTCAAAAATTGACCATGTGTTTGGGCATAAAAATGTCAAAATCAAATACAGAAAGGAAGAACTAGTAAATGCATTTTTACAGATCATGATGCAATAAAAATCACATGCAATATAAGGCCAGGAGAAAATAAAACAAAGGTTAATTGGAAATTAAATTATCTAATCCTAAAGAATGAAAGGATGAAAAAGCAAATTATAGGCACAATCCATAACTTTTTTTACAAGAGAATGTTAATAATGAAATAACATATATGAA
Organism: Sminthopsis crassicaudata; assembly: GCF_048593235.1. Lineage (NCBI taxonomy): Eukaryota > Metazoa > Chordata > Mammalia > Dasyuromorphia > Dasyuridae > Sminthopsis > Sminthopsis crassicaudata. The sequence goes on from NC_133617.1 coordinate 452,576,605, forward strand.
TTTGTTAGAAACAGCCAAATCTAATATAAGGGGAAATTTTATATTTCTTGATGCTTACTTGCAAAAAATAGAGAAAGAGATCAATGAATTGGACTTGCAACTAAAAATGATAGACAAAGAACAAATTAAAAAGCCTCAATTAAATACCAAATATGAAATTCTGAAAAAAGGGGAGATTAATAAAATCAAAATAAGAAAACTATTAAATTAACAAATAAAATTAAGCATTGGTGTTATATTAAAAGAACAAAATAGATAAACCTTGAGTTAATTTGATTAGAAAAAGGAAAGAATAAAATCAAATTGTTAGTCTCAAAAATGAAAAGGGAGAACTTTCCACCAATGAAGAGAAAATTAGAGCAATAATTAAGACTAATTTTGCCCAAATATAGGCCAATAAATTTGATAATCTAAATGAAATGGAAGTATACTTAGAAACATTTAGATTGCTAAGTTTAATAGAAGAGGAAATAAATTATTTAAGTAACCCAATTTTAGAAAAAAAAAAAAAAAGTAGAACAACCTATTAATCAACTCCCTAAGGAAAAAAAAAAATCTTCAGGGTCAGATGGATTTACATGTGAATTCTATCAAACATTCAAAGAATAATTTATTCCACTAGTTTTTGAACTATTTGAAAAAATAAGGAAAAAAGGAGTCCTACCAAATTTCTTTTATGACACAGATATGGTGCTTATAGCTGAACCAAGTAAGGTGAAAACAGAAAAAGAAAATTATAAACCATTTTCCCTAATAAATATTGGTGCAAAAATCTAAAATAAAACATGAGGAAAAAGATTACAGAAATTCCTCCCCAGGATAACACACCATGACTAAGTAGGATTCATACCAGGAATGCAGAGCTGGTTCAATATTGAAATAACTGACTATATCAGTAATCAAACTAAGAAAAATCACATGATTATCTCAATAGATGCTGAAAAAGCAATTGATAAAATCAAACATTGTAATGTTATTTTTCTCTAAAATGTAATCGTTCTCTCGGAGCAGGTTTCTTGGGGAGCTTCTGGAGGCAGCCTTAGTTTCAGTTCAGTTCAATAATCCCAAAATGCAGCCAGGAGTGAAAGTCCTTTATTTGTCTTTCAAAGTCTTGAATCTTTTCCTGGGCTCAGTTAGCTTTAATAGAGGCCTGTCTCTCTCTTTGGTTTCCTGAGAGCTCTTGAGCAAGTGTCTCCAGCCAGCATAAAAATCAAAGTTGGAATGAATCAGACTCTGCCTCCAAGAGTGTTGGATTGTGAGTTTCCCAGAAATCAATCCTAGTTGTGAATCTCTCAAAGTCCTCTCCTCAGAAGTCCCCTGAAGTTCTCCCAGGAAGTCTTCTCCTTGACTGAATCCTGGCTCCCTTTCCCCTCCCAGAGAGTAGGCTTGTGGGTACTCCTTAAAAGTATGCTCTCTTAAAGGTGTGAATCTCATGGAATTCTAGTAAATACATTACTGAAGTAGAGAATTGTTAAGTACCATGCTAATTTAGATAATTATATCCATTCCAGTGATGTAGCACCTTGTAAGAATGCTAACACAACATCAATTCCTATTAAAACACTAGAGAGTATAAGAATAAATGAACTTTTCCTTAAAATAATCAGTAGCATGGACAAATTAGACCCATTCCCAATAAGATTAGGAGTAAAAAGAGGCTGCCCACTATAACCATTACTATTCAACATAACATTAGAAATGTTAGCTTTGTCAATAAGGGAAGAAAAAGAGATTAAAGGAATTAGAGTAGGTCATAAAAAAAAATCAAATTATCACTTTTCCAGATGGTATGATGGTATACTTAGAGAGCCCTACAGAATCAACTAAAAAACTACTAGAAACAATTTACAATTTTAGCAAAGTTGCAGGATACAAAATAAGTTCACATAAATCGTCAGTATTTTTATATATTACCAACAAATTCCAGAAGCACAAATGGAAATTTCATTTAAATAATTGTCAATAGTATAAATTATTTGGATATCTATTTGCAAAGAAAAATGGAGAAACTATACATACACAATTACAAAACACTTCCCACACAAATAAAGTCAGACCTAATCAGTTAGAAAAACATCAAGTGCTCATGGGTAAGCCAAGCAAGTAGAATAAAATGACAATACTACCTAAATTAATCTACTTATTTAGTACCATAGCAGCCAAACTCCCAAGACATAATTTTACAGATCTAGAAAGAAATAGTAACAAAGTTCATCTGGAAAAACAAAATATTCAAGAATTGCAAAGGAACAAATGGAAAAATGTTAATGAAGGTGGTCTAGATGTGCCAGACCTAAAACTATATTATAAAGCAGCAGTCAAAACTGTATTAGAAAGCAGCAGTCATCAAAATCATTTACTACAGGCTAAGAAATAGAGTAAATCAATGGAATAGGTTAGGGTTACAGGATAAAATAGGCAATAGCTAGAGCATTCCAGTGTTTGACAAGTCTAAAGACTCCAGCTTTTGGGATAAGAACTCAGTATTTCTTAAAAATTGCTAGAAAATGTGGAAACTAGTATGGAAGAAATTAAGGCTCCAGCCATATCTAATACCACATACAATATAAATGAGTTCAGGTTTTAGATATAAAGAGTAATATTATAATCAAATTAAGAGAACATAGGAGAGTTTACCTCTAAGATCTATAGAGAAGAAAGGAATTAATGTCCAAAGAAGTACTAGAATTCATAACTGCACACCAGACAGATCATTTTGATTATGTTGTTAAAGAGTTTTTGTACAAACAACACTAATGTAAATAAGATAAGAAGGGAAGCAATGAATTGGGAAATCATTTTTACATTTAAGTGTTCTGAAATAGCCCTTATTTCTAAAATATATAGAGGATTTACTCAAATGTATAAGAATCCAAGATATTCTTCAATAGATAAATGATCAAAGAATATGAATAGACAATTTTCAGATGAAGAAATTAAAATTATTTCCAATTATATGTATGGGAAGACCTTCTAAATCACTATTAATCAGAGAAATGCAAATTAAGACAACTCTGAGATACCACTACTGAGATACCAGACTTTTCAGTTTGGCTAAAATGAAAGGAAAAAACAAGGACAAATGTTGGAGGGATGTGGGAAAACTGGGACAATAATACATAGTTGCTGGAGTTGTGAACGGATCCAACCATTCTGCAAAGCAATTTGGAACTATGTTCAAAAAGATATCAAACTATGCATACTGTTTGACCTAGTAGTGTTTCTATTGGGCCTATATCTCAAAGAGATCTTTTTTTTTTTTTTTAATTTTTTATTTTATTTTATAATTATAACATTTTTTGACAGTACATATGCATGGGTAATTTTTTACAACATTATCCCTTGCACTTACTTCTATTCAGATTTTTTCCCTTCCTCCCCCAACCCCCTCCCCCAGATGGCAAGCAGTCTTACATATGTTAAATATATTACAGTATAATTTAGATACAATATATGTGTGTAGAACCGAATTTTTTGTTGCACAGGAAGAATTGGATTCAGAAGGTAAAAATAACAGTTTACATTCATTTCCCAGTGTTCCTTTTCTGGATGTAGCTGGTTCTGTCCATCATTAATCAATTGGAATTGGATTAGCTCTTCTCTATGTTGAAGAAATCCACTTCCATCAGCATACATCCTCGTATAGTATCATTGTTGAAGTGTATAATGATCTTCTGGTTCTGCTCGTTTCACTCAGCATCAGTTGATGTAAGTCTCTCCAAGCCTCTCTGTATTTCTCCTGTTGGTCATTTCTTATAGAACAATAATATTCCATAACATTCATATACCATAGTTTACCCAACCATTCTCCAATTGATGGACATCCATTCATCTTCCAGCTTCTAGCCACTATGAAAAGGGCTGCCACAAACATTTTGGCACATACAGGACCCTTTCCCTTCTCTAGTAGTTCCTTGGGCTATAAGCGCAGTAGTAGTATGGCTGGGTCAAAGGGTATGCACATTTTGATAACTTTTTGGGCATAATTCCAGATTGCTCTCCAGAATGGTTGGATTCTTTCACAACTCCACCAACAATGCATCAGTGTCCCAGTTTTCCCACAGCCCCTCCAACATTCATCGTTATTTGTTCCTGTCATCTTAGCCAATCTGACAGGTGTGTAATGATACCTCAGAGTTGTCTTAATTTGCATTTCTCTGATCAATAGTGATTTGGAACGCTCTTTCATATTAGTGGAAATAGTTTTAATTTCATCATCTGAAAATTGTCTGTTCATATCCTTTGACCATTTATCAATTGGAGAATGGCTTGATTTCTTATAAATTAAAGTCAATTCTCTGTATATTTTGGAGATGAGGCCTTTATCAGAACCTTCAACTGTAAAAATGTTTTCCCAATTTGTTACTTCCCTTCTAATCTTGTTTGCATTAGTTTTGTTTGTGCAGAAACTTTTTAATTTGGTGTAATCAAAATGTTCTATTTTGTGATCAATAATGGTCTCTACTTCTCCCTTGGACACAAACTCCTTCCTCTTCCACAAGTCTGAGAGGTAAACCATCCCATGTTCCTCCAATTTATTTATGATTTCGTTCTTTATGCCTAAATCTTGGACCTATTTTGATCTAATCTTAGTATGTGGTGTGAAATGTGGGTCCATGCCTAGTTTCTGCCATACTAATTTCCAGTTTTCCCAGCAGTTTTTGTCAAATAATGAATTCTTATCCCAAAATTTGGGATCTTTGGGTTTGTCAAAGATTAGATTGCTATTTTTATTCACTATCTTGCCCTGTAAACCTAACCTATGCCACTGATCAACTAGTCTATTTCTTAGCCAATACCAAATGGTTTTGGTGACTGTTGCTTTATAATATAGCTTTAAATCAAGTACACTTAGACCACCTTCCTCTGACTTTTTTTTCATTAGTTCCCTTGCAATTCTCGACCTTTTATTCTTCCATATGAATTTTGTTGTTATTTTTTCTAGGTCATTAAAATAGTTTCTTGGGAGTCTGATTGGTATAGCACTAAATAAATAGATTAGTTTGGGGAGTATTGTCATCTTTATTATATTCGCTCATCCTATCCAAGAACATTGAATGTCTTTCCAATTATTTAAATCTGACTTTATTTTTGTGGCAAGTGTTTTGTAATTTTGCTCATATAATTCCTGACTCTCCTTTGGTAGATATATTCCCAAATATTTGATACTATCAACTGTTATTTTGAATGGAATTTCTCTTTGTATGTCTTGCTGTTGGATTGTGTTGGTAATGTATAAAAATCCTGAGGATTTATGTGGATTTATTTTGTATCCTGCGACTTTGCTAAAATTCTGAATTATTTCTAATAGCTTTTTAGCAGAGTCTTTGGGGTTCTCTAAGTATACCATCATGTCATCTGCGAAAAGTGACAATTTGATTTCTTCATTTCCTACTCTAATTCCTTGGATCTCTTTCTCGGCTCTTATTGCCAAGGCTAGAGTTTCTAGTACTATATTGAATAGTAATGGTGATAGTGGGCAACCTTGTTTCACTCCTGATCTTACAGGGAAAGGTTCTAGTTTATCACCATTACATATGATGTTTACTGAAGGTTTTAAATATATGCTCCTTATTATTTTAAGGAATAGTCCATTTATTCCTATACTCTCAAGCGTTTTTAGTAGGAATGGATGTTGGATTTTATCAAATGCCTTTTCTGCATCTATTGAGATGATCATATGGTTTTTATTAATTTGATTATTAATATGGTCAATTATACTAATAGTTTTCCTAATATTAAACCAGCCCTGCATTCCTGGTATAAATCCCACTTGGTCATAGTGTATTATCCTGGGGATGATTTTCTGAAGTCTATTTGCTAATATCTTATTTAATATTTTAGCATCAATATTCATTAAGGAAATTGGTCTATAGTTTTCTTTCTCAGTTTTCGATCTACCTGGTTTAGGTATCAGTACCATGTCTGTGTCATAGAAGGAATTTGGTAGGACTTCTTCAATCCCTATTTTTTCAAATAGTTTACATAGCATTGGAGTTAGTTGTTCTTTAAATGTTTGGTAGAATTCACATGTAAATCCATCTGGTCCTGGGGACTTTTTCTTAGGAAGTTGGTTAATAGCTTGGTCTATTTCTTTTTCTGAGATGGGACTATTTAGACTACTTACTTCTTCCTCTGTTAATCTGGGCAAGAGATACTTTTGAAGGTATTCTTCCATTTCATTTAAGTTATCGAAATTATCGGCATAAAGTTGAGCAAAGTAGCTCCTAACTATTGTTCTAATTTCCTCTTCATTAGTGGTGAGTTCACCCTTTTCATTTTCAAGACTATCAATTTGCTTTTTCTCTTTCCTTTTTTTAATCAGGTTTACTAAGGGTTTGTCTATTTTGTTGGTTTTTTCATAAAACCAACTCTTAGTTTTATTAATTAATTCAATAGTTTTTTTACTTTCAATTTTATTAATCTCACCTTTTATTTTTTGAATTTCAAGTTTTGTGTTTGTCTGGGGGTTTTTAATTTGTTCCTTTTCTAGCAATTTTAGTTGTAAACCCAATTCGTTGGCCCTCTCTTTCTCTATTTTATGCAAGTAGGCCTGTAGAGATATAAAACTTCCTCTAATTACTGCTTTGGCTGTATCCCACACATTTTGGTATGATGTCTCATTATTGTCATTTTCTTGGGTGAAGTTATTAATTATGCCTATGATTTGCTGTTTTACCCAAACATTCTTTAGTATAAGATTATTTAGTTTCCAATTATTTTTTGGTCTATTTTCCCCTGTCTTTTTGTTAAATGTAATTTTGATTGCATTCTGGTCTGAAAAGGATGCATTTACTATTTCTGCCTTACTGCATTTGATTTTGAGGTTTTTATGCCCTAGTATATGATCAATTTTTGTATAGGTTCCATGAAATGCTGAGAAGAAAGTATATTCCTTTCTGTCTCCATTTAGCTTTCGCCAAAGATCTATCATATCAAACTTTTCTAGTATTCTATTTACCTCTTTGACTTCTTTCTTATTTATTTTGTGGTTTGATTTATCTAATTCTGATAGTGCAAGGTTAAGATCTCCCGCTATTATAGTTTTGCTATCTATTTCCTCTTGCAGCTCTCTTAATTTCTCTTTTAAGAATTTAGATGCTGCACCACTTGGTGCATACATGTTTAATATTGATACTGCTTCACTATTGATGCTTCCCTTTAGCAGGATATAATGTCCTTCCTTATCTCTTTTAATTAGATCAATTTTTGTTTTTGCTTGATCTGAGATGAGGATGGCTACTCCTGCTTTTTTGGTTTTGCCTGAAGCATAATAGATTCTGCTCCACCCTTTTACTTTTAGTTTGAATGTCTCATCCTGTTTCAGGTGTGTTTCCTGTAAACAACATATAGTAGGATTCTGACTTTTAATCCAGTCTGCTAACCGCTTCCTCTTTATGAGGCAGTTTGCCCCATTCACATTTATGGTTAGAAGGACTAATTCTATATTGCTTGCCATCCTATTAACCCCTGCTTATGCTTTTCCCCTTTCCTTACCTTTTACCCTCCTACCCAGTGTTAAACTGGTGAACACCACTTGCTTTTCACAGCCCTCCCTTTTTAGGATCCCTCCCCTACCTTAAAGATCCTCCCCTTATTTTACCCCTTTTCCTCACAATTTCTGTATTCCCTTCCCCTTAGCTTACTCCTTCCCTTTCAATTTTCAATGAAGTGGAAGAAGTTTCACCATAAATCGAATATGTCTATTGATACACGCTATGTTCATCTCCCTCCTTTCTTTCTCTCAGATATAATAGGTTACCTTTGCCTCTTCATGAGATGTAGTACCACCACTTTATACTTTTTTATGATATAATCTCCTTTCCACCTCTAGTTTCTAAGACAAATTGTACATATGTTCTTTACATATTTTTTGACAGAAGTATAGTTCTCAAGATTTCTTTTTACCTTTTTTAGAAGTCTCTTGAGTTCTGTATTTGAAGATCAAACCTTTTATGTAGGTCTGGTTTTTTCATCAAAAATAGATGGAATTCATTTATTTCGTTAAATGTCCATCTTCTTCCCTGGAAAACGATGCTCATTCTTGCTGGGTAAGTTATTCTTGGCTGTATACCAAGTTCCTTAGCCTTTCGGAATATCATGTTCCAGGCCCTGCGTTCTTTTAATGTGGACGCTGCTAGATCCTGTGTTATCCTTATTGTGGATCCTCCATAACTGAATTGTTTTTTTCTAGCAGCTTCCAATATCTTTTCCTTTGTCTGATGGTTCTTGAACTTGGCCACTATATTTCTTGGCGTTTTGATTTTAGGGTCCCTTTCAGTAGGTGATCGATGAATTTTCTCAATGTCTATTTTACCCTCTGTTTCCAAAACGTCTGGGCAGTTCTCTTTGATACTTTCCTCGAAAATGGTGTCCAAGCTCTTTTTTTCCTCCCATTTTTCTGGGAGTCCGATTATTCTCAAATTGTCTCTCCTGGATCTGTTTTCCAGGTCTGTTGTCTTTATGGTAAGGTACTTGACAGTCTTTTCAATTGTTTCATTTCTCTGGTTTTGCTTGACTCCCTCTTGGTTTCTCCTTGAGTCATTCATTTCTACTTGTTCCAGTCTAACTTTCAATGATGTATTTTCTTCACTCACTTTTTTTATATCTCTTTGTAATTGTCCAATTGAGTTTTTATCTTCTATGGAATTTTTTTCCATTTTATCCATTTTATTTTTTAGAGAGCTGATTTCTTTTTCCAGCTCTCTAATCCTGTTTTCCTTGGAGTTGTTTACCTTTTCCCAGCTCACTAATCCTGTTTTCCTTGGAGTTGTTTACCTTTTCCAGCTCACTAATCTTGTTTCTCAATGATTTGATTTCTTTATCCATTCTGTCTTTGAATGCATGGGATGACTTCTCCAGGCTCTCTTGCCAAGCTTCCCTTTCCTTTTCCCATTTCTCTTCCAGCTCTCTTGTGAGAGCCTTTTTGATTTCCTCTATGAGGTTCTTTTGTATTGAGGAGCAGCTTATATCCCTCCCAGGGGATACATCTGGGGACATTCTGTTCCTAGTCTCCTCAGCATTTGAAGTCTGCTCCCTCTCCACACAGAAGCTGTCAATGGTTAGAGCCCTTTTGAATTTTTTGTTCATTTTGTCAGAGTAGGAATCAAAGAAAACAAACTGACAAGAGAAACAATTGGTCTGTTTTGCGGGGGATAGGGCTGGATGTTATTAATGGGCTTCCTCTACAGACTGGGGGTAGGGCAGCAGAGAGCCACTAACAGAACAGCACTGACTGTACTGAGTCTGCGCTCTGAGGCTCTGAGAACGCACCGAGTCAGTCCAGGTGGGGTTTGGGGGTGGCCGGGCTCTGAGAGACGCTGGCTTTCTGGGCTTTTAATCTTCACCTCCGGTGTTTACACCCTCTCCACCGCTCCTGGCTTGCTGCCAAGACGGAGCATCCACACTGGGGCAAAAGCCCTTTCACAGAAACGGCAGAGATCACACCCCTCCCCCTCCGGTCTGAGCTGTGTGAGCTGCCTGTCTTGCTCTGGCTGTCTGCCCTCAGTCTGCGCCCAGTCTGATTGACCCTCCCCCGAACAAACACAGACCTTTTCTGGCGACTTTCAAGGATGTCTTCTCTTGGTGATAATTTGTGGATTTCTTTCTGGGTCAAGCATTAAGTCAGAGGCTTGTCATGAAGTAAGTTCTGAGAGAAAACGAGGAGCTCAAGCAGCTGTCTGCCTCCACACCGCCATCTTGGCCGGAAGTCTCTCAAAGAGATCTTAAAGGAAGGAGAGGGACCTACATGTGCAAAAATGTTGGTGGCACCCCTTTTAATAATGGTAAGAAACTGGAATCTGAGTGGATGCCCATCATTTGGAGAATGGCTGATTAAATTATGGTATATTAATATTATTGAATATTATTTCTCTATAAGAAATGATCAGGAAGATGATTTTAGAGAGACCTGGAGAGACTATATGAACTGATGGTAAGAAAAATGAGCAGAACCAGAAGATCATTGTCCATTACAATTTCAATATTATACAATGATAAATTCTCATAAACGTGATTCTTTCCAATAATGAGATGATTGATGCCAGTTCCAATAATGTTGTGATGAAGAGAGCTATCTGTACCCAGAGAGAGTACTATAAGAATTGAATGTGAATCACACCATAACATTCTCACTCTTTTTGTTGTTTCCTTGCATTTTTAATCCTTTCTATTTTCTTTTATTGATCTGATTTCTTTTGGGCAGCAAGAGAATTGTATAAATATGTTTATACATATTGGATTTAACATATATTTTAACATGTTTAATATATTGCTTGCCATCTATGGGAGGAGATGGGGGAAAGAGTAGAAAATCTGAAACAGAATGCTATACATGGGTCAATATAGTCAAATTACCCATGCATATGTTTTGAAAAGAAAAAAAAAGCTTTCTAAAAAAGTTTTAATTCTTTTTCCTTTTTTTCTTGTAAATTTTACAGACATTATAAAATGATGTTTCCCACTTTCCTTTCTTTCTTACCCCATTTTCACTTATAACATGCAATTTTTTCATATAATATAAAATTAAAATTAAGTGAAATAAAACAACAATCAATCAGCAAACATTCCTTAATGCCATATATGCCAAGCACTGCACCCATGAGACTAAAAAAAGACATAAAAGACAGTCACCAATCCCAACGTGTTCACATTCTAATTTAGGTGACAACAAAGAAAGAAACTTACATAAACAACTTACACAGAATAAGTAGGAAGCATTAAGCAGAGGATTTCAAAAACCTCCCTGTAAAAGGATTTTAACTGGAATTTGCAAGAAGAATAAAAGGGGATATTATAGTGGCAGAGCCAAGATGGAGGAGAAGTCACATGCAACTTTTTTTTTTTTTTTTTTTATTCATTTTTCCAAATTATCCCCTCCCTCCCTCCACTCCCTCCCCCCGATGGCAGGTAATCCCATACATTTTACATGTGTTACAATATAACCTAGATACAATATATGTGTGTAAATACCATTTTCTTGTTGCACATTAATTATTAGCTTCCGAAGGTATAAGTAACCTGGGTAGATAGACAGTAGTGCTAACAATTTACATTTGCTTCTCAGTGTTCCTTCTCTGGGTATAGTTATTTCTGTCCATCATTGATCAACTGGAAGTGAGTTGGATCTTCTTTATTTCCACTTCCATCAGAATACATCCTCATACAGTATTGTTGTTGAAGTGTATAGTGATCTTCTGGTTCTGCTCATTTCATTCAGCAACAGTTGATTTAAGTCTCTCCAAGCCTCTCTGTATTCCTCCTCACATGCAACTTTCAAAGCTCCTCTCATGCCCTCACTATCAATTATTAAAATCAGCCTCAAAAATAGTACTTGACTGGTAAAATTCATGAAGATTAGAAGTACAGCAATTTACCAGCCGAAGATAATCTGGAATATCGCCAGAACAAATGTGTCCTGAGGGGCAGAGCGGATCAGCACAAGCAAAGAAACTAGTGTCCAAAGCGAACCAGGAGTGGGGGTGACCTCTGTGGCCAGAAAAGTTATAGAGATAACTCTCCCATAGGCTGACTGCTCTGCCTTGATAATAAAGCCGTAAACTAGCAGAGAAATTAAAGCCAAAGGTAGAGGATACTCTAAAACACCAGAACCTAAAAAGATATGGCTATACCCACCCAAAATCAGAAGTAACTCAGCACAGACCACAGCACAACTGTGCAGGCCCATTCTGCAGGTAATTACAAATCTGCAAGGCAGGGGGGCACAGCCTGTGGAAGCCCCTAATCTGCACAGTGAAGGGCTCAGCCTGGGGATATAGAACTTCAGTGGGCTTTGGCTTGGGGTAGTGATACTTTCACACTCAACCTCTAGCCCCAAGGCAGACATTAATCCACACAGCAGGGTTCTTCCCAGGGCACTTCTGCAGCTCAGTCATGTAGGCCTGAGTCACTTCTGGTGGGGAACATTTCCCCAGATCACTTCCCAACCTCACAGTTCTTTGCAGTATGTTGGCAGGACAGCTACCATCCATACACCTATCCCTGTTCTATAGAGGAAGCTGGTAACCTCCTAGCCCTGAAGGCAGAACCTACAGGCTTAAAAAATGAGTAAAACAAATCAAAAGGACAATCAATTACTTCTATACAGGAAGAGAGCAGGTTCTCATCCCCAAGGAGACTAACAGCAGACAGTCTCCAGACAATTGTTGGTCCCCAACACAAAAGTCTCTCCTATAAAAGACTATTAAAAATCTTAAAAGAGAGCTAGAGGGAAAATGGGGAAAGGAAAGAGAAGCTATGCTAGAGAGTAACAACTTCTTGAAATGTGAATTGTAAAATTCACAGGATGTGCAGGAAAATAGAATTTTTGAATTAGAAAAGGTAAAGAACTCCCCCCAAAAGTAGAATTTGTGAATTGGAAAAAAGAAAATAGCTCACTAAAAAAAATAGTGAAATGGAAAAAATTCCATAGAGCAAAACAACTCATTTAAAAATTCAATTGGACATATACAAAAAGAAGTAACAAAAGCTAATGAATAAAATAATTCATTAAAAATCAAAACTGAACAAATATACAAGAGTGATTCATTGAGACATCAAGAATCAGTCAAGCAAAACCAAATAAACACATAAAAATTAGGAAAAAAAACATTAAATATCTACTTAGAAAAACAACAGACCAGGAAAACAGATCTAGAAGAGTCAATCTGAAGATTATTGGACTTCCCAAAAATTATGATGAAAAAAAGAGCCTAGACACTATTTTACAGGAAATCATCAAAGAGAACTGCCCAGGGGCAGAGCCAAGATGGCGGAGAAGATACACGCGACTCTGTGAGCGCCCTTCTTCCCTCAATACCAATTAGATAAATTCAGCCTCAAAAATAGCGCTGGACTGATAGAATCCACAAGGACTGGAAGCACAACTTACCAGCTGAAGAGAATCTGGAGTTTCAACAGGAAAGGTCAGTTTCCAGGGAAGGAAGAAGATAGGCCAGCACAGATGGTTGAGTGCTGGCACGCTGCGCCGATCGCGCTGGGGAGGGCTCTGGGATCAGAGAAGCCACTGAGATAGAAGAATCTGGCACAGGCTGTTAGCTCTTCTCTGCTTATAATACAGCAGTTAAGAAGAGAAATTAAGCCACTTTAAAATATAAGCTAGATACTAGAACCTACCCAACACCTGGAAGTGACTCAACAAATCTCGGCACTGTGGGTGTGGCCGACTTAGGCTGTCCAGGCTTTCACCTGGGAGTAGTTAAGAGATTGAAAAGTGGGCGGTAACTCATAGTGCCTTGCTAGGCTGGAGGCTGTGGAACTCAGCCCTGGAAGTCCCAGAGAAGGGGAATCTTTGAAATAGTGACCGCGGTTTGAGGGCAGACACTTCCACTTTGACACTTTGAGCACAGGGGCTTTTCACGTCATCTGCTGCTGACATCCACGACCCACTGGGGCACATAGCCTGGCTTTGTGTTACTTTTACTGTTTAGTCTTAAACTTCAGGGAAGCCGCTAGGACACAGCGCCCTCACAACACAGACCTGCTAATCACCTCTGAGGCACTTCCAGGGAGGGGATGGGGAACTCTCTCCCAGAGGTCTCTCTTAGCTCAGGCGCGGGGGCCACTGCATCCATCCAGTCTGGGAGGAAGCTGATAAAGGAATAAATAAATCACTTCCTACCCCAGGGACAGATCCCAAAAGATTTTTTAAATATGAGTAAAAAGCCAAGAAAAACTACAGATTCCTTCTACACAGAGAAAGAGCGGGTATCCAACCCCAAGGAAGTTAACAGCAGAGAGTCAGCAGATAACAGCCTAAAGGGGAAGGATTCCTGCACCCCATCACATAATTCTCTCCTAGAAGAGACTATTAAAAAGTTAAGAGAGTTTGAAGAAAAATGGGGAAAGGAAAGGGAAGCTATGATAGAGAATAACAACGTTCTGAAATTGGAGTTGGAAAAAATAAAGAATTCACAGGAGACTCAGGGAAACAAAATTTGTGAATTAGAAAAGGTAAAAAAAATCACAGGAAAATAGGATTTCTGAATTGGAGAAGATAAAAAAGTCCCAAGAAAATAGGATTTCTGAATTGGAAAAATAAAATAATTCTCAAAAAAAAAATTAGGGAAATGGAAAAAAATTCAATAGAGCAAAATAATTCATTTAAAAACGAAATTGGGCATTTACAAAAAGAACTAAAAACTTTGAATGAAGAAAATAACTCCTTAAAATTGAGGATGGAACAAATAGAAATGAATGATTCATTGAGAACCCAAGAATCAGTCAAACAAAAAAAAAAAAAAAAATGAAAAGCTGGAGAATAACGTCAAATACTTACTGGGAAAATCTATAGACCTGGAAAATAGATCTAGGAGAGATAATTTGTGGATCATTGGACTTCCCGAAAATTATGACCAAAAAAAGAGCCTAGATTCTATTTTACAGGAAATTATCAAAGAGAACTGTCCAGAGATAATAGAAATAGAAGGGAAAGTAGACGTCGAAAGAATTCATCGAACTTCTTCTGAAATAGACTCTAAAAAAAGAACACCACACAATATTGTGGCTAAGCTGCAGAATTACCACACAAAGGAGAAAATCTTGCAAGCATCTAGAAAAAAACAATTTAAATACCAAGGTGCCACAATAAGGGTCACCCAAGATCTGGCTGCCTCCACATTAAAAGATAGAAGGGCCTGGAACCTGATATTCCGAAAGGCAAAAGATCAAGGATTGCAACCAAGAATAAACTACCCAGCTAAGTTTAGCATCTTTTTCCATGGAAGAAGATGGTCATTCAATGAAATAGAGGAATTCCATATGTTTCTAAGAAAAAAACCAGACTTAAACAAAAAATTTGATCTACATCCACAAGACTGAAGAGAAACAGAAAAAGGTACACAGAACCCTTGAGAACTATATCTCTGTTGTGGGTATATAGAAAGTATGCATGGATAATTTGATTTTACTGATATAAAAGAAAAAAAGGGGAGTGTAGTAAAGGGAAAGGGGTAGTATCAGAAAAAGGGGAGGGAGTGATAAAAAGAGGGAAACTACATTCCAGGAAGAGGCATAGAAAATACACCATATCTGAGGGAATTTAGAGAGGGGGAGAAACATTGTGTGAATCTTACTCTCATCAGAAGAGGCTCAAAGAGTAAATAATTGACATATTTGTTTTTCAGAGAATTCTCTCTCACCTCATTAAAAGGGGGGAGAGGAAAAGGGAAAATGAAAAGGAGAATAAGGGAAGGGACTTGGAGGAAGGGGGGAGAGCTACTAAATAAAAGGGAGGGCTGCGCATCACAAGTGGGGTCTATAAATTATATATCGGGGAACGGGTTCAAGGGGGTCAAGGGAAACAGCATAATCTGGGAATAATATGAAGGCAGGAAATACAGAATTAGTAATTTTAACTGTAAATGTGAATGGGATGAACACTCCCATCAAACAGAGACAGATAGCAGACTGGATCAAAAAGCAGAACCCTACCATATGTTGTTTACAGGAAACACACTTATAGCAGGGAGATACATACAGAGTAAAGGTAAAAGGTTGGAGCAGAATCTATTATGCTTCAGGTAAAGCCAAAAAAGAAGGGGTAGCTATCCTTATCTCAGATCAAGCAAAAGCAGAAGTTGATCTAGTTAAAAGAGATAAGGAAGGAAACTATATCCTGCTGAAAGGTAGCATAAATAAAGAAGCCATATCAATATTAAACATATATGCACCAAGTGGTATAGCATCTAACTTTCTAAAGGGAAAGTTAAGAGAATTGCAAGAAGAAATAGACAGTAAAAGTATAATACTGGGAGATCTCAACCTTGCACTCTCAGATTTAGACAAATCAAACCACAAAATAAATAAGAAAGAAATTAAAAAAGTCAATAGAACATTAGAAAAACAAGGTATGATAAACCTTTGGAGAAAACTGAATGTCAATAGAAAGGAATATACTTTCTTCTCAGCAGTTCATAGATCCTATGCAAAAATTGACCATATATTACGACATAAAGATCTCAAAATTAAATGTAGGAAGGCAGAAATAATAAATGCCTTCTTCTCAGATCACAATGCAATAAAAACTACATTCAGTAAGAAGTTAGGGGTAAATAGATCAAAAAGTAATTGGAAACTGAATAATCTCATCTTAAAGAATGACTGGGTGAAAGAGCAAATTATAGAAACAATTCAAAATTTCACCCAAGATAATGACAATGATGAGACATCATACCAAAATCTTTGGGATACAGCTAAAGCAGTAATAAGGCGAAATTTTATATCTTTAGAGGATTATTTGAAGAAAATAGAGAAAGAGAAAATTAAAGAATTGGGCCTGCAACTTAAAAAGCTAGAAAAAGACCAAATTAAAAACCCCCAACCAAAAATTAAACTGGAAATACAAAAATTAAAAGGAGAAATCAATAATATTGAAAGTAAAAAAAAAAAAAACTATTGAATTAATAAATAAAACCAAGAGTTGGTTTTATGAAAAAGCTAATAAAATAGATAAACCTTTGGTAAATGTGATCGAAAAAGAAAGCGGAAAATCAAATTGTTAGTCTTACAAATGAAAAGGGGGATCTTTCCACCAATGAAGAGGAAATTAGAGAAATAATGAGTTACTTTGCCCAACTTTATGCCAATAAATTCGATAACTTAAGTGAAATGGATGACTACCTCCAAAAATATAGGTTTCCTAGATGAACAGGGTAGGAGGCAAAATATTTAAATAGTCCCATTTCAGAAAAAGAAATAGAAAAAGCTATTAATCAACTCCCCAGGACCAGATGGATTTACACGTGAATTCTACCAAACATTTAAAGAACAATTAGCCCAAATGCTATATAAACTATTCAAAAAAATAGAGGATGAAAGAGTCCTACCAAAATCCTTTTATGACACAGACATGGTACTGATACCTAAACCAGGTCGATCAAAAACTGAGAAAGAAAATTATAGACCAATTTTTTAGTGAATATTGATGCCAAAATTTTAAATAAGATATTAGCAAAAAGACTTCAGAAAATCATCCCCAGCATAATACACTATGATCAAGTAGGATTTATACCAGGAATGCAGGGCTGGTTTAATATTAGGAAAACTATTAGTATAATTGACCATATTAATAATCAAATTAATAAAAACCATATGATCATCTCAATAGATGCAGAAAAAGCATTTGATAAAATCTAATATCCATTCCTACTAAAAATTCTTGAGAGTATAAGAATAAATGGACTATTCCTTAGAATAATCAGGAACATGTATATACGACCGTCAGTAAGCATAATATGCAATAGAAATAAACTGCAAATTTTCCCAGGTAGATCAGGAGTGAAACAAGGTTGCCCACTATCACCATTACTATTCAATATAGTACTAGAAACGCTAGCCTCGGCAATAAGAGCCGAGAAAGAGATCCAAGGAATTAGAGTAGGAAATGAAGAAATCAAATTGTCACTTTTCGCAGATGACATGATGGTATACTTAGAGAACCCCAAAGACTCTGCTAAAAAGCTATTAGAAACAATTCAGAATTTTAGTAAAGTGGCAGGATACAAAATAAATCCACATAAATCCTCAGCATTTTTATATATCACCAACAAAATGCAACACCAAGAGATACAAAGAGAAATTCCATTCCAAACAAATGTTGAGAGTATAAAGTATTTGGGCATCCATCTACCAAAGAATAGTCAGGAATTATATGGGAAAAATGACAAAACACTTGCCACAAAAATAAAGTCAGATTTAAATAATTGGAAAGACATTCAGTGCTCTTGGATAAGCCGAGCGAATATAATAAAGATGACAATACTTCCCAAACTAATCTATTTATTTAGTGCTATACCAATCAGACTCCCAAGAAACTATTTTAATGACCTAGAAAAAATAACAACAAAATTTATATGGAAAAATAAAAGGTCGAGAATTGCAAGGGAACTAATGAAAAAAAAAAGGCAGAAGAAAGTGGACTAAGGGTACCTGATCTTTTTTTTTTTTTTTCCTTTAATTCTCTCTCTTTTTTTTATTTTTTCTTTTTATTTATTTATTTATTTATTTATTTATTTATTTATTTATTTATTTATTTATTTATTTATTTGTTTATTTATTTATTTAATTTTATAACTTTTTTTGACAGTACATATGCATGGGTAATTTTTTACAACATTATCCCTAGAACTAACTTCTATTCAGATTTTTTTCCCTTCCTACCCCAACCCCCTGCCCCAGATTGCAGGCAGTCTTATACATGTTAAATATATTACAGTGTATTCTAGATACGATATATGTGTGTAGAACCGAATTTCTTGTTGTAAAAGAAGAATTAAATTCAGAAGGTAAAAATAACAGTTTACACTCATTTTCCAGTGTTCCTTTTCTGGATGTAGCTGATTCTGTCCATCATTAATCAATTGGAATTGGATTAGCTCTTCTCTATGTTGAAGATATCCAATTCCATCAGCATACATCCTCATACAGTATCATTGTTGAAGTGTATAATGATCTTCTGGTTCTGCTCGTTTCACTCAGCATCAGTTGATGTAAGTCTCTCCAACCCTCTCTGTATTCCTCGTGTTGGTCATTTCTTACAGAGCAATAATATTCCATAACATTCATATACCATAATTTACCAACCATTCTCCAATTGATGGATATCCATTCATTTTTCAGTTTCTAGCCACTATGAAAAGGGCTGCCAAAAACATTTTGGCACATACAGGTCCCTTTCCCTTCTTTAGTATTTCCTTGGGATGTAAACCCAGTAGTAGTATGGCTGGGTCAAAGGGTATGCATATTTTGATAACTTTTTGGGCATAATTCCAGATTGCTCTCCAGAATGGTTGGATTCTTTCACAACTCCACCAACAATGCATCAGTGTCCCAGATTTCCCACAGCCCCTCCAACATTCATCGTTATTTGTTCCTGTCATCTTAGCCAATCTGACAGGTGTGTAATGATACCTCAGAGTTTGTCTTAATTTGCATTTCTCTGATCAATAGTGATTTGGAACACTCTTTCATATGAGTGGAAATAATTTTAATTTCATCATGTGAAAATTGTCTGTTCATATCCTTTGACCATTTATCAATTGGAGAATGGCTTGATTTCTTATAAATTAGAGTCAATTCTCTGTATATTTTGGAGATGAGGCCTTTATCAGAACCTTCAACTGTAAAATGTTTTCCCAATTTGTTACTTCCCTTCTAATCTTGTTTGCACTAGTTTTGTTTGTGCAGAAACTTTTTAATTTGGTGTAATCAAAATTTTCTTTTTTGTGATCAATAATGGTCTCTAGTTCTCCCTTGGACACAAACTCCTTCCTCCTCCACAAGTCTGAGAGGTAAACCATCCCCTAGTCCTCCAATTCATTTATGATTTCGTTATTTATGCCTAAATCTTGGACCTATTTTGATCTAATCTTAGTATGTGGTGTGAAATGTGGGTCCATGCCTAGTTTCTGCCATACTAATTTCCAGTTTTCCCAGCAGTTTTTGTCAAATAATGAATTCTTATCCCAAAATTTGGGATCTTTGGGTTTGTCAAACACTAGATTGCTATTTTTATTCGCTATCTTGCCCTGTGAACCTAACCTATGCCACTGATCAACTAGTGTATTTCTTAGCCAATACCAAATGGTTTTGGTGACTGTTGCTGTATAATATAGTTCTAGATCAGGTACAGCTAGACCACCTTCACTAAATTTTTTTTTCATTACTTCCCTTGAAATTCTCGACCTTTTGTTGTTCCATATGAATTCTGTTGTTATTTTTTCTAGGTTATTAAAATAGTTTCTTGGAAGTCTGATTGGTATAGCACTAAATAAATAGATTAGTTTAGGGAGTATTGTCATCTTAATTGTATTCGCTCAGCCTATCCAAGAGCACTGAATGTCTTTCCAATTATTTAAATCTGACTTTATTTTTGTGGCAAGTGTTTTGTAATTTTGCTCATATAATTCCTGACTCTCCTTTGGTAGATATATTCCCAAATATTTTATACTATCGACCGTTATTTTGAATGGAATTTCTCTTTGTATCTCTTGCTGTTGGATTGTGTTGGTAATGTATAAAAATGCTGAGGATTTATGTGGATTTATTTTGTATCCTGCAACTTTGCTAAAATTCTGAATTATTTCTAATAGCTTTTTAGCAGAGTCTTTGGGGTTCTCTAAGTATACCATCATGTCATCTGCTAAAAGTGATAATTTGATTTCCTCATTTCCTACTCTAATTCCTTGAATCTCTTTCTCAGCTCTTATTGCTGAGGCTAGAGTTTCTAGTACTATATTGAAAAATAATGGTGGTAATGGGCAACCTTGTTTCACTCCTGATCTTACAGGGAAAGGTTCTAGTTTATCGCCATTACATATGATGTTTACTGAATGCTTTAAATATATGCTCCTTATTATTTTAAGGAATAGTCCATTTATTCCTATACTAACAAGTGTTTTTAGTAGGAATGGATGTTGGATTTTATCAAATGCTTTTTCTGCATCTATTGAGATGATCATATGTTTTTTATTAATTTGATTATTAATATGGTCAATTATACTAATAGTTTTCCTAATATTAAATCAGCCCTGCATTCTTGGTATAAATCCCACTTGGTCATAGTGTATTATCCTGGGGATGATTTTCTGAAGTCTATTTGCTAATATCTTATTTAAGATTTTAGTATCAGTATTCATTAAGGAAATTGGTCTATAGTTTTCTTTCTCAGTTTTCGATCTACCTGGTTTAGGTATCAGTACCATGACTGTGTCATAGAATGAATTTGGTAGGACTCCTTCAATCCATATTTTTTCAAATAGTTTATATAGCATTGGAGTTAGTTGTTCTTTAAATGTTTGGTAGAATTCACATGTAAATCCATCTGGTCCTGGGGACTTTTTCTTAGGAAGTTGGTTAATAGCTTGGTCTATTTCTTTTTCTGAGATGGGACTATTTAGACTACTTACTTCTTCCTCTGTTAATCTGGGCAAGAGATACTTTTGAAGGTATTCTTCCATTTCATTTAAGTTATCGAAATTATCGGCATAAAGTTGAGCAAAGTAGCTCCTAACTATTGTTCTAATTTCCTCTTCATTAGTGGTGAGTTCGTCCTTTTCATTTTCAAGACTAACAATTTGCTTTTTCTCTTTACTTTTTTTAATCAGGTTTACTAAGGGTGTGTCTATTTTGTTGGTTTTTTCATAGAACCAACTCTTAGTTTTATTAATTAATTCAATAGTTTTTTTACTTTCAATTTTATTAATCTCACCTTTTATTTTTTGAATTTCAAGTTTTGTGTTTGTCTGGGGGGTTTCAATTTTTCCCTTATCTAGCAATTTTAGTTGTAAGCCCAATTTGTTGGCCCTCTTTTTCTCTATTTTATGCAAGTAGGCCTGTAAAGATAAAAAACTTCCCCTTATTACTGCTTTGGCTGTATCCCACACATTTTGGTATGATGTCTCATTATTGTCATTTTCTTGGATGAAGTTATTAATTATGTCTATGATTTGCTGTTTTACCCAATCATTCTTTAGTATAAGATTATTTAGTTTCCAATTAATTTTTGGTCTATTTTCCCCTGTCTTTTTGTTAAATGTAATTTTGATTGCATTCTGGTCTGAAAAGGATGCATTTACTATTTCTGCCTTACTGCATTTGATTTTGAGGTTTTTATGCTCTAGTATATGATCAATTTTTGTATAGGTTCCATGAAATGCTGAGAAGAAAGTATATTCCTTTCTGTCTCCATTTAGCTTTTGCCAAAGATCTATCATATCAAACTTTTCTAGTATTCTATTTACCTCTTTGACTTCTTTCTTATTTATTTTGTGGTTTGATTTATTTAATTCTGAGAGTGCAAGGTTGAGATATCCCACTATTATAGTATTGCTGTCTATTTCGTCTTGCAGCTCTCTTAATTTCTCTTTTAAGAATTTAGATGCTGCACCACTTGGTGCATATATGTTTAATATTGATACTGCTTCATTATTGATGCTGCCCTTTATCAGGGTATAATGTCCTTCCTTATCTCTTTTAATTAGATCAATTTTTGTTTTTGCTTGATCTGAGATGAGGATGGCTACTCCTGCTTTTTTGGTTTTGCCTGAAGCATAATAGATTCTGCTCCAACCTTTTACTTTTAGTTTAAATGTATCACCCTGTTTCAGGTGTGTTTTCTTTAAACAACATACAGAAAGATTCTGACTTTTAATCCAGTCTGCTAACTGCTTCCTCTTTATGAGGCAGTTTGCCCCATTCACATTTATGGTTAGAAGGACTAATTCTATATTGCTTGCCATCCTATTAACCCCTGCTTATGCTTTTCCCCTTTCCTTCCCTTTTACCCTCCTACCCAGTATTAAACTTGTGAACACCACTTGCTTTTCACAGCCCTCCCTTTTTATGATCCCTCCCCCACCTTAAAGATCCTCCCCTTATTTTACCCCTTTTCCTCAAAATTTCTGTATTCCCTTCCCCTTAGCTTACTCCTTCCCTTTCACTTTTCAATGAAGTGGAAGAAGTTTCACCATAAATCAAATATCTCTATTGATACACACTATGTTCATCTCCCTCCTTTCTTTCTCTCAGATATAATAGGTTACCTTTGCCTCTTCATGAGATATAGTACCACCACTTTACACTTTTTTATGATATAATTTCCTTTCCACCTTTAGTTTCTAAGACAAATTGTATATATGTTCTTTACATTTTTTTTGGCAGAAGTATAGTTCTCAAGTTTTTACCTTTTTAGAAATCTCTTGAGTTCTGTATTTGAAGATCAAACATTTTATGTAGGTCTGGTTTTTTCATCAAGAATAGATGGAATTCATTTATTTCGTTAAATGTCCATCTTCTTCCCTGGAAAACAATGCTCATTCTTGCAGGGTAAGTTATTCTTGGCTGCATACCAAGTTCCTTACCTTTCGGAAATATCATGTTCCAGACCCTGCGTTCTTTTAATGTGGACGCTGC
The DNA here is from genome assembly GCF_048593235.1 of Sminthopsis crassicaudata. Taxonomy (NCBI): domain Eukaryota; kingdom Metazoa; phylum Chordata; class Mammalia; order Dasyuromorphia; family Dasyuridae; genus Sminthopsis; species Sminthopsis crassicaudata. The sequence goes on from NC_133617.1 coordinate 452,599,534, forward strand.
TAGATCCTGGGTTATCCTTATTGTGGATCCTCCATATCTTAACTGCTTTTTTCTAGCAGCTTCCAATATATTTTCCTTTGTCTGATGGTTCTTGAACCTGGCCACTATATTTCTTGGTGTTTTGATTTTAGGGTCCCTTTCAGTAGGTGATCGATGAATTTTTTCGATGTCTATTTTACCCTCTGTTTCCAGAATTTCTGGGCAGTTAGTTCTCTTTGATAATTTCCTCAAAAATGGTGTCCAAGCTCTTTTTTTCTTCCCATTTTTCAGGGAGTCCGATTATTCTCAAATTGTCTCTCCTGGATCTGTTTTCTAGGTCTGTTGTCTTTCTAGTAAGGTACTTGACATTCTTTTCAATTGTTTCATTTTTCTGATTTTGTTTGACTACCTCTTGGTTTCTCCTTGAATCATTCATTTCTACTTGTTCCAGTCTAATTTTCAATGATGTATTTTCTTCACTCACTTTTTTTATATCTCTTTGTAATTGTCCAATTGAGTTTTTATCTTCTATGGAATTTTTTTTTCCATTTTATCCATTTTATTTTTTAGAGAGCTGTTTTCTTTTTACAGCTCACTAATCCTGTTTTTCTTGGAGTTTTTTTACCTTTTCCAGCTCACTAATCTTGTTTCTCAATGATTTGATTTCTTTATCCACTCTGTCTTTGACTGCATGGGATGACTTCTCCAGGCTCTCTTGCCAAGCTTCCCTTTCTTTGTCCCATTTCTCTTCCAGCTCTCTTGTGAGAGCCTTTTTGATTTCCTCTATGAGATTCTTTTGTATTGAGGAGCAGCTCATATCCCTCTTAGGGGATTCCTCTGGGGACAGTCTGTTTTTAGTCTGCTCAGTGTTTGAAGTCTGCTCTCTCTCCATACAAAAGCTGTCAATTGTTAGAGCCCTTTTGAATTTTTTATTCATTTTGTCAGAGCGGGAATCAAAGAAAACAAATTGACAAGAGAAACAATTGGTCTGTTTTGCGGGGGATGGGGCTGGATGGTGTTAATGGGCTTCCTCTACAGACTGGAGGCCACTAACACAACAGCGATGACTGTGCTGAGTCTGTGCTCTGAGGCTCTGAGAACGTGCTGAGTCAGTCCAGGTGGGGTTTGGGGGTGGCCGGGTTCTGAGAGACACTGGCTTTCTGGGGTTTTAATCTTAGCCTCCTGTGTTTACACCCTCTCCCTGCTCCTGGCTTGCTGCCAAGACGGGGTATTCACATTGGGGAAAAAGTCTTTTCCGCAGAAACGGCAGAGATCGTACCCCTCCCCCTCTGGTCTTAGCTGTGTGAGCTGCCTGTCTCGCTCTGGCTTGCCTGCCCTCAGTCTGCGCCCAGTCTGATTGACCCTCCCCCGAGCAAACACAGACTTTTTCTGGCGACTTTCAAGGATGTCTTCTCTTTGTGATTATTTGTGCATTTCTTTCTGGGTCAAGCATTAAGTCTGAGGCTTGTCATGAAGTAAGTTCTGAGAGAAAATGAGGAGCTCAAGCAGCTGTTTGCCTCCACACCGCCATCTTGGCCGGAAGTCAAGAGTACCTGATCTAAAGCTATATTATATAGCAGCAGTCACCAAAACCATTTGGTATTGGCTAAGAAATAGACCTGTAGATCAGTGGAACAGATTAGATACAAAGGACAAAAAAGGGTACATCTATAGCAATCTAATCTTTGGCAAACCCAAAGATACCAACATTAGGGATAAAAATTCATTATTTGGGAAAAACTGTTGGGAAAACTCGAAATTAGTATGGCAGAAATTAGATATGGATCCATACTTAACACCATGTACCAAGATAAGATCACAATGGGTCCATGATTTAGGCTTAAAGAATGAGATAATAAATAGATTAGAGGAACAGAGGATAGTCTACCTCTCAGACCTGTGGAGGAGGAAGGAATTTATGACCAGAGGAGAACTAGAGATCATTATTGATCACAACATAGAAGATTTTGATTACATCAAACTAAAAAGTTTCTGTACAAACAATACTAATGCAAACAAGATTAGGAGGGAAGTAACAAATTGGGAAAATATTTTTAAAGTTAAAGGTTCTGACAAAGGTCTCATTTCCAAAATATATAGAGAACTGACCCTAATTTATAAGAAACCGAACCATTCTCCAATTGATAAATGGTCAAAGGATATGAACAGACAATTCTCAGATGAAGAAATTGAAACTATATCCACTCATATGAAAAAGTGTTCCAAATCACTACTGATTAGAGAAATGCAAATTAAGCCAACTCTGAGATACCACTATACACCTGTCAGATTGGCTAAGATGACAGGAACAAATAATGATGAATGTTGGAGGGGATGTGGGAAAATTGAGACACTGATACATTGTTGGTGGAGTTGTGAAAGAATCCAGCCATTCTGGAGAGCAATTTGGAACTATGATCAAAAAGTTATCAAACTGTGCATACCCTTTGACCCAGCCGTACTACTACTGGGCTTATATCCCAAAGAAATATTAAAGAAGGGAAAGGGACCTGTATGTGCCAAAATGTTTGTGGCAGCTCTTTTTGTTGTAGCTAGAAACTGGAAAATGAATGGATGCCCATAAGTTGGATAATGGTTGGGTAAATTATGGTATATGAAGGTTATGGAATATTATTGCTCTGTAAGAAATGACCAACAGGAGGAATACAGAGAGGCTTGGAGAGACTTACATCAACTGATGCTGAGTGAAATGAATAGAACCAGAAGATCGCTGTACACTTCAATGCTGTATGAAGATATATTCTGATGGAAGTGGATATCTTCAACATAAAGAAGATCCAACTCACTTCCAGTTGATCAATGATGAACAGAAATAACTATACCCAGAAAAGGAACACTGGGAAGTGAATGTAAATTGTTAGCACTACTGTCTATCTACCCAGGTTACTTATACCTTTGGAATCTAATACTTAATGTGCAACAAGAAAATGGTATTTACATACATATATTGTATCTAGGTTTTATTGTAACATATGTAAAATGTATCGGATTGCCTGTCATGGGGGGGAGGGTGTGGAGAGAGGGGGGAATAATTTGGAAAAATGAATACAAGGGATAATATTATAAAAAAATTACTCATGCATATATACTGTGAAAAAAAATTCTAAATAAATTTTAAAAAAGAGAACTGCCCAGATGTAATAGAACCAGACAGTAAAATAGGCGTTGAAAGAATTCATCAAATACTTTCTGGAAAAGACACTAAAATAAAAACTCCAACGAATATTGTGGCCAAATTTCAGAAATATCAGGCTAAGGAAATTATATTACTAGCAGCCAAAAAATCAAAACAACAACAACAAAAAAAAATTCAAATACCTAGGTGTCACAATAAGGGTCACTCAAGATCTGACTGTATCCACATTAAAGGATCAAGGGTCTGGAATCTGATATTCCAAAAGGCAAAAGAACATGGAATGCAGCCAAAAATAAATTACCCAGCTAAACTGATCATTTTCTTCCATGGAAGAAGATGGACATTTAATGAAACACATGAATTCCATTTGTTTCTAAGAAAAAAAAAAAAAAAAAACAAAAACAAATTTAAAGAAAAAAAAAATTGATCTCCAACCATAGGACTTGAGAAGCAGAAAAAGGTAAAAATAACTCCTGAGAACTGTATTGTGGATATACTTAAAGACCACATGTACATTTTGATTTTACTGATATAACATAAAAGGAAAATAGAAATGGAAAAGGGATAGTGTTAGAAAAAGGTGAAAGGGAAGATAAAAAGAGTGAAACTAGACTCCACAGAGAGGCAAAGGAAACCTATCAAATCTGAGGGAACTTAGTGAAGGGGAGGAATATTGTGTGAATTTGACTCTCATAAGAGTTGGCTCAAAGAGAAAATAAATGACATATTTGTTTTATAGAGAATCTTCTCTCACCTCCTTAAAAAGTGGGAAAGGGATGGACGTGGCCCTCTTCAACAATGAGATGAAGGAAATCAATTCTAAGAGAGCAGTAATGAACTGAACCAGCTACAACCAGGGAAAGAACTCTGGGACGTGACTATGAAGCACTACATAATATTCCCAATCCTTCTATTTTTTTCTGCCTGCATTTTTTTTTTATTTCTTTGATAGACTAATTTTACACTATTTCAAAGTCCGATTCTTTTTGTACAGCAAAATAACTGTTTGGAAATGTATACATATATTGTATTTAGCTTATACTTTAACATATTTTACATGTAATGGCCAACCTACCATCTGGGGAAGGGGTGGAGGTAAGGAGGGAGAAAGTTGGAATAAAAGGTTTTGCAACTGTCAATGCTGAAAAATTACCTATGCATTAGTCATTTTAACCATAAATATAAATGGGGTAAACTCCCCCATAAAGAGAAAGTGGTTAGCAAACTGGATTAAAAGCAAAAATACTACAATATGTTGTTTACAGGAAGCACACCTGAAATAGGGTGATACATATTCATAAAAGGTTGGAGAAGAAGCTACTATTTTTCAAGTGAATCCAAAAAAGCAGGGGTAGCCATCCTTATCTCAAATCAAGCAAAAACAAAAATTGATCTAATTAAAAGAGATAAGGAAGGGCATTATACCCTGATAAAGGGCATCATCAATAATGAAGCAGTATCAATATTAAACATATACACACCAAGTGGTGCAGCATCTAAATATTTAAAAGAGAAATTAAGAGAACTGCAAGAAGAAATAGACAGCAAAACTATAACAGTTGAAGATCTCAACCTTGCACTCTCAGAATTAGATAACTCAAACCACAAAATAAATAAGAAAGAAGTCAAAGAGGTAAATAGAATACTAGAAAAGTTTGATATAATAGATCTTTGGAGAAAATTAAATGGAGACAGAAAGGAGTATACTTTCTTCTCAGCAGTTCATGGAACCTATACAAAAATTGACCATATATTAAGACATAAAAACCTTAAAATCAAATGCAGTAAGGAAGAAATAGTAAATGCATCCATGTCAGACCACGATGCAATGAAAATTACATTCAATAAAAAGCCAGGGGAAAATAGACCAAAAAATAATTGGAAACTAAATAAGCTCATACTAAAGAATGATTGGGTGAAACAGTGAATCATAGATATAATTAATAACTTCACCCAAGAAAATGACAATAATGAGACATCATACGAAAATGTGTGGGATACAGGCAAAGCAGTAATAAGGGGAAATTTTATATCTCTAGAGGCCTACTTGCATAAAATAGAGAAAGAGAAGGTCAATGAATTGGGTTTACAACTAAAAATGCTAGACAAGGAACGAATTAAAAACCCCAGACAAACACAAAACTTGAAATTCTAAAAATAAAAGGAGAGATTAATAAAATTGAAAGTAAAAAAAAACCCTATTGAATTAATTAATAAAACTAAGAATTGTTTCTATGAAAAAAAAACAATAAAATTGACAAACTCTTAGTAAAGCTGATTTAAAAAAGGAAAGAGGAAAATCAAATTATAATCTTAAAAATGAAAAGGGAAAACTCACCATTAATGAAGAGGAAATTAGAACAATAATTAGGAGTTACTTTGCCCAAATTTATGCCAATAAATTCGATAACTTAAATGAAATGGAAGAATACCTTCAAAAATATAACTTGTCCAGATTAACAGAGGAAGAAGTAAATAGTGTAAATATTCCCATTTCAGAAAAAGAAATAGAACAAGCTCCCTAAGAAAAAATCCCCAGTACCACATGGATTTACATGTGAATTCTACCAAACATTTAAAGAACAATTAACTCCAATGCTATATAATCTATTTGAAAAAATATGGATTGAAGGAATACTACTAAATTCCTTTTTATGACACAGACATGGTACAGATGCCTAAACCACATAGGTAGAAAACAGATAAAGAAAATTATAGACCAATCTCCCTAATGAATATTGATGGAAAAATCTTAAATAAGATATTAGCAAAAAGACTACAGAAAATCATCCACAGGATTTATACCAGGAATGCAGGGCTGGTTCAATATTAGGGAAACTATTAGCATAATCAGCTATATCAATAATCAAATTAACAAAAACCATATGATCATCTCAATATATGCAGAAAAAGCATTTGACAAAATCCAACATCGATTCCTACTAAAAACACTTGAGAGTATAGGAATAAATGGACTATTCCTCAAAATAATCAGGGGCATATATTTAAAACCGTCAGTATATATCATAAGTAACTTTTCCCAGTTAGATCAGAAGTGAAACAAGGTTGCCCACTATCAGTATTACTATTCAATATTGTATTAGAAGTGCTAGCCTCGGCAATAACAGTCAAGAAAGAGATTAAAGGAATTAGAGTAGGAAATGAGGAAATCAAACTATTACTCTTTGCAGGTGATATGATGGTATAATTAGAGAATCCCACAGATTCTGCTAAAAAGCTATTGAAATAATTCATAACTTTAGCAATGTTGCAAGATACAAAATGAATCAACATAAATCCTCAGCATTTTTATACATTACCAACACAATCCAACAGCAAGAGATACAAAGAGAAATTCCATTCAAAATAACGGTCGATAGTATACAATATTTGGGAATCTATCTACCAAAGGAAAGTCAGGAATTATGTGAGCAAAATTACAAAACACTTGCCACAAAAATAAAGTCAGATTTAAATAATTGGAAAAATATTAAGTACTGTTGGATAGGCCAAGCGAATATAATAAAGATGACAATACTCCCTAAACTAATCTATTTATTTAGTGCTATACCAATCAGACTCCCAAGAAACTATTTTAATGACCTAGAAAAAATAACAACAAAATTCATATGGAAGAACAAAAAGTCGAGAATTTCAAGGGAATTAATGAAAAAAAAATCAAATGTAGGTGGCCTGATCTTAAACTATATTATAAAGCAACAGTCACCAAAACCATTTGGTATTGGCTAAAAAATAGACTATTTGATCAGTGAAAGAGGTTAAGTTCACAGGATAATATAGTGAATAAATATAGCAATCTAGTGTTTGACAAACCCAAACTTTGGGGATAAGAATTCATTATTTGACCAAAAATTCTGGGAAAACTGGAAATCAGTATGGCAGAAACTAGGCATGGATCCACACTTAACACCACAGAATAAGATAAGATCAAAATGGGTCCATGATTTAGGCATAAAGAATGAGATCACAAATAAATTAGAGGAACATAGGATAATTTCCCTCTTAGACTTGTGGGGGAGGAAGGAATTTCTGACCAAAGTAGAACTAGAGATCATTATTGATCACAAAATAGAAAATTTTGATTACATCAAATTAAAACACTTTTGTACAAACAAAACTAATGCCAGAAAGATAAGAAGAGAAGTAACAAATTTGGAAAACATTTTTACAGTTAAATGTTCTGATAAAGGCCTCATCTCCAAAATATGTAGAGAACTGTCTCTAATTTATAAGAAATCAAGCCATTCTCCAATTGATCAACAGTCAAAGGATATGAACAGACAATTTTCAGATGATTAATAGCTTATTCTATTTCTTTTTCTGAAACGGGACTATTTCAGCAGTTTACTTTCTCCTCTGTTAATCTAGGAAGCCTATATTTTTGGAGGTAGTCATCCATTTCACTTAAGTTATCACATTTATTGGCATAAAGCTGGGCAAAGTAATTCCTTATTATTGCTCTAATTTCCTCTTCATTGGTGGAAAGATTCCTCTTTTCATTTTTAAGAACAACAATTTGATTTTCCTCTTTCCTTTTTCTGATCAGATTTACCAAAAGTTTATCTATTTTATTGGCTTTTTCATAAAACCAACTCTTAGTTTTATTTATTAATTCAATATTTTTTAACTATCAATTTTATTGATTGCTCCTTTTAGTTTTGGAATTTCAAGATTAGTTTTTGGTTGGGGGTTTTTAATTTGGTCTTTTTCTAGCTTTTTGGGTTGCAGGCCCAATTCATTGATCTTCCCTTTCTCTATTTCATTCAAGTAAGCTTCTAAAGATATAAAATTTCCCTTTATTACCGCTTTAGCTGCATCCCAAAAATTTTGGTATGATGTCTCATCATTGTCATTATTTTGGGTGAACTTATTAATTATTTCTATAATTTTCTATTTCATCAAATCATTCTTTAAGATGAGATTATTTAGTTTCCAATTTCTTTTTGGTCTATTTACCCCTAATTTCTTATTGAATGTAATTTTTATTGCATTGTGATCTGAGAAGGAAGCATTTACTATTTCTGCCTTCCTGAATTTAATTTTGAGATCTTTATGTCCTAATATATGGTCAATTTTTGTATAGGTTCCATGAACTGTTGAGAAGAAAGTATACTCCTTTCTATCATCATTCAGTTTTCTCCAAAGATCTATCTAATTTTTCTAATGTTCTATTTACCTCTTTAATTTCTTTCTTATTTATTTTGTGGTTTGATTTATCTAATTCTGAGAGTGCAAGGTTGAGCTCTCCCCAAGTCAGGTTCTTTTCTCTGAGTTCAGATGTAAAACTTATCATATCAGTTTCTCTCTCCATTTTTCTATATTCTTTTGCCCCTCAACCAATTATAATGCTCAAATAGCCAAATCTTAGATATAAAGGTAGAAATAACAGATTTACCATGCTTTTCCCCAATCCATTGCTCTATCATCACTGGAGAAATAAAATTAACTTTTTTATAATTTATTATTTTTATTTTATTATTATTTATAATTTATAAATATATTTATAAAACTAGCAGAGAAGATACTTCTTTAGAAAAGGGGAAAGATGATCATATCCTAAGACCCAAGTTATAGAAAAATTTGGACTTGAAGATTTATGCCAAATTCATTTCTAGCACTTTTGAATATATGTGTCTTCAAACATTTCATTATAACACATTCATTTTACAATTGGGATTTTCCCTTTATCTTCAAAGTGTACATATATTCATTATATAGAGTAGAGACAGCTAGCACATTAACATAATTGTTTTTGTTATTTTTTGGGTGAGGCAGTTATGGTTAAGAGACTTGCCTTTGATCACACAATGAGAAATTGGTAAGTGTCTAAGGTTGGATTTGAATTAGGGTACCTCTTGATTCCAGGGCCAATGCTCTTTTAACTGTGCCATCTAGCTGCCCTTGCACTGATGTAAGTTTAAGGTTTGTAAAGTGTTTTACATATGTTTTCTTATTTTAACAACCCTATGACATGTGCCTTTATTATTTACAGATAAAGCAATTTGGATTTCTTCCTATCTCCAAGGCCATCATTCTGTGTAACAGCAGAAATGAAAATGGACAGGGAAATCTGATTAATTCTTTTCATCTTAAGAAAATTCCCATGACAGCAAAAGTGTAATACTCAATTCATATTGATACCTCTTTCCAGATCTAATTTACCAGGCAAGATTCAAATTATTGTTTGTTTGTTTTTTGTGGTTTCATTTTGTGTGTTTGTTTTTAAACAGCTAGACCTCCACTAGCATTATATTAGAGTTAGTCTCTCTTGCTTCTAATTTCCAATCTAAGCTTTGACTCATTCTTTCTCCTATTCCCTTTGCCAGTTAGCTGGATGTGAGATGAAACCTCAGGAAAATAACAACAGCATTTTCTAGGGAAAAATTTTCTTTTTTCTGAATTGAAAACCATTATTCTTTCATTGATCTTTATCAACTAAAGATAGAAATAAATAGGTTAAATTTCTGACCTTATGTCTTATTCTTTGCCTTTTTTGTTTTTCTCTAAGACTCTCCAATATCTGAATATCTGGAATATCTCCAGATATTCAGAGTAAGAATTCAAATGATTTAATTTGTCTTAGATCAAACTTTTTTTTATCCCAAAGTGCCTTGGAATTTGGGAGACTTTCTATTGTTTGTTTCCACAGTGATGTAACTAAAAAAAGTATTTTTGCTACATTTTCTACCATTTCTACTATCCTTGCACACATAGCTGCTTTAAGCATTTTAAAGCCACACTTTTCATTTCTTCTTTTTCTGCATTATTTGGAAGTCAGCCTTTATGAAGCTTCTTCAATATTAAACTTTTTATCACATTCTATCTCCAACATGCCCATCATAGCCATCTAACCATTCTTATTGTTGAGATTTGCTCCTTTAGTTTTAAGCTTTTCTGAAAGACTAATAATTTAGCTCAAATCAAGTACTGAAACAATTTTGACATAAAAATAAAGTTACTGACATTGTCTATTATTCAAGCCCATGTTTGTCCCTCATTATCTATTTTATAATCAGTATCTGCTGCAGGTATAGTCTCAATAAAAACATTGTTGATAGCCAATAATATTGATGGTTTTATAATCATGATCAAAGTTCACATTTCAATAAAATGGAAAATAGGATCACTTTTGGAATAATTGCTAACATACAGAAAGTTGTGTTATTTTTTATCCTCCCCCCAAAAATATAAAAACAAATTGTTTAGATTAATTTTTATTTTAAGTTTAATCACTTCTCTTTGTTTTTCTACAAAATAGCAGTTTTACTGTCTTAGTCTCTCTTGGCATATGACATTGCAGAAATATTCCTCATTAAAACAAGTAAAGAAAAAAAATCCCAAAACAATATAATCAAATCAATCGACATATGTGCCACACCTGGACAATAAAGATAGTGGCACTCATCTTCTGTCTTCTCTGTCATTGCATTTAATCTAAATGCAGATGCCTTTTAGAGTTGTTTCCATTTAAATTCCTACTTTCACTTCTTATTTTTAAGCAGTTCTTACAACAGAAAGCAGAACTTTGTGCTAAGGCTAAAAAGTTACATTAGATATGTATGTAATTTACTTTTTTTCTCAAACAAACCAAAAGAGTACATGCTATAAAATGAGGATACCTTTCCTGGCTTCAGAACTTTACTACAGTAGTTTATCAATGATATTGTTTAATTGATCCCAATAGGATAAAGCAATTTAGGAAGCTATCAGTGAAGATACTTTACAGTTAAGAAACACTGATGTTTATGAAGGGGGATAAATATCGGTAATTAGAAGAGACTGAGCTTGATTAAGAAGTAACTACAGATGGAGATTAGAAGGTAGAAAGAGGTGGCTAGGAAAAGAGACTTTCCTGGAGTCTAGTATGGATAATGGTAACATAAGTGGTACATGAATGGTAAACTAATGTCCTAAAATTACTATTTAAGAATAGAAACCAGTATGTCAACTAGAATTTATTAAGCATTTACGATGTACTATGCACTATGCTAAAATTGGGGACACAAAATGAGGCAAACAAATAAAATTTAATTCTTTCCAACCTCTGCTTAGTTTTTATTCTTGTAAATGAATATGAAAAGAGGCTAGTTAATTATCATCTTTTTCTAGGGTTCAATAATATTGTAATTTGTGCTTTTCATAAAATCAATACCTTACATTTTCTAGGATATTTTCTATTAAAGCATATATTATTTTCAATAAGGAATAAAGAAAACCATTATAAAAATATCTGTTTTTAATTAACAAAGTTATCTAAGTAAAAATCTTTGATCTTCCTTCCTTCCTTCTTTTTTTCCTTCTTTCCTCCTTTCCCATACTGAAAAATACAAAAGTTTTTACCTGCTCCAATTTGAATGTTTTACTAGTTTGCCCCCATCATTCCCAGATAGATCATAATCAATGCACAAGAACTCCCAAGCTAAAATCACCCAGTACTCTCAGCTTTCCTCATTAGGAGTAATTACAAGTATATAAGTAATTTATTATTTTATTAATTTAAAAATAATTTATTTTCTTTCCCTTATGTTTCCAGATTGGGATGAAGCCTTATATTGGTCATGTGCCAAAATGTATGTCTTATTCTGCATCTATCACTTCTACATATGTTTTCTATTCTAATTTTTGTTTTCCATTGATAACAAATAAAAGTAGTATGAAATAACTTTATGAAGACAAATTTGGAATAGAATATGAAAGACATTAAAAGTCAAGACAAGAAATCTGTATTTTATTCTAAGACATTAGGAACTCACAATGATTTTGATCAGGGAGTGAAATTTAGTCTATGTAGGAAATAGTGTAAACTTTACTGGAAGTTGTGAAACCAGTTAGGAAGCTCTTAGAATTATCTAAACACAAAGGCCTAAACAAAGGTTGCAATATATAGCACTAAGCAGCATATATGGGCATGCAATGTTATGGAGGATAATAAAGAAGATTTGATATTTGTGGGGTGAAAAAAAAAGGAAAGTGGAATGAGCTTAGTTAAGAGGGAAGATGTTGGTGATATGAACAGAAATAATCAAGTTTGGAAATGCATAAGTTAGTCTTTTTATAATTATAATTGATGGAGATGCTCAGAAATTATTTAGAGTATTCACAAACTTAATTACTGGAATGACACTTAGATGTCTTAAGTTGAAAAAATATTCCTGTGTCATCCTAACGCTCTTATTTTGGGGAGAGTATATTCATGTGCCAGTTATTTACTGCATATACTTTCTATCATCAGTGATAGCACATAATGCTATGAAAAGAAATAAATAGCTGAGACCTACATAAAGCACTGACATATTTTTTACTGGAAATTAATTTGGGACTTAACAGTAAAACTTCTCAGTTCCCTCAAATTCATTTTGGTCAATCTTCATCATAGTCTTCATCATAACCTTCATCATTCATAAAATGGGTTGTCTTAAAAAGATATACAAAAGACAAATCAGGGAAACATCAAAACTGCCTTCACAGTAGGATGTAATGGACAGCGTAGTAGTACATTGTACTTAGCCACTGTTATTCATACATTTTTATTGATGAGTCACTTAGCCTCCCTGAGTCTGTCATTATGTCTAACGTAGGGATGGATAATAAACACATTATGTATACTACAGAAATGTTGTGACGTTCAGTTCATAAGTTTTTTAAACCTTTCAAAAATAAAAAATATAAATGAGATTATTTTATTGTTCACATATTTTCAAAATTGCTACTACATAAAAGGGGCACCTAGGTGGCATAGTATATACCATGCTGAATCTGGAGTCAGGAAGACTCATCTTTGTGAATTCAAAGCCAGCTTTGGGTACTTAATAGCTGTGTGACACTAGAAAAGTTACTTAATCCTGTTTGCCTCAGTACCTTATTTGTAAAATGTGCTGGAGAAGGAAATGGCAGAACATTCCAATATTTTTGCAAGAAAAATTCAAATAAGGTTATAAACAATTAGATATTAGAGAAATGACTGAATAAGAGCAACACTACATATAAGACATTATACTTGTGTCTTAGGACACAAAAACAAAACAAAACAAATAAATCTTGTCCTCAAGCATCTTATTGGTTCTTGATAACACTGGGGGGATATAACATCTATTTACATGAGTATAAGACAAGAAGAGAGAGTGCTAGAAATTTTCCAGAGTGTAGCAAATCACTTAATATCGTTAGATTTCAGTTGTGTATATGTTAAATGAGGTAAATAGACTATATGATATTTGAAGTGCCTTTCACTCTAAATTTCTGACTCATCAGATTCAAGCATTAGAATGTTCTAGCTATCACCATCAGATTGTTATGTGTTATTTCTGTGATTACAGAAGTCTTGTAAAGAAAGAAACTCCTCCCAGTACAGTTCTATACATTCTCTGCAATTTATACTCATAAAAAGTTGCCTATGTACTGAGTGATTGACTTATCCAATGTCTCCTAACAGTTATATGGTCAAAAGTAGGATTTAAACATCCTAAAAGTAGAAGGTGGATATGTACACTGGGGAAAAAGATATGAAGATGCTCAGTAGTGTTTTCTTTGGGTTTGTATGCTGTGGGAACTGCCGGAATGCTTTATATGCTGGGCAGTTTGGCAATAAACTAGAAGATGTAGTGATTTAAAAGAAGTGTGGACAAAGAAAAAGCCATATGGCCTGATTTGGGTTCTTCATATATTTTATCAAGATCATACAGACTTCTCAGGGAAAAAAAAGAATGGCCACATCATTAATTGATTTAAAAGATATGAGGGTAAAGAAAAAGCCAGATGGTCTGAATTGGATTCTTGTTTTTAAGGCTTCATTTCTAGATGATACACCATATTACCTTACCATATATCTGAGAGTCTATTTTTATACTACCAAAATAGTCAGGATATTACAACTGTATATGTTATATACAAAATTATGATAGCTTAAAAATATTAAATAAAAATGGAGTTAAAATATATTGCGTCCCATCCAATTCTGGGAAAACATATTCTCAGTAAAGATTTTATAGAAGAAATTATAAATAGCCAAAGAAAGATTAAAATGCTTTTTGTAAAAATAAATTTTGGAAGTTCTCTAAAATAATTGAAAAAAAGATATTTACCACTTCTGGGAATGATGGCAAAGGAAAAGTGATGCTTGATCTGCCATTTTTGGTGCTACTGTGTGTGTGTGTGTGTGTGTGTGTGTGTGTGTGTGTGTGTGTGTGTGTGTGTAATATGTATGTAAAAGAAAGAAAAATAATTACTAATATTATATTCATAAAAGTATAGTGAATATTTCTAATCTTGCTTAAGAATGCTGGTTACCACACATGGTACCTTTCATATAAAAACACATAAAATACATTATAAAGATAAGTTTGATATAAATAAATTTTGAATGGTGGTATAAAGAAAAGGGAAGAAAAAAGAACGTTCCTTAAGTTTTGAGCTAGTTAACTGAGAGGATGATAATATCTCTCTCTCTTTCTCTCTCTCTCTCTCTCTCTCTCTCTCTCTCTCTCTCTCTCTCTCTCTCTCTCTCTCTCACTTTCTCTTTCTGTTTCTCTCTTTCTATGTGTCTACATATGTACCTATTATTATCCATCTATCATATCAATTAATCTCTCATCTATCACCACATTTTTTTAGTATCAACAATGCTAGATCTCTTCTTTTCCTTACCAACAATTATCTTTTATTCAGCTATGTTATGTCTTCCATTGGCATCTAGCTAGGAATGCTTTTAAAATTTTATATTATAAAATGTATCATTAATATTTCAGCTATCTGCAGGTTTGTTTGTTTGTATAACACATAAAATAACAATGGGATAAATGACATTTCCTTTGCTGAGAATATGTTAACCTCAGAATTGAACAGATGGCAACATGTTAATTTCATTTATATTTATTATTTATGGACCTAACAATATCAAAACATTAAAATAACTTAACCACCAACAGTTTCCCATCCAAAAATCACTGTGAAATTCTAGAAATAGAATAAGATAAGAAAATGCCATTTATTAAATAATCCAAAAACTCTGAACACATTGCTTAAATTCTGTATATCTGCAGGAATTCTCAAATAGCTCTAATACGAATTTCTCTTCCATCTGAGCATCTGAGCAACCATTTGAGTAACAGAGGAGTGCTGGAGTGCTGCGTCAAGGACAACAACAAAAAATACATTGTATTTGTGTGGGTGGGTGGAGAGGTGGAGGTGGGTATGTACACTGGGGAAAAGGATATGAAGATGCTCAGTAGTGCTTTTTTTGGCCTTGTATGCTGTGGGAACTGCTAGAATGCTTTATATGCTGGGCAGTTTGGCAATAAGCTAGAAGATGTAATGATTTAAAAGATGGGAGGACAAAGAAAAAGGCAGATGGTCTGAATTGGGATCTTCATGTATTTTATCAAAATCATACAGATCACTTAGGAAAAAAAGAATGACCACATCATTAATTAAGGGTAAAACACTTATCATGCAGTCACTCAAAGAAAAAAAAAATATAAAGAAAACATAACTCCTTCTATTGCTGCTTAGCAACACATCAGACTTGGAGAGAGCAAAGGAAGCAACTAAATGAAACACTTAGCTGAAGAGAAAAAATAGAAAACAAACAAAAAGGAATCTGATTACTTTGTTTGCTTTTTTAAATGGTTTTTCTATAAGAGAAAAATATTTTAATTTGTTTCCCTCTGTACTATTCTGCTGGGAGCATCCAGTACCTTCTGTTGAACTCTGCAGTTGCTGATACTTCTGTTAAGGTTAATTAACCTCCTGCTACAAATATCAACTAAGAAGTGTCTGGGCTTTGTCTATATGTCATTTCTCTCCATCCCCCCTAACATTTAAAATTCAAATTGCAATTAGTCACCATTGGTTGATTCTTATTAGGCTGACTCACATGTGCAGTTGAAAAACAAGGTGGTTTTGAATGTCCCCTATGAGTTTATTTATTTACTTATTTATTTTTTCATTTATTTATTTATTTATTTATTTATTCATTCATTCATTCATTCATTCATTCATTTATTTATTTATTCATTTATTTATTTATTTATCTATCTATTTATTTATTTATTCATTTATTCATTCATTCATTCATTCATTTATTTATTTATCTATCTATTTATTTATTTGTTTGTTTGTTTGTTTGTTTATTTATTTATTTGTTTATTTATTTATTTATTTTAGAGAGAAATAAAGATTCAAAACTGTTATATGCACCAAAATAGCAGTACCTCTATGGAATAATGAAAGTGTTGGTTCTTTTAAAAATATTGCAAGCTTTTTGGTCAATACACATTTATTGTTTAGCAGCTAGTGTTACTAATATAAAGAACACATTGATGCTAGTAATAATAAAAAAATAAATAAATACCTTACATATTATTAACATCTCAATAAAAATGTACCAAGTTTACTGACTTATTGGGGATAAATACTGGCTGATTGCATCAAAATCACAGACTTCTTTAGCCATAACTAGAATAGGGAAATTTGAACTTTGGCACAGGACTAGACATTCAGACGGGACATGAAACACACAATCTTTAACAGGAACAGAATTTTTCACCTAAGCTACCAAGAATGATTAGTTAAAAATGAAAGTTGGCGATAATGGGTTAGGCCAAATTTTGCTCTCTTATATCTTGATCTGCAATTAGTTTATATATTATTGCGCCAGGAGCAAAAATTCATAATTATGGATTTTAAAAGAAATATTAAGTTTAATTAAGGATTAATTTAAATATACATGTCTGAATGATTGCTAATGTGAAATAATAATAATAATAATAATGATATATGTAAATATATATATATATGTATATGTAAACATTGAAGATACTTTTACTTTTTCTAACAATTTTTGTTGTTGCAAGTACTGCATTTCAATCTCAGCTTTGGGGAGGGAGAATTCTATCAAAATATAGAGAGAAGAGGACACTCCTTGATTTTTATCTTTCCTTTTAAACAGTCTACTAAATATATATCACCTATATAGTTTTCTGATTCCAACATGATATCAGAGATAAGAAACTGGCAATAAATATTTTTCCTGTATTTGTTTGATCATAGCCCCAGTTCTGGACCCCTATACATATCTTTCCCTGAAAGCTTGTACCTTTGGCATAACAATTTTTCTTTTTTTTTCTTTTTTTTTTTTTCTAATAGTTTTTATTTACAGAATATATGTATGGGCAATTTTACAACACTGACAATTTCCAAACCTTTTGTTCTAATTTTCCCTTCATTCCCCCCACCCTGATGGCAGGTTGACTAATACATGTTAAATATGTTAAAATATAAATTAAATACAATATATGTATACATGTGCAGACATTTGTTTTGCTGTACAAAAAGAATCGAACTTTGAAATAGTGCACAATTAGCCTGTGAAAGAAATCCAAAATGCAGGCAGACAAAAATAGAGGGATTGGGAGTTCTATGTAGTGGTTCATAGTCGTCTCCCAGAGTTCTTTTGCTGGGTGTAGCTGGTTCAGTTCATTACTGCTCTATTGGAATTGATTTGGTTCATGTCATTGTTGAAAATGGCCACATTCATCAGAATTGCTCTTGAAGTAACACAACAATTTCCTGGTCCTGCTAATTTCATTCAACATCAGTTCGTGTAAGTCCCTCCAGGCCTTTCTAAAATCATCCTGTTGGTTATTTCTTACAGAACAATAATATTCCATAATATTCATATACCACAATTTCTTCAGCTATTCTCCAATTGATGGGCATCCACGTAGTTTCCATTTTCTAGCCACCACAAAGAGGCCTGCCACAAACATTCTTGCAAATATAGGTCCCTTTCCGTTCTTTAAGATCTCTTTGGGATATAAGCCCAGTAGTAACAAAAGGGTATGAACAGTTTGATAATTAACAAAAGGGTCAAAGGGTATGCATAGTTTGATAATTTTTTGAGCACAGTTCAAAATTGCTCTCCAGAATGGCTGGATATAGTCACAATTCCATCAACAATGTATCATTGTCCCTGTTTTCCCACATCCCCTCCAAAATTGCGCATTATCTTTCCCTGTCATTCTAGACAATCTGACAGGTGTGTAGTGCTATCTCAAAGTTGTCTTAATTTGCATTTCTCTGATTAATAATGACTTGGAGGGGGGCGGAGCCAAGATGGCGGAGAAGATACACATGATTTCGTGAGCTCCCTTCTTCCCTCAATACCAATTAGTTAAATCAGCCTCAAAAATAACACTGGACTGATAGAAACCACAAGGACTGGAAGCACGACGTACCAGCTGAAGAGAAACTGAAGTTTCAACAGAAAAGGTTGGTTCCCAGGGGAGGAAAAAAAAAAAAGGCCAGCACAGACAGGGTTAGGTGCTAGCACACTGCACTGATTGAGCTGGGGAGAACTCTGGGGCCAGAGAAGTCACTGAGGTAGAAGAATCTGGCACAGGCTGTTAGCTCTTCTCTGCTTATAAAACAGCAGTCCAAGAGAAATCAAGCCACTATAAAATATAAAGCCAGATATTAGAACCACCCCAATCTCAGTAAGGCTGTGCAGCCGACTTTTGCTGTCCAGGGCTTCACCTTGGAGTAGTTAAGAACTTGAAAGCGGGGACACAGCCCAAGGCAATATCTAATTCACATAGTGCCTGGCTTTGCTGAAGGCTGTGGAACTCAGCCGGGAAAGTCCCAGAGAAGAACCTTTGAAATAGGGACCGCAGTTTCTGGGCAGACACTTCCAGTTTGAGCACAGGAGCTTTTCATGTCAGCTGCTGACATCCATGCCCCACGGGACACATTGGCTGGGCTTTGTGTCTCCTTTACTGGTCAGTCTTAAACCTCAGGGAAGTCTCTAGGACACACAGCAGGGTCCTTCACTGGGCAACACTCACAGCACAGCCGTACTAATCACCTTTGAGGCACTTCCAGGGATGGGGAGGGGAACTCTCTCTCAGAGTTCTCTCTTAGCTCAGGCACAGAAGCCACTGCATCCATATGGTCTGGGAGGAAGATGGTAAAGAAATAAATAAATAAACCTCTTACCCCAAGGACAGACCCCAAAAGATTTTTTAAATATGAGTAAAAAGCTAAAGACAACTATTGATTCCTTTTACACAGAGAAAGAGCGGGTATCCAACCCCAAGGAAGTTAATAGCAGAGAGTCAGCAGAGAACAGCCTAAAGGGGAACAATACCTGCCCTCCATCACATAACTCTTTCCTAGAAGAGACTATTAAAAAATTAAGAGAATTTGAAGAAAAATGGGGAAAGGAAAGAGAAGCTATGATAGAGAATAACAACGTTCTGAAATTGGAGTTGGAAAAAATAAAGAATTCACAGGAGATGCAGGGAAACAAAAATTGTGAATTAGAAAAGGTTAAAAAATCACAGGAAAGTAGGATTTCTGAATTGGAAAAGATAAAAAATTCTCAAGAAATTAGGATTTCTGAGTTGGAAAAAGAAAATAATTCTCTAAAAAAATTAGGGAAATGGAAAAAAACTCACTAGAGCAAAATAATTCATTTAAAAACTCAATTGGGCATATACAAAAAGAACTAAAAAATATGAATGAAGAAAATAACTCCTTAAAAATCAGAACTGAACAAACAGAAATGAATGATTCATTGAGAAGCCAAGAATCAGTCAAACAAAACAAAAACAAAAACAAAAACAAAAAATGAAAAGCTGGATAATAACATCAAATACTTACTGGGAAAATCTATAGACCTGGAAAATAGATCTAGGAGAGATAATCTGAGGATCATTGGACTTCCCGAAAACTATGACCAAAAAAAGAGCCTAGATTCTATTTTACAGGAAATCATCAAAGAGAATGGTCCAGAGATAATAGAAACAGAAGGGAAAATAGACATCGAAAGAATTCATCAAACACCTTCTGAAAAATACCCTAAAAAAAGAACACCACGGAATATTGTGGCTAAGCTGCAGAATTACCACACAAAGGAGAAAATATTTCAAGCAGCTAGAAAAAAGCAATAGTGGGCAAAAAAGCAAAAAAAAGCAAATAATTAGTGGGCAACCTTGTTTCACTCCTGTTCTTATTGGGAATGGTTGCAGTTTATCCCCATTACATATGATGCTTACTGATGGCTTTAAATAGATGATACTAATTATTTTAACGAAAAGTCCATTTTTTCCTATACTCTCAAGTGTTTTTAAGAGGAATGGATGTTGGATTTTATCAAATGCTTTTTCTGCATCTATTGAGATGATCATATGTTTTTTGTTAATTTGGTTTTTAATATGACCATTTATATGATAGTTTTCCTAATATTGAACCAGTCCTGCATTCCTGGTATAAATCCTACTTGATCGTGATGTATTATCCTGGGCATGATTTCTGTCTTTTTGGCAATATCTTCTTTAAGATTTTAGCATCAATATTCATTAGGGAGATTGGTCTATAGTTTTCTTTCTCTGTTTTCAACATATCTGATTTGGGTATCAGTAACATATCTGTGTCATAAAAGGAATTTGGTAGGACTCCTTCATTCCTTATTTTTTCAAATACTTTATATAACATTGGGGCTAATTATTCTTTGAATGTTTGGTAGAATTCATATGTAAATCCATCTGGTCCTGGAGTTTTTTTCACAGGGAGTTGATTAATAGCTTGTTCTATTTCTTTTTCTGAAATGGGACTATTTTAGCAATTTAGTTTTATTTATTAATTCAATAGTGTTTTTTGCTTTCATTATTATTAATTTCTCCTTTTAATTTTATAATTTCAAGTTTAGTATTTGATTGGAGGTCTGTAATTTGGTCTTTTTTCTAGCTTTTTAAGTTGCAAGCCCAAATCATTGATCTTCTCTTTCTCTATTTTATTCAAGTAAGCCTCTAAAGATATATAATTTCTTCTTATTACCGCTTTAGCTGCATCCCACAAATTTTGTCTCATCGTTGTCATTATCTTGAGTGAAATTATTAATTGTATTTATAATTTGCTTTTCACCCAATCATTCTTTAAGATGAGATTATTTAGTGTCCAATTACTTTTTGGTTATTTACCCCTAACTTTTGTTGAATGTAGTTTTTATTGCACCATAATCTGCAAAGAAAGTATTTATTATTTCTGCCTTCTTGCATTTAATTTTGAGGTCTTTATGTAATATATGGTCAATTTTTATATAGGTTCCATGAACTGCTGAGAAGAAATTATACTCCTTTCTATCAATATTCAGTTTTCTGCAAAGATCTAGCATACCTAATTTTCCTAACATTCTATTTACCTCTTTAATTTATTTTTTATTTGTTTTGTGGTTTGATTTATCTAATTCTCAGAGTGCAAGGTTGAGATCTCCCACTATTATACTTTTGTTGTCTATTTCTTTTTGCAATTCTCTTAACTTCTCCTTTAGGAAGTTTGATGCTATATTAAATAAATTTTAGGGTGAAATGGTTTGCAAACAACCCCAGGGGAATGGACTCAAGAAAGCTAACAGGTGACTTCATTGGTCACTGTTGGGATAATTTGAAATAACAAGAGTAGTCTAAGGGCAGTTCTTGCTAAATTATGGAAAAAACACAATACAAACTTCCAAATTGGGAGCAAATATAAAAGTGCACTTAGGTGTTTCTATTTTTGTGGGAAAGTGGGAAAAGGTTGGTCTCTTCCTTGTAATTTTTGTCTGTGTTTGTGTTTGTGCAAAATGTCTTTGTCAAGTTTGTTTTGTGAACTGGAAAAGAAAGAAAAAGGTCTGACTTTCCTGTAGACTCCAACGCTGACCAAAGTTAGAGCTTTTACGAAAAGTTCATTGGAATAATGGTTGGGAAATTTGGCAAGTGTTCATTTCAAATTTCCAAATCAATTCAATTGAATTGGGGCATCCTGGAGTAGGATAATCATGCAGAGGGTGTAGAGATAATGAAAATAGTCTTTCTTTTCCTTCCTCATTTCCTGACTTCAGCAAGACACATGGGACCAGAGAGAAAGAAAGAAATTATATTTAGCCACTTTAGTGAAATTCATTATTTGAGATATAATAGGAAAAGCAATTCTATATCACTGGGAATTTAAAGCTGTATTTGATTGGATTTTAAATTAAAATATATGTTATTAATACAAAGTTCTATTAGCTTACCTTAGGGTAGGTCAAGTTTGTATCCCCTAATTAGATAGTATTTGCTTTCAAAAAGTATTGGGTAATTTGTAAACATTGTGAATTATGCCTTAAAAATTTGTCAGCTTTGCTGGATATATAAGTTTTATAAAACTTCATTCAAAGTTAATTAATTGTGAATCTTAAAGGTTTAAGTTTAAAATGATTTAAAGACATACAAGAAAGAATGATTTGCACAAACAATTAATAGTTTAAATGGAGCATATAGTTAGAATGATTATTGGTTTAGGAATGTGTTTAAAGTATGTCAGAGAAAGATTGATTATGTAGACATTGGGAGGAGATAGAGATGAAACAGGAAGCTGTGGTACCAATGGTGCATTTTACCCTAGGGTTACCCTGAGTCTCCAAACTTGTTTGGCCAGGTGTTAGAACAAACACTAGAAAATTCTGAAGTTTCTATGAGAGCAAAGGTCTTTTGGCATGTAGATGATTTAGTCGTGACAGGAAAGAAATGAGAAAGTGTTAGGTGTGGCTAAAATACAACTTGAATTTTTTGGGAAAGCAAGACCTCTGTGTATCACAAGAAAAAGCTATGGTATGTGGAGAGAGAGGTAAAATATTTAGGACATTTGATTAGTAAAGGAAGAAAGAAACTAGATCATGCCAGAATAGAGGGAGTTATACAAAGAGGCCCAAGATCAGGCAAGCCAGAGCAAGCCAGACAGCTCACACAGCTCAGAATAGAGGGGTGAAGGGTACGATCTCTGCCATATCTGCAAAAAGACTTTTTATATTCCATCTTGGCAGCAAGCCAGGAGCAGCAGAGAGGAGGTGAAGATTAAAAACCCGAAAAGCTAGCGTCTCTCAGAACCCAGCCACCCCCAACCCCCACCTGGAATGACTCTGAGTTCTCAGAGCCTCAGAGCCCAGACTCAGCACAGCCAACGCTGTCCTGTTAGTGGCTCACTGCTGCTCTCGCCGCCAGTCTGTAGAGGAAGCCCAGTAACACCATCCAGCCCCATCCCCCCCAAAACAGACCAATTGTTTCTCTTGTCTTTTTGTTTTCTTCCATTCCGCTCTTGACAAAATGAACAAAAAATTCAAAAGGGCTCTAACCATTGACATTGTATGGAGAGAGAGCAGACTTCAAATACAGAGGAGACTAAAAACAGACTGTCCCCAGAGGAATCCCCTAAGGGGGATATGATCTGCTCCTCAATACAAAAGAATCTCATAGAGGAAATGAAAAAGGCTCTCACAAGAGAGCTAGAAGAGAAATGGGAAAAGGAAAGGGAAGCTTGGCAAGAGAGCCTGGAGAAATTATCCAGAGTGGATAAAGAGATCAAATCATTGAGAAACAAAATTAGTGAATTGGAAAAGGTAAATTACTCCAAAGAAAAAAAGGATTAGTGAGCTGGAAAAAGAAAACAGCTCTCTAAAAAATAAAATGGATAAAATGGAAAAAAATTCCATAGAAGAAAAAAACTCACTTAAAAACACAATTGGACAATTACAAAAAAGATATAAAAAAGTGAGTGAAGAAAATACATCATTGAAAATTAGACTCGAACAAGTAGAAATGAATGACTCAAGGAGAAACCAAGAAGTAGTCAAGCAAAATCAGAGAAATGAAACAATTGAAAAGAATGTCAAGTACCTTATTTGAAAAACAACAGACAGGGAAAACAGATCCAGGAGAACCAATTTGAGAATAATCGGACTACCTGAAAAATGTGAGGAAAAAAAGAGCTTGGACACTATTTTTGAGGAAATTATCACAGAGAACTGCACAGACATTTTGGAAACAGAAGATAAAATAGACGTTGAAAAAATTCATTGATCACCTACCGAAAGGGACCCTAAAATCAAAACGCCAAGAAATATAGTGGCCAAGTTCATGAACCATCAGACAAAGGAAAAAATACTGGAAGCTGCTAGAAAAAAGCAATTCAGATATGGAGGAGCCATAATAAGGATAACCCAGGATCTAGCAGCATCCACATTAAAAGAACAAAGGGCCTGGAACATGATATTCCAAAAGGTTAAGGAACTTGTTATGCAGCCAAGACTAGCTTACTCAGCAAAAATGAGCATCGTTTTCCAGAGAAGAAGATGGACATTTAATGAAATAAATGAATTCCATCTATTCTTGATGAAAAAACCAGACCTGCATAAAAGGTTTGATCTTCAAATATAGAACTCAAGAGAGTTCTAAAAAGGCAAAAAGAAATCTTGAGAACTATACTTTTGCCATAAAAATATGTAAAGAACTTATGTATAATTTGTCCTAGAAACTAGAGGTGGAAAGGAAATTATATCATAAAAAAGTCTAAAGTGGTGGTACTACAACTAATGAAGATTCAAAGTAACCTATTATATCTGAGAGAAAGAAAGGAGGGAGATGAACATAGTGTGTATCAATAGACATATTTGATTTATGGTGAAACATCTTCCACTTCATTGAAAAGTGAGAAAGAAGGAGTAAGCTAAGGGGAAGGGAATACAGAAATTGTGAGGAAAATGGGTAAAATAGGGGGAGGAACTTTAAGTTGGCGGAGGGATACTAAAAAGGGAGGGCTGTGAAAAGCAAGTGGTGTTCACAAGTTTAATACTGGGTAGGGGGGTAAGAGTTAAGGAAAGGGGAAAAGCATAAGCAGGGGTTAATAGGATGGCAAGCAATATAGAATTAGTCATTCTAACCATAAATGTAAATGGGGCAAACTGACTCATAAAGAAGCAGTTAGCAGACTGGATAAAAAGTCAGAATCTTACTATATGTTGTTTACAGGAAACACACCTGAAACAAGGTGATACATTTAAACTAAAAGTAAAAGGGTGGAGCAGAATCTACTATGCTTCAGGCAAAGCCAAAAAAGCAGGGGTAGCTATCCTCATCTCAGATCAAGCAAAAAAAAAAAAATTGATCTAATTAAAAGAGGTAAGGAAGGGCATTATATCCTGCTAAAGGGTAGCATCAATATAATGAAGCAGTATCAGTATTAAACATATATGCACCAAGTGGTGCAGCATCTAAATTCTTAAAAGAGAAATTAAGAGAGCTGCAAGATGAAATAGACAGCAAAACTACCATAGTGGGAGATCTCAAACTTTCACTCTAAGAATTAGATAAATCAAACCACAAAATAAATAAGAAAGAAGTCAAAGAGGTAAATAGAATACTAGAAAAGTTTGATATAATAGATCTTTGGCGAAAGCTAAATGGAGACAGAAAGGAGTATACTTTCTTCTCAGCATTTCATGGAACCTATACAAAAATTGATCATATACTAGGGCATAAAAACCTCAAAATCAAATACAATAAGGCATAAATAGTAAATGCTTCCTTTTCAGACCACAATGCAATCAAAATTACATACAATAAAAAGCCAGGGGAAAATAGAACAAAAATAATTGGAAACTAAATAATCTTATACTAAAGAATGATTGGGTAAAACAGCAAATCATAGACATAATTAATAATTTCACCCAAGAAAATGACAATAATGAGACATCATACCAAAATGTGTTGGATACAGCCAAAGCAGTAATAAGGGGAAATTTTATATCTCTACAGGCCTACTTGCATAAAATAGAGAAAGAGAGGGCCAACGAATTGGGCTTACAACTAAAATTACTAGAAAAATGAACAAATTAAAAACACTCAGACAAACACGAAACTTGAAATTCAAAAAAATAAAAGGTGAGATTAACAACATTGAAAGTAAAAAAAAAAAAAACTATTGAATTAATTAATAAAACTAAGAATTGGTTCTATGAAGAAACCAACAAAATAGACAAACCCTTAGTAAACCTGATTAAAAAAAGTAAAGAAAAAAGCAAATTGTTAATCTTGAAAATGAAAAGGGAGAACTCACCACTAATGAAGAGGAAATTAGAATAATAGTTAGGAGGTACTTTGCTCAACTTTATGCCAATAAATTCTATAACTTAAATGAAATGGAAGAATACTTTCAAAAATATCCCTTGCCCAGATTAACAGAGGAAGAAGTAAGTAGTCTAAATAGTACCATCTCAGAAAAAGAAATAGAACAAGCTATTAACCAACTCCCTGAGAAAAAATCCCCAAGACCAGAGGGATTTACATGTGAATTCTACCAAACATTTAAAGAACAACTAACTCCAATGCTATATAAACTATTTGAAAAAATAGGGATTGAAGGAGTCCTAGCAATTATGACACAGACATGGTACTGACACCTAAACCAGGTAGATTGAAAACTGAGAAAGAAATCCATAGACCAATTTCCTTAATGAACATTGATGCTAAAATCTTAAATAAGATATTAGCAAAAAGACTTCAGAAAATCATCCCCAGGATAATACACTATGAACAAGTGTGATTTATACCAGGAATGCAGGGCTTGTTCAATATTAGGAAAACTATTAGCATAATCAACTATATCAATAACCAAATTAAGAAATAGATGCAGACAAAGCATTTGATAAAATCCAACATCCATTCCTACTAAAAACGTTTGAGAGTATAGGAATAAATGACTATTCCTTAAAATAATAACGAGCAATTGTTTAAAACCGTCAGTAAACATCATATGTAATGGCGATAAACTAGAACCATTCCCTGTAAGATCAGGTGTGAAACAAGGTTGCCCACTATCACCATTAGTATTCAATATAGTACTAGAAACTCTAGCCTCGGCAATAAGAGCCGAGAAAGAGATTCAAGAAATTAGAGTAGGAAATGAGAAAATCAAATTATCACTCTTTGTAGATGACATGATGGTATACTTAGAGAACCCCAAAGACTCTGATAAAAAGCTATTAGAAATAATTCAGAATTTTAGCAAAGTTGCAGGATACAAAATAAATCCACATAAATCCTCAGCATTTTTATACATTACCAACACAATCCAACAGCAAGAGATACAAAGAGAAATTCCATTCAAAATAACGGTTGATAGTATAAAATATTTGGGAATATATCTACCAAAGGAGAGTCAGGAATTATATGAGCAAAATTACAAAACACTTGCCACAAAAATAAAGTCAGATTTAAATAATTGGAAAGACATTCAGTGCTCTTGGATAGGCCGAGAGAACATAATTAAGATGACAATGCTCCCTAAACTAATCTATTTATTTAGTGATATACCAATCAGACTCCCAAGAAACTATTTTAGTGACCTAGAAAAAATAACAACAGAATTCATATGGAACAACAAAAAGTCGAGAATTTCAAGGGAAGTAATGAAAAAAAAATTAAATGAAGGTGGTCTAGCTGTACCTGATCTAGAACTATATTATAAAGCAACAGTCACCAAAACCATTTGGTATTGGCTAAAAAATAGACTAGTTGATCAGTGGCATAGGTTAGGTTCACAGGGCAAGATAGTGAATAAAAATAGCAATCTAGTGTTTGACAAACCCAAAGATCCCAAATTTTGCGATAAGAATTCATTATTTGACAAAAACTGCTGGGAAAACTGGAAATTAGTATGGCAGAAACTAGGCATAGAACCACATCTAACACCACATACTAAGATAAGATCAAAATTGGTCCAAGATTTAGGCATAAAGAATGAAATCACAAATAAATTGGAGGAACATGGGATGGTTTACCTCTCAGGCTTGTGGAGGAAGAAGGGGTTTGTGTCCAAGGGAGAACTAGAGACCATTAATTATCACAAAATAGAAAATTTTGATTACATCAAATTAAAAAGTCTCTGCACAAACAAAACTAATGCAATCAAGATTAGAAGGGAAGTAACCAATTGGGAAAACATTTTTACAGTTAAAGGTTCTGATACAGGCCTCATCTCCAAAATATACAGAGAATTGACTTTAATTTATAAGAAATCAAGCCATTCTCCAATTGATAAATGGTCAAAGGATATGAACAGACTATTTTCAGATGATGAAATTAAAACTATTTCCACTCATATGAAAGAGTGTCCCAAATCACTATTGATCAGAGAAATGCAAATTAAGACAACTCTGAGATATCATTACACACCTGTCAGATTAGCTGAGATGACAGGAACAAATAACGATGAATGTTGGAGAGGCTGTGGGAAAACTGGGACACTGATGCATTGTTGGTGGAGTTGTGAAAGAATCCAACCATTCTGGAGAGCAATCTGGAATTATGCCCAAAAAGTTATCAAAATGTGCATACCCTTTGATCCAGCAGTGCTACTACTGGGCTTATATCCCAAGGAAATACTAAAGAAGGGAAAGGGACCTGTATGTGCCAAAATGTTTGTGGCAGCCCTTTTCATAGTGGCTAGAAACTGGAAAATGAATGGATGTCCATCAATTGGAGAATGGTTGGATAAATTATGGTATATGAAGGTTATGGAATATCATTGTTCTGTAAGAAATGACCAACTGGAGGAATACAGAGAGGCTTGGAGAGACTTACATCAACTGATGCTGAGTGAAACGAGCAGAACCAGAAGATCATTATACACTTCAACAATGATACTGTATGAGGATTCATTTTGATGGAAGTGGATATCTTCAACATAGAGAAGAGCTAATCCAATTCCAATTGATCAATGATGGACAGCATCAGCTATAACCAGAAAAGGAACTGTGAGCATTGTTTTTTTGTTTTGTTTTGTTTTGTTTCTCTTCCCAGATTATTTTTACCTTAAGAATACAATCCTTCCTTTGCAACAACAACAACAACAAAATTCGGTTCTGCACATATATATTGCACCTAGGCTATACTATAAGATATTTAATATATATGGGAATGCCTGCCATCTAGGGGAGGGGATGGAGGGAAGGAGGGGAAAAACTCTAAACAGAAGGGAGTACAAGTGATAATGTTGTAAAAAAATTACCTATGCATATGTACTGTCAAAGAAAATGTTATAATTAATAAAAAATAAAAATTTTAAAAAAGCAGTATCAATATTAGATATATACGCACTAAGTGGTGCAGCATCTAAATTCTTAAAAGAGAAATTAAGAGAACTTCAAGAAGAAATAGACAGTAAAACTATAATAGTTGGAGATCTCAACCTTGCACTCTCAGATTTAGACAAATTAAACCACAAAACAAATAAGAAAGAAATTTAAAATGTAAATAGAACATTAGAAAAACTAGGTATGATAGACCTTTGGAGAAAACTGAATGGCAATAGAAAGGAATATACTTTCTTCTCAGCAGTTCATGGAACCTATACAAAGATTGACCATTATATTAGGACATAAAGATTTCAAAATTAAATGCAGGAAGGCAGAAATAGTAAAGGCATTCTTTTCAGATCATGATGCAATAAAAACTACATTCAGCAAAAAGTTAGGGGTAAATAGATCAAAAAGTAATTGGAAACTAAATAATCTCATCTTGAAGAATGACTGGGTGAAACAGCAAATTATAGACACAATTAATAATTTCACAGAAAAGTATGACAATAATGAGACAACATACCAAAATTTGTGGGATGCAGCAAAGCAGTTATAAGGGCAAATTTTATATCTTCAGAGGCTTAATTGAATAAAATTGAGCAAGAAAAGATGGATGAATTGGGCTTGCAACTTAAAAAGCTAGAAAAAGAATAAATAAAAAACCTCAAAGAAGTATTAAACTTGAAATTCTAAAATTAAAAGGAGAAATTAATAATATTAAAAGTAATAATATTATTGAACTAATAAATAAAACTAAGAGTTGGTTTTATGAAAAAACCAATAAAATACATAAATCTTTGGTAAATATTATTAGGAAAAAGAGAGAGGAAAATCAATTGTTAGTCTTAAAAATGAAAAGGGGAAACTGTCCACCAATGAGGGGGAAATTAGAGAAGTAATAAGGAGTTACTGTGCCCCAGTTTATGCCAATAAATTTGATAGCGTAAGTGAATAGGATGACTACCTCCAAAAATATAGGCTTTCCAGATTAACAGAGGAGGAAGTGGATTCTTTAAATAGTCCCATTTCAGAAAAAAAAAATAGAACAAGCTATTAATCAAATTCCTAAGGAAAAACCTCCAGTATCAAATGGATTTACAGGTGAATTCTAGGAAATATTCAAGGAACAATTAGCTCCAATGTTATATAAACTATTTGAAAAAATAGAGAATGAAGGAGTACTACTAAATTCCTTTTATGACACAGACATGGTACTGATACCCAAACCAAGTAGGTTTGAAACGGAGAAAGAAAACTATAGACCAATCTCCCTAATGAATATTGATGGTAAAACATTAAATAAGATATTAGCAAAAAGACTACAGAAAATAATACCCAGAAGGATTTATACCTGGAATGCAGGGCTGGTTCAATATTAGAAAAAATATCAATATAATTGGCCATATTAATAACCAAATTAACAAAAAATCATATTATCTTCTCAATAGATGAAGAAAAAGCATTTCATAAAACCCAACATCCATTCATATTAAAAACACTTGAGAGTATAGGAATAAATGGACTTTTCCTCAAAATAATCAGTAGCATCTATTTAAAACCATCAATAAGCATAATATGTAATGGGGAAAGATTGTAAATATTCCCATAATGATCAGGGATGAAACAGAGTTGTGCACTATCACCATTACTATTATATACTTCAACAATGATACTGTATGAGGATATATTCTGATGGAAATGGATATCTTCAACATAGAGAAGAGCTAATCCAGTTCCAATTGATCAATGATGGACATAATCAGCTACATCCAGAAAAGGAACACTGGGAAATGAGTGTAAACTGTGAGCATTGTTTTTTTGTTTTGTTTTGTTTTGTTTTGTTTCTCTTCCCAGATTATTTTTACCTTGGGAATACAATCCTTCCTTTGAAACAACAACAACAAAATTCGGTTCTGCACATATATATTGTACCTAGGATATACTATGAGATATTTACTATGTATAGGAATGCCTGCCATCTAGGGGAGGGGGTGGAGGGAAGGAGGGGAAAAATTCGAAACAGAAGCGAGTACAAGGGATAATGTTGTAAAAAAAAAATTACCTGTTCATATGTACTGTCAAAGAAAATGAATGTTACAATTATAAAAATTAATAAAAAACCAAATAAAAAAAATTTTACAAAGTGAACTCATATTTTTTTTTTACCAATGCACATAGTGAGTTAGTTAAAAAAATAGTGGGTACACAGAAAAATAGTGGTAGAATACATAAATGGAGGCACTAATGTGCTCAGGGCAACTCAAAACTTTGGCCTTGAGTTAGGTTATTTACATTTTAGTTGAATCACCTAATATCTATTCACTCACCTTCGAAATCTATTTTTTGGTTGTTGTTGTTGTTAATTTTTTTTATTATATCTTTTTATTGACAGAACATAGGCATGGGTAATTTTTCAACAACATCCCTTGCAATCACTTTTATTCCAACTTTTCCCTTTTTTCCTTCCACCCCTTTCCCCAGATGGCAGGTAGTCTCATACATGTTAAACATGTTGAAGTATATCTTAAATAAAATATATTTATATATATTTATACAGTTCTCTTGTTGCACAAGAAAAGTTGGATTTAGAAAAGAAAAATAACCTGGGAGCAAAAACAAAAATGCACATTCATTTCACAGTGTTCTTTCTCTGTGTGTAGCTGGTTGTATTTATCACTGATCAATTGGAAGGAAAATGCATCTTCTCATTTCCAAAGATAGCCACTTCCATCAGAATTGATCCTCATATAGTATTGTTGTTGAACTTTATACTGATCTAATGGTTCTACTAATTTAACTTAGCAATAGTCCATGTAAGTCTCTCTAAGCCTCTCCTGTATTCATTCTGCTGGTCATTTCTTACAGAACCCAACCATTCTCCAATTGATGGATA
Source organism: Sminthopsis crassicaudata (assembly GCF_048593235.1). Lineage (NCBI taxonomy): Eukaryota > Metazoa > Chordata > Mammalia > Dasyuromorphia > Dasyuridae > Sminthopsis > Sminthopsis crassicaudata. Next base: position 452,631,511 of record NC_133617.1, read on the forward strand.
TCCATTCAATTTCCAGTTTCTAGCCACAGATCCCTTTTCCTTTTTTTAATATCTCTTTGCAATATATAACACTACTTGATCAAAGATTATGTAAACCTACTTACTTTGGTAACGTTTTGAGCATAGTTCCAAATTGTTCTGCAGAATGTTAGGATCCGTTCACAACTTCACCCACAATGCATCAGTGTCTCAGTGTTGCCACATCCCCTCAAACATTCACCATTATCTTTTATCAGATGGAGAATGGCTTGATTTCTTATAAATTTAAGCCAATTCTCTCTATATTTTGGATATGAGGCCTATTTCAGAACCTTTAATGGTAAAAATGTTTTCCCAAATTATTGCTTCCCTTCTAATCTTCTTTGCATTACCTTTGTTTGTACAAAAGCTTTTTAATTTGATATAATCAAAATTTTCTATTTTGTGATCAATGATGGTCTCTAGTTCTTCTTTGGAGTGTGGATCCATGCCTAGTTTCTGCCATATTAATTTCCACTTTTTCCAGCAGTTTTTGTCAAAGAGTGAATTCTCATCCCAAATTTGGGATCTTTGGGTTTGTCAAACTGCTATAGTCATTAGTCAAACTGTATAGTCAAATTAGTATAGTCAAACTGCTATAGTCATTGACTATTTTGTCTTGTGAACCTAACCTATTCCACTGATAAGGAGTCCTATTTCTTAGCCAATACCAAATGGTTTTGGTGACTGTTGCTTTATAATATCATTTTAGATCAGGTACAGCTAGACTGCCTTCATTTGATTTCTCTAAGTATAGCATCATATGATCTACAAAGAGTGATAATATGGTTTCTGCATTACCTACTCTAATTCCTTTAATTTCTTTCTCAACTCTTGCTGCCAAAGCTATTGTTTCTAATACAATATTTTTCTTTCTTTTTTAAATTTTAATTTATTTTTTTTATTTTATAGTTATAACATTTTTTTTGATAATACATTATGCATGGGTAATTTTTTTTTACAATGTTATCCCTTGCACTTACTTCTGTTCCAATTTTTCCCTTCCCTCCTTCTACCCCCTCCCCTAGATGGCAGGCAGTCTTATACATGTTAAATATGTTACAGTATATCCTAGATACAATATATGTGTGCAGAACCGAATTTCTTGTTGCACAGGAAGAATTGGATTCAGAAGGTAAAAATAACCTGGGAAGAATAACAAAAATTGAAACAGTTTACACTCATTTCCCAGGGTTCCTTCTCTGGGTGTAGATGATTCTGTCCATCATTGATCAATTGGAACTGAATTAGATCATCTCTTTGGCGAAGCTATCCACATCCACCAGAATACATTTTCATACAGCATTGTTGTTGAAGTATGTATCTCCTGGTTCTGCCCATTTCACTTAGCATCAGTTCATGTAAGTCTCTCCAAGACACTCTGTATTCAACTGCTGGTCATTTCTAACACAAAAATAATATTCCATAACATTTATATACCACACTTTCCCCAACCATTCTCTAATTGATGGGCAATCATTGATTTCCCAGTTTCTAACCACTACAAAAAAGGGCTGCCACAAACATTTTGGCACATACAGGTGCCTTTCCCTTCTTTAGTATATCTTTGGAATATAAGCCAATTTGATAACTTTTGGGGCATAATTCGAGATTGTTCTCCAGAATTGTTGCATTCGTACACAACTCCACCAACAATGCATTAGTGTCCCAGTTTCACCACATTCCATCTAATATTCATCATTATTTTTTCCTGTCATCTTAGCCAATCTGACAGGTGTGCAGTAGTATCTCACAGTTGTCTTAATTTGCATTTCTCTGATCAATAGTGATTTGGAATGCTCTTTCATATGAGTGGAAGTAGTTTCAATTTCATCAGTTGAAAATTGTCTGTTCTATTTTATTTGGCCATTTATCAATTGGAGAATGGCTTGATTTCTTATATATGAAAGTCAATTCCCTATATATTTTGGAAATGAGGCTTTTATCAGAACCTTTAACTATAAAAATGTTTTCCCAGCTTGTTGCTTCCCTTCTAATCTTGTTTGCATTAGTTTGTTTGTACAAAGGCTTTTTAATGTGATGTAATCAAAATTTTCTATTTTGTGATCAATAACAGAGCTCAGAACTGAGGGGGGAGGGGTGCCATCTCTGCCGTTTCTGTGAAAAGACTTTTTCCATAGTGTGGATGTTCCATCTTGGCAGCAAGACAGGAGCAGTGGAGAAGGTACCCCGGAGGTGAAGAATAAAACCCCAGAAAGCAGCATCTCTCTCGGGACCCAGCCACCCCCACCCCCACTCCCACAATTAGTGACTCACCTCATTCTCAGAGCCTCAGAGCACAGACACAGTGAAGCCATCACTGTTCTGTTAGTGCCTCGCTACTGTCTCCCTCAGCCTAGAGGAAGCTCGGGAACAACATCCAGCCCATACCCCCCAAAACAGATCAATTGTTTTTCTTGTTAATTTGTTTTCTTCCATTCCCCCTCTGACAAAATGAACAAAAAATTTAAAAGGGCTCTAAACATTGACAGATTCTGTATGGAGAGAGAGCAGACTTCAAACACTGAGGAGACCAAAAGCAGATTGCCTTCAGAGGATTCGCCTAGGGGGATATGAGCTGCTCTTCAATGCAAAAGACTCTCATGAGGAAATCAAAAAGGCTCTCACAAGAGAGCTAGAAGAGAAATGGGAAAAGGAAAGGGAAGGTTGGCAAGACAGCCTGGAGAAGTCATCCAGAATTGATAAAGAGATCAAATCATTGAGAAATAAAATTAGTGAGCTGGAAAAAGAAAACAGTTCTCTAAAAAATAAAATACATGAAATGGAAAAAAATTCCATAGAAGAAAAAAACTCACTTAAAAACTCAATTGGACAATTACAAAAAGATATAAAAAAAGTGAGTGAAGAAAATACATCACTGAAAATTAGACTCAAACAAGTAGAAATGAATGACTCAAGGAAAAACCAAGAAGTAGTCAAGCAAAACCAGAAAAATGAAACAATTGAAAAGAATGTCAAGTACCTTATTGGAAAGACAAGAAACCTGGAAAACAGATCCAGGAGAACCAATTTGAGAGTAATTGGACTCCCTGAAAAATATGAGGAAAAAAAAAGGGCCATGAAACTATTTTCCAGGAAATTATAAAAAAGAACTGCCCAGATGTTTTAGAAATAGAAGGTAAAATAAACATTGAAAAAATTCATCGATCTCCTACTGAAAGGGATCCTAAAATCAAAATGCCAAGAAATATACTGGCCAAGTTCAAGAACCATCAGACAAAGGAAAACATATTGGAAGCTGCTAGAAAAAAGCAATTCAGATATGGAGGAGCAACAATAAGAATAACCCAGGACCTAGCAGCGTCCACATTAAAAGAACGAAGAGCCTGGACTATGATATTCCGAAAGGCTAAGGAACTTGGTATGCAGCCAAGAATAACTTACCCAGCAGAATGAGCATCGTTTTCCAGGGAAGAAGATGGACATTTAATGAAATAAATGAATTCCATTTATTCTTGATGAAAAAACCAGACCTACACAAAATGTTTGATCTTCAAATACAGAACTCAAGAGATTTCTAAAAAGGTAAAAAGAAATCTTGAGAACTATATTTCTGCCATAAAGATATGTGAAGAACACATGTACAATTTGTCCTAAAAACTAGAGGTGGAAAGGAAATTAAATCATAAAAAAGTCTAAAGTGGTGGTACTACATCTCATGAAGAGGAAAAGGTAACCTATTATATCTGAGAGAAAGAAAGGAGGGAGATGAACATAGTGTGTATCAATAGTCATATTCGATTTATGGTGAAACTTCTTCCACTTCATTGAAAAGTGAGAGGGAAGGAGTAAGCTAAGGGGAAGACAATACAGAAATTGTGAGAAAAAGGGGTAAAATAGGAAGAGGAACTTAAAGGTGGGGGAGGGATACTAAAAAGGCAGGGCTGTGAAAAGCAAGTGGTGTTCACAACTTTAATACTGGATAGGGGGGTAAGGGAAAGGAGAAAAGCATAAGCAGGGGTTAACAGGATGCCAAGCAATATAGAATTAGTCTTTCTAACCATAAATGTGAATGGGGTAAACTCCATCATAAAGAGGAAGCAGTTAGCAACTAGATTAAAAGTCAGAATCCTACTATATGTTGTTTACAGGAAACACACATGAAACAGGGTGATACATTCAAAATAAAAGTAAAAGGGTGGAGCAGAATCTACTATGCTTCAGGTGAAGCCAAAAAAGTAGGGGTAGCCATCCTCATCTCAGATCAAGCAAAAACAAAATTTGATCTAATTAAAAGAGATAAGGAAGGGCATTTATATCCTGCTAAAAGGTAGCATAGATAAGGAAGCAGTATCAATATTAAATATATATGCACCAAGTGGTGCAGCATCTAAATTCGTGAAAGAGAAATTAAGAGAGCTGCAAGACGAAATAGACAGCAATACTATAATAGTGGGAGATCTCAACCTTGCACTCCCAGAATTAGATAAATCAAACCACAAAATAAATAAGAAAGAAGTCAAAGAGGTAAATAGAATACTATAAAAGTTTGATATGATAGATCTTTGGCGAAAGCTAAATGGAGAAAGAAAGGAATATACTTTCTTCTCAGCAGTTAAATGGAATCTATACAAAAATTGATCAGATACTAGGACATAAAGACCTCAAAATCAAATGCAGTAAGGCAGAAATAGTAAATGCTTCCTTTTCAGACCACAATGCAATTAAAATTACATTTAATGAAAAGCCAGAGGAAAGTAGACCAAAAAATAATTGGAAACTAAATAATTTTATACTAAAGAATGATTGGGTAAAACAGCAAATCATAGACATAATTAATAATTTCACCCAAGAAAATGACAATAATGAGACATCATACCAAAATGTGTGGGATACTGCCAAAGCAATAATAAGGGGAAGTTTTATATCTCTAGAGGCCTACTTGCATAAAATAGAGAAAGAGAGGGTCAACAAATTGGGCTTAAAACTACAATTGCTAGAAAAGGAACAAATTAAAAAAACCCAGATAAACACGAAACTTGAAATTCTAAAAATAAAAGGTGAGATTAACAAAATTGAAAGTAAAAAAAAAAACTATTGAATTAATTAATAAAACTAAGAGTTGGTTCTATGAAAAAAAACCCAACAAAATAGACAAAGACTTAGTAAATATCATTTAAAAAAGGAAAGAGAAAAAGCAAATTGCTAGTCTTAACAATGAAAAGGGAGAACTCACTACCAATGAAGAGGAAATTAGAACAATAGTCAGGAGCTACTTTGCTCAACTTTATGCCAATAAATTCAATAACTTAAATGAAATGGAAGAATACCTTCAAAAATATAGCTTGCCCAGATTAACAGAGGAAGAAGTAAATAGTCTAAATAGTCCCATCTCAGAAAAAGAAATAGAACAAACTATTAACCAACTCCCTAAGAAAAAATCCCCAGGACCAGATGGATTTACATGTGAATTCTACCAAATATTTAAAGAACAACTAACTCCAATACTATATAAACTATTTGAAAAAATAGGGATTAAAGGAGTCCTACCAAATTCCTTTTATGACACAGACATGGTACTGATACCTAAACCAGGTAGATATAAAACTGAGAAAGAAACTATAGACCAATCTCCTTAATGAATATTGATGCTAAAATCTTAAATAAGATATTAGCAAAAAGACTTCACAAAATCTTCCCAATGATAATCCACTATGATCAAGTAGGATTTATACCAGGAATGCAGGGCTGGTTTAATATTAGGAAAACTATTAGTATAATTGACCATATTAATAATCAAATTAATAAAAACCATATGATCATCTCAATAAATGCAGAAAAAGCATTTGATAAAATCCAACATCCATTCCTACCAAAAACACTTGAGAGTATAGGAATAAATGGATTATTCCTTAAAATAATAAGGAGCCTATATTTAAAACCGTCAGTAAACATCATATGTAATGGCGATAAACTGGAACCTTTCCCTGTAACATCAGGAATGAAACAAGGTTGCTCACTATCACCATTACTATTCAATATAGTACTAGAAACACTAGCCTTGGCCACGAAAGAGATTCAAGGAATTTGAGTAGGAAATGAGTAAATCAAACTATCACTCTTTGCAGATGACATGATATACTTAGAGAACCCCAACGACTCTGCTAAAAAGCTATTAGAAATAATTCAGAATTGTAGCAAAGTTGCAGGATGCAAAATAAATCCACATAAATCCTCAGTATTTTTAAACATTACCAACACAATCCAAGAGCAAGAGAAAGGAAGAGAAATTCCATTCAAAATAATTGTTGATATTATAAAATATTTGGGAATAAATCTACCAAAGGAAAGTCAGGAATTATATGAGCAATATTACGAAACACTTGTCACAAAAATAAAGTCAGATTTAAATAATTGGAAAGACATTGAGTGCTCTTGGGTAGGCCGAGCGAATAGAATAAAGATGACAGTACTCCCTAAGTTAATCTATTTATTTAGTGCTATACCAATCACACTCCCAAGAAACTATTTTAATGACCTAGAAAAAATAACAACAGAATTCATATTGAACAACAAAAGGTTGAGAATTTCAAGGGAAGTAATGAAAAAAAAATAAATGAAGGTGGCCTAGCTGTACCTGATCTAGAACTATATTATAAAGCAACAGTCACCAAAACTATTTGGTATTGGCTAAGAAATAGACTAGTTGATCAGTAGCATAGGTTAGGTTTACAGGACAAGAGAGTGAATAAAAATAGCAATCTAGTGTTTGACAAACCCAAAGATCCCAAATTTTGGGATAAGAATTCATTATTTGACAAAAACTGCTGGGAAAATTGGAATTTAGTATGGCAGAAACTAGGCATGCACTCACATTTAACACCACATACTTAAGATTAAAATGGGTCCAAGATTTAAGCATAAAGAATGAGATCATAAATAAATTAGAGGAACATAGGATAGTTTACCTCTCAAATTAGTGGAGGAGGAAGGACTTTGTTTCCAAAGGAGAACTAGAGATCATTATTGATCAGAAAATGGAAAATTTTGATTACATCAAATTAAAAAGATTTTGTACTAACAAAACTAATGCAAACAAGATTAGAAGGGAAGTAACAAATTGGGAATACATTTTTTATAATTAAAGGTTCTGATAAAGGCCTCATCTCCAAAATATACAGAGAATTGACTTTAATTTATAAGAAATCAAGCCATTTTCCAATTGATAAATGGTCAAAGGATATGAACAGACAATTTTAAAATGATGAAATTGAAACTGTTTCCACTCATATGAAAGAGTGTTCTAAATCACTATTGATCAGAGAAATGCTAATTAAGACAAGTCTTGAGATACCACTACACACCTGTCAGATTCGCTAAGATGACAGGACCAAATAATGATGAATGTTTTGAGGGCCTGTGGGAAAGCTGGAACACTTCTGCATTGTTGGTGGAGTTGTGAAAGAATCCAACCATTCTGGAGAGCAATCTGGAATTATGCCCAAAAAGTTATCAAACTGTGCATACCCAGCAGTGCTACTACTGGGCTTATGTCCCAAGGAAATACTAAAGAAGGGAAAGGGACCTGTATGTGCCAAAATGTTTGTGAAAGCCCTTTTTGTAGTGGCTAAAACTGGAAAATGAATGGATGTCCATCAATTGGAGAATGGTTGGGTAAATTATGGTATATGAATGTTATGGAATATTATTGGGCTTGGAGAGATCTACATCAACTGATGCTGAGTGAAATGAGCAGAACTAGGAGATCATTATACACTTCAATAATGATACTGTATGAGGATGTATTCTGATGGAATTGGATATCTTCAACATAGAGAAGAGCTAATCCAATTCCAATTGATCAGTGATGGATAGAATCAGCTATACCCAGAAAAGGAACACTGGGAAATGAGTGTAACCTGCGAGCATTTTTTTGTTTGATTTTTTTTCTTCCCAGATTATATTTACCTTCCGAATACAATTATTCCTTTGCAACAATAATAACAACAGATACCTCGGTACCTAGGATATATTATAAGACATTTAATACGAATGCGAATGCCTGCCATCTAGGGGAGTAGGTGGAGGGAAGGAGGGGAAAAATTCGGAACAGAAGGGAGTACAAGGTATAATGTAAAAAAAAAAAAAAAAGAAAGAAAGAAAGAAAATTACCTATGCATATGTACTGTCAAAAATTGTTATAATTACAAAATTAATAAAAAAAAACAACGAATTCTATATATCCTACCAACTAATTTATGCTAGGTTATGCTTTTCTCTTTTTTATCCCCCTTCGATCCTCCCCAGCATTTTGCTTTTAACCACCACATTCCTCAAATAGTCAGCCCCACTTTAGAGCCCCTGCCCCCTTTTTATACCTTTTCCCTAATTCTTCTTTTTTCCCTTCTATTAGTTTTTTTCCCTTTCTTTTCCCCTTTCTCTCCTAATTCCCTATAAGGTGAGACAAGTATTTTTGTGATGCTAAATATGTCAGATATTCTCTTAGAGTGAAATGTGAGTAAGATTCAAACAATGCTCATTCCCCTTCCTTTTTTCCTTCAATTATAATATATTTCTCTGGCTCTTCATGAGATGTAATTTTCCTTATTTTACCTCCTTTTTCCTCTTCTTCCAATATGATCCTTTTTCTACCTCTAGTTTCTTTTTCATATTATCATAATAAAATCAAATATATATGCACTATCTATGTATACCCATAACAGAAATATAGTTCTCAAGAGTTCTTTGCTTTTTATCTTTTCATCTTTCTCTGAGTTCTATATTTGGAGGTTAATATTTTTGTGGTTTAACTCTGGTCTTTTTTTTTCACAAATAATTGAAATTCATCTATTTCATTAAATGCCCACCTTTTTCACTGAAAAAAAATGATCAGTTTAGCGGGGTAATTTATTCTTTGTTGCATTCCAGATTTCTTTGCATTTTGGAGTCTGAGATTCCAGGTTTTTTTGATATTTAAGGTGGAAGCTTTTAAATCCTGAGTAATCCTTATTGTGGCTTCTCAATATTTGAATAGTTTCTTTCTGGCTGCTTGTAATCATTTTTCCTTGGTCCGATAGTTCTGAAATATAGCCATGATATTCCTTGGAGTTTTAATTTTGGGGTTTCTTTCAGGAAATGTTCAGTGAATTCATTCAATGAGTATTTTACCTTCTGATTCTATGACATTTGGGCAGTTTTCTTTGATGATATCCTAAAAAATAATGTCTAAGCTCTTTTTTTCTTCATGGTTTTCAAAGAGACCAATAATCCTTAGATTGTCACTCCTAGATCTATTTTCCAGGTCAAGTGTTTTCCCAAGTAGGTATTTTATATATTTTTTTTAATTTTTTTTTTTTTTTTTGCTTAACTGATTCTTGGTGTCTCATTGTGTCATTCATTTCCATTTGTTCAGTTCTAACTTTTAGTGAATATTTTCTTCAGTTACTTTTTTTTTATTTGTCTCAATGAAATTTTAAATAAGTTGTTTTGTTCTATATAATTTTTTTTTTTTTACATTTCACAAATTCTGTTTTTCTGGGAGTTGTTTTCTTTTTCCATTTTGTCTAGTCTATCTTTTATTGAATTATATGCTTTTTTTTTCCATTAACTAAGTCTATTTTGTATTTTCTTTTTCAAACCTTTTTACAAAGTTTAATTTTCTTTCCCCATTTTACTTCTAGCTCTCTTTTAAGATCCTTTTTAATTTCTTCTAGGAGAGCCTGGTATGATGAAAACCAATTTATAACATCTTTTGGGCTTCATCTGGGAATGATCTGTATTTAGTCTCCTCAGGGTTTGAGATCTATTCTTTTTTTTTCTCCATAAAACTATCTATGGTTAGAGAGTATTTTTTTGCTTTTTTGTTGTTTTTTTTAAATGTTATGATCTATTTTTAGGGCAGGGGATTCTCCAGGCTTCCTCTATGGCTGTACTGGGTCAGTGCTGGCTGTGCTGAGTCAGTATTTACTGCCTTCTGCTGCTGGGTCTGCTTGGCCAGGTCCCATGAGATTCTGGTACTTTGGGATTCACTCTTTACTTTTTATGTTTGTATAGGATGTTTTATAACTTCTCTATTGATCTACAGGCTTGAAAACAGAGCAGAGTAGCCAACACAGCTGTAGAATCCTTCCTGTAGATTCTCTGCCACATGGAATTCCCACAGCTCCTGGTCTTCATAGCCTTCATTGGGGGCTGTGCTTGTCTAGTTTGAGCTTGGCCTCCTCCCTTTCTGTCTGATTGAAACAGACCTTTTCTGATGATCTTTGAAATTTGTTGCACTTCCAATATTTCATAGATTCTGCCAGTCCTGAACTAATTAAGAGCCTGGATTTGTTAATTAGTTTGAGTGTCATGGGAAAAGAACAGAAAAAAGTGTGTGTCCTCTCTGCTCTCTTGGCTTTACCCCACAGTTACTGTATTCTTACAAAATTCTTAGCTCATCCAAGCTGAAACTTCTACACTTCTGCTCCCATATTTATATTCATAAAACTCCATGTATAGACCTCTTTCCTCTTTATACTTATGATACTTATATCCATATTTATGTTACTGTTATTTGTGCCTCTTTCTTATTAGATATTTGTAGATGGCAGAACTCTACAGAAGTATACTGGAAACAGGGTGTTAACTCAGTGGAATTGATGACATAATAGTTCTCTAGTTCATAAATTTTGTATGATATAATGATATAATTGCTCTAGTTTGATACAATGATATAATCACTCTCATTTTATATAATGATATAATCACGCTAGCTTGGCTTATATTCAGTATAATGTAATAATGTAATTGTAATAGGGTATTTAAAATGAAGACAAAGTCAGAGTCGGACCAAGATTGGTTAGATTTGTAGACTGTCAGACTGCTAGAGGAGACTGGGTCAAACTGAGACTCGGTCAGATGATGACAGATACAGAATATTAAGGAAACAATAAAGACTTTAGACTCTATTTCTGACTATCCTCATGATGACTATCTTTCTGTAACCAAGGCCCTTCCAGAGGACCTCCAGAAAACTAGCCCAGACATTACATTTGGTACCCAAATGTGGACTTAATGATCTAGACTTAGCAGTTCAACTGACACAATTGTGAGTTCAGTGGAAAAGTCCCCATGACTTGGAAATAGGGTGAGTATGAAAATAGATAAGCAGGAAACTTTGGTAAGGGTTAATTTAGCCACTTTGGCTTTTTAGCTGAAATGGGACAAATACTAAGAAAAGAGTCTCCCCCATAACAAGGGAAATATGCAGAATGTATAGTTAGGTTAATAAAAAAGCAAGGTTTGTTGGTATCTTGGAAGCAGATCACTGGACTCTTAAACATATTAGAGTGCATGTCTCCTTGACTATCTTAGGAAGAAATATTAGAGCCAGATACGTGGGAACTAGTGGGAGAGCAACTAATTGAATATCATGAAGATATGGTCCTGATTCAATTCCTGAAGAAAAATTATTTTTATAAAATAAAATGTAATTGGCTTTAAGGAATCCTACAAGTTTGGGGGGGGGGGAAAGGAAAATTTCTAAGGAGAACAAACAGACAAGGAGATGTAATAAGAAAGAAGAGAGGGAAATGGCACTGACAAAGCAGCTAAAAAGCATGGAGAATTGGATGAGAAGAGCGCTGATGGGGTGTGGTGCTTCTCACTTTCACAGCTCAGTTACACCCAAGCAGGTGTCATTAGGGCATTCCCCATCTCTTAACCATTTCCCCTCATTTTGTCTTTGTGGGTGGAGGGAGGAGGAGGAGGGAAAGGATAGTGACACCATTAACATCACCCATGCAGGATCTTTGTACCCTCTATGACAAAGAACATTTTGAAAAATGCCCTTTTAAAGCTAAAGAGGAAGGACAGGATATATCTGGTTTAAAAATAGAAGCATATCCTGTGATTGAAGAGTTTGACACTTCAGGTCAAGAAAAAAGAAAATACACTCAGTTTAATCTAGAAATTATCAAAGATCTAAAAAAGGCTTTCATTTTTTTTATGGGTCTACATCATAATATGTTAAGATGGTATTAGAGAATTTGGTTTTAAAATTTTAACACCTAAAGGTCATAAATCTATAGCAAGGACATGTTTAAAGCATGTACTTGGACAAATTTTGTTGTAGCTTTCTAAGGATAATGAACTCTATACAAGTCCAACAAACTAGGCAACCTGGAGTTAATATATATCAGTCACCTTGAGTAACTAACAGCTGTTGGTCATAATGCAGACACTTTAGTGCAGATTCATTACCCTTTCACAGCATAAGAACAAATTGTTTCTGCTGCTATCTTGTCCCAGAAAGACAAGATAGAGGGGAAGACTTCACAAAAATAGCGCAAAGTCCAAATGAACCCTTTGCTGATTAAATGGGACATCTGCAGACAGATAAACTATTTGTGAAAATGCAGCAGCAGAAATTATGAAAACACAACTTGCTAAAGAAAATGCTAATGAGGTTCATAGAAGAATTATACTAGAACTATACACGGATTCTCCTTTAGATGAGATAAGACACTGTTCCACGGTGGGCACAAATACCATTGATATCCAGGCTATGATGTATACTTCCCAGGACTGTAACATGAGAAGACAGGGTCCCTTTTGGCAAGGGATTTCAAGAGAAGACTTGACAGTGCTTTCAATGTGGTAAAGTTGGGCATTTGAAAGTTGTCATAAAAATAGAGTGAAAAAACAGGTTGGTAGAACCCATGTCCAAAATGCAACAGAGGCTTCCCTTGGGCATCAGAATGTAGAATGACTCAGAGAAATGGGACGCAGAATCCAGCTTTAGTGCTCTAGGGGAAAAAAAAAAACACTTGGGGCACAATGGCAGCCAATGCTACATCCAGAGAATCATTAGAAGTTCAGTACTCAGTCATGACCAATCAACCAAGATGCAATCTGATGGGAGAAAGGGATTATAATTAAGGAGAATAGAGTTATATGCAGCCGGGACTACTGAGATATCTCTTGAAGAGGTTAAATCTGTCCCTTTCTCACCTATAGATCTTTTGCCTCCAGGCACAGTATGCTTGAGCATTTCACCCCCTGAGAAGGCTTACAAAACAGTGTTCATCCATACAGTGATGTAGGAAACTGGGGAATGTGTAGCTAATATCCCACTCACTAATACAAGTAGAAAATGTGTGACTTATGAACCAGGAAAAGTAGTAGCATCAGGTTTACTGATACCATACTCCTAACAGGCAATCTGGTAATATTTCCCCAGATTTTGACTCCCAGCAACACAATCCAGAATATTCTGGACTGCAGCTGTTACAGCTGACTATCATATGCTTACTATCTATGTCAATGGAATATCATTTAAAGGGTTGGTAGACAGGGTAGCAGATCATAAGTCATTAAAGGTGCCAATTGGCCCAGTCATTGGCCAAAGATTAAGACTGACACCTATATGTATGACATAGAAGGACCAATAGCGCTAAAGTTAGTGCTACCCCTTTGAGATGGATATTTGAATGTAAAACAGGAGTTTTTACTCCTTTTGTAGTTGAAAAATCCATATCAATCTGTGGGAAGAGACATCTTACAACAGTTAGGATTATAATTGAGTACTTCAGCTTTTTATACAGGGCTGCTATTAAAGGCCTGCCTACACTCTCACCTGTTCCCATTCAATGGAAAACTAATACACCAATGTGGGTAAAACACTGGCCCTTAGCTAGTGAAAACAATTCAGGCCTTATTGGATATAATCCAGGAGCAACTTGACCAAGGACACTTACAACCTTCTCTAAGTCCTTGGATTTCCCCTGTATTTGTTGTAAAAAAAAGAAATCTGGAAAATGGAGGATGTTGACTGATTTAAGAAAAGTAAATGAACAAATGGAAACTATGAGAACTCTTCAGCTTGGACTTTCATGTCCTACTCAATGGCCTAGAAAATGGTCTCTTTGGGTTTCAGACAATAAAGATTGTTTCTATTCTGTCCCTCTGGATAAGGAGGATATTAAAAGATTTGCCTTTTCACTACCCAGTGTTAATTTAGCTAAGCCTTATAGAAGATATGAATGGACAGTTTTGCCACAGGGAATGAAAGGTAACCTTACTATGTATCAAATGTGTGTGGCTGCTGCTCTTATTCCAGTAAGAAAGCATTTCCAAAAGATATGTTGTTATATTATATGGATGACATTTTGGGGTGTGCACTTGAGGCACAAATGTTTGAAGCATGTCTACAAAATATCACAGAAACACTAAGGAACTACAAATTGCATATAGCTCCAGGAAAAATTCAAAGACATGCTCTTTTTCAATATTTAGAATATGAAGTATATCCTAAGGTGTCTATAGTACAAAAGCTTTCTTTAAGAATAGATAAGTTGAACACCTTAAATTACTTTCAGAAGTTGATAGGAGATATCCAATAGATGCTTCAGTGTTAGGCTTAACTACCTATCAAATTAAAACCATTATATGACATTTTAAAAGAAGACTCTGCTTTAAACTCACCATGCCAGCTTACAGAAGAAGTTCAAGAGGCTCTGAGAGAAGGTGAACTGCTTAATCTAATATGGTTGAAAAAATTATTCAGAAACCCTTGGAAACATCAGTTTTTGCTACAAAAGAGGCACCCACAGCAATCAAGGAGATAGTGTGATATGTTAGGATTATTACTAGGTGCTAAGTCGGTTGTCTGATACTTAATAATTCTCTAGTTCAGAGTTCACACCTTTAAAGGAGTTTGCTCATTGGTTCTGTAAGGAGTTCCCACAAGCCCATGGAGTACCCAAAAGCCCATTCTCTGGGAGGATATAAGGGTCCAATATTGAGTCTGGAAGGAGTCTGGGAGTGAGTCAAGAGGAGAACTTCGGGAAAGCTCGAGGAGATTCAGAGCTAGGAATTAGGGGATTTGCAAGTTCAGAAGATTCACAAATCTAAAGGAAAAGCCTGCTCAAGGACTTCCAGGAGATTTACAACTAGGATTGAATTCTGGGAAAACTACAATCCCACACTCTTGGAAACAGAATCTGATTCTACCACTTCTACCTTCTTGCTGACTGGAGGCTTTGGATTCAGAGGGAGCTAGAGACTGAAAGTTGGCTGGAGACATTCTGACAGGAATTAAAGCCAAGGCTGCCTCCAGAAGCCTCCCAAGAAACCTGCTCCCAGAGAAAAAAGATTTACAGACAAGAAACCTGCTCCCAGAGAAGGATCACAATTTAGAGACAACAGAACTTTACATTTTGGCACCCAATATGGGGCAAGGAATTTTGCTTATCCTGACTCTGGCTGATTCTGAGCACTTCAGGGAGCTATCCTGGATATCACAGTGATAAGAGTACCCACTGCTCCAAGCACAACAAGACCAAAGCCTTACTTCTTACACAATTTATGTGGCTAGAATTTTATTAAAGACCATTAAGCAGGCTGTACAATTATCTGGGATGAGACCTGACACCTTTTATACTAATGCACACATTATTGTATGCTGTGACAACATCCCAGTGTGTCAAATTTTATTGCACCCAGCTCCAAATTTCACACATGGGTCTCCATTAAAGATAACTGGAATATTATTTAATTGGAAATGGATTTTTGAAGAAAAAGTTTCTAAGGTTCCTCTTAAAGGACCAACAATCTTTACAGATGCATCCAAACATAACATTTGTGCCATATACTCTCATGACATAATAATAAAGAGAGTACATTTCAATCCACTGAGTAGAATGAATACTATGTCATCATGCTAGCTCTTACTTTTTATCCAGGAGATGTAACTATAATATCTGATGCAGCCTATTCAGTAGGTGTGGTACAAAGAATTGCCACAGCCCAAACAAAATGTGTAGCTTCTAATATGTAACAGCTCTATTTTTTAAAATACTTTAATACTTTTTATTTACCAGATATATGCATGGGAAATTTTACAACACTGACAATTGCCAAATCTTTGGTTCTAATTTTCCTCTCCTTCCCCCACCCAAGATAACAGGTTGACCAATACATGTTAAATATGTTAGAGTATAAATAAAATACAATACATGGATACATGACCAAACAGTTTCTTTTTGCTGTACAAAAATAATTGGACTTTGAAATAGTGTACAATTAGCCTGTGAAGGAAATCCAAAATGCAGGTGGACAAAATTAGAGGGATTGGGAATTCTATGTAGTGGTTCATAATCATCTCCTACAGTACTTTTGCAGGGTGTAGCTGGTTCAGTTCATTACTGCTCTATTGGAACTGATTTGCTTCATCTCATTGTTGAAAATGGCCACATCCATCAGAATTGGTCATCATACAGTATTGTTGTTGAAGTATACAACTCAGCATCAGTTCATATACGTTTTTCCAGGCCTTTCTGAAATCATCCTGTTGGTCATTTCTTACAGAACAATAATATTCCATAATATTCATATACCACAATTTATTCAACTAATCTCTCATTGATGGGCATCCATGTAGTTTCCAATTTCTGGCCACCACAAAGAAGGTTGCCACAAACATTCTTGCATATACAGGTCCCTTTCCCTTCTTTAAGATCTCTTTGGGATACAAACCCAGTAGCAACACTGCTGGGTCAAAGGGTAGGCACAGTTTGATAACTTTTTGAGCATAGTTCCAAATTGCTCTCCAGAATGGCTGGATGTATTCACAGTTCCACCAACAATGTATCAGTGTCCCTGTTTTCCCATATGCCCTCCAACTTTCTGCATTACCTTTCCCTGTCATTCTAGCCAATCTGACAGGTGTGTAGTGGTAACTCAGAGTTGTCTTAATTTGCATTTCTCTGATTAATAATGATTTGGAGTATCTTTTCACATGTCTAGAAATAGTTTCAATTTCTTCATCCGAGAATTGTCTTTTCATATCCTTTGACCACTTATCAACTGGAGATTGGCTTGATTTCTTATAAATTAGAGTCAGTTCTCTACATATTTTGGAAATAAGGCCTTTTCTGAACCTTTCACTATAAAAATCTTTT
Organism: Sminthopsis crassicaudata; assembly: GCF_048593235.1. Classification (NCBI taxonomy): domain Eukaryota; kingdom Metazoa; phylum Chordata; class Mammalia; order Dasyuromorphia; family Dasyuridae; genus Sminthopsis; species Sminthopsis crassicaudata. The sequence continues at coordinate 452,648,433 of NC_133617.1, forward strand.
CCCAGTTTATTGTTTCCCTTCTAATCTTATCTCCATTAGTTTTGTTTGTAAAAAAAAATTTCAATTCCATATAATCATTTTGTGATTAATAATGATCTCTAGTTCCTCTTTTGACATGAATTCATTCCTCTTCCACAGGTCTGAGAGGTAAACTATCCTATGTTCATCTAATTTATTTATACTTTCAGTCTTTATTCCTAGGTTATGAATCCATATTGACCTGACCTTTTAGTGTACTATGTTAAGTGTGGGTCAATGCGTAGTTTATGCCATATTAATTTCCAATTTTCCCAGCAATTTTTGTCAACAATGAGTTCTTATCCCAAAGGCTGGGGACCTTGGGTTGGTCAAACACTAGGTTATAAGAGTTATTGATTATTTTGTCCTTTGGACCTAACCTATTGCACTGATCAACTAGTCTATTTCTTAGCCAATACCAAATGGTTTTGGTAATGGTTGCTTTATAATATTATTTTAGATCTGGTACAGCTAGACCACCTTAATTTGATTTTTTCATTAATTCCCTTGAAATTCCTGACCTTTATTTTTCTATATGAACTTTGTTGTTATTTTTTCTAGTTCACTAAAATAGTTTTTGGGGATTCTGATTGGTATAGCGCTAAATAAATAGATTAGTTTAGGTAGTATTGTCATCTTTACTATATTTGCTCGCCCTATCCAAGAGCATTTAATATTTTTCCAATTGGTTAGATCAAACTTAATTTGTGTGGAATGTGTTTTGTAGTTTTGCTCATATAGTTTCTTATTTTCCCTTGGCAGATAGATTCCTAAATATGTTATACTATTGGTAGTTGCTTTAAATGGAATTTGTCTCTGTAACTCTAACTGTTGGATTTTGTTAGTGACATGTAAGAATGCTGATGATTTATGTGGGTTTATTTTGTATCCTGCAACTTTGCTAAAGGTGTGGATTATTTCTAATAGCTTTTTAAGAGAATCTTTGGGGTTCTCTACGTATACCAAAGAATGACAATTTGATTTGCTCATTACCTACTCTAATTCCTTTAATATCTTTCTCCACTCTTATTGCCAAAGCTACCATTTCTAATACAATATTGAATAGTAATGGTGATAGTGGACAACCTTGTTTCACCCCTGATTTTAATGGCAATGATTGCAATTTTTCCCCATTACATATGATGCTTAGTGATGGTTTTAAATAGATGCTATTGATTATTTTAAGAAAAAGTACATTTATTCCTATACTCTCAAGTGTTTTTAATAGAAATGGATGTTTGATTTTATCAAATGCTTTTTCTGCATCTATTGAGATGATTATATGTTTTTTGTTAATTTGGTTATTAATATGGCTAATTATACTGATAGTTTTCTTAATATTGAACTAGCTCTGCATTTCTGGTATAAATCCTACTTTATCATGATGGATTATCCTGGGAATAATTATCTGTACTCTTTTTGCTAATTTAAGATTTTAGCATCAATATTCGTTAGGGAGATTCGCCTATAATATTTTCTCCATTTTCAACCTATCTGGTTTGTGTATCAGTACTGTGTCTGTGTCATAAAAGGAATTTGGTAGGACTCACTCATTCCCTATTTTTTTCAAATACTTTATATAACATTGGAGCTAATTTTCTTTGAATGTTTGGTAGAATTCACCTGTGCATCCATCTGTTACTGGAGATTTATTTCTTAGGGAATTGATTAATAGTTTGTTCTACTTTTTTTTTCTGAAATGGGGCTATTTAAGCAATTTACTTCCTCCTCTGTGAATCTGGAAAGCCTATATTTTTGGAGGTAGTCATCCATTTCACTTAGGTTATCAATTTTATTGGCATAAAATTTGGCAAAGAAACTCCTTTTTATTTCTCTAATTTCCTCTTCATTTGTGGAAAGTTCCCCCTTTTCATTTTTAAGACTAACAATATGATTTTCCTCTCTCCTTTTTCTAATCAGATTTACCAAAGGTTTATCTATTTCATTAGTTCCCCCTTTTCATTTTTAAGACTAACAATATGATTTTCCTCTCTCCTTTTTCTAATCAGATTTACCAAAGGTTTATCTATTTCATTGGTTTTTTTTCATAAAACCAACTTTTAGTTTTATTTATTAGTTCAATAGTATTTTTACTTTCAATATTATTGAAAATAATTATTATTACTTTTAACTTTAGGATTTCAAAGTTACTATTTGATTAGGGGGGTTTAATTTGGTCTTTTTCTAGCTTTTTATGTTGCAAGCCCAATTCATTGATCTTAACTTTCTCTATTTTCTTCAAGTAAGCCCCCAAAGATATAACATTTCCCCTTATTACTACTTTAGCTGCATCCCACAAATTTTGGTATGATATCTCATCATTGTCATTATCTTGAGTGAAATTATTGTGTTTATAATTTGCTGGTTCACCCATTCTTTAAGATGAGATTATTTAGTTTCCAAATACTTTTTAATCTAGTTACCCCTAACTTTTTGTTGAATGTAGTTTTTATTGCATCATGATTTGAAAAGAAAGGATTTACTATTTCTGCCTCCCTATATTTAATTTTGAGATCTTTATGTCCTATATATAGTCAATTTTGTATAGGTTCCATGAACTGCTGAAAAGAATGTATACTCCTTTCTATCATGCTTCAGTTTTCTCCAAAGAAAAAGGTAAAAAGAACTCTTGAGAACTGTATCTCTGTTGTGGATATACAGAAAGTCCACATGGATAATTTGATTTTACTGATGTAATATAAAAAAGGGGAAGTAGGAAAGGGAAGGGGATATTATCAGAAAAAGAGGAAGGAGAGATAAAAAGAGGGAAACTACATCCCAGGAAGAGGCATAGAAAATCTACCACATCTGAGGGACTTTAGAGAGGGGGAGAAACATTGTGTGAATCTTACTCTCATCAGAATAGGCTCAAAGAGTAAATAATTGACATATTTGTTTTTCAGAGAATTCTCTCTCACCTCATTAAAAGTGGGGAGAGGAAAAGAAAAAAGGAAAAGGGGAATAAGGGAAGGGTACAAGGAAGGAGGAGTGACTTAAAAGGCGGGGGGTGTGATACTAAAAAGGGAGGGCTGCGCATCACAAGTGGGGTCTATAATTTAAATATTGGGGAAGGGGTTTAGGGTGGCCTAGGGAAAAGCATAATCTGGGGATAATATGATGGCAGGAAATACAGAATTAGTAATTATAACTGTAAATGGGAATGGGATGAACGCTCCCATCAAATGGAGACGGATAGCAGAGTGGATCAAAAACCAGAACCCTACAATATGTTGTTTACAGGAAACACACTTAAAGCAGGGAGATACATACAGAGTAAAGGGAAAAGGTTGGAGCAGAATCTATTATGCTTCAGGTAAAGCCAAAAAAGCAGGGGCAGCTATCCTTATCTCAGATCAAGCAAAAGCAGAAGTTGATCTAGTTAAAAGAGATAAGGAAGGAAACTATATCCTGCTGAAAGGTAGCATAAATAATGAAGCCATATCAATACTAAACATATATGCACCAAGTTGTATAGCATCTAACTTTATAAAGGAAAAGTTAAGAGAATTGCAAGAAGAAATAGACAGTAAAACTATAATAGTGGGAGATCTCAACGTTGCACTCTCAGATTTAGACAAATCAAATGACAAAACAAATAAGAAAGAAATTTAAAAAGGTAAATAGAACATTAGAAAAACTAGGTATGATAGACCTTTGGAGAAAACTGAATGGCAATAGAAAGGAATATACTTTCTTCTCAGCAGTTCATGGATCCTATACAAAAATTGACCATATATTAGGACATAAAGATCTCAAAATTACATGTAGGAAGGCAGAAATAATAAATGCCTTCTTCTCAGATCACAATGCAATAAAAGCTACATTCAGTAAAAAGTTTGGGGTAAATAGACCAAAAAGTAATTGGAAACTGAATAATCTCATCTTAAAGAATGACTGGGTGAAAAAGCAAATTCTAGAAACAATTAACAATTTCACCCAAGATAATGAAAATGATGAGACATCATACCAAAATCTGTGGGATGCAGCTAAAGCAGTAATAAGGGGAAAATTTATATCTTTAGAGGCTTATTTGAAGAAAATAGAGAAAGAGAAGATTAACAAATTGGGCTTGCAACATAAAAAGCTAAAAAAGACCAAATTAAAAACCCCCAATCAAAAATTAAACTTGAAATACAAAAATTAAAAGGAGAAATCAATAATATTGAAAGTAAAAAAACTATTGAATTAATAAATAAAACCAAGAGTAAGTTTTATGAAAAAGCCAATAAAATAGATAAACCTTTGGTAAATCTGATCAGAAAAAAGAAAGAGGAAAATCAAATTGTTAGTCTTACAAACGAAAAGGGGGATCTTTCCACCAATGAAGAGGAAATTAGAGAAAAAATAAGGAGTTTCTTTGCCCAATTTTATGCCAATAAAATTGATAACCTAAGCGAAATGGAGGACTTCCTCCAAAAATATAGGCTTCCTAGATTAACAGAGGAGGAGATAAATTGCTTAAATAGTCCTATTTCAGAAAAAGAAATAGAACAAGCTATTAATCAACTCCCCAGGAAAAAATCCCCAGGATCAGATGGATTTACATGTGAATTCTACCAAACATTGAAAGAATAATTAGCCCCAATGCTATATAAACTATTGGAAAAAATAGGGGATGAAGGAGTCCTACCAAACTCCTTTTATGACACAGACATGGTACTGATACCTAAACCAGGTCGATCGAAAACTGAGAAAGAAAATTATAGAACAATTTCCTTAATGAATATTGATGCTAAAATCTTAAATAAGATATTAGCAAAAAGACTTCAGAAAATCATCCCCAGGATAATACATTATGATCAAGTAGGATTTATTCCAGGAATGCAGGGCTGGTTTAATATTAGGAAAACTATTAGTATAATTGACCATATTAATAATCAAATTAATAAAAAACCATATGATCATCTCAATAGATGCAGAAAAAGCATTTGACAAAATCCAACATCCATTCCTACTTAAAACACTTGAGAGTATAGGAATGAATGGACTATTCCTTAGAATAATCAGGAGCATATATATAAGACCATCATTAAGCATAATATGCAATAGAAATAAACTGCAACCTTTCTCAGTAGGATCAGGAGTGAAACAAGGTTGCCCACTATCACCATTACTATTCAATATAGTACTAGAAATGCTAGCCTCGGTAATAAGAGCCAAGAAAGAGATTCAAGGAATTAAAGTAGGAAATGAGGTAATCAAACTATCACTTTTTGCAGATGACATGATGGTATACATAGAGAAACCCAAAGAATCTGCTAAAAAGCTATTAGAAATAATTCAGAATTTCAGCAAAGTGGCAGGATACAAAATAAATCCACATAAATAATCAGCATTTTTATATATCACCAACAAAATGCAACAGCAAGAGATACAAAGAGAAATTCCATTCCAAACAAATGTTGAGAGTATAAAGTATCTGGGAATCCATCTACCATAGAATAGTCAGGAATTATATGAGAAAAATTACAAAACACTTGCCACAAAAATAAAGTCAGATTTAAATAATTGGAAAGACATTCAGTGCTCTTGGATAGGCCGAGCGAATATAATAAAGATGACAATACTCCCCAAACTAATCTATTTATTTAGTGCTAGACCAATCAGACTCCCAAGAAACTATTTTAATGACCTAGAAAAAAATAATAACAAAATTCATATGGAAGAATAAAAGGTCGAGAATTGCAAGGAAACTAATGAAAAAAAAAAAGTCAGAGGAAGGTGGTCTAAGTGTACCTGATCTAAAGCTATATTATATAGCAGCAGTCACCAAAACCATTTGGTATTGGATAAGAAATAGACCGGTCTATCAGTGGAACAGATTAGATAGAAAGGACAAAAAAGGGTACATCTATAGCAATCTAATCTTTGACAAACCCAAAGATACCAACATTAGGGACAAAAATTCATTATTTGGAAAAAATTGTTGGGAAAACTGGAAATTAGTATGGCAGAAATTAGATATGGATCTACACTTAACACCATATACCAAGATAAGATCAAAATGGGTCCATGATTTAGGCATAAAGAATAAGATAATAAATAGATTAGAGAAACAGAAAATAGTCTACCTCTCATACCTGTGGAGGGGGAAGGAATTTATGACCAGAGGATAACTAGAGATCATTATTGATCACAAAATAGAAGATTTTAGAAGAAACTAAAAAGTTTCTGTACAAAAAATACTAATGCAAATAAGATTAGAAGGGAAGTAACAAATTGGGAATAATTTTTAAAAGTAAAAGTTCTGACAAAGGTCTCATTTCCAAAATATATAGAGAACTGACCCTAATTTATAAGAAATCAAAGCATTCTCCAATTGATAAATGGTCAAAGGATATGAACAGACAATTCTCAGATGATGAAATTGAAACTATTTCCACTCATATGAAAGAGTATTCCAAATCACTACTGATCTGAGAAATGCAAATTAAGACAACTCTGAGATACCACTACACACCTGTCAGATTGGCTAAGATGACAGGAACAAATAATGATGAATGTTGGAGGGGATGTGGGAAAACTGGGACACTGATCCATTGTTGGTGGAGTTGTGAAAAAATCCAACCATTCTGGAGAGCAATTTGGTGTAACGAGCTGTTGTCTCCAGAAGCTGCCGGATCACTCTCTGGGAAGAGATCTGCTGTGTCTTCTACTCAAATCTCTCCAACAGATTCTTCTTCCTGTAACGAACCGTTGTCTCCAGGCAGTTGCTGTTAACTCTTGTCCAGAGAAGTGACTTCCCTTCCTGCAGAGAGCCCCGTCAGGCCTGATGTAATGCAGAGACCCTTCTCCTTGAATCCTGGCTCTGAATCTCCTCCAGCTCTTATCCTTCTCCAGGCAGACTCACTTTCCAGGCCCACTGTTCTCTCTTTTATTCTCCCAGAGAATGGGCGTGGGATAATGCAAGGGCTTCTGGGAAGAACCACCTCAGCCAATGAGCCTGCTCCTTCCATCAAGTCAACATGAGTTCTCACCTTGTAATTGTCCAACCTGAATTCTCACCTTGTCAGTATCCAGACAACCCGAGTTCTCACTTAGTAATCCTAACATCTCCCCCTTTCTTTTGATTTAGAACATAGGACAGTCATGACCTTGAAACATAAATCCATCAATATGGGAAGTATTACACATAATTACATAAATTACATAAGCACATAGTAACATAATACATGTTAGAAGTATATAACAAATAACATAATCAAATAATCATAAATTGAAAATTTATAAATGTCCATAAGTCCATTGTCCATTAGTCTCATCTTGTGTGAGGAAGTCCAGTAATTCCTGCTGGTTTTTAAAGTTCTTTAACAGTCTTCTTATTATCCATGCTCTTTCAGTGTCAGATGTTTCTTAGATCTTCTCCTTTATTTTGAGGTCTTTCTCTTTTTCTGTCTCTCTCTGATGGACAAGGCGAATATGACTCGTTGGCACCCATCTGATTCCTTCTCCTGCTGAAGAAATACAAGCAAACCCTCTCTCCCAGGCAGTTAACCTATTTAATTACATTCTATTTACCACTTTCTAAATCTCTTCTCATCATCTGGCAATTACATTGGAATTGTTTGCACTGGACACAGCCCTGTTGGTTTAAAAGGCCTGTATTCTCCCCAAGTGTAATCCATTTTTGCAATCTGATTGCCTTTTGGCTCACTTATCAGGTAATCCTGTTCTGCCATGTGATTGCTTTTCTGCTGGTTGATCAAATCAGAGTCCTGACCTTCTAAAGACTCTTTGGGTATAACATCAGCTGCCATCATGCCCCAAGTCTTTTTTGCCTGGGGCCCAGGTCCAGGGCCCCTCATCCCATTTCCCAGAATTAATCTACACTCTGATGTCCAATGGAGTCCTCTGTTGCATTTTGGACATGGGGTTTTAGGTCTTCTCTCACTCTGTCTTCTCACTGTATCTCCATATCTACACTGAGCTCTTAGATGCCCAATTTTTCCACATTGAAAACATCGCCGAGTTTCTCTAGAAGGCCCTAACAATTTGGAACTAAGCCCAAAAAGTTATCAAACTGTGCATACCCTTTGACCCAGCATTGCAGCTATTGGGCTTATATCCCAAAGAAATATTAAAGAGCGGAAAGGGACCTGTATGTACCAAAATGTTTGTGGCAGCTCTTATAGTTGTAGCTAGAAACTGGAAGTTGAATGGATGCCCATAAATTGGAGAGTGGTTGGGTAAATTATGGTATATGAAGGTTATGGAATATTATTGCTCTGTAAGAAATGACCAGCAGGAGGAATACAGAGAGGCTTGGAGAGACTTACATCAACTGATGCTGAGTGAAATGAACAGAACCAGAAGATCGCTGTATGAAGAGGTATTCTGATGGAAGTGGATATCTTCAACATAAAGAAGATCCAACTCACTTCCAGTTGATCAATGATGGACAGAAATGACTACACCTAGGGAAGGAACACTGGGAAGTGAATGTAAATTGTTAGCACTACTGTCTATCTACAGAGGTTACTTATACCTTTGGAAGCTAATACTTAATGTGCAACAAGAAAATGGTATTTACACACATATATTGTATCTAGGTTATATTGTAACACATGTTAAAATGTATGGGATTACCTGTCATCGGGGGGAGGGAGTGGGGAGAAGGGGGCGATAATTTGGAAAAATGAATACAAGGGATAATATTATTAAAAAAAAAAGGATATAAAAAAATTAAAAAAAGAAGAAATAGACAGCAAAACTATAGTAGTGGGAGATCTCAACCTTGCACTTTCAGAATTAGATAAATCAAACCACAATATACATAAGAAAGAAGTCAAAGAGGCAAATAGAATACTAGAAAGTTTGATATGATAGATCTTTGGCAAAAGCTAAATGGAGACTGAAAGGAGTATACTTTCTTCTCAGCAGTTCATGGAACCTATACAAAAATTGATCATATATTAGGACATAAAAACCTCAAAATCAAATGCAGTAAGGCAGAAATAGTAAATGCATCCTTTTCAGACCACAATGCAATTAAAATTACATTTAATAAAAAGCCAGGGGAAAATAAGACCAGGAAATAATTGGAAACTAAATAATCTTATACTAAAGAATGATTGTGTAAAACAGCAAATCATAGACATAATTAATAACTTCACCCAAGAAAATGACAATAATGAGACATCATACCAAAATGTGTGGGATACAGTGAAAGCAGTAATAAGGAGAAATGTTATATCTCTAGAGGCCTACTTACATAAAATATAGAAAGAGAAGTACAACGAATTGGGCTTACAACTAAAATTTCTAGAAAAGGAATAAATTAAAAACCCCCAGACAAATGCAAAGATTGAAATTCTAAAATTAAAAGGAGAAATTAATAAAATTGAAAGCAAAATAAAAAAAGAACTATTGAATTAATTAATCAAACTAAGAGTTGGTTCTATGAAAAACCCACAAAATAGACAAGCCCTTAGTAAATCTGATTTAAAAAAGGAAAGAGGAAAATCAAATTGTTAGTCTTAAAAATGAAAAGGTAGAACCCGCCACTAATGAAAAGTAAATTAGAACAATAATTAGGCGTTCTTTGCCCAACTTTATGCCAATAAATTCAATAATTTAAAGGAAATGTAAGAATAACTCCAAAAATGTAGCTTGCCTAGATTAAGAGAGGAAGAAGCAAATAGTCCAAATAGTCCCATTTCAGAAAAAGAAATAGAACAAGTTATTAACCAACTCCCCAAGAAAAATCCCCAGGACCAGATGGATTTACATGTGAATTCTTCCAAACATTTAAAGAACAATTAACTCCAATGCTATATAAACTATTTGAAAAAATAGTGATTGAAGAAGTCCTACCAAATTCCTTTTATGACACAGACATGGTACTGATACCTAAACCAGGTAAGTTGAAAACAGAGAAAGAAAATTATAGACTAATCTCCCTAATGGATATTGATGCTAAAATCTTAAATAAAATATTAGCAAAAAGGCTACAGAAAGTCATCCCCTGTATACAGGGGATGCAGAAAAAACATTTAACAAAATCCAGTATCCATTCTTACTAAAAACACTTGGGATTATAGGAATAAATGGACTATTTTTAAAATAATCAGGAGCATATATTTAAAACTGTCTGTAAATATCATATGTAATGGTGATAAACTGGAACTTTTCCCAGTAAGATCAGGAATGAAACAAAGTTGCCCACAAACACCATTGCCATTCAATATTGTATTAGAAACGGTAACCTTGGCAATAAGAATTGAGAAAGAGATTAAAGGAATTAGAGTAGGCAATGAGTAAACCAAACTATCACTCTTTGCAGATGATATGATGGTACCCCAAAGAACCTCAAAGATTCTGCTAAAAAGTTATTAGAAATAATTCATAACTTTAGCAAAGTTGCAGGATACAAAATAAATCCACATACATTCTTAGCATTTTTATACATTATCAACAAAATCCAACAGCAAGAAATACAAAGAGAAATTCCATTCAAAATAATTGTTGATAGTATAAAATATCTGGGAATCTATCTACCAAAGGAAAGTCAGGAATTATATGAGCAAAATTACAAAACACTTGCCAGAAAAATAAAGTCAGATTTAAAGAATTGGAAAAAATATTAAGTGTTCTTGGAGATGACAATACTACCTAAAAACACTTGAATTTATTTAGCTTGAAATAGATTCCAATGAATACTTCCTTTCTTCCTATATACTACCCTTAACAAAACAGAGAGAAATCATGAAATCTTGCTCTTTTGGAGAGTGGAGAAAATCAGTATTTAGATACCTTTGGAATGTTTTGCTTCAAATAATCTTCTGGTTGAACCCACTATTTAACAAATGAGCATTAAAAACTTCATTCAATTCCATCTCCTCTTTTTATATCATGTGAACCCTGAATCATTACTTTCCAAACTAAGTGAAGTTTTTCGTCTTTGATTTTTCTCAGAATTAATATGGTTAATTCTTTTGAAAAAAAATCTCTTTTAAGAATGCTGAATTATTATATGATGTTATCTTTAAACATGAGACCTTTTCTTTATTTTACACATAGTCTAGATCTCCTTCATTTCTAATTTTTTTTTCTGAACAGTTTTTTTTTAATTTTTATTTTATTTTATAATTATAACATTTTTGACAGTACATATGCATGGGTAATTTTTTACTACATTATCCCTTGCTCTTACTTCTATTCAGATTTTTTCCCTTCCTCCCCCCAACCCCCTCCCCCAGATGGCAAGCAGTCTTATATATGTTAAATATATTACAGTATATTCTAGATACAATATATGTGTGTAGAACCGAATTTTTTGTTGCACAGGAAGAATTGGATTCAGAAGGTAAAAATAACAGTTTACACTCATTTCCCATTGTTCCTTTTCTGGATGTAGCTGGTTCTGTCCATCATTAATCAATTGGAATTGGATTAGCTCTTCTCTATGTTGAAGAAATCCACTTCCATCAGCATACATCCTCGTACAGTATCATTGTTGAAGTGTATAATGATCTTCTGGTTCTGCTTGTTTCACTCAGCATCAGTTGATGTAAGTCTCTCCAAGCCTCTCTGTATTTCTCCTGTTGGTCATTCCTTATAGAACAATAATATTCCATAACATTCATATACCAAAGTTTACCCAACCATTCTCCAATTGATGGACATCCATTCATCTTCCAGCTTCTAGCCACTATGAAAAGGGCTGCCACAAACATTTTGGCACATAGAGGTCCCTTTCCCTTCTTTAGTAGTTCCTTGGGGTATAAGCCCAGTAGTAGTATGGCTGGGTCAAAGGGTATGCACATTTTGATAACTTTTTGGGCATAATTCCAGATTGCTCTCCAGAATGGTTGGATTCTTTCACAACTCCACCAACAATGCATCAGTGTCCCAGTTTTCCCACAGCCCCTCCAACATTCATCGTTATTTGTTCCTGTCATCTTAGCCAATCTGACAGGTGTGTAATGATACCTCAGAGTTGTCTTAATTTGCATTTCTCTGATCAGTAGTGATTTGGAACACTCTTTCATGTGAGTGGATATAGTTTCAATTTCATCATCTGAAAATTGTCTGTTCATATCCTTTGACCATTTATCAATTGGAGAATGGCTTGATTTCTTAAAGATTAAAGTCAATTCTCTGTATATTTTGGAGATGAGGCCTTTATCAGAACCTTTAACTGTAAAAATTTTTTCCCAATTTGTTACTTCCCTTCTAATCTTGTTTGCATTAGTTTTGTTTGTGCAGAAACTTTTTAATTTGGTGTAATCAAAATTTTCTATTTTGTGATCAATAATGGTCTCTAGTTCTCCCTTGGACACAAACTCCTTCCTCCTCCACAAGTCTGAGAGGTAAACCATCCCATGTTCCTCCAATTTATTTATGATTTCGTTCTTTATGCCTAAATCTTGGACCCATTTTGATCTAATCTTAGTATGTGGTGTTAAATGTGGGTCCATGCCTAGTTTCTGCCATACTAATTTCCAGTTTTCCCAGCAGTTTTTGTCAAATAATGAATTCTTATCCCAAAATTTGGGATCTTTGGGTTTGTCAAAGATTAGATTGCTATTTTTATTCACTATCTTGCCCTGTGAACCTAACCTATGCCACTGATCAACTAGTCTATTTCTTAGCCAATACCAAATGGTTTTGGTGACTGTTGCTTTATAATATAGTTTTAAATCAGGTACACTTAGACCACCTTCCTCTGACTTTTTTTCATTAGTTCCCTTGCAATTCTCGACCTTTTATTCTTCCATATGAATTTTGTTGTTATTTTTTCTAGGTCATTAAAATAGTTTCTTGGGAGTCTGATTGGTATAGCACTAAATAAATAGATTAGTTTGGGGAGTATTGTCATCTTTATTATATTCGCTCGGCCTATCCAAGAACACTGAATGTCTTTCCAATTATTTAAATCTGACTTTATTTTTGTGGCAAGTGTTTTGTAATTTTGCTCATATAATTCCTGACTCTCCTTTGGTAGATATATTCCCAAATATTTTATACTATCGACTGTTATTTTGAATGGAATTTCTCTTTGTATCTCTTGCTGTTGGATTGTGTTGGTAATGTATAAAAATCCTGAGGATTTATGTGGATTTATTTTGTATCCTGCGACTTTGCTAAAATTCTGAATTATTTCTAATAGCTTTTTAGCAGAGTCTTTGGGGTTCTCTAAGTATACCATCATGTCATCTGCAAAAAGTGATAATTTGATTTCTTCATTTCCTACTCTAATTCCTTGAATCTCTTTCTCGGCTCTTATTGCCGAGGCTAGAGTTTCTAGTACTATATTGAATAGTAATGGTGATAGTGGGCAACCTTGTTTCACTCCTGATCTTACAGGGAAAGGTTCTAGTTTATCACCATTACATATGATGTTTACTGAAGGTTTTAAATATATGCTCCTTATTATTTTAAGGAATAGTCCATTTATTCCTATACTCTCAAGCGTTTTTAGTAGGAATGGATGTTGGATTTTATCAAATGCTTTTTCTGCGTCTATTTAGATGATATATGGTTTTTATTAATTTGATTATTAATATGGTCAATTATACTAATAGTTTTCCTACTATTAAACCAGGCCTGCATTCCTGGTATAAATCCCACTTGGTCATAGTGTATTATCCTGGGGATGATTTTCTGAAGTCTATTTGCTAATATCTTATTTAAGATTTCAGCATCAATATTCATTAAGGAAATTGGTCTATAGTTTTCTTTCTCAGTTTTCGATCTACCTGGTTTAGGTATCAGTACCATGTCTGTGTCATAGAAGGAATTTGGTAGGACTCCTTCAATCCCTATTTTTTCAAATAGTTTACATGGCATTGGAGTTAGTTGTTCTTTAAATGTTTGGTAGAATTCACCTGTAAATCCATCTGGTCCTGGGGACTTTTTCTTAGGAAGTTGGTTAATAGCTTGATCTATTTCTTTTTCTGAGATGGGACTATTTAGACTACTTACTTCTTCCTCTGTTAATCTGGGCAAGCTATATTTTTGAAGGTATTCTTCCATTTCATTTAAGTTATCGAATTTATCAGCATAAAGTTGAGCAAAGTAGCTCCTAACTATTGTTCTAATTTCCTCTTCATTAGTGGTGAGTTCATCCTTTTCATTTTCAAGACTATCAATTTGTTTTTTCTCTTTCCTTTTTTTAATCAGGTTTACTAAGGGTTTGTCTATTTTGTTGGTTTTTTCATAAAACCAACTCTTAGTTTTGTTAATTAATTCAATAGTTTTTTTACTTTCAATTTTATTAATCTCACCTTTTATTTTTTGAATTTCAAGTTTTGTGTTTGTCTGGGGGTTTTTAATTTGTTCCTTTTCTAGCAATTTTAGTTGTAAGCCCAATTCGTTGGCCCTCTCTTTCTCTATTTTATGCAAGTAGGCCTCTAGAGATATAAAATTTCCCCTTATTACTGCTTTGGCTGTATCCCACACATTTTGGTATGATGTCTCATTATTGTCATTTTCTTGGGTGAAGTTATTAATTATGTCTATGATTTGCTGTTTTACCCAATCATTCTTTAGTATAAGATTATTTAGTTTCCAATTATTTTTTGGTCTATTTTCCCCTGGCTTTTTATTAAATGTAATTTTGATTGCATTGTGGTCTGAAAAGGATGCATTTACTATTTCTGCCTTACTGCATTTGATTTTGAGGTTTTTATGCCCTAGTATATGATCAATTTTTGTATAGATTCCATGAACTGCTGAGAAGAAAGTATATTCCTTTCTGTCTCCATTTAGATTTCGCCAAAGATCTATCATATCAAACTTTTCTAGTATTCTAGACAGGATATAATGCCCTTCCTTATCTCTTTTAATTAGATCAATTTTTGTTTTTGCTTGATCTGAGATGAGGATGGCTACTCCTGCTTTTTTGGTTTTGCCTGAAGCATAATAGATTCTGCTCCACCCTTTTACTTTTAGTTTGAATGTCTCACCCTGTTTCAGGTGTGTTTCCTGTAAACAACATATAGTAGGATTCTGACTTTTAATCCATTCTGCTAACCGCTTCCTCTTTATGAGGCAGTTTGCCCCATTCACATTTATGGTTAGAAGGACTAATTCTATATTGCTTGCCATCCTATTAACCCCTGCTTATGCTTTTCCCCTTTCCTTCCCTTTTACCCTCCTACCCAGTGTTAAACTGGTGAACACCACTTGCTTTTCACAGCCCTCCCTTTTTAGGATCCCTCCCCTACCTTAAAGATCCTCCCCTTATTTTACCCCTTTTCCTCACAATTTCTGTATTCCCTTCCCCTTAGCTTACTCCTTCCCTTTCAATTTTCAATGAAGTGGAAGAAGTTTCACCATAAATCGAATATGTCTATTGATACATGCTATGTTCATCTCCCCCCTTTCTTTCTCTCAGATATAATAGGTTACCTTTGCCTCTTCATGAGATGTAGTACCACCACTTTACACTTTTTTATGATATAATCTCCTTTCCACCTCTAGTTTCTAAGACAAATTGTACATATGTTCTTTACATATTTTTTTGACAGAAGTATAGTTCTCAAGATTTCTTTTTACCTTTTTAGAAATCTTTTGAGTTCTGTATTTGAAGATGAAACCTTTTATGTAGGTCTGGTTTTTTCATCAAAAATAGATGGAATTAATTTATTTCGTTAAATGTCCATCTTCTTCCCTGGAAAACAATGCTCATTCTTGCTGGGTAAGTTATTCTTGGCTGCATACCAAGTTCCTTAGCCTTTCAGAATATCATGTTCCAGGCCCTGTGTTCTTTTAATGTGGACGCTGCTAGATCCTGAGTTATCCTTATTGTGGATCCTCCATATCTGAATTGGTTTTTTCTAGCAGCTTCCAATATGTTTTCCTTTGTCTGATGGTTCTTGAACTTGGCCACTATGTTTCTTGGCGTTTTGATTTTAGGGTCCCTTTCAGTAGGTGATCGATGAATTTTTTCAATGTCTATTTTACCCTCTGTTTCCAGAATGTCTGGGCAGTTCTCTTTGATAATTTCCTTGAAAATGGTGTCCAAGCTCTTTTTTTCCTCCCATTTTTCAGGGAGTCCGATTATTCTCAAATTGTCTCTCCTGGATCTGTTTTCCATGTCTGTTGTCTTTCTGGTAAGGTACTTGACATTCTTTTCAATTGTTTCATTTCTCTGGTTTTGCTTGACTACCTCTTGCTTTCTCCTTGAGTCATTCATTTCTACTTGTTCCAGTCTAATTTTCAATGATGTATTTGCTTCACTCACTTTTTTTATATCTCTTTGTAATTGTCCAATTGAGTTTTTATCTTCTATGGAATTTTTTTCCATTTTATCCATTTTATTTATTAGAGAGCTGATTTCTTTTTCCATCTCACTAATCCTGTTTTCCTTGGAGTTGTTTACCTTTTCCAGCTCACTAATCCTGTTTTCCTTGGAGTTGTTTACCTTTTCCAGCTCACTAATCCTATTTTCCTTGGAGTTGTTTACCTTTTCCAGCTCACTAATCTTGTTTCTCAATGATTTGATTTCTTTATCCACTCTGTCTTTGAATGCATGGGATGACTTCTCCAGGCTCTCTTGCCAAGCTTCCCTTTCCTTTTCCCATTTCTCTTCCAGCTCTCTTGTGAGAGCCTTTTTGATTTCCTCTATGAGGTTCTTTTGTATTGAGGAGCAGCTTATATCCCTCCCAGGGGATACATCTGGGGACATTCTGTTCCTAGTCTCCTCAGCATTTGAAGTCTGCTCCCTCTCCACACAGAAGCTGTCAATGGTTAGAGCCCTTTTGAATTTTTTGTTCATTTTGTCAGAGTAGGAATCAAAGAAAACAAACTGACAAGAGAA
Organism: Sminthopsis crassicaudata; assembly: GCF_048593235.1. Lineage (NCBI taxonomy): Eukaryota > Metazoa > Chordata > Mammalia > Dasyuromorphia > Dasyuridae > Sminthopsis > Sminthopsis crassicaudata. The sequence goes on from NC_133617.1 coordinate 452,665,216, forward strand.
ACAATTGGTCTGTTTTGCGGGGGATGGGGTTGGATGGTATTAATGGGCTTCCTCTACAGACTGGAGGCCACTAACACAACAGAGATGACTGTACTGAGTCTGTGCTCTGAGGCTCTGAGAACACGCTGAGTCAGTCCAGGTGGGGGTTGGGGGTGGCCGGGCTCTGAGAGACGCTGGCTTTCTGGTGTTTTAATCTTCACCTCTGGTGTTTACACCCTCTCCACTGCTCCTGGCTTGCTGCCAAGACGGAGTATCCACACTGGGGCAAAAGCCCTTTCACAGAAACGGCAGAGATCACACCCCTCCCCTTCAGGTCTGAGCTGTGTGAGCTGCCTGTCTTGCTCTGGCTGCCTGCCCTCAGTCTGCGCCCAGTCTGATTGACCCTCCCCTGAGCAAACACAGACCTTTTCTGGCGACTTTCAAGGATGTCTTCTCTTGGTGATATTTTGTGGATTTCTTTCTGGGTCAAGCATTAAGTCAGAGGCTTGTCATGAAGTAAGTTCTGAGAGAAAACGAGGAGCTCAAGCAGCTGTCTGCCTCCATGCCGCCATCTTGGCCGGAAGTCCTCCTGAACAGTGTTGAATAATTTTTCTTGATATAATTTGATATGTGCACCATCTTGAATTGGCTGAATACAGAATAGTTTTTGTTTGACCTCCCTGCTCTGAGAATTGAGAATTAATTTCTGTTGTGTATATTAGGAATAGCAAAAAGAGTTAAGCTGATGCTTCTCTTTGCTGTTGTCCTGTGAATATCACTAAATTAAACTTCACATTCTAAGTCTAATACTTCATTGACATTTTCATATTTAATTTGCAGAAATATAATACTTTATTTTGTACTTTATCAAAGTTTGGATTTATTGCATCTATTTTTCCTCTAAAAGATCAATGATTTTTAGTATGTCTCACTGAGCTTTGTCTCTGATGTAAATGTTTCTGCTTTGTAGAGATTTCATGGGTTCTTCCAATGAAGCTAGTACTTGACTTACACTGTCTCATTGAATTTCTGCATTTTAAAAATTTGTCTTCCATTCATTTTTAAGTTTGTCTGTTTATTATTGTATTCTCTTTTAATTCACTAATTCTCTTGCAAATATCCTTTTAGGAACTGTCCTTTCACCAGTTATTTAAAAAGCCTTTATTAAGGGCTTTATGTACCAAGCACTATACTAAACATGGGAATAGAATGAATAAATGAAAACAGTCTTTGCTTTCAAGCAATTCACATTAGTCAACATTTAGTTGTAAAAATAATACATACATATAATTGTGCATATATTAGTTATGTGTGTATATATAAATATATATAAATACGTATGTATGTACATGATATATACAGTGTAAGTAAAAGGTGATATTAGATGGAAGATACTTCTTACATAAAGTGGGATTTGACAGAATCTAGAAAGGACCCAGGGAAGAAGAAGATAAAGGAATAGTCTAGGCATAATATACAGGCAGTAAAAAGACAGGAAGTCAGGAAATTTAAGTTGTGTATATTAGGAATAGCAAAAAGAGTCAGTGCCACTTGATTGTAGAGTACATGGAAGGAAATAAGATCTGGAAAAAGAAACACACAGGTTGAGAAGGACTTTAAAAGCCAATTAGGTTGTACAGCAAAATAACTGGACATGTATACATATATTGTATTTAATTTATACTTTAACATATTTAACATGTATTGGTCAACCTGCCATCTGGGGGAGAGTTGGGGGAAAGGAGGGGAAAAATTGGAACAAAAAGTTTGGCAATTGTCAATGCTGTATAATTACCTATGCATATATCTGGTAAATAAAAACTATAATAAAAAAAGCCAAGTAGGGTCATTATTAATCAGAGAAATGCAAATTAAGACAATTCTCAGATACCTCTACACACCTGTCACATTGGCTAGAATAAAAGGGAAAAGTAATGCAGAATGTTGGAGGGGATGTGGGAAAACTGGGACACTGATACATTGTTGATGGAATTGTGAATACATCCAGCCATTCTGGAGAGCAATTTGGAACTATGCTCAAAAAGTTATCAAATTGTGCATACCCTTTGATCCAGCAGTGTTACTACTGGGCTCATATCCCAAGAAATTTTAAAGAAGGGAAAGGGACCTGTATGTGCAAGAATGTTTGTGGCAGCCTTCTTTGTAGTGGCCAGAAACTGGAAACTGAGTGGATGCTCCTCAATTGGAGAATGGCTGAATAAATTGTGGTATACGGATATTATGGAATATTATTATTCTGAAAGAAATGACCAGCAGGATGATTTCAGAAAGGCCTGGAGAGACTTGCCTGAACTGATGCTGAGTGAAATGAGCAGGAGCAGAATATCATTATATACTTCAACAACAATACTATATGATGATCAATGCTGATGGACATGGCCCTCTTCAACAATGAGATGAATCAAATCAGTTCCAATAGAGCAGTAATGAACTGAACCAGCTACACCCAGGGAAAGAACTCTGGGAGATGACTATGAACCACTATATAGAATTCCTAATCCCTCTAGTTTTGTATACCTGCATTTTTTTATTTCCTTCACAGGTTAATTGTATATTATTTCAAAGTCCATTTTTTGTACAGCAAAATAACTGTTTGGACATGTATACATATATTGTATTTAACTTATACTTTAACATATTTAACATGTATTGGTCAACTTGCCATCTGGGGCAAGGGGTGGGGGGAAGGAAGAGAAAAGTTGAAACAAAAGGTTTTTGCAGTTGTCAATGCTGAAAAATTACCTATGCATATATCTTGTAAATAAACAGCTATAATAAATAAATAAATTTTTAAAAAGCCAATTAGGATTTAAAATTTGATCCTGTAGGTATATATAGGCTATAGGAAAATTTGTTCAAGGCAAGCTGAGGTGGAGGAGATATATAGTTAGCCATAAAGGCTTGTTTGTTTGTTTGTTTGTTTGTTTTTAAATCACATTGGCAAGTGACTGGAAAATGGATTAATAGGCAGATACTTGTTGCATGGAAATTAACAAGAAGACAACTGCAGTAGATTAGAGTAAGATGATAGTTGCCTATGCGAGAATGATAGCTATATGAAACAAAAAGACATATGTGAATGATGTAGCCTTCTCATTTGTAGGATCATATCACATTTATGGCTCATTCCTTGGATTTTTCACTTCAATTAGAGCCTCCATTCTAAGGATAGTGTCCAGCTCTGATATGTTCCTTCTATTCTTCTCTAGCATCCACTAGATTCTCTAGGCTTCCTTCTTCACAATGCCTCATGTGATTCCTTTTTTCATCCTTAGAATGTAAGTTTGAGGACATGAATGTTATTTTTTGTTTATACTTGTCTTCCCAGTGTTTAGAATAATACCTAGACATAATAATACCTAGACATAAGAATTTAATAAATTGCTTCCATAGTTGATGTTGGGAAATTACATTTTCATTTTCATTGTTTTATTAATATTATACCATTTGAGAGATTATTACAGTTATTTCACTTTCTCTTCTGGATTTCAAATAGTACAATCGATTTCTTTTCTAGAGATCTCTTTATAAACCCTTTCCCCTATGCTACTTGTTCACTGAAGGACTGACTTACTTTTTAATAAATTCTCTTTGATTATTTTAAGTGAGATTTTTGTTGTAAAATCTTTCTAGTTTTATTATAGTAGCATAACATTACATATCTTAACAGGGTTAAAATGGCTTCACTATTCTTTCTAAAAATTATTTATAATAAAAAATACCATAAAAAAGAATTGGAGCTAAATTATAATGGGAAGTAGACATAAAATAAGTATATCCTGCCTAGTATTTTTTTTTACTATTCTCTTTACTGATTGTGGCAAGTGAAATTCAATATGAATCACATTTAAGAACAGCAAAGGCTGGGTGAGGGTGGCCAGGTCCTGTGAACTATGGCGTTTTGGAGTATACTCTACCTTTGGCATTTGTGGAACTTCTTGGCTGATGCAACCAAAGCAAAGCAACCAACCTATGTTGGATTCCTCCCTGCAAATTCTCCACCCTCAGAGACTGCCTCCCACCCCTGAACACTCAGAGGGAGCTAGCCTCCATGTTCTGCCTCCCAGGAGTGACTTAGCATGACCATAGCACAGGGCTCTGCCCAGGGCAGTCACACTTCTGTACAGCAAAGGATTTCCACAATATGGCCATTCTTCACAACACATTTGCAGGACAGCTACTGTCCTTTTGTCCCTGTTTTGTATAGGAAGCTGGGAACCTCCTTGTCCTGAAGGCAGACCTCAAGAGCTTTTTAAAAAATGAGTAAAATATCAAAGTAAGCTCTAACTATAGATAGCTTCTGTACAGAGAGCAGATTTCCAACCCTGAGGAGACTAATAGCAGACAGTCTCCAGACAAAATCCCAAAGCAGGATATAACCTGGTCCCCAACCCACAAGCTCTCCTAGCATAAATTATAATAGATCTTAAAAGGGAGCTAGAAGAAAAATGGGAAAAGGAAAGGGAAGCTCTGCAAGAGAGTATAGAAAAGGCATATAACTAATAAAAAAAAAGATATGATAAAGTGGAAAAAGAAAATATCTTCCTGAAATGTGAATTGAAAAAGCTAAAGAACTCCTAGGGAAACAGAACTTGTGAATTGGAAGAGATAAAGAACTCCCAGGAAGGTAAGATTTGTGAATTGTAAAAAGAAAATAACTCATTAAAAATAGGGAATTGGAAAAAAAAGTCCATAGAGCAAAACAACTGATTTAAAAACTCAATTTGACATATACAAAAAGGAGTTTAAAAAGTTAATGAAGAAAATAACTCATTAAAAACCAGAAACTAAACAAATGGAAATGAATAATTCATTGAGACAACAAGAATCAAACAAGCAAAACCAAAAAAACTGGAAAAATAGAAAAAAAATGTTATATATCTCCTTGGAAAAACAACAGATCTGGAAAATAGATCTAGGAGAGCTAATCTAAGAATTATTGGGCTTCCTAAAAACCATGATGAAAAAAAGAGCCTAGACACTATTTTGTAGGAAATCATCAGAGAATTGCCCAGAAGGAAAAATAGGCATTGAAAGAATTCATCAAACACCTTCTGAAAGACACCCCAAAATAAAAACTCCAAAGGAATATTATGGGTAAATTTCAGAAATATCAGAGTAAGGAAAAACATTACAAGCAGCCAGAAACTATAAGGATCTAGCAGCTTCCACATTAAAACATCAAAAGGCCTGGAATCTGATGTTCTGAAAGGCAAGAGAACTTGGAATGCAGCCAAGAAAAACTATCCAGATATCCTTCTTCCAGGGAAGAAGATGGACATTCAATGAAACAAGTAAATTCCATTTATTTCTAATGAAAAAAACCAGAGCTAAACAAAAAAAATTAATCTCCAACTAGAGGACTCAAGGAAAAAAGAACTCTTGAGAACTGTATTTCTGTTTTGGGTACACATAAAGAGAACATATATAATTTGATTTTATTGTTATAATATTGAAAAAGGGAATTAAATTGGAAAGGGAATAGTATCAGAAAATGGTTCTAATTTATCCTCATTACATCTAACACTTGCTGATGGGTTTAAATAGGTACTATTTATCATTTTAAGGAAAACTATGTATTCCTATACTCTCTAGTATTTTAATACTAGCTCCTACCAATAGGAATGGGTGTTGAATTGTGTCAAATGTTTTTTCTACATCTATTGAGATAATCATATGATTTTTTTTATTAGTTTGGTGTTTGATATAGTTACTTATGCTAATAACGTTACCAATATTGAACTAGCCCTCCATTCCTGGTATAAATCCTACTTGGTCATGGTATGTTATCCTGGGGACAACTTTTTGCAAATTTTTAGATCATATTTTATTTAAGATTTTTGAATCAACATTCATTAGGAAAATTGATTGATAAATTTCTTTTTCTGTTTTCACCTTACCTGGTTAAGATTTCAGCACTAGTTATAAAAAACATTTTGGTAGGATGTCTTTTTCCCCTATTTTTAAAAATAGTTTGCATGGTGTTGGAATAGAATTCATATTCTATTCTGAATATTCTATACACTGGCCCTGGAGACTTTTTCTTAGGAAGTTGATCAATAGCTTGTTCAATTTCTTTTTCTAAAATGGTGCTATTAAGTAACTTATTTCCTCCTATGTTTTCTAGGCAATCTATATTTTTGTAAATATTCATCCATATCATTTAGATTATCATGTTTATTTGTATACAGCTGTGCAAAATAGCTTCTAATTATTGCTCCAATTTCCTCATCATTGGGGAAAGTTTGCTTTTTGCATTTTGACACTGTGATAAAATTAACAAGGTTTATCTATTTTGTTGTTTTTTTCCCCACAAAATCAGCTATTTTGCTTATTAGTTTATTTTTTTTATTTTTTATTAGCTTATTGTTTTACTTTCAAATTTATTAATATCCTTTTATTTCAGAATTTCAAATTTCTTATTTGATTGGGGGGTTTTAATTTGTTCTTTCTATAGCTTTTTAAGTTGCAAGCCCAATTTATTGGTTTTTATATTTTATTTAAGTAAGCATGTAGAGATATAACATTTCCACTAATTTCTGCTTTAGCTGCATCCCACACATTTTGGTATGTTTTCTCATTATTGTAATTCTCTTGGATGAAATTATTGTGTCTAACAGTTGTATCACCCACTCATTCTTTAGGATAAGATTATTTAGTTTTCAAATATTTTTTTTCTATTTTTCTTTGGCCCTTTATTACTTGTAATTTTATTGCATTATGATCTGGAAAAGATGCATTTACTATTACTGCCTTTTTGCATTTGATTTTAATGTTGTTATGCCCTAATATGTGATTAATTTTTGTGTAGGTTCCAGGAAGTACTGAGAAAAAAGTAGGCTCCTTTCTGTCTCCATTCAATTTTCTCCTAAGGTCTATGATATTTAACTTTTCTAAAATTCTATTTATCCCCTTAACTTCTTGTTTATTTTGTGGTTCAATTTATCTAGTTCTGAGAGAGCAAGTTTGAGATACTATACTAGAATAGTTTTGTTATCTATTTCTGCTTACCATTCTCTTAACTTTTCCTCTGGGAACCAGGATTCTACATCACTTGGTGCATATATGTTTAGTATTAATATTATTTCATTATCTGTGGCAGTCTTTAGTAAGATATAGTTTCCTCCCTTAACTTTTAATTAGATCTATTTTTTTATTTTGCTTGATCTGAGATCAGGATCACTACCTCTGCTTTTTTCATTCAGCTGAAGCACAATAGATTCTGCTCCAGTCTTTTACTCTGTTTGTATCATTCTGCTTTAAATGTGTTTCTTGCAAACAGATTGCAGGATTTTGGCTTTTAATCCAGTCTGTTCTTTGTTTCTCTTTTATGGCAGAGTTTATCCCATTCACATTCACAATTAAAATGACCAATTCTGTATTTCCTAAGATCTTATTTTTCCCAAGTTATACTTTTCTATTTATTTTCCCCAATTCCCTCCTCCCCCAGTATTTTGCTTCTGACCATCACCTCCCTCAAAAAGCCTTCCCTTTTTACAGCCTCTCCCTTTTAATTGTTCCTTTTTCCTTCTATTTCTGTTCTACCTTCTATCGATTTCTCCCTTTCCTTTTCCTTTCCCTTCTACTTTCCTATAGGGTGAGACAAGTTTCTCTGTGAAGCTATATATGTCTGATATTCTCTCTTTGACACAAATCTGATAAGAGTGAGATTCACACAATGCTCATCACCCTCCCTTCTTTCCTTAGTTATAATTGGTCTTTTTTTGCCTCTTCTTGAAATGTATTTTATTTTATTTTACCTCCATTTTTCTCTTTTTCTAATACCATTTCTTTTCCAAATCCTGTTTGTTTTTTATATTATTACATCCCTCTATGTATACCCATAACAGAAATATAGTTCTCAAGAGTTCTTTCCTGCTTATCTTTTTATGCTTCTCTTGAGCTCTGCTTTTGGAGATCAGATTTTCTGTTCATTTCTGGGCTTTTCATAAGAAATAAATGAAATTCACCTGTATAATTGAATGTCCATCTTCTTCCATGAAAGATAATGCTTGATTTTGCTGGATAGTTGATACTTGGCTGCAAAATATGCCGTTTGGCATATCAGATTCCAGGTCCTTCAATCCTTTAAAGTGGAAGCTGCTAGGTCCTAGGTAATCCTGATTGTGGCTCCTTAATATTTGAATTCTTTCTTTCTGTCTGCTTGCAGTATGTTTTTCCTTGATATAATAATTCTAAAATTTAGGTATGGCATTCCTTAGACTTTTTATTTTGAGATCTCTTTCAGGAAGTGATCAAGGAATTCTTTTAATGGCTATTTTTCCTCTGGTTTCAGGACACCAGGGCAGTTTTTCTTGATGATTTCCTGAAAATTATGTTTAGGTTTTTTTTTTTCATCATGGTTTTCAGGAAGTCCAATATTTCTTAGATTGTCTTTCCTACATTTATTTTCCAGGTCAATTGTTTTTCCGATGAAGTATTTTATATTTTCTTCTTCTTTTTTTCATTTTTTCTGGTTTTGTTTGACTGATTCTTGATTTCTTATTGAGTCATTCATTTCCATTTGTTCAATTTTAATTTTTAGTGAATTGTTTTTTATATGAGTTGTTTTGTTCAAGGGAATTTTGCATTTCACAAATTCTGTTTTTCAAGGAATTGTTTTCTTTTTCCATTTTGTCAAATCTATTTTGCAAGGAGTTAAACGCTTTTTTTCATTTAACTAAATCTATTTTGTAATGAATTTTTTTCAGATAATTCCTGTGATTGCTTTTCCAAATTCTCCTGAGATGTTCTCGTTTTCTTTCTTCATTTTTCTTTTATCTTTCTTTTACGATACTTTTTGAATTCTTCCAAGAGAGCCTTTTATGATGGGAACAAAATCTTATTCCCCTTTGGGGCTTTATTTGGAGATGATATGCTTTTAGTGTCCTCAGATTTGAGGTCTTTTTTTTTTTTCCCCTATGGCCGTAAAAACTATCTATGATCAGAGTTCTTTTTTTTTTTTCCTTTTTTTGCTCATTTTTTTTTTAAAGGTTGAGCTCGGCTCTTCGGGCAAAGAGGACACTATCTGAAACTTTCTCTATAGGTGACAGTGGATATGCTGTGTCCATGCTGCTGACTTCTGGTGTTGGGTGGGAGTGGTCAAGTTCTATATTATCCTGGGGTTCAGAGGCTCACTGTTTGCCTTTGTATTTGTGTTGGATGTCTCACAGATAATCTGCTGATCTTATGGCTTGTACAATGAACCTAGTAGCCAATGCTGCTGTATTGTGGCTAAGGGCCTCCCTGTAGATTCAGACTCCACACTATTGTGGGTCTTTGCCCTGCATCTGCCCTGGCCTGCCTGAATCAAACAGACCTTTTCTGAAGTTCTTCCAAAATATCATCTGCTTGAAATATGTTACTCTCTAAATATTTGTGGATTCTATCACTCCAAAACCAGTTCAGAGCTTTGATTTGGTGTTGATCTCAGGGATGTCAGGATGTCAGGAAGAGCACAGGTCAAGACATGTCTCCTTTCTGCCATCTTCACACATAGTTTACTTCACACATAGTTCACTTTAAAACTGAAAGCTGAAGTGAAATTGATTTCAGGACTTAGTGGAACTGACATAAATTAATACCCCTCACCCTTCATTCTTCATTTGTCTTTCAGGATAATAAACAAACTTGTCTAAAAATCAATCTTTTGTGTTATAACTACTTCTACTCTTTCCTCGGGTAATCTCAGGATCATTTGACTGTCAATTGTGTTATTTTAACTTGTATTTCCATCCTGTATTATTCATCTTAGTAACATTACACATTGTCCATTTTTCTCATAAAATTTACTTTGTAATTTCACCCACTACCTGCTTCATCCAAATTCATTGATATGGACTATTTCCATATTTGCAGCCTACTAAAATCTCCAAAGGAGGAATAATAGGGAGAAGGTGAGATGACTCTTAACCTATCTCCTCATTAAAATGTCTTTCAATCAGGATTATCCTACTTTTGTCACGGGAGGTCCAAATATTATATGTTCAAGCCAATAAGGAAAACATAGCTAGGTTTAAAAGACCAATGTATTGGTTACTACCAGCCTAACTAATAAATCTGTTATCTTGGACTCACTTTCAGTTTACTTTAATTTTCAAACATACCACTGTTTTAGATTGAAAGATAAAGACAAAAATATAATCTTTGTCTTCAATGTGCTTACATTTATGATAGAAACAGTTTGTACTTTTAGAATTAGATAAACAAAGTAAATATAAAATTTAGGGATAGAAGAAGTTAATAACTAGTGATACAAGAAAGGCCTCATGGAGATGGAGGTCCTAGAAATGAGCTCTAAAGGAAGCTTAGGGTTCAAAGCTAAAGGAAAGAAGTAAACATTACAAGAATGATGGATAGCCTGTGTAATGGTACAAAGAGGGAGATGCAATGTGCGTAAAACAGGAAATAAGGCATTTTTGCTAGACTGGAATTTGTGGAGAGGAGTAATCGTATGGAAAGCTGAGCTCTAGGTCATGGACTTTAAATGCCAAATTGAATATGTACAGTATTTTATACTGGAGAAAATGGGTGAAACTGCAACTTGGCAAGGGGAAGTAAGTTTCCTGGTCAGGCCTATGCTTCAGGAATATCATTTTGGTAGTTATAAGGAGGATGAATTGGAAAGACTAATTGAGAGATTATTCCATTTGTCTATTTGAGAGGTGATGAGGACCTAAACTTGGGTGGTACCGATTTAAATGAAAAAAAGGGGCATGTAATAAAGGGAAAATCAATAAGCCTTAATAATTGATTCAGTTACTAGAGTGATTTGCCATTTCCTTCTCCATTTTCAGTTCTAAAAATTTTTCCTTATATCAAAGGAAATTTGCCTATGCAATTTCCACATATTGCTTTCTCTTTAGCTCTCTGGGGCCCAACAGACCAATCTAAGTCCTCTTCCATATTAAAGACATTCAAACATTTAAGGAATTATCATATTTTCTCTGAGTCTTCTTTCTTTCAGGCTGAACTATGCCAATTGTCAATAATACAATGCCTTCCTCAACTAAGCTAACAGAAAATTTTGTAGTCAGCACTGTTTCAGCATGTCAAAACCATTTACATTTTTTACTTTTATAGGATAATTAAAGTTGCAATATAATAAATTTTAACATTTCATAAAACTATTATCATAATGCTTTATTTCAGAGTTATGCTACACAAGTTATGTCTACCAACTTATGATCTCTCCTTTCCTGAATTACCTTTCTCACAGAACCCATGGTTCTGCTCTTGCTCTGCTTCTGTGTGTACATCCTTTTTCTTCCCTCCATCTCCATTATGTTGCTCTGAGCAACTTTTAAAGAAATACAAAGAAAAAAAAAAGAGTAGGTATAAAAAAGACAATAAAAAAACTTGACTGTAAGTTATTTTATTATTATTCAATATTATTTTATTTAAGAAACCCGTTTTAAAAAATCATATATTCAATAGCATGTATTTTAGTACAATTTTTTAAGCATAAATAAAATCTTGGACTGTCTGAAACAATGAAATAAATTTACCAAATCACAAAAAAGAATGAATACCTAAAGAATTTGTAATCAACAACATGATTAAAAGTATAATTAAAAGTAATATAAAAAGATGGTTTTTTTTCACTGAAGTAAGGCATAAGTAAACTGTTAAAAGATTTTAGTTAAGAACTCCAGTGTCATTACATATTCAAAAGGATGCCTTTAGAAATTTTTAATGATTTAAATTCTTTCCAAAGAGCAATAAATTTGAAAAAATATGTATATCAACACTAAACTGATTGCACAGCCTGTCTTTTTGTCTCAATATTTTCATCCAAATTTAAGTTATATGAGAATTTAAAAGATCTAAAAAAAAGTCTAATCAGAAAATGAACATTTACCAAATCTAAATTGTTTTGTTTTCATTAAAAAGAAAAAAAAAATGGAATGCAAAAATAGTGGCATAAGAAAACATTTCCAGATGCAAAAAAGTATGCCTTTTTTAAACATTTAAATTATACAAAAGTGCCTTTTAAATTTTTTCACACATTTACTAGGATTTTAAAAAATTAATGCCAAGCATCATGTTCAAGAAACTATATTTAATTTCCTTAGAAGAATAACTGAAAAACTTCTTGATAAGAAAGCCTTTAGTCTTCAATGTGAGTGTCCATGTTGAGAAGTTAAATAATTTGTCCTAAATTAAATGGGTAGTATCGAGATGCAGTATTCATGCCTGCATATTTTGACTTCAAATGTAGCATACCTAACTAAGCATTCCAATTGTATTTGAAAAGCATTTAAAATATTTTGCAGCTCTTCTATTCATTTAATGTGCAGTTTATTATTGAATGTTTGCTCCAAAGAAGCAAAGGCATTATCTAAACATTATCTTTTCCTCTGGAATATTTTTATTTATTTATTTTATTTATTTATCATGTGGATATTGTGAATATTTCAGATTGTAATATTGTGAATATTGAAGATTTCAGATCAAATAAGCATTACACTGTGAAGACTAAAATTAACTGAAGTGTAAATATAGTTTCTCCATTTTATTTACCATCTGCTCAACTGCTCTTTGTAACACTATTCATGCAGAGAATAAATGCTCATGCCATGAATACAATTGTGAATCATGGGTAAAATAAAAGTGCTCTCTTTAATTTGCACACCTGATAAAAGAGAAGCATAAAGATTTTTTTATGAATAAAAGTGGGGTTACAAATCTTATTTTTAATAAAGTTTGTACTACATATCAAAATTTGCAAAATCTGCTTGCCAAATCTTCCATTAGATTCTCTAATCACTATGAACAGTCTTTTATGATCTGGAAGCAAAATTTCTGGAAATGTCATAAAAATACTTTTTATAGTTTGCTTTATCATTTTGAGTGCATAATGGAAGTAATCATAAGCAATTAGCAAAGATATATCTTATAATATTTAAGTAAGGCTAATAAGAAGCTTTCAAGTATATATAAAAAAACAATGGACCAGAATTTGTTCATAGTTTGTCTATTAGTTCTACTTTTAATGGATAACTAGAGACACAAGTTATCATTACCTAGCAATTTTGCAATGCTCTAAAAAGAACAGGCAAACATTTGTGATACTTATTACAAGATCACTTAAGTTGAGAGATAAGTTGCCCTGGGCGAAACTAATTAGTCTTTAGCACTAAGACAGTACTTGGGAATAGAGGGTCTAAGGAGGTCCCACCCTGCCTAGGTCCAAAATAGAGGTTAAAAGAACTCAGTAATCAGTGGCATCAGGCATGAATATTATATAGTTACAAATCACATTATATAATCATAAGAATAGTCATATCTTGAAATGTTGTAGGAAAAAAATCTCTAAACAAACAAATTGCTTTTCAGACCAGAATTCATACAAGATTACTGTTAGCAAGGGACATCATTACTATATTTACAAAGTTAATTCCAATTTGTATTACCACTTTTGTGTAGGTGAAGAACATGAAATATAACAAAATACTAATAATTTGGGGGGGAAAAAAACCCCTGCCCATCAAGTTGAAAAATAGTTAATACATACTTGCAGGTTATGACACTTTTTAGACTTTTATCATTTTAGATGAACTCAGACATTGAATGGAAAATGCTTATTAAAAACCATAAAATAAATGGCTGTTTTTATTTTATTAAAACCATTAAAAACCATTTATATATACATATATATATATATATATATATATATTAGTTTTCAGATACCTTTTAAAAATACTTTCCATAAACCATATTTGGACACCTGTAGTTTTTTAACAAATTTTACAAAACAACTTGATCACTAGATAAGTTTGCTACTGGCAATGACTATTAGTTATATAGTAAAAAATATATGGAAACAGAAGTATCAGTATTTAGAAGGGTAGGGTTTTTTTTTCCCAAAAAATTATTAGTATTTTGTTATATTTCCATGTTCTTCACCTACACAAAAGTGGTAATACAAATTGGAATTAACTTTGTAAATATAGTAATGATATCCCTTGCTAACAGTAATCTTGTATGAATTCTGGTCTGAAAAGTAATTTGTTTTTTTAGAGATTTTTTTTTTTCCTACAACATTTCAAGATATGACTTTCTCTGGAAATTATTTAGGCCAACTCCTTAATTTTATAGAGAAAACAGACCCAGCCTGACTTATCCATAATTATATAGGCAGTCTCTATTTCAATGCCAGTTGTTTTTTTTTTCCTTTTTGAACCTCAGTGCTAGAGTTCTTTCTTTTTATATGCCACGAGGAGCAAAATTTGTTCCTAATTCTTAATCCAGCTGAAGTCAGATGGGACATTAGTCTTATCATTTCTCGCCAAGAAAAGGTGATTTGAACAATAGTCATGCAAAACACTTTGAACTATATATGTGTAACAACTGACCATTAAGCACAAAATTTATGTTCATGGATATATCAAAAAACTATACAATACCAGAATTTTGAGATGCAATAATTATGTATCTTCTCCCTCTGCCATTATAAAGGTTTTATTTACTTAGGAAAATGATTTCTTAATCTGGAATTGTAGCACAACCACTTTAAATGGTTTATCTACATGTAGCTTCCCAAAATTTTATATGCCATATACCTCCTTAATGTAATTGTCCAATTATGTTTTAGACAATTTATAACATCTAGTTAAAAATTCCAAAAGTTCTTGAATCATAACAAAAATTAAACTACAATAGCTGCTAAAATATATTCTAAAAATCAATTTGAATATCATTTTTAAAAAGCAAACTTATTTTGATAAAAATACGTCTAAAATAAAGTACTACAAAATGTAATCTATAAATAACAGTCCAGGAAATTTTTATCAATATACCAAAACTTTATTTAACTTGTTTTACTTATTCAAATGCCCTAGAGGCAAAAAAATTTAAATAAGGGTAAATAAATCAGTATTAAACAGATAGAAAGCTGGAACCAAAGATAATATAAGAATGGATTACTTCTATTAATTTTGTTAAAAAGAAAACAAAGCTTTAAGTTTAAATCACCTATTTAAACTTTGCCTACATTCATAAGAAATGGCTGGGCCTTTGATCTTTTAGAAAGAATGAATCAAAGATCAGAACAAGCCTTTGGAAAACTGGTTACTTTCAAGTCTCAAAGAATCAAAATGAGGCAAAACATAAATCCTTAACAAAATTAAATAGGGGTAGCAAGTAGGACATAGTTCAGTCATTAGGAGGCACAGTTTGGCATCCAGTTCTCTCAGGTGGTTTTGTGTTTGCTATTTTCTTTCTTTTGGAAGTAATTTCACCTAAATGCCACAAGAAGTATATGATGTTCTGAAACAGAAAGCTGGCACTGGCATATGGCAGAGGCTAAGTCTCCAGCCTGTGACCCTGATTATGTGGTTCCTGCGAGGGCTTCCTGACCTGGTTCCAACCTAAGAAAGAATGGAACCTCTCTGACCCTGTGGGAAGGCGGGGGTGAGAAGACGAGGGAAATGTCCATATGCACAGCTCTCTTGCACTTTAACAGAGACATCCAAGTGCCCTAGCATTTAATGCAGTTCCAGCCCGGGAGGCAGGGGAAGGATGGGATGATGCCCTTCCTATTCCAGTCAGAATAGCAGCCCCGCCTCTTGCTCTTTAAAGCCGTGCAAACTAGACAAAGGGTGAGGGATCTGGAGCTTGGATCTGGAGTTGAAGCTGCCTTTCTTCCTCTTCATCCTTTGCCTCCATCTTCTGGGCCTGTGTTCGACGGTGCTGCCATTGCTGTTCATGGTGAAGCTGTAGCAGGGCCCTGCGGTACATGGCCTCCAGCATCTCTAAGCGGGCCCTCAGGGCTCGGGGGCTTCCCGGCTCAACAGGTACACTTCCAGCCCTCCTTCCTTTTGAGTCGGCTGTGACGCCCAGGGTGTGGCCGCGGGAATCTTCTTCCTCCCTCTGGTCGGGCTCACAGTGCTCCCCTCCTCCAGCCACGGTCTGGGGGGGTCGCATGGGCTCCCGAGACTGTTCTTCGTCCTGTCGCTGTAGCGCCTGTCGAAAGAGGCTCCGATTCTCGCGCTTCAGCCGCCTATTCTCGAGTCGCAAGCGCCCGTTCTCTTCGCGCAGCCGCGCGTTTTGCCGATCCCGTTCATCCCTGGCGCGAATAGCCTCCTGGTGGCTCGCGGCCAGGTCCGCGAACCGCTCCTCCAGCTGCTGGCGGGCACCGCCCGCGCGGCCTCTCCAACCGCCGCGGCAACAGCAGCCGCTGCCGCCGGCCCCTCCGAATGCCCGGGCCAAACGCTCCTGGCCACGGCCACAGCTAACCCCTCTATCGCCATCGCCATCTTCGCCGCCGCAGCCCCAGCGCCTGGCGGCGGCACCACGCATGCGCCACATCAGTACAGTCCCCAGCAGCCTCGCCCGCCCGCCAGCCCTGCAGGTCTGTTGCGCGTGCAGCCGCAGCACACTGGGATAAGAGCAGAGGCCGCTACTGCCGCCGTCGCCGCCCAAACTGTGGAGGAAGAGGTGGTGGCAGCTGCCGCTTCTAGCTAGTGTCTCAGAGAGGCCGATTCTCGGCCTAAGGCGTGTCCCGTCTCTTTGAGATATGGTTACTCCCTTGGGCCGTTTGCGAGTTTGGGGACTGACCCCCCCGACGGTACCGACCCGGAGTTACCTGATGATTCTCAGCCGCGCATTCCCCAGGCAGTGCTGCTGTTAGAGGAGACGGCTGCCCTGGAAGGATTGGTTAAACCAGCCCGCCAAGGGAGTGAGGCCTTGACATCTCAGGAAGCCACCCGGATGAGCACTTGCAACTAAGTTGCATATACGCGGATAAATCAAGTACCAAAAAAAAAAAAAAAAAAAAAAAAAACACCACCACCAACAACAAAAAACTTAAATACATACATATATATATATATATATATATATATATATATATATATATATATATATATATATATATATATATATATATATATATATATATATATATATATATTGATAGTTTGCTTTTAGAATGACAAAGGTCTCCCTATTTATAAATAAAGTTCGTTGAAAAATAAGGTTTTCATTTCAAAAGATTTTATAAAAGTCAAATAAAGCTTTTATTAAGCTCCTACTTAAGAGACAATAAGCATACAGTGAACAAATAAGAGAAAGATAAATTGGAAATAATGAGAGGGAAGACATTACAATTAAAGGTGACCTTTAAAGATTTCTTGCAAAAAAGTGAGATGTTAATTGAAAGGAAGAAAGACCAGAGGTGTAGAAAAAGAAGGAAAAATATTCCAGATCTGGGTGACAACAAATGAAAATCCCACAATATCAGAGATGATTATTTTTTGAGGAACAATAAGGAATCCATTATCAGTGAATCTTGGAAAAAGAGATATTAAAAAGAATGGAAAGGTGGGAAGAGATCAGATGATGAAAGGCTTTAAAATTAGCCAAATATAAAATTTTATATTCAAACTTAGAGGAATTGGAAAGTTGATTGAAGAGGGAGAGGGAGGAGCAGAAAGGCAGCTAGGATTTATATCACAGAAACTTGTGACTAAGCTCTCTAGACAAAAGTTTTAATAATCTACCATATATGTAATCTTTTAAGTGCCACTGACCTCTAGGAGAGGGCCCAGATAAGCTTTAGAGGATTGTTTTCTGACAACCCCAGAAAGTATTGGAAAATCTCTTGAGACATCCTCATTTCATGTTCATAACTTTCTCCCTTGTAAATTTCAAATGAAAGAAGAAAAGTTATGTTGAAAGGGTGAAGGAAAATGGAAAAATCCCTGACATAATACTGACATAATACATCTCAGTAGGGCACCTCTATTCAAAGAGCCTTAGTCACTTCTGATTCAGTTTTGTCTTTCTCTTAGGTTTCTTTGATTTGATGGCTCCTGAATTGCAGAGCAACCACATTAGGTGTATTACATTCCATTCAACTTCTGCTATAAGATTATGTTACAATATTCTTATCTGGAAGCATTCAGTATTTTTCTCAGACAAGGTTTTGATAAAATTTTTTCCCCTTCTTACCTTCCTTCCCTCACACCTCCCCTCCTTACCTCCTTCTTTATTCCCTTCTTTTCTTCCTTTTTCTCTTTTTTCTTTCCTTCCTTCCTTCCTTCTCTCTTTTCCTTTCTTTTTTCTTTCTTTCTTTCTTTTCCTTCCTTCCTTCCTTCCTTCCTTCCTTCCTTCCTTCCTTCCTTCCTTCCTTCCTTCCTTCCTTCCTTCCTTCCTTCCTTCCTTCCTTCCTTCCTTCCTTCCTCTTTCTTTCTTTCTTCCTCTTTCTTTCTTTCTTTCTCTTTCTTTCTTTCTTTCTTTCTTTCTTTCTTTCTTTCTTTCTTTCTTTCTTTCTTTCTTTCTTTCTTTCTTTCTTTCTTTCTTTCTTTCTTTCTTTCTTTCTTTCTTTCTTTCTTTCTTTCTTTCTTTCTTTCTCTTTCTCTCTTTCTCTCTCTCTTTCTCTTTCTCTCTTTCTCTTTCTCTCTTTCTCTCTTTCTTTCTTTCTCTCTCTCTTTCTCTCTTTCTCTCTTTCTTTCTTTCTCTCTTTCTTTCTCTCTTTCTTTCTTTCTTTCTTTCTTTCTCTCTTTCTTTCTTTCTTTCTTTCTTTCTTTCTCTCTCTCTCTCTCTCTCTCTCTCTCTCTCTTTCTTTCTTTCTTTCTTTTTCTTTCTTTCTCTTTTCTTCCTTCCTTCTTCCTTCCTCCCTTTCTTTCTTTCCTCCTTCCTTTTTTTTGTCACTACTACTGCTTTTTCCCCCAGTTAGCACTAAGTACCAACTGTGTATCAAACACTGCATTTAACACAAGAAGGTAAAAATGTATACACACATACACAAAAACAAAAAACTACAGCCTCAATTTCCAAAGAGCACTATATAATACAGGTAGATAGTATTTAAGTAACTATGTAAAAATAAGATATATACAGACTAAATTGAGGATAGTGTCACAGTGAAAACAAGACAGGAAAAGACTTTTTTTAAACTTCTGTTCCAACTTTTTCCTTCCTTCCTTCTATCTCCTCTCCTAGATGGCAGGTTAAATATGTTCTTTTAAATACAATAGATGTATACATATTTATATAGTTGTCTTGCTACACAAGAAAAATCAGATTTAGAAAGAAGGTAAAAATAACCTGGGAAGAAAAACAAAAATGCAAACAAACAATAACAGAAAGAGTGTAAATGCTGTGTGGTGGTTCACACTCATCTCCTAGTGTTCTGTCTCTGGGTGTAGCTGGTTCTGTTCATTACTGATCAATTGGAACTGATTTGGATCCTCTCATTGTTGAATATAGACACTTCCATTAGAATTGATCCTTGTATAATGTTGTTACTGTGAATAATGATCTCCTGGTTCTTCTGCTCATTTCACTTAGCATCAGTTCATGTAAGTCTCTCCAAGCCTCTCTGTATTCTCCTGCTGGTCATTTCTTACAGAACAATAATGTTCCATAACATTCATATACCACAGTTTATCCAACCATTCTCCAGTTGATCGGCATCCATTCAATTTACAGTTTCTAGCCACTACAAAAAGAGCTGCCACAAACATGTTTGCAAATACAAGTCCCTTTTCCTCCTTAGTATCTCTTTGGGATATAAGCCCAGTAGTAACACTGATGGATCAAAGGGTATGCACAGTTAGTGATAACTTTTTGAGTATAGTTACAAATTGCTCTCCAGAATGGTTGGATCTGTTCACAACTCCACCAACAATGCATCCATGTCCCAGAGGAAAAGACTTCTTGATGAAAGTGAGACTTTAGTTAAGATTTTTGAGAAAACCAAAGAAGCTGTGAGTGAGGCAGAGCTGAAGAAAAAAATTCTGGGCATAGGGGACAGTCAGTAAAAATGCTAAAGTTCCTTCTAAAAGGGAACACAAGAGGTGAGTGTCAATGACTCACAGAGCAAGAGAAAGAGAATAATGAATATTTGGAATGTAGAAAGCAATATTGTTAAGCAATAAAATTATGAAGGATTTTATATTTGATCCATGAAATAATAGGAAGCTACTGAAGTTAATTATAGCAACGTGATGATTACTTTGGGAAGATCATTTTTTAAAAAGCTGTGTATGTGAAGGATGTAGAAAAATTTGAAGCAAGTAAACTAATCAGCAAGCCATTCTAAGTGGTCTTATTCCTGAAGTAAGAGGGCTTGGACCAGGGGGATTGCAATATCAAAGGAGAGAAAGGGCTTATAAAAAAGATTTAAAAAGTAGAAACACAGGGCAAGCACTAATTGGATTTGGGGAGTTAGATTGAAAAGTCAAGCATGACATCTCATTTGGGAATCTGGGTACATGTAAGGATGATACTCCTTACAGTACTAAGGAAATTAGAATGGAAAGTTTAGGAGAAATAATGAGTTCAGTTTTAGATTTTGAGTTTAATGTGGCTAAACTAATTCTCCAGTATTAAATATAAAATCCTCTGTTTGAATTTTAGAGCCCTTCTCAACCTTTCCCCACCTTGCTATTCCATGAACAACAGTCCATTTCTCAGAACATTTTCTGTGACTCCTTTCTCCCCCATACCTGAAATATTCTTCCTTCTCATTTTTTTCCTTCCACCTTCTGTCTTCCCTGGTTTTCCTTAAGTCTTTCCTAAAATCTCATCCTTTACAACAAATCTTTTAATTCTAATGCTTTTCCCCTCTTAATTTTTCCCTAGTCTAGATGGATATTGTACATATTTATTTGCTTTTTGTATCCCCCATCATGAGATCTTTGACATCAGGGCCTGTCTTTTGCCTTTTTAGGCTGGAGTGGGGTGGAAAGGAGGTATTCATGGAGCTCAGCACAGTGCCTGGCAAATGCCAGACATGTCTTAAATTCTGTTTGATAAGACTATGTCGTTAGCCAGTTCAAGATGTATCCTAGGTAGTTGGAGACAGCCTCCACAGTTTTTCAGCTCTAAAAGCTGATCTACTTTTCTTTGCACTCTATTTCTAAAGCCATTGTCTCCATTCCCCCTTGCCATGATTTCCATTTTTTTTTTGGTCTCATAAAAGTTTGTTTTAATAAGTCAGTTGTTTCAAAGCTCCAAGAGAGTTCCCCACAACTATAGGTTGACCACAACTATCAATGATTTTTGTTCTTTTGACGCCAAATAAGAGGATCTCTTGACATAGGGCACCCCTATTTGTTAAGAAGCCAATAAATACTGAAAATTCTTATGAAATAGCTCTTCAGAGATTCCTTTGAATCTTTAGGCTTATTCATATGATCTTAGGCTATAAGCAATCCCTGTTATTATCAGAAGATTTAAAAGTGTAGGAAGCAGGTTGAGATTCTGAGTTCTCTAAATATTCTTGGTTCCATCCCTTCCAGAAAAACAACACTTAGAAAACAGGAAAGGGGAATAGGCATTACATTTGCCTGGAATAATAATACATACCTTTTCAGGTTGACACAAGTACTACTTATAATTTCCTATAAAAGAAAATGCATCTTCAGGGTTTGAGATGTGAGAGATATATATTCATGCTTCCTTGCTGCTCCCAACTCTACAAAAAAACAAACCAAAAAAAAAACTTTTTTCTCATACTCCACATTTAACAAGAGCAGAAACCCTCTTTCTCACTTTTATTCATCTTTAAAATGTTTTTTTAGAGGTTCTGGGGAAATAGTATAAATTGACAAAGTAAGATCTAGTAAAGATCCTCAAGTTGTTTGATACATTAATTGTACCATTTTTCTATCCATTATTAATCTTTAACCTAAATTTTCTCTTCACCTTAGAGAAGGAACAGAGATCACTAATCTATTTTTTTTCACCATTCCCTTCCTCATGTAAGCTAAAAAGTATGATCCATTTTAGTGTTCAACTGATATATTCATGCAATAAACTTTTATTAAGAGATAAAATGAATAATCTTGTTGAAATCAAGAGAAGAGAAGGAGTGCTGGTAAAAGTCATACTGTAAGTGGGTGAGTTGAGAATGAGTAGGGGAAAAACTATAAGGTATCTTTTTAAGAAGTTTTGATAGATGGAAAAGAGCTTGAAGAAAATTAACTTAATATGGAAGACACTAAGATAGTGCCTTCTCAATTACTTGTGTATAAAAATGACTGATTGAAATTGCCTGTAAAATACATAGAAAGACCAGTGGGAGAAGTCCCCAGAATGAAGCTGACAATTCTTTCCTCAGAACTCTTAAGGCCCTTAAGGTCTTCCTAGTTGTTCTAAAGATTTTGCTTTAAGCCCCCATTCACATGTTTCTTCTTCAGTTTCTATCATGAGAATTATTGCTCTAATATAATTTGCTGACTATCTCCCCAATATCATTTAACTGATAGCTCGATAACATCAAGCAACATCACTTTATCCAAAGGAAAATTCACTGAAATAAAATACAAAACCCAAAAACATTCAACGATAAAATGCAATGTACAAAAATATCCACCAGAACTGAAGTACACTTCCTCTCTGATTTCCATCCTTGGGGAGAATGGGTTTCCAAAAAGTGTTGTTTTTTAAAATATGTTTTAAAAACTCATTTTTAACAACTTAGTTCCACATTCTCTGTTTCCTTGTCCCACTCATTGAGAAGGTAAGCAGCATAATATCAATTAGACTTATGAAGTCATATAGAACATATTTCTATATTAGTTGCAAATATAAAAAAGAAAACAGTGAAAAAGTTTGCTTGAGTTTGCAATATGACCATCAGTTTTCTTCCTGGAGCTTCATAACATTGTTCATCATGAAATCTTTATAGAATTGTCTTGGATAATTGTCTTAATTAGAGTAGCTAAGTCTCTCATAGTTGGTCCTCTTTAATAATATTGTCAGTGTTTACAATTTTGTCCTGGTTCTGTGCACTTTACTTTAAATCTGTTCATATAACGCATATGCTATGTGAGATTTTCCTGGAAGCATCCTACTCCTCATTTTTATAGCACAATGTATCCCATCACAATCACATATTCAAAATTTTTTAGTCATTTGCCATCAGGAAAAGAACTGCTACAGATATTTTTGTGCAAATAGGTCCTTTTCCCTTTTTTCTGATCTCTTTGTAATATAGAACTACTAGAATTTATATTCAACTGATATTCACAATTTTGTAACATTTATGGCCTAGTTTGAAATTGTTTTCCAGAATGGTTGGACCAATAACACACTATCTCCCTGTTATCTCACATCCCCTCCAGCATGTCATTTTCATTTTCTGTTTCATTAGTCAATACAATAAATGTGGATGGAAGTTCTGAGTTGCTTTAATTTGCCTTTCTTTAATAATGATTTAGAATATATATTTTTTCATTTCATTATTGATAGCTTTGATTTCTTCTGATACAGAGCAGTCAGGATGTTTTTAATCCAGAATTTATTGCTATACATTTTAGTTCTTATATATTTAATTAGCTAATTTTTCTTAGAACTATGAAATGAAATTTAAAAGGATATTGTTTGTTGTCCTTCCTATCCTCCACTTTAATCAGAATAAAATAACTCAATCACTATGGGATTTTAGTCATGTAAGTCTTGATTAAACTGGATGTTTCCATCTGGGAAAAAGTATTTAAAATATAAAAATAGGTGATCTTGTAACCTATGCAAGTGATAATGCAAGATAACTATGTTACTGTAATTAAATTTCAAAATTGGCATTTTGGAGGCAGCAAGTTATAAAAGAACAAACCTATCAAATTTCAGAGAAGCTTTTGACAATCTTTCACCCAATTTTTGTGGATAAAATAGATATGTACCATTGCCTGATAAGTACATTTAGGTGATTTTAGCACTGGTTTGTCATTAATGTCTCAAAAGCAAATTCTAAGTTCTCTAGAATAGTATGCCAGTATACCTTGTACTCTATGCTCTTCAATTTATTTTATTTTTAACTGATGACTCAGATGAAGTTCTAGATGCTCTATTTAAACAAATTGCATTAAAAACTGTAACAAATAGCTACAACACTAAATGACAGGATTCCAAAATATTTTCACAAGCTGGATTATCTGTTCCAATCCAATAAGATTAGATATAATGTAGATAAATGTTTTTTTAAAAATTACTTTTAAATTCACCTCAGATCAAATATTGTTATCATTAATAATTAACTTAATCATTTTTTCTAGGTTTCTCCCACTGCTTCCATGTAAAAACTCTTTACAACAAGATCTTTGGCCTTAGACTTTCCTGCTTGCTTTGTTTAGGTGTAGTTGGTTTTGAGGAAAAAGACCATTAATTTTATGTGTGATATTGGACAAGTCACTTAACCTCTTTGGGTATTGGCAGTACCATCCACAAAATGAGACCTAAGAAAATATATTCCTTCCCAGATTTCAATATTTTCATTTGATCCTATACTTCATACTTTTCTTCTGTTAGGTGACATAATCTTTCCTTCTGAAATCTTAATTATTCTTCAAAACCCAAACCCCATATATTTGTGATGGAATATTAATGTTCTGTGATAAATGATGAGCAGGATGCTTTCAGAAAAAAAAATAATGTAAAGTCTTCCATGAACTCAATCAAAGTGAAACATACAAAGTACAAAGTAATTTTGGAATGATTGTAAATGACTACTATTCTCAACAGTATAATGATCCATGATTATTCTGACTTATGATAAAAATACTATCCATACCCAGAAAAAGAACAGATTGTGTCTCAATACAGATTAAAGCATACTCTTTCTCTCTCTTTTTAAACTTTATTTTTTCTTATCTTTTTTCCCTTTAGGGTACAAGATCTGTTTTCTTGCCTAAGGGAACTTTTATGGACATATTTTGCATAACTTTACATATGGTTTCTTTATTGAGGGTGGGGATAAAGAGAGAACCTGGAACTCAAAAGTTTTAAAAACAATGTAAAAATTTTGTTTTTAAATGTAAAATATTAAATAAAATTTTAAAAATCCTCAAACCCGATCTCTTTTGTGAAGCTTTCAATTACATGTGATTTCTTCTCTTGACTTCTTATAGCATTTATACTCTGCCATTCATGGAACTCTTCCTTTTTTTTTGTTTGTTTTTTTCAGTTGTTTTGTGTTTCATCTTATCTGTCCAACCAGATTGTCTGTTCTTTAAAGCAGGATTGTATCTTGTATTTTTGTTATTTCAACAATACCTTCAAAAGTTATCTCCTGGAAAGAGACAGATTATAGAGAGACACACACACACACATACACACACACACACACACAGACAAAGAAAGAGAGACAAAGACAGAGAGAGAGAGAGAGAGAGAGAGAGAGAGAGAGAGAGTTTATTAAATATACTATCATTGTATCTTTGAGAAGCAATCTTGGAGCGACAGTTTAACTGTCATTCTGTGAAGAGACAGTAAAGAAAATGAGTTTAACTGTCATTCTGAATTGACTATTAAGGAGTAACAAAACTTATTTCCTGAGATAATTAAGTCTAATCTATGTTGTGTGAAGAAACACAAAGATAATCTCTTGAGAAAAGATTTTAATTGGTATTCCGAATTATGTGATTATATTTCCAGAATTAAGTATTACAGTACTGAAGTACTGTAGTAATGGTTAAAAATCACTTTGGCTTATAATTTTTCTCACAGTATTTCATATTATAAATAAGTATTTATTCTTGTTTTATTGTTTCTTTGTTAATAGTTGACCTAGGAGATTAGAATATTTGAGGAGAGAAGAGAGAGAGAGAGAGAGAGAGAGAGAGAGAGAGAGAGAGAGAGAGAGAGAGAGAGAGAGAGAGAAAGGGGGGGAGAGAGAAAGAAGAGAGGGAAGGAAGGAACAAGGAGGGGGGAAGAGGAGGAGAAATGGTCAAGGAGAAGGAAAAGAAAAAAAAAACATGGGAAAAGAGGTTTATCTTACTAATTTAATAAACTCAGGTGGATACTCAGCCTAATAGTTTATTAATTAAGAAAATGTAGCAATTTTAGGAATATGGAAATATAAGAACATTGAGATTTATTACCTTAGAACTTGAACGAGAATAAAACAAGTTAACTAGTAGCAAGTTGAAAGATGACCACTATACTTAAGGTATTAATGGAAGTTGTAAACCCCAGATATGCCAAATAAGATATGCTATAATGCAAAACTGCTGCAACTGTAAAAGTATTGCAAATCATGTGCAATTATGTAAAAGAGATTTGGAAGAAAAAAAAATAGTCCACCCTTAAGTTTTAGCAATTATGTCAAACAATCACTTTTGATATATTGACATATATGTTCCCCAAAAAGGAAAAAAAGGAACCAATAAAAATAGTAGCACAGTTAAATGGTTAATAAATAAATAAATACCACAGTAAATAGTAGCTACACATCTGAGTTTTTAGACTTCTGCTCAACCTGAGCCCTAAACTACTTGAGCTACTGACCAACTTGGGGCCTTAATTTAGGGACCTTAGCTGGATGCAAGACCTAGGAGATCTCCGGTCTGAAATAAGCATAATTTGGAGCATTGTTTTTCTGCTCACAGTTCCTACTGCACCAAAATATATAAATAATTTGGTATTTTACTTTGAAAAAGATTTGATGTTTTCTTGTGGAAATGGGTGTTGGAAGGATTGCAGCTTGTGAGTTATTCTCAACTGGTGAGTTTTATGCAATCTTATTGCTTGTTGAGGGAGAATTTGAACAAAAGTAAACTCCAAATTTCTTTTATGCCCAAAGTGTTCCCTGATCTATCAGTCAAATGGGATAAATACATAAATCCACATTTCCAAAACACATTATGACAGCTGCCTATATGAGAATTGTGCCCAGAAAGGAATAGTAACAAGCAGAGTTGCTCTTGCTAAATAAAAAAGCCCTAATTCCTCAATTTCCAAATTTATATTTAATAGTGATTGGGAAACAAAAGATAATATTTTGTAGCAATGGTAAAAACAAAATCATAATGTTTTATTTAACATATACTTTAACTTATTTAGCATGTATGGGACTACCTGCCATCTAGAGGAGGGAGTGGGGAGAAGGAGGGGAAAAGTTGGAACAGAAGTTTTTGCAAGGGTCAATGTTGAAAAATTACCCATGCAGATGTTTTGTATATAAAAAGCTATAATAAAATAATTTTTAAAATCATAATGTTTTAATTAGGGCTTTTAGAATTACAAAATCACATAATGATGTCATCCCCCACATTTGAGATTGATTTATCTTCTTAGGAAAGTGATACCTTCCTTTCAGAACTTTAGCTTGTATTTCCCTTTTACTTTCCTGTCTAATTCAATATTTCTGAAATTTAAATTACTTAAATTAGGATTATTAAATATACTCTTTTGCTCTTTATTCCTTTTTCTTTTCCCTTCCATCTTGTCTCTTTTGCCCTTCTCCCGGCTTTCCTACTTTTGCTCCATAATTTTTTGGCCCAGTTAGATGCACTTCAGAAGTCCCTTTTTCTCATAATCCCATCTTATTTATCATCTACAGTTGAGTAATATTTACTTTTGATTTCCTTTAGCAACAAATAATCATTTTCTTTCTTCCTTCTAATAAACTATGTATAATCCAGTCTCCCATTCTTTTACAATAACCTTATTTAACCTTTTTCTATTTTCTATACAGTTATATGTGTGGATGTATGTATGTATGTACTTACATATATAAGATAGAGCAATGGAGAATATAAAAGCTTTGTTTTGTCTTTTCCATTTATGTCTTGGAAGATCAAATATCTATTTTCTTTTTGTTTTTATATAAGAAGTGATTGGAATCATTCAATTAAGTTTTGGTGATAGCTAAAGTACTTTTTCTTTTCTTGAAAATAGTTTCTTGAAAGATTATTTGATATTGAAATTCTGAAGTTTATATACTATGTGTCTTGGTGATTAAAAGTTGAGGGTTTTTTTGATGATCTGTTGGTTTTATTAATAAATATTTTGCTCTCTATTTGTAATATTTCTGTCAATTTTCTTGTATTATGTAGTAGTATTTAAATTTTGCTGTTCTTTTGGGGAGGAGATACTCGTGCTTTTGTAGTATTTCTGAGTAGTCTATCCTCAAAATCATGTGTAACCTCACACTTCCTCTCTCTACTTCTCTGGTGGTCTAGTGGTTAGAATTCAGCACTAGGGTTCTATTCCTAGTCCAGTATGTATAGCCCTGGCAATCAGTCGCCTGGGTGGGAGATTACAAATGGCACTTGAACAGGGACAGGATTGGCCAGGGACCTCATGAGTTTGGCTGGTCCGATCATGGGAAGGGAGATGAAACCCTAAGACTGATAAAGCAAACCAAAAGTAAATGTGATACCACAGGAAGAGGCAGTGGAAAAGAAGCAAAAAGTAGATAGATTTACAGTCAGAATTAGGATGTCTGTTACAGAAGGCAGCAAATGAGGGGAACCAGGAAGCAAAAATTTGGCATGTTTGATAGCCCCCAAGAAAGAACATGCCTGATATTAGGCATGCTGGCAATCACTAATCTCTGAGGGAGAGGTTATATAGACCCTGCAAGGGAAGGTTCAACAGCCTCATTGAAAGACAAGAAGGGAAGAATTCATAATGGGTCAGGGTATAAGTTTGCCCATAATCATGCCCAGTGACACAGCTGTGCAACTTAGCGAGCCAGATGGGTGGTTGTGGATAACAATCTTATAGGACAGAAAACTAGATCCTATGAAAACAGGGCTTCAAGCATCAGAAAATATTCAAAAGATCATTTGGAAGGATGAGGAAGGACATTGGCAAGATCCAACCTTAGTACTTTGGAGAGGGCCAGAATATTTATGTCTTGCAGGTCTAGATCCAGGCCATTGAATTTCAGAAGGATTCCAGAATTCCAGAAATACCAACTACTTGGTCATTCTGAAATCACCAAGACCTGATCTTGACATTTGGTACTAGATGCTGTTGCTTCTGCCTATACCTCATTTGTCTCCCCTCTTCAGTCCAGACCCCATTGGGTAGAACCAGATATATGCCCTTTGTCAGCCTAAAGTAGTTCCAGTATCTCCATCCCTTTGCCACAGATAAATCTGGGTCTGACTGCTTGAGGTGGCCCCTTATAGAAAACTTGGGGAAATTCTTCTATAACTCTGGTTCCAACACCTGATCCTAACATACTTCCCTTCTTATCCCCTTGAGTGGATAGGATAGGGAAGGGATAGGCTAAATAGAAGAGAATACAGAAATAGTAGGGGAAAAGCATAAGGAAAGGGGAAGGATTCTTAATGAGGAAGGATTCTAAAGGGGAAGGGTTGCTTGAGGCAAGTGGTGCCCATAAGTTTAATTCTGGGGAAAGGGGTAAGGGAGAAAGAAAAGAGAAAAGTATAATCTGTGGATAATAAGATGGCAGGAAATACAAAATTCGTAATTTTAACTGTAAATGTAAGTAAGGTGAACTCTCCCATAAAATGTAAGCTAATAACAAACTGGATTAAAAGCTGGAATCCTATAATATGTTGTTTAGAGGAATCATATTTAAAGCAGGGTGATACATACAGAGTAAAGGTAAAAGACTGAAGAATCGATTATGCTTCAGGTGAGGTTAAAAAAAAAAGGCAGGGGTAGCCTTCCTGATCTCAGATCAAGCAAAAGCAAAAAATGATCTAATTTAAAGAGATAAGGAAGGAAACTATATCTTGCTAAAGGGTTCCATAGATAATGAAGCAATATCAATACTAAACATATATGCACCAAATTCCTAAAGGACAAGTTAAGAGAGTTCCAAGAAGAAATAGACAACAAAATTATAATAGTGGGAGATCTCAACCCTTGGGCTCTCAGAACTAGATAAATCAAGCCACAAAATAAATAAGTTAAAGAGATAAATAAAATACTAGAAAAGTTAGTTATGCTAAATCTTTGGAGAAAACTGAATGGAGATAGAAAGAAGTACACTCTCTTCTTGACAGTTCAGGGAACCTGAATATACAAATATTTGTGTATACAATATATAAAATATACAAAAATTGACCACATATTAGTATATATAAGGACCTCGAAATCAAATGCAGAAAGGCAGAAATAATAAATGCATTATTTTCATATCACAATGCAATAAAAACTACATTTAATAAAAAACCAGGGTAAAGTATACCAAAAAGTGATTGGAAACTAAATTTCATCCTAAAGAATGAATGGGTGAAACAGCTAATCATGTACACAATAATTTCATGCAAGAGAATGACAATAATGAGACTATCTTAGGGAAAACTACATTTATTCCTATACTCTCAAGTGTATTTTTTTTTTATTTTTTATTAGGAGTGGGTGTTAGAATTTATCAA
The DNA here is from genome assembly GCF_048593235.1 of Sminthopsis crassicaudata. Classification (NCBI taxonomy): domain Eukaryota; kingdom Metazoa; phylum Chordata; class Mammalia; order Dasyuromorphia; family Dasyuridae; genus Sminthopsis; species Sminthopsis crassicaudata. The sequence continues at coordinate 452,695,308 of NC_133617.1, forward strand.
ATGCTTTTTCTACATCTATTGAGATGAACATATGATTTTTGTTAATTTGATTACTGATAGTCAATTATGCTAATCCTTTACCTAATACTGAACCAGCCCTGCATTCCTGGTATAAATCCTACTTGGTCATGATGTATTATCCTGGGGATGATTTTCTGCAATCTTTTTGTTAATATTTTATTTAAGATTTTTACATCAATATTCATTAGGAATATTGGTCTATAATTATCCTTCTCTGTTTTTGTCCTACATGATTTAGGTAGCAGTACCATGTCTGCATCATAAAAGGAAATTGGTAGGACTTCTTCATTCCCCATTTTTTTCAAATAATTTATATAGTATTGGGGTTAATTAATTGTTCTTTAAATGTTTGGTAGAATTCACATGTGAATCTATCTGCTCCTGGGGATTTTTTCTTAGGAAATTGATTAATAGCTTGTTCTATTTTTCTTAAAGAAGGGACTATTTAAGCCATTTAGTTCCTCCTCTATTAATCTTGGGAACCCATATTTCTGTAGTAGTCATCCATTTCACTTAGGCTATTGAATTTATTGGCATAAAGTTTGGCAAAATAACTTCTAATTATTGATCTAATTTTCTCTTCATTAGTTGTAGTGTTCTTGGCTCATTTTTCTGGGGGTCTCTGAGGCAGTCTTTTCAGTTCAGTAATCACCATGAGAGTAGCCAGGAGCTAAAGTTCAAATCCTTTATTATCTCTTTCAAAGTCTTATCTCCTTTCCTGGGGCTAAAGCTAGCTTTGTTAAAGGCCTTCCAGAATCTTGGTTTCAGTGGAGAAAATGAAGCTTGCCACCAAGGTGGTATGAGATAGGATGAATGAATCTTATTCCAAGGGCTTTTGCTTCAGCCTCCGATCCACTTGTCTTCCTTAGCCCTCTCTCTCTGAGCCTCTCAGTCCCCTAGGAGAGCCACCAGGAGCTTGACTGAAGATAGAATGAATCTCTCTCCTTGATTCTGAGAGCTTGAGCTCCCACCTGTTTTCTATGCCCTCTGAATGAATCTACCTGAGGGTCCCAGCTTATATGCTCTACATTGAGTATAAACCAATCACTATATCACTAGGAAACTATTATTTGTTGTAAGATTAAATCAATCATGCTGAACTTAGAAAATCATTAAGCATCATGCTAAACTAGATAACCATTGTCTCATCAATTCCACTGAATTAGCACCTTGTAAGAATCCTTGTTTCAAGTTCAGATTTCTGGCCCATAACATTTAGTGGAAGGCCTTTAACAAAGCTAGCTTTAGCCCCAGGAAAGGAGATAAGACTTTGAAAGAGATAATAAAGGATTTGAACTTTAGCTCCTGGCTACTCTCATGGTGATTACTGAACTGAAAAGACTGCCTCAGAGACCCCCAGAAAAATGAGCCAAGAACACTACAACTAATGAAGAGAAAATTAGATCAATAATTAGAAGTTATTTTGCCAAACTTTATGCCAATAAATTCAATAGCCTAAGTGAAATGGATGACTACTACAGAAATATGGGTTCCCAAGATTAATAGAGGAGGAACTAAATGGCTTAAATAGTCCCTTCTTTAAGAAAAATAGAACAAGCTATTAATCAATTTCCTAAGAAAAAATCCCCAGGAGCAGATAGATTCACATGTGAATTCTACCAAACATTTAAAGAACAATTAATTAACCCCAATACTATATAAATTATTTGAAAAAAATGGGGAATGAAGAAGTCCTACCAATTTCCTTTTATGATGCAGACATGGTACTGCTACCTAAATCATGTAGGACAAAAACAGAGAAGGATAATTATAGACCAATATTCCTAATGAATATTGATGTAAAAATCTTAAATAAAATATTAACAAAAAGATTGCAGAAAATCATCCCCAGGATAATACATCATGACCAAGTAGGATTTATACCAGGAATGCAGGGCTGGTTCAGTATTAGGTAAAGGATTAGCATAATTGACTATCAGTAATCAAATTAACAAAAATCATATGGTCATCTCAATAGATGTAGAAAAAGCATTTGATAAATTCTAACACCCACTCCTAATAAAAAATAAAAAAAACTACACTTGAGAGTATAGGAATAAATGTAGTTTTCCCTAAGATAGTCAGGAGTATCTATTCAAAAGCATAAGTCAGATTCATATGTAATGAAGATAAATTGGAACAATTCCCAATAAGATCAGGAGTGAAACAAGGTTGCCCACTATCACCATTGCTATTCATTATTGTATTATAAATGCTATCTTTGACAATAAAAGATAAAAAAGAGATTTTAAAAATTAGAGTAGGTAATGAGGAAACCAAATTATCACTCTTTGCATATGATATACAGATATATGATATGGTATACAGACAGAACCTCAGAGAATCTACTAAAAAGCTATTAGAAATAATCCACAACTTTAGCAAAATTGCAGGATACAACATAAGTCCACACAAATCAGCATTTTTATGCATCATTAACAAAATCCAACAGAGATACAAAGAGAAATTCCATTTAAAATAATTCAGATTCTACCTTTGGGTACATGCTACTTGTATGGCCTCATGCATTGCCCTCCAGAAAACTGTTTTAAGAAAATTTCCAGAATATTTTCAAGTGTACATTGATACAGGGTATTTTCTCACTGGGAATTTCCAGACATATTTAGAAGTACAATAAATCATTATAGTGACATAGGAGATCCTTGTTTCACCTAACTTCATTTTTTGGAAAGTTGTTGTAGTTGTTTTTCCAAATGTTACTGATATACCATAGGAGTTAATTCATCTTTGAATGTCTAATAGAATTTACTGAAATAAGGCTAAAGTATATTTTTTCCCTCAATGTAAACTGTGAGCATTATTATTATTTTGTTTTTGTTTTTGTTTTTTCTTCCCAGATTAATTTTACCTTCTGAATACAATTCTTCCTTTGCAACAATAAAAACAAAAAAATTCGGTTCTGCACATATATATTGTACCTAGGATATACTATAAGATATTTAATATGTATGGGAATGCCTGCCATCTAGGGGAGGGGCTGGAGGGAAGGAGGGGAAAAATTCAGAACAGAAGGGAGTACAAGGGATAATGCTGTAAAAAAAAAAAAAAAAAAAATTACCTATGCATATGTACTGTCAAAAAAAGTTATAATTATAAAAATTAATAAAAAATGTTCACATTAAAAAAATATTTTTCCCTCACCTTTGGGAATTCATTTATGATTTTTTCAGTTTCTGTACCTGAGATTCTGCAACTGCTAGAGGTTTATCATATCTATCTTTTTCTTTCAATTGTATAATATATTTTTTTAAATAATGGCTTTTTGTTTTGAAAATACATGTAAATACGATTTTCTTTTTTTCTTCTTTTTCTGAGGCTGGGGTTAAGTGACTTGCCCAGGGTCACACAGCTAGGAAGTGTTAAGTGTCTGAGACCAGATTTGAACTTGGGTCCTCCTGAATTCAGGGCTGGTGCTCTATCCACTGGGCCACCTAGCTGCCCCAAGACAATTTTCAGTATTCACTCTTGCAAAAGTGTATGTCCCAAATTATTCTTCCTACCTTTTCCCTACTGCTACCCCTACATAGCAAGGAATCCAATATAGGTTAAAAATGTGCAATTCTTCCATTCATACTTATCATGATGCACAAGATAACAGATCAAAAAGAAAAAAAGATTCCCCTTAGATCAATAGCAGATTAAGCTTTGAACTGATTTTGGGGTGACAGACCCCACACGTATTTAGAGAACAACAAGTTTCCTGAAGAAGATACTTTGGAAGAAATTCAGGAAAGTTCTTTTTCAATTAGACAGGGGGACAGTCTATTGAGTCCAGACCACAGTGCAAGGAGCCCAAGGCAAGGAGCTGGGATGCTTTAGTCAGAGCATTGCAGCTTCCACACACCTGGGAATCATCTAAGAACCTTTTACAACACTCTGTCCTGGTTTAGGAGATTTGCTGTCAGACACATAAAAGTGAATACAAAAGGCAAAGTGTAAGCTACTGAGCCCCAGGAGAATGCAAGAATTGGCCATGATTACCCAACACCAGAAGTCTGCCGCAGTCAAACCAAAGCAGCAGTCGCCCATTTGCCTTAAGAGCAGAACTCAACCCTTAATAATGAGCAAGAAAAGGAAAAAGAACTCTGATCATAGAGAGGTTTTTATGGAGAGAGAGAAGAATGGACTTCAAACCCAGAAGTTACTATAGGCAAATCAGCTACAGATGAAGCCCCAAAAGGAGATATGAGCTGTTCTCCATTTTAAAAGGCTCTCTTGGAAGAATTCAAAAAGGATTTTAAAAAAAGAGAAAAGAAAAATGGAGAAAGGAAAAAAAGATCTTTGCAAGAGGGTATGGAAAAGGAAAAAACAGAAATTATCTGAAGAAAACTCTATATAAAATAGATTTAGTGAAATGGAAAAAGAATATAACTCCCTACAAAATAGATCTGATGAAATGGAAAAAGCATATAACTCCTTACAAAATATATATGAAAAATAAACCAATTTATTTAAAAACAGAATTTGTGAAATGGAAAAAAAAATGCAATGAACAACTCAATTAGAAGTGCAATTGGCCAAATACAAAAGGAGGTTTAAAAAGGTAACTGAAGAAAATAATTCACAAAAAAATTAGAATTGACCAAACAGAAGTGAATGACTCAATGAGAGAATCAGTCAATCAAAACAAAAAAAAAAAAAAACAAAAAGGAAAAAAAAAAAAAAACAACCAAAATTTTAAATAGCTTATTGGAAAAACAACTTACCTGGACAGATCTAGGAGAGACAATCTAAGGACTACTGGACTTCTGTAAACTGTCCCGTCCACCGGGACTCAGTTATTCTGGGGGTCAAGGGGAACCCAGCCTGAAAGAGAAATGGGCGAGAAAGAAGAGCGAGACCAAGCAGATTCTTGTCAAGGTCTCAGTTTATTGCTCTTGGGGTACAGCTTATATAGCAAAAAGCATGAGAAAGAGAAGTAGGGTAGGGCCTGGGAAAGGAGCATGGGGATGGCTAGTTCAATGAACAGGAACATTTTGCAGTTAGGATATACAATGTTGGAACATATACAATGTTGGAACATTCTGTGGTCAGCCGATTCTTGGAACTATTTGTCTAAGGGTGATGCCCACTTAGGGGGGAGAGACACCTGGGCCGAAGCCGTTGGCTCTCAACAGTAAACTATGATGAAAAAATGTCCGAGACATCATCTTTTAGGAAATCATCAAGGAAAACTACTCTGATATCCTAGATCCAGAAGGTAAAGAAGCCATTGAAAGAATTCACTGATTACCTCCTGAAAGAGACCCCAAAATGAAAAATCCAAGGAATATCATAGCAAAATTTAAGAACTATTAGATAAAGGAAAAAGTATTGCATGCAGGCAGAAATAAACAATTCTAATACCAGGGAACCATAATCAGGATTACCCAGGATTTGGCAGTTTGGCAACTTCCACCTTAAAAGAACTCAGATTGTAGCCAAGAAGTATCTATTCAATTAAACTGAGCATTATTGATCAGGGAGAAAATGGACATTCAATGATATAGATGAATTTCCATTATTTCTGATGAAAAGATCAGAACTGCACAAAAAAAAAATTGGTTTCTAAATACAGAACTCAAGAGAAGCATAAAAAGATAAAAAGGAAAATCTCTATAGAAGGCTCGATATAATTTGATTTTACTGTGATATGAAAAAACAGAAATGAAAAGGAGATCATACCAGAAAAAGAGGAAAATGGAAGTAAAATGAAGGAAATTATATCTCATGAAAGGGTTAAAAAAGACCTATTATAATTGAGGGAAAGAAGGGAAGGGGATGACATACTCTCATCATATTTTGCTCAAAGAGAGAATATCAGACATACTTGCTTTTATAGAGAAAATTCTCTTACATTATAGGAAAGCAGGAGGAGAAAGGGGAAAGAAAAAGGGGTTGCCTAAAAGAAAAGAAAAACAGAAGTAGTAGAAATGTATAAGAAAGGGGGAGGGGCTATAATGGGAGAGGGCTGTTTGAGAAAGGTCAGAAGCAAAATACTGGGGAAGAAGGAAAGGGCAAAAAGAAAGAGAAAAGCATATGAGGGTAAATAAGATGGCAGGAAATACAGAATTAGTTATTTTAACTGTGAATGTGAATACGATGAACTCTGCCATAAAATGGAAGTTGATAGCACATTGGATTAAAAGCCCAAATCTTACAATATGTTATTTACAAGAAACATATAAAGCAGAGTGATACATACAGAGTAAAGGAAAGAAGCAAATCAAATTGTTACTCTCAAAAATGAAAATAGAGGACTTTCCACTAATGAAGAGGAAATATTGATGCAAAAGCCCTTAAATAAAATATTTTTTATTTATTTTATATTTATAAATTTTTTGACAGTACATATGCATATTGTATTCCAAATTTTCCCCTCCCTCCCTCTACTCCCTCCCCTAGATGACAGGCAATCACATACATATTAAACGTGTTACACTATAACCTAGATGCAATATATGTGTGTAAATCCAATTTTCTTGTTGCACTTTAAGAGTTGGATTCTGAAGGTATAAGTAACCTTGGTAGAAAGACAGTAGTGCAAACAGTTTACATTCAATGCCCAGTGTCCCTTCTCTGGATGTAGTTGTTTCTGTCCATCATTGAACAACTGGAAGAGAGATGGATCTTCTTTATGTTGAAGATATCCACTTCCATAAGAATACATCTTCATACAACACTGAAGTGTACAGCGATCTTCTGGTTCTATTCATTTCACTCAGCATCAATTCATGTAAGTCTCTCCAAGCCTCTCTGTATTCCTCCTGCTGGTCATTTCTTACAGAGCAATAATATTCCATAACCTTCATATGCCATAATTTACCCACCCATTCTCCAATTGATGGACATCCATTCTTTTTCCAGTTTCTAGCCAGTACAAAAAGAGCTGCCACAAACATTTTGGCCCATACAGGTCCCTTTCCGCTCTTTAGTATTTCTTTGGGATATAAGCCCAATAACAGCAATGCTGGATCAAAGGGTATGCACAGCTTGACAACTTTTGGGGCATAGTTCCAAATTGCTCTTCAGAATGGCTGGATTCTTTCACAACTCCACCAATAATGCATTAGTGTCCCAGTTTTCCCACATCCCCTCCAACATTCATCATTTGTTCGTGTCATCTTAGCCAATCTGACAGGTGTGTAGTGGTATCTCAGAGATGTCTTAATTTGCATTTCTCTGATCAGTAGTGATTTGGAACACTCTTTCATATGAGTGGAAATAGTTTCAATTTCATCATCTGAAAATTGTCTGTTCATATCAATTGAAGAATGATTTGATTTCTTATAAATTAGAATCAGTTCTCTATATATTTTGAAATGAGGCCTTTATCAAAACCTTTAACTGTAAAAATATTTTCCCCAATTTGTTACTTCCCTTCTAATCTTGTTTGCATTAGTTTTGTTTGTACAAAAGCTTTTTAATTTGATGTAATCAAAATCTTCTAATTTTTGGTCAATAATGATCTCTAGTTCTCTGGTCATAAATTCCTTCCTCCTCCACTGGTTTGAGAGGTAGACTATCGTTTGTTCCTCTAAACTATTTATGATCTTATTCTTTATGCCTAAATGATGGACCCATTTTGATCTTATCTTATATAGTGTTAAGTGTAGGTCCATATCTAATTTCTAACACACAGTAATTTCCAGTTTTCCCAACAGTTTTTTTTTTTTTTTAAAATAATGAATTCTTATCCCAAATGTTGGTATCTTTGGGTTTGTCATTTGGGATTGCTATAGTTGTACCCTATTTTGTCCTGCGTACTTAATCTATTCCATTCAACTATTCTATTTCTTAGCCAATACCAAATGGTTTGGGTGACTGCTGCTTTATAATATAGCTTTAGATTAAATACAGGTAGACAACCTTCATCTGACTTTTTTTTTTCATTAGTTCCTTTGAAATTCTCGACTTTTTATTCTTCCATATGAATTTTGTTGTTATTTTTCTAGGTCATTAAAATAGTTTCTTGGGAGTCTGATTGATATAGCTCTAAATAAATAGATTAGTTTGGGGAATGTTTTCATCTTTATTATATTCGCTCAGCCTATCCATGAGCACTGAATGTCTTTCCAATTATTTAAATCTGACATTATTTTTGTGGCAAGTGTTTTGTAAATTTGCTCATATAATTCATGACTTTTCTTTGGTAGATGGATTCCCAAATATTTTGTACTCTCAACAATTGTTTTGAATGGAATTTCTCTTTGTATCTTTTGCTGTTGCATTTTGTTGGTGATGTACAAAAATGCTGAGGATTTATGTGGATTTATTTTGTATCCAGCAACTTTGCTAAAGTTGTGAATTATTTCTAATAACTTTTTATTAGAATCTCGGGGGTTCTCTAAGTATACCATCATATCATGTGCAAAGAGTGACAATTTGATTTCTTTATTACCTACTCTTATTCCTTTAATCTCTTTCTCGACTCTTATTGCCGAGACTGGAATTTCTAATATAATATTGAATAGTAATGGTGATAGTGGGTAACCTTGTTTCACTCCTGATCTTATTGGGAAAGGTTCCAGTTTATCTCCATTACATATTATGCTCACTGACAGTCTTAAATATATGTTCCTGACTATTTTAAGGAATAGTCCATTTATTCCTATACTCTCAAGCATTTTTAGTAGGAACGGATGTTGTATTTTATCAAATGCTTTTTCTGCATCTATTGAGATGATCATATGGTTTTTATTAATTTGATTATTAATATGGTCAATTATACTAATAGTTTTCCTAATATTAAACCAGCCCTGCATTCTTGGAATGAATCCTACTTCATCATAGTGTATTACCCTAGGGATGACTTTCTCTTTTTGCTAATATCTTATTTAAGATTTTAGCATCAATATTCATTAAGGAGATTGGTCTATAGTTTTCTTTCTCAGTTTTCAACCTACCTGGTTTAGGTATTAGTACCATGTCTGTGTCATAAAAGAATTTGGTAGGAATCCTTCATCCCCTATTTTTTCAAATAATTTATATAACATTGGGGCTAATTGTTCTTTAAATGTTTGGTAGAATTCACATGTAAATCCATCTGGTCCTGGGGATTTTTTCCTGGGGAGTTGATTATTAGCTTGTTCTATTCTTTTTCTGAAATGGGACTATTTAAGGAGGTTACCTCATCCTCTGTTAATTTGGGAAGCCCATATTTTTGAAGGTAGTCATCCATTTCACTTATGTTATCAAATTTATTGGCGTAAAGTTGGGCAAAGTAATTCATTATTTCTCTAATTTCCTCTTCATTCATGGAAAGATCCCCCTTTTCATTTGTAAAACTGACAATTTGATTTTCCTCTTTCCTTTTTCTCATCAGATTTACCAAAAGTTTATATATTTTATTGGCTTTTTCATAAAACCAACTTTTGGTTTTATATATTTCAATAGTTTTTGTTTTTACTTTCAATATTATTAATTCTCCTTTTAATTTTAGACTTTCAAGGTTAGTTTTTTGTTGGGGGTTTTAATTTAGTCTTTTTCTAGCTTTTTAAGTTGCAAACTCAATTCATTAATCTTCTCTTTCTCTATTTTCTTCAAGTAAGCCTCTAGAGATATAAAATTTCCCCTTATTACCGCTTTAGCTGTATCCCACAAATTTTGGTATGTCTCATTGTTGTCATTATCATGGGTGAAATTATTAATTGCTTCTATAATTTGCTGTTTCACCCAATTATTCTTTAAGATGAGATTATTTAGTTTCCAATCACTTTTTGGTCTATTTACCCCTTCTTTTTTAATTTAGTTTTTATTCCATTGTGATCTGAGAAGAAGGCATTTAATATTTTTGCCTTCCTGCATTTAATTTTGAGATCTTTATTTCCAAATATATGGTCAATTTTTGTATAGGTTCCATGAACTGCTGAAAAGAAAGTATACTCCTTTCTATCACCATTCAGTTTTCTCCAAAGGTCTATTATCCCTAGTTTTTCTAATGTTCTATTTACCTCTTTAATTTCTTTCTTATTTGTTTTGTGTTTTGATTTATCTAATTCTGAGAATACAAGGTTGAGATCTCCTACTATTATAGTTTTGCTGTCTATTTCTTCTTGCAACTCTCTTAACTTTTCATTTAGGAAGTTGGTGCATATATGTTTAGTATTTATATGGCTTCATTGTCTATCCTTTTAGCAGGATATAGTTTCCTTCCTTATCTCTTTAAATTAGATCAATTTCTGCTTTTGCTCGATCTGAGATAAGGATGGCTACCCTTTCTTTTTTGGCTTCACCTGAAGCATAATCGATTCTGCTCCACCTTTTACCTTTACTTTGTATGTATCTTCCTGCTTTAAGTGTGTTTCCTGTAAACAACATATTGTAGGATTCTGACTTTTGATCCAGTCTGCTATATGCCTCCTTTTAATGGGAGAATTCATCCCATTCACGTTAACAATTAAAATTACTAATTCTGTATTTTCTGCCATCGTATTATCCCCTGATTTTTTTCCCTTTCCCTCCCTTTAACCCCTTCCCTAGTATTGAATTTATAGACCCCACTTGTGCGCAGCCCTCCCTTTTTATTATCCCTCCACCCTCCTTTTAAGTCCCTTCCCCTTTCTTGTACTCTTCCCTTATTCCCCTTTTCCTTTTCCCTTTTCCTCTCCCTCCTTATAATGAGTTGTGAGAGAATTCTCTGAAAAACAAATATGTCAATTATTTACTCTTTGAGCCTACTCTGATGAGAGTAAGATTCACACAATGTTTCTCCCCCTCTCTAAATTCCCTTACATGTGATAGATTTTTTATACCTCTTCCTGGGATGTAGTTTCCCTCTTTTTATCTGTCCTTTCCCTTATTCTGATACTATCCCCTTCCCTTTACTACTTCCCTTTTTTTGTTATATCAGTAAAATCAAATTATCCATGTGGACTTTTTGTATATCCACAACAGAGTTCTCTCATTCTCAAGAGTTCTTTTTACCTTTTTCTGTTTCTCTTGAGTCTTGTGGATGTAGATCAAATTTTTTGTTTACATCTGTTTTTTTTTTTTTCTTAGAAACAAATGGAATTCCTCTGTTTCATTAAATGACCATGTTCTTCTATGAAAGAAAATGCTAAAGTTAGCTGGGTAGTTTATTCTTGGTTGTAATCCTTGTTCTTTTGCCTTTCAGAATATCAGGTTTCAAGCCCTTTGATCCTTTAATGTGGAGGCAGCCAGGTCTTGTGTGACCCTTATTGAGTCACCTTGATATTTCAATTGTTTTTTCCTACCTGCTTGCAATATTTTTTCCTTAGTTTGGTAGTTCTGCAGCTCAGCCACTATCCGTGGAGTTCTTTTTTTAGGGTCTTTTGCAGAAGGTGTTTGATGAATTTTTTCAATTCCTATTTTCCCTTCTGTTTCTATTATCTCTGGATAGTCATCTCTTTGATAATTTACTGTAAAATAGAATCTAGGGTATTTTTTTTAATCACAATTTTCAGGAAGTCAAATGATCCTCAGATTATCTGTCTTAGATCTATTTTCCAGGTCTATAAATTTTCTCAGTAAATATTTGATGTTATTTTCCAGCTTTTCATATTTTTTTTTGACTGATCCTTGGTTTCTCAATGAATCATTCATTTCTATTCAGTCCTGAATTTTAATGTGTTATTTTCTTCTTTCACATTTTTTAGTTCTTTTTGTATATGTCCAATTGCGTTTTTAAATGAATTATTTTTCTCTATTGAATTTTTTTCCATTTCACTATTTTTTTTTTCGTAAGTTATTTTCTTTTTCCAAATTACAAATCCTAGTTTCTTGGGAATTTTTTTATTTTTTCCAATTCAGAAATCCTACTGTCCTGTGATTTTTTAACCTTTTTCAATTCATTAATTTTGTTTCCCTGCACCTCCTGTGAATTCTTTATTTTTTCCAACTCAGATTTCAGGATGTTGTTATTCTCTAGCATAGCTTCTCTTCCCTTTCCCCATTTTTCTTCAAACACTCTTAACTTTTTAATAGTCTTTTCCAGGAGAGAGTTATGTGATGGGGGGCAGGTATCATTCCCCTTTAGGGTGTTATCTGGAGACTCTCTGCTATTAACCTCCTTGGGTTTGGATACCTGCTCTTTTTCTGTATAGAAGTGTCAATTGTTCTCTTCAGATTCTTACTCATTGTTAACACTCTGTGGGGGTCTGCCCTTGGGCAAGAAATTTATCAGCTTCCTGCCAGACTGGATGGATGAAGCAATCTTGTGACTGGACTAAGAGAGAGCTCTGGGAGAGATTTCCCCTCCCCCCCTGGAAATGACTCGGAGGTGGTTAGCAGGGCTGTGTTGCAAGGAGTGCCCAGTGAAGGACCCCCTCTGTGTGGCCTAGCATCTGCCTTGAGGTTTAAGGCTGAACAGTGAAAGTGTCACAATCCTTGGCCAAAGCCGCCTGTGAGGCTGTGGATATTAGCAGCTGATGCAAAAAGCTCCTGCACTGAAACTGGAAGTATCTGCCCAGAAATCATGGTCCCTGCTGTGGAGGTTCTGCTGCTCTGGGAGTTCTGCTGCTGTTGGAGTTTCACTACTGCTAGAATTCCACTGCCTTAGGCTGAACACCGCATTATGTGGATTAGAGGCTGTCCAGGGCTGTGTCCCCCACTGTTCAGGTACTTGACTACCCCAAGGAGAAGACCTGGACAGCAGAAGATACAGCAGTGCCGAGATTGGTGTTAGGTCATTTCCGGATTGGGGTGATTATGTTTTCTGGCTTTTTATTTTAAAGTGGCTTTGATTTCTCTTCTGATTTGCTGCTTTTCAAGCAGAGTAGAGCTCTCAGCCTATGCCAGATTCCTCTATATCAGTGGCTTCTCTGATCCCAGAATTTTCCCCAGATCGTTTGGCACAGTGTGCTAGCACCTAATCCTGTCTGTGCTGACCTTATTTTCCTCCCCTCAGAACCTACCTTTTCTGTTGAAATTCCAGATTCTCTTCAGCTGCTAATTTGTGCTTCTAATCCTTGTTGTTTTTATCGGTCCAGCGTTATTTTTGAGGCATATTTAACTAGTTGGTATTGAGGGAAGAAAGGAGCTTACAAATTCGCATGTATCTTCTCTGCAATCTTGGCTCCACCCTTGTTTTATTTTCCTGATACCTCAAATATGCCTCACTTAGTATTGACCTCCCAGTCCAGGCTCCAGGTAGAAAGAAGAAAGAGAAAACAGATAAAAGGCCTTAAATAAAATATTAACAAAAATATTACAGAAAGTTAACTACCAGAAAATATACTGTGACCAAGTAGAAATTACTGGAATGCAGGGCTGGTTCAATATTAGGAAAACTATTAACATAATTGAATATATCAATAACCAAACTAACAAAATCATATGATTCTAACAACAGATGAAGAAAAAGCATTTGGAAAAGTCCAATTCTTATTCCTACTAAAAACACTAGAGAGTATAAGAATAAATGAATTATTCCATAAAATGACTAATAACATTTATTTAAAGCCATTAGCAAGTATAATTAATGGGGACAAAGTAGAACAATTCCCAATAATATCAGGGATGAAACAAGGTTGCCCACTATCAAGATTACTATTCAGCATGGTATTAGACTGTTAGCTTTTTCAATAAGAGAAAAAGATGAAAGGAATTAGGTAGAAACCAAATTATCACTCTTTGCAAATGGGATGATGGTATTCTTATACTGGAGAATCAACTAAACTCTTAGAAATAATTCATTACTTTAGCAAAGTTGCAGGATACAAAATAAATCCACATAAATATCATCAGCATTTTTATGTTATCAGCAAAGTGCACCAGCAATACAAAGAGTAATTCCATTTAAAATAACTAATGATAATGTTAAATAGTTGGGAGTTTATTAGCCAAGACAAAGTCAGGAACTATATGAACAAATCTACAAAATATTTTCCACACAAATAGAATTAATCAACTGGAAAAATATCAAATTCTCATGGTGGACTAAGCTAATATAATAAAAATGACAATACTACCTAAATTAATCTACTTAATTAGTGCTATACCAATCAAACTTCAAAGAAATTATTTTACAGATCTAGAAAAAATAACAAAGCTCATCTGAAAAAAAGCAAAAGGTAAAGAATTTCAAGTGAATTAATGAAAAAATGCAAATGAGGGTACCCTAGATTTGCTAGGCCTTCTTTTATTAAGCAATGGTGATCAAAATAATTTGGTACTGGCTAAGAAAAAAAAAATAGAGTAGTGAATCAGTGGAATAGTTAAGGTTTACAGGACAAAATAGTCATTGACTATAGTAATCTAGTGTTTGACAAAGCCAAAGCTTTTGGGATAAAAACTCACTAGCAACTACTGGGAGAATGGGAAACTAGTATGGCAGAAACTAGTTACTGAATTACACCTAAAACCATACAACAAAATAAAGTTGAAATGGTACGTGATTTAGACAAAAAGAGTGATGTTATAAGTAAATTAGAGGAAAATAGTTTACCTCCCAGATCTATGGAGAAGAAAAGAATCTGTGACCAAAGAAAAATCAGAGATCATTATTGAACACAAAGTAGATACTTTTGATTATATTGTTTTAAAAACATGTGTACAAACAAATGCAAACAGAAGGGAAGCAAATTGAGAAAACATTTTTACACTCAAGGATTGTGATTATTAGGTTGCAAGTGAGTTCTAAACTTGTAAATATTCTCCTTCGATTTCATGGAGAAAATTCATTTGAATTTTCTCTTTATAAAAAGAAAATTTTCAAATACTGCAGTCTTCAGATTTGTCCCAGCTTAATCAGAATAATCTCTATGAGTATTTTTGACATGCTTAAATAAAATAACTGAAAGTGATCCACCACAGTTTGATAGCATTAATTTATGAAATTATCAACATCTGACCTTAGAGAATTTGCATCCAATTCTTCTATGACTATCTAGTCATCACAGCTTTCAATTTCATACATTACTAAAGTTTTGTCACTAGGTATATTTGTTTTCTACACTCCATATCTAATATATCTTTAAGGTTCAAGAAGAACAACTTAATAAAATAGCTAAGTAATTATTCCACCCTGGAAAGATTTTTAATTAGTACTAAGATTATAGCTGAATATGTTTTCCATTTTTCTCAAGTCCAAATATATATACACACACAGAATGAGAGTAAGAAAATAAAGTATTATGGTAAGATTTTTCAATAATGAGAATTGGAACATACAACTTTTTCGTTTTGTAGTTAACATTTAATTTTTGGCTTTATAGTTAACATTTAAATTGTTTCTATGTAAGGAATTTGATGTAAATAAATATGCTTTTTATTTTTATATATAAGTATATTTTATTATAGCTTTTTATTTACAAGTTGTATGCTTGGGTAATTTTTCAGCACAGACAACTGCAAAACCTTTTGTACCAATTTTTCCCCTCCTTCACCCCATCCCTCCCCCAGATGGCAGGTAGACCAATACATGTTAAATATGTTAAAGTATATGTTAAATACAATATATGTATACATATCCATACACTTATTTCGCTGCACAAGAAGAATAGAACTTTGAAATAATATACAATTAATCTGTGAAGGAAATAAAAAATGCAGGTGAACAAAAATAGAGGGATTGGGAATTTTATGTAGTGGTTCAAACTCATTTTCCAGAGTTCTTTCGCTGGGGGTAGCTGGTTCTATTCATTGTGGAACAAATGGAGTTGATGTGGTTCATCTCATTGTTGAAGAGAGCCACGTCCATCAGAATTGGTCATCAGAGTATTGTTGTTGAAGTATATAATGATCTCCTTCTACTGCTCATTTCACTCAGCATAAATTCATGTAAGTCTCTCTAGGCCTTTCTGAAATCATCCTGCTGGTCATTTCTTACAGAAAAAGAATATTCCACAACATTCATGTACCACAATTTATACAGCCATATTCTCCAATTAATGGGTATCCATTCAGCTTCCAATTTCTGGCCACTATGAAAAAGGATGCCACAAACATTCTTGCACAAACAGGTCCTTTTCCCTTCTTTAAGATCTCTTGCGGATATAAGCCCAGTAATATCACTGCTGGATCAAAGGGTAGGCACAGTTTGATAACTTTTTGGGCAAATCCCTCTCCAGAATGGCTGGATGTATTCACAATTCCACTAACAAAGTATCAGTGTCCCAATTTTCCCACATCCCTTCCAGCATATCATATTATCTTTCCATGTCATTCTAGCCAATCTGACAGGTGTGTAGTAGTATCTGAGAATTATCTTAATTTGCATTTCTCTGATTAGTAATGACTTGGAGCATCTTTTCATATGGTTAGAAAGTTTCAATTTTTTTCCTCTGAGAAATGTCTATTCATATGCTTTGACCATTTATCATTTAGAGAATGGCTTGATTTCTTATAGAGTCAAACTTTATATATTTTAGAAATGAGGCCTTTATCAGAACCTTTGACTGTAAAAATGTTTTCCCAGTTTTCTGTTTCCCTTCTAATCTTGTCTGCATTACTTTTGTTTGTACAAAAACTTTTCAATTTGATATAATCAACATTTTCTATTTTGTGGTCAATAATGTTCTCTAGTTATTCTTTGGTCATGAATTCGTTCCTCCTCCACAGGTCTGAGAAATAAACTATCTTATGTTCTTCTAATTTATTTATAATCTTATTCTTTATGCTTAGGTCATGAACCTATTTTGACCTTATCTTGGTTTTCAGTGTTAAGTATAGGTCAATACCTTGTTTTTGCCATACTAATTTCCAATTTTCCAGTTTTTGTGAAACAGTCAATTCTTATCCCAAAAGCTGGGGTGTTTGGGTTTGGCAAACACTAGATTATTAAAGTTATTGACTATTTTGTCCTTTGGACCTAACCTATTCCACTGATCAATTAGTCTATTTCTTAGCTAATACCAACTAATAAAAAGTGGTTTTAGCAACCACTGCTTTATAATATAATTTTAGATCTGATACAGCTAGGGCATCTTCATTTGATTTTTTTTTTCATTAGTTTCCTTGAAAATCTTGACCTTTTTTTCCTCTAGATGACTTTTTTGATATTTTTACTAGTTTATTAAAATAGTTTTTCAGAATCTGATTGGTATAGCAATTAAAAAATAGATTAGTTTAGGTAGTATTGCCATCTTTATTATATTAGCTCGCTCTATGCAAGAGCATTTAGTATTTTTCCAAATGGTTAGATTTGACTTATTTTGTGTGGAAAGTGTTTTGTAGTTTTCCTCACATACTTACAGATTTTCCCTTGGCAGATAGATTCCTAAATATTGTATATTTTAAATTTTTATTAATTATTAATTATTATTAATTTAATTAATATTTTAATGAGGTGAGAGAAGTTTCTCTGTAAAGAAAATATGTTAATTATTTTCTCTTAGAGCCAAATATGATGAGAGTAAGATTCACACAATGTTCCTTCCCCTCTCTAAATTCCCTCAGTTTATTATAGGTTTCTTTTGCCTCTCTGTGGGATGTAGTTTCCCTCTCACCTTTTTCCCTTTTTTTGATACTATCCCCTTTCCATTTCTACTTCCCTTTTTTGTTATATCAGTAAAATCAAATTATACATGTTCTCTCTATGTATATAACAGAAATACAATTCTCAAGAGTTCTTTTTACTTTTTTTCTGCTTCCCTTAAGTCCTATGGTTGGAGATCACATTTTTTTATTTAGTTCTGATTTTTTCCATTAGAAACAAATGGAATTCACCTGTTTCATTAAATGTCCATCTTGTTCCCTGGGGAAAAAAAAAAAACAAATTTCAACTTAGCTGGGTAGTTTATTCGTAGCTGCATTCTAACATCTTTTTCCTTTCAAAATATCAGATTCCAGGACTTTTGATCTTTCTTTTTGTTTTTTATACTTTATTCTTAAATTAATTTTATAATTATAATTTTTTGACAATACATATGCATGGGTAATTTTTTACAGCATTATCCCTTCTGTTTTGAATTTTTCCCTCCTTCCCTCTACCTCTTCCCCTAGATGACAGGCAGTCCAATAAATGTTAAATGTGTTATAGTATATCCTAGATACCATATATGTGTGCAGAAACGAATTTCCTGTTGCACAGGAAGAATTGGATTAGGATGGTAAAAATAACCTGGGAAGAAAGACAAAGTGCAAACAGTTTACACTCATTTCCCGGTGTTTTTTCTCTGGGTATAGCTGATTCTGTCCATCATTGATCAACTGGAACTGAATTATATCTTCTCTATGTTGAAGATATCCACTTCCATCAGAATACATCTTCATACAGTATCATTGTTGAAGTGTATAATGATCTCCTGGTTCTGCTTATTTCACTCAGCGTCAGTTCATGTAAGAGAATCTGGAATTTTGTCAGAAAAGGTTTGTCCTGTGGGGTGGCGAAAAAGACCAGCACAGACAGTGATACACTAAAGGCTAGCATATTGTGCATATTGGGCTGAGGAGGCATCTAGGATTAGAAAAGCTACAGAGACAGAAGACATTGGCATAGGCTGATTGCTTTATTCTGTTTTCAAAACAGCAGATCAGCAGAGAAATCAAAGCCACTTTTAAAAAACGCCAGAAACTGCCTATAGCTACCCCAAACCGGAAGTGACTCAGTACAGATCATAGCATGGCTGTGCAGCCACCTTCCTCTTTCCAGGGCTTTTCCTTGGGGTATTTAAGAACCTGCACAGCAGGGAGACACAGTCAGTAGCAGCCTCTAATCTGCACAGAGAGGGACTCTGCCTAAGGCAGTGAAACTTCCACAGCAGCAAAACTTCCCCAACAGCAACTGCGGCTTCCCAGAGCAGAGAAACTTTGCTGGTCAGATGCTAATATCCACAGTCCTAAGGGGGATTTTGGCCTGGGGTTGTGACTGACACTTTCACTGTTCAGCCTCTAGCCTAAGAGCAGTTGCTGGGCCACACAGCTGGGGTTGTTCACTGGGAACCTCTGCTGCCCAGCCAGTGATAACCAGCTCAGAATCACTTCCGATGGAGAGGGAAAACTCTCTCCTAGAGCACCCTCGTACCTTTGCAGTCTGTTCAAAAGACAGCTGTCATCCATATGCGTATCCATGTTCTGCAGAGGAAGTTGATAACCTCCTTACCCTGAAGGCAGACCCTATTATTTTTTAAAAATGAGTAAAAAAATGAAGTAAACAATTGATAGCTTCTATACAGAAAGACAGCAGTTTGCAACCCAGAGGAGACTAAAAAATTAGGTATGATGGATCTTTGGAGAAAACTGAATGGTGATAGAAAGGAGTACACTTTCTTCTCAGCAGTTCATGGAACCTATACAAAAATTGACCATATATTAGAATATAAAGATCTCAAAATTAAATGCAGGAAGGCAGAAATAGTAAATGCTTTCTTCTCAGATCACACTGTAATAAAAACTACATTCAACAACAAGTAAGGGGTAAATAGACCAAAAAGTAATTGGAAAGTAAATAATCTTATCTTAAAGAATGATTGGGTGAAACAGCAAATTATAGAAACAATAATTTCACTCAAGATAATGACAATGATGAGACATCATACCAAAATTTGTGGGATGCAGCTAAAGCAGTAATAAGGGGAAATTTTGTATCTGTAGAGGCTTACTTGAATAAAATAGAGAAAGAGAAGATCAATGAATTGGGCTTGCAACTTAAAAAGCTGGAAAAAGACCAAATTAAAAATCCCCAATCAAATACTAAACTTGAAATTCTAAAATTAAAAGGAAAAATTAATAATATTGAAAGTAAAAAAAATATTGAAGTAATAAATAAAATTAAGAGTTGGTTTTATGAATATATATAATATAATATATTATATTATATAAAATATATATAAAATATATAAACCTTTGGTAAATTTGATCAGAAAAAGGAAAGAGGAAAATCAAATTGTTAGTCTTAAAAATGAAAAGGGAGAACTTTCCACCAATGAAGAGGAAATTAGAGCAATAATAAGGAGTTACTTTGCCCAACTTTATGCCAATAAATTTGATAACCTAAGTGAAATGGAAGACTTTCTCCAAAAACTTTTTATGGAGCTTAGTTTTCTGTCTTGTCTATAAAATTGTGCCAAATGTATCATTCCTGGAGAGAGGCTGAACAAAAAATTGTAAGTATATAAAGTCTTATCCATGTCCACCTGTGTGAACCATCGTGGGTTCTATTTACTCCTCCTTTCTCTTTAACAAGGGTGGCCTTCAGAGTATTCACCTTGTCTAATTGTAAGTTAGGTATCTGATTAGTAACTGCAGAAGTCCCCATGCAGAGTCCCAGGTAAATGATGGGATACTTATGTGGGATCTTTCCTGGGGTTACCACCAGTCCATGTGGAGCAAGAATGCTCATGGTCTCTGTAAGCAGGGCAGACAGATCTTTCATGCTGCTCATTGATAACAGTATATCATCCATATAAGGCAGTAGCATGGCATGAAGCCACACCTTCCAAAGTGGCTCTAGCACTTGCCCTATGTACACCTGATACAAAATGGGGCCAATCCCTTGTGGGAGAAATTTCCATTGCTGGTGCAAATCAGGTCCTACATTGTTTATAGAGGCAATGGTAAAAGCAAATCTTTTCTTATCCTCTGGGTCCAGAGGGATGGAGAAGAAACTATCTTGTATGTCTATTACTGTAACTAGCCAGCCAGTGGGTACTAGATTAGGAGGTGGCATGTCAGTCTGCAGAGCTCCCTTAGGTTCAATAGTAGCATTAACGGCCCTAAGGTCCACCAGCATTATAAATTTTCCAGATTTTCTCTCTTTAATAAATAGAAGGCTATTCCATGAGCTGGACATTGATCCTATATGTCCAGCCTCCAACTGTTGTTTTATAATTTCACATAAGGTTCGGGTTTTATAAACTGAGAAAGGCCATTGAGGTACCCAAACCAGGGTGTTAGATTTCCATGTTAATGGTGTAGGCGTGATATGAAACAACACCAAACACCCAGTGACCCCAATTAAAAATCCTGTGGAGGCTGTATATAGATTGAGGCCCCACAAGCTTTCAATATGTCCCTGCCCCATAGATTGTATCTGAAACTTGCAACCACCAGGGGTTGGAATATTCCGTTTATCTACAAACTGCCAGGGCAGGTCTTCTGCTGCAATCTCTTTAGATATAGCAGCTGCAAGGGCATCCATTTGAAAGGCACTAGAGCCCACATTCTCACATCTCTTTATCATGTTTTCCAGGCCAGCCTCCCCAGCTATATTGAGCATGGCCTTCTGGCAATTAGTATTAGCATTATCCCCTGCCAATTTCTGTATAAGGAGGCTGGAAGCTTCTCCTCTACCCACAGACCTCTCAACAGCCTTCTGTAGGTGGGCCACAAAATCAGGAAAAGTTTCATCTGGGCCCTGTTTAATCCTAGTCATTGAGGGCGTCTGCTTTCTAGAAGCTTGAATTTTGCAAAATGCTCTTTGGGCACAATGAGACACAGGTGCATATACTGCTGCATCATTTTGCATTTGATCCTCATTTCTTTTATATTTTCCAGCTTTCTGTATTATTTGTCCTGAACTTGTCTGGGAATCTGCAAAGTCTTCACAAGCGGGCGCAGAGGGAGCGGATGGGAGACATATCTCCTCAGGGAGGGCGGGAGATGAGGGGGAAGGCCATGCCTTGGAGATGGAGGTGACCTTCCCTCTGTTCGCTTTTTCCTCCCTCATTTTATCACCATCCTTTACTTCAAGGTCATATGTCTCTCTATTTATTTTCTCATTACTCATCTTATCCCTGCCCCCTCCTGTTCTGTCATATCCACTTCCTGCTTCTTCCTTACTACCTCTTCCTTCTTTCACGTCACATCCACCTCCTTCATCTTCCTGTTTATTTCCTGATTCTTTAACACAGCTAACTTCCGCTGGCTCCATTTTATGGGCATGGCTAGTCCCCATGAGTGCCTCATTTTTTTAATAACTCTTATTTATTTTATGACTCTCCGTTTGCACTTCATTATCTACTTTTAATGGATTGGGGCTTGCACCTCTTAAAGGGCCCCCAATCACTTGATGCCATTCCTGGATGGCCCCGAAGTTTCTTTATCATAGGAAGCCATGTGACTACCTATTATCTCCCACTTTTTAAAATCCATTTCTAATTCTACTTCCTTTAGTATTGTAGAAGTTTCTTTCCTTGGTACCTTCTAGTCTGGAACCCTCACAATAACCTGTCCCATTTTCCTAACTTTCTACTCACTTTATAGCAGAGTTCTGTCTCTCTTCCCACCTATAGGCCTGCTACAAGGTGAGGTCCTAGCCAAAAATGTCCCTGTTCGGGCACCACTTGTTACATCCCTATGGACTACTCTAATCTGGTAGCTCCCCTTAGAGCTATTCTTAATGCCTGTCCATCGATGGCATGACTAGGTCACACCTCCCCATCTTCAGGCACCAACCCGGATCCCATAAAGACAGACCACCAGGAGGTAGGGGTGAAGTGAAAGAGAACTTTATTCTTAGATAGCATAAATATATTTATATCCCCCTGAGGATCTGGGGGAAGGGGGAGGTCCTGTAGGAACCTGGCATAATGGTATTGGCCCAAAAAGAAGGAGGGAGGCATGCTAAGCTTTGAGAGCACTAAGGAGGGAGGCGTGGTACCTGGAATCAGACACTGCCTCGTGGGGCTATGCCCCACCTCCACATAAGATTCGCCTGCGCCTCAGAACCTCTCATCCCTCAGGTCCTCCCACATGTCTTGAACTGCATTCCTTGCTTCTAAAGGCTTTTTAACCCTTACAGTTACTTTATAGGTATCTGTTATGGGCCAGAACTCTGTATTTGAAATAAGGGTTTTTACAAGGTGTTAAGTCAGTGGAATTGATAAGAAAATGGCTATCTAGTTTAGCATGGTGATTAATAGTTCTCTAGTTCAGTACATGTACTTAGAACTTAATGTAGTACAAGATTTATACCTACCATGATGCAATTAAAATAAAGTATATAAGAGCCAGCAAGGACTGAGAGACAGATTCATTCCACTGTCCACCTTTCTGGATGTTTTTCTAAATCTCTGCAATCTGTTTTGTTGATAAACATTTCTAGTTATATCTTGTATTTCTTTTCACTCCCCCTATTTTCTAAATTTGGCATCTCTGTCTTCTAAAATAAACACTGTGCTTTCACATTGTAATATTCTTGTCCTTTTTCTTCTTTCTTCACTTGTTGAGTTATTTTCATTAGAATATGTTGGAGTACAGATCAACTTGGACCTACATTTACTGCTGAGTTAGGAGAGTATGAGGCCATTGGAACAGGCATGTGACATGCATACACTTCCTATATTAAGACACATAACCTTTAAAATATATATACAGCCATAAAAGGAAAAACTCTGTACTTAACTTTTGATTGGAGTTCTCCATTGTTAAAAGAGTATATAAGTTAGTATACTGCCTGATTAAAAAAGGGGAAAACATCTTTTCTACGCCATGTAATCGATTCCTGAATAAAAGCACCGCTTAACTCCTTGGCAGTTCGACTCAGTGTGATTCTTCTGATGCAGAAGCCGGTGGTACCCCGAAGACCCCAGAGAGGAGGGTAAGTAGAGGGCAGATACTCCTCCCACACCAGAAGCACGCCAGGAACCCCCAGGCTTAACAACTGGCGCCCGCACAGGGACCGGGGTAATTTAACCCGGAACCAGGGACCGGACGTAAATAAGCCCGGGAGCTTTTAGGGGAGTAGAGAGAGGCTGCCTCGGCAGAGCGGGCTCTGCCTTCGCTGAGTTGCCCCTATTGAG
The DNA here is from genome assembly GCF_048593235.1 of Sminthopsis crassicaudata. NCBI lineage: Eukaryota > Metazoa > Chordata > Mammalia > Dasyuromorphia > Dasyuridae > Sminthopsis > Sminthopsis crassicaudata. Next base: position 452,718,971 of record NC_133617.1, read on the forward strand.
AATAGGGAGGGAAAATAAAAGAAAGGATGGGAAGCGGAGGAAGTATCCCGCTTCTGTTGCCAGAGGAGAGGGTGGTGCTCAGTAAGCGCTTATATAAACTATGCGCTCAAAAGGAATGTAAAATCCCCATAAAAACATGCAGGGAGTTTATAGGAAAAATCTGGGACGTTTGCCCCTGGATACAGCACTCGGGGGTGAAAGCAGAAAAATGGCATATTGTTGGACAACAAATGGCTGCCTATGACCATACCCATCCTGGGGTACTCCAACCCGAGGATTTTTCGATCTTTAAAATTATTGATGCAGCCTTGAATCCCAAACCAATATTCATGCCTAGGGACGAGATGATGCAAGTGGGCTCTTCGCTAGCCGCATCTGAGTCCGATGAAGAGAGAATTAAAATAGGGGAAGAGAAAGATAGAAAAAAGCCTAAGACCCTGTACCCCTGGCAAGATCTTAGAAATATAGAAACCTCTCATAAAGATTTATCATCAAGTGAAGAGGAGGATCGTCCTCCCGTTCAGCGCTCTCGCTCAAAAGCGAAACTAAACCCTAGCGCAGCAGTGAAAATAGAACAAAGAGATTCATCTGCTTTAACCTTCCCTATACAAGGACCCTTATCGCCCCAGGCTCCCCCTCAGTACGAAGAAGGAGGCCGAGATATATCATTTGGGAGAACACTCCGGGATCCGGGTAGAAAGGGACCAGAAGGACTCATAGCGCGCAGTCTGAGACAAGCGGCTAATGAAGGGGAAATTGTAGAAGAATTATGGGGAGAAGGAGCTATTTATCCTGTCCTCACTGACCCCGTAACGGGTAATGCTGGCTACGTACCTGTACCCTATAAATTGTTAAGAGAACTAAAAGAATCCATTCAAAAATATGGACCTTCTTCCCCCTATGTACGTCGCCTATTAGATAACCTTACCACCATGTCTCTATGGATTCCTAATGATTTTGACGATGTCTCCTCCTCTTGCCTGTCCCCTGCTGAACACCTGGCCTTTAAGGCCCAAGTAAGGAGAGAAGCACGGCGCATTGCCACAGAGAGAAATTATGTTCCCATAGAAGACTCTGTACACATGATATGTGGTACCGGCCCTTATGAAGAAACGGGGGTACAGTCTCGTTTCGATCCTTTAGTTTTGAGAACTGTCAGGGAGGCACACCTGGAAGCATGGGCTAAGATAGGAGCACAGGGTCTAGGGAGTAATAAGATATCGGGATTAAAACAGAAAGCAGGACAAACCCCCCTTCAATTCATAGACCAAGTAAAACAAACAATACAACGAACTATGGGGAATACACCAGGAAACGAGGCTGTTACAAAACAACTTATAAGAGAGGGGTTACGCCCTAGAGCACAAACAGCGATTAGCTCCCTCCCTCCTGAAGCAACTCTTGAAGAAATCGTAGACAAACTTATGGATCTTCCCCCTGACTCTGAGCTCCCCCTTGCGGCGGCCATTACACATGGCAACAAAGAGCTCATTGCTGCTTGCCATCAAGGAAATGAGAACATTATAGCAGCGCTCCAAAGATTACACCTAGGTGGGGCGAATAGCCAAAAACCAAAATGTTATAACTGTGGTAAATCGGGCCATTTTAAAAACCAATGTAGATTCTTTCCCCAGAAAAACACGCCCACATGTTTTACTTGTGGAAAAAGAGGACATATTGCCAAATACTGTCGTAAGGCGGGAAACGGGAGCCGGAAGGGGGGGGCCGCAGCACCCTTCCGGAACAACCCCGCGGCACACCCCAATCAGTAAAACTTTATCCAGCCTCTTCTGTAAACTCATTTTATTTGGCTCCCTGGGAATCAATTTCAGTACCCACCACGCTACCCCAGACGCCTATACTTATTACAGGACCCAGTCATTTTACACCCTTTATCACCCATACCCAGGTGATTACAGAAAAGGAGGGAGCAGCCCTCACCATTACTAACCCTCACCATTACCCCATCACTATTACCAAAGATGATGAAATTGGAAAAGCCATCAAGTTACATAACCTTCAAGGCTATGGGTCAGGTAAAGTGGTAGTTGAACCACAAATCAATTGGGTGCAAAAAATAACACCCGGCAGACCCATTCTCAAATTAAGAGTAGATGGAAAGGAAGTTACAGGACTGATAGATACAGGAGCAGATTGCTCAGTAATTGATCAAGCTCAGTGGTCCCCAGACTGGGGGAAACTGCCCAACACTCTAACAGTAGTGGGAGTGGGGGGAAAGCAAACCACCCATCGATCAAATAAACCTCTGAAGTGGGAATTAGGAGACCAAGCTGGCTTATTTAGTCCCCTGTGCATAACAGGACTATCATATGCGTTATGGGGAAGAGATCTGCTAACCCAACTTCAATTATCCTTAGCCACTCCAGATGAACTACAGGTAAACTACTAGGGGCCATTGATCAGTCTCGAATACAACAAATAACATGGCTCCACTCACAACCAATATGGATCGATCAATGGCCCTTGAATGAAGTAAAACTCAAAGCTTTAAAGGAAATTGTTAAACAGTTACTTGATGAACAAAAAATAGAGCCATCCTTTAGCCCATATAATTCTCCAGTCTTTGTAATACCAAAAAAGACAGGAAAATGGAGAATGTTAATAGATCTTAGAGCTATCAATGCTGCCATGATGCCTATGGGGGCTCTCCAACCTGGATTACCTTCACCTACAGCAATCCCACGATCATGGCATATAGTGGTGATAGATATTAAAGATTGCTTTTATAGCATACCTCTGCATCCCTCTGATAAAGAAAAATTTGCATTTTCAATACCTTCCACGAATTATCAAAGTCCATATGAAAGATATCAATTCAAAGTCCTTCCGCAAGGAATGGCAAATAGTCCAACCCTCTGTCAATATTATGTGGCCCAAATAATTCTACCCATCAGAAAGCAGGCTTCACAGGCCATGATCATCCATTATATGGATGACATCCTAATAGCCCATCCCTGTGAAAAGGAACTTAAAATTATATTGAATCAAATCACCTATGAACTGCAGAGGTATGACCTTCTAGTTGCTCCTGACAAAATACAACTCACACATCCCTTTAAATATCTAGGACACAGCCTCCACGCTTCAAAAGTAATGCGAACTATTCCTACCATTGATACAGATAAATACAAAACACTTAATGATTTTCAAAAATTGGTAGGAGCTTTACAGTGGTTAAGACCATCCCTTCCCATATCACCCAGACAGATGCAACCCCTATATGATATCCTTCGAGGAGATTCCTCTCTTACCTCTCCTAGGAGATGGACACCAGAAGCTTTAAAGACTATTGAGCATCTACAACACCTCGCCATAGACAGTTTAGTATACATAGACCCAGAGAAGCCCATACAATTTAAGATTCTCCAGGAAGATACTAATGCCCCTTACTGGGGATGTCTTTATCAGTCACAAGGAATCCTTGAATGGATCTATTCTCGGAAAATTTCCCAAAAAGCAGTCAATAAGCTACAACAGCTTGCCGATTTTCTTCTAGCAGCTAAAGAACACTGTGAAGCGGTGTTTGGGAAATCCTTTATCCTCTCCATAACTATTTCCCCACAAACTCTCCATACCCTGGCACAAAACAGTATAGAATGGGCAATGGTACTTACTTCTATCCCTATAACTTCTCAGCCAGTAGCCACGCCACCTCTCTTAAGAGCTTTTACAGAGATTACTCTAACTATCCCCACAAAAATAATTTCGTCTACTCCCGTAGAAGGGCCAAATATATTCACGGATGCTACTAAAAATCATAAAGCAGCTATATACAATGCCTCTACAAGAGAAAAATGGGTACTACATACCCCATATACATCTACCCAGAAAAATGAACTATATGCAATAGTCACAGCATTACAAAAATTTCCTCATACTCCTATTAATCTGATAACGGACAGTCACTATTGCTATCTGCTAGTACCCCGCATTCCTGAGTCTTTTATCCCTTCTGACTCTCCAATATATTCCCTCCTTACCAATTTACAACAGATACTTCGAACTAGAGTACACCCTATATACCTTCTACACGTTCGCTCACATTTGTCTACATCTGGACCAATATATCAAGGCAACACTATAGCTGATCAGCTTCTTAACATAGTTACATTAGAACAGCACCCTGCAGTGGAAGCTCATGAAAAATATCATCTTTCCGCCCGCTCCCTTACACATCTCTATAACGTTCCAAAATCTTTAGCTAGAACTATAGTTAAATCATGTGCCTCTTGTGCGCCCTTTAGACCTCGACCCACTGATCCCAGTTATAATCCTAGAGGTCAATACCCCAATGAACTATGGCAAATGGATATAACCCATATAGGAGTAAAGATCATTCACGTGTCTGTAGATACATTTTCAGGCATGGTGTACGCATCCATACAACCCAAGGAGTCTGCCACTGCAGTTATCACTCATATGTATGAACAAATGTCTCTCTTAGGGGTCCCACTGGCTGTTAAAACCGACAATGGTCCAGCCTATACTTCCAAAGCCTTTTCACAGTTTTGTAAAGAATTCTCCATTCAACACATCACGGGTATTCCATATAACCCCACGGGACAAGCCATAGTAGAAAGAGCCAATAGAACACTGAAAGAAACATTTTTTAAACAAAAAGGGGGAGTTATTCATAGAACAATCAATAAGAGAGAACTTGCTCAGGTGATTTTTACGATGAACTTTTTACAAATTCGTCAAGACAGGACATCAGCAGCACAAAGATACTTTGAGACAAGTAAAAAGGTATGTATTGAACTACCCCAGACTATGCCAGATCAATTACAACCACCAAAAACCTGCTTACCAGGTACAAAAATCTTGTGGAAAAATGAACTAGGAGAATGGAAAGGGCCTGTTACAGTAGTTGACAGAAAACAGGGATATTTGTCAATCTATCCTGATGATAATGTTACGAAAGAAAAAATATGGCTCCCTCTTCATAAAGTACGAGAATTAGACATTATCACCCCAAATGAACAAAAATATAATAACTTACCCAGGGAATCACCCTGAGAAAATACGTATGTGTTCTCTTTGCAGATAAATGGATCCTGTGCTTCTTGGAATTATCATCTCCTTAATAGCTTCTGCAATCATCATTAGTATCCTGTGCTGTCAACGCAAACTGCCAGTTCCCTGCCCTATTTGAACAATATTGATACTAGTAATTGCGTGTTTCATACACGTGAGAATGATGTGGAAAATACCTGCTATACTTATCATTTTGCTGCCCCTAATCTCCCTAACCTCAACCCATAAGGGAGAGCTGTATCAACTTTACAACTACACTTGGATAGTGACAAACACGTGGGGGGATACTATCTGGAGTCAGTCCCAATTAGGTGTCACAACTCCCTGGCCTACCTTATATCCAGATCTATGCAAATTAGCGTTGGGGTCATGGGACTTAGAAGGTTATCACAATCAGCAAAAGGCGCCCACTAGAGAGGAACTATTAGCAGATTCAAATACATGGCCAAATAAGAGAGGATTAGACCCTTGGGGAGGGTGTGGAGCTGAAAGTAGAAGAAGCATGCTAAAAACGATCCCCTTTTATATTTGCCCCGGCTACCACAGAAGCCCCTCTTTAAACACCAAATGCGGAGGAACAACTGATTATTATTGCCGAAGCTGGGGCTGTGAGACCACCGGTGATACCTATTGGAACCCTTCTTCTTCTTGGGACTTTATTCAGGTCACTGCCAATTATACACATCCTTCCCCTGGGAATAAAGGTTGGACATACCTACCTGAGTGCACAGGATGGTGCCACCCCCTAAAAATCACATTCACAGAATCTGGAAAGAAATACAACTCTTGGCAGAGGGGCGCATCCTGGGGGATAAGACTATATAAAGAACGACATGACAATGGACTGTTGTTCACCATCAAACTTTTAAAGACCTCTCCTGCATCGCCGCTCCCTATAGCTATGGGTCCTAATCCAGAACTTCATCCTGGACTCAAACCTCGACCCATGCCGGACCAAGAACGCGCCGCCCCACCTCACCCTACCCTAAACCCTTCCACTATTGCTGTATCCCATATCACCACTTTGTTTCAACCAACACTGCCTGTAGGACCCCCTCCCTCTGCCACATTGCTCTTAAACATAATTAACGCCTCTGCGCAGGCACTATATAGAAATAACTATACTGAGACAGGAGAATGTTGGATTTGCTACTCAGCTACACCTCCGTTCTATGAAGGTTTGGCACACTTTATTGAACCCATTTTCACAAACGATACCAAAATATTGCGATGGAATCATTCAGACCAGAAAGGCCTAACTATTAGTAATATTATAGGGACCGGGACTTGCATTATAGGACCTTCTATGCGCCTTCCCCCTCCTCTAGGATCAGTGTGCAATCAAACCTTGTTGATTAATTCCTCTTATATGTATGTCACTGCCCCTAATGACTCTTATTTAGCTTGCTCTTCTGGTTTAACTACTTTCATATTTACTTCGTCGTTTTTGAAATCCCGAGACTTTTGTGTATCCATATCCCTCCTCCCCCGACTTACTATACATCAATCTGATGAGATTCTTCCACCCACAGATTATACTCTTTCTCACTCCCGAGCTCGAAGGGAACCCATAACTGCTATCACTCTGGCTGTAGCCATTGGGCTCGGCATGACAGGAGCAGGGACGGGTATTTCCTCATTAATAACAACTAACCACCAATATGCCCAATTGAGTGCTATCATAGATAAGGACCTCATGGAACTTCAAACTGGCCTTGAAAACCTAAAAGATTCTGTAGCATCATTAGCTGAAGTAGTTCTACAGAACAGAAGAGGTCTAGACTTGCTATTTTTACAGCAGGGTGGACTTTGTGCAGCACTAAAGGAAGAATGCTGTTTCTTTGTAAACAAACTTGGGCTTGTAGAAAATAGTATCCAGAAGGTCAAAGATAATTTAGAAAAGAGAAAAAGGGAGAGAGAACAACAAGAATCTTGGTACACGAAGTGGTTTTCCACGTTGCTCCCCACCATATTAGGTCCTTTAATAGGTTTTCTTCTCCTTATATCATTCGGCCCTTGGCTGTTCAGGAAATTGACTGGCTTTATAAAGAGTCAAGTTGACTCGGTGGTACAGAAGAATGTCCAAGTCCTCTACCAAAGGCTTCATCCCTCTGACTCAGTGGATGATCTTTTTGCCTTATCTAATACTCCAAACTCATTAGAACCTCTTTGTTTCACGGATGAGGATTTTCACGTGCCTTGGTACAAAAGAATATGCTAAGCCATGTCTGTAAGACCATTGCAGTGCCATGACGGGCAACGCTGGAGTAACCCTACCAATGGCGGGACCTGGCATGGCAGGTGCACCTTGGATACTAGGGTTGACTCTACGACCTAAGCCAGCACTCAATGGCTTGAAAATTCCTTAGCAATACTTGACCATTTTTCCGTGTTTAAACAAAAAGGGGGAATTGTTGGAGTACAGATCAACTTGGACCTACATTTACTGCTGAGTTAGGAGAGTATGAGGCCATTGGAACAGGCATGTGACATGCATACACTTCCTATATTAAGACACATAACCTTTAAAATATATATACAGCCATAAAAGGAAAAACTCTGTACTTAACTTTTGATTGGAGTTCTCCATTGTTAAAAGAGTATATAAGTTAGTATACTGCCTGATTAAAAAAGGGGAAAACATCTTTTCTACGCCATGTAATCGATTCCTGAATAAAAGCACCGCTTAACTCCTTGGCAGTTCGACTCAGTGTGATTCTTCTGATGCAGAAGCCGGTGGTACCCCGAAGACCCCAGAGAGGAGGGTAAGTAGAGGGCAGATACTCCTCCCACACCAGAAGCACGCCAGGAACCCCCAGGCTTAACAAGAATACAATCCAATTGCGATCTATTCTTATTGTACCCATTTGGTTATGATTTTAGCTAACATTCTGTTTTGTAATTTTCTAATGATTGATCATCATAAGATCTAGGTTTAGGTGCTAGCTCTGCTACTTAATAGTTGTAGAATGGTGGACAAGTTAACTCTGAGTCTCAATTTCTTCATTACTATCTCTATCAAATAGTTATTAAAAATAAAACACTTTGTAAAATGCTATATAAATGTATGTTGTAATTTTTATCATAGTATAAATGGAAAGAATCAAATTTTTCCTGAACCAAATGCATTCTAATCTCATTAGTTAAAATATTCCTCCATTTAGGCATATTGCAGCCTTTCCAATATATACACACACAACCTAGATTATTGTGTAAGGCTTTCAGAAAAATTCTTTATAGAGTATTGATATGACATGTTAGAGGTTTTCTTCAGGTACTTTAAGTATTTTAGGACTTATAACAACATATCATTTTGTTATTTTTTATTCATCCCACCTTCCCAGACCACCTTCTGTCATCATTGTTGTAGAGTTTTTTTGGTTTGTTTTGATTCTCCATTTACCCCATTTGAGATTTTCTTGGTAAAGATACTGGGGTGGTTTGATATTTTCTTCTCCACCTCATTTTACAGATGAAAAACAAAACAGAACAGAGAAAATAGTGTTAAACGAATCTCTCAGGATCACCTAGTTCACTTTTGTTTTTAAGTGTCTAACATTAGATTTGAATTCAGGAAGATGAGTGTTTGTAACTCTCTATCCACTAGATAGCCACTGTATCATACAGTTCCCCTTTCCTTCTCCTTTTAGTTATACATTTCTTAATTATGCTTTTTACATCATTCATAGACTTACAGTTATTGCTGATAATATACTACATCCTACTTATATTCTTTTGATCTCTGGACATTTTAATGCTTATTATATCATGAATGAATAGATTTATTTTAAGCACTTACTCTGCAAAGCATGAGAAATGCAACTAGAAAAATAAAACAGTTCATGTTCTCTAAAAAGCTTACTTATAAAGGAAATAATATATAAGGAAGGTTTCAGCTGAGACTAAGACAGAAAAATCCCATAGTCCTTAAGTATTGCAGAAAAATAGATGATAATTCTGCATAATAATTCCATTTCCTCTAATTAAAAGGAATTTGTTTATTTGAAAGTGCCATAGATTTTGGTGTCTAGAACTTTTTTCTGGGTTTTTAATAGATATGGCTCTAATACCTAGAGAAACAGTTTCTAGACATCACAGAAATTGCTTGCCAGGACAATGGCCAATAGGACTATCTTTGCCAAGAAAATCCCAAATGGGATAAAAGAGAATCAGACATGACTGAAACAACACCACAACAATGGTGAAAGAATGCTTTCCACCTCCACAGAAAAAAAAATGCAAATTGAAGTATAGTTTTCTAAACTTTAAAAAAAAATTATGTCTAATATAAAATGTGTTTTTCATGATTTTCCATGTTTAAGTGACATGATTTTTCCTATTTTTCAGAGGTTAGAAAAGTTGTGAGTATGGAACTCAATTTACAAAGAAAACAATGTTAAAAAATAAATAATAATAAATTTAGAGACAATTGCTTTTGTGTAGTTTTCTTTTTTTTTCTAATTTTAACTGCATTTTTTTTTGTTACAAAAGTTTTTCAATTTATCAAAATCAAAATTATCCACATCATATTACATTACCAAATTTATCTCTTATTTACCATTTTTCTACTTATAAATATTACCTACACTTCTATACTTTGTTTATAATATAATATTTTATATTTTGATGATATTGATATGAAGAATATTGTGTAATATGGTATAAAATGTTCATTTAAACCTAATTCTATCAGACAGATCTCTAGTTTTTCAAGTATGATTTATGGTTTACAAATACTTAACAAGCATTATTTCATTGAAACTTCACAATAACATTAGGAGCTTAGTATTACAGTTATTGCTATACATATTTTGCAGGTGGGAAAAACTTAGGCTCACAGAGGTGAAATGGCTTGCCCATCTTCACACAATAAATATAATAGAGGACATGTCTGAATGCAACTCCTTTTTACTCCAATCTTAGGATTCTACCCATACTTCCATTAAAAAAAAGACTAATTTTAGTGCCCTGGAATGAACATGATTTACCTCCCTAAATTTGCCACAAGTTGCACTTCTGTGCATAAATTGGAAGGCTGAATTAATATCACTATTCGATTAAACTCCCTACCAACACTAATTTTAGTTTTCATTTAATACAATAAACACACAATGGTAAATATATTTTAGTGATAAGGTGTTGGAAGCTGCAATCTCTAAGCTGATTGGCAAAGCCCAACACTGAGATCAAATGTGCACAGCACTCATGCAGGAACAACATTTCCTTCTATGATTCTCATTAGTGGACTACTATTTCCTATATATTTATAATTGGCTTGATTACAGCACTAAACATTATCTTAAAAAAAATCTGGTGACAAGGGGAATTTGGGCAAGTTAACTAGAAATGATTCCACATGCATATTTCTGTCCTAATAAAACTAATCTCTCACTGAGACAAATGATAAAGGAGAGAACATAATGGAAAGCTTTGTCATTATGGGAGAGAATCCAAAGGTCTAGGAAATAATGGTGTTTACCTATTTAGACTCAGAAAAGATCAGTACATCTAGGAACCAAAAGATGGTTAAAATATAACTAGGACTTGCCTTAAATGCCTAAGTATATGGTTTCAAGTCAGAAGAATCAAACAATTCTTTGTCAAAGAACACATAAGTAAACAAAATTCACTGACATTTGACCCTGTATAACATTTACCTTTCATTATTGGCTTTGTGTAATGTAATCAATAATTAACACAACCATAAAAAAAAAAAAAAAACTTACTCAAATATTAAAAGTCAAATGGAGTAACATATAAAGGTCAATAAGTAAGACACATGTCTGAAAACTGTTGACCTAAAGAAAAGTATATGATCATGATATAGTATAAAATAAAGCCTGAAGGAGCCTGAGAGAAGTGGGAGCATCACTTCCGTCTCCTCCTGTCTTCTTATTCCTCCTGCTAAACCCCCTGGATCCCCTGCAGAGGCTGGACCCTTGAAATAAGGGAACTTTTTACAGATTTCATATCCTGGCTTCCAATTCTCTATCTCTAATTTGTATAAAAAGATCTGTAACCAGAAAAAAAGGAGTGTACAGTAAGAATATATAGGGTTCTTAGCTTCCTTTTGAAAACCTTATAAAACAGGCAAATGATTATTCTTAGACAATGCTTGATACAATTTTATCACATCTGACCAGGAAATATAAGTACAGATATCTATAGTGTCCAGACTAGCTTTCTGGAGGACCTTAGGTGGAGAAGTGATGAAGACAGGAGAGCCACCACGAGGATGGTCAAGGGTGGAATCTGGAGTCTGGAGTCTGGAATCTGAGATTAAGCTAGAGTACACACACACACTCCTCTCCAGTCATCTCAGCCCTTAAATACCTTAGTACAATTACATCATTAAAGCACACTGAGCATGTGCCAAGTGTAGAACCATTATATTAAGATATCACATTAAGTATATGCAAACTAGAGAACCATTATCTCATCAATCATATTATGTAAACACCCTGCTGTAAATATCTTCAAGTAAAACACAGGAGGTAATACCTTCCTTGACTTCTCAGGAAAAGTGTGAACACTAAGGGAAATGGGGAGCCAAACCAGATACTGTCAGGGGTTTCCTCTAGGCTAAAGGGTCTTATACCTTACTCAGAATTCCTTCACTATTTGCTGCCCTCTATAGATATCTAGCAAGAAAAAAGGTTACAGAGAAATATCTTTGTTTATCAGAATAAAACGTCTCTGTGACTATTTTAATTTCATACTTATTTATACATTTGTTTGTTTATTTAGGGGAAGTATTGAAATGGCATATGTTTATTTTGGTTTGCTATAATATCCAAATATTTATTCTACTTTATATATATATATATATATATATATATATATACACACACATATATCTGTCGCTCTCTCTCTCTTGCTCTCTTTTGTCTTATCCCTCTTTTTATTTCTCTCTCTCTTTCATATTTTGAGCATGTATTAAGTTATATACAAAGTAAGTATTTAGTAAATGCTTTTTAATAAAATAAAATTATACAGTTATACAGATATATAGATATACCATATCGATATATATGGATATATAGATAGATATACCACACACACACACACACACACACACACACACACACACACACGCACACACATATATATATATATATATATATATATATATATATACACACACACATGGTATATTTTCAGATAAATTAATGTGTCTTTATATTTCTAATACAAGGAAAGTTATTTTTAGAATTAGTTTTCTAGCTCTGGTCACCATGGTGCTGTTGTCATCTTTTTTTTTTTTTTTTTTTTTTTAATTTTTTTTTTATTATATATATATATATTTTATAATATTATCCCTTGTATTCATTTTTCCAATTTACCCCCCCTCCCTCTATTCCCTCCCCCCGACGACAGGCAATACCATACATTTTACATGTGTTGCAATATAGTCTAGGTACAATACATGTGTGCGAATATCATTTTCTTGTTGCACAACAAACATTAGAATCCGAAGGTACATGCAACCTGGGCAGACAGATATTAGTGCTAACAATTTTCATTCCCCTCCCAGTGTTTCTTCTCTGGGTGCAGCTACCTCTGTCCATCATTGATCAACTGGAAGTGAGTTGGATCTTCTTTATGTTGAAGATTTCCACTTCCATCAGAATACATCCTCATACAGTATTGTTGTTGAAGTGTACAGTGATCTTCTGGTTCTGCTCATTTCACTCAGCATCAGTTGATTTAAGTCTCTCCAGGCCTCTCCATATTCCTCCTGCTGGTCATTTCTTACCGAGCAATAATATTCCATAACCTTCATATACCACAATTTACCCAACCATTCTCCAACTGATGGACATCCATTCGTCCTCCAGTTTCTAGCTACAACAAAAAGAGCTGCCACAAACATTTTGGCACATATATGTCTCTTTCCGCTCTTTAGTATTTCTTTGGGATATAATCCCAGTAGTAGCGCTGCTGGGTCAAAGGGTATGCACAGTTTGATAACTTTTTGGGCATAATTCCAGATTGCTCTCCAGAATGGCTGGATTCTTTCACAACTCCACCAGCAATGTATTAGTGTCCCAATTTCCCCACATCCCCTCCAACATTTGTCATTATTTGTTCCTGTCATCTTAGCCAATCTGACAGGTGTGTAGTGGTATCTCAGAGTGGTCTTAATTTGCATTTCTCTGATCAGTAGTGATTTGGAACACTCTTTCATGTGAGTGGATATAGTTTCAATTTCTTCCTCTGAGAATTGTCTGTTCATATCCTTTGACCATTTATCAATTGGAGAATGGTTCGGTTTCTTATAAATTATGGTCAGTTCTCTATATATTTTGGAAATGAGACCTTTGTCAGAACCTTTGTTTTTTTTTGGTTTTTTTTGTTTTTTTTTTTTTATTTATTTTTTTTTATTATATATATATATATATATATATATATATATATTTTATAATATTATCCCTTGTATTCATTTTTCCAATTTACCCCCCCTCCCTCTATTCCCTCCCCCCGACGACAGGCAATACCATACATTTTACATGTGTTACAATATAGTCTAGGTACAATACATGTGTGCGAATATCACTTTCTTGTTGCACAATAAACATTAGAATCCGAAGGTACATGCAACCTGGGCAGACAGATATTAGTGCTAACAATTTTCATTCCCCTCCCAGTGTTTCTTCTCTGGGTGCAGCTACCTCTGTCCATCATTGATCAACTGGAGGTGAGTTGGATCTTCTTTATGTTGAAGATTTCCACTTCCATCAGAATACATCCTCATACAGCATTGTTGTTGAAGTGTACAGTGATCTTCTGGTTCTGCTCATTTCACTCAGCATCAGTTGATTTAAGTCTCTCCAGGCCTCTCTATATTCCTCCTGCTGGTCATTTCTTACCGAGCAATAATATTCCATAACCTTCATATACCACAATTTACCCAACCATTCTCCAACTGATGGACATCCATTCATCCTCCAGTTTCTAGCTACAACAAAAAGAGCTGCCACAAACATTTTGGCACATATATGTCTCTTTCCGCTCTTTAGTATTTCTTTGGGATATAATCCCAGTAGTAGCGCTGCTGGGTCAAAGGGTATGCACAGTTTGATAACTTTTTGGGCATAATTCCAGATTGCTCTCCAGAATGGCTGGATTCTTTCATAACTCCACCAGCAATGTATTAGTGTCCCAGTTTTCCCACATCCCCTCCAACATTTGTCATTATTTGTTCCTGTCATCTTAGCCAATCTGACAGGTGTGTAGTGGTATCTCAGAGTGGTCTTAATTTGCATTTCTCTGATCAGTAGTGATTTGGAACACTCTTTCATGTGAGTGGATATAGTTTCAATTTCTTCCTCTGAGAATTGTCTGTTCATATCCTTTGACCATTTATCAATTGGAGAATGGTTCGGTTTCTTATAAATTTGGGTCAGTTCTCTATATATTTTGGAAATGAGACCTTTGTCAGAACCTTTGTTTTTAAAAATATTTTCCCAATTTGTTACTTCCCTTCTAATCTTGTTTGCATTAGTATTATTTGTACAGAAACTTTTTAGTTTGATGTAATCAAAATCTTCTATTTTGTGATCAATAATGATCTCTAGTTCTCCTCTGGTCATAAATTCCTTCCTCCTCCACAAGTCTGAGAGGTAGATTATCCTCTGTTCCTCTAATCTATTTATTATCTCCCTCTTTATGCCTAAATCATGGACCCATTTTGATCTTATCTTGGTATATGGTGTTAAGTGTGGATCCATATCTAATTTCTGCCATACTAATTTCCAGTTTTCCCAACAGTTTTTTCCGAATAATGAATTTTTATCCCTAATGTTGGAATCTTTGGGTTTGTCAAAGATTAGATTGCTATAGATGTATCCTTTTTTGTCCTTTGTATCTAATCTGTTCCACTGATCTACCGGTCTATTTCGTAGCCAATACCAAATGGTTTTGGTGACTGCTGCTATATAATATAGCTTTAGATCAGGTACACTTAGACCACCTTCCTCTGAGTTTTTTTTCATTAGTTCCCTTGCAATTCTTGACCTTTTATTCTTCCATATGAATTTTGTTGTTATTTTTTCTAGGTCATTAAAATAGTTTCTTGGGAGTCTGATTGGTATAGCACTAAATAAATAGATTAGTTTGGGGAGTATTGTCATCTTTATTATATTCGCTCGGCCTATCCAAGAGCACTGAATGTCTTTCCAATTATTTAAATCTGATTTTATTTTTGTGGCAAGTGTTTTGTAATTTTTCTCATATAATTCCTGACTTTTCTTTGGTAGATGGATTCCCAAATATTTTATACTCTCAACATTTGTTTGGAATGGAATTTCTCTTTGTATCTCTTGCTGTTGCATTTTGTTAGTGATATATAAAAATGCTGAGGATTTATGTGGATTTATTTTGTATCCTGCCACTTTGCTGAAATTTTGAATTATTTCTAGTAGCTTTTTAGCAGAGTCTTTGGGGTTTTCTAAGTATACCATCATGTCATCTGCAAAAAGTGATAGTTTGATTTCCTCATTTCCTACTCTAATTCCTTGAATCTCTTTCTCGGCTCTTATTGCCGAGGCTAGCGTTTCTAGTACTATATTGAATAGTAATGGTGATAGTGGGCAACCTTGTTTCACTCCTGATCTTACTGGGAAAGGTTGCAGTTTATTTCTATTGCATATTATGCTTACTGACGGTCTTAAATATATACTCCTGATTATTCTAAGGAATAATCCATTTATTCCTATACTCTCAAGAGTTTTTAGTAGGAATGGATGTTGGATTTTTTCAAATGCTTTTTCTGCATCTATTGAGATGATCATATGGTTCTTATTAATTTGATTATTAATATGGTCAATTATATTAATAGTTTTCCTAATATTAAACCAGCCCTGCATTCCTGGAATAAATCCTACTTGATCATAGTGTATTATCTTGGAGATGATTTTCTGAAGTCTTTTTGCTAATATCTTATTTAAGATTTTAGCATCAATATTCATTAAGGAGATTGGTCTATAATTTTCTTTCTCAGTTTTCGATCTACCAGGTTTAGGTATCAGTACCATGTCTGTGTCATAAAAGGAGTTTGGTAGGACCCCTTCATCCCCTATTTTTTCAAATAATTTATATAACATTGGGGCTAATTGTTCTTTAAATATTTGGTAGAATTCACATGTGAATCCATCTGGCCCTGGGGATTTTTTCCTGGGGAGTTGATTAATAGCTTGTTCTATTTCTTTTTCTGAAATGGGACTATTTAAGCAATTTATCTCCTCCTCTGTTAATCTAGGGAGCCTATATTTTTGGAGAAAGTCATCCATTTCACTTAAGTTATCAAATTTATTGGCATAAAGTTGGGCAAAGTAACTCCTTATTATTTCTCTAATTTCCTCTTCATTGGTGGAAAGATCCCCCTTTTCATTTGTAAGACTATCGATTTGATTTTCCTCTTTCTTTTTTTTGATCAAATTTACCAAAGGTTTATCTATTTTATTGGCTTTTTCATAAAACCAACTCTTGGTTTTATTTATTAATTCAATAGTTTTTTTACTTTCAATTCTATTGATTTCTCCTTTTAATTTTTGTATTTCGAGTTTAATTTTTGGTTGGGGGTTTATAATTTGGTCTTTTTCTAGCCTTTTAAGTTGTAAGCCTAATTCGTTAATCTTCTCTTTCTCAATTTTCTTCAAATAAGCCTCTAAAGATATAAAATTTCCCCTTATTACTGCTTTAGCTGCATCCCAAAGATTTTGATATGATGTCTCATCATTATCATTATTTTGGGTGAAATTGTTAATTGTTTCTATAATTTGCTCTTTCACCCAGTCATTCTTTAAGATGAGATTATTCAGTTTCCAATTACTTTTTGTTCTATTTACCCCTAACTTTTTACTGAATGTAGCTTTTATTGCATTGTGATCTGAGAAGAAGGCATTTATTATTTCTGCCTTCCTACATTTAATTTTGAGATCTTTATGTCCTAATATATGGTCAATTTTTGTATAGGATCCATGAACTGCTGAGAAGAAAGTATATTCCTTCCTATTGCCATTCAGTTTTCTCCAAAGGTCTATCATACCTAGTTTTTCTAATGTTCTATTTACTTTTTAAATTTCTTTCTTATTTGTTTTGTGGTTTGATTTGTCTAAATCTGAGAGTGCAAGGTTGAGATCTCCCACTATTATAGTTTTACTGTCTATTTCTTCTTGCAGTTCTCTTAACTTTTCCTTTAGAAAGTTAGATGCTATACCACTTGGTGCATATATGTTTAGTATTGATATGGCTTCATTATTTATGCTACCTTTCAGCAGGATATAGTTTCCTTCCTTATCTTTTTTAACAAGATCTACTTCTGCTTTTGCTTGATCTGAGATAAGGATAGCTACCCCTGCTTTTTTGGCTTTACCTGAAGCATAATAGGCTCTGTTCCAACCTTTTACCTTTACTCTGTATGTATCTCCCTGCTTTAAGTGTGTTTCCTGTAGACAACATATTGTAGGGTTCTGCTTTTTGATCCAATCTGCTATCCGTCTCCGTTTGATGGGATCATTCATCCCATTTACATTTACAGTTAAAATTACTAATTCTGTATTTCCTGCCATCGTATTATCCCCAGATTATACTTTTTTCCCTTGACCCCCCTGATCCCCCTCCCCGATATTTAATTTACAGACCCCCCTTGTGACGCGCAACCCTCCCTCTTTTTTTTTTTTTTTTTTTTAGGATCCCTCCCCCCTCCCTCCAAGTCCCTTCACTTATTCTCCTTTTCCTTTCCCCTTTTCCTCTCCCCCCTTTTAATGAGGTGAGAGAAAATTCTCTGAAAAACAAATATGTTAATTATTTACTCTTTGCGCCTCTTCTGATGAGAGTAAGATTCACACAATGATTCTCCCCCTCACTAAGTTCCCTCAGATATGGTGTATTTTCTATGTCTCTTCCTGGGATGTAGTTTCTCTCTTTTTATCACTCCTTCCCCTTTTTCTGAACCGACCTACTTCCCTTTACCACACCCCCCTTTTTTTCTTTTATATCAGTAAAATCAAATTATCCTTGAGTATTTTTTATATACCCACAACAAAGTTACAGTTCTCAAGGGTTCTGTGTACCTTTTTCTGTTTCTCTTCAGTCTTGTGGATGTAGATCAAATGTTTTGTTTAAGTCTGGTTTTTTTCTTAGAAACATATAGAATTCCTCTGTTTCATTGAATGACCATCTTCTTCCATGGAAAAAGATGCTAAACTTAGCTGGGTAGTTCATTCTTGGTTGCAGCCCTTGATCTTTTGCCTTTCGGAATATCAGGTTCCAGGCCCTTCTATCTTTTAATGTGGAGGCAGCCAGATCTTGGGTGACCCTTATTGTGGCACCTTGGTATTTAAATTGTTTTTTTCTAGCTGCTTGCAGGATTTTCTCCTTTGTGTGGTAATTCTGCAGCTTAGCCACAATATTCCGTGGTGTTCTTTTTTTAGGGTCTATTTCAGAAGGAGTTCGATGAATTCTTTCCACATCTACTTTCCCTTCTGTTTCTATTATATCTGGACAGTTCTCTTTGATAATTTCCTGTAAAATAGAATCTAGGCTCTTTTTTTGGTCATAGTTTTCTGGAAGTCCAATAATCCGCAGATTATCTCTCCTAGATCTATTTTCCAGGTCTATAGATTTTCCCAGTAAGTATTTGACGTTGTTCTCCAGCTTCTCATTTTTTTTGTTTTGTTTGACTGATTCTTGGGTTCTCTGTGAATCATTCATTTCTATTTGTTCCATCCTGACTTTTAAGGAGTTATTTTCTTCTTTCACAGTTTTTAGTTCTTTTTGTAAATGCCCAATTTCGTTTTTAAATGAATTATTTTGCTCTATTGAGTTTTTTTCCATTTCCCTAATTTTTTTTTTTGAGAATTATTTTCTTTTTCCAATTCAGAAATTCTATTTTCTTGAGACTTTTTTATCTTTTCCAATTCAGAAATCCTACTTTCCTGTGTTTTTTTAACCTTTTCTAATTCACTAATTTTGTTTCCCTGCATCTCCTGTGAATTCTTTATTTTTTCCAACTCCAATTTCAGGACATTGTTATTCTCTATCATAACTTCCCTTTGTTTTCCCCATTTTTCTTCGATCTCCCTCAATTTCTTAAGAGCTTCTTCTAGGAGAGAGTTATGTGATGGGGGGCAGGAATCGTTCCCCTTTAGGTTGTTATCTGATTCTCTGCTGTCAACTTCCTCGGGGTTGGACACCTGCTCTTTCTCTGTATAGAAGGAATCTATGGTTTTTCTAGCTTTTTTGCTCATACTTAAAAAAAATCTTTTGGGGTCTGTCTCTGGGGTAGGAAATTATTTACTTCTTTACCAGCTTCCTCCCAGACCGGATGGATGCAGCGGCTCCTGAGCCTGAGCTAAGAGAGAGCTCTGGGAGAGAGTTCCCCACCCTCTCCCTGGGAGTGCCTCAGAGGTAATTAGCACTGCTGTGCTTCGAGGGCGTAGAATAGTGAAGACAGCAAGAAGCCCAGCCTATGTGTCCGGGTGGGGAGTGGGTGTCTGCAGCAGGTGACGTAAGAAGCCCCTGCGCTCAAACTGGAAGTGTCTGCCAGAAACCGCGGTCCCTAGTTCAAAGGTTCCGCTTCTCTGGGACTTCCTGGAGCTGAGTTCCACTCCCTCCAGCTAAGCTAGGCAGTGTGTGTTGCCTTGGGCCGTATCCACCCACTTGTCAGTCTCTTAACTATTGTCAGGAGGTAGCTGAGGCCACACCCCCTGGTGCCGAGATCTGTGCCTGAGTCACCCCCAGGGTCCGGGGAAAATCTAATCTGAGTTTTAAAATATTTTGGCTTTCTCTTCTGAACTGCTAAATAATTAGCAGAGAAGAGCTAACAGCCTGTGCCAGATTCCTTTACCTCAGTGGCTTCTCTGATCCCAGAGCCCCTCCCAGCGCAATGGGCGCAGTGTGCCCCTACCCCACCGTCTGTGCTGGTCTTTCTTATTCCTCCCCTGAGAACTGACCTTTCCTGTTGAAACTCCAGATTCTCTTCAGCTGGTAAGTCGTGCTTCCAGTCCTTGTGGTATCTATCAGTCCTGAGCTAATTTTGAGACTTAATTTATCTAATTGGTTGTGAGGGAGTGAGGACGTTCACTGAGTCGTGTGTTTCCTCTCCGCCATCTTGGCTCCGCCTGTTGTCATCTTTAGGATCTAACTTTTCTAGTGCTACAATTTTTTGATCCCATCCTATCTATAAATGCCAGATTTAATGGGAAATTACCTTTTTATTCTGTGTACTGCTTTGCCAGAGAGGGCCTTCTGTGATGAATCTTGAATGCTGTTAAGCCCTACTTATGGCTGTAATAGTCTTGAATTGATGAAAAAAATCAAATACTTTTTACATACCCTCCTTGGGGGTTCATCCAGGAGATGTTCTATTGATGTGAAATAAAACCAAATTGATTTCTGCTAAAGATGATAATGTAATATAAAAACTGCTGGGGATAATGAAATGGCTTTTTTGTCATAAATACTCACCATAAGTATTTTCCATATATTTCCTCAAATGGAATGCCTACATGGACATCACAAATGCAGATGGCCTCACTTTGCAGATAGCAAAGTTTTTTTTTTTTCCTAAATGATATCAGAAAAAGATGATGCAAATGAGACTCACAAATTATTCAAATGGGCCACCCTGAACCTTAAATATCACATCTTCAGTCAATGTGTATGTTGTTCAGTGTGCTGAAACTTTCATAAAACTTTCATTTTCCTTGGTAAATAGACCAGACCTACCTAGTAGACTGCAGTTGGAGCTTAACAACATATTTTCTTTCCATGAGACAGTCCTTATCCCCTGTGCACACCTTTAAAGAATTAGGTATTGTTTAGTCATTAGCAAATGATTAAGAGGCAGCAAGACATAGTGTATTCTACATTATCCTAGGGTTCTATTATAATTGTCAGGTGGAAATTTCTTTTGATATGTCATTACTTTGTTGTTGTTATTTTTAAAGATCAAATATTAGGGATACTGGGTTCTCTCCTTTATTGTTCCTGGGATATAATGCATGACTTCACATCCGCTTTCTTAGCCTATTTACTTAGCTCTGCTGTTTAAAATTGTGCTTTTTCAGATCTCTCTCTCTCTCTCTCTCTCTCTCTCTCTCTCTCTCTCTCTCTCTCTCTCTCTCTCTCTCTCTTTGTCTCGCTCTCTCGCTCTCTCTCTCTGTCTCACTCTGTCTGTTTCTCTATTGCTCTCCCTCATTTTGCTCCTCTTTATTTCTCTCTCTTTCATATTTTTGAGCATGTATCAAGTTAATACAAAGTTAAGTATTTAGTAAATGCTTCTTAACAAAATGAAATTATATGCATCAGATGAAGCATGGCCTGGGACAAAATGTTTAGGACCCATTAGTGATTTTCCTACTTTGAAGCAGTGTTTTGGATAGTCTTTCTAATGGACAGCAGACCCCTTTGAAGATACTATTATCATCATGAAGAAGCTGGTAATGAAATCATTCAAGGATCTGTGTGTCATAGAAATCACTTTTCAAACTTATTGAAAGTTAGGTATAGGCAAAAACTTAAGATGATAGAACCATAAAACATCTATCTTTTTGCATCAAAGAGAATACATATATGACACCTTCTTGGTTTTAGTCAGAAAACTGATGGTATTTCAATGAAATGCCAAGTTAGTATTTCATCAAATAAAAAAAAAAAATGATAGATACTTTCAGGAATGTGAAGATAAAAAATGAATATGGTTTATACATTCAAAAATCTAATTTAATTGGAAAAACAAGAAAAAACAGTTTAAAAATTAAATCTTTCAATGCAGTGCAACAACACCAAGACCAATTTGGAGTAAGACAGTAAAGTGAGAGGATATAGAGAAAAGCTATACCTTAAATGATCTTTAATTTTTGGGAGGATAAGATGCATACATCCCCCTATAGGGGAAAGCAGAATTAATATAAGTAATATAATTATAGCAGTCATATATAATGGATTTCTTGGGATATACCCAACTTCAAAAAGAGAAAGTATAATTTTAGTAAAATTTTAGAAGGGCGTATTTTTTACAAGATATTTACTAATTTCAAATTCCTAAAAATGTGGCTACTATAGTTATAGGAGAAGTACAAGCAATGTGTTATGGGAACATATAAACATATAGAAAAGAAAGATAACTTCCAATTGAATGGATCAGGTAATACCCTATGATGAAAGTGCTATTTAATCTACAATCTAAGATCTATGTGTTATGGTGAAAAAAAAAAACAAAAAACAAAACACTGCATCCAAAATCAGGAAATTTGGGTTCTAGCTTCAGTCCTGATATTAAATAAATGTGATGCTGGAAAAATGAACCAAATTCACCTGGTCTCAATAATCTCTGGAATTCCTTGCATTCTGATCAACTTATAGCTTTATTTATTAATAGGAAAAAACATGAATAAAAACACAAAGGTAAAAAAGTCATATAGGATGAATGGTGAATGTTTTGTTTTGTTTTGTTTTCTGTGATAGAACATAGGGTATATAAAGACATATAGCAATAAATATGGCTCCAAAAGGCTAGGCTTTGTATGATAATATCATGATAACCCTGAATACCAAGATAAGGGTTTTAAAAATTACACATTCAAGAAAACAATAAAAAAGGAGAGAAATTATATCAGGATATATTAAAGAAGGTTTTTTAAGGAAATAATTTGAAGTATTTCTTATGGAAGAAGAAAGCAGATAGAGAGGATTGAGGAGAGCAATCTAAGACAATGAACTAGCATGAACAAAAGCAGAGATGAATATTTTAGAGACAGAGAACACATAAAACAAGTATGGATGGAAAAAAAAAGAATAAAGATGAGACTGTAAGGTTAGACTGAGATTGGAGCATGAATGATGATCTAAAAAATTAGCAGTAGTTCTTGCTCTGAAACTTGAAAAGAACTAA